>NW_027413945.1:4922500-6152500 GCF_048773025.1 Camelus bactrianus
ACACTTATCTCTCAGAACTGAGCATGTGGAGAGACTTTCGTTCATCTAGCACAAAGTGAACGGGTTGCAGGAGAAACTTTTACTCTGCTTTCTCAGTTTGTTTCCTATTGCCGGTTTGAAGTTCCAGCAGTTTTCACTGTAAAACCGAGTTGGAGCTAGTACCTCCCCATATATATGTATGAAGTGGAGTTTGCAACTGAAAAGAAGCTTTGTTTTCCCAACAAGCTAGGTGAAGGACGGCTTTCACACACACTTATCTCTCAGAACTGAGCAGGTGGAGAGACGTTCGTTCATCTAGCAGAAAGGGAACGGGTTGCAGGCGTAAGTTTTACTCTGGTTTCTCAGTCTGTTTCCTAGTGCCGGTTTGAAGTTCCTGCAGTTTTCACTGTAAAACGGAGTTGGAGCTAGTCCCTCCCCATATATATGTATGGAGTGGAGTTTGCAACTGAAAAGAAATTTTGTGTTCCCAACAAGCTAGTTGAAGGACGGCTTTCACACACACTTATCTCTCAGAACTGAGCATGTGGAGAGACGTTCGTTCATCTAGCACAAAGGGAACAGGTTGCAGGAGAAACTTTTACTCTGGTTTCTCAGTCTGTTTCCTAGTGCCGGTTTGAAGTTCCTGCAGTTTTCACTGTAAAACCGAGTTGGAGCTAGTACCTACTCATATATATGTATGGAGTGGACTTTGCAACTGAAAAGAAACTTTGTGTTCCCAACAAGCTAGGTGAAGGACGGCTTTCACACACACTTATCTCTCAGAACTGAGCATGTGGAGAGACGTTCGTTCATCTAGCACAAAGGGATCGGGTTGCAGGAGAAACTTTTACTCTGGTTTCTCAGTCTGTTTCCTAGTGCCGGTTTGAAGTTCCTGCAGTTTTCACTGTAAAACCGAGTTGGAGCTAGTCCCTCCCCATATATATGTATGGAGTGGAGTTTGCAACTGAAAAGAAACTTTGTGTTCCCAACAAGCTAGGTGAAGGACGGCTTTCACACACACTTATCTCTCAGAACTGAGCATGTGGAGAGACGTTCGTTCATCTAGCACAAAGGGAACGGGTTGCAGGAGAAACTTTTACTCTGGTTTCTCAGTCTGTTTCCTAGTGCCGGTTTGAAGTTCCTGCAGTTTTCACTGTAAAACCGAGTTGGAGCTAGTCCTCCCCATATATATGTATGGAGTGGAGTTTGCAACTGAAAAGAAACTTTGTGTTCCCAACAAGCTAGGTGAAGTACGGCTTTCACACACACTTATCTCTCAGAACTGAGCATGTGGAGAGACGTTCGTTCATCTAGCACAAAGGGAACGGGTTGCAGGGGAAACCTTTACTCTGGTTTCTCAGTCTGTTTCCTAGTGCCGGTTTGAAGTTCCTGCAGTTTTCACTGTAAAACCGTGTTGGAACTAGTACCTCCCCATATATATGTATGCAGTGGAGTTTGCAACTGAAAAGAAACTTTGTGTTCCCAACAAGCTAGGTGAAGGACGGCTTTCACACACACTTATCTCTCAGAACTGAGCATCTGGAGAGACGTTCGTTCATCTAGCACAAAGGGAACGGGTTGCAGGAGAAACTTTTACTCTGGTTTCTCAGTCTGTTTCCTAGTGCCGGTTTGAAGTTCCTGCAGTTTTCACTCTAAAACATAGTTGGAGCTAGTACCTCCCCATATATATTTATGGAGTGGAGTTTGCAACTGAAAAGAAACTTTGTGTTCCCAACAAGCTAGGTGAAGGACGGCTTTCACACACACTTATCTCTCAGAACTGAGCATGTGGAGAGACGTTCGTTCATCTAGCACAAAGGGAACGTTTTGCAGGAGGAACTTTTACTCTGGTTTCTCAGTCTGTTTCCTACTGCCGGTTTGAAGTTCCTGCAGCTTTCACTGTAAAACCGAGTTGGAGCTAGTAACTCCCATATATATGTATGGATTGGAGATTGCAAGTGAAAAGAAACTTTGTGTTCCAAAAAATCAAGATGAAGTACTGCTTTCACAGACACATAACTCTAAGAACTGAGCATGTGGAGAGACGTTCGTTCATCTAGCACAAAGGGAACGGGTTGCAGGAGAAACTTTTACTCTGGTTTCTCAGTCTGTTTCCTAGTGCCGGTTTGAAGTTCCTGCAGTTTTCACTGTAAAACCGGGTTGGAGCTAGTACCTCCCCATATATATGTATGGAGTGGAGTTTGCAACTGAAAAGAAACTTTGTGTTCCCAACAAGCTAGGTGAAGGACGGCTTTCACACACACTTATCTCTCAGAACTGAGCATGTGGAGAGACGTTCGTTCATCTAGCACAAAGGGAACGTTTTGCAGGAGGAACTTTTACTCTGGTTTCTCAGTCTGTTTCCTACTGCCGGTTTGAAGTTCCTGCAGCTTTCACTGTAAAACCGAGTTGGAGCTAGTAACTCCCATATATATGTATGGATTGGAGATTGCAAGTGAAAAGAAACTTTGTGTTACAAAAAATCAAGATGAAGTACTGCTTTCACAGACACATAACTCTAAGAACTGAGCATGTGGAGAGACGTTCGTTCATCTAGCACAAAGGGAACGGGTTGCAGGAGAAACTTTTACTCTGGTTTCTCAGTCTGTTTCCTAGTGCCGGTTTGAAGTTCCTGCAGTTTTCACTGTAAAACCGGGTTGGAGCTAGTACCTCCCCATATATATGTATGGAGTGGAGTTTGCAACTGAAAAGAAACTTTGTGTTCCCAACAAGCTAGGTGAAGGACGGCTTTCACACACACTTATCTCTCAGAACTGAGCATGTGGAGAGAAGTTCGTTCATCTAGCACAAAGGGAACGGGTTGCAGGAGAAACTTTTACTCTGGTTTCTCAGTCTGTTTCCTAGTGCCGGTTTGAAGTTCCTGCAGTTTTCACTGTAAAACCGAGTTGGAGCTAGTACCTCCCCATATATATGTATGCAGTGGAGTTTGCAACTGAAAAGAAACTTTGTGTTCCCAACAAGCTAGGTGAAGGACGGCTTTCACACACACTTATCTCTCAGAACTGAGCATCTGGAGAGACGTTCGTTCATCTAGCACAAAGGGAACGGGTTGCAGGAGAAACTTTTACTCTGGTTTCTCAGTCTGTTTCCTAGTGCCGGTTTGAAGTTCCTGCAGTTTTCACTCTAAAACATACTTGGAGCTAGTACCTCCCCATATTTATTTATGGAGTGGAGTTTGCAACTGAAAAGAAACTTTGTGTTCCCAACAAGCTAGGTGAAGGACGGCTTTCACACACACTTATCTCTCAGAACTGAGCATGTGGAGAGACGTTCGTTCATCTAGCACAAAGGGAACGTTTTGCAGGAGGAACTTTTACTCTGGTTTCTCAGTCTGTTTCCTACTGCCGGTTTGAAGTTCCTGCAGTTTTCACTGTAAAACCGGGTTGGAGCTAGTACCTCCCCATATATATGTATGGAGTGGAGTTTGCAACTGAAAAGAAACTTTGTGTTCCCAACAAGCTAGGTGAAGGACGGCTTTCACACACACTTATCTCTCAGAACTGAGCATGTGGAGAGAAGTTCGTTCATCTAGCACAAAGGGAACGGGTTGCAGGAGAAACTTTTACTCTGGTTTCTCAGTCTGTTTCCTAGTGCCGGTTTGAAGTTCCTGCAGTTTTCACTGTAAAACCGAGTTGGAGCTAGTCCCTACCCATATATATATGTGGAGTGGAGTTTGCAACTGAAAAGAAACTTTGTGTTCCCAACAAGCTAGGTGTAGGACGGCTTTCACACACACTTATCTCTCAGAACTGAGCATGTGGAGAGACGTTCGTTCATCTAGCACAAAGGGAACGGGTTGTAGGAGAAACTTTTAATCTGGTTTCTCAGTCAGTTTCCTAGTGCAGTTTTGAAGTTTCTGCAGTTTTCACTGTAAAACCGAGTTGGAGCTAGTACCTACTCATATATATGTATGGAGTGGACTTTGCAACTGAAAAGAAACTTTGTGTTCCCAACAAGCTAGGTGAAGGACGGCTTTCACACACACTTATCTCTCAGAACTGAGCATGTGGAGAGACGTTCGTTCATCTAGCACAAAGGGAACGGGTTGCAGGGGAAACCTTTACTCTGGTTTCTCAGTCTGTTTCCTAGTGCCGGTTTGAAGTTCCTGCAGTTTTCACTGTAAAACCGTGTTGGAACTAGTACCTCCCCATATATATGTATGCAGTGGAGTTTGCAACTGAAAAGAAACTTTGTGTTCCCAACAAGCTAGGTGAAGGACGGCTTTCACACACACTTATCTCTCAGAACTGAGCATCTGGAGAGACGTTCGTTCATCTAGCACAAAGGGAACGGGTTGCAGGAGAAACTTTTACTCTGGTTTCTCAGTCTGTTTCCTAGTGCCGGTTTGAAGTTCCTGCAGTTTTCACTCTAAAACATAGTTGGAGCTAGTACCTCCCCATATATATTTATGGAGTGGAGTTTGCAACTGAAAAGAAACTTTGTGTTCCCAACAAGCTAGGTGAAGGACGGCTTTCACACACACTTATCTCTCAGAACTGAGCATGTGGAGAGACGTTCGTTCATCTAGCACAAAGGGAACGTTTTGCAGGAGGAACTTTTACTCTGGTTTCTCAGTCTGTTTCCTACTGCCGGTTTGAAGTTCCTGCAGCTTTCACTGTAAAACCGAGTTGGAGCTAGTAACTCCCATATATATGTATGGATTGGAGATTGCAAGTGAAAAGAAACTTTGTGTTCCAAAAAATCAAGATGAAGTACTGCTTTCACAGACACATAACTCTAAGAACTGAGCATGTGGAGAGACGTTCGTTCATCTAGCACAAAGGGAACGGGTTGCAGGAGAAACTTTTACTCTGGTTTCTCAGTCTGTTTCCTAGTGCCGGTTTGAAGTTCCTGCAGTTTTCACTGTAAAACCGGGTTGGAGCTAGTACCTCCCCATATATATGTATGGAGTGGAGTTTGCAACTGAAAAGAAACTTTGTGTTCCCAACAAGCTAGGTGAAGGACGGCTTTCACACACACTTATCTCTCAGAACTGAGCATGTGGAGAGACGTTCGTTCATCTAGCACAAAGGGAACGTTTTGCAGGAGGAACTTTTACTCTGGTTTCTCAGTCTGTTTCCTACTGCCGGTTTGAAGTTCCTGCAGCTTTCACTGTAAAACCGAGTTGGAGCTAGTAACTCCCATATATATGTATGGATTGGAGATTGCAAGTGAAAAGAAACTTTGTGTTACAAAAAATCAAGATGAAGTACTGCTTTCACAGACACATAACTCTAAGAACTGAGCATGTGGAGAGACGTTCGTTCATCTAGCACAAAGGGAACGGGTTGCAGGAGAAACTTTTACTCTGGTTTCTCAGTCTGTTTCCTAGTGCCGGTTTGAAGTTCCTGCAGTTTTCACTGTAAAACCGGGTTGGAGCTAGTACCTCCCCATATATATGTATGGAGTGGAGTTTGCAACTGAAAAGAAACTTTGTGTTCCCAACAAGCTAGGTGAAGGACGGCTTTCACACACACTTATCTCTCAGAACTGAGCATGTGGAGAGAAGTTCGTTCATCTAGCACAAAGGGAACGGGTTGCAGGAGAAACTTTTACTCTGGTTTCTCAGTCTGTTTCCTAGTGCCGGTTTGAAGTTCCTGCAGTTTTCACTGTAAAACCGAGTTGGAGCTAGTACCTCCCCATATATATGTATGGATTGGAGTTTGCAACTGAAAAGAAACTTTGTGTTCCCAACAAGCTAGGTGAAGTACGGCATTCACACACACTTATCTCTCAGAACTGAGCATGTGGAGAGACGTTTGTTCATCTAGCACAAAGGGAACGGGTTGCAGGGGAAACCTTTACTCTGGTTTCTCAGTCTGTTTCCTAGTGCCGGTTTGAAGTTCCTGCAGTTTTCACTGTAAAACCGTGTTGGAACTAGTACCTCCCCATATATATGTATGCAGTGGAGTTTGCAACTGAAAAGAAACTTTGTGTTCCCAACAAGCTAGGTGAAGGACGGCTTTCACACACACTTATCTCTCAGAACTGAGCATCTGGAGAGACGTTCGTTCATCTAGCACAAAGGGAACGGGTTGCAGGAGAAACTTTTACTCTGGTTTCTCAGTCTGTTTCCTAGTGCCGGTTTGAAGTTCCTGCAGTTTTCACTCTAAAACATAGTTGGAGCTAGTACCTCCCCATATATATTTATGGAGTGGAGTTTGCAACTGAAAAGAAACTTTGTGTTCCCAACAAGCTAGGTGAAGGACGGCTTTCACACACACTTATCTCTCAGAACTGAGCATGTGGAGAGACGTTCGTTCATCTAGCACAAAGGGAACGTTTTGCAGGAGGAACTTTTACTCTGGTTTCTCAGTCTGTTTCCTACTGCCGGTTTGAAGTTCCTGCAGCTTTCACTGTAAAACCGAGTTGGAGCTAGTAACTCCCATATATATGTATGGATTGGAGATTGCAAGTGAAAAGAAACTTTGTTTTCCAAAAAATCAAGATGAAGTACTGCTTTCACAGACACATAACTCTAAGAACTGAGCATGTGGAGAGACGTTCGTTCATCTAGCACAAAGGGAACGGGTTGCAGGAGAAACTTTTACTCTGGTTTCTCAGTCTGTTTCCTAGTGCCGGTTTGAAGTTCCTGCAGTTTTCACTGTAAAACCGGGTTGGAGCTAGTACCTCCCCATATATATGTATGGAGTGGAGTTTGCAACTGAAAAGAAACTTTGTGTTCCCAACAAGCTAGGTGAAGGACGGCTTTCACACACACTTATCTCTCAGAACTGAGCATGTGGAGAGACGTTCGTTCATCTAGCACAAAGGGAACGTTTTGCAGGAGGAACTTTTACTCTGGTTTCTCAGTCTGTTTCCTACTGCCGGTTTGAAGTTCCTGCAGCTTTCACTGTAAAACCGAGTTGGAGCTAGTAACTCCCATATATATGTATGGATTGGAGATTGCAAGTGAAAAGAAACTTTGTGTTCCAAAAAATCAAGATGAAGTACTGCTTTCACAGACACATAACTCTAAGAACTGAGCATGTGGAGAGACGTTCGTTCATCTAGCACAAAGGGAACGGGTTGCAGGAGAAACTTTTACTCTGGTTTCTCAGTCTGTTTCCTAGTGCCGGTTTGAAGTTCCTGCAGTTTTCACTGTAAAACCGGGTTGGAGCTAGTACCTCCCCATATATATGTATGGAGTGGAGTTTGCAACTGAAAAGAAACTTTGTGTTCCCAACAAGCTAGGTGAAGGACGGCTTTCACACACACTTATCTCTCAGAACTGAGCATGTGGAGAGAAGTTCGATCATCTAGCACAAAGGGAACGGGTTGCAGGAGAAACTTTTACTCTGGTTTCTCAGTCTGTTTCCTGGTGCCGGTTTGAAGTTCCTGCAGTTTTCACTGTAAAACCGAGTTGGAGCTAGTCCCTACCCATATATATATGTGGAGTGGAGTTTGCAACTGAAAAGAAACTTTGTGTTCCCAACAAGCTAGGTGTAGGACGGCTTTCACACACACTTATCTCTCAGAACTGAGCATGTGGAGAGACGTTCGTTCATCTAGCACAAAGGGAACGGGTTGTAGGAGAAACTTTTACTCTGGTTTCTCAGTCAGTTTCCTAGTGCAGTTTTGAAGTTTCTGCAGTTTTCACTGTAAAACCGAGTTGGAGCTAGTACCTACTCATATATATGTATGGAGTGGACTTTGCAACTGAAAAGAAACTTTGTGTTCCCAACAAGCTAGGTGAAGGACGGCTTTCACACACACTTATCTCTCAGAACTGAGCATGTGGAGAGACGTTCGTTCATCTAGCACAAAGGGATCGGGTTGCAGGAGAAACTTTTACTCTGGTTTCTCAGTCTGTTTCCTAGTGCCGGTTTGAAGTTCCTGCAGTTTTCACTGTAAAACCGAGTTGGAGCTAGTCCCTCCCCATATATATGTATGGAGTGGAGTTTGCAACTGAAAAGAAACTTTGTGTTCCCAACAAGCTAGGTGAAGGACGGCTTTCACACACACTTATCTCTCAGAACTGAGCATGTGGAGAGACGTTCGTTCATCTAGCACAAAGGGAACGGGTTGCAGGAGAAACTTTTACTCTGGTTTCTCAGTCTGTTTCCTAGTGCCGGTTTGAAGTTCCTGCAGTTTTCACTGTAAAACCGAGTTGGAGCTAGTCCTCCCCATATATATGTATGGAGTGGAGTTTGCAACTGAAAAGAAACTTTGTGTTCCCAACAAGCTAGGTGAAGTACGGCTTTCACACACACTTATCTCTCAGAACTGAGCATGTGGAGAGACGTTCGTTCATCTAGCACAAAGGGAACGGGTTGCAGGGGAAACCTTTACTCTGGTTTCTCAGTCTGTTTCCTAGTGCCGGTTTGAAGTTCCTGCAGTTTTCACTGTAAAACCGTGTTGGAACTAGTACCTCCCCATATATATGTATGCAGTGGAGTTTGCAACTGAAAAGAAACTTTGTGTTCCCAACAAGCTAGGTGAAGGACGGCTTTCACACACACTTATCTCTCAGAACTGAGCATCTGGAGAGACGTTCGTTCATCTAGCACAAAGGGAACGGGTTGCAGGAGAAACTTTTACTCTGGTTTCTCAGTCTGTTTCCTAGTGCCGGTTTGAAGTTCCTGCAGTTTTCACTCTAAAACATAGTTGGAGCTAGTACCTCCCCATATATATTTATGGAGTGGAGTTTGCAACTGAAAAGAAACTTTGTGTTCCCAACAAGCTAGGTGAAGGACGGCTTTCACACACACTTATCTCTCAGAACTGAGCATGTGGAGAGACGTTCGTTCATCTAGCACAAAGGGAACGTTTTGCAGGAGGAACTTTTACTCTGGTTTCTCAGTCTGTTTCCTACTGCCGGTTTGAAGTTCCTGCAGCTTTCACTGTAAAACCGAGTTGGAGCTAGTAACTCCCATATATATGTATGGATTGGAGATTGCAAGTGAAAAGAAACTTTGTGTTCCAAAAAATCAAGATGAAGTACTGCTTTCACAGACACATAACTCTAAGAACTGAGCATGTGGAGAGACGTTCGTTCATCTAGCACAAAGGGAACGGGTTGCAGGAGAAACTTTTACTCTGGTTTCTCAGTCTGTTTCCTAGTGCCGGTTTGAAGTTCCTGCAGTTTTCACTGTAAAACCGGGTTGGAGCTAGTACCTCCCCATATATATGTATGGAGTGGAGTTTGCAACTGAAAAGAAACTTTGTGTTCCCAACAAGCTAGGTGAAGGACGGCTTTCACACACACTTATCTCTCAGAACTGAGCATGTGGAGAGACGTTCGTTCATCTAGCACAAAGGGAACGTTTTGCAGGAGGAACTTTTACTCTGGTTTCTCAGTCTGTTTCCTACTGCCGGTTTGAAGTTCCTGCAGCTTTCACTGTAAAACCGAGTTGGAGCTAGTAACTCCCATATATATGTATGGATTGGAGATTGCAAGTGAAAAGAAACTTTGTGTTACAAAAAATCAAGATGAAGTACTGCTTTCACAGACACATAACTCTAAGAACTGAGCATGTGGAGAGACGTTCGTTCATCTAGCACAAAGGGAACGGGTTGCAGGAGAAACTTTTACTCTGGTTTCTCAGTCTGTTTCCTAGTGCCGGTTTGAAGTTCCTGCAGTTTTCACTGTAAAACCGGGTTGGAGCTAGTACCTCCCCATATATATGTATGGAGTGGAGTTTGCAACTGAAAAGAAACTTTGTGTTCCCAACAAGCTAGGTGAAGGACGGCTTTCACACACACTTATCTCTCAGAACTGAGCATGTGGAGAGAAGTTCGTTCATCTAGCACAAAGGGAACGGGTTGCAGGAGAAACTTTTACTCTGGTTTCTCAGTCTGTTTCCTAGTGCCGGTTTGAAGTTCCTGCAGTTTTCACTGTAAAACCGAGTTGGAGCTAGTACCTCCCCATATATATGTATGCAGTGGAGTTTGCAACTGAAAAGAAACTTTGTGTTCCCAACAAGCTAGGTGAAGGACGGCTTTCACACACACTTATCTCTCAGAACTGAGCATCTGGAGAGACGTTCGTTCATCTAGCACAAAGGGAACGGGTTGCAGGAGAAACTTTTACTCTGGTTTCTCAGTCTGTTTCCTAGTGCCGGTTTGAAGTTCCTGCAGTTTTCACTCTAAAACATACTTGGAGCTAGTACCTCCCCATATTTATTTATGGAGTGGAGTTTGCAACTGAAAAGAAACTTTGTGTTCCCAACAAGCTAGGTGAAGGACGGCTTTCACACACACTTATCTCTCAGAACTGAGCATGTGGAGAGACGTTCGTTCATCTAGCACAAAGGGAACGTTTTGCAGGAGGAACTTTTACTCTGGTTTCTCAGTCTGTTTCCTACTGCCGGTTTGAAGTTCCTGCAGTTTTCACTGTAAAACCGGGTTGGAGCTAGTACCTCCCCATATATATGTATGGAGTGGAGTTTGCAACTGAAAAGAAACTTTGTGTTCCCAACAAGCTAGGTGAAGGACGGCTTTCACACACACTTATCTCTCAGAACTGAGCATGTGGAGAGAAGTTCGTTCATCTAGCACAAAGGGAACGGGTTGCAGGAGAAACTTTTACTCTGGTTTCTCAGTCTGTTTCCTAGTGCCGGTTTGAAGTTCCTGCAGTTTTCACTGTAAAACCGAGTTGGAGCTAGTCCCTACCCATATATATATGTGGAGTGGAGTTTGCAACTGAAAAGAAACTTTGTGTTCCCAACAAGCTAGGTGTAGGACGGCTTTCACACACACTTATCTCTCAGAACTGAGCATGTGGAGAGACGTTCGTTCATCTAGCACAAAGGGAACGGGTTGTAGGAGAAACTTTTAATCTGGTTTCTCAGTCAGTTTCCTAGTGCAGTTTTGAAGTTTCTGCAGTTTTCACTGTAAAACCGAGTTGGAGCTAGTACCTACTCATATATATGTATGGAGTGGACTTTGCAACTGAAAAGAAACTTTGTGTTCCCAACAAGCTAGGTGAAGGACGGCTTTCACACACACTTATCTCTCAGAACTGAGCATGTGGAGAGAAGTTCGTTCATCTAGCACAAAGGGAACGGGTTGCAGGAGAAACTTTTACTCTGGTTTCTCAGTCTGTTTCCTAGTGCCGGTTTGAAGTTCCTGCAGTTTTCACTGTAAAACCGAGTTGGAGCTAGTACCTCCCCATATATATGTATGCAGTGGAGTTTGCAACTGAAAAGAAACTTTGTGTTCCCAACAAGCTAGGTGAAGGACGGCTTTCACACACACTTATCTCTCAGAACTGAGCATCTGGAGAGACGTTCGTTCATCTAGCACAAAGGGAACGGGTTGCAGGAGAAACTTTTACTCTGGTTTCTCAGTCTGTTTCCTAGTGCCGGTTTGAAGTTCCTGCAGTTTTCACTCTAAAACATACTTGGAGCTAGTACCTCCCCATATTTATTTATGGAGTGGAGTTTGCAACTGAAAAGAAACTTTGTGTTCCCAACAAGCTAGGTGAAGGACGGCTTTCACACACACTTATCTCTCAGAACTGAGCATGTGGAGAGACGTTCGTTCATCTAGCACAAAGGGAACGTTTTGCAGGAGGAACTTTTACTCTGGTTTCTCAGTCTGTTTCCTACTGCCGGTTTGAAGTTCCTGCAGTTTTCACTGTAAAACCGGGTTGGAGCTAGTACCTCCCCATATATATGTATGGAGTGGAGTTTGCAACTGAAAAGAAACTTTGTGTTCCCAACAAGCTAGGTGAAGGACGGCTTTCACACACACTTATCTCTCAGAACTGAGCATGTGGAGAGAAGTTCGTTCATCTAGCACAAAGGGAACGGGTTGCAGGAGAAACTTTTACTCTGGTTTCTCAGTCTGTTTCCTAGTGCCGGTTTGAAGTTCCTGCAGTTTTCACTGTAAAACCGAGTTGGAGCTAGTCCCTACCCATATATATATGTGGAGTGGAGTTTGCAACTGAAAAGAAACTTTGTGTTCCCAACAAGCTAGGTGTAGGACGGCTTTCACACACACTTATCTCTCAGAACTGAGCATGTGGAGAGACGTTCGTTCATCTAGCACAAAGGGAACGGGTTGTAGGAGAAACTTTTAATCTGGTTTCTCAGTCAGTTTCCTAGTGCAGTTTTGAAGTTTCTGCAGTTTTCACTGTAAAACCGAGTTGGAGCTAGTACCTACTCATATATATGTATGGAGTGGACTTTGCAACTGAAAAGAAACTTTGTGTTCCCAACAAGCTAGGTGAAGGACGGCTTTCACACACACTTATCTCTCAGAACTGAGCATGTGGAGAGACGTTCGTTCATCTAGCACAAAGGGAACGGGTTGCAGGGGAAACCTTTACTCTGGTTTCTCAGTCTGTTTCCTAGTGCCGGTTTGAAGTTCCTGCAGTTTTCACTGTAAAACCGTGTTGGAACTAGTACCTCCCCATATATATGTATGCAGTGGAGTTTGCAACTGAAAAGAAACTTTGTGTTCCCAACAAGCTAGGTGAAGGACGGCTTTCACACACACTTATCTCTCAGAACTGAGCATCTGGAGAGACGTTCGTTCATCTAGCACAAAGGGAACGGGTTGCAGGAGAAACTTTTACTCTGGTTTCTCAGTCTGTTTCCTAGTGCCGGTTTGAAGTTCCTGCAGTTTTCACTCTAAAACATAGTTGGAGCTAGTACCTCCCCATATATATTTATGGAGTGGAGTTTGCAACTGAAAAGAAACTTTGTGTTCCCAACAAGCTAGGTGAAGGACGGCTTTCACACACACTTATCTCTCAGAACTGAGCATGTGGAGAGACGTTCGTTCATCTAGCACAAAGGGAACGTTTTGCAGGAGGAACTTTTACTCTGGTTTCTCAGTCTGTTTCCTACTGCCGGTTTGAAGTTCCTGCAGCTTTCACTGTAAAACCGAGTTGGAGCTAGTAACTCCCATATATATGTATGGATTGGAGATTGCAAGTGAAAAGAAACTTTGTGTTCCAAAAAATCAAGATGAAGTACTGCTTTCACAGACACATAACTCTAAGAACTGAGCATGTGGAGAGACGTTCGTTCATCTAGCACAAAGGGAACGGGTTGCAGGAGAAACTTTTACTCTGGTTTCTCAGTCTGTTTCCTAGTGCCGGTTTGAAGTTCCTGCAGTTTTCACTGTAAAACCGGGTTGGAGCTAGTACCTCCCCATATATATGTATGGAGTGGAGTTTGCAACTGAAAAGAAACTTTGTGTTCCCAACAAGCTAGGTGAAGGACGGCTTTCACACACACTTATCTCTCAGAACTGAGCATGTGGAGAGACGTTCGTTCATCTAGCACAAAGGGAACGTTTTGCAGGAGGAACTTTTACTCTGGTTTCTCAGTCTGTTTCCTACTGCCGGTTTGAAGTTCCTGCAGCTTTCACTGTAAAACCGAGTTGGAGCTAGTAACTCCCATATATATGTATGGATTGGAGATTGCAAGTGAAAAGAAACTTTGTGTTACAAAAAATCAAGATGAAGTACTGCTTTCACAGACACATAACTCTAAGAACTGAGCATGTGGAGAGACGTTCGTTCATCTAGCACAAAGGGAACGGGTTGCAGGAGAAACTTTTACTCTGGTTTCTCAGTCTGTTTCCTAGTGCCGGTTTGAAGTTCCTGCAGTTTTCACTGTAAAACCGGGTTGGAGCTAGTACCTCCCCATATATATGTATGGAGTGGAGTTTGCAACTGAAAAGAAACTTTGTGTTCCCAACAAGCTAGGTGAAGGACGGCTTTCACACACACTTATCTCTCAGAACTGAGCATGTGGAGAGAAGTTCGTTCATCTAGCACAAAGGGAACGGGTTGCAGGAGAAACTTTTACTCTGGTTTCTCAGTCTGTTTCCTAGTGCCGGTTTGAAGTTCCTGCAGTTTTCACTGTAAAACCGAGTTGGAGCTAGTACCTCCCCATATATATGTATGGATTGGAGTTTGCAACTGAAAAGAAACTTTGTGTTCCCAACAAGCTAGGTGAAGTACGGCATTCACACACACTTATCTCTCAGAACTGAGCATGTGGAGAGACGTTTGTTCATCTAGCACAAAGGGAACGGGTTGCAGGGGAAACCTTTACTCTGGTTTCTCAGTCTGTTTCCTAGTGCCGGTTTGAAGTTCCTGCAGTTTTCACTGTAAAACCGTGTTGGAACTAGTACCTCCCCATATATATGTATGCAGTGGAGTTTGCAACTGAAAAGAAACTTTGTGTTCCCAACAAGCTAGGTGAAGGACGGCTTTCACACACACTTATCTCTCAGAACTGAGCATCTGGAGAGACGTTCGTTCATCTAGCACAAAGGGAACGGGTTGCAGGAGAAACTTTTACTCTGGTTTCTCAGTCTGTTTCCTAGTGCCGGTTTGAAGTTCCTGCAGTTTTCACTCTAAAACATAGTTGGAGCTAGTACCTCCCCATATATATTTATGGAGTGGAGTTTGCAACTGAAAAGAAACTTTGTGTTCCCAACAAGCTAGGTGAAGGACGGCTTTCACACACACTTATCTCTCAGAACTGAGCATGTGGAGAGACGTTCGTTCATCTAGCACAAAGGGAACGTTTTGCAGGAGGAACTTTTACTCTGGTTTCTCAGTCTGTTTCCTACTGCCGGTTTGAAGTTCCTGCAGCTTTCACTGTAAAACCGAGTTGGAGCTAGTAACTCCCATATATATGTATGGATTGGAGATTGCAAGTGAAAAGAAACTTTGTTTTCCAAAAAATCAAGATGAAGTACTGCTTTCACAGACACATAACTCTAAGAACTGAGCATGTGGAGAGACGTTCGTTCATCTAGCACAAAGGGAACGGGTTGCAGGAGAAACTTTTACTCTGGTTTCTCAGTCTGTTTCCTAGTGCCGGTTTGAAGTTCCTGCAGTTTTCACTGTAAAACCGGGTTGGAGCTAGTACCTCCCCATATATATGTATGGAGTGGAGTTTGCAACTGAAAAGAAACTTTGTGTTCCCAACAAGCTAGGTGAAGGACGGCTTTCACACACACTTATCTCTCAGAACTGAGCATGTGGAGAGACGTTCGTTCATCTAGCACAAAGGGAACGTTTTGCAGGAGGAACTTTTACTCTGGTTTCTCAGTCTGTTTCCTACTGCCGGTTTGAAGTTCCTGCAGCTTTCACTGTAAAACCGAGTTGGAGCTAGTAACTCCCATATATATGTATGGATTGGAGATTGCAAGTGAAAAGAAACTTTGTGTTCCAAAAAATCAAGATGAAGTACTGCTTTCACAGACACATAACTCTAAGAACTGAGCATGTGGAGAGACGTTCGTTCATCTAGCACAAAGGGAACGGGTTGCAGGAGAAACTTTTACTCTGGTTTCTCAGTCTGTTTCCTAGTGCCGGTTTGAAGTTCCTGCAGTTTTCACTGTAAAACCGGGTTGGAGCTAGTACCTCCCCATATATATGTATGGAGTGGAGTTTGCAACTGAAAAGAAACTTTGTGTTCCCAACAAGCTAGGTGAAGGACGGCTTTCACACACACTTATCTCTCAGAACTGAGCATGTGGAGAGAAGTTCGTTCATCTAGCACAAAGGGAACGGGTTGCAGGAGAAACTTTTACTCTGGTTTCTCAGTCTGTTTCCTAGTGCCGGTTTGAAATTCCTGCAGTTTTCACTGTAAAACCGAGTTGGAGCTAGTCCCTACCCATATATATATATGGATTGGAGTTTGCAATTGAAAAGAAACTTTGTGTTCCCAACAAGCTAGGTGAAGGACGGCTTTCACACACACTTATCTCTCAGAACTGAGCATGTGGAGAGACGTTCGTTCATCTAGCACAAAGGGAACGGGTTGCAGGGGAAACATATACTCTGGTTTCTCAGTCTGTTTCCTAGTGCCGGTTTGAAGTTCCTGCAGTTTTCACTGTAAAACCGAGTTGGAGCTAGTACCTCCCCATATATATGTATGGAGTGGAGTTTGCAACTGAAAAGAAACTTTGTGTTCCCAACAAGCTAGGTGAAGGACGGCTTTCACACTCACTTATCTCTCAGAACTGAGCATGTGGAGAGACGTTCGTTCATCTAGCACAAAGGGAACGGTTTCAGGAAAAACTTTTACTCTGGATTCTCAGTCTGTTTCCTAGTGCCGGTTTGAATTTCCTGCAGTTTTCACTGTAAAACCGAGTTGGAACTAGTCCCTACCCATATATATATATGGAGTGGAGTTTGCAACCTAAAAGAAACTTTGTGTTCCCAACAAGCTAGGTGAAGGACGGGTTTCACACACACTTATCTCTCAGAACTGAGCATGTGGAGAGACTTTCGTTCATCTAGCACAAAGTGAACGGGTTGCAGGAGAAACTTTTACTCTGCTTTCTCAGTTTGTTTCCTATTGCCGGTTTGAAGTTCCAGCAGTTTTCACTGTAAAACCGAGTTGGAGCTAGTACCTCCCCATATATATGTATGAAGTGGAGTTTGCAACTGAAAAGAAGCTTTGTTTTCCCAACAAGCTAGGTGAAGGACGGCTTTCACACACACTTATCTCTCAGAACTGAGCAGGTGGAGAGACGTTCGTTCATCTAGCAGAAAGGGAACGGGTTGCAGGCGTAAGTTTTACTCTGGTTTCTCAGTCTGTTTCCTAGTGCCGGTTTGAAGTTCCTGCAGTTTTCACTGTAAAACGGAGTTGGAGCTAGTCCCTCCCCATATATATGTATGGAGTGGAGTTTGCAACTGAAAAGAAATTTTGTGTTCCCAACAAGCTAGTTGAAGGACGGCTTTCACACACACTTATCTCTCAGAACTGAGCATGTGGAGAGACGTTCGTTCATCTAGCACAAAGGGAACAGGTTGCAGGAGAAACTTTTACTCTGGTTTCTCAGTCTGTTTCCTAGTGCCGGTTTGAAGTTCCTGCAGTTTTCACTGTAAAACCGAGTTGGAGATAGTACCTCCCCATATATATGTATGGAGTGGAGTTTGCAACTGAAAAGAAACTTTGTGTTCCCAACAAGCTAGGTGAAGGACGGCTTTCACACACACTTATCTCTCAGAACTGAGCACGTGGAGAGACGTTCGTTCATCTAGCACAAAGGGAACGGTTTCAGGAAAAACTTTTACTCTGGTTTCTCAGTCTGTTTCCTAGTGCCGGTTTGAAGTTCCTGCAGTTTTCACTGTAAAACCGAGTTGGAACTAGTCCATACCCATATATATCTATGGAGTAGAGTTTGCAACTGAAAAGAAACTTTGTGTTCCCAACAAGCTAGTTGAAGGACGGGTTTCACACACACTTATCACTCAGAACAGAGCATGTGGAGAGACGTTCGTTCATCTAGTACAAAGGGATCGGTTTGCAGGAGAAACTGTTACTCTGGTTTCTCAGTCTGTTTCCTAGTGCCGGTTTGATGTTCCTGCAGTTTTCACTGTAAAACCGAGTTGGAGCTAGTACCTCCCCATATATATGTATGGAGTGGAGTTAGCAAGTGAAAAGAAACTTTGTGTTCCCAACAAGCTAGGTCAAGGACGGCTTTCACACACACTTATCTCTCAGAAATGAGCATGTGGAGAGACGTTCGTTCATCTAGCACAAAGGGAACGGGTTGCAGGAGAAACTATTACTCTGGTTTCTCAGTCTGTTTCCTATTGCCGGTTTGAAGTTCCTGCAGTTGTCACTGTAAAACCGAGTTGGAGCTCGTACCTCCCCATATATATGTATGGATTGGAGTTTGCAACTGAAAAGAAACTTTGTGTTCCCAACAAGCTAGGTGAAGGATGGCTTTCACACACACTTATCTCTCAGAACTGAGCATGTGGAGAGACGTTTGTTCATCTAGCACAAAGGGAACGGGTTGCAGGGGAAACCTTTACTCTGGTTTCTCAGTCTGTTTCCTAGTGCCGGTTTGAAGTTCCTGCAGTTTTCACTGTAAAACCGTGTTGGAACTAATACCTCCCCATATATATGTATGCAGTGGAGTTTGCAACTGAAAAGAAACTTTGTGTTCCCAACAAGCTAGGTGAAGGACGGCTTTCACACACACTTATCTCTCAGAACTGAGCATCTGGAGAGACGTTCGTTCATCTAGCACAAAGGGAACGGGTTGCAGGAGAAACTTTTACTCTGGTTTCTCAGTCTGTTTCCTAGTGCCGGTTTGAAGTTCCTGCAGTTTTCACTCTAAAACATAGTTGGAGCTAGTACCTCCCCATATATATTTATGGAGTGGAGTTTGCAACTGAAAAGAAACTTTGTGTTCCCAACAAGCTAGGTGAAGGACGGCTTTCACACACACTTATCTCTCAGAACTGAGCATGTGGAGAGACGTTCGTTCATGTAGCACAAAGGGAACGTTTTGCAGGAGGAACTTTTACTCTGGTTTCTCAGTCTGTTTCCTAATGCCGGTTTGAAGTTCCTGCAGCTTTCACTGTAAAACCGAGTTGGAGCTAGTAACTCCCATATATATGTATGGATTGGAGATTGCAAGTGAAAAGAAACTTTGTGTTCCAAAAAATCAAGATGAAGTACTGCTTTCACAGACACATAACTCTAAGAACTGAGCATGTGGAGAGACGTTCGTTCATCTAGCACAAAGGGAACGGGTTGCAGGAGAAACTTTTACTCTGGTTTCTCAGTCTGTTTCCTAGTGCCGGTTTGAAGTTCCTGCAGTTTTCACTGTAAAACCGGGTTGGAGCTAGTACCTCCCCATATATATGTATGGAGTGGAGTTTGCAACTGAAAAGAAACTTTGTGTTCCCAACAAGCTAGGTGAAGGACGGCTTTCACACACACTTATCTCTCAGAACTGAGCATGTGGAGAGAAGTTCGTTCATCTAGCACAAAGGGAACGGGTTGCAGGAGAAACTTTTACTCTGGTTTCTCAGTCTGTTTCCTAGTGCCGGTTTGAAGTTCCTGCAGTTTTCACTGTAAAACCGAGTTGGAGCTAGTCCCTACCCATATATATATGTGGAGTGGAGTTTGCAACTGAAAAGAAACTTTGTGTTCCCAACAAGCTAGGTGTAGGACGGCTTTCACACACACTTATCTCTCAGAACTGAGCATGTGGAGAGACGTTCGTTCATCTAGCACAAAGGGAACGGGTTGTAGGAGAAACTTTTACTCTGGTTTCTCAGTCTGTTTCCTAGTGCCGGTTTGAAGTTCCTGCAGTTTTCACTGTAAAACCGAGTTGGAGCTAGTCCCTACTCATATATATGTATGGAGTGGACTTTGCAACTGAAAAGAAACTTTGTGTTCCCAACAAGCTAGGTGAAGGACGGCTTTCACACACACTTATCTCTCAGAAATGAGCATGTGGAGAGACGTTCGTTCATCTAGCACAAAGGGATCGGGTTGCAGGAGAAACTTTTACTCTGGTTTCTCAGTCTGTTTCCTAGTGCCGGTTTGAAGTTCCTGCAGTTTTCACTGTAAAACCGAGTTGGAGCTAGTCCCTCCCCATATATATGTATGGAGTGGAGTTTGCAACTGAAAAGAAACTTTGTGTTCCCAACAAGCTAGGTGAAGGACGGCTTTCACACACACTTATCTCTCAGAACTGAGCATGTGGAGAGACGTTCGTTCATCTAGCACAAAGGGAACGGGTTGCAGGAGAAACTTTTACTCTGGTTTCTCAGTCTGTTTCCTAGTGCCGGTTTGAAGTTCCTGCAGTTTTCACTGTAAAACCGAGTTGGAGCTAGTCCTCCCCATATATATGTATGGAGTGGAGTTTGCAACTGAAAAGAAACTTTGTGTTCCCAACAAGCTAGGTGAAGTACGGCTTTCACACACACTTATCTCTCAGAACTGAGCATGTGGAGAGACGTTCGTTCATCTAGCACAAAGGGAACGGGTTGCAGGAGAAACTTTTACTCTGGTTTCTCAGTCTGTTTCCTAGTGCCGGTTGGAAGTTCCTGCAGTTTTCACTGTAAAACCGAGTTGGAGCTAGTACCTCCCCATATATATGTATGGATTGGAGTTTGCAACTGAAAAGAAACTTTGTGTTCCCAACAAGCTAGGTGAAGTACGGTATTCACACACACTTATTTCTCAGAACTGAGCATGTGGAGAGACGTTCGTTCATCTAGCACAAAGGGAACGGGTTGCAGGTGAAACCTTTACTCTGGTTTCTCAGTCTGTTTCCTAGTGCCGGTTTGAAGTTCCTGCAGTTTCACTGTAAAACCGAGTTGGAGCTAGTAACTCCCATATATATGTATGGATTGGAGATTGCAAGTGAAAAGAAACTTTGTGTTCCAAAGAATCAAGATGAAGTACTGCTTTCACAGACACATAACTCTAAGAACTGAGCATGTGGAGAGACGTTCGTTCATCTAGCACAAAGGGAACCGGTTGCAGGAGAAAGTTTTACTCTGGTTTCTCAGTCTGTTTCCTAGTGCCGGTTTGATATTCCTGCAGTTTTCACTGTAAACCCGAGTTGGAGCTAGTACCTCCACATATATATGTATGGAGTGGAGTTTGCAACTGAAAAGAACTTTGTGTTCCCAACAAGCTAGGTGAAGGAAGGCTTTCACACACACTTATCTCTCAGAACTGAGCATGTGGAGAGAGGTTCGTTCATCTAGCACAAAGGGAACGGGTTGCAGGGGAAACATTTACTCTGGTTTCTCAGTCTGTTTCCTAGTGCCGGTTTGAAGTTCCTGCAGTTTTCACTGTAAAACCGAGTTGGAGCTAGTCCCTACCCATATATATATGTGGAGTGGAGTTTGCAACTGAAAAGAAACTTTGTGTTCCCAACAAGCTAGGTGTAGGACGGCTTTCACACACACTTATCTCTCAGAACTGAGCATGTGGAGAGACGTTCGTTCATCTAGCACAAAGGGAACGGGTTGTAGGAGAAACTTTTACTCTGGTTTCTCAGTCTGTTTCCTAGTGCCGGTTTGAAGTTCCTGCAGTTTTCACTGTAAAACCGAGTTGGAGCTAGTCCCTACTCATATATATGTATGGAGTGGACTTTGCAACTGAAAAGAAACTTTGTGTTCCCAACAAGCTAGGTGAAGGACGGCTTTCACACACACTTATCTCTCAGAACTGAGCATGTGGAGAGACGTTCGTTCATCTAGCACAAAGGGATCGGGTTGCAGGAGAAACTTTTACTCTGGTTTCTCAGTCTGTTTCCTAGTGCCGGTTTGAAGTTCCTGCAGTTTTCACTGTAAAACCGAGTTGGAGCTAGTCCCTCCCCATATATATGTATGGAGTGGAGTTTGCAACTGAAAAGAAACTTTGTGTTCCCAACAAGCTAGGTGAAGGACGGCTTTCACACACACTTATCTCTCAGAACTGAGCATGTGGAGAGACGTTCGTTCATCTAGCACAAAGGGAACGGGTTGCAGGAGAAACTTTTACTCTGGTTTCTCAGTCTGTTTCCTAGTGCCGGTTGGAAGTTCCTGCAGTTTTCACTGTAAAACCGAGTTGGAGCTAGTCCTCCCCATATATATGTATGGAGTGGAGTTTGCAACTGAAAAGAAACTTTGTGTTCCCAACAAGCTAGGTGAAGTACGGCTTTCACACACACTTATCTCTCAGAACTGAGCATGTGGAGAGACGTTCGTTCATCTAGCACAAAGGGAACGGGTTGCAGGGGAAACCTTTACTCTGGTTTCTCAGTCTGTTTCCTAGTGCCGGTTTGAAGTTCCTGCAGTTTTCACTGTAAAACCGTGTTGGAACTAGTACCTCCCCATATATATGTATGCAGTGGAGTTTGCAACTGAAAAGAAACTTTGTGTTCCCAACAAGCTAGGTGAAGGACGGCTTTCACACACACTTATCTCTCAGAACTGAGCATCTGGAGAGACGTTCGTTCATCTAGCACAAAGGGAACGGGTTGCAGGAGAAACTTTTACTCTGGTTTCTCAGTCTGTTTCCTAGTGCCGGTTTGAAGTTCCTGCAGTTTTCACTCTAAAACATAGTTGGAGCTAGTACCTCCCCATATATATTTATGGAGTGGAGTTTGCAACTGAAAAGAAACTTTGTGTTCCCAACAAGCTAGGTGAAGGACGGCTTTCACACACACTTATCTCTCAGAACTGAGCATGTGGAGAGACGTTCGTTCATCTAGCACAAAGGGAACGTTTTGCAGGAGGAACTTTTACTCTGGTTTCTCAGTCTGTTTCCTACTGCCGGTTTGAAGTTCCTGCAGCTTTCACTGTAAAACCGAGTTGGAGCTAGTAACTCCCATATATATGTATGGATTGGAGATTGCAAGTGAAAAGAAACTTTGTGTTCCAAAAAATCAAGATGAAGTACTGCTTTCACAGACACATAACTCTAAGAACTGAGCATGTGGAGAGACGTTCGTTCATCTAGCACAAAGGGAACGGGTTGCAGGAGAAACTTTTACTCTGGTTTCTCAGTCTGTTTCCTAGTGCCGGTTTGAAGTTCCTGCAGTTTTCACTGTAAAACCGGGTTGGAGCTAGTACCTCCCCATATATATGTATGGAGTGGAGTTTGCAACTGAAAAGAAACTTTGTGTTCCCAACAAGCTAGGTGAAGGACGGCTTTCACACACACTTATCTCTCAGAACTGAGCATGTGGAGAGACGTTCGTTCATCTAGCACAAAGGGAACGTTTTGCAGGAGGAACTTTTACTCTGGTTTCTCAGTCTGTTTCCTACTGCCGGTTTGAAGTTCCTGCAGCTTTCACTGTAAAACCGAGTTGGAGCTAGTAACTCCCATATATATGTATGGATTGGAGATTGCAAGTGAAAAGAAACTTTGTGTTACAAAAAATCAAGATGAAGTACTGCTTTCACAGACACATAACTCTAAGAACTGAGCATGTGGAGAGACGTTCGTTCATCTAGCACAAAGGGAACGGGTTGCAGGAGAAACTTTTACTCTGGTTTCTCAGTCTGTTTCCTAGTGCCGGTTTGAAGTTCCTGCAGTTTTCACTGTAAAACCGGGTTGGAGCTAGTACCTCCCCATATATATGTATGGAGTGGAGTTTGCAACTGAAAAGAAACTTTGTGTTCCCAACAAGCTAGGTGAAGGACGGCTTTCACACACACTTATCTCTCAGAACTGAGCATGTGGAGAGAAGTTCGTTCATCTAGCACAAAGGGAACGGGTTGCAGGAGAAACTTTTACTCTGGTTTCTCAGTCTGTTTCCTAGTGCCGGTTTGAAGTTCCTGCAGTTTTCACTGTAAAACCGAGTTGGAGCTAGTACCTCCCCATATATATGTATGCAGTGGAGTTTGCAACTGAAAAGAAACTTTGTGTTCCCAACAAGCTAGGTGAAGGACGGCTTTCACACACACTTATCTCTCAGAACTGAGCATCTGGAGAGACGTTCGTTCATCTAGCACAAAGGGAACGGGTTGCAGGAGAAACTTTTACTCTGGTTTCTCAGTCTGTTTCCTAGTGCCGGTTTGAAGTTCCTGCAGTTTTCACTCTAAAACATACTTGGAGCTAGTACCTCCCCATATTTATTTATGGAGTGGAGTTTGCAACTGAAAAGAAACTTTGTGTTCCCAACAAGCTAGGTGAAGGACGGCTTTCACACACACTTATCTCTCAGAACTGAGCATGTGGAGAGACGTTCGTTCATCTAGCACAAAGGGAACGTTTTGCAGGAGGAACTTTTACTCTGGTTTCTCAGTCTGTTTCCTACTGCCGGTTTGAAGTTCCTGCAGTTTTCACTGTAAAACCGGGTTGGAGCTAGTACCTCCCCATATATATGTATGGAGTGGAGTTTGCAACTGAAAAGAAACTTTGTGTTCCCAACAAGCTAGGTGAAGGACGGCTTTCACACACACTTATCTCTCAGAACTGAGCATGTGGAGAGAAGTTCGTTCATCTAGCACAAAGGGAACGGGTTGCAGGAGAAACTTTTACTCTGGTTTCTCAGTCTGTTTCCTAGTGCCGGTTTGAAGTTCCTGCAGTTTTCACTGTAAAACCGAGTTGGAGCTAGTCCCTACCCATATATATATGTGGAGTGGAGTTTGCAACTGAAAAGAAACTTTGTGTTCCCAACAAGCTAGGTGTAGGACGGCTTTCACACACACTTATCTCTCAGAACTGAGCATGTGGAGAGACGTTCGTTCATCTAGCACAAAGGGAACGGGTTGTAGGAGAAACTTTTAATCTGGTTTCTCAGTCAGTTTCCTAGTGCAGTTTTGAAGTTTCTGCAGTTTTCACTGTAAAACCGAGTTGGAGCTAGTACCTACTCATATATATGTATGGAGTGGACTTTGCAACTGAAAAGAAACTTTGTGTTCCCAACAAGCTAGGTGAAGGACGGCTTTCACACACACTTATCTCTCAGAACTGAGCATGTGGAGAGACGTTCGTTCATCTAGCACAAAGGGAACGGGTTGCAGGGGAAACCTTTACTCTGGTTTCTCAGTCTGTTTCCTAGTGCCGGTTTGAAGTTCCTGCAGTTTTCACTGTAAAACCGTGTTGGAACTAGTACCTCCCCATATATATGTATGCAGTGGAGTTTGCAACTGAAAAGAAACTTTGTGTTCCCAACAAGCTAGGTGAAGGACGGCTTTCACACACACTTATCTCTCAGAACTGAGCATCTGGAGAGACGTTCGTTCATCTAGCACAAAGGGAACGGGTTGCAGGAGAAACTTTTACTCTGGTTTCTCAGTCTGTTTCCTAGTGCCGGTTTGAAGTTCCTGCAGTTTTCACTCTAAAACATAGTTGGAGCTAGTACCTCCCCATATATATTTATGGAGTGGAGTTTGCAACTGAAAAGAAACTTTGTGTTCCCAACAAGCTAGGTGAAGGACGGCTTTCACACACACTTATCTCTCAGAACTGAGCATGTGGAGAGACGTTCGTTCATCTAGCACAAAGGGAACGTTTTGCAGGAGGAACTTTTACTCTGGTTTCTCAGTCTGTTTCCTACTGCCGGTTTGAAGTTCCTGCAGCTTTCACTGTAAAACCGAGTTGGAGCTAGTAACTCCCATATATATGTATGGATTGGAGATTGCAAGTGAAAAGAAACTTTGTGTTCCAAAAAATCAAGATGAAGTACTGCTTTCACAGACACATAACTCTAAGAACTGAGCATGTGGAGAGACGTTCGTTCATCTAGCACAAAGGGAACGGGTTGCAGGAGAAACTTTTACTCTGGTTTCTCAGTCTGTTTCCTAGTGCCGGTTTGAAGTTCCTGCAGTTTTCACTGTAAAACCGGGTTGGAGCTAGTACCTCCCCATATATATGTATGGAGTGGAGTTTGCAACTGAAAAGAAACTTTGTGTTCCCAACAAGCTAGGTGAAGGACGGCTTTCACACACACTTATCTCTCAGAACTGAGCATGTGGAGAGACGTTCGTTCATCTAGCACAAAGGGAACGTTTTGCAGGAGGAACTTTTACTCTGGTTTCTCAGTCTGTTTCCTACTGCCGGTTTGAAGTTCCTGCAGCTTTCACTGTAAAACCGAGTTGGAGCTAGTAACTCCCATATATATGTATGGATTGGAGATTGCAAGTGAAAAGAAACTTTGTGTTACAAAAAATCAAGATGAAGTACTGCTTTCACAGACACATAACTCTAAGAACTGAGCATGTGGAGAGACGTTCGTTCATCTAGCACAAAGGGAACGGGTTGCAGGAGAAACTTTTACTCTGGTTTCTCAGTCTGTTTCCTAGTGCCGGTTTGAAGTTCCTGCAGTTTTCACTGTAAAACCGGGTTGGAGCTAGTACCTCCCCATATATATGTATGGAGTGGAGTTTGCAACTGAAAAGAAACTTTGTGTTCCCAACAAGCTAGGTGAAGGACGGCTTTCACACACACTTATCTCTCAGAACTGAGCATGTGGAGAGAAGTTCGTTCATCTAGCACAAAGGGAACGGGTTGCAGGAGAAACTTTTACTCTGGTTTCTCAGTCTGTTTCCTAGTGCCGGTTTGAAGTTCCTGCAGTTTTCACTGTAAAACCGAGTTGGAGCTAGTACCTCCCCATATATATGTATGGATTGGAGTTTGCAACTGAAAAGAAACTTTGTGTTCCCAACAAGCTAGGTGAAGTACGGCATTCACACACACTTATCTCTCAGAACTGAGCATGTGGAGAGACGTTTGTTCATCTAGCACAAAGGGAACGGGTTGCAGGGGAAACCTTTACTCTGGTTTCTCAGTCTGTTTCCTAGTGCCGGTTTGAAGTTCCTGCAGTTTTCACTGTAAAACCGTGTTGGAACTAGTACCTCCCCATATATATGTATGCAGTGGAGTTTGCAACTGAAAAGAAACTTTGTGTTCCCAACAAGCTAGGTGAAGGACGGCTTTCACACACACTTATCTCTCAGAACTGAGCATCTGGAGAGACGTTCGTTCATCTAGCACAAAGGGAACGGGTTGCAGGAGAAACTTTTACTCTGGTTTCTCAGTCTGTTTCCTAGTGCCGGTTTGAAGTTCCTGCAGTTTTCACTCTAAAACATAGTTGGAGCTAGTACCTCCCCATATATATTTATGGAGTGGAGTTTGCAACTGAAAAGAAACTTTGTGTTCCCAACAAGCTAGGTGAAGGACGGCTTTCACACACACTTATCTCTCAGAACTGAGCATGTGGAGAGACGTTCGTTCATCTAGCACAAAGGGAACGTTTTGCAGGAGGAACTTTTACTCTGGTTTCTCAGTCTGTTTCCTACTGCCGGTTTGAAGTTCCTGCAGCTTTCACTGTAAAACCGAGTTGGAGCTAGTAACTCCCATATATATGTATGGATTGGAGATTGCAAGTGAAAAGAAACTTTGTTTTCCAAAAAATCAAGATGAAGTACTGCTTTCACAGACACATAACTCTAAGAACTGAGCATGTGGAGAGACGTTCGTTCATCTAGCACAAAGGGAACGGGTTGCAGGAGAAACTTTTACTCTGGTTTCTCAGTCTGTTTCCTAGTGCCGGTTTGAAGTTCCTGCAGTTTTCACTGTAAAACCGGGTTGGAGCTAGTACCTCCCCATATATATGTATGGAGTGGAGTTTGCAACTGAAAAGAAACTTTGTGTTCCCAACAAGCTAGGTGAAGGACGGCTTTCACACACACTTATCTCTCAGAACTGAGCATGTGGAGAGACGTTCGTTCATCTAGCACAAAGGGAACGTTTTGCAGGAGGAACTTTTACTCTGGTTTCTCAGTCTGTTTCCTACTGCCGGTTTGAAGTTCCTGCAGCTTTCACTGTAAAACCGAGTTGGAGCTAGTAACTCCCATATATATGTATGGATTGGAGATTGCAAGTGAAAAGAAACTTTGTGTTCCAAAAAATCAAGATGAAGTACTGCTTTCACAGACACATAACTCTAAGAACTGAGCATGTGGAGAGACGTTCGTTCATCTAGCACAAAGGGAACGGGTTGCAGGAGAAACTTTTACTCTGGTTTCTCAGTCTGTTTCCTAGTGCCGGTTTGAAGTTCCTGCAGTTTTCACTGTAAAACCGGGTTGGAGCTAGTACCTCCCCATATATATGTATGGAGTGGAGTTTGCAACTGAAAAGAAACTTTGTGTTCCCAACAAGCTAGGTGAAGGACGGCTTTCACACACACTTATCTCTCAGAACTGAGCATGTGGAGAGAAGTTCGTTCATCTAGCACAAAGGGAACGGGTTGCAGGAGAAACTTTTACTCTGGTTTCTCAGTCTGTTTCCTAGTGCCGGTTTGAAATTCCTGCAGTTTTCACTGTAAAACCGAGTTGGAGCTAGTCCCTACCCATATATATATATGGATTGGAGTTTGCAATTGAAAAGAAACTTTGTGTTCCCAACAAGCTAGGTGAAGGACGGCTTTCACACACACTTATCTCTCAGAACTGAGCATGTGGAGAGACGTTCGTTCATCTAGCACAAAGGGAACGGGTTGCAGGGGAAACATATACTCTGGTTTCTCAGTCTGTTTCCTAGTGCCGGTTTGAAGTTCCTGCAGTTTTCACTGTAAAACCGAGTTGGAGCTAGTACCTCCCCATATATATGTATGGAGTGGAGTTTGCAACTGAAAAGAAACTTTGTGTTCCCAACAAGCTAGGTGAAGGACGGCTTTCACACTCACTTATCTCTCAGAACTGAGCATGTGGAGAGACGTTCGTTCATCTAGCACAAAGGGAACGGTTTCAGGAAAAACTTTTACTCTGGATTCTCAGTCTGTTTCCTAGTGCCGGTTTGAATTTCCTGCAGTTTTCACTGTAAAACCGAGTTGGAACTAGTCCCTACCCATATATATATATGGAGTGGAGTTTGCAACCTAAAAGAAACTTTGTGTTCCCAACAAGCTAGGTGAAGGACGGGTTTCACACACACTTATCTCTCAGAACTGAGCATGTGGAGAGACTTTCGTTCATCTAGCACAAAGTGAACGGGTTGCAGGAGAAACTTTTACTCTGCTTTCTCAGTTTGTTTCCTATTGCCGGTTTGAAGTTCCAGCAGTTTTCACTGTAAAACCGAGTTGGAGCTAGTACCTCCCCATATATATGTATGAAGTGGAGTTTGCAACTGAAAAGAAGCTTTGTTTTCCCAACAAGCTAGGTGAAGGACGGCTTTCACACACACTTATCTCTCAGAACTGAGCAGGTGGAGAGACGTTCGTTCATCTAGCAGAAAGGGAACGGGTTGCAGGCGTAAGTTTTACTCTGGTTTCTCAGTCTGTTTCCTAGTGCCGGTTTGAAGTTCCTGCAGTTTTCACTGTAAAACGGAGTTGGAGCTAGTCCCTCCCCATATATATGTATGGAGTGGAGTTTGCAACTGAAAAGAAATTTTGTGTTCCCAACAAGCTAGTTGAAGGACGGCTTTCACACACACTTATCTCTCAGAACTGAGCATGTGGAGAGACGTTCGTTCATCTAGCACAAAGGGAACAGGTTGCAGGAGAAACTTTTACTCTGGTTTCTCAGTCTGTTTCCTAGTGCCGGTTTGAAGTTCCTGCAGTTTTCACTGTAAAACCGAGTTGGAGATAGTACCTCCCCATATATATGTATGGAGTGGAGTTTGCAACTGAAAAGAAACTTTGTGTTCCCAACAAGCTAGGTGAAGGACGGCTTTCACACACACTTATCTCTCAGAACTGAGCACGTGGAGAGACGTTCGTTCATCTAGCACAAAGGGAACGGTTTCAGGAAAAACTTTTACTCTGGTTTCTCAGTCTGTTTCCTAGTGCCGGTTTGAAGTTCCTGCAGTTTTCACTGTAAAACCGAGTTGGAACTAGTCCATACCCATATATATCTATGGAGTAGAGTTTGCAACTGAAAAGAAACTTTGTGTTCCCAACAAGCTAGTTGAAGGACGGGTTTCACACACACTTATCACTCAGAACAGAGCATGTGGAGAGACGTTCGTTCATCTAGTACAAAGGGATCGGTTTGCAGGAGAAACTGTTACTCTGGTTTCTCAGTCTGTTTCCTAGTGCCGGTTTGATGTTCCTGCAGTTTTCACTGTAAAACCGAGTTGGAGCTAGTACCTCCCCATATATATGTATGGAGTGGAGTTAGCAAGTGAAAAGAAACTTTGTGTTCCCAACAAGCTAGGTCAAGGACGGCTTTCACACACACTTATCTCTCAGAAATGAGCATGTGGAGAGACGTTCGTTCATCTAGCACAAAGGGAACGGGTTGCAGGAGAAACTATTACTCTGGTTTCTCAGTCTGTTTCCTATTGCCGGTTTGAAGTTCCTGCAGTTGTCACTGTAAAACCGAGTTGGAGCTCGTACCTCCCCATATATATGTATGGATTGGAGTTTGCAACTGAAAAGAAACTTTGTGTTCCCAACAAGCTAGGTGAAGGATGGCTTTCACACACACTTATCTCTCAGAACTGAGCATGTGGAGAGACGTTTGTTCATCTAGCACAAAGGGAACGGGTTGCAGGGGAAACCTTTACTCTGGTTTCTCAGTCTGTTTCCTAGTGCCGGTTTGAAGTTCCTGCAGTTTTCACTGTAAAACCGTGTTGGAACTAATACCTCCCCATATATATGTATGCAGTGGAGTTTGCAACTGAAAAGAAACTTTGTGTTCCCAACAAGCTAGGTGAAGGACGGCTTTCACACACACTTATCTCTCAGAACTGAGCATCTGGAGAGACGTTCGTTCATCTAGCACAAAGGGAACGGGTTGCAGGAGAAACTTTTACTCTGGTTTCTCAGTCTGTTTCCTAGTGCCGGTTTGAAGTTCCTGCAGTTTTCACTCTAAAACATAGTTGGAGCTAGTACCTCCCCATATATATTTATGGAGTGGAGTTTGCAACTGAAAAGAAACTTTGTGTTCCCAACAAGCTAGGTGAAGGACGGCTTTCACACACACTTATCTCTCAGAACTGAGCATGTGGAGAGACGTTCGTTCATGTAGCACAAAGGGAACGTTTTGCAGGAGGAACTTTTACTCTGGTTTCTCAGTCTGTTTCCTAATGCCGGTTTGAAGTTCCTGCAGCTTTCACTGTAAAACCGAGTTGGAGCTAGTAACTCCCATATATATGTATGGATTGGAGATTGCAAGTGAAAAGAAACTTTGTGTTCCAAAAAATCAAGATGAAGTACTGCTTTCACAGACACATAACTCTAAGAACTGAGCATGTGGAGAGACGTTCGTTCATCTAGCACAAAGGGAACGGGTTGCAGGAGAAACTTTTACTCTGGTTTCTCAGTCTGTTTCCTAGTGCCGGTTTGAAGTTCCTGCAGTTTTCACTGTAAAACCGGGTTGGAGCTAGTACCTCCCCATATATATGTATGGAGTGGAGTTTGCAACTGAAAAGAAACTTTGTGTTCCCAACAAGCTAGGTGAAGGACGGCTTTCACACACACTTATCTCTCAGAACTGAGCATGTGGAGAGAAGTTCGTTCATCTAGCACAAAGGGAACGGGTTGCAGGAGAAACTTTTACTCTGGTTTCTCAGTCTGTTTCCTAGTGCCGGTTTGAAGTTCCTGCAGTTTTCACTGTAAAACCGAGTTGGAGCTAGTCCCTACCCATATATATATGTGGAGTGGAGTTTGCAACTGAAAAGAAACTTTGTGTTCCCAACAAGCTAGGTGTAGGACGGCTTTCACACACACTTATCTCTCAGAACTGAGCATGTGGAGAGACGTTCGTTCATCTAGCACAAAGGGAACGGGTTGTAGGAGAAACTTTTACTCTGGTTTCTCAGTCTGTTTCCTAGTGCCGGTTTGAAGTTCCTGCAGTTTTCACTGTAAAACCGAGTTGGAGCTAGTCCCTACTCATATATATGTATGGAGTGGACTTTGCAACTGAAAAGAAACTTTGTGTTCCCAACAAGCTAGGTGAAGGACGGCTTTCACACACACTTATCTCTCAGAAATGAGCATGTGGAGAGACGTTCGTTCATCTAGCACAAAGGGATCGGGTTGCAGGAGAAACTTTTACTCTGGTTTCTCAGTCTGTTTCCTAGTGCCGGTTTGAAGTTCCTGCAGTTTTCACTGTAAAACCGAGTTGGAGCTAGTCCCTCCCCATATATATGTATGGAGTGGAGTTTGCAACTGAAAAGAAACTTTGTGTTCCCAACAAGCTAGGTGAAGGACGGCTTTCACACACACTTATCTCTCAGAACTGAGCATGTGGAGAGACGTTCGTTCATCTAGCACAAAGGGAACGGGTTGCAGGAGAAACTTTTACTCTGGTTTCTCAGTCTGTTTCCTAGTGCCGGTTTGAAGTTCCTGCAGTTTTCACTGTAAAACCGAGTTGGAGCTAGTCCTCCCCATATATATGTATGGAGTGGAGTTTGCAACTGAAAAGAAACTTTGTGTTCCCAACAAGCTAGGTGAAGTACGGCTTTCACACACACTTATCTCTCAGAACTGAGCATGTGGAGAGACGTTCGTTCATCTAGCACAAAGGGAACGGGTTGCAGGAGAAACTTTTACTCTGGTTTCTCAGTCTGTTTCCTAGTGCCGGTTGGAAGTTCCTGCAGTTTTCACTGTAAAACCGAGTTGGAGCTAGTACCTCCCCATATATATGTATGGATTGGAGTTTGCAACTGAAAAGAAACTTTGTGTTCCCAACAAGCTAGGTGAAGTACGGTATTCACACACACTTATTTCTCAGAACTGAGCATGTGGAGAGACGTTCGTTCATCTAGCACAAAGGGAACGGGTTGCAGGTGAAACCTTTACTCTGGTTTCTCAGTCTGTTTCCTAGTGCCGGTTTGAAGTTCCTGCAGTTTCACTGTAAAACCGAGTTGGAGCTAGTAACTCCCATATATATGTATGGATTGGAGATTGCAAGTGAAAAGAAACTTTGTGTTCCAAAGAATCAAGATGAAGTACTGCTTTCACAGACACATAACTCTAAGAACTGAGCATGTGGAGAGACGTTCGTTCATCTAGCACAAAGGGAACCGGTTGCAGGAGAAAGTTTTACTCTGGTTTCTCAGTCTGTTTCCTAGTGCCGGTTTGATATTCCTGCAGTTTTCACTGTAAACCCGAGTTGGAGCTAGTACCTCCACATATATATGTATGGAGTGGAGTTTGCAACTGAAAAGAACTTTGTGTTCCCAACAAGCTAGGTGAAGGAAGGCTTTCACACACACTTATCTCTCAGAACTGAGCATGTGGAGAGAGGTTCGTTCATCTAGCACAAAGGGAACGGGTTGCAGGGGAAACATTTACTCTGGTTTCTCAGTCTGTTTCCTAGTGCCGGTTTGAAGTTCCTGCAGTTTTCACTGTAAAACCGAGTTGGAGCTAGTCCCTACCCATATATATATGTGGAGTGGAGTTTGCAACTGAAAAGAAACTTTGTGTTCCCAACAAGCTAGGTGTAGGACGGCTTTCACACACACTTATCTCTCAGAACTGAGCATGTGGAGAGACGTTCGTTCATCTAGCACAAAGGGAACGGGTTGTAGGAGAAACTTTTACTCTGGTTTCTCAGTCTGTTTCCTAGTGCCGGTTTGAAGTTCCTGCAGTTTTCACTGTAAAACCGAGTTGGAGCTAGTCCCTACTCATATATATGTATGGAGTGGACTTTGCAACTGAAAAGAAACTTTGTGTTCCCAACAAGCTAGGTGAAGGACGGCTTTCACACACACTTATCTCTCAGAACTGAGCATGTGGAGAGACGTTCGTTCATCTAGCACAAAGGGATCGGGTTGCAGGAGAAACTTTTACTCTGGTTTCTCAGTCTGTTTCCTAGTGCCGGTTTGAAGTTCCTGCAGTTTTCACTGTAAAACCGAGTTGGAGCTAGTCCCTCCCCATATATATGTATGGAGTGGAGTTTGCAACTGAAAAGAAACTTTGTGTTCCCAACAAGCTAGGTGAAGGACGGCTTTCACACACACTTATCTCTCAGAACTGAGCATGTGGAGAGACGTTCGTTCATCTAGCACAAAGGGAACGGGTTGCAGGAGAAACTTTTACTCTGGTTTCTCAGTCTGTTTCCTAGTGCCGGTTGGAAGTTCCTGCAGTTTTCACTGTAAAACCGAGTTGGAGCTAGTACCTCCCCATATATATGTATGGATTGGAGTTTGCAACTGAAAAGAAACTTTGTGTTCCCAACAAGCTAGGTGAAGTACGGTATTCACACACACTTATTTCTCAGAACTGAGCATGTGGAGAGACGTTCGTTCATCTAGCACAAAGGGAACGGGTTGCAGGTGAAACCTTTACTCTGGTTTCTCAGTCTGTTTCCTAGTGCCGGTTTGAAGTTCCTGCAGTTTCACTGTAAAACCGAGTTGGAGCTAGTAACTCCCATATATATGTATGGATTGGAGATTGCAAGTGAAAAGAAACTTTGTGTTCCAAAGAATCAAGATGAAGTACTGCTTTCACAGACACATAACTCTAAGAACTGAGCATGTGGAGAGACGTTCGTTCATCTAGCACAAAGGGAACCGGTTGCAGGAGAAAGTTTTACTCTGGTTTCTCAGTCTGTTTCCTAGTGCCGGTTTGATATTCCTGCAGTTTTCACTGTAAACCCGAGTTGGAGCTAGTACCTCCACATATATATGTATGGAGTGGAGTTTGCAACTGAAAAGAACTTTGTGTTCCCAACAAGCTAGGTGAAGGAAGGCTTTCACACACACTTATCTCTCAGAACTGAGCATGTGGAGAGAGGTTCGTTCATCTAGCACAAAGGGAACGGGTTGCAGGGGAAACATTTACTCTGGTTTCTCAGTCTGTTTCCTAGTGCCGGTTTGAAGTTCCTGCAGTTTTCACTGTAAAACCGAGTTGGAGCTAGTCCCTACCCATATATATATGTGGAGTGGAGTTTGCAACTGAAAAGAAACTTTGTGTTCCCAACAAGCTAGGTGTAGGACGGCTTTCACACACACTTATCTCTCAGAACTGAGCATGTGGAGAGACGTTCGTTCATCTAGCACAAAGGGAACGGGTTGCAGGAGAAACTTTTACTCTGGTTTCTCAGTCTGTTTCCTAGTGCCGGTTTGAAGTTCCTGCAGTTTTCACTGTAAAACCGATTTGGAGCTAGTCCCTACCCATATATATGTATGGATTGGACTTTGCAACTGAAAAGAAACTTTGTGTTCCCAACAAGCTAGGTGAAGGACGGCTTTCACACACACTTATCTCTCAGAACTGAGCATGTGGAGAGACGTTCGTTCATCTAGCACAAAGGGAACGGGTTGCAGGTGAAACCTTTACTCTGGTTTCTCAGTCTGTTTCCTAGTGCCGGTTTGAAGTTCCTGCAGTTTCACTGTAAAACCGAGTTGGAGCTAGTAACTCCCATATATATGTATGGATTGGAGATTGCAAGTGAAAAGAAACTTTGTGTTCCAAAGAATCAAGATGAAGTACTGCTTTCACAGACACATAACTCTAAGAACTGAGCATGTGGAGAGACGTTCGTTCATCTAGCACAAAGGGAACCGGTTGCAGGAGAAAGTTTTACTCTGGTTTCTCAGTCTGTTTCCTAGTGCCGGTTTGATATTCCTGCAGTTTTCACTGTAAACCCGAGTTGGAGCTAGTACCTCCACATATATATGTATGGAGTGGAGTTTGCAACTGAAAAGAACTTTGTGTTCCCAACAAGCTAGGTGAAGGAAGGCTTTCACACACACTTATCTCTCAGAACTGAGCATGTGGAGAGAGGTTCGTTCATCTAGCACAAAGGGAACGGGTTGCAGGGGAAACATTTACTCTGGTTTCTCAGTCTGTTTCCTAGTGCCGGTTTGAAGTTCCTGCAGTTTTCACTGTAAAACCGAGTTGGAGCTAGTCCCTACCCATATATATATGTGGAGTGGAGTTTGCAACTGAAAAGAAACTTTGTGTTCCCAACAAGCTAGGTGTAGGACGGCTTTCACACACACTTATCTCTCAGAACTGAGCATGTGGAGAGACGTTCGTTCATCTAGCACAAAGGGAACGGGTTGTAGGAGAAACTTTTACTCTGGTTTCTCAGTCTGTTTCCTAGTGCCGGTTTGAAGTTCCTGCAGTTTTCACTGTAAAACCGAGTTGGAGCTAGTCCCTACTCATATATATGTATGGAGTGGACTTTGCAACTGAAAAGAAACTTTGTGTTCCCAACAAGCTAGGTGAAGGACGGCTTTCACACACACTTATCTCTCAGAAATGAGCATGTGGAGAGACGTTCGTTCATCTAGCACAAAGGGATCGGGTTGCAGGAGAAACTTTTACTCTGGTTTCTCAGTCTGTTTCCTAGTGCCGGTTTGAAGTTCCTGCAGTTTTCACTGTAAAACCGAGTTGGAGCTAGTCCCTCCCCATATATATGTATGGAGTGGAGTTTGCAACTGAAAAGAAACTTTGTGTTCCCAACAAGCTAGGTGAAGGACGGCTTTCACACACACTTATCTCTCAGAACTGAGCATGTGGAGAGACGTTCGTTCATCTAGCACAAAGGGAACGGGTTGCAGGAGAAACTTTTACTCTGGTTTCTCAGTCTGTTTCCTAGTGCCGGTTTGAAGTTCCTGCAGTTTTCACTGTAAAACCGAGTTGGAGCTAGTCCTCCCCATATATATGTATGGAGTGGAGTTTGCAACTGAAAAGAAACTTTGTGTTCCCAACAAGCTAGGTGAAGTACGGCTTTCACACACACTTATCTCTCAGAACTGAGCATGTGGAGAGACGTTCGTTCATCTAGCACAAAGGGAACGGGTTGCAGGAGAAACTTTTACTCTGGTTTCTCAGTCTGTTTCCTAGTGCCGGTTGGAAGTTCCTGCAGTTTTCACTGTAAAACCGAGTTGGAGCTAGTACCTCCCCATATATATGTATGGATTGGAGTTTGCAACTGAAAAGAAACTTTGTGTTTCCAACAAGCTAGGTGAAGTACGGTATTCACACACACTTATTTCTCAGAACTGAGCATGTGGAGAGACGTTCGTTCATCTAGCACAAAGGGAACGGGTTGCAGGTGAAACCTTTACTCTGGTTTCTCAGTCTGTTTCCTAGTGCCGGTTTGAAGTTCCTGCAGTTTCACTGTAAAACCGAGTTGGAGCTAGTAACTCCCATATATATGTATGGATTGGAGATTGCAAGTGAAAAGAAACTTTGTGTTCCAAAGAATCAAGATGAAGTACTGCTTTCACAGACACATAACTCTAAGAACTGAGCATGTGGAGAGACGTTCGTTCATCTAGCACAAAGGGAACCGGTTGCAGGAGAAAGTTTTACTCTGGTTTCTCAGTCTGTTTCCTAGTGCCGGTTTGATATTCCTGCAGTTTTCACTGTAAACCCGAGTTGGAGCTAGTACCTCCACATATATATGTATGGAGTGGAGTTTGCAACTGAAAAGAACTTTGTGTTCCCAACAAGCTAGGTGAAGGAAGGCTTTCACACACACTTATCTCTCAGAACTGAGCATGTGGAGAGAGGTTCGTTCATCTAGCACAAAGGGAACGGGTTGCAGGGGAAACATTTACTCTGGTTTCTCAGTCTGTTTCCTAGTGCCGGTTTGAAGTTCCTGCAGTTTTCACTGTAAAACCGAGTTGGAGCTAGTCCCTACCCATATATATATGTGGAGTGGAGTTTGCAACTGAAAAGAAACTTTGTGTTCCCAACAAGCTAGGTGTAGGACGGCTTTCACACACACTTATCTCTCAGAACTGAGCATGTGGAGAGACGTTCGTTCATCTAGCACAAAGGGAACGGGTTGCAGGAGAAACTTTTACTCTGGTTTCTCAGTCTGTTTCCTAGTGCCGGTTTGAAGTTCCTGCAGTTTTCACTGTAAAACCGATTTGGAGCTAGTCCCTACCCATATATATGTATGGATTGGACTTTGCAACTGAAAAGAAACTTTGTGTTCCCAACAAGCTAGGTGAAGGACGGCTTTCACACACACTTATCTCTCAGAACTGAGCATGTGGAGAGACGTTCGTTCATCTAGCACAAAGGGAACGGGTTGCAGGAGAAACTTTTACTCTGGTTTCTCAGTCTGTTTCCTAGTGCCGGTTTGAAGTTCCTGCAGTTTTCACTGTAAAACCGAGTTGGAGCTAGTCCCTCCCCATATATATGTATGGAGTGGAGTTTGCAACTGAAAAGAAACTTTGTGTTCCCAACAAGCTAGATGAATGACGGCTTTCACACACACGTATCTCTCAGAACTGAGCATGTGGAGAGACGTTCGTTCATCTAGCACAAATGGAACGGGTTGCAGGAGAAACTTTTACTCTGGTTTCTCAGTCTGTTTCCTAGTGCCGGTTTGAAGTTCCTGCAGTTTTCACTGTAAAACCGAGTTGGAGCTAGTCCTCCCCATATATATGTATGGAGTGGAGTTTGCAACTGAAAAGAAACTTTGTGTTCCCAACAAGCTAGGTGAAGTACGGCTTTCACACCCACTTATCTCTCAGAACTGAGCATGTGGAGAGACGTTCGTTCATCTAGCACAAAGGGAACGGGTTGCAGTAGAAACTTTTACTCTGGTTTCTCAGTCTGTTTCCTAGTGCCGGTTTGAAGTTCCTGCAGTTTTCACTGTAAAACCGAGTTGGAGCTAGTACCTCCCCATATATATGTATGGAGTGGAGTTTGCAACTGAAAAGAAACTTTGTGTTCCCAACAAGCTAGGTGAAGGACGGCTTTCACACACACTTATCTCTCAGTACTGAGCATGTGGAGAGACGTTCGTTCATCTAGCACAAAGGGAACGGGTTGCAGGAGAAACTTTTACTCTGGTTTCTCAGTCTGTTTCCTAGTGCCGGTTTGAAGTTCCTGCAGTTTTCACTGTAAAACCGAGTTGGAGCTAGTACCTCCCCATATATATATATGGATTGGAGTTTGCAACTGAAAAGAAACTTTGTGTTCCCAACAAGCTAGGTGAAGGACGGCTTTCACACACACTTATCTCTCAGAACTGAGCATGTGGAGAGACGTTTGTTCATCTAGCACAAAGGGAACGGGTTGCATGGGAAACCTTTACTCTGGTTTCTCAGTCTGTTTCCTAGTGCCGGTTTGAAGTTCCTGCAGTTTTCACTGTAAAACCGTGTTGGAACTAGTACCTCCCCATATATATGTATGCAGTGGAGTTTGCAACTGAAAAGAAACTTTGTGTTCCCAACAAGCTAGGTGAAGGACGGCTTTCACACACCCTTATCTCTCAGAACTGAGCATCTGGAGAGACGTTCGTTCATCTAGCACAAAGGGAACGGGTTGCAGGAGAAACTTTTACTCTGGTTTCTCAGTCTGTTTCCTAGTGCCGGTTTGAAGTTCCTGCAGTTTTCACTCTAAAACATAGTTGGAGCTAGTACCTCCCCATATATATGTATGGAGTGGAGTTTGCAACTGAAAAGAAACTTTGTGTTCCCAACAAGCTAGGTGAAGGACGGCTTTCACACACACTTATCTCTCAGAACTGAGCATGTGGAGAGACGTTCGTTCATCTAGCACAAAGGGAACGGTTTGCAGGAGGAACTTTTACTCTGGTTTCTCAGTCTGTTTCCTACTGCCGGTTTGAAGTTCCTGCAGCTTTCACTGTAAAACCGAGTTGGAGCTAGTAACTCCCATATATATGTATGGATTGGAGATTGCAAGTGAAAAGAAACTTTGTGTTCCAAAAAATCAAGATGAAGTACTGCTTTCACAGACACATAACTCTAAGAACTGAGCATGTGGAGAGACGTTCGTTCATCTAGCACAAAGGGAACCGGTTGCAGGAGAAAGTTTTACTCTGGTTTCTCAGTCTGTTTCCAAGTGCCGGTTTGATATTCCTGCAGTTTTCACTGTAAACCCGAGTTGGAGCTAGTACCTCCACATATATATGTATGGAGTGGAGTTTGCAACTGAAAAGAACTTTGTGTTCCCAACAAGCTAGGTGAAGGAAGGCTTTCACACACACTTATCTCTCAGAACTGAGCATGTGGAGAGAGGTTCGTTCATCTAGCACAAAGGGAACGGGTTGCAGGGGAAACATTTACTCTGGTTTCTCAGTCTGTTTCCTAGTGCCGGTTTGAAGTTCCTGCAGTTTTCACTGTAAAACCGAGTTGGAGCTAGTACCTCCCCATATATATATATGGATTGGAGTTTGCAACTGAAAAGAAACTTTGTGTTCCCAACAAGCTAGGTGAAGGACGGCTTTCACACACACTTATCTCTCAGAACTGAGCATGTGGAGAGACGTTTGTTCATCTAGCACAAAGGGAACGGGTTGCATGGGAAACCTTTACTCTGGTTTCTCAGTCTGTTTCCTAGTGCCGGTTTGAAGTTCCTGCAGTTTTCACTGTAAAACCGTGTTGGAGCTAGTAACTCCCATATATATGTATGGATTGGAGATTGCAAGTGAAAAGAAACTTTGTGTTCCAAAAAATCAAGATGAAGTACTGCTTTCACAGACACATAACTCTAAGAACTGAGCATGTGGAGAGACGTTCGTTCATCTAGCACAAAGGGAACCGGTTGCAGGAGAAAGTTTTACTCTGGTTTCTCAGTCTGTTTCCAAGTGCCGGTTTGATATTCCTGCAGTTTTCACTGTAAACCCGAGTTGGAGCTAGTACCTCCCCATATATATGTATGCAGTGGAGTTTGCAACTGAAAAGAAACTTTGTGTTCCCAACAAGCTAGGTGAAGGACGGCTTTCACACACACTTATCTCTCAGAACTGAGCATCTGGAGAGACGTTCGTTCATCTAGCACAAAGGGAACGGGTTGCAGGAGAAACTTTTACTCTGGTTTCTCAGTCTGTTTCCTAGTGCCGGTTTGAAGTTCCTGCAGTTTTCACTCTAAAACATAGTTGGAGCTAGTACCTCCCCATATATATTTATGGAGTGGAGTTTGCAACTGAAAAGAAACTTTGTGTTCCCAACAAGCTAGGTGAAGGACGGCTTTCACACACACTTATCTCTCAGAACTGAGCATGTGGAGAGACGTTCGTTCATCTAGCACAAAGGGAACGTTTTGCAGGAGGAACTTTTACTCTGGTTTCTCAGTCTGTTTCCTACTGCCGGTTTGAAGTTCCTGCAGCTTTCACTGTAAAACCGAGTTTGAGCTAGTAACTCCCATATATATGTATGGATTGGAGATTGCAAGTGAAAAGAAACTTTGTGTTCCAAAAAATCAAGATGAAGTACTGCTTTCACAGACACATAACTCTAAGAACTGAGCATGTGGAGAGACGTTCGTTCATCTAGCACAAAGGGAACGGGTTGCAGGAGAAACTTTTACTCTGGTTTCTCAGTCTGTTTCCTAGTGCCGGTTTGAAGTTCCTGCAGTTTTCACTGTAAAACCGGGTTGGAGCTAGTACCTCCCCATATATATGTATGGAGTGGAGTTTGCAACTGAAAAGAAACTTTGTGTTCCCAACAAGCTAGGTGAAGGACGGCTTTCACACACACTTATCTCTCAGAACTGAGCATGTGGAGAGAAGTTCGTTCATCTAGCACAAAGGGAACGGGTTGCAGGAGAAACTTTTACTCTGGTTTCTCAGTCTGTTTCCTAGTGCCGGTTTGAAGTTCCTGCAGTTTTCACTGTAAAACCGAGTTGGAGCTTGTCCCTACCCATATATATATGTGGAGTGGAGTTTGCAACTGAAAAGAAACTTTGTGTTCCCAACAAGCTAGGTGTAGGACGGCTTTCACACACACTTATCTCTCAGAACTGAGCATGTGGAGAGACGTTCGTTCATCTAGCACAAAGGGAACGGGTTGTAGGAGAAACTTTTACTCTGGTTTCTCAGTCTGTTTCCTAGTGCCGGTTTGAAGTTCCTGCAGTTTTCACTGTAAAACCGAGTTGGAGCTAGTCCCTACTCATATATATGTATGGAGTGGACTTTGCAACTGAAAAGAAACTTTGTGTTCCCAACAAGCTAGGTGAAGGACGGCTTTCACACACACTTATCTCTCAGAACTGAGCATGTGGAGAGACGTTCGTTCATCTAGCACAAAGGGATCGGGTTGCAGGAGAAACTTTTACTCTGGTTTCTCAGTCTGTTTCCTAGTGCCGGTTTGAAGTTCCTGCAGTTTTCACTGTAAAACCGGGTTGGAGCTAGTACCTCCCCATATATATGTATGGAGTGGAGTTTGCAACTGAAAAGAAACTTTGTGTTCCCAACAAGCTAGGTGAAGGACGGCTTTCACACACACTTATCTCTCAGAACTGAGCATCTGGAGAGACGTTCGTTCATCTAGCACAAAGGGAACGGGTTGCAGGAGAAACTTTTACTCTGGTTTCTCAGTCTGTTTCCTAGTGCCGGTTTGAAGTTCCTGCAGTTTTCACTGTAAAACCGAGTTGGAGCTAGTCCTCCCCATATATATGTATGGAGTGGAGTTTGCAACTGAAAAGAAACTTTGTGTTCCCAACAAGCTAGGTGAAGTACGGCTTTCACACACACTTATCTCTCAGAACTGAGCATGTGGAGAGACGTTCGTTCATCTAGCACAAAGGGAACGGGTTGCAGGGGAAACCTTTACTCTGGTTTCTCAGTCTGTTTCCTAGTGCCGGTTTGAAGTTCCTGCAGTTTTCACTGTAAAACCGTGTTGGAACTAGTACCTCCCCATATATATGTATGCAGTGGAGTTTGCAACTGAAAAGAAACTTTGTGTTCCCAACAAGCTAGGTGAAGGACGGCTTTCACACACACTTATCTCTCAGAACTGAGCATGTGGAGAGACGTTCGTTCATCTAGCACAAAGGGAACGGGTTGCAGGTGAAACTTTTACTCTGGTTTCTCAGTCTGTTTCCTAGTGCCGGTTTGAAGTTCCTGCAGTTTTCACTCTAAAACATAGTTGGAGCTAGTACCTCCCCATATATATTTATGGAGTGGAGTTTGCAACTGAAAAGAAACTTTGTGTTCCCAACAAGCTAGGTGAAGGACGGCTTTCACACACACTTATCTCTCAGAACTGAGCATGTGGAGAGACGTTCGTTCATCTAGCACAAAGGGAACGTTTTGCAGGAGGAACTTTTACTCTGGTTTCTCAGTCTGTTTCCTACTGCCGGTTTGAAGTTCCTGCAGCTTTCACTGTAAAACCGAGTTGGAGCTAGTAACTCCCATATATATGTATGGATTGGAGATTGCAAGTGAAAAGAAACTTTGTGTTCCAAAAAATCAAGATGAAGTACTGCTTTCACAGACACATAACTCTAAGAACTGAGCATGTGGAGAGACGTTCGTTCATCTAGCACAAAGGGAACGGGTTGCAGGAGAAACTTTTACTCTGGTTTCTCAGTCTGTTTCCTAGTGCCGGTTTGAAGTTCCTGCAGTTTTCACTGTAAAACCGGGTTGGAGCTAGTACCTCCCCATATATATGTATGGAGTGGAGTTTGCAACTGAAAAGAAACTTTGTGTTCCCAACAAGCTAGGTGAAGGACGGCTTTCACACACACTTATCTCTCAGAACTGAGCATGTGGAGAGACGTTCGTTCATCTAGCACAAAGGGAACGTTTTGCAGGAGGAACTTTTACTCTGGTTTCTCAGTCTGTTTCCTACTGCCGGTTTGAAGTTCCTGCAGCTTTCACTGTAAAACCGAGTTGGAGCTAGTAACTCCCATATATATGTATGGATTGGAGATTGCAAGTGAAAAGAAACTTTGTGTTCCAAAAAATCAAGATGAAGTACTGCTTTCACAGACACATAACTCTAAGAACTGAGCATGTGGAGAGACGTTCGTTCATCTAGCACAAAGGGAACGGGTTGCAGGAGAAACTTTTACTCTGGTTTCTCAGTCTGTTTCCTAGTGCCGGTTTGAAGTTCCTGCAGTTTTCACTGTAAAACCGGGTTGGAGCTAGTACCTCCCCATATATATGTATGGAGTGGAGTTTGCAACTGAAAAGAAACTTTGTGTTCCCAACAAGCTAGGTGAAGGACGGCTTTCACACACACTTATCTCTCAGAACTGAGCATGTGGAGAGAAGTTCGTTCATCTAGCACAAAGGGAACGGGTTGCAGGAGAAACTTTTACTCTGGTTTCTCAGTCTGTTTCCTAGTGCCGGTTTGAAGTTCCTGCAGTTTTCACTGTAAAACCGAGTTGGAGCTAGTACCTCCCCATATATATGTATGGATTGGAGTTTGCAACTGAAAAGAAACTTTGTGTTCCCAACAAGCTAGGTGAAGTACGGCATTCACACACACTTATCTCTCAGAACTGAGCATGTGGAGAGACGTTTGTTCATCTAGCACAAAGGGAACGGGTTGCAGGGGAAACCTTTACTCTGGTTTCTCAGTCTGTTTCCTAGTGCCGGTTTGAAGTTCCTGCAGTTTTCACTGTAAAACCGTGTTGGAACTAGTACCTCCCCATATATATGTATGCAGTGGAGTTTGCAACTGAAAAGAAACTTTGTGTTCCCAACAAGCTAGGTGAAGGACGGCTTTCACACACACTTATCTCTCAGAACTGAGCATCTGGAGAGACGTTCGTTCATCTAGCACAAAGGGAACGGGTTGCAGGAGAAACTTTTACTCTGGTTTCTCAGTCTGTTTCCTAGTGCCGGTTTGAAGTTCCTGCAGTTTTCACTCTAAAACATAGTTGGAGCTAGTACCTCCCCATATATATTTATGGAGTGGAGTTTGCAACTGAAAAGAAACTTTGTGTTCCCAACAAGCTAGGTGAAGGACGGCTTTCACACACACTTATCTCTCAGAACTGAGCATGTGGAGAGACGTTCGTTCATCTAGCACAAAGGGAACGTTTTGCAGGAGGAACTTTTACTCTGGTTTCTCAGTCTGTTTCCTACTGCCGGTTTGAAGTTCCTGCAGCTTTCACTGTAAAACCGAGTTGGAGCTAGTAACTCCCATATATATGTATGGATTGGAGATTGCAAGTGAAAAGAAACTTTGTGTTCCAAAAAATCAAGATGAAGTACTGCTTTCACAGACACATAACTCTAAGAACTGAGCATGTGGAGAGACGTTCGTTCATCTAGCACAAAGGGAACGGGTTGCAGGAGAAACTTTTACTCTGGTTTCTCAGTCTGTTTCCTAGTGCCGGTTTGAAGTTCCTGCAGTTTTCACTGTAAAACCGGGTTGGAGCTAGTACCTCCCCATATATATGTATGGAGTGGAGTTTGCAACTGAAAAGAAACTTTGTGTTCCCAACAAGCTAGGTGAAGGACGGCTTTCACACACACTTATCTCTCAGAACTGAGCATGTGGAGAGACGTTCGTTCATCTAGCACAAAGGGAACGTTTTGCAGGAGGAACTTTTACTCTGGTTTCTCAGTCTGTTTCCTACTGCCGGTTTGAAGTTCCTGCAGCTTTCACTGTAAAACCGAGTTGGAGCTAGTAACTCCCATATATATGTATGGATTGGAGATTGCAAGTGAAAAGAAACTTTGTGTTCCAAAAAATCAAGATGAAGTACTGCTTTCACAGACACATAACTCTAAGAACTGAGCATGTGGAGAGACGTTCGTTCATCTAGCACAAAGGGAACGGGTTGCAGGAGAAACTTTTACTCTGGTTTCTCAGTCTGTTTCCTAGTGCCGGTTTGAAGTTCCTGCAGTTTTCACTGTAAAACCGGGTTGGAGCTAGTACCTCCCCATATATATGTATGGAGTGGAGTTTGCAACTGAAAAGAAACTTTGTGTTCCCAACAAGCTAGGTGAAGGACGGCTTTCACACACACTTATCTCTCAGAACTGAGCATGTGGAGAGACGTTCGTTCATCTAGCACAAAGGGAACGTTTTGCAGGAGGAACTTTTACTCTGGTTTCTCAGTCTGTTTCCTACTGCCGGTTTGAAGTTCCTGCAGCTTTCACTGTAAAACCGAGTTGGAGCTAGTAACTCCCATATATATGTATGGATTGGAGATTGCAAGTGAAAAGAAACTTTGTGTTCCAAAAAATCAAGATGAAGTACTGCTTTCACAGACACATAACTCTAAGAACTGAGCATGTGGAGAGACGTTCGTTCATCTAGCACAAAGGGAACGGGTTGCAGGAGAAACTTTTACTCTGGTTTCTCAGTCTGTTTCCTAGTGCCGGTTTGAAATTCCTGCAGTTTTCACTGTAAAACCGAGTTGGAGCTAGTCCCTACCCATATATATGTATGGAGTGGAGTTTGCAACTGAAAAGAAACTTTGTGTTCCCAACAAGCTAGGTGAAGGACGGCTTTCACACACACTTATCTCTCAGAACTGAGCATGTGGAGAGACGTTCGTTCATCTAGCACAAAGGGAACGTTTTGCAGGAGGAACTTTTACTCTGGTTTCTCAGTCTGTTTCCTACTGCCGGTTTGAAGTTCCTGCAGCTTTCACTGTAAAACCGAGTTGGAGCTAGTAACTCCCATATATATGTATGGATTGGAGATTGCAAGTGAAAAGAAACTTTGTGTTCCAAAAAATCAAGATGAAGTACTGCTTTCACAGACACATAACTCTAAGAACTGAGCATGTGGAGAGACGTTCGTTCATCTAGCACAAAGGGAACGGGTTGCAGGAGAAACTTTTACTCTGGTTTCTCAGTCTGTTTCCTAGTGCCGGTTTGAAGTTCCTGCAGTTTTCACTGTAAAACCGGGTTGGAGCTAGTACCTCCCCATATATATGTATGGAGTGGAGTTTGCAACTGAAAAGAAACTTTGTGTTCCCAACAAGCTAGGTGAAGGACGGCTTTCACACACACTTATCTCTCAGAACTGAGCATGTGGAGAGAAGTTCGTTCATCTAGCACAAAGGGAACGGGTTGCAGGAGAAACTTTTACTCTGGTTTCTCAGTCTGTTTCCTAGTGCCGGTTTGAAGTTCCTGCAGTTTTCACTGTAAAACCGAGTTGGAGCTAGTACCTCCCCATATATATGTATGGATTGGAGTTTGCAACTGAAAAGAAACTTTGTGTTCCCAACAAGCTAGGTGAAGTACGGCATTCACACACACTTATCTCTCAGAACTGAGCATGTGGAGAGACGTTTGTTCATCTAGCACAAAGGGAACGGGTTGCAGGGGAAACCTTTACTCTGGTTTCTCAGTCTGTTTCCTAGTGCCGGTTTGAAGTTCCTGCAGTTTTCACTGTAAAACCGTGTTGGAACTAGTACCTCCCCATATATATGTATGCAGTGGAGTTTGCAACTGAAAAGAAACTTTGTGTTCCCAACAAGCTAGGTGAAGGACGGCTTTCACACACACTTATCTCTCAGAACTGAGCATCTGGAGAGACGTTCGTTCATCTAGCACAAAGGGAACGGGTTGCAGGAGAAACTTTTACTCTGGTTTCTCAGTCTGTTTCCTAGTGCCGGTTTGAAGTTCCTGCATTTTTCACTCTAAAACATAGTTGGAGCTAGTACCTCCCCATATATATTTATGGAGTGGAGTTTGCAACTGAAAAGAAACTTTGTGTTCCCAACAAGCTAGGTGAAGGACGGCTTTCACACACACTTATCTCTCAGAACTGAGCATGTGGAGAGACGTTCGTTCATCTAGCACAAAGGGAACGTTTTGCAGGAGGAACTTTTACTCTGGTTTCTCAGTCTGTTTCCTACTGCCGGTTTGAAGTTCCTGCAGCTTTCACTGTAAAACCGAGTTGGAGCTAGTAACTCCCATATATATGTATGGATTGGAGATTGCAAGTGAAAAGAAACTTTGTGTTCCAAAAAATCAAGATGAAGTACTGCTTTCACAGACACATAACTCTAAGAACTGAGCATGTGGAGAGACGTTCGTTCATCTAGCACAAAGGGAACGGGTTGCAGGAGAAACTTTTACTCTGGTTTCTCAGTCTGTTTCCTAGTGCCGGTTTGAAGTTCCTGCAGTTTTCACTGTAAAACCGGGTTGGAGCTAGTACCTCCCCATATATATGTATGGAGTGGAGTTTGCAACTGAAAAGAAACTTTGTGTTCCCAACAAGCTAGGTGAAGGACGGCTTTCACACACACTTATCTCTCAGAACTGAGCATGTGGAGAGACGTTCGTTCATCTAGCACAAAGGGAACGTTTTGCAGGAGGAACTTTTACTCTGGTTTCTCAGTCTGTTTCCTACTGCCGGTTTGAAGTTCCTGCAGCTTTCACTGTAAAACCGAGTTGGAGCTAGTAACTCCCATATATATGTATGGATTGGAGATTGCAAGTGAAAAGAAACTTTGTGTTCCAAAAAATCAAGATGAAGTACTGCTTTCACAGACACATAACTCTAAGAACTGAGCATGTGGAGAGACGTTCGTTCATCTAGCACAAAGGGAACGGGTTGCAGGAGAAACTTTTACTCTGGTTTCTCAGTCTGTTTCCTAGTGCCGGTTTGAAGTTCCTGCAGTTTTCACTGTAAAACCGGGTTGGAGCTAGTACCTCCCCATATATATGTATGGAGTGGAGTTTGCAACTGAAAAGAAACTTTGTGTTCCCAACAAGCTAGGTGAAGGACGGCTTTCAAACACACTTATCTCTCAGAACTGAGCATGTGGAGAGAAGTTCGTTCATCTAGCACAAAGGGAACGGGTTGCAGGAGAAACTTTTACTCTGGTTTCTCAGTCTGTTTCCTAGTGCCGGTTTGAAATTCCTGCAGTTTTCACTGTAAAACCGAGTTGGAGCTAGTCCCTACCCATATATATGTATGGAGTGGAGTTTGCAACTGAAAAGAATCTTTGTGTTCCCAACAAGCTAGGTGAAGGACGGCTTTCACACACACTTATCTCTCAGAACTGAGCATGTGGAGAGACGTTCGTTCATCTAGCACAAAGGGAACGGGTTGCAGGGGAAACATATACTCTGGTTTCTCAGTCTGTTTCCTAGTGCCGGTTTGAAGTTCCTGCAGTTTTCACTGTAAAACCGAGTTGGAGCTAGTACCTCCCCATATATATGTATGGAGTGGAGTTTGCAACTGAAAAGAAACTTTGTGTTCCCAACAAGCTAGGTGAAGGACGGCTTTCACACTCACTTATCTCTCAGAACTGAGCATGTGGAGAGACGTTCGTTCATCTAGCACAAAGGGAACGGTTTCAGGAAAAACTTTTACTCTGGATTCTCAGTCTGTTTCCTAGTGCCGGTTTGAATTTCCTGCAGTTTTCACTGTAAAACCGAGTTGGAACTAGTCCCTACCCATATATATATATGGAGTGGAGTTTGCAACCTAAAAGAAACTTTGTGTTCCCAACAAGCTAGGTGAAGGACGGGTTTCACACACACTTATCTCTCAGAACTGAGCATGTGGAGAGACTTTCGTTCATCTAGCACAAAGTGAACGGGTTGCAGGAGAAACTTTTACTCTGCTTTCTCAGTTTGTTTCCTATTGCCGGTTTGAAGTTCCAGCAGTTTTCACTGTAAAACCGAGTTGGAGCTAGTACCTCCCCATATATATGTATGAAGTGGAGTTTGCAACTGAAAAGAAGCTTTGTTTTCCCAACAAGCTAGGTGAAGGACGGCTTTCACACACACTTATCTCTCAGAACTGAGCAGGTGGAGAGACGTTCGTTCATCTAGCAGAAAGGGAACGGGTTGCAGGAGTAAGTTTTACTCTGGTTTCTCAGTCTGTTTCCTAGTGCCGGTTTGAAGTTCCTGCAGTTTTCACTGTAAAACGGAGTTGGAGCTAGTACCTCCCCATATATATGTATGGAGTGGAGTTTGCAACTGAAAAGAAATTTTGTGTTCCCAACAAGCTAGGTGAAGGACGGCTTTCACACACACTTATCTCTCAGAACTGAGCATGTGGCGAGACGTTCGTTCATCTAGCACAAAGGGAACAGGTTGCAGGAGAAACTTTTACTCTGGTTTCTCAGTCTGTTTCCTAGTGCCGGTTTGAAGTTCCTGCAGTTTTCAATGTAAACCCGAGTTGGAGCTAGTACTTCCCTATATATATGTATGGAGTGGAGTTTGCAACTGTAAAGAAACTTTGTGTTCCCAACAAGCTAGGTGAAGGACGGCTTTCACACACACTTATCTCTCAGAACTGAGCACGTGGAGAGACGTTCGTTCATCTAGCACAAAGGGAACGGTTTCAGGAAAAACTTTTACTCTGGTTTCTCAGTCTGTTTCCTAGTGCCGGTTTGAAGTTCCTGCAGTTTTCACTGTAAAACCGAGTTGGAACTAGTCCATACCCATATATATCTATGGAGTAGAGTTTGCAACTGAAAAGAAACTTTGTGTTCCCAACAAGCTAGTTGAAGGACGGGTTTCACACACACTTATCACTCAGAACTGAGCATGTGGAGAGACGTTCGTTCATCTAGTACAAAGGGATCGGTTTGCAGGAGAAACTGTTACTCTGGTTTCTCAGTCTGTTTCCTAGTGCCGGTTTGATGTTCCTGCAGTTTTCACTGTAAAACCGAGTTGGAGCTAGTAACTCCCATATATATGTATGGATTGGAGATTGCAAGTGAAAAGAAACTTTGTGTTCCAAAAAATCAAGATGAAGTACTGCTTTCACAGACACATAACTCTAAGAACTGAGCATGTGGAGAGACGTTCGTTCATCTAGCACAAAGGGAACGGGTTGCAGGAGAAACTTTTACTCTGGTTTCTCAGTCTGTTTCCTAGTGCCGGTTTGATGTTCCTGCAGTTTTCACTGTAAAACCGGGTTGGAGCTAGTACCTCCCCATATATATGTATGGAGTGGAGTTTGCAACTGAAAAGAAACTTTGTGTTCCCAACAAGCTAGGTGAAGGACGGCTTTCACACACACTTATCTCTCAGAACTGAGCATGTGGAGAGACGTTCGTTCATCTAGCACAAAGGGAACGTTTTGCAGGAGGAACTTTTACTCTGGTTTCTCAGTCTGTTTCCTACTGCCGGTTTGAAGTTCCTGCAGCTTTCACTGTAAAACCGAGTTGGAGCTAGTAACTCCCATATATATGTATGGATTGGAGATTGCAAGTGAAAAGAAACTTTGTGTTCCAAAAAATCAAGATGAAGTACTGCTTTCACAGACACATAACTCTAAGAACTGAGCATGTGGAGAGACGTTCGTTCATCTAGCACAAAGGGAACGGGTTGCAGGAGAAACTTTTACTCTGGTTTCTCAGTCTGTTTCCTAGTGCCGGTTTGAAGTTCCTGCAGTTTTCACTGTAAAACCGGGTTGGAGCTAGTACCTCCCCATATATATGTATGGAGTGGAGTTTGCAACTGAAAAGAAACTTTGTGTTCCCAACAAGCTAGGTGAAGGACGGCTTTCAAACACATTTATCTCTCAGAACTGAGCATGTGGAGAGAAGTTCGTTCATCTAGCACAAAGGGAACGGGTTGCAGGAGAAACTTTTACTCTGGTTTCTCAGTCTGTTTCCTAGTGCCGGTTTGAAATTCCTGCAGTTTTCACTGTAAAACCGAGTTGGAGCTAGTCCCTACCCATATATATGTATGGAGTGGAGTTTGCAACTGAAAAGAAACTTTGTGTTCCCAACAAGCTAGGTGAAGGACGGCTATCACACACACTTATCTCTCAGAACTGAGCATGTGGAGAGACGTTCGTTCATCTAGCACAAAGGGAACGGGTTGCAGGGGAAACATATACTCTGGTTTCTCAGTCTGTTTCCTAGTGCCGGTTTGAAGTTCCTGCAGTTTTCACTGTAAAACCGAGTTGGAGCTAGTACCTCCCCATATATATGTATGGAGTGGAGTTTGCAACTGAAAAGAAACTTTGTGTTCCCAACAAGCTAGGTGAAGGACGGCTTTCACACTCACTTATCTCTCAGAACTGAGCATCTGGAGAGACGTTCGTTCATCTAGCACAAAGGGAACGGTTTCAGGAAAAACTTTTACTCTGGATTCTCAGTCTGTTTCCTAGTGCCGGTTTGAATTTCCTGCAGTTTTCACTGTAAAACCGAGTTGGAACTAGTCCCTACCCATATATATATATGGAGTGGAGTTTGCAACCTAAAAGAAACTTTGTGTTCCCAACAAGCTAGGTGAAGGACGGGTTTCACACACACTTATCTCTCAGAACTGAGCATGTGGAGAGACTTTCGTTCATCTAGCACAAAGTGAACGGGTTGCAGGAGAAACTTTTACTCTGCTTTCTCAGTTTGTTTCCTATTGCCGGTTTGAAGTTCCAGCAGTTTTCACTGTAAAACCGAGTTGGAGCTAGTACCTCCCCATATATATGTATGAAGTGGAGTTTGCAACTGAAAAGAAGCTTTGTTTTCCCAAAAAGCTAGGTGAAGGACGGCTTTCACACACACTTATCTCTCAGAACTGAGCAGGTGGAGAGACGTTCGTTCATCTAGCAGAAAGGGAACGGGTTGCAGGAGTAAGTTTTACTCTGGTTTCTCAGTCTGTTTCCTAGTGCCGGTTTGAAGTTCCTGCAGTTTTCACTGTAAAACGGAGTTGGAGCTAGTACCTCCCCATATATATGTATGGAGTGGAGTTTGCAACTGAAAAGAAATTTTGTGTTCCCAACAAGCTAGTTGAAGGACGGCTTTCACACACACTTATCTCTCAGAACTGAGCATGTGGAGAGACGTTCGTTCATCTAGCACAAAGGGAACGTTTTGCAGGAGGAACTTTTACTCTGGTTTCTCAGTCTGTTTCCTACTGCCGGTTTGAAGTTCCTGCAGCTTTCACTGTAAAACCGAGTTGGAGCTAGTAACTCCCATATATATGTATGGATTGGAGATTGCAAGTGAAAAGAAACTTTGTGTTCCAAAAAATCAAGATGAAGTACTGCTTTCACAGACACATAACTCTAAGAACTGAGCATGTGGAGAGACGTTCGTTCATCTAGCACAAAGGGAACGGGTTGCAGGAGAAACTTTTACTCTGGTTTCTCAGTCTGTTTCCTAGTGCCGGTTTGAAGTTCCTGCAGTTTTCACTGTAAAACCGGGTTGGAGCTAGTACCTCCCCATATATATGTATGGAGTGGAGTTTGCAACTGAAAAGAAACTTTGTGTTCCCAACAAGCTAGGTGAAGGACGGCTTTCAAACACATTTATCTCTCAGAACTGAGCATGTGGAGAGAAGTTCGTTCATCTAGCACAAAGGGAACGGGTTGCAGGAGAAACTTTTACTCTGGTTTCTCAGTCTGTTTCCTAGTGCCGGTTTGAAATTCCTGCAGTTTTCACTGTAAAACCGAGTTGGAGCTAGTCCCTACCCATATATATGTATGGAGTGGAGTTTGCAACTGAAAAGAAACTTTGTGTTCCCAACAAGCTAGGTGAAGGACGGCTATCACACACACTTATCTCTCAGAACTGAGCATGTGGAGAGACGTTCGTTCATCTAGCACAAAGGGAACGGGTTGCAGGGGAAACATATACTCTGGTTTCTCAGTCTGTTTCCTAGTGCCGGTTTGAAGTTCCTGCAGTTTTCACTGTAAAACCGAGTTGGAGCTAGTCCCTACTCATATATATTTATGGAGTGGACTTTGCAACTGAAAAGAAACTTTGTGTTCCCAACAAGCTAGGTGAAGGACGGCTTTCACACACACTTATCTCTCAGAACTGAGCATGTGGAGAGACGTTCGTTCATCTAGCACAAAGGGATCGGGTTGCAGGAGAAACTTTTACTCTGGTTTCTCAGTCTGTTTCCTAGTGCCGGTTTGAAGTTCCTGCAGTTTTCACTGTAAAACCGAGTTGGAGCTAGTCCCTCCCCATATATATGTATGGAGTGGAGTTTGCAACTGAAAAGAAACTTTGTGTTCCCAACAAGCTAGGTGAAGGACGGCTTTCACACACACTTATCTCTCAGAACTGAGCATGTGGAGAGACGTTCGTTCATCTAGCACAAAGGGAACGGGTTGCAGGAGAAACTTTTACTCTGGTTTCTCAGTCTGTTTCCTAGTGCCGGTTTGAAGTTCCTGCAGTTTTCACTGTAAAACCGAGTTGGAGCTAGTCCTCCCCATATATATGTATGGAGTGGAGTTTGCAACTGAAAAGAAACTTTGTGTTCCCAACAAGCTAGGTGAAGTACGGCTTTCACACACACTTATCTCTCAGAACTGAGCATGTGGAGAGACGTTCGTTCATCTAGCACAAAGGGAACGGGTTGCCGGAGAAACTTTTACTCTGGTTTCTCAGTCTGTTTCCTAGTGCCGGTTGGAAGTTCCTGCAGTTTTCACTGTAAAACCGAGTTGGAGCTAGTACCTCCCCATATATATGTATGGATTGGAGTTTGCAACTGAAAAGAAACTTTGTGTTCCCAACAAGCTAGGTGAAGTACGGTATTCACACACACTTATTTCTCAGAACTGAGCATGTGGAGAGACGTTCGTTCATCTAGCACAAAGGGAACGGGTTGCAGGTGAAACCTTTACTCTGGTTTCTCAGTCTGTTTCCTAGTGCCGGTTTGAAGTTCCTGCAGTTTCACTGTAAAACCGAGTTGGAGCTAGTAACTCCCATATATATGTATGGATTGGAGATTGCAAGTGAAAAGAAACTTTGTGTTCCAAAGAATCAAGATGAAGTACTGCTTTCACAGACACATAACTCTAAGAACTGAGCATGTGGAGAGACGTTCGTTCATCTAGCACAAAGGGAACGGGTTGCAGGAGAAACTTTTACTCTGGTTTCTCAGTCTGTTTCCTAGTGCCGGTTTGAAGTTCCTGCAGTTTTCACTGTAAACCCGAGTTGGAGCTAGTACCTCCACATATATATGTATGGAGTGGAGTTTGCAACTGAAAAGAACTTTGTGTTCCCAACAAGCTAGGTGAAGGAAGGCTTTCACACACACTTATCTCTCAGAACTGAGCATGTGGAGAGAGGTTCGTTCATCTAGCACAAAGGGAACGGGTTGCAGGGGAAACATTTACTCTGGTTTCTCAGTCTGTTTCCTAGTGCCGGTTTGAAGTTCCTGCAGTTTTCACTGTAAAACCGAGTTGGAGCTAGTCCCTACCCATATATATATGTGGAGTGGAGTTTGCAACTGAAAAGAAACTTTGTGTTCCCAACAAGCTAGTTGTAGGACGGCTTTCACACACACTTATCTCTCAGAACTGAGCATGTGGAGAGACGTTCGTTCATCTAGCACAAAGGGAACGGGTTGCAGGAGAAACTTTTACTCTGGTTTCTCAGTCTGTTTCCTAGTGCCGGTTTGAAGTTCCTGCAGTTTTCACTGTAAAACCGATTTGGAGCTAGTCCCTACCCATATATATGTATGGATTGGACTTTGCAACTGAAAAGAAACTTTGTGTTCCCAACAAGCTAGGTGAAGGACGGCTTTCACACACACTTATCTCTCAGAACTGAGCATGTGGAGAGACGTTCGTTCATCTAGCACAAAGGGAACGGGTTGCAGGAGAAACTTTTACTCTGGTTTCTCAGTCTGTTTCCTAGTGCCGGTTTGAAGTTCCTGCAGTTTTCACTGTAAAACCGAGTTGGAGCTAGTCCCTCCCCATATATATGTATGCAGTGGAGTTTGCAACTGAAAAGAAACTTTGTGTTCCCAACAAGCTAGGTGAAGGACGGCTTTCACACACACTTATCTCTCAGTACTGAGCATGTGGAGAGACGTTCGTTCATCTAGCACAAAGGGAACGGGTTGCAGGAGAAACTTTTACTCTGGTTTCTCAGTCTGTTTCCTAGTGCCGGTTTGAAGTTCCTGCAGTTTTCACTGTAAAACCGAGTTGGAGCTAGTACCTCCCCATATATATATATGGATTGGAGTTTGCAACTGAAAAGAAACTTTGTGTTCCCAACAAGCTAGGTGAAGGACGGCTTTCACACACACTTATCTCTCAGAACTGAGCATGTGGAGAGACGTTTGTTCATCTAGCACAAAGGGAACGGGTTGCATGGGAAACCTTTACTCTGGTTTCTCAGTCTGTTTCCTAGTGCCGGTTTGAAGTTCCTGCAGTTTTCACTGTAAAACCGTGTTGGAACTAGTACCTCCCCATATATATGTATGCAGTGGAGTTTGCAACTGAAAAGAAACTTTGTGTTCCCAACAAGCTAGGTGAAGGACGGCTTTCACACACCCTTATCTCTCAGAACTGAGCATCTGGAGAGACGTTCGTTCATCTAGCACAAAGGGAACGGGTTGCAGGAGAAACTTTTACTCTGGTTTCTCAGTCTGTTTCCTAGTGCCGGTTTGAAGTTCCTGCAGTTTTCACTCTAAAACATAGTTGGAGCTAGTACCTCCCCATATATATGTATGGAGTGGAGTTTGCAACTGAAAAGAAACTTTGTGTTCCCAACAAGCTAGGTGAAGGACGGCTTTCACACACACTTATCTCTCAGAACTGAGCATGTGGAGAGACGTTCGTTCATCTAGCACAAAGGGAACGGTTTGCAGGAGGAACTTTTACTCTGGTTTCTCAGTCTGTTTCCTACTGCCGGTTTGAAGTTCCTGCAGCTTTCACTGTAAAACCGAGTTGGAGCTAGTAACTCCCATATATATGTATGGATTGGAGATTGCAAGTGAAAAGAAACTTTGTGTTCCAAAAAATCAAGATGAAGTACTGCTTTCACAGACACATAACTCTAAGAACTGAGCATGTGGAGAGACGTTCGTTCATCTAGCACAAAGGGAACCGGTTGCAGGAGAAAGTTTTACTCTGGTTTCTCAGTCTGTTTCCTAGTGCCGGTTGGAAGTTCCTGCAGTTTTCACTGTAAAACCGAGTTGGAGCTAGTACCTCCCCATATATATGTATGGATTGGAGTTTGCAACTGAAAAGAACTTTGTGTTCCCAACAAGCTAGGTGAAGGAAGGCTTTCACACACACTTATCTCTCAGAACTGAGCATGTGGAGAGAGGTTCGTTCATCTAGCACAAAGGGAACGGGTTGCAGGGGAAACATTTACTCTGGTTTCTCAGTCTGTTTCCTAGTGCCGGTTTGAAGTTCCTGCAGTTTTCACTGTAAAACCGAGTTGGAGCTAGTACCTCCCCATATATATATATGGATTGGAGTTTGCAACTGAAAAGAAACTTTGTGTTCCCAACAAGCTAGGTGAAGGACGGCTTTCACACACACTTATCTCTCAGAACTGAGCATGTGGAGAGACGTTTGTTCATCTAGCACAAAGGGAACGGGTTGCATGGGAAACCTTTACTCTGGTTTCTCAGTCTGTTTCCTAGTGCCGGTTTGAAGTTCCTGCAGTTTTCACTGTAAAACCGTGTTGGAACTAGTAGCTCCCCATATATATGTATGCAGTGGAGTTTGCAACTGAAAAGAAACTTTGTGTTCCCAACAAGCTAGGTGAAGGACGGCTTTCACACACACTTATCTCTCAGAACTGAGCATCTGGAGAGACGTTCGTTCATCTAGCACAAAGGGAACGGGTTGCAGGAGAAACTTTTACTCTGGTTTCTCAGTCTGTTTCCTACTGCCGGTTTGAAGTTCCTGCAGCTTTCACTGTAAAACCGAGTTGGAGCTAGTAACTCCCATATATATGTATGGATTGGAGATTGCAAGTGAAAAGAAACTTTGTGTTCCAAAAAATCAAGATGAAGTACTGCTTTCACAGACACATATCTCTAAGAACTGAGCATGTGGAGAGACGTTCGTTCATCTAGCACAAAGGGAACCGGTTGCAGGAGAAAGTTTTACTCTGGTTTCTCAGTCTGTTTCCAAGTGCCTGTTTGATATTCCTGCAGTTTTCACTGTAAACCCGAGTTGGAGCTAGTACCTCCACATATATATGTATGGAGTGGAGTTTGCAACTGAAAAGAACTTTGTGTTCCCAACAAGCTAGGTGAAGGAAGGCTTTCACACACACTTATCTCTCAGAACTCAGCATCTGGAGAGAGGTTCGTTCATCTAGCACAAAGGGAACGGGTTGCAGGGGAAACATTTACTCTGGTTTCTCAGTCTGTTTCCTAGTGCCGGTTTGAAGATCCTGCAGTTTTCACTGTAAAACCGAGTTGGAGCTAGTCCCTCCCCATATATATGTATGGAGTGGAGTTTGCAACTGAAAAGAAACTTTGTGTTCCCAACAAGCTAGGTGAAGAACGGCTTTCACACACAATTATCTCTCAGAACTGAGCATGTGGAGAGACGTTCGTTCATCTAGCACAAAGGGAACTGGTTGCAAGAGAAACTTTCACTCTGGTTTCTCAGTCTGTTTCCTAGTGCCGGTTTGAAGTTCCTGCAGTTTTCACTGTAAAACCGAGTTGGAGCTAGTCCCTCCCCATATATATGTATGGATTGGAGTTTGCAACTGAAAAGAAACTTTGTGTTCCCAACAAGCTAGTTGAAGGACGGCTTTCACACACAATTATCTCTCAGAACTGAGCATGTGGAGAGACGTTCGTTCATCTAGCACAAAGGGAACCGGTTGCAGGAGAAAGTTTTACTCTGGTTTCTCAGTCTGTTTCCAAGTGCCGGTTTGATATTCCTGCAGTTTTCACTGTAAACCCGAGTTGGAGCTAGTACCTCCACATATATATGTATGGAGTGGAGTTTGCAACTGAAAAGAACTTTGTGTTCCCAACAAGCTAGGTGAAGGAAGGCTTTCACACACACTTATCTCTCAGAACTCAGCATGTGGAGAGAGGTTCGTTCATCTAGCACAAAGGGAACGGGTTGCAGGGGAAACATTTACTCTGGTTTCTCAGTCTGTTTCCTAGTGCCGGTTTGAAGTTCCTGCAGTCTTCACTGTAAAACCGAGTTGGAGCTAGTCCCTCCCCATATATATGTATGGAATGGAGTTTGCAACTGAAAAGAAACTTTGTGTTCCCAACAAGCTAGGTGAAGAACGGCTTTCACACACAATTATCTCTCAGAACTGAGCATGTGGAGAGACGTTCGTTCATCTAGCACAAAGGGAACTGGTTGCAAGAGAAACTTTCACTCTGGTTTCTCAGTCTGTTTCCTAGTGCCGGTTTGAAGTTCCTGCAGTTTTCACTGTAAAACCGAGTTGGAGCTAGTCCCTCCCCATATATATGTATGGATTGGAGTTTGCAACTGAAAAGAAACTTTGTGTTCCCAACAAGCTAGGTGAAGTACGGCATTCACACACACTTATCTCTCAGAACTGAGCATGTGGAGAGACGTTCGTTCATCTAGCACAAAGGGAACGGGTTGCAGGGGAAACCTTTACTCTGGTTTCTCAGTCTGTTTCCTAGTGCCGGTTTGAAGTTCCTGCAGTTTTCACTGTAAAACCGAGTTGGAGCTAGTACCTCCCCATATATATGTATGCAGTGGAGTTTGCAACTGAAAAGAAACTTTGTGTTCCCAACAAGCTAGGTGAAGGACGGCTTTCACACACACTTATCTCTCAGAACTGAGCATCTGGAGAGACGTTCGTTCATCTAGCACAAAGGGAACGGTTTGCAGGGGAAACATTTACTCTGGTTTCTCAGTCTGTTTCCTAGTGCCGGTTTGAAGTTCCTGCAATTTTCACTGTAAAACCGAGTTGGAGCTAGTACCTCCCCATATATATGTATGGATTGGAGTTTGCAACTGAAAAGAAACTTTGTGTTCCCAACAAGCTAGGTGAAGTACGGCTTTCACACACACTTATCTCTCAGAACTGAGCATGTGGAGAGACGTTCGTTCATCTAGCACAAAGGGAACGGGTTGCAGGGGAAACATTTACTCTGGTTTCTCAGTCTGTTTCCTAGTGCCGGTTTGAAGTTCCTGCAGTTTTCACTGTAAAATCTAGTTGGAGCTAGTCCCTCCCCATATATATGTATGGAGTGGAGTTTGCAACTGAAAAGAAACTTTGTGTTCCCAACAAGCTAGGTGAAGAATGGCTTTCACACACAATTATCTCTCAGAACTGAGCATGTGGAGAGACGTTCGTTCATCTAGCACAAAGGGAACTGGTTGCAAGAGAAACTTTCACTCTGGTTTCTCAGTCTGTTTCCTAGTGCCGGTTTGAAGTTCCTGCAGTTTTCACTGTAAAACCGTGTTGGAGCTAGTCCCTCCCCATATATATGTATGGAGTGGAGTTTGCAACTGAAAAGAAACTTTGTGTTCCCAACAAGCTAGGTGAAGGACGGCATTCACACACACTTATCTCTCAGAACTGAGCATGTGGAGAGACGTTCGTTCATCTAGCACAAAGGGAACGGGTTGCAGGAGAAACTTTTACTCTGGTTTCTCAGTCTGTTTCCTAGAGCCTGTTTGAAGTTCCTGCAGTTTTCACTGTAAAACCGAGTTGGAGCTAGTACCTCCCCATATATATATATGGAGTGGAGTTTGCAACTGAAAAGAAACTTTGTGTTCCCAACAAGCTAGGTGAAGGACGGCTTTCACACACACTTATCTCTCAGAACTGAGCATGTGGAGAGACGTTCGTTCATCTAGCACAAAGGGAACGGGTTGCAGGAGAAACTTTTACTCTGGTCTCTCAGTCTGTTTCCTAGTGCCGGTTTGAAGTTCCTGCAGTTTTCACTGTAAAACCTAGTTGGAGCTAGTCCCTACCCATATATATATATGGAGTGGAGTTTGCAACTGAAAAGAAACTTTGTGTTCCCAACAAGCTAGGTGAAGGACGGCTTTCACACACACTTATCACTCAGAACTGAGCATGTGGAGAGACGTTCGTTCATCTAGCACAAAGGGAACGGGTTGCAGGAGAAACTTTTACTCTGGTTTCTCAGTCTGTTTCCTAGTGCCGGTTTGAAGTTCCTGCAGTTTTCACTGTAAAACCGAGTTGGAGCTAGTACCTCCCCATATATATGTATGGAGTGGAGTTTGCAACTGAAAAGAAACTTTGTGTTCCCAACAAGCTAGGTGAAGGACGGCTTTCACACACACTTATCTCTCAGAACTGAGCATGTGGAGAGACGTTCTTTCATCTAGCACAAAGGGAACGGGTTGCAGGAGGAACTTTTACTCTGGTTTCTCAGTCTGTTTCCTAGTGCCGGTTTGAAGTTCCTGCAGCTTTCACTGTAAAACCGAGTTGGAGCTAGTACCTCCCCATATATATGTATGGATTGGAGTTTGCAACTGAAAAGAATCTTTGTGTTCCCAACAAGCTAGGTGAAGTACGGCATTCACACACACTTATCTCTCAGAACTGAGCATGTGGAGAGACGTTCGTTCATCTAGCACAAAGGGAACGGGTTGCAGGGGAAACCTTTACTCTGGTTTCTCAGTCTGTTTCCTAGTGCCGGTTTGAAGTTCCTGCAGTTTTCACTGTAAAACCGAGTTGGAGCTAGTACCTCCCCATATATATGTATGCAGTGGAGTTTGCAACTGAAAAGAAACTTTGTGTTCCCAACAAGCTAGGTGAAGGACGGCTTTCACACACACTTATCTCTCAGAACTGAGCATCTGGAGAGACGTTCGTTCATCTAGCACAAAGGGAACGGTTTGCAGGGGAAACATTTACTCTGGTTTCTCAGTCTGTTTCCTAGTGCCGGTTTGAAGTTCCTGCAATTTTCACTGTAAAACCGAGTTGGAGCTAGTACCTCCCCATATATATGTATGGATTGGAGTTTGCAACTGAAAAGAAACTTTGTGTTCCCAACAAGCTAGGTGAAGTACGGCATTCACACACACTTATCTCTCAGAACTGAGCATGTGGAGAGACGTTCGTTCATCTAGCACAAAGGGAACGGGTTGCAGGGGAAACATTTACTCTGGTTTCTCAGTCTGTTTCCTAGTGCCGGTTTGAAGTTCCTGCAGTTTTCACTGTAAAATCTAGTTGGAGCTAGTCCCTCCCCATATATATGTATGGAGTGGAGTTTGCAACTGAAAAGAAGCTTTGTGTTCCCAACAAGCTAGGTGAAGAACGGCTTTCACACACAATTATCTCTCAGAACTGAGCATGTGGAGAGACGTTCGTTCATCTAGCACAAAGGGAACTGGTTGCAAGAGAAACTTTCACTCTGGTTTCTCAGTCTGTTTCCTAGTGCCGGTTTGAAGTTCCTGCAGTTTTCACTGTAAAACCGTGTTGGAGCTAGTCCCTCCCCATATATATGTATGGAGTGGAGTTTGCAACTGAAAAGAAACTTTGTGTTCCCAACAAGCTAGGTGAAGGACGGCATTCACACACACTTATCTCTCAGAACTGAGCATGTGGAGAGACGTTCGTTCATCTAGCACAAAGGGAACGGGTTGCAGGAGAAACTTTTACTCTGGTTTCTCAGTCTGTTTCCTAGAGCCTGTTTGAAGTTCCTGCAGTTTTCACTGTAAAACCGAGTTGGAGCTAGTACCTCCCCATATATATATATGGAGTGGAGTTTGCAACTGAAAAGAAACTTTGTGTTCCCAACAAGCTAGGTGAAGGACGGCTTTCACACACACTTATCTCTCAGAACTGAGCATGTGGAGAGACGTTCGTTCATCTAGCACAAAGGGAACGGGTTGCAGGAGAAACTTTTACTCTGGTTTCTCAGTCTGTTTCCTACTGCCGGTTTGAAGTTCCTGCAGTTTTCACTGTAAAACCTAGTTGGAGCTAGTCCCTACCCATATATATATATGGAGTGGAGTTTGCAACTGAAAAGAAACTTTGTGTTCCCCACAAGCTAGGTGAAGGACGGCTTTCACACACACTTATCACTCAGAACTGAGCATGTGGAGAGACGTTCGTTCATCTAGACAAAGGGAACGGGTTGCAGGAGAAACTTTTACTCTGGTTTCTCAGTCTGTTTCCTAGTGCCGGTTTGAAGTTCCTGCAGATTTCACTGTAAAACCGGGTTGGAGCTAGTACCTCCCCATATGTATGTATGGAGTGGAGTTTACAACTGAAAAGAAACTTTGTGTTCTCAACAAGCTAGTTGAAGGACGGATTTCACACACACTTATCTCTCAGAACTGAGCATGTGGAGAGACTTTCGTTCATCTAGCACAAAGGGAACGGGTTGCAGGAGAAACTTTTACTCTGTTTTCTCAGTCTATTTCCTAGGGCCGGTTTGAATTTCCTGCAGTTTTCACTGTAAAACCGAGTTGGAGCTAGTCCCTACCCATATATATATATGGAGTGGAGTTTGCAACTGAAAAGAAACTTTGTGTTCCCAACAAGCTAGGTGAAGGACGGCTTTCACACACACTTACCTCTCAGAACTGAGCATGTGGAGAGACGTTCGTTCATCTAGCACAAAGGGAACGGGTTGCAGGGGAAACATTTACTCTGGTTTCTCAGTCTGTTTCCTAGTGCCGGTTTAAAGTTCCTGCAGTTTTCACTGTAAAACCGAGTTGGAGCTAGTACCTCCCCATATATATGTATGCAGTAGAGTTTGCAACTGAAAAGAAACTTTGTGTTCCCAACAAGCTAGGTGAAGGACGGCTTTCACACACACTTATCTCTCAGAACTGAGCATCTGGAGAGACGTTCGTTCATCTAGCACAAAGGGAACGGGTTGCAGGAGAAACTTTTACTCTGGTTTCTCAGTCTGTTTCCTAGTGCCGGTTTGAAGTTCCTGCAGTTTTCACTGTAAAACCGAGTTGGAGCTAGTACCTCCCCATATATATGTACGGAGTGGAGTTTGCAACTGGAAAGAAACTTTGTGTTCCCAACAAGCTAGGTTAAGGACGGCTTTCACACACACTTATCTCTCAGAACTGAGCATGTGGAGAGACGTTCGTTCATCTAGCACAAAGGGAACGGTTTGCAGGAGGAACTTTTACTCTGGTTTCTCAGTCTGTTTCCTACTGCCGGTTTGAAGTTCCTGCAGTTTTCACTGTAAAACCGAGTTGGAGCTAGTACCTCCCATATATATGTATGGATTGGAGATTGCAAGTGAAAAGAAACTTTGTGTTCCAAAGAATCTAGGTGAAGTACTGCTTTCACAGACACATAACTCTAAGAACTGAGCATGTGGAGAGACGTTCGTTCATGTAGCACAAAGGGAACCGGTTGCAGGGAAACTTTTACTCTGGTTTCTCAGTCTGTTTCCTAGTGCCGGTTTGAAGTTCCTGCAGTTTTCACTGTAAAACCGAGTTGGAGCTATTACCTCCCCATATATATGTATGGAGTGGAGTTTGCAACTGAAAAGAAACTTTGTGTTCCCAACAAGCTAGGTGAAGGAAGGCTTTCACACACACTTATCTCTCAGAACTGAGCATGTGGAGAGACGTTCGTTCATCTAGCACAAAGGGAACGGGTTGCAGGGGAAACATTTACTCTGGTTTCTCAGTCTGTTTCCTAGTGCCGGATTGAATTTCTGCAGTTTTCACTGTAAACATTGTTGGAGCTAGTACCTCCCCATATATATGTATGGAGTGGAGTTTGCAACTGAAAAGAAACTTTGTGTTCCCAACAAGTTAGGTGAAGGACGGCTTTCACACACACCTATCTCTCAGAACTGAGCACGTGGAGAGACGTTCGTTCATCTAGCACAAAAGGAACGGCTTGCAGGAGAAACTTTTACTCTGGTTTCTCAGTCTGTTTCCTAGTGCCGGTTTGACGTTCCTGCAGTTTTCACTGTAAAATCGAGTTGGAGGTAGTACCTCCCCATATATATGTATGGAGTGGAGTTTGCAACTGAAAAGAAACTTTGTGTTCCCAACAAGCTAGTTGAAGGACGGCTTTCACACACACTTATCTCTCAGAACTGAGCATGTGGAGAGACGTTCGTTCATCTAGCACAAAGGGAACGGGTTGCAGGAGAAACTTTTACTCTGGTTTCTCAGTCTGTTTCCTAGTGCCGGTTTGAAGTTCCTGCAGTTTTCACTGTAAAACCGAGTTGGAGCTAGTACCTCCCCATATATATGTATGGAGTGGAGTTTGCAACTGAAAAGAAACTTTGTGTTCCCAACAAGCTAGGTGAAGGACGGCTTTCACACACAGTTATCTCTCAGAACTGAGCATGTGGAGAGACGTTCGTTCATCTAGCACAAAGGGAACGTGTTGCAGGAGAAACTTTTACTCTGGTTTCTCAGTCTGTTTCCTAGTGCCGGTTTGAAGTTCCTGCAGTTTTCACTCTAAAACCTAGTTGGAGCTAGTACCTCCCCATATATATGTATGGAGTGGACTTTGCAACTGAAAAGAAACTTTGTGTTCCCAACAAGCTAGGTGAAGGACGGCTTTCACACACACTTATCTCTCAGAACTGAGCATGTGGAGAGACGTTCGTTCATCTAGCACAAAAGGAACGGTTTGCTGGAGGAACTTTTACACTTTTTTCTCAGTCTGTTTCCTACTGCCGGATTGAAGTTCCTGCAGTTTTCACTGTAAAACCGAGTTGGAGCTAGTACCTCCCATATATATGTATGGATTGGAGATTGCAAGTGAAAAGAAACTTTGTGTTCCAAAGAATCTAGGTGAAGTACTGCTTTCACAGACACATAACTCTAAGAACTGAGCATGTGGAGAGACGTTCGTTCATGTAGCACAAAGGGAACCGGTTGCAGGAGAAACTTTTACTCTGGTTTCTCAGTCTGTTTCCTAGTGCCGGTTTGAAGTTCCTGCTGTTTTCACTGTAAAACCGAGTTGGAGCTAGTACCTCCCCATATATATGTATGGAGTGGAGTTTGCAACTGAAAAGAAACTTTGTGTTCCCAACAAGCTAGTTGAAGGACGGATTTCACACACACTTATCTCTCAGAACTGAGCATGTGGAGAGACGTTCGTTCATCTAGCACAAAGGGAACGGGTTGCAGGAGAAACTTTTACTCTGGTTTCTCAGTCTATTTCCTACGGCCGGTTTGAAGTTCCTGCAGTTTTCACTGTAAAACCGAGTTGGAGCTAGTCCCTACCCATATATATATATGGAGTGGAGTTTGCAACTGAAAAGAAACTTTGTGTTCCCAACAAGCTAGGTGAAGGACGGCTTTCACACACACTTATCTCTCAGAACTGAGCATGTGGAGAGACGTTCGTTCATCTAGCACAAAGGGAACTGGTTGCAAGAGAAACTTTCACTCTGGTTTCTCAGTCTGTTTCCTAGTGCCGGTTTGAAGTTCCTGCAGTTTTCACTGTAAAACCGAGTTGGAGCTAGTCCCTACCAATATATATATATGGAGTGGAGTTTGCTACTGAAAAGAAACTTTGTGTTCCCAACAAGCTAGGTGAAGGACAGGTTTCACACACACTTACCTCTCAGAACTGAGCATGTGGAGAGACGTCCGTTCATCTAGCACAAAGGGAACGGGTTGCAGGAGAAACTTTTACTCTGGTTTCTCAGTCTGTTTCCTAGTGCCGGTTTGAAGTTCCTGCAGTATTCACTATAAAGCCCAGTTGGAGCTAGTCCCTACCCATATATATATATGGAGTGGAGTTTGCAACTGAAAAGAAACTTTGTGTTCCCAACAAGCTAGGTATAGGACGGCTTTCACACACACTTATCTCTCAGAACTGAGCATGTGGAGAGACGTTCGTTCATCTAGCACAAAGGGAACGGGTTGCAAGAGAAACTTTTACTCTGGTTTCTCAGTCTGTTTCCTAGTGCCGGTTTGAAGTTCCTGCAGTTTTCACTGTAAAACCGAGTTGGAGCTAGTACCTCCCCATATATATGTATGGAGTGGAGTTTGCAACTGAAAAGAAACTTTGTGTTCCCAACAAGCTAGGTGAAGTACGGCATTCACACACACTTATCTCTCAGAACTGAGCATGTGGAGAGACGTTCGTTCATCTAGCACAAAGGGAACGGGTTGCAGGGGAAACATTGACTCTGGTTTCGCAGTCTGTTTCCTAGTGCCGGTTTGAAGTTCCTGCAGTTTTCACTGTAAAACCGAGTTGGAGCTAGTACCTCCCCATATATATGTATGCAGTGGAGTTTGCAACTGAAAAGAAACTTTGTGTTCCCAACAAGCTAGGTGAAGGACGGCTTTCACACACACTTATCTCTCAGAGCTGAGCATCTGGAGAGACGTTCTTTCATCTAGCACAAAGGGAACGGGTTGCAGGAGAAACTTTTACTCTGGTTTCTCAGTCTGTTTCCTAGTGCCGGTTTGAAGTTCCTGCAGTTTTCACTGTAAAACCGAGTTGGAGCTTGTACCTCCCCATATATATGTATGGAGTGGAGTTTGCAACTGAAAAGAAACTTTGTGTTCCCAACAAGCTAGGTGAAGGACGGCTTTCACACACACTTATCTCTCAGAACTGAGCATGTGGAGAGACGTTCGTTCATCTAGCACAAAGGGAACGGTTTGCTGGAGGAACTTTTACACTTTTTTCTCAGTCTGTTTCCTACTGCCGGATTGAAGTTCCTGCAGTTTTCACTGTAAAACCGAGTTGGAGCTAGTACCTCCCATATATATGTATGGATTGGAGATTGCAAGTGAAAAGAAACTTTGTGTTCCAAAGAATCTAGGTGAAGTACTGCTTTCACAGACACATAACTCTAAGAACTGAGCATGTGGAGAGACGTTCATTCATGTAGCACAAAGGGAACCGGTAGCAGGAGAAACTTTTACTCTGGTTTCTCAGTCTGTTTCCTAGTGCCGGTTTGAAGTTCCTGCTGTTTTCACTGTAAAACCGAGTTGGAGCTAGTACCTCCCCATATATATGTATGGAGTGGAGTTTGCAACTGAAAAGAAACTTTGTGTTCCCAACAAGCTAGGTGAAGGACGGCTTTCACACACACTTATCTCTCAGAACTGAGCATGTGGAGAGACGTTCGTTCATCTAGCACAAAGGGAACTGGTTGCAAGAGAAACTTTCACTCTGGTTTCTCAGTCTGTTTCCTAGTGCCGGTTTGAAGTTCCTGCAGTTTTCACTGTAAAACCGAGTTGGAGCTAGTCCCTACCAATATATATATATGGAGTGGAGTTTGCTACTGAAAAGAAACTTTGTGTTCCCAACAAGCTAGGTGAAGGACAGGTTTCACACACACTTTCCTCTCAGAACTGAGCATGTGGAGAGACGTCCGTTCATCTAGCACAAAGGGAACGGGTTGCAGGAGAAACTTTTACTCTGGTTTCTCAGTCTGTTTCCTAGTGCCGGTTTGAAGTTCCTGCAGTTTTCACTATAAAGCCCAGTTGGAGCTAGTCCCTACCCATATATATATATGGAGTGGAGTTTGCAACTGAAAAGAAACTTTGTGTTCCCAACAAGCTAGGTGTAGGACGGCTTTCACACACACTTATCTCTCAAAACTGAGCATGTGGAGAGACGTTCGTTCATCTAGCACAAAGGGAACGGGTTGCAAGAGAAACTTTTACTCTGGTTTCTCAGTCTGTTTCCTAGTGCCGGTTTGAAGTTCCTGCAGTTTTCACTGTAAAACCGAGTTGGAGCTAGTACCTCCCCATATATATGTATGCAGTGGAGTTTGCAACTGAAAAGAAACTTTGTGTTCCCAACAAGCTAGGTGAAGTACGGCATTCACACACACTTATCTCTCAGAACTGAGCATGTGGAGAGACGTTCGTTCATCTAGCACAAAGGGAACGGGTTGCAGGGGAAACATTTACTCTGGTTTCTCAGTCTGTTTCCTAGTGCCGGTTTGAAGTTCCTGCAGTTTTCACTGTAAAACCGAGTTGGAGCTAGTACCTCCCCATATATATGTATGCAGTGGAGTTTGCAACTGAAAAGAAACTTTGTGTTCCCAACAAGCTAGGTGAAGGACGGCTTTCACACACACTTATCTCTCAGAACTGAGCATCTGGAGAGACGTTCTTTCATCTAGCACAAAGGGAACGGGTTGCAGGAGAAACTTTTACTCTGGTTTCTCAGTCTGTTTCCTAGTGCCGGTTTGAAGTTCCTGCAGTTTTCACTGTAAAACCGAGTTGGAGCTTGTACCTCCCCATATATATGTATGGAGTGGAGTTTGCAACTGAAAAGAAACTTTGTGTTCCCAACAAGCTAGGTGAAGGACGGCTTTCACACACACTTATCTCTCAGAAATGAGCATGTGGAGAGACGTTCGTTCATCTAGCACAAAGGGAACGGGTTGCAGGAGAAACTTTTACTCTGGTTTCTCAGTCTGTTTCCTAGTGCCGGTTTGAAGTTCCTGCAGTTTTCACTCTAAAACCTGGTTGGAGCTAGTACCTCCCCATATATATGTATGGAGTGGAGTTTGCAACTGAAAAGAAACTTTGTGTTCCCAACAAGCTAGGTGAAGGACGGCTTTCACACACACTTATCTCTCAGAACTGAGCATGTGGAGAGACGTTCGTTCATCTAGCACTAAGGGAACGGTTTGCAGGAGGAACTTTTACTCTGGTTTCTCAGTCTGTTTCCTACTGCCGGTTTGAAGTTCCTGCAGTTTTCACTGTAAAACCGAGTTGGAGCTAGTACCTCCCATATATATGTATGGATTGGAGATTGCAAGTGAAAAGAAACTTTGTGTTCCAAAGAATCTAGGTGAAGTACTGCTTTCACAGACACATAACTCTAAGAACTGAGCATGTGGAGAGACGTTCGTTCATGTAGCACAAAGGGAACCGGTTGCAGGAGAAACTTTTCCTCTGGTTTCTCAGTCTGTTTCCAAGTGCCGGTTTGAAATTCCTGCAGTTTTCACTGTAAACCCGAGTTGGAGCTAGTACCTCCCCATATATATGTATGGAATGGAGTTTGCAACTGAAAAGAAACTTTGTGTTCCCAACAAGCTAGGTGTAGGACGGCTTTCACACAAACATATCTCTCAGAACTGAGCATGTGGAGAGACGTTCGTTCATCTAGCACAAAGGGAACGTTTTGCAGGAGGAACTTTTACTCTGGTTTCTCAGTCTGTTTCCTACTGCCGGTTTGAAGTTCCTGCAGTTTTCACTGTAAAACCGAGTTGGAGCTAGTACCTCCCATATATATGTATGGATTGGAGATTGCAAGTGAAAAGAAACTTTGTGTTCCAAAGAATCTAGGTGAAGTACTGCTTTCACAGACACATAACTCTAAGAACTGAGCATGTGGAGAGACTTTCGTTCATGTAGCACAAAGGGAACCGGTTGCAGGAGAAACTTTTACTCTGGTTTCTCAGTCTGTTTCCTAGTGCCGGTTTGAAGTTCCTGCAGTTTTCACTGTAAAACCGGGTTGGAGCTAGTACCTCCCCATATATATGTATGGAGTGGGGTTTGCAACTGAAAAGAAACTTTGTGTTCCCAACAAGCTAGTTGAAGGACGGATTTCACACACACTTATCTCTCAGAACTGAGCATGTGGAGAGACGTTCGTTCATCTAGCACAAAGGGAACGGGTTGCAGGAGAAACTTTTACTCTGGTTTCTCAGTCTATTTCCTAGGGCCGGTTTGAAGTTCCTGCAGTTTTCACTGTAAAACCGAGTTGGAGCTAGTCCCTACCCATATATATATATGGAGTGGAGTTTGCAACTGAAAAGAAACTTTGTGTTCCCAACAAGCTAGGGGAAGGACGGCTTTCACACACACTTATCTCTCAGAACTGAGCATGTGGAGAGACGTTCGTTCATCTAGTACAAAGGGAACTGGTTGCAAGAGAAACTTTCACTGTGGTTTCTCAGTCTGTTTCCTAGGGCCGGTTTGAAGTTCCTGCAGTTTTCACTGTGAAACGGAGTTGGATCTAGTACCTCCCCATATATATGTATGCAGTGGAGTTTGCAACTGAAAAGAAACTTTGTGTTCCCAAAAAGCTAGGTGAAGTACGGCATTCACACACACTTATCTCTCAGAACTGAGCATGTGGAGAGACGTTCGTTCATCTAGCACAAAGGGAACGGGTTGCAGGGGAAACATTGACTCTGGTTTCTCAGTCTGTTTCCTACTGCCGGTTTGAAATTCCTGCAGTTTTCACTGTAAAACCGAGTTGGAGCTAGTACCTCCCATATATATGTATGGATTGGAGATTGCAAGTGAAAAGAAGCTTTGTGTTCCAAAGAATCTAGGTGAAGTACTGCTTTCACAGACACATAACTCTAAGAACGGAGCATGTGGAGAGACGTTCGTTCATGTAGCAAATAGGGAACCGGTTGCAGGAGAAACATTTACTCTGGTTTCTCAGTCTGTTTCCAAGTGCCGGTTTGAAATTCCTGCAGTTTTCACTGTAAACCCGAGTTGGAGCTAGTACCTCCCCATATATATGTATGGAATGGAGTTTGCAACTGAAAAGAAACTTTGTGTTCCCAACAACCTAGGTGTAGTACGGCTTTCACACACACTTATCTCTCAGAACTGAGCATGTGGAGAGACTTTCGTTCATCTAGCACAAAGGGAACGGGTTGCAGGAGAAACTTTTACTCTGGTTTCTCAGTCTGTTTCCTAGTGCCGGTTTGAAGTTCCTGCAGTTTTCACTGTAAAACCGAGTTGGAGCTAGTCCCTACCCATATATATATATGGGGTGGAGTTTGCAACTGAAAAGAAACTTTGTGTTCCCAACAAGCTAGGTGAAGGACGGCTTTCACACACACTTATCTCTCAGAACTGAGCATGTGGAGAGACGTTCGTTCATCTAGCACAAAGGGAACGGGTTGCAGGAGAAACTTTTAATCTGGTTTCTCATTCTGTTTCCTAGTGCCGGTTTGAAGTTCCTGCATTTTTCACTGTTAAACCGAGTAGGAGCTCGTACCTCCCCATATATATGTATGGAGTGGAGTTTGCAACTGAAAAGAAACTTTGTGTTCCCAACAAGCTAGGTGAAGGACGGCTTTCGCACACACTTACCACTCAGAACTGAGCAAGTGGAGAGACGTTCGTTCATCTAGCACAAAGGGAACGGGTTGCAGGGGAAACATTGACTCTGGTTTCTCAGTCTGTTTCCTACTGCCGGTTTGAAGTTCCTGCAGTTTTCACTGTAAAACCGAGTTGGAGCTAGTACCTCCCATATATATGTATGGATTGGAGATTGCAAGTGAAAAGAAACTTTGTGTTCCAAAGAATCTAGGTGAAGTACTGCTTTCACAGACACATAACTCTAAGAACGGAGCATGTGGAGAGACGTTCGTTCATGTAGCAAATAGGGAACCGGTTGCAGGAGAAACTTTTACTCTGGTTTCACAGTCTGTTTCCAAGTGCCGGTTTGAAATTCCTGCAGTTTTCACTGTAAACCCGAGTTGGAGCTAGTACCTCCCCATATATATGTATGGAATGGAGTTTGCAACTGAAAAGAAACTTTGTGTTCCCAACAACCTAGGTGTAGTACGGCTTTCACACACACTTATCTCTCAGAACTGAGCATGTGGAGAGACGTTCGTTCATCTAGCACAAAGGGAACGGGTTGCAGGAGAAACTTTTACTCTGGTTTCTCAGTCTGTTTCCTAGTGCCGGTTTGAAGTTCCTGCAGTTTTCACTGTAAAACCGAGTTGGAGCTAGTCCCTACCCATATATATATATGGAGTGGAGTTTGCAACTGAAAAGAAACTTTGTGTTCCCAACAAGCTAGGTGAAGGACGGCTTTCACACACACTTATCTCTCAGAAATGAGCATGTGGAGAGACGTTCGTTCATCTAGCACAAAGGGAACGGGTTGCAGGAGAAACTTTTAATCTGGTTTCTCATTCTGTTTCCTAGTGCCGGTTTGAAGTTCCTGCATTTTTCACTGTTAAACCGAGTTGGAGCTAGTACCTCCCCATATATATGTATGGAGTGGAGTTTGCAACTGAAAAGAAACTTTGTGTTCCCAACAAGCTAGGTGAAAGACGGCTTTCACACGCACTTATCTCTCAGAACTGAGCAAGTGGAGAGACGTTCGTTCATCTAGCACAAAGGGAACGGGTTGCAGGGGAAACTATTACTCTGGTTTCTCAGTCTGTTTCCTAGTGCCGGTTTGAAGTTCCTGCAGTTTTCACTCTAAAAACTAGTTGGAGCTAGTACCTCCCCATATATATGTATGGAGTGGAGTTTGCAACTGAAAAGAAACTTTGTGTTCCCAACAAGCTAGGTGAAGGACGGCTTTCACACACACTTATCTCTCAGAACTGAGCATGTGGAGAGACGTTCGTTCATCTAGCACAAAGGGAACGGGTTGCAGGAGAAACTTTTAATCTGGTTTCTCATTCTGTTTCCTAGTGCCGGTTTGAAGTTCCTGCATTTTTCACTGTTAAACCGAGTTGGAGCTAGTACCTCCCCATATATATGTATGGAGTGGAGTTTGCAACTGAAAAGAAACTTTGTGTTCCCAACAAGCTAGGTGAAAGACGGCTTTCACACACACTTATCTCTCAGAACTGAGCAAGTGGAGAGACGTTCGTTCATCTAGCACAAAGGGAACGGGTTGCAGGGGAAACTTTTACTCTGGTTTCTCAGTCTGTTTCCTAGTGCCGGTTTGAAGTTCCTGCAGTTTTCACTCTAAAAACTAGTTGGAGCTAGTACCTCCCCATATATATGTATGGAGTGGAGTTTGCAACTGAAAAGAAACTTTGTGTTCCCAACAAGCTAGGTGAAGGACGGCTTTCACACACACTTATCTCTCAGAACTGAGCATGTGGAGAGACGTTCGTTCATCTAGCACATAGGGAACGGGTTGCAGGAGAAACTTTTACTCTGGTTTCTCAGTCTGTTTCCTAGTGCCGGTTTGAAGTTCCTGCAGTTTTCACTGTAAAACCGAGTTGGAGCTAGTCCCTACCCATATATATATATGGAGTGGAGTTTGCAACTGAAAAGAAACTTTGTGTTCCCAACAAGCTAGGTGAAGGACGGCTTTCACACACACTTATCTCTCAGAACTGAGCATGTGGAGAGACGTTCGTTCATCTAGCACAAAGGGAACGGGTTGCAGGGGAAACATTGACTCTGGTTTCTCAGTCTGTTTCCTACTGCCGGTTTGAAGTTCCTGCAGTTTTCACTGTAAAACCGAGTTGGAGCTAGTACCTCCCATATATATGTATGGATTGGAGATTGCAAGTGAAAAGAAACTTTGTGTTCCAAAGAATCTAGGTGAAGTACTGCTTTCACAGACACATAACTCTAAGAACGGAGCATGTGGAGAGACGTTCGTTCATGTAGCAAATAGGGAACCGGTTGCAGGAGAAACTTTTAATCTGGTTTCACAGTCTGTTTCCAAGTGCCGGTTTGAAATTCCTGCAGTTTTCACTGTAAACCCGAGTTGGAGCTAGTACCTCCCCATATATATGTATGGAATGGAGTTTGCAACTGAAAAGAAAATTTGTGTTCCCAACAACCTAGGTGTAGTACGGCTTTCACACACACTTATCTCTCAGAACTGAGCATGTGGAGAGACGTTCGTTCATCTAGCACAAAGGGAACGGGTTGCAGGAGAAACTTTTACTCTGGTTTCTCAGTCTGTTTCCTAGTGCCGGTTTGAAGTTCCTGCAGTTTTCACTGTAAAACCGAGTTGGAGCTAGTCCCTACCCATATATATATATGGAGTGGAGTTTGCAACTGAAAAGAAACTTTGTGTTCCCAACAAGCTAGGTGAAGGACGGCTTTCACACACACTTATCTCTCAGAACTGAGCATGTGGAGAGACGTTCGTTCATCTAGCACAAAGGGAACGGGTTGCAGGAGAAACTTTTAATCTGGTTTCTCATTCTGTTTCCTAGTGCCGGTTTGAAGTTCCTGCATTTTTCACTGTTAAACCGAGTTGGAGCTAGTACCTCCCCATATATATGTATATAGTGGAGTTTGCAACTGAAAAGAAACTTTGTGTTCCCAACAAGCTAGGTGAAGGACGGCTTTCACACACACTTATCTCTCAGAACTGAGCATGTGGAGAGACGTTCGTTCATCTAGCACAAAGGGAACGGGTTGCAGGAGAAACTTTTACTCTGGTTTCTCAGTCTGTTTCCTAGTGCCGGTTTGAAGTTCCTGCAGTTTTCACTGTAAAACCGAGTTGGAGCTAGTACCCCCCATATATATGTATGGAGTGGAGTTTGCAACTGAAAAGAAACTTTGTGTTCCCAACAAGCTAGGTGAAGGACGGCTTTCACACACACTTATCTCTCAGAAATGGGCATGTGGAGAGACGTTCGTTCATCTAGCACAAAGGGAACGGGTTGCAGGAGAAACTTTTACTCTGGTTTCTCAGTCTGTTTCCTAGTGCCGGTTTGAAGTTCCTGCAGTTTTCACTCTAAAACATAGTTGGAGCTAGTAACTCCCCATATATATGTATGGAGTGGAGTTTGCAACTGAAAAGAAACTTTGTGTTCCCAACAAGCTAGGTGAAGGACGGCTTTCACACACACTTATCTCTCAGAACTGAGCATGTGGAGAGACGTTCGTTCATCTAGCACAAAGGGAACGGGTTGCAGGAGAAACTTTTACTCTGGTTTCTCAGTCTATTTCCTAGTGCCGGTTTGAAGTTCCTGCAGTTTTCACTGTAAAACCGAGTTGGAGCTAGTCCCTACCCATATATATATATGGAGTGGAGTTTGCAACTGAAAAGAAACTTTGTGTTCCCAACAAGCTAGGTGAAGGACGGCTTTCACACACACTTATCTCTCAGAACTGAGCATGTGGAGAGACGTTCGTTCATCTAGCACAAAGGGAACTTGTTGCAAGAGAAACTTTCACTCTGGTTTCTCAGTCTGTTTCCTAGTGCCGGTTTGAAGTTCCTGCAGTTTTCACTGTAAAACCGAGTTGGAGCTAGTCCCTACCCATATATATATATGGAGTGGGGTTTGCTACTGAAAAGAAACTTTGTGTTCCCAACAAGCTAGGTGAAGGACAGGTTTCACACACACTTATCTCTCAGAACTGAGCATGTGGAGAGACGTCCGTTCATCTAGCACAAAGGGAACGGGTTGCAGGAGAAACTTTTACTCTGGTTTCTCAGTCTGATTCCTAGTGCCGGTTTGAAGTTCCTGCAGTTTTCACTGTAAAACCGAGTTGGAGCTAGTCCCTACCCATATATATATATGGAGTGGAGTTTGCAACTGAAAAGAAACTTTGTGTTCCCAACAAGCTAGGTGTAGGGCGGCTTTCACACACACTTATCTCTCAGAACTGAGCATGTGGAGAGACGTTCGTTCATCTAGCACAAAGGGAACGGGTTGCAAGAGAAACTTTTACTCTGGTTTCTCAGTCTGTTTCCTAGTGCCGGTTTGAAGTTCCTGCAGTTTTCACTGTAAAACCGGGTTGGAGCTAGTACCTCCCCATATATATGTATGGAGTGGAGTTTGCAACTGAAAAGAAACTTTGTGTTCCCAACAAGCTAGGTGAAGGACGGCTTTCGCACACACTTATCTCTCAGAACTGAGCATGTGGAGAGACGTTCGTTCATCTAGCACAAAGGGAACGGGTTGCAGGAGAAACTTTTACTCTGGTTTCTCAGTCTATTTCCTAGTGCCGGTTTGAAGTTCCTGCAGTTTTCACTGTAAAACCGAGGTGGAGCTAGTCCCTACATATATATATATATGGAGAGGGGTTTGCAACTGAAAAGAAACTTTGTGTTCCCAACAAGCTAGGTGAAGTACGGCTTTCACACACACTTATCACTCAGAACTGAGCATGTGGAGAGACGTTCGTTCATCTAGCACAAAGGGAACGGGTTGCAGGAGAAACTTTACTCTGGTTTCTCAGTCTGTTTCCTAGTGCCGGTTTGAAGTTCCTGAAGTTTTCACTGTAAAACCGAGTTGGAGCTAGTACCTCCCCATATATATGTGTGGAGTGGAGTTTGCAACTGAAAAGAAACTTTGTGTTCCCAACAAGCTATTTGAAGGACGGCTTTCACACACACTTATCTCTCAGAACTGAGCATGTGGAGAGACGTTCGTTCATCTAGCACAAAGGGAACTGGTTGCAAGAGAAACTTTCACTCTGGTTTCTCAGTCTGTTTCCTAGTGCCGGTTTGAAGTTCCTGCAGTTTTCACTGTAAAACCGAGTTGGAGCTAGTCCCTACCCATATATATATATGGAGTGGAGTTTGCTCCTGAAAAGAAACTTTGTGTTCCCAACAAGGTAGGTGAAGGACGGGTTTCACACACAATTATCTCTCAGAACTGAGCATGTGGAGAGACGTTCGTTCATCTAGCACAAAGGGAACGGGTTGAAGGAGAAACTTTTACTCTGGTTTCTCAGTCTGTTTCCTAGTGCCGGTTTGAAGTTCCTGCAGTTTTCACTGTAAAACCGAGTTGGAGCTAGTCCCTACCCATATATATGTATGGAGTGGAGTTTGCAACTGAAAAGAAACTTTGTGTTCCCAACAAGCTAGGTGAAGGACGGCTTTCACACACACTTATCTCTCAGAACTGAGCATGTGGAGAGACGTTCGTTCATCTAGCACAAAGGGAACGGGTTGCAGGAGAAACTTTTACTCTGGTTTCTCAGTCTGTTTCCTAGTGCCGGTTTGAATTTCCTGCAGTTTTCACTGTAAAACCGAGTTGGAGCTAGTCCCTCCCCATATATATGTATGGAGTGGAGTTTGCAACTGAAAAGAAACTTTGTGTTCCCAACAAGCTAGATGAATTACGGCTTTCACACACACGTATCTCTCAGAACTGAGCATGTGGAGAGACGTTCGTTCATCTAGCAAAAAGGGAACGGGTTGCTGGAGAAACTTTTACTCTGGTTTCTCAGTCTGTTTCCTAGTGCCGGTTTGAAGTTCCTGCAGTTTTCACTGTAAAACCGAGTTGGAGCTAGTACTTCCCCATATATATGTATGGAGTGGTGTTTGCAACTGAAAAGAAACTTTGTGTTCCCAACAATCTAGGTGAAGTACGGCTTTCACACACACTTATCTCTCAGAACTGAGCATGTGGAGAGACGTTCGTTCATCTAGCACAAAGGGAACGGGTTGCAGGAGAAACTTTTACTCTGGTTTCTCAGTCTGTTTCCTAGTGCCGGTTTGAAGTTCCTGCAGTTTTCACTGTAAAACCGAGTTGGAGCTAGTACCTCCCCATATATATGTATGGATTGGAGTTTGCAACTGAAAAGAATCTTTGTGTTCCCAACAAGCTAGGTGAAGTACGGCATTCACACACACTTATCTCTCAGAACTGAGCATGTGGAGAGACGTTCGTTCATCTAGCACAAAGGGAACGGGTTGCAGGGGAAACCTTTACTCTGGTTTCTCAGTCTGTTTCCTAGTGCCGGTTTGAAGTTCCTGCAGTTTTCACTGTAAAACCGAGTTGGAGCTAGTACCTCCCCATATATATGTATGCAGTGGAGTTTGCAACTGAAAAGAAACTTTGTGTTCCCAACAAGCTAGGTGAAGGACGGCTTTCACACACACTTATCTCTCAGCACTGAGCATCTGGAGAGACGTTCGTTCATCTAGCACAAAGGGAACGGTTTGCAGGGGAAACATTTACTCTGGTTTCTCAGTCTGTTTCCTAGTGCCGGTTTGAAGTTCCTGCAATTTTCACTGTAAAACCGAGTTGGAGCTAGTACCTCCCCATATATATGTATGGATTGGAGTTTGCAACTGAAAAGAAACTTTGTGTTACCAACTAGCTAGGTGAAGTACGGCATTCACACACACTTATCTCTCAGAACTTAGCATGTGGAGAGACGTTCGTTCATCTAGCACAAAGGGAACGGGTTGCAGGGGAAACATTTACTCTGGTTTCTCAGTCTGTTTCCTAGTGCCGGTTTGAAGTTCCTGCAGTTTTCACTGTAAAACCGAGTTGGAGCTAGTCCCTCCCCATATATATGTATGGAGTGGAGTTTGCAACTGAAAAGAAACTTTGTGTTCCCAACAAGCTAGTTGAAGAACGGCTTTCACACACAATTATCTCTCAGAACTGAGCATGTGGAGAGAGGTTCGTTCATCTAGCACAAAGGGAACTGGTTGCAAGAGAAACTTTCACTCTGGTTTCTCAGTCTGTTTCCTAGTGCCGGTTTGAAGTTCCTGCAGTTTTCACTGTAAAACCGTGTTGGAGCTAGTCCCTCCCCATATATATGTATGGAGTGGAGTTTGCAACTGAAAAGAAACTTTGTGTTCCCAACAAGCTAGGTGAAGGACGGCATTCACACACACTTATCTCTCAGAACTGAGCATGTGGAGAGACGTTCGTTCATCTAGCACAAAGGGAACGGGTTGCAGGAGAAACTTTTACTCTGGTTTCTCAGTCTGTTTCCTAGAACCTGTTTGAAGTTCCTGCAGTTTTCACTGTAAAACCGAGTTGGAGCTAGTCCCTACCCATATATATGTATGGAGTGGAGTTTGCAACTGAAAAGAAACTTTGTGTTCCCAACAAGCTAGGTGAAGGACGGCTTTCACACACACTTATCTCTCAGAACTGAGCATGTGGAGAGACGTTCGTTCATCTAGCACAAAGGGAACGGGTTGCAGGAGAAACTTTTACTCTGGTTTCTCAGTCTGTTTCCTAGTGCCGGTTTGAAGTTCCTGCAGTTTTCACTGTAAAACCTAGTTGGAGCTAGTCCCTACCCATATATATATATGGAGTGGAGTTTGCAACTGAAAAGAAACTTTGTTTTCCCAACAAGCTAGGTGAAGGACGGCTTTCACACACACTTATCACTCAGAACTGAGCATGTGGAGAGACGTTCGTTCATCTAGCACAAAGGGAACGGGTTGCAAGAGAAACTTTTACTCTGGTTTCTCAGTCTGTTTCCTAGTGCCGGTTTGAAGTTCCTGCAGTTTTCACTGTAAAACCGGGTTGGAACTAGTACCTCCCCATATGTATGTATGGAGTGGAGTTTACAACTGAAAAGAAACTTTGTGTTCTCAACAAGCTAGTTGAAGGACGGATTTCACACACACTTATCTCTCAGAACTGAGCATGTGGAGAGACTTTCGTTCATCTAGCACAAAGGGAACGGGTTGCAGGAGAAACTTTTACTCTGGTTTCTCAGTCTATTTCCTAGGGCCGGTTTGAATTTCCTGCAGTTTTCACTGTAAAACCGAGTTGGAGCTAGTCCCTACCCATATATATATATGGAGTGGAGTTTGCAACTGAAAAGAAACTTTGTGTTCCCAACAAGCTAGGTGAAGGACGGCTTTCACACACACTTATCTCTCAGAACTGAGCATGTGGAGAGACGTTCGTTCATCTAGCACAAAGGGAACGGGTTGCAGGGGAAACATTTACTCTGGTTTCTCAGTCTGTTTCCTAGTGCCGGTTTAAAGTTCCTGCAGTTTTCACTGTAAAACCGAGTTGGAGCTAGTACCTCCCCATATATATTTATGCAGTAGAGTTTGCAACTGAAAAGAAACTTTGTGTTCCCAACAAGCTAGGTGAAGGACGGCTTTCACACACACTTATCTCTCAGAACTGAGCATCTGGAGAGACGTTCGTTCATCTAGCACAAAGGGAACGGGTTGCAGGAGAAACTTTTACTCTGGTTTCTCAGTCTGTTTCCTAGTGCCGGTTTGAAGTTCCTGCAGTTTTCACTGTAAAACCGAGTTGGAGCTAGTACCTCCCCATATATATGTATGGAGTGGAGTTTGCAACTGGAAAGAAACTTTGTGTTCCCAACAAGCTAGGTTAAGGACGGCTTTCACACACACTTATCTCTCAGAACTGAGCATGTGGAGAGACGTTCGTTCATCTAGCACAAAGGGAACGGTTTGCAGGAGGAACTTTTACTCTGGTTTCTCAGTCTGTTTCCTAGTGCCGGTTTGAAGTTCCTGCAGTTTTCACTGTAAAACCGAGTTGGAGCTAGTACCTCCCATATATATGTATGGATTGGAGATTGCAAGTGAAAAGAAACTTTGTGTTCCAAAGAATCTAGGTGAAGTACTGCTTTCACAGACACATAACTCTAAGAACTGAGCATGTGGAGAGACGTTCGTTCATGTAGCACAAAGGGAACCGGTTGCAGGGAAACTTTTACTCTGGTTTCTCAGTCTGTTTCCTAGTGCCGGTTTGAAGTTCCTGCAGTTTTCACTGTAAAACCGGGTTGGAGCTAGTACCTCCCCATATATATGTATGGAGTGGAGTTTGCAACTGAAAAGAAACTTTTTGTTCCCAACAAGCTAGTTGAAGGACGGCTTTCACACACACTTATCTCTCAGAACTGAGCATGTGGAGAGACGTTCGTTCATCTAGCACAAAGGGAACGGGTTGCAGGAGAAACTTTTACTCTGGTTTCTCAGTCTGTTTCCTAGTGCCGGTTTGAAGTTCCTGCAGTTTTCACTGTAAAACCGAGTTGGAGCTAGTACCTCCCCATATATATGTATGGAGTGGAGTTTGCAACTGAAAAGAAACTTTGTGTTCCCAACAAGCTAGGTGAAGGACGGCTTTCACACACAGTTATCTCTCAGAACTGAGCATGTGGAGAGACGTTCGTTCATCTAGCACAAAGGGAACGGGTTGCAGGAGAAACTTTTACTCTGGTTTCTCAGTCTGTTTCCTAGTGCCGGTTTGAATTTCCTGCAGTTTTCACTGTAAAACCGAGTTGGAGCTAGTACCTCCCCATATATATGTATGGAGTGGAGTTTGCAACTGAAAAGAAACTTTGTGTTCCCAACAAGCTAGGTGAAGGACGGCTTTCACACACAGTTATCTCTCAGAACTGAGCATGTGGAGAGACGTTCGTTCATCTAGCACAAAGGGAACGGGTTGCAGGAGAAACTTTTACTCTGGTTTCTCAGTCTGTTTCCTAGTGCCGGTTTGAAGTTCCTGCAGTTTTCACTCTAAAACCTAGTTGGAGCTAGTACCTCCCCATATATATGTATGGAGAGGACTTTGCAACTGAAAAGAAACTTTGTGTTCCCAACAAGCTAGGTGAAGGACGGATTTCACACACACTTATCTCTCAGAACTGAGCATGTGGAGAGACTTTCGTTCATCTAGCACAAAGGGAACGGGTTGCAGGAGAAACTTTTACTCTGGTTTCTCAGTCTATTTCCTAGGGCCGGTTTGAATTTCCTGCAGTTTTCACTGTAAAACCGAGTTGGAGCTAGTCCCTACCCATATATATATATGGAGGGGAGTTTGCAACTGAAAAGAAACTTTGTGTTCCCAACAAGCTAGGTGAAGGACGGCTTTCACACACACTTATCTCTCAGAACTGAGCATGTGGAGAGACGTTCGTTCATCTAGCACAAAGGGAACGGGTTGCAGGGGAAACATTTACTCTGGTTTCTCAGTCTGTTTCCTAGTGCCGGTTTAAAGTTCCTGCAGTTTTCACTGTAAAACCGAGTTGGAGCTAGTACCTCCCCATATATATGTATGCAGTAGAGTTTGCAACTGAAAAGAAACTTTGTGTTCCCAACAAGCTAGGTGAAGGACGGCTTTCACACACACTTATCTCTCAGAACTGAGCATCTGGAGAGACGTTCGTTCATCTAGCACAAAGGGAACGGGTTGCAGGAGAAACTTTTACTCTGGTTTCTCAGTCTGTTTCCTAGTGCCGGTTTGAAGTTCCTGCAGTTTTCACTGTAAAACCGAGTTGGAGCTAGTACCTCCCCATATATATGTATGGAGTGGAGTTTGCAACTGGAAAGAAACTTTGTGTTCCCAACAAGCTAGGTTAAGGACGGCTTTCACACACACTTAACTCTCAGAACTGAGCATGTGGAGAGACGTTCGTTCATCTAGCACAAAGGGAACGGTTTGCAGGAGGAACTTTTACTCTGGTTTCTCAGTCTGTTTCCTAGTGCCGGTTTGAAGTTCCTGCAGTTTTCACTGTAAAACCGAGTTGGAGCTAGTACCTCCCATATATATGTATGGATTGGAGATTGCAAGTGAAAAGAAACTTTGTGTTCCAAAGAATCTAGGTGAAGTACTGCTTTCACAGACACATAACTCTAAGAACTGAGCATGTGGAGAGACGTTCGTTCATGTAGCACAAAGGGAACCGGTTGCAGGGAAACTTTTACTCTGGTTTCTCAGTCTGTTTCCTAGTGCCGGTTTGAAGTTCCTGCAGTTTTCACTGTAAAACCGGGTTGGAGCTAGTACCTCCCCATATATATGTATGGAGTGGAGTTTGCAACTGAAAAGAAACTTTTTGTTCCCAAGAAGCTAGTTGAAGGACGGCTTTCACACACACTTATCTCTCAGAACTGAGCATGTGGAGAGACGTTCGTTCATCTAGCACAAAGGGAACGGGTTGCAGGAGAAACTTTTACTCTGGTTTCTCAGTCTGTTTCCTAGTGCCGGTTTGAAGTTCCTGCAGTTTTCACTGTAAAACCGAGTTGGAGCTAGTACCTCCCCATATATATGTATGGAGTGGAGTTTGCAACTGAAAAGAAACTTTGTGTTCCCAACAAGCTAGGTGAAGGACGGCTTTCACACACAGTTATCTCTCAGAACTGAGCATGTGGAGAGACGTTCGTTCATCTAGCACAAAGGGAACGGGTTGCAGGAGAAACTTTTACTCTGGTTTCTCAGTCTGTTTCCTAGTGCCGGTTTGAAGTTCCTGCAGTTTTCACTCTAAAACCTAGTTGGAGCTAGTACCTCCCCATATATATGTATGGAGTGGACTTTGCAACTGAAAAGAAACTTTGTGTTCCCAACAAGCTAGGTGAAGGACGGCTTTCACACACACTTATCTCTCAGAACTGAGCATGTGGAGGGACGTTCGTTCATCTAGCACAAAGGGAACGGTTTGCTGGAGGAACTTTTACACTTTTTTCTCAGTCTGTTTCCTACTGCCGGTTTGAAGTTCCTGCAGTTTTCACTGTAAAACCGAGTTGGAGATAGTACCTCCCATATATATGTATGGATTGGAGATTGCAAGTGAAAAGAAACTTTGTGTTCCAAAGAATCTAGGTGAAGTAATGCTTTCACAGACACATAACTCTAAGAACTGAGCATGTGGAGAGACGTTCGTTCATGTAGCACAAAGGGAACCGGTTGCAGGAGAAACTTTTACTCTGGTTTCTCAGTCTGTTTCCTAGTGCCGGTTTGAAGTTCCTGCAGTTTTCACTGTAAAACCGAGTTGGAGCTAGTACCTCCCATATATATGTATGGATTGGAGATTGCAAGTGAAAAGAAACTTTGTGTTCCAAAGAATCTAGGTGAAGTACTGCTTTCACAGACACATAACTCTAAGAACTGAGCATGTGGAGAGACGTTCGTTCATCTAGCACAAAGGGAACGGGTTGCAGGAGAAAATTTTACTCTGGTTTCTCAGTCTATTTCCTAGATCCGGTTTGAAGTTCCTGCAGTTTTCACTGTAAAACCGAGTTGGAGCTAGTCCCTACCCATATATATGTATGGAATGGAGTTTGCAACTGAAAAGAAACTTTGTGTTCCCAACAACCTAGGTGTAGTACGACTTTCACACACACTTATCTCTCAGAACTGAGCATGTGGAGAGACTTTCGTTCATCTAGCACAAAGGGAACGGGTTGCAGGAGAAACTTTTACTCTGGTTTCTCAGTCTGTTTCCTAGTGCCGGTTTGAAGTTCCTGCAGTTTTCACTGTAAAACCGAGTTGGAGCTAGTCCCTACCCATATATATATATGGAGTGGAGTTTGCAACTGAAAAGAAACTTTGTGTTCCCAACAAGCTAGGTGAAGGACGGCTTTCACACACACTTATCTCTCAGAACTGAGCATGTGGAGAGACGTTCGTTCATCTAGCACAAAGGGAACGGGTTGCAGGAGAAACTTTTAATCTGGTTTCTCATTCTGTTTCCTAGTGCCGGTTTGAAGTTCCTGCATTTTTCACTGTTAAACCGAGTTGGAGCTAGTACCTCCCCATATATATGTATGGAGTGGAGTTTGCAACTGAAAAGAAACTTTGTGTTCCCAACAAGCTAGGTGAAGGACGGCTTTCGCACACACTTACCACTCAGAACTGAGCAAGTGGAGAGACGTTCGTTCATCTAGCACAAAGGGAACGGGTTGCAGGAGAAACTTTTACTCTGGTTTCTCAGTCTGTTTCCTAGTGCCGGTTTGAAGTTCCTGCAGTTTTCACTCTAAAAACTAGTTGGAGCTAGTACCTCCCCATATATATGTATGGAGTGGAGTTTGCAACTGAAAAGAAACTTTGTGTTCCCAACAAGCTAGGTGAAGGACGGCTTTCACACACACTTATCTCTCAGAACTGAGCATGTGGAGAGACGTTCGTTCATCTAGCACAAAGGGAACGGGTTGCAGGAGAAACTTTTACTCTGGTTTCTCAGTCTGTTTCCTAGTGCCGGTTTGAAGTTCCTGCAGTTTTCACAGTAAAACCGAGTTGGAGCTAGTCCCTACCCATATATATATATGGAGTGGAGTTTGCAACTGAAAAGAAACTTTGTGTTCCCAACAAGCTAGGTGAAGGACGGCTTTCACACACACTTATCTCTCAGAACTGAGCATGTGGAGAGACGTTCGTTCATCTAGCACAAAGGGAACGGGTTGCAGGGGAAACATTGACTCTGGTTTCTCAGTCTGTTTCCTACTGCCGGTTTAAAGTTCCTGCAGTTTTCACTGTAAAACCGAGTTGGAGCTAGTACCTCCCATATATATGTATGGATTGGAGATTTCAAGTGAAAAGAAACTTTGTGTTCCAAAGAATCTAGGTGAAGTACTGCTTTCACAGACACATAACTCTAAGAACGGAGCATGTGGAGAGACTTTCGTTCATGTAGCAAATAGGGAACCGGTTGCAGGAGAAACTTTTACTCTGGTTTCACAGTCTGTTTCCCAGTGCCGGTTTGAAATTCCTGCAGTTTTCACTCTAAAACCGAGTTGGAGCTAGTACCTCCCCTTATATATGTATGGAGTGGAGTTTGCAACTGAAAAGAAACTTTGTGTTCCCAACAAGCTAGGTGAAGGACGGCTTTCACACACACTTATCTCTCAGAACTGAGCATGTGGAGAGACGTTCGTTCATCTAGCACAAAAGGAACGGTTTGCAGGAGGAACTTTTACTCTGGTTTCTCAGTCTGTTTCCTACTGCCGGTTTGAAGTTCCTGCAGTTTTCACTGTAAAACCGAGTTGGAGCTAGTACCTCCCATATATATGTATGGATTGGAGATTGCAAGTGAAAAGAAACTTTGTGTTCCAAAGAATCTAGGTGAAGTACTGCTTTCACAGACACATAACTCTAAGAACTGAGCATGTGGAGAGACGTTCGTTCATGTAGCACAAAGGGAACCGGTTGCAGGAGAAACTTTTCCTCTGGTTTCTCAGTCTGTTTCCAAGTGCCGGTTTGAAATTCCTGCAGTTTTCACTGTAAACCCGAGTTGGAGCTAGTACCTCCCCATATATATGTATGGAATGGAGTTTGCAACTGAAAAGAAATTTTGTGTTCCCAACAAGCTAGGTGAAGGACGGCTTTCACACACACATATCTCTCAGAAATGAGCATGTGGAGAGACGTTCGTTCATCTAGCACAAAGGGAACGGTTTGCAGGGGGAACTTTTACTCTGGTTTCTCAGTCTGTTTCCTAGTGCCGGTTTGAAGTTCCTGCAGTTTTCACTGTAAAACCGAGTTGGAGCTAGTACCTCCCATATATATGTATGGATTGGAGATTGCAAGTGAAAAGAAACTTTGTGTTCCAAAGAATCTAGGTGAAGTACTGCTTTCACAGACACATAACTCTAAGAACTGAGCATGTGGAGAGACGTTCGTTCATGTAGCACAAAGGGAACCGGTTGCAGGAGAAACTTTTACTCTGGTTTCTCAGTCTGTTTCCTAGTGCCGGTTTGAAGTTCCTGCAGTTTTCACTCTAAAACCTAGTTGGAGCTAGTACCTCCCCATATATATGTATGGAGTGGAGTTTGCAACTGAAAAGAAACTTTGTGTTCCCAACAAGCTAGGTGAAGGACGGCTTTCACACACACTTATCTCTCAGAACTGAGCATGTGGAGAGACGTTCGTTCATCTAGCACAAAGGGAACGGTTTGCAGGAGGAACTTTTACTCTGGTTTCTCAGTCTGTTTCCTACTGCCGGTTTGAAGTTCCTGCAGTTTTCACTGTAAAACCGAGTTGGAGCTAGTACCTCCCATATATATGTATGGATTGGAGATTGCAAGTGAAAAGAAACTTTGTGTTCCAAAGAATCTAGGTGAAGTACTGCTTTCACAGACACATAACTCTAAGAACTGAGCATGTGGAGAGACGTTCGTTCATGTAGCACAAAGGGAACCGGTTGCAGGAGAAACTTTTCCTCTGGTTTCTCAGTCTGTTTCCAAGTGCCGGTTTGAAATTCCTGCAGTTTTCACTGTAAACCCGAGTTGGAGCTTGTACCTCCCCATATATATGTATGGAATGGAGTTTGCAACTGAAAAGAAACTTTGTGTTCCAAACAAGCTAGGTGTAGGACGGCTTTCACACAAACATATCTCTCAGAACTGAGCATGTGGAGAGACGTTCGTTCATCTAGCACAAAGGGAACGGTTTGCAGGAGGAACTTTTACTCTGGTTTCTCAGTCTGTTTCCTACTGCCGGTTTGAAGTTCCTGCAGTTTTCACTGTAAAACCGAGTTGGAGCTAGTACCTCCCATATATATGTATGGATTGGAGATTGCAAGTGAAAAGAAACTTTGTGTTCCAAAGAATCTAGGTGAAGTACTGCTTTCACAGACACATAACTCTAAGAACTGAGCATGTGGAGAGACGTTCGTTCATGTAGCACAAAGGAAACCGGTTGCAGGAGAAACTTTTACTCTGGTTTCTCAGTCTGTTTCCTAGTGCCGGTTTGAAGTTCCTGCAGTTTTCACTGTAAAACCGGGTTGGAGCTAGTACCTCCCCATATATATGTATGGAGTGGAGTTTGCAACTGAAAAGAAACTTTGTGTTCCCAACAAGCTAGTTGAAGGACGGATTTCACACACACTTATCTCTCAGAACTGAGCATGTGGAGAGACGTTCGTTCATCTAGCACAAAGGGAACGGGTTGCAGGAGAAACTTTTACTCTGGTTTCTCAGTCTATTTCCTAGGGCCGGTTTGAAGTTCCTGCAGTTTTCACTGTAAAACCGAGTTGGAGCTAGTCCCTACCCATATATATATATGGAGTGGAGTTTGCAACTGAAATGAAACTTTGTGTTCCCAACAAGCTAGGTGAAGGACGGCTTTCACACACACTTATCTCTCAGAACTGAGCATGTGGAGAGACGTTCGTTCATCTAGCACAAAGGGAACTGGTTGCAAGAGAAACTTTCACTGTGGTTTCTCAGTCTGTTTCCTAGGGCCGGTTTGAAGTTCCTGCAGTTTTCACTGTAAAACGGAGTTGGATCTAGTACCTCCCCATATATATGTATGCAGTGGAGTTTGCAACTGAAAAGAAACTTTGTGTTCCCAACAAGCTAGGTGAAGGACGGCTTTCGCACACACTTACCACTCAGAACTGAGCAAGTGGAGAGACGTTCGTTCATCTAGCACAAAGGGAACGGGTTGCAGGAGAAACTTTTACTCTGGTTTCTCAGTCTGTTTCCTAGTGCCGGTTTGAAGTTCCTGCAGTTTTCACTCTAAAAACTAGTTGGAGCTAGTACCTCCCCATATATATGTATGGAGTGGAGTTTGCAACTGAAAAGAAACTTTGTGTTCCCAACAAGCTAGGTGAAGGACGGCTTTCACACACACTTATCTCTCAGAACTGAGCATGTGGAGAGACGTTCGTTCATCTAGCACAAAGGGAACGGGTTGCAGGGGAAACATTGACTCTGGTTTCTCAGTCTGTTTCCTACTGCCGGTTTGAAGTTCCTGCAGTTTTCACTGTAAAACCGAGTTGGAGCTAGTACCTCCCATATATATGTATGGATTGGAGATTTCAAGTGAAAAGAAACTTTGTGTTCCAAAGAATCTAGGTGAAGTACTGCTTTCACAGACACATAACTCTAAGAACGGAGCATGTGGAGAGACTTTCGTTCATGTAGCAAATAGGGAACCGGTTGCAGGAGAAACTTTTACTCTGGTTTCACAGTCTGTTTCCAAGTGCCGGTTTGAAATTCCTGCAGTTTTCACTGTAAACCCGAGTTGGAGCTAGTACCTCCCCATATATATGTATGGAATGGAGTTTGCAACTGAAAAGAAACTTTGTGTTCCCAACAACCTAGGTGTAGTACGGCTTTCACACACACTTATCTCTCAGAACTGAGCATGTGGAGAGACGTTCGTTCATCTAGCACAAAGGGAACGGGTTGCAGGAGAAACTTTTACTCTGGTTTCTCAGTCTGTTTCCTAGTGCCGGTTTGAAGTTCCTGCAGTTTTCACTGTAAAACCGAGTTGGAGCTAGTCCCTACCCATATATATATATGGAGTGGAGTTTGCAACTGAAAAGAAACTTTGTGTTCCCAACAAGCTAGGTGAAGGACGGCTTTCACACACACTTATCTCTCAGAACTGAGCATGTGGAGAGACGTTCGTTCATCTAGCACAAAGGGAACGGGTTGCAGGAGAAACTTTTAATCTGGTTTCTCATTCTGTTTCCTAGTGCCGGTTTGAAGTTCCTGCATTTTTCACTGTTTAACCGAGTTGGAGCTAGTACCTCCCCATATATATGTATGGAGTGGAGTTTGCAACAGAAAAGAAACTTTGTGTTCTCAACAAGCTAGGTGAAGGTCGGCTTTCGCACACACTTACCACTCAGAACTGAGCAAGTGGAGAGACGTTCGTTCATCTAGCACAAAGGGAACGGGTTGCAGGAGAAACTTTTACTCTGGTTTCTCAGTCTGTTTCCTAGTGCCGTTTTGAAGTTCCTGCAGTTTTCACTCTAAAAACTAGTTGGAGCTAGTACCTCCCCATATATATGTATGGAGTGGAGTTTGCAACTGAAAAGAAACTTTGTGTTCCCAACAAGCTAGGTGAAGGACGGCTTTCACACACACTTATCTCTCAGAACTGAGCATGTGGAGAGACGTTCGTTCATCTAGCACAAAGGGAACGGGTTGCAGGAGAAACGTTTACTCTGGTTTCTCAGTCTGTTTCCTAGTGCCGGTTTGAAGTTCCTGCAGTTTTCACAGTAAAACCGAGTTGGAGCTAGTCCCTACCCATATATATATATGGAGTGGAGTTTGCAACTGAAAAGAAACTTTGTGTTCCCAACAAGCTAGGTGAAGGACGGCTTTCACACACACTTATCTCTCAGAACTGAGCATGTGGAGAGACGTTCGTTCATCTGGCACAAGGGGAACGGGTTGCAGGAGAAACTTTTACTCTGGTTTCTCAGTTTGTTTCCTAGTGCCGGTTTGAAATTCCTGCAGTTTTCACTGTAAAACCGAGTTGGAGCTAGTACCTCCCCATATATATGTATGCAGTGGAGTTTGCAACTGAAAAGAAACTTTGTGTTCCCAACAAGCTAGGTGAAGGACGGCTTTCACACACACTTATCTCTCAGAACTGAGCATCTGGAGAGACGTTCGTTCATCTAGCACAAAGGGAACGGGTTGCAGGAGAAACTTTTACTCTGGTTTCTCAGTCTGTTTCCTAGTGCCGGTTTGAAGTTCCTGCAGTTTTCACTCTAAAACCGAGTTGGAGCTAGTACCTCCCCTTATATATGTATGGATTGGAGTTTGCAACTGAAAAGAAACTTTGTGTTCCCAACAAGCTAGGTGAAGGACGGCTTTCACACACACTTATCTCTCAGAACTGAGCATGTGGAGAGACGTTCGTTCATCTAGCACAAAAGGAACGGTTTGCAGGAGGAACTTTTACTCTGGTTTCTCAGTCTGTTTCCTACTGCCGGTTTGAAGTTCCTGCAGTTTTCACTGTAAAACCGAGTTGGAGCTAGTACCTCCCATATATATGTATGGATTGGAGATTGCAAGTGAAAAGAAACTTTGTGTTCCAAAGAATCTAGGTGAAGTACTGCTTTCACAGACACATAATTCTAAGAACTGAGCATGTGGAGAGACGTTCGTTCATGTATCACAAAGGGAACCGGTTGCAGGAGAAACTTTTCCTCTGGTTTCTCAGTCTGTTTCCAAGTGCCGGTTTGAAATTCCTGCAGTTTTCACTGTAAACCCGAGTTGGAGCTAGTACCTCCCCATATATATGTATGGAATGGAGTTTGCAACTGAAAAGAAATTTTGTGTTCCCAACAAGCTAGGTGAAGGACGGCTTTCACACACACATATCTCTCAGAAATGAGCATGTGGAGAGACGTTCGTTCATCTAGCACAAAGGGAACGGTTTGCAGGAGGAACTTTTACTCTGGTTTCTCAGTCTGTTTCCTACTGCCGGTTTGAAGTTCCTGCAGTTTTCACTGTAAAACCGAGTTGGAGCTAGTACCTCCCATATATATGTATGGATTGGAGATTGCAAGTGAAAAGAAACTTTGTGTTCCAAAGAATCTAGGTGAAGTACTGCTTTCACAGACACATAACTCTAAGAACTGAGCATGTGGAGAGACGTTCGTTCATGTAGCACAAAGGGAACCGGTTGCAGGAGAAACTTTTACTCTGGTTTCTCAGTCTGTTTCCTAGTGCCGGTTTGAAGTTCCTGCAGTTTTCACTGTAATACCGGGTTGGAGCTAGTACCTCCCCATATATATGTATGGAGTGGAGTTTGCAACTGAAAAGAAACTTTGTGTTCCCAACAAGCTAGTTGAAGGACGGATTTCACACACACTTATCTCTCAGAACTGAGCATGTGGAGAGACGTTCGTTCATCTAGCACAAAGGGAACGGGTTGCAGGAGAAACTTTTACTCTGGTTTCTCAGTCTATTTCCTAGGGCCGGTTTGAAGTTCCTGCAGTTTTCACTGTAAAACCGAGTTGGAGCTAGTCCCTACCCATATATATATATGGAGTGGAGTTTGCAACTGAAAAGAAACTTTGTGTTCCCAACAAGCTAGGTGAAGGACGGCTTTCACACACACTTATCTCTCAGAACTGAGCATGTGGAGAGACGTTCGTTCATCTAGCACAAAGGGAAATGTTTGCAAGAGAAACTTTCACTCTGGTTTCTCAGTCTGTTTCCTAGTGCCGGTTTGAAGTTCCTGCAGTTTTCACTGTAAAACCCAGTTGGAGCTAGTCCCTACCCATATATATATATGGAGTGGAGTTTGCAACTGAAAAGAAACTTTGTGTTCCCAACAAGCTAGGTGTAGGACGGCTTTCACACACACTTATCTCTCAGAACTGAGCATGTGGAGAGACGTTCGTTCATCTAGCACAAAGGGAACGGGTTGCAAGAGAAACTTTTACTCTGGTTTCTCAGTCTGTTTCCTAGGGCCGGTTTGAATTTCCTGCAGTTTTCACTGTAAAACGGAGTTGGATCTTGTACCTCCCCATATATATGTATGCAGTGGAGTTTGCAACTGAAAAGAAACTTTGTGTTCCCAACAAGCGAGGTGAAGTACGGCATTCACACACACTTATCTCTCAGAACTGAGCATGTGGAGAGACGTTCGTTCATCTAGCACAAAGGGAACGGGTTGCAGGGGAAACATTGACTCTGGTTTCTCAATCTGTTTCCTAGTGCCGGTTTGAAGTTCCTGCAGTTTTCACTGTAAAACCGAGTTGGAGCTAGTACCTCCCCATATATATGTATGCAGTGGAGTTTGCAACTGAAAAGAAACTTTGTGTTCCCAACAAGCTAGGTGAAGGACGGCTTTCACACACACTTATCTCTCAGAACTGAGCATGTGGAGAGACGTTCGTTCATCTAGCACAAAGGGAACGGGTTGCAGGAGAAACTTTTAATCTGTTTTCTCAGTCTTTTTCCTAGTGCCGGTTTGAAGTTCCTGCATTTTTCACTGTTTAACCGATTTGGAGCTAGTACCTCCCCATATATATGTATGGAGTGGAGTTTGCAACAGAAAAGAAACTTTGTGTTCTCAACAAGCTAGGTGAAGGTCGGCTTTCGCACACACTTACCACTCAGAACTGAGCAAGTGGAGAGACGTTCGTTCATCTAGCACAAAGGGAACGGGTTGCAGGAGAAACTTTTACTCTGGTTTCTCAGTCTGTTTCCTAGTGCCGGTTTGAAGTTCCTGCAGTTTTCACTCTAAAAACTAGTTGGAGCTAGTACCTCCCCATATATATGTATGGAGTGGAGTTTGCAACTGAAAAGAAACTTTGTGTTCCCAACAAGCTAGGTGAAGGACGGCTTTCACACACACTTATCTCTCAGAACTGAGCATGTGGAGAGACGTTCGTTCATCTAGCACAAAGGGAACGGGTTGCAGGAGAAACTTTTACTCTGGTTTCTCAGTCTGTTTCCTAGTGCCGGTTTGAAGTTCCTGCAGTTTTCACAGTAAAACCGAGTTGGAGCTAGTCCCTACCCATATATATATATGGAGTGGAGTTTGCAACTGAAAAGAAACTTTGTGTTCCCAACAAGCTAGGTGAAGGACGGCTTTCACACACACTTATCTCTCAGAACTGAGCATGTGGAGAGACGTTCGTTCATCTAGCACAAGGGGAACGGGTTGCAGGGGAAACATTTACTCTGGTTTCTCAGTTTGTTTCCTAGTGCCGGTTTGAAATTCCTGCAGTTTTCACTGTAAAACCGAGTTGGAGCTAGTACCTCCCCATATATATGTATGCAGTGGAGTTTGCAACTGAAAAGAAACTTTGTGTTCCCAACAAGCTAGGTGAAGGACGGCTTTCACACACACTTATCTCTCAGAACTGAGCATCTGGAGAGACGTTCGTTCATCTAGCACAAAGGGAACGGGTTGCAGGAGAAACTTTTACTCTGGTTTCTCAGTCTGTTTCCTAGTGCCGGTTTGAAGTTCCTGCAGTTTTCACTCTAAAACCGAGTTGGAGCTAGTACCTCCCCTTATATATGTATGGATTGGAGTTTGCAACTGAAAAGAAACTTTGTGTTCCCAACAAGCTAGGTGAAGGACGGCTTTCACACACACTTATCTCTCAGAACTGAGCATGTGGAGAGACGTTCGTTCATCTAGCACAAAAGGAACGGTTTGCAGGAGGAACTTTTACTCTGGTTTCTCAGTCTGTTTCCTACTGCCGGTTTGAAGTTCCTGCAGTTTTCACTGTAAAACCGAGTTGGAGCTAGTACCTCCCATATATATGTATGGATTGGAGATTGCAAGTGAAAAGAAACTTTGTGTTCCAAAGAATCTAGGTGAAGTACTGCTTTCACAGACACATAACTCTAAGAACTGAGCATGTGGAGAGACGTTCGTTCATGTAGCACAAAGGGAACCGGTTGCAGGAGAAACTTTTCCTCTGGTTTCTCAGTCTGTTTCCAAGTGCCGGTTTGAAATTCCTGCAGTTTTCACTGTAAACCCGAGTTGGAGCTAGTACCTCCCCATATATATGTATGGAATGGAGTTTGCAACTGAAAAGAAATTTTGTGTTCCCAACAAGCTAGGTGAAGGACGGCTTTCACACACACATATCTCTCAGAAATGAGCATGTGGAGAGACGTTCGTTCATCTAGCACAAAGGGAACGGTTTGCAGGAGGAACTTTTACTCTGGTTTCTCAGTCTGTTTCCTACTGCCGGTTTGAAGTTCCTGCAGTTTTCACTGTAAAACCGAGTTGGAGCTAGTACCTCCCATATATATGTATGGATTGGAGATTGCAAGTGAAAAGAAACTTTGTGTTCCAAAGAATCTAGGTGAAGTACTGCTTTCACAGACACATAACTCTAAGAACTGAGCATGTGGAGAGACGTTCGTTCATCTGGCACAATGGGAACGGGTTGCAGGAGAAACTTTTACTCTGGTTTCTCAGTCTGTTTCCTAGTGCCGGTATGAAGTTCCTGCAGTTTTCACAGTAAAACCGAGTTGGAGCTAGTCCCTCCCCATATATATGTATGGAGTGGAGTTTGCAACTGAAAAGAAACTTTGTGTTCCCAACAAGCTAGATGAAGGACGGCTTTCACACACACTTATCCCTCACAACTGAGCATGTGGAGAGACGTTCGTTCATCTAGCACAAAGGGAACGGGTTGCAGGAGAAACTTTTAATCTGGTTTCTCATTCTGTTTCCTAGTGCCGGTTTGAAGTTCCTGCAGTTTTCAATGTAAAACCGAGTTGGAGCTAGTACCTCCCCATATATATGTATGGAGTGGAGTTTGCAACTGAAAAGAAACTTAGTGTTCCCAACAAGCTAGTTGAAGGACGGCTTTCGCACACACTTACCACTCAGAACTGAGCAAGTGGAGAGACGTTCGTTCATCTAGCACAAAGGGAACGGGTTGCAGGAGAAACTTTTACTCTGGTTTCTCAGTCTGTTTCCTAGTGCCGGTTTGAAGTTCCTGCAGTTTTCACTCTAAAAACTAGTTGGAGCTAGTACCTCCCCATATATATGTATGGAGTGGAGTTTGCAACTGAAAAGAAACTTTGTGTTCCCAACAAGCTAGGTGAAGGACGGCTTTCACACACACTTATCTCTCAGAACTGAGCATGTGGAGAGACGTTCGTTCATCTAGCACAAAGGGAACGGGTTGCAGGAGAAACGTTTACTCTGGTTTCTCAGTCTGTTTCCTAGTGCCGGTTTGAAGTTCCTGCAGTTTTCACAGTAAAACCGAGTTGGAGCTAGTCCCTACCCATATATATATATGGAGTGGAGTTTGCAACTGAAAAGAAACTTTGTGTTCCCAACAAGCTAGGTGAAGGACGGCTTTCACACACACTTATCTCTCAGAACTGAGCATGTGGAGAGACGTTCGTTCATCTGGCACAAGGGGAACGGGTTGCAGGAGAAACTTTTACTCTGGTTTCTCAGTTTGTTTCCTAGTGCCGGTTTGAAATTCCTGCAGTTTTCACTGTAAAACCGAGTTGGAGCTAGTACCTCCCATATATATGTATGGATTGGAGATTGCAAGTGAAAAGAAACTTTGTGTTCCAAAGAATCTAGGTGAAGTACTGCTTTCACAGACACATAACTCTAAGAACTGAGCATGTGGAGAGACGTTCGTTCATGTAGCACAAAGGGAACCGGTTGCAGGAGAAACTTTTACTCTGGTTTCTCAGTCTGTTTCCTAGTGCCGGTTTGAAGTTCCTGCAGTTTTCACTGTAATACCGGGTTGGAGCTAGTACCTCCCCATATATATGTATGGAGTGGAGTTTGCAACTGAAAAGAAACTTTGTGTTCCCAACAAGCTAGTTGAAGGACGGATTTCACACACACTTATCTCTCAGAACTGAGCATGTGGAGAGACGTTCGTTCATCTAGCACAAAGGGAACGGGTTGCAGGAGAAACTTTTACTCTGGTTTCTCAGTCTATTTCCTAGGGCCGGTTTGAAGTTCCTGCAGTTTTCACTGTAAAACCGAGTTGGAGCTAGTCCCTACCCATATATATATATGGAGTGGAGTTTGCAACTGAAAAGAAACTTTGTGTTCCCAACAAGCTAGGTGAAGGACGGCTTTCACACACACTTATCTCTCAGAACTGAGCATGTGGAGAGACGTTCGTTCATCTAGCACAAAGGGAAATGTTTGCAAGAGAAACTTTCACTCTGGTTTCTCAGTCTGTTTCCTAGTGCCGGTTTGAAGTTCCTGCAGTTTTCACTGTAAAACCCAGTTGGAGCTAGTCCCTACCCATATATATATATGGAGTGGAGTTTGCAACTGAAAAGAAACTTTGTGTTCCCAACAAGCTAGGTGTAGGACGGCTTTCACACACACTTATCTCTCAGAACTGAGCATGTGGAGAGACGTTCGTTCATCTAGCACAAAGGGAACGGGTTGCAAGAGAAACTTTTACTCTGGTTTCTCAGTCTGTTTCCTAGGGCCGGTTTGAATTTCCTGCAGTTTTCACTGTAAAACGGAGTTGGATCTTGTACCTCCCCATATATATGTATGCAGTGGAGTTTGCAACTGAAAAGAAACTTTGTGTTCCCAACAAGCGAGGTGAAGTACGGCATTCACACACACTTATCTCTCAGAACTGAGCATGTGGAGAGACGTTCGTTCATCTAGCACAAAGGGAACGGGTTGCAGGGGAAACATTGACTCTGGTTTCTCAATCTGTTTCCTAGTGCCGGTTTGAAGTTCCTGCAGTTTTCACTGTAAAACCGAGTTGGAGCTAGTACCTCCCCATATATATGTATGCAGTGGAGTTTGCAACTGAAAAGAAACTTTGTGTTCCCAACAAGCTAGGTGAAGGACGGCTTTCACACACACTTATCTCTCAGAACTGAGCATGTGGAGAGACGTTCGTTCATCTAGCACAAAGGGAACGGGTTGCAGGAGAAACTTTTAATCTGTTTTCTCAGTCTTTTTCCTAGTGCCGGTTTGAAGTTCCTGCATTTTTCACTGTTTAACCGAGTTGGAGCTAGTACCTCCCCATATATATGTATGGAGTGGAGTTTGCAACAGAAAAGAAACTTTGTGTTCTCAACAAGCTAGGTGAAGGTCGGCTTTCGCACACACTTACCACTCAGAACTGAGCAAGTGGAGAGACGTTCGTTCATCTAGCACAAAGGGAACGGGTTGCAGGAGAAACTTTTACTCTGGTTTCTCAGTCTGTTTCCTAGTGCCGGTTTGAAGTTCCTGCAGTTTTCACTCTAAAAACTAGTTGGAGCTAGTACCTCCCCATATATATGTATGGAGTGGAGTTTGCAACTGAAAAGAAACTTTGTGTTCCCAACAAGCTAGGTGAAGGACGGCTTTCACACACACTTATCTCTCAGAACTGAGCATGTGGAGAGACGTTCGTTCATCTAGCACAAAGGGAACGGGTTGCAGGAGAAACTTTTACTCTGGTTTCTCAGTCTGTTTCCTAGTGCCGGTTTGAAGTTCCTGCAGTTTTCACAGTAAAACCGAGTTGGAGCTAGTCCCTACCCATATATATATATGGAGTGGAGTTTGCAACTGAAAAGAAACTTTGTGTTCCCAACAAGCTAGGTGAAGGACGGCTTTCACACACACTTATCTCTCAGAACTGAGCATGTGGAGAGACGTTCGTTCATCTAGCACAAGGGGAACGGGTTGCAGGGGAAACATTTACTCTGGTTTCTCAGTTTGTTTCCTAGTGCCGGTTTGAAATTCCTGCAGTTTTCACTGTAAAACCGAGTTGGAGCTAGTACCTCCCCATATATATGTATGCAGTGGAGTTTGCAACTGAAAAGAAACTTTGTGTTCCCAACAAGCTAGGTGAAGGACGGCTTTCACACACACTTATCTCTCAGAACTGAGCATCTGGAGAGACGTTCGTTCATCTAGCACAAAGGGAACGGGTTGCAGGAGAAACTTTTACTCTGGTTTCTCAGTCTGTTTCCTAGTGCCGGTTTGAAGTTCCTGCAGTTTTCACTCTAAAACCGAGTTGGAGCTAGTACCTCCCCTTATATATGTATGGATTGGAGTTTGCAACTGAAAAGAAACTTTGTGTTCCCAACAAGCTAGGTGAAGGACGGCTTTCACACACACTTATCTCTCAGAACTGAGCATGTGGAGAGACGTTCGTTCATCTAGCACAAAAGGAACGGTTTGCAGGAGGAACTTTTACTCTGGTTTCTCAGTCTGTTTCCTACTGCCGGTTTGAAGTTCCTGCAGTTTTCACTGTAAAACCGAGTTGGAGCTAGTACCTCCCATATATATGTATGGATTGGAGATTGCAAGTGAAAAGAAACTTTGTGTTCCAAAGAATCTAGGTGAAGTACTGCTTTCACAGACACATAACTCTAAGAACTGAGCATGTGGAGAGACGTTCGTTCATGTAGCACAAAGGGAACCGGTTGCAGGAGAAACTTTTCCTCTGGTTTCTCAGTCTGTTTCCAAGTGCCGGTTTGAAATTCCTGCAGTTTTCACTGTAAACCCGAGTTGGAGCTAGTACCTCCCCATATATATGTATGGAATGGAGTTTGCAACTGAAAAGAAATTTTGTGTTCCCAACAAGCTAGGTGAAGGACGGCTTTCACACACACATATCTCTCAGAAATGAGCATGTGGAGAGACGTTCGTTCATCTAGCACAAAGGGAACGGTTTGCAGGAGGAACTTTTACTCTGGTTTCTCAGTCTGTTTCCTACTGCCGGTTTGAAGTTCCTGCAGTTTTCACTGTAAAACCGAGTTGGAGCTAGTACCTCCCATATATATGTATGGATTGGAGATTGCAAGTGAAAAGAAACTTTGTGTTCCAAAGAATCTAGGTGAAGTACTGCTTTCACAGACACATAACTCTAAGAACTGAGCATGTGGAGAGACGTTCGTTCATCTGGCACAATGGGAACGGGTTGCAGGAGAAACTTTTACTCTGGTTTCTCAGTCTGTTTCCTAGTGCCGGTATGAAGTTCCTGCAGTTTTCACAGTAAAACCGAGTTGGAGCTAGTCCCTCCCCATATATATGTATGGAGTGGAGTTTGCAACTGAAAAGAAACTTTGTGTTCCCAACAAGCTAGATGAAGGACGGCTTTCACACACACTTATCCCTCACAACTGAGCATGTGGAGAGACGTTCGTTCATCTAGCACAAAGGGAACGGGTTGCAGGAGAAACTTTTAATCTGGTTTCTCATTCTGTTTCCTAGTGCCGGTTTGAAGTTCCTGCAGTTTTCAATGTAAAACCGAGTTGGAGCTAGTACCTCCCCATATATATGTATGGAGTGGAGTTTGCAACTGAAAAGAAACTTAGTGTTCCCAACAAGCTAGTTGAAGGACGGCTTTCGCACACACTTACCACTCAGAACTGAGCATGTGGAGAGACGTTCGTTCATCTAGCACAAAGGGAACGGGTTGCAGGAGAAACATTTACTCTGGTTTCTCAGTCTGTTTCCTAGTGCCGGTTTGAAGTTCCTGCAGTTTTCACTCTAAAACCTAGTTGGAGCTTGTACCTGCCCATATATATGTATGGAGTGGAGTTTGCAACTGAAAAGAAACTTTGTGTTCCCAACAAGCTAGGTGAAGGACGGCATTCACACACACTTATCTCTCAGAACTGAGCATGTGGAGAGACGTTCGTTCATCTAGCAAAAAGGGAACGGGTTGCAGGAGAAACTTTTACTCTGGTTTCTCAGTCTATTTCCTAGGGCGGTTTGTATTTCCTGCAGTTTTCACTGTAAAACCGAGTTGGACCTAGTCCCTACCCATATATATATATGGAGTGGAGTTTGCAACTGAAAAGAAACTTTGTGTTCCCAACAAGCTAGGTGAAGGACGGCTTTCACACACACTTATCTCTCAGAACTGAGCATGTGGACAGACGTTCGTTCATCTAGCACAAAGGGAACGGGTTGCAGGAGAAACTTTTACTCTGGTTTCTCAGTCTGTTTCCTAGTGCCGGTTTGAAGTTCCTGCAGTTTTCACTGTAAAACCGGGTTGGAGCTAGTACCTCCCCATATATATGTATGGAGTGGAGTTTGCAACTGAAAAGAAACTTTGTGTTACCAACAAGCTAGGTGAAGGACGGCTTTCACACACACTTATCTCTCAGAACTGAGCATGTGGAGAGACGTTCGTTCATCTAGCACAAAGGGAACGGGTTGCAGGAGAAACTTTTACTCTGGTTTCTCAGTCTATTTCCTAGTGCCGGTTTGAAGTTCCTGCAGTTTTCACTGTAAAACCGAGTTGGAGCTAGTCCCTTCCATATATATATATGGAGTGGAGTTTGCAACTGAAAAGAAACTTTGTGTTCCCAACAAGCTAAGTGAAGGACGGCTTTAACACACACTTATCACTCAGAACTGAGCATGTGGAGAGACGTTCGTTCATCTAGCACAAAGGGAACGGGTTGCAGTAGAAAATTTTACTCTGGTTTCTCAGTCTGTTTCCTAGTGCCGGTTTGAAGTTCCTGCAGTTTTCACTCTAAAACCTAGTTGGAGCTAGTACCTCCCCATATATATGTATGGAGTGGAGTTTGCAACTGAAAAGAAACTTTGTGTTCCCAACAAGCTAGGTGAAGGACGGCTTTCACACACAGTTATCTCTCAGAACTGAGCATGTGGAGAGACGTTCGTTCATCTAGCACAAAGGGAAAGGTTTGCAGGAGGAACTTTTACACTTTTTTCTCAGTGTGTTTCCTACTGCCGGTTTGAAGTTCCTGCAGTTTTCACTGTAAAACCGAGTTGGAGCTAGTACCTCCCATATATATGTATGGATTGGAGATTGCAAGTGAAAAGAAACTTTGTGTTCCAAAGAATCTAGGTGAAGTACTGCTTTCACAGACACATAACTCTAAGAACTTAGCATGTGGAGAGACGTTCGTTCATCTAGAACAAAGGGAACGGGTTGCAGGAGAAACTTTTACTCTGGTTTCTCAGTCTATTTCCTAGGGCCGGTTTGAAGTTCCTGCAGTTTTCACTGTAAAACCGAGTTGGAGCTAGGCCCTACCCATATATATATATGGAGTGGAGTTTGCAACTGAAAAGAAACTTTGTGTTCCCAACAAGCTAGGTGAAGGACGGCTTTCACACACACTTATCTCTCAGAACTGAGCATGTGGAGAGACGTTCGTTCATCTACCACAAAGGGAACTGGTTGCAAGGGAAACTTTCACTCTGGTTTCTCAGTCTGTTTCCTAGTGCCGGTTTGAAGTTCCTGCAGTTTTCACTGTAAAACCGAGTTGGAGCTAGTCCCTACCCATATATATATATGGAGTGGAATTTGCTACTGAAAAGAAACTTTGTGTTCCCAACAAGCAAGGTGAAGGACAGGTTTCACACACACTTATCTCTCAGATCTGAGCATGTGGAGAGACGTCCGTTCATCTAGCACAAAGGGAACGGGTTGCAGGAGAAACTTTTACTCTGGTTTCTCAGTCTGTTTCCTAGTGCCGGTTTGAAGTTCCTGCAGTTTTCACTGTAAAACCCAGTTGGAGCTAGTCCCTACCCATATATATATATGGAGTGGAGTTTGCAACTGAAAAGAAACTTTGTGTTACCAACAAGCTAGGTGTAGGACGGCTTTCACACACACTTATCTCTCAGAACTGAGCATGTGGAGAGACGTTCGTTCATCTAGCACAAAGGGAACGGGTTGCAAGAGAAACTTTTACTCTGGTTTCTCAGTCTGTTTCCTAGTGCCGGTTTGAAGTTCCTGCAGTTTTCACTGTAAAACCGAGTTGGAGCTAGTACCTCCCCATATATATGTATGCAGTGGAGTTTGCAAATGAAAAGAAACTTTGTGTTCCCAACAAGCTAGGTGAAGTACGGCATTCACACACACTTATCTCTCAGAACTGAGCATGTGGAGAGACGTTCGTTCATCTAGCACAAAGGGAACGGGTTGCATGGGAAACATTTACTCTGGTTTCTCAGTCTGTTTCCTAGTGCCGGTTTGAAGTTCCTGCAGTTTTCACTGTAAAACCGAGTTGGAGCTAGTACCTCCCCATATATATGTATGCAGTGGAGTTTGCAACTGAAAAGAAACTTTGTGTTCCCAACAAGCTAGGTGAAGGACGGCTTTCACACACACTTATCTCTCAGAACTGAGCATCTGGAGAGACGTTCGTTCATCTAGCACAAAGGGAACGGGTTGCAGGAGAAACTTTTACTCTGGTTTCTCAGTCTGTTTCCTAGTGCCGGTTTGAAGTTCCTGCAGTTTTCACTGTAAAACCGAGTTGGAGCTAGTACCTCCCCATATATATGTATGGAGTGGAGTTTGCAACTGAAAAGAAACTTTGTGTTCCCAACAAGCTAGGTGAAGGACGGCTTTCACACACACTTATCTCTCAGAACTGAGCATGTGGACAGACGTTCGTTCATCTAGCACAAAGGGAACGGGTTGCAGGAGAAACTTTTACTCTGGTTTCTCAGTCTGTTTCCTAGTGCCGGTTTGAAGTTCCTGCAGTTTTCACTCTAAAACCTAGTTGGAGCTAGTACCTCCCCATATATATGTATGGAGTGGAGTTTGCAACTGAAAAGAAACTTTGTGTTCCCAACAAGCTAGGTGAAGGACGGCTTTCACACACACTTATCTCTCAGAACTGAGCATGTGGAGAGACGTTCGTTCATCTAGCACAAAGGGAACGGGTTGCAGGAGGAACTTTTACTCTGGTTTCTCAGTCTGTTTCCTACTGCCGGTTTGAAGTTCCTGCAGTTTTCACTGTAAAACCGAGTTGGAGCTAGTACCTCCCATATATATGTATGGATTGGAGATTGCAAGTGAAAAGAAATTTTGTGTTCCAAAGAATCTAGGTGAAGTACTGCTTTCACAGACACATAACTCTAAGAACTGAGCATGTGGAGAGACGTTCGTTCATGTAGCACAAAGGGAACCGGTTGCAGGAGAAACTTTTACTCTGGTTTCTCAGTCTGTTTCCAAGTGCCGGTTTGAAATTCCTGCAGTTTTCACTGTAAACCCGAGTTGGAGCTAGTACCTCCCCATATATATGTATGGAATGGAGTTTGCAACTGAAAAGAAACTTTGTGTTCCCAACAAGCTAGGTGTAGGACGGCTTTCACACACACTTATCTCTCACAACTGAGCATGTGGAGAGACGTTCGTTCATCTAGCACAAAGGGAACGGGTTGCAAGAGAAACTTTTACTCTGGTTTCTCAGTCTGTTTCCTAGGGCCGGTTTGAAGTTCCTGCAGTTTTCACTGTAAAACGGAGTTGGAGCTAGTACCTCTCCATATATATGTATGCAGTGGAGTTTGCAACTGAAAAGAAACTTTGTGTTCCCAACAAGCTAGGTGAAGTACGGCATTCACACACACTTATCTCTCAGAACTGAGCATGTGGGGAGACGTTCGTTCATCTAGCACAAAGGGAACGGGTTGCAGGAGAAACTTTTACTCTGGTTTCTCAGTCTGTTTCCTAGTGCCGGTTTGAAGTTCCTGCAGTTTTCACTCTAAAACATAGTTGGAGCTAGTACCTCCCCATATATATGTATGGAGTGGAGTTTGCAACTGAAAAGAAACTTTGTGTTCCCAACAAGCTAGGTGAAGTACGGCATTCACACACACTTATCTCTCAGAAAAGAGCATGTGGAGAGACGTTCGTTCATCTAGCACAAAGGGAACGGGTTGCAGGGGAAACATTGACTCTGGTTTCTCAGTCTGTTTCCTAGTGCCGGTTTGAAGTTCCTGCAGTTTTCACTGTAAAACCGAGTTGGAGCTAGTACCTCCCCATATATATGTATGCAGTGGAGTTTGCAACTGAAAAGAAACTTTGTGTTCCCAACAAGCTAGGTGAAGGACGGCTTTCACACACACTTATCTCTGAGAACTGAGCATCTGGAGAGACGTTCGTTCATCTAGCACAAAGGGAACGGGTTGCAGGAGAAACTTTTTCTCTGGTTTCTCAGTCTGTTTCCTAGTGCCGGTTTGAAGTTCCTGCAGTTTTCACTGTAAAACCGAGTTGGAGCTAGTACCTCCCCATATATATGTATGGAGTGGAGTTTGCAACTGAAAAGAAACTTTGTGTTCCCAACAAGCTAGGTGAAGGACGGCTTTCACACACACTTATCTCTCAGAAATGAGCATGTGGAGAGACGTTCGTTCATCTAGCACAAAGGGAACGGGTTGCAAGAGAAACTTTTACTCTGGTTTCTCAGTCTGTTTCCTAGTGCCGGTTTGAAGTTCCTGCAGTTTTCACTGTAAAACCGAGTTGGAGCTAGTACCTCCCCATATATATGTATGCAGTGGAGTTTGCAAATGAAAAGAAACTTTGTGTTCCCAACAAGCTAGGTGAAGTACGGCATTCACACACACTTATCTCTCAGAACTGAGCATGTGGAGAGACGTTCATTCATCTAGCACAAAGGGAACGGGTTGCAGGAGAAACATTTACTCTGGTTTCTCAGTCTGTTTCCTAGTGCCGGTTTGAAGTTCCTGCAGTTTTCACTGTAAAACCCAGTTGGAGCTAGTCCCTACCCATATATATATATGGAGTGGAGTTTGCAACTGAAAAGAAACTTTGTGTTACCAACAAGCTAGGTGTAGGACGGCTTTCACACACACTTATCTCTCAGAACTGAGCATGTGGAGAGACGTTCGTTCATCTAGCACAAAGGGAACGGGTTGCAAGAGAAACTTTTACTCTGGTTTCTCAGTCTGTTTCCTAGTGCCGGTTTGAAGTTCCTGCAGTTTTCACTGTAAAACCGAGTTGGAGCTAGTACCTCCCCATATATATGTATGCAGTGGAGTTTGCAAATGAAAAGAAACTTTGTGTTCCCAACAAGCTAGGTGAAGTACGGCATTCACACACACTTATCTCTCAGAACTGAGCATGTGGAGAGACGTTCGTTCATCTAGCACAAAGGGAACGGGTTGCATGGGAAACATTTACTCTGGTTTCTCAGTCTGTTTCCTAGTGCCGGTTTGAAGTTCCTGCAGTTTTCACTGTAAAACCGAGTTGGAGCTAGTACCTCCCCATATATATGTATGCAGTGGAGTTTGCAACTGAAAAGAAACTTTGTGTTCCCAACAAGCTAGGTGAAGGACGGCTTTCACACACACTTATCTCTCAGAACTGAGCATCTGGAGAGACGTTCGTTCATCTAGCACAAAGGGAACGGGTTGCAGGAGAAACTTTTACTCTGGTTTCTCAGTCTGTTTCCTAGTGCCGGTTTGAAGTTCCTGCAGTTTTCACTGTAAAACCGAGTTGGAGCTAGTACCTCCCCATATATATGTATGGAGTGGAGTTTGCAACTGAAAAGAAACTTTGTGTTCCCAACAAGCTAGGTGAAGGACGGCTTTAACACACACTTATCTCTCAGAACTGAGCATGTGGACAGACGTTCGTTCATCTAGCACAAAGGGAACGGGTTGCAGGAGAAACTTTTACTCTGGTTTCTCAGTCTGTTTCCTAGTGCCGGTTTGAAGTTCCTGCAGTTTTCACTCTAAAACCTAGTTGGAGCTAGTACCTCCCCATATATATGTATGGAGTGGAGTTTGCAACTGAAAAGAAACTTTGTGTTCCCAACAAGCTAGGTGAAGGACGGCTTTCACACACACTTATCTCTCAGAACTGAGCATGTGGAGAGACGTTCGTTCATCTAGCACAAAGGGAACGGGTTGCAGGAGGAACTTTTACTCTGGTTTCTCAGTCTGTTTCCTACTGCCGGTTTGAAGTTCCTGCAGTTTTCACTGTAAAACCGAGTTGGAGCTAGTACCTCCCATATATATGTATGGATTGGAGATTGCAAGTGAAAAGAAATTTTGTGTTCCAAAGAATCTAGGTGAAGTACTGCTTTCACAGACACATAACTCTAAGAACTGAGCATGTGGAGAGACGTTCGTTCATGTAGCACAAAGGGAACCGGTTGCAGGAGAAACTTTTACTCTGGTTTCTCAGTCTGTTTCCAAGTGCCGGTTTGAAATTCCTGCAGTTTTCACTGTAAACCCGAGTTGGAGCTAGTACCTCCCCATATATATGTATGGAATGGAGTTTGCAACTGAAAAGAAACTTTGTGTTCCCAACAAGCTAGGTGTAGGACGGCTTTCACACACACTTATCTCTCACAACTGAGCATGAGGAGAGACGTTCGTTCATCTAGCACAAAGGGAACGGGTTGCAAGAGAAACTTTTACTCTGGTTTCTCAGTCTGTTTCCTAGGGCCGGTTTGAAGTTCCTGCAGTTTTCACTGTAAAACGGAGTTGGAGCTAGTACCTCCCCATATATATGTATGCAGTGGAGTTTGCAACTGAAAAGAAACTTTGTGTTCCCAACAAGCTAGGTGAAGGACGGGTTTCACACACACTTATCTCTCAGAACTGAGCATCTGGAGAGACGTTCGTTCATCTAGCACAAAGGGAACGGGTTGCAGGAGAAACTTTTTCTCTGGTTTCTCAGTCTGTTTCCTAGTGCCGGTTTGAAGTTCCTGCAGTTTTCACTGTAAAACCGAGTTGGAGCTAGTACCTCCCCATATATATGTATGGAGTGGAGTTTGCAACTGAAAAGAAACTTTGTGTTCCCAACAAGCTAGGTGAAGGACGGCTTTCACACACACTTATCTCTCAGAAATGAGCATGTGGAGAGACGTTCGTTCATCTAGCACAAAGGGAACGGGTTGCAGGAGAAACTTTTACTCTGGTTTCTCAGTCTGTTTCCTAGTGCCGGTTTGAAGTTCCTGCAGTTTTCACTCTAAAACATAGTTGGAGCTAGTACCTCCCCTTATATATGTATGGAGTGGAGTTTGCAACTGAAAAGAAACTTTGTGTTCCCAACAAGCTAGGTGAAGTACGGCATTCACACACACTTATCTCTCAGAAAAGAGCATGTGGAGAGACGTTCGTTCATCTAGCACAAAGGGAACGGGTTGCAGGGGAAACATTGACTCTGGTTTCTCAGTCTGTTTCCTAGTGCCGGTTTGAAGTTCCTGCAGTTTTCACTGTAAAACCGAGTTGGAGCTAGTACCTCCCCATATATATGTATGGAGTGGAGTTTGCAACTGAAAAGAAACTTTGTGTTCCCAACAAGCTAGGTGAAGGACGGCTTTCACACACACTTATCTCTCAGAAATGAGCATGTGGAGAGACGTTCGTTCATCTAGCACAAAGGGAACGGGTTGCAGGAGAAACTTTTACTCTGGTTTCTCAGTCTGTTTCCTAGTGCCGGTTTGAAGTTCCTGCAGTTTTCACTCTAAAACATAGTTGGAGCTAGTACCTCCCCTTATATATGTATGGAGTGGAGTTTGCAACTGAAAAGAAACTTTGTGTTCCCAACAAGCTAGGTGAAGTACGGCATTCACACACACTTATCTCTCAGAAAAGAGCACGTGGAGAGACGTTCGTTCATCTAGCACAAAGGGAACGGGTTGCAGGGGAAACATTGACTCTGGTTTCTCAGTCTGTTTCCTAGTGCCGGTTTGAAGTTCCTGCAGTTTTCACTGTAAAACCGAGTTGGAGCTAGTACCTCCCCATATATATGTATGCAGTGGAGTTTGCAACTGAAAAGAAACTTTGTGTTCCCAACAAGCTAGGTGAAGGACGGCTTTCACACACACTTATCTCTGAGAACTGAGCATGTGGACAGACGTTCGTTCATCTAGCACAAAGGGAACGGGTTGCAGGAGAAACTTTTACTCTGGTTTCTCAGTCTGTTTCCTAGTGCCGGTTTGAAGTTCCTGCAGTTTTCACTCTAAAACCTAGTTGGAGCTAGTACCTCCCCATATATATGTATGGAGTGGAGTTTGCAACTGAAAAGAAACTTTGTGTTCCCAACAAGCTAGGTGAAGGACGGCTTTCACACACACTTATCTCTCAGAACTGAGCATGTGGAGAGACGTTCGTTCATCTAGCACAAAGGGAACGGGTTGCAGGAGGAACTTTTACTCTGGTTTCTCAGTCTGTTTCCTACTGCCGGTTTGAAGTTCCTGCAGTTTTCACTGTAAAACCGAGTTGGAGCTAGTACCTCCCATATATATGTATGGATTGGAGATTGCAAGTGAAAAGAAATTTTGTGTTCCAAAGAATCTAGGTGAAGTACTGCTTTCACAGACACATAACTCTAAGAACTGAGCATGTGGAGAGACGTTCGTTCATGTAGCACAAAGGGAACCGGTTGCAGGAGAAACTTTTACTCTGGTTTCTCAGTCTGTTTCCAAGTGCCGGTTTGAAATTCCTGCAGTTTTCACTGTAAACCCGAGTTGGAGCTAGTACCTCCCCATATATATGTATGGAATGGAGTTTGCAACTGAAAAGAAACTTTGTGTTCCCAACAAGCTAGGTGTAGGACGGCTTTCACACACACTTATCTCTCACAACTGAGCATGTGGAGAGACGTTCGTTCATCTAGCACAAAGGGAACGGGTTGCAAGAGAAACTTTTACTCTGGTTTCTCAGTCTGTTTCCTAGGGCCGGTTTGAAGTTCCTGCAGTTTTCACTGTAAAACGGAGTTGGAGCTAGTACCTCCCCATATATATGTATGCAGTGGAGTTTGCAACTGAAAAGAAACTTTGTGTTCCCAACAAGCTAGGTGAAGTACGGCATTCACACACACTTATCTCTCAGAACTGAGCATGTGGAGAGACGTTCGTTCATCTAGCACAAAGGGAACGGGTTGCAGGGGAAACATTGACTCTGGTTTCTCAGTCTGTTTCCTAGTGCCGGTTTGAAGTTCCTGCAGTTTTCACTGTAAAACCGAGTTGGAGCTAGTACCTCCCCATATATATGTATGGAGTGGAGTTTGCAACTGAAAAGAAACTTTGTGTTCCCAACAAGCTAGGTGAAGGACGGGTTTCACACACACTTATCTCTCAGAACTGAGCATCTGGAGAGACGTTCGTTCATCTAGCACAAAGGGAACGGGTTGCAGGAGAAACTTTTTCTCTGGTTTCTCAGTCTGTTTCCTAGTGCCGGTTTGAAGTTCCTGCAGTTTTCACTGTAAAACCGAGTTGGAGCTAGTACCTCCCCATATATATGTATGGAGTGGAGTTTGCAACTGAAAAGAAACTTTGTGTTCCCAACAAGCTAGGTGAAGGACGGCTTTCACACACACTTATCTCTCAGAAATGAGCATGTGGAGAGACGTTCGTTCATCTAGCACAAAGGGAACGGGTTGCAGGAGAAACTTTTACTCTGGTTTCTCAGTCTGTTTCCTAGTGCCGGTTTGAAGTTCCTGCAGTTTTCACTCTAAAACATAGTTGGAGCTAGTACCTCCCCTTATATATGTATGGAGTGGAGTTTGCAACTGAAAAGAAACTTTGTGTTCCCAACAAGCTAGGTGAAGTACGGCATTCACACACACTTATCTCTCAGAAAAGAGCATGTGGAGAGACGTTCGTTCATCTAGCACAAAGGGAACGGGTTGCAGGGGAAACATTGACTCTGGTTTCTCAGTCTGTTTCCTAGTGCCGGTTTGAAGTTCCTGCTGTTTTCACGTAAAACCGAGTTGGAGCTAGTACCTCCCCATATATATGTATGCAGTGGAGTTTGCAACTGAAAAGAAACTTTGTGTTCCCAACAAGCTAGGTGAAGGACGGCTTTCACACACACTTATCTCTGAGAACTGAGCATCTGGAGAGACGTTCGTTCATCTAGCACAAAGGGAACGGGTTGCAGGAGAAACTTTTTCTCTGGTTTCTCAGTCTGTTTCCTAGTGCCGGTTTGAATTTCCTGCAGTTTTCACTGTAAAACCGAGTTGGAGCTAGTACCTCCCCATATATATGTATGGAGTGGAGTTTGCAACTGAAAAGAAACTTTGTGTTCCCAACAAGCTAGGTGAAGGACGGCTTTCACACACACTTATCTCTCAGAAATGAGCATGTGGAGAGACGTTCGTTCATCTAGCACAAAGGGAACGGGTTGCAAGAGAAACTTTTACTCTGGTTTCTCAGTCTGTTTCCTAGTGCCGGTTTGAAGTTCCTGCAGTTTTCACTGTAAAACCGAGTTGGAGCTAGTACCTCCCCATATATATGTATGCAGTGGAGTTTGCAAATGAAAAGAAACTTTGTGTTCCCAACAAGCTAGGTGAAGGACGGCATTCACACACACTTATCTCTCAGAACTGAGCATGTGGAGAGACGTTCGTTCATCTAGCACAAAGGGAACGGGTTGCAGGAGAAACCTTTACTCTGGTTTCTCAGTCTGTTTCCTAGTGCCGGTTTGAAGTTCCTGCAGTTTTCACTGTAAAACCGAGTTGGAGCTAGTACCTCCCCATATATATGTATGCAGTGGAGTTTGCAACTGAAAAGAAACTTTGTGTTCCCAACAAGCTAGGTGAAGGACGGCTTTCACACACACTTATCTCTCAGAACTGAGCATCTGGAGAGACGTTCGTTCATCTAGCATAAAGGGAACGGGTTGCAGGAGAAACTTTTACTCTGGTTTCTCAGTCTGTTTCCTAGTGCCGGTTTGAAGTTCCTGCAATTTTCACTGTAAAACCGAGTTGGAGCTAGTACCTCCCCATATATATGTATGGAGTGGAGTTTGCAACTGAAAAGAAACTTTGTGTTCCCAACAAGCTAGGTGAAGGACAGCTTTCACACACACTTATCTCTCAGAACTGAGCATGTGGACAGACGTTCGTTCATCTAGCACAAAGGGAACGGGTTGCAGGAGAAACTTTTACTCTGGTTTCTCAGTCTGTTTCCTAGTGCCGGTTTGAAGTTCCTGCAGTTTTCACTCTAAAACCTAGTTGGAGCTAGTACCTCCCCATATATATGTATGGAGTGGAGTTTGCAACTGAAAAGAAACTTTGTGTTCCCAACAAGCTAGGTGAAGGACGGCTTTCACACACACTTATCTCTCAGAACTGAGCATGTGGAGAGACGTTCGTTCATCTAGCACAAAGGGAACGGGTTGCAGGAGGAACTTTTACTCTGGTTTCTCAGTCTGTTTCCTACTGCCGGTTTGAAGTTCCTGCAGTTTTCACTGTAAAACCGAGTTGGAGCTTGTACCTCCCATATATATGTATGGATTGGAGATTGCAAGTGAAAAGAAATTTGTGTTCCAAAGAATCTAGGTGAAGTACTGCTTTCACAGACACATAACTCTAAGAACTGAGCATGTGGAGAGACGTTCGTTCATGTAGCACAAAGGGAACCGGTTGCAGGAGAAACTTTTACTCTGGTTTCTCAGTCTGTTTCCAAGTGCCGGTTTGAAATTCCTGCAGTTTTCACTGTAAACCCGAGTTGGAGCTAGTACCTCCCCATATATATTTATGGAATGGAGTTTGCAACTGAAAAGAAACTTTGTGTTCCCAACAAGCTAGGTGGAGGACGGCTTTCACACACACTTATCTCTCACAACTGAGCATGTGGAGAGACGTTCGTTCATCTAGCACAAAGGGAACGGGTTGCAAGAGAAACTTTTACTCTGGTTTCTCAGTCTGTTTCCTAGGGCCGGTTTGAAGTTCCTGCAGTTTTCACTGTAAAACGGAGTTGGAGCTAGTACCTCCCCATATATATGTATGCAGTGGAGTTTGCAACTGAAAAGAAACTTTGTGTTCCCAACAAGCTAGGTGAAGTACGGCATTCACACACACTTATCTCTCAGAACTGAGCATGTGGAGAGACGTTCGTTCATCTAGCACAAAGGGAACGGGTTGGAGGGGAAACATTGACTCTGGTTTCTCAGTCTGTTTCCTAGAGCCGGTTTGAAGTTCCTGCAGTTTTCACTGTAAAACCGAGTTGGAGCTAGTACCTCCCCATATATATGTATGCAGTGGAGTTTGCAACTGAAAAGAAACTTTGTGTTCCCAACAAGCTAGGTGAAGGACGGCTTTCACACACACTTATCTCTCAGAACTGAGCATCTGGAGAGACGTTCGTTCATCTAGCACAAAGGGAACGGGTTGCAGGAGAAACTTTTTCTCTGGTTTCTCAGTCTGTTTCCTAGTACCGGTTTGAAGTTCCTGCAGTTTTCACTGTAAAACCGAGTTGGAGCTAGTACCTCCCCATATATATGTATGGAGTGGAGTTTGCAACTGAAAAGAAACTTTGTATTCCCAACAAGCTAGGTGAAGGACGGATTTCGCACACACTTACCACTCAGAACTGAGCATGTGGAGAGACGTTCGTTCATCTAGCACAAAGGGAACGGGTTGCAGGAGAAACTTTTCTCTGGTTTCTCAGTCTGTTTCCTAGTGCCGTTTTGAAGTTCCTGCAGTTTTCACTCTAAAACCTAGTTGGAGCTAGTACCTCCCCATATATATTTATGGAGTGGAGTTTGCAACTGAAAAGAAACTTTGTGTTCCCAACAAGCTAGGTGAAGGACGGCTTTCACACACACTTATTTCTCAGAACTGAGCATGTGGAGAGACGTTCGTTCATCTAGCACAAAGGGAACGGGTTGCAGGAGAAACTTTTACTCTGGTTTCTCAGTCTGTTTCCTAGTGCCGGTTTGAAGTTCCTGCAGTTTTCACTGTGAAACCGAGTTGGAGCTAGTCCCTTCCCATATATATGTATGGAGTGGAGTTTGCAACTGAAAAGAAACTTTGTGTTCCCAACAAGATAGATGAAGGACGGCTTTCACACACACTTATCTCTCAGAACTGAGCATGTGGAGAGACGTTCGTTCATCTAGCACAAAGTTAGCGGGTTCCAGGAGAAACTTTTAATCTGGTTTGTCATTCTGTTTCCTAGTGCCGGTTTGAAGTTCCTGCAGTTTTCACTGTAAAACCGAGTTGGAGCTAGTACCTCCCCATATATATGTATGGAGTGGGGTTTGCAACTGAAAAGAAACTTTGTGTTCCCAACAAGCTAGGTGAAGGACGGCTTTCGCACACACTTACCACTCAGAACTGAGCATGTGGAGAGACGTTCGTTCATCTAGCACAAAGGGAACGGGTTGCAGGAGAAACTTTTCTCTGGTTTCTCAGTCTGTTTCCTAGTGCCGGTTTGAAGTTCCTGCAGTTTTCACTCTAAAACCTAGTTGGAGCTAGTACCTCCCCATATATATGTTGGAGTGGAGTTTGCAACTGAAAAGAAACTTTGTGTTCCCAACAAGCTAGGTGAAGGACGGCTTTCACACACAGTTATCTCTCAGAACTGAGCATGTGGAGAGACGTTCGTTCATCTAGCACAAAGGGAACGGGTTGCAGGAGAAACTTTTTCTCTGGTTTCTCAGTCTGTTTCCTAGTGCCGGTTTGAAGTTCCTGCAGTTTTCACTGTAAATCCGAGTTGGAGCTAGTCCCTACCCATATATATATATGGAGTGGAGTTTGCAACTGAAAAGAAACTTTGTGTTCCCAACAAGCTAGTTGAAGGACGGCTTTCACACACACTTATCTCTCATAACTGAGCATGTGGAGAGACGTTCGTTCATCTAGCACAAAGGGAACGGGTTGCAGGAGAAACTTTTACTCTGGTTTCTCAGTCTGTTTCCTAGTGCCGGTTTGAAGTTCCTGCAGTTTTCACTGTAAAACCGAGTTGGAGCTAGTCCCTACCCATATATATATATGGAGTGGAGTTTCCAACTGAAAAGAAACTTTGTGTTCCCAACAAGCTAGGTGAAGGACGGCTTTCACACACACTTATCACTCAGAACTGAGCATGTGGAGAGACGTTCGTTCATCTAGCACAAAGGGAACGGGTTTCAGGAGAAACTTTTACTCTGGTTTCTCAGTCTGTTTCCTAGTGCCGGTTTGAAGTTCCTGCAGTTTTCACTGTAAAACCGAGTTGGAGCTAGTACCTCCCCATATATATGTATGGAGTGGAGTTTGCAACTGAAAAGAAACTTTGTGTTCCCAACAAGCTAGGTGAAGGACGGCTTTCACACACACTTATCACTCAGAACTGAGCATGTGGAGAGACGTTCGTTCATCTAGCACAAAGGGAACGGGTTTCAGGAGAAACTTTTACTCTGGCTTCTCAGTCTGTTTCCTAGTGCCGGTTTGAAGTTCCTGCAGTTTTCACTGTAAAACCGAGTTGGAGCTAGTACCTCCCCATATATATGTATGGAGTGGAGTTTGCAACTGAAAAGAAACTTTGTGTTCCCAACAAGCTAGGTGAAGGACGGCTTTCACACACACTTATCTCTCAGAACTGAGCATGTGGAGAGACGTTCGTTCATCTAGCCCAAAGGGAACGGGTTGCAGGGGAAACCTTTACTCTGGTTTCTAAGTCTGTTTCCTAGTGCCGGTTTGAATTTCCTGCAGTTTTCACTGTAAAACCGAGTTGGAGCTAGTACCTCCCCATATATATGTATGCAGTGGAGTTTGCAACTGAAAAGAAACTTTGTGTTCCCAACAAGCTAGTTGAAGGACGGCTTTCACACACACTTATCTCTCAGAACTGAGCATCTGGAGAGACGTTCGTTCATCTAGCACAAAGGGAACGGGTTGCAGGAGAAACTTTTACTCTGGTTTCTCAGTCTGTTTCCTAGTGCCGGTTTGAAGTTCCTGCAGTTTTCACTGTAAAACCTAGTTGGAGCTAGTACCTCCCCATATATATGTATGGAGTGGACTTTGCAACTGAAAAGAAACTTTGTGTTCCCAATAAGCTAGGTGAAGGACGGCTTTCACACACACTTATCACTCAGAACTGAGCATGTGGAGAGACGTTCGTTCATCTAGCACAAAGGGAACGGGTTGCAGGAGAAACTTTTACTCTGGTTTCTCAGTCTGTTTCCTAGTGCCGGTTTGAAGTTCCTGCAGTTTTCACTCTAAAACCTAGTTGGAGCTAGTACCTCCCCATATATATGTATGGAGTGGAGTTTGCAACTGAAAAGAATCTTTGTGTTCCCAACAAGTTTGGTGAAGGACGGCTTTCACACACACTTATCTCTCAGAACTGAGCATGTGGAGAGACGTTCGTTCATCCAGCACAAAGGGAATGGTTTGCAGGAGGAACTTTTACTCTGGTTTCTCAGTCTGTTTCCTATTGCCGGTTTGAAGTTCCTGCAGTTTTCACTGTAAAACCGAGTTGGAGCTAGTACCTCCCATATATATGTATGGATTGGAGATTGCAAGTGAAAAGAAACTTTGTGTTCCAAATAATCTAGGTGAAGTACTGCTTTCACAGACACATAACTCTAAGAACTGAGCATGTGGAGAGACGTTCGTTCATGTAGCACAAAGGGAACCGGTTGCAGGAGAAAATTTTACTCTGGTTTCTCAGTCTGTTTCCAAGTGCCGGTTTGAAATTCCTGCAGTTTTCACTGTAAACCCGAGTTGGAGCTAGTACCTCCCCATATATATGTATGGAGTGGAGTTTGCAACTGAAAAGAAACTTTGTGTTCCCAACAAGCTAGGTGAAGGAAGGCTTTCACACACACTTATCTCTCAAAACTGAGCATGTGGAGAGACGTTCGTTCATCTAGCACAAAGGGAACGGGTTGCAGGGGAAACATTTACTCTGGTTTCTCAGTCTGTTTCCTAGTGCCGGTTTGAAGTTCCTGCAGTTTTCACTGTAAAACCGAGTTGGAGCTAGTCCCTCCCCATATATATGTATGGAGTGGAGTTTGCAACTGAAAAGAAACTTTGTGTTCCCAACAAGCTAGGTGAAGGACGGCTTTCACACACACTTATCTCTCAGAACTGAGCACGTTGAGAGTCTTTCGTTCATCTAGAACAAAGGGAACGGTTTGCAGGAGAAACTTTTACTCTGGTTTCTCAGTCTGTTTCCTAGTGCCGGTTTGAAGTTCCTGCAGTTTTCATTGTAAAACCGAGTTGGAGCTAGTCCCTACCCATATATATATATGGAGTGGAGTTTGCAACTGAAAAGAAACTTTGTGTTCCCAACAAGCTAGGTGAAGGACGGCTTTCGCACACACTTACCACTCAGAACTGAGTATGTGGTGAGACGTTCGTTCATCTAGCACAAAGGGAACGGGTTGCAGGAGAAACTTTTACTCTGGTTTCTCAGTCTGTTTCCTAGTGCCGGTTTGAAGTTCCTGCAGTTTTCACTGTAAAACCGAGTTGGAGCTAGTCCCTACCCATATATATATATGGAGTGGAGTTTGCAACTGAAAAGAAACTTTGTGTTCCCAACAAGCTAGGTGAAGGACGGCTTTCACACACACTTATCTCTCAGAACTGAGCATGTGGAGAGACGTTCGTTCATCTAGCACAAAGGAAACGGGTTGCAGGGAAACATTTACTCTGGTTTCTCAGTCTGTTTCCTAGTGCCGGTTTGAAGTTCCTGCAGTTTTCACTGTAAAACCGGGTTGGAGCTAGTACCTCCCCATATATATGTATGGAGTGGAGTTTGCAACTGAAAAGAAACTTTGTGTTCCCAACAAGCTAGGTGAAGGAAAGCTTTCATACACACTTATCTCTCAGAACTGAGCATGTGGAGAGACGTTCGTTCATCTAGCACAAAGGGAACGGGTTGCAGGGGAAACATTTACTCTGGTTTCTCAGTCTGTTTCCTAGTGCCGGTTTGAAGTTCCTGCAGTTTTCACTGTAAAAACGATTTGGAGCTAGTCCCTCCCCATATATATGTATGGAGTGGAGTTTGCAACTGAAAAGAAACTTTGTGTTCCCAACAAGCTAGGTGAAGGACGGCTTTCACACACAGTTATCTCACAGAACTGAGCATGTGGAGAGACGTTCGTTCATCTAGCACAAAGGGAACGGGTTGCAGGAGAAACTTTTACTCTGGTTTCTCAGTCTGTTTCCTAGTGCCGGTTTGAAGTTCCTGCAGTTTTCCCTGTAAAACCGAGTTGGAGCTAGTACCTCCCCATATATATGTATGGAGTGGAGTTTGCAACTGAAAAGAAACTTTGTCTTCCCAACAAGCTAGGTGAAGGACGGCTTTCACACACACTTATCTCTAAGAACTGAGCATTTGGAGAGACGTTCGTTCATCTAGCACAAAGGGAACGGGTTGCAGGGGAAACATTTACTCTGGTTTCTCAGTCTGTTTCCTAGTGCCGGTTTGAAGTTCCTGCAGTTTTCACTGTAAAACCGAGTTGGAGCTAGTACCTCCCCATATATATGTATGGAGTGGAGTTTGCAACTGAAAAGAAACTTTGTGTTCCCAACAAGCTAGGAGAAGGACGGCATCACACACACTTATCTCTCAGAACTGAGCATGTGGAGAGACGTTCGTTCATCTAGCACAAAGGGAACGGGTTGCAGGAGAAACTTTTACTCTGGTTTCTCAGTCTGTTTCCTAGTGCCGGTTTGAAGTTCCTGCAGTTTTCACTCTAAAACCTAGTTGGAGCTAGTACCTCCCCATATATATGTATGGAGTGGAGTTTGCAACTGAAAAGAAACTTTGTGTTCCCAACAAGATAGGTGAAGGACGGCTTTCACACACACTTATCTCTCAGAACTGAGCATGTGGAGAGACGTTCGTTCATCTAGCACAAAGGGAACGGGTTGCAGGAGAAACTTTTACTCTGTTTTCTCAGTCTATTTCCTAGTGCCGGTTTGAAGTTTCTGCAGTTTTCACTGTAAAACCGAGTTGGATCTAGTCCCTACCCATATATATATATGGAGTGGAGTTTGCAACTGGAAAGAAACTTTGTGTTCCCAACAAGCTAGGTGAAGGACGGCTTTCACACACACTTATCACTCAGAACTGAGCATGTGGAGAGACGTTCGTTCATCTAGCACAAAGGGAATGGGTTGCAGGAGAAACTTTTACTCTGGTTTCTCAGTCTGTTTCCTAGTGCCGGTTTGAAGTTCCTGCAGTTTTCACTGTAAAACCGAGTTGGAGCTAGTCCCTACCCATATGTTTGTATGGAGTGTAGTTTGCAACTGAAAAGAAACGTTGTGTTCCCAACAAGCTAGGTGAAGGACGGCTTTCACACACACTTATCTCTCAGAACTGAGCATCTGGAGAGACGTTCGTTCATCTAGCACAAAGGGAACGGGTTGCAGGAGAAACTTTTTCTCTGGTTTCTCAGTCTGTTTCCTAGTGCCGGTTTGAAGTTCCTGCAGTTTTCACTGTAAAACCGAGTTGGAGCTAGTACCTCCCCATATATATGTATGGAGTGGAGTTTGCAACTGAAAAGAAACTTTGTGTTCCCAACAAGCTAGGTGAAGGACGGCTTTCACACACACTTATCTCTCAGAAATGAGCACGTGGAGAGACGTTCGTTCATCTAGCACAAAGGGAACGGGTTGCAGGAGAAACTTTTACTCTGGTTTCTCAGTCTGTTTCCTAGTGCCGGTTTGAAGTTCCTGCAATTTTCACTCTAAAACATAGTTGGAGCTAGTACCTCCCCATATATATGTATGGAGTGGAGTTTGCAACTGAAAAGAAACTTTGTGTTCCCAACAAGCTAGGTGAAGTACGGCATTCACACACACTTATCTCTCAGAACTGAGCATGTGGAGAGACGTTCGTTCATCTAGCACAAAGGGAACGGGTTGCAGGGGAAACATTGACTCTGGTTTCTCAGTCTGTTTCCTAGTGCCGGTTTGAAGTTCCTGCAGTTTTCACTGTAAAACCGAGTTGGAGCTAGTACCTCCCCATATATATGTATGCAGTGGAGTTTGCAACTGAAAAGAAACTTTGTGTTCCCAACAAGCTAGGTGAAGGACGGCTTTCACACACACTTATCTCTGAGAACTGAGCATCTGGAGAGACGTTCGTTCATCTAGCACAAAGGGAACGGGTTGCAGGAGAAACTTTTTCTCTGGTTTCTCAGTCTGTTTCCTAGTGCCGGTTTGAAGTTCCTGCAGTTTTCACTGTAAAACCGAGTTGGAGCTAGTACCTCCCCATATATATGTATGGAGTGGAGTTTGCAACTGAAAAGAAACTTTGTGTTCCCAACAAGCTAGGTGAAGGACGGCTTTCACACACACTTATCTCTCAGAAATGAGCATGTGGAGAGACGTTCGTTCATCTAGCACAAAGGGAACGGGTTGCAGGAGAAACTTTTACTCTGGTTTCTCAGTCTGTTTCCTAGTGCCGGTTTGAAGTTCCTGCAGTTTTCACTCTAAAATATAGTTGGAGCTAGTACCTCCCCATATATATGTATGGAGTGGAGTTTGCAACTGAAAAGAAACTTTGTGTTCCCAACAAGCTAGGTGAAGGACGGCTTTCACACACACTTATCTCTCACAACTGAGCATGTGGAGAGACGTTCGTTCATCTAGCACAAAGGGAACGGGTTGCAAGTGAAACTTTTACTCTGGTTTCTCAGTCTGTTTCCTAGGGCCGGTTTGAAGTTCCTGCAGTTTTCACTGTAAAACCGAGTTGGAGCTAGTACCTCCCATATATATGTATGGATTGGAGATTGCAAGTGAAAAGAAACTTTGTGTTCCAAAGAATCTAGGTGAAGTACTGCTTTCACAGACACATAACTCTATGAACTGAGCATGTGGAGAGACGTTCGTTCATGTAGCAAAAAGGGAACCGGTTGCAGGAGAAACTTTTACTCTGGTTTCTCAGTCTCTTTCCAAGTGCCGGTTTGAAATTCCTGCAGTTTTCACTGTAAACCCGAGTTGAAGCTAGTACCTCCCCATATATATGTATGGAATGGAGTTTGCAACTGAAAAGAAACTTTGTGTTCCCAACAAGCTAGGTGAAGGACGGCTTTCACACACACTTATCTCTCAGAACTGAGCATGTGGAGAGACGTTCGTTCATCTAGCACAAAGGGAACGGGTTGCAGGAGAAACTTTTACTCTGGTTTCTCAGTCTGCTTCCTAGTGCCGGTTTGAAGTTCCTGCAGTTTTCACTGTAAAACCGAGTTGGAGCTAGTCCCTACCCATATATATATATGGAGTGGAGTTTGCAACTGAAAAGAAACTTTGTGTTCCCAACAAGCTAGGTGAAGGACGGCTTTCACACACACTTATTTCTCAGAACTGAGCATGTGGAGAGACGTTCGTTCATCTAGCACAAAGGGAACGGGTTGCAGGAGAAACTTTTACTCTGGTTTCTCAGTCTGTTTCCTAGTGCCGGTTTGAAGTTCCTGCAGTTTTCACTGTAAAACCGAGTTGGAGCTAGTCCCTCCCCATATATATGTATGGAGTGGAGTTTGCAACTGAAAAGAAACTTTGTGTTCCCAACAAGATAGATGAAGGACGGCTTTCACACACACTTATCTCTCAGAACTGAGCATGTGGAGAGACGTTCGTTCATCTAGCACAAAGTTAGCGGGTTCCAGGAGAAACTTTTAATCTGGTTTGTCATTCTGTTTCCTAGTGCCGGTTTGAAGTTCCTGCAGTTTTCACTGTAAAACCGAGTTGGAGCTAGTACCTCCCCATATATATGTATGGAGTGGAGTTTGCAACTGAAAAGAAACTTTGTATTCCCAACAAGCTAGGTGAAGGACGGATTTCGCACACACTTACCACTCAGAACTGAGCATGTGGAGAGACGTTCGTTCATCTAGCACAAAGGGAACGGGTTGCAGGAGAAACTTTTCTCTGGTTTCTCAGTCTGTTTCCTAGTGCCGTTTTGAAGTTCCTGCAGTTTTCACTCTAAAACCTAGTTGGAGCTAGTACCTCCCCATATATATTTATGGAGTGGAGTTTGCAACTGAAAAGAAACTTTGTGTTCCCAACAAGCTAGGTGAAGGACGGCTTTCACACACACTTATTTCTCAGAACTGAGCATGTGGAGAGACGTTCGTTCATCTAGCACAAAGGGAACGGGTTGCAGGAGAAACTTTTACTCTGGTTTCTCAGTCTGTTTCCTAGTGCCGGTTTGAAGTTCCTGCAGTTTTCACTGTGAAACCGAGTTGGAGCTAGTCCCTCCCCATATATATGTATGGAGTGGAGTTTGCAACTGAAAAGAAACTTTGTGTTCCCAACAAGATAGATGAAGGACGGCTTTCACACACACTTATCTCTCAGAACTGAGCATGTGGAGAGACGTTCGTTCATCTAGCACAAAGTTAGCGGGTTCCAGGAGAAACTTTTAATCTGGTTTGTCATTCTGTTTCCTAGTGCCGGTTTGAAGTTCCTGCAGTTTTCACTGTAAAACCGAGTTGGAGCTAGTACCTCCCCATATATATGTATGGAGTGGGGTTTGCAACTGAAAAGAAACTTTGTGTTCCCAACAAGCTAGGTGAAGGACGGCTTTCGCACACACTTACCACTCAGAACTGAGCATGTGGAGAGACGTTCGTTCATCTAGCACAAAGGGAACGGGTTGCAGGAGAAACTTTTCTCTGGTTTCTCAGTCTGTTTCCCAGTGCCGGTTTGAAGTTCCTGCAGTTTTCACTCTAAAACCTAGTTGGAGCTAGTACCTCCCCATATATATGTTGGAGTGGAGTTTGCAACTGAAAAGAAACTTTGTGTTCCCAACAAGCTAGGTGAAGGACGGCTTTCACACACAGTTATCTCTCAGAACTGAGCATGTGGAGAGACGTTCGTTCATCTAGCACAAAGGGAACGGGTTGCAGGAGAAACTTTTACTCTGGTTTCTCAGTCTGTTTCCTAGTGCCGGTTTGAAGTTCCTGCAGTTTTCACTGTAAAACTGAGTTGGAGCTAGTCCCTACCCATATATATATATGGAGTGGAGTTTCCAACTGAAAAGAATCTTTGTTTTCCCAACAAGCTAGGTGAAGGACGGCTTTCACACACACTTATCACTCAGAACTGAGCATGTGGAGAGACGTTCGTTCATCTAGCACAAAGGGAACGGGTTTCAGGAGAAACTTTTACTCTGGTTTCTCAGTCTGTTTCCTAGTGCCGGTTTGAAGTTCCTGCAGTTTTCACTGTAAAACCGAGTTGGAGCTAGTACCTCCCCATATATATGTATGGAGTGGAGTTTGCAACTGAAAAGAAACTTTGTGTTCCCAACAAGCTAGGTGAAGGACGGCTTTCACACACACTTATCACTCAGAACTGAGCATGTGGAGAGACGTTCGTTCATCTAGCACAAAGGGAACGGGTTTCAGGAGAAACTTTTACTCTGGATTCTCAGTCTGTTTCCTAGTGCCGGTTTGAAGTTCCTGCAGTTTTCACTGTAAAACCGAGTTGGAGCTAGTACCTCCCCATATATATGTATGGAGTGGAGTTTGCAACTGAAAAGAAACTTTGTGTTCCCAACAAGCTAGGTGAAGGACGGCTTTCACACACACTTATCTCTCAGAACTGAGCATGTGGAGAGACGTTCGTTCATCTAGCACAAAGGGAACGGGTTGCAGGAGAAACTTTTACTCTGGTTTCTCAGTCTGTTTCCTAGTGCCGGTTTGAAGTTCCTGCAGTTTTCACTGTAAAACCGAGTTGGAGCTAGTACCTCCCCATATATATGTATGGAGTGGAGTTTGCAACTGAAAAGAAACTTTGTGTTCCCAACAAGCTAGGTGAAGGACGGCTTTCACACACACTTATCTCTCAGAACTGAGCATGTGGAGAGACGTTCGTTCATCTAGCACAAAGGGAACGGGTTGCAGGAGAAACTTTTACTCTGGTTTCTCAGTCTGTTTCCTAGTGCCGGTTTGAAGTTCCTGCAGTTTTCAGTATAAAACCGAGTTGGAGCTAGTCCCTCCCCATATATATGTATTTAGTGGAGTTTGCAACTGAAAAGAAACTTTGTGTTCCCAACAAGCTAGGTGAAGGACGGCTTTCACACACACGTATCTCTCAGAACTGAGCATGTGGGGAGACGTTCGTTCATCTAGCACAAAGGGAACGGGTTGCAGGAGAAACTTTTACTCTGGTTTCTCAGTCTGTTTCCTAGTGCCGGTTTGAAGTTCCTGCAGTTTTCACTGTAAAACCGAGTTGGAGCTAGTCCCTCCCCATATATATGTATGGAGTGGAGTTTGCAACTGAAAAGAAACTTTGTGTTCCCAACAAGCTAGGTGAAGGACGGCTTTCACACACACTTATCTCTCAGAAATGAGCATGTGGAGAGACGTTCGTTCATCTAGCACAAAGGGAACGGGTTGCAGGAGAAACTTTTGCTCTGGTTTCTCAGTCTGTTTCCTAGTGCCGGTTTGAAGTTCCAGCAGTTTTCACTGTAAACCGAGTTGGAGCTAGTACCTCCCTATATATATGTATGGAGTGGAGTTTGCAACTGAAAAGAAACTTTGTGTTCCCAACAAGCTAGGTGAAGGACGGCTTTCACACACACTTATCACTCAGAAATGAGCATGTGGAGAGACGTTCGTTCATCTAGTACTAAGAGAACGGGTTGCAGGAGAAACTTTTACTCTGGTTTCTCAGTCTGTTTCCTAGTGCCGGTTTGAATTTCCTGCAGTTTTCACTGTAATACCGAGTTGGAGCTAGTAACTCCCCATATATATGTATGGATTGGAGTTTGCAACTGAAAAGAAACTTTGTGTTCCCAACAAGCTAGGTGAAGGACGGCATTCACACACACTTATCTCTCAGAACTGAGCATGTGGAGAGACGTTCGTTCATCTAGCCCAAAGGGAACGGGTTGCAGGGGAAACCTTTACTCTGGTTTCTAAGTCTGTTTCCTAGTGCCGGTTTGAATTTCCTGCAGTTTTCACTGTAAAACCGAGTTGGAGCTAGTACCTCCCCATATATATGTATGCAGTGGAGTTTGCAACTGAAAAGAAACTTTGTGTTCCCAACAAGCTAGTTGAAGGACGGCTTTCACACACACTTATCTCTCAGAACTGAGCATCTGGAGAGACGTTCGTTCATCTAGCACAAAGGGAACGGGTTGCAGGAGAAACTTTTACTCTGGTTTCTCAGTCTGTTTCCTAGTGCCGGTTTGAAGTTCCTGCAGTTTTCACTGTAAAACCTAGTTGGAGCTAGTACCTCCCCATATATATGTATGGAGTGGACTTTGCAACTGAAAAGAAACTTTGTGTTCCCAATAAGCTAGGTGAAGGACGGCTTTCACACACACTTATCACTCAGAACTGAGCATGTGGAGAGACGTTCGTTCATCTAGCACAAAGGGAACGGGTTGCAGGAGAAACTTTTACTCTGGTTTCTCAGTCTGTTTCCTAGTGCCGGTTTGAAGTTCCTGCAGTTTTCACTCTAAAACCTAGTTGGAGCTAGTACCTCCCCATATATATGTATGGAGTGGAGTTTGCAACTGAAAAGAAACTTTGTGTTCCCAACAAGTTAGGTGAAGGACGGCTTTCACACACACTTATCTCTCAGAACTGAGCATGTGGAGAGACGTTCGTTCATCCAGCACAAAGGGAATGGTTTGCAGGAGGAACTTTTACTCTGGTTTCTCAGTCTGTTTCCTATTGCCGGTTTGAAGTTCCTGCAGTTTTCACTGTAAAACCGAGTTGGAGCTAGTACCTCCCATATATATGTATGGATTGGAGATTGCAAGTGAAAAGAAACTTTGTGTTCCAAATAATCTAGGTGAAGTACTGCTTTCACAGACACATAACTCTAAGAACTGAGCATGTGGAGAGACGTTCGTTCATGTAGCACAAAGGGAACCGGTTGCAGGAGAAACTTTTACTCTGGTTTCTCAGTCTGTTTCCAAGTGCCGGTTTGAAATTCCTGCAGTTTTCACTGTAAACCCGAGTTGGAGCTAGTACCTCCCCATATATATGTATGGAGTGGAGTTTGCAACTGAAAAGAAACTTTGTGTTCCCAACAAGCTAGGTGAAGGAAGGCTTTCACACACACTTATCTCTCAAAACTGAGCATGTGGAGAGACGTTCGTTCATCTAGCACAAAGGGAACGGGTTGCAGGGGAAACATTTACTCTGGTTTCTCAGTCTGTTTCCTAGTGCCGGTTTGAAGTTCCTACAGTTTTCACTGTAAAACCGAGTTGGAGCTAGTCCCTCCCCATATATATGTATGGAGTGGAGTTTGCAACTGAAAAGAAACTTTGTGTTCCCAACAAGCTAGGTGAAGGACGGCTTTCACACACACTTATCTCTCAGAACTGAGCACGTTGAGAGTCTTTCGTTCATCTAGAACAAAGGGAACGGTTTGCAGGAGAAACTTTTACTCTGGTTTCTCAGTCTGTTTCCTAGTGCCGGTTTGAAGTTCCTGCAGTTTTCATTGTAAAACCGAGTTGGAGCTAGTCCCTACCCATATATATATATGGAGTGGAGTTTGCAACTGAAAAGAAACTTTGTGTTCCCAACAAGCTAGGTGAAGGACGGCTTTCGCACACACTTACCACTCAGAACTGAGCATGTGGTGAGACATTCGTTCATCTAGCACAAAGGGAACGGGTTGCAGGAGAAACTTTTACTCTGGTTTCTCAGTCTGTTTCCTAGTGCCGGTTTGAAGTTCGTGCAGTTTTCACTGTAAAACCGAGTTGGAGCTAGTCCCTACCCATATATATATATGGAGTGGAGTTTGCAACTGAAAAGAAACTTTGTGTTCCCAACAAGCTAGGTGAAGGACGGCTTTCACACACACTTATCTCTCAGAACTGAGCATGTGGAGAGACGTTCGTTCATCTAGCACAAAGGAAACGGGTTGCAGGGAAACATTTACTCTGGTTTCTCAGTCTGTTTCCTAGTGCCGGTTTGAAGTTCCTGCAGTTTTCACTGTAAAACCGGGTTGGAGCTAGTACCTCCCCATATATATGTATGGAGTGGAGTTTGCAACTGAAAAGAAACTTTGTGTTCCCAACAAGCTAGGTGAAGGAAAGCTTTCATACACACTTATCTCTCAGAACTGAGCATGTGGAGAGACGTTCGTTCATCTAGCACAAAGGGAACGGGTTGCAGGGGAAACATTTACTCTGGTTTCTCAGTCTGTTTCCTAGTGCCGGTTTGAAGTTCCTGCAGTTTTCACTGTAAAAACGATTTGGAGCTAGTCCCTCCCCATATATATGTATGGAGTGGAGTTTGCAACTGAAAAGAAACTTTGTGTTCCCAACAAGCTAGGTGAAGGACGGCTTTCACACACAGTTATCTCTCAGAACTGAGCATGTGGAGAGACGTTCGTTCATCTAGCACAAAGGGAACGCGTTGCAGGAGAAACTTTTACTCTGGTTTCTCAGTCTGTTTCCTAGTGCCGGTTTGAAGTTCCTGCAGTTTTCCCTGTAAAACCGAGTTGGAGCTAGTACCTCCCCATATATATGTATGGAGTGGAGTTTGCAACTGAAAAGAAACTTTGTCTTCCCAACAAGCTAGGTGAAGGACGGCTTTCACACACACTTATCTCTAAGAACTGAGCATTTGGAGAGACGTTCGTTCATCTAGCACAAAGGGAACGGGTTGCAGGGGAAACATTTACTCTGGTTTCTCAGTCTGTTTCCTAGTGCCGGTTTGAAGTTCCTGCAGTTTTCACTGTAAAACCGAGTTGGAGCTAGTACCTCCCCATATATATGTATGGAGTGGAGTTTGCAACTGAAAAGAAACCTTGTGTTCCCAACAAGCTAGGAGAAGGACGGCATCACACACACTTATCTCTCAGAACTGAGCATGTGGAGAGACGTTCGTTCATCTAGCACAAAGGGAACGGGTTGCAGGAGAAACTTTTACTCTGGTTTCTCAGTCTGTTTCCTAGTGCCAGTTTGAAGTTCCTGCAGTTTTCACTCTAAAACCTAGTTGGAGCTAGTACCTCCCCATATATATGTATGGAGTGGAGTTTGCAACTGAAAAGAAACTTTGTGTTCCCAACAAGATAGGTGAAGGACGGCTTTCACACACACTTATCTCTCAGAACTGAGCATGTGGAGAGACGTTCGTTCATCTAGCACAAAGGGAACGGGTTGCAGGAGAAACTTTTACTCTGTTTTCTCAGTCTATTTCCTAGTGCCGGTTTGAAGTTTCTGCAGTTTTCACTGTAAAACCGAGTTGGATCTAGTCCCTACCCATATATATATATGGAGTGGAGTTTGCAACTGGAAAGAAACTTTGTGTTCCCAACAAGCTAGGTGAAGGACGGCTTTCACACACACTTATCACTCAGAACTGAGCATGTGGAGAGACGTTCGTTCATCTAGCACAAAGGGAATGGGTTGCAGGAGAAACTTTTACTCTGGTTTCTCAGTCTGTTTCCTAGTGCCGGTTTGAAGTTCCTGCAGTTTTCACTGTAAAACCGAGTTGGAGCTAGTACCTCCCCATATATATGTATGGAGTGGAGTTTGCAACTGAAAAGAAACTTTGTGTTCCCAACAAGCTAGGTGAAGGACGGCTTTCACACACACTTATCTCTCAGAACTGAGCATGTGGAGAGACGTTCGTTCATCTAGCACAAAGGGAACGGGTTGCAGGAGAAACTTTTACTCTGGTTTCTCAGTCTGTTTCCTAGTGCCGGTTTGAAGTTCCTGCAGTTTTCAGTATAAAACCGAGTTGGAGCTAGTCCCTCCCCATATATATGTATTTAGTGGAGTTTGCAACTGAAAAGAAACTTTGTGTTCCCAACAAGCTAGGTGAAGGACGGCTTTCACACACACGTATCTCTCAGAACTGAGCATGTGGGGAGACGTTCGTTCATCTAGCACAAAGGGAACGGGTTGCAGGAGAAACTTTTACTCTGGTTTCTCAGTCTGTTTCCTAGTGCCGGTTTGAAGTTCCTGCAGTTTTCACTGTAAAACCGAGTTGGAGCTAGTCCCTCCCCATATATATGTATGGAGTGGAGTTTGCAACTGAAAAGAAACTTTGTGTTCCCAACAAGCTAGGTGAAGGACGGCTTTCACACACACTTATCTCTCAGAAATGAGCATGTGGAGAGACGTTCGTTCATCTAGCACAAAGGGAACGGGTTGCAGGAGAAACTTTTACTCTGGTTTCTCAGTCTGTTTCCTAGTGCCGGTTTGAAGTTCCAGCAGTTTTCACTGTAAACCGAGTTGGAGCTAGTACCTCCCTATATATATGTATGGAGTGGAGTTTGCAACTGAAAAGAAACTTTGTGTTCCCAACAAGCTAGGTGAAGGACGGCTTTCACACACACTTATCACTCAGAAATGAGCATGTGGAGAGACGTTCGTTCATCTAGTACTAAGAGAACGGGTTGCAGGAGAAACTTTTACTCTGGTTTCTCAGTCTGTTTCCTAGTGCCGGTTTGAATTTCCTGCAGTTTTCACTGTAATACCGAGTTGGAGCTAGTAACTCCCCATATATATGTATGGATTGGAGTTTGCAACTGAAAAGAAACTTTGTGTTCCCAACAAGCTAGGTGAAGGACGGCATTCACACACACTTATCTCTCAGAACTGAGCATGTGGAGAGACGTTCGTTCATCTAGCCCAAAGGGAACGGGTTGCAGGGGAAACCTTTACTCTGGTTTCTAAGTCTGTTTCCTAGTGCCGGTTTGAATTTCCTGCAGTTTTCACTGTAAAACCGAGTTGGAGCTAGTACCTCCCCATATATATGTATGCAGTGGAGTTTGCAACTGAAAAGAAACTTTGTGTTCCCAACAAGCTAGTTGAAGGACGGCTTTCACACACACTTATCTCTCAGAACTGAGCATCTGGAGAGACGTTCGTTCATCTAGCACAAAGGGAACGGGTTGCAGGAGAAACTTTTACTCTGGTTTCTCAGTCTGTTTCCTAGTGCCGGTTTGAAGTTCCTGCAGTTTTCACTGTAAAACCTAGTTGGAGCTAGTACCTCCCCATATATATGTATGGAGTGGACTTTGCAACTGAAAAGAAACTTTGTGTTCCCAATAAGCTAGGTGAAGGACGGCTTTCACACACACTTATCACTCAGAACTGAGCATGTGGAGAGACGTTCGTTCATCTAGCACAAAGGGAACGGGTTGCAGGAGAAACTTTTACTCTGGTTTCTCAGTCTGTTTCCTAGTGCCGGTTTGAAGTTCCTGCAGTTTTCACTCTAAAACCTAGTTGGAGCTAGTACCTCCCCATATATATGTATGGAGTGGAGTTTGCAACTGAAAAGAAACTTTGTGTTCCCAACAAGTTAGGTGAAGGACGGCTTTCACACACACTTATCTCTCAGAACTGAGCATGTGGAGAGACGTTCGTTCATCCAGCACAAAGGGAATGGTTTGCAGGAGGAACTTTTACTCTGGTTTCTCAGTCTGTTTCCTATTGCCGGTTTGAAGTTCCTGCAGTTTTCACTGTAAAACCGAGTTGGAGCTAGTACCTCCCATATATATGTATGGATTGGAGATTGCAAGTGAAAAGAAACTTTGTGTTCCAAATAATCTAGGTGAAGTACTGCTTTCACAGACACATAACTCTAAGAACTGAGCATGTGGAGAGACGTTCGTTCATGTAGCACAAAGGGAACCGGTTGCAGGAGAAACTTTTACTCTGGTTTCTCAGTCTGTTTCCAAGTGCCGGTTTGAAATTCCTGCAGTTTTCACTGTAAACCCGAGTTGGAGCTAGTACCTCCCCATATATATGTATGGAGTGGAGTTTGCAACTGAAAAGAAACTTTGTGTTCCCAACAAGCTAGGTGAAGGAAGGCTTTCACACACACTTATCTCTCAAAACTGAGCATGTGGAGAGACGTTCGTTCATCTAGCACAAAGGGAACGGGTTGCAGGGGAAACATTTACTCTGGTTTCTCAGTCTGTTTCCTAGTGCCGGTTTGAAGTTCCTACAGTTTTCACTGTAAAACCGAGTTGGAGCTAGTCCCTCCCCATATATATGTATGGAGTGGAGTTTGCAACTGAAAAGAAACTTTGTGTTCCCAACAAGCTAGGTGAAGGACGGCTTTCACACACACTTATCTCTCAGAACTGAGCACGTTGAGAGTCTTTCGTTCATCTAGAACAAAGGGAACGGTTTGCAGGAGAAACTTTTACTCTGGTTTCTCAGTCTGTTTCCTAGTGCCGGTTTGAAGTTCCTGCAGTTTTCATTGTAAAACCGAGTTGGAGCTAGTCCCTACCCATATATATATATGGAGTGGAGTTTGCAACTGAAAAGAAACTTTGTGTTCCCAACAAGCTAGGTGAAGGACGGCTTTCGCACACACTTACCACTCAGAACTGAGCATGTGGTGAGACATTCGTTCATCTAGCACAAAGGGAACGGGTTGCAGGAGAAACTTTTACTCTGGTTTCTCAGTCTGTTTCCTAGTGCCGGTTTGAAGTTCGTGCAGTTTTCACTGTAAAACCGAGTTGGAGCTAGTCCCTACCCATATATATATATGGAGTGGAGTTTGCAACTGAAAAGAAACTTTGTGTTCCCAACAAGCTAGGTGAAGGACGGCTTTCACACACACTTATCTCTCAGAACTGAGCATGTGGAGAGACGTTCGTTCATCTAGCACAAAGGAAACGGGTTGCAGGGAAACATTTACTCTGGTTTCTCAGTCTGTTTCCTAGTGCCGGTTTGAAGTTCCTGCAGTTTTCACTGTAAAACCGGGTTGGAGCTAGTACCTCCCCATATATATGTATGGAGTGGAGTTTGCAACTGAAAAGAAACTTTGTGTTCCCAACAAGCTAGGTGAAGGAAAGCTTTCATACACACTTATCTCTCAGAACTGAGCATGTGGAGAGACGTTCGTTCATCTAGCACAAAGGGAACGGGTTGCAGGGGAAACATTTACTCTGGTTTCTCAGTCTGTTTCCTAGTGCCGGTTTGAAGTTCCTGCAGTTTTCACTGTAAAAACGATTTGGAGCTAGTCCCTCCCCATATATATGTATGGAGTGGAGTTTGCAACTGAAAAGAAACTTTGTGTTCCCAACAAGCTAGGTGAAGGACGGCTTTCACACACAGTTATCTCTCAGAACTGAGCATGTGGAGAGACGTTCGTTCATCTAGCACAAAGGGAACGCGTTGCAGGAGAAACTTTTACTCTGGTTTCTCAGTCTGTTTCCTAGTGCCGGTTTGAAGTTCCTGCAGTTTTCCCTGTAAAACCGAGTTGGAGCTAGTACCTCCCCATATATATGTATGGAGTGGAGTTTGCAACTGAAAAGAAACTTTGTCTTCCCAACAAGCTAGGTGAAGGACGGCTTTCACACACACTTATCTCTAAGAACTGAGCATTTGGAGAGACGTTCGTTCATCTAGCACAAAGGGAACGGGTTGCAGGGGAAACATTTACTCTGGTTTCTCAGTCTGTTTCCTAGTGCCGGTTTGAAGTTCCTGCAGTTTTCACTGTAAAACCGAGTTGGAGCTAGTACCTCCCCATATATATGTATGGAGTGGAGTTTGCAACTGAAAAGAAACTTTGTGTTCCCAACAAGCTAGGAGAAGGACGGCATCACACACACTTATCTCTCAGAACTGAGCATGTGGAGAGACGTTCGTTCATCTAGCACAAAGGGAACGGGTTGCAGGAGAAACTTTTACTCTGGTTTCTCAGTCTGTTTCCTAGTGCCAGTTTGAAGTTCCTGCAGTTTTCACTCTAAAACCTAGTTGGAGGTAGTACCTCCCCATATATATGTATGGAGTGGAGTTTGCAACTGAAAAGAAACTTTGTGTTCCCAACAAGATAGGTGAAGGACGGCTTTCACACACACTTATCTCTCAGAACTGAGCATGTGGAGAGACGTTCGTTCATCTAGCACAAAGGGAACGGGTTGCAGGAGAAACTTTTACTCTGTTTTCTCAGTCTATTTCCTAGTGCCGGTTTGAAGTTTCTGCAGTTTTCACTGTAAAACCGAGTTGGATCTAGTCCCTACCCATATATATATATGGAGTGGAGTTTGCAACTGGAAAGAAACTTTGTGTTCCCAACAAGCTAGGTGAAGGACGGCTTTCACACACACTTATCACTCAGAACTGAGCATGTGGAGAGACGTTCGTTCATCTAGCACAAAGGGAATGGGTTGCAGGAGAAACTTTTACTCTGGTTTCTCAGTCTGTTTCCTAGTGCCGGTTTGAAGTTCCTGCAGTTTTCACTGTAAAACCGAGTTGGAGCTAGTCCCTACCCATATGTTTGTATGGAGTGTAGTTTGCAACTGAAAAGAAACATTGTGTTCCCAACAAGCTAGGTGAAGGACGGCTTTCACACACACTTATCTCTCAGAACTGAGCATGTGGAGAGACGTTCGTTCATCTAGCACAAAGGGAACGGGTTGCAGGGGAAACTTTTACTCTGGTTTCTCAGTCTGTTTCCTAGTGCTGGTTTGAAATTCCTGCAGTTTTCACTGTAAAACCGATTTGGAGCTAGTCCCTACCCATATATATATATGGAGTGGTGTTTGCAACTGAAAAGAAACTTTGTGTTCTCAACAAGCTAGGTGAAAGACGGCTTTCACACACACTTATCTCTCAGAACTGAGCATGTGGAGAGACGTTCGTTCATCTAGCAAAAAGGGAACGGTTTTCAGGTGAAACATTTACTGTGGTTTCTCATTCTGTTTCCTAGTGCCGGTTTGAAGTTCCTGCAGTTTTCACTGTAAAGCCGAGTTGGAGCTAGTACCTCCCCATATATATGTATGGAGTGGAGTTTACAACTGAAAAGAAACTTCGTGTTCCCAACAAGCTAGACGAAGTACGGCTTTCACACACACTTATCTCTCAGAACTGAGCATGTGGAGAGACGTTCGTTCATCTAGCACAAAGGGAACGGGTTGCAGGAGAAACTTTTACTCTGGTTTCTCAGTCTGTTTCCTAGTGCCGGTTTGAAGTTCCTGCAGTTTTCACTGTAAAACCGAGTTGGAGCTAGTACCTCCCCATATATATGTATGGAGTGAAATTTGCAACTGAAAAGAAACTTTGGTTACCAACAAGCTAGGTGAAGGACGGCTTTCACACACACATATCTCTCAGAACTGAGCATGTGGAGAGACGTTCGTTCATCTAGCACAAAGAGAACGGGTTGCAGGGGAAACTTTTACTCTGGTTTCTCAGTCTGTTTCCTAGTGCTGGTTTGAAATTCCTGCAGTTTTCACTGTAAAACCGATTTGGAGCTAGTCCCTACCCATATATATATATGGAGTGGTGTTTGCAACTGAAAAGAAACTTTGTGTTCTCAACAAGCTAGGTGAAAGACGGCTTTCACACACACTTATCTCTCAGACCTGAGCATGTGGAGAGACGTTCGTTCATCTAGCACAAAGGGAAAGGTTTTCAGGTGAAACATTTACTGTGGTTTCTCAGTCTGTTTCCTAGTGCCGGTTTGAAGTTCCTGCAGTTTTCACTGTAAAAACGAGTTGGAGCTAGTACCTCCCCATATATATGTATGGAGTGGAGTTTGCAACTTAAAAGAAACTTTGTGTTCCCAACAAGCTAGGTGAAGGACGGCTTTCGCACACACTTACCACTCAGAACTGAGCATGTGGAGAGACGTTCGTTCATCTAGCACAAAGGGAACGGGTTGCAGGAGAAACTTTTACTCTGGTTTCTCAGTCTGTTTCCTAGTGCCGGTTTGAAGTTCGTGCAGTTTTCACTGTAAAACCGAGTTGGAGCTAGTCCCTACCCATATATATATATGGAGTGGAGTTTGCAACTGAAAAGAAACTTTGTGTTCCCAACAAGCTAGGTGAAGGACGGCTTTCACACACACTTATCTCTCAGAACTGAGCATGTGGAGAGACGTTCGTTCATCTAGCACAAAGGAAACGGGTTGCAGGGAAACATTTACTCTGGTTTCTCAGTCTGTTTCCTAGTGCCGGTTTGAAGTTCCTGCAGTTTTCACTGTAAAACGGGGTTGGAGCTAGTACCTCCCCATATATATGTATGGAGTGGAGTTTGCAACTGAAAAGAAACTTTGTGTTCCCAACAAGCTAGGTGAAGGAAGGCTTTCATACACACTTATCTCTCAGAACTGAGCATTTGGAGAGACGTTCGTTCATCTAGCACAAAGGGAACGGGTTGCAGGGGAAACATTTACTCTGGTTTCTCAGTCTGTTTCCTAGTGCCGGTTTGAAGTTCCTGCAGTTTTCACTGTAAAACCGATTTGGAGCTAGTCCCTCCCCATATATATGTATGGAGTGGAGTTTGCAACTGAAAAGAAACTTTGTGTTCCCAACAAGCTAGGTGAAGGACGGCTTTCACACACAGTTATCTCTCAGAACTGAGCATGTGGAGAGACGTTCGTTCATCTAGCACAAAGGGAACGGGTTGCAGGAGAAACTTTTACTCTGGTTTCTCAGTCTGTTTCCTAGTGCCGGTTTGAAGTTCCTGCAGTTTTCCCTGTAAAACCGAGTTGGAGCTAGTACCTCCCCATATATATGTATGGAGTGGAGTTTGCAACTGAAAAGAAACTTTGTCTTCCCAACAAGCTAGGTGAAGGACGGCTTGCACACACACTTATCTCTAAGAACTGAGCATTTGGAGAGACGTTCGTTCATCTAGCACAAAGGGAACGGGTTGCAAGGGAAACATTTACTCTGGTTTCTCAGTCTGTTTCCTAGTGCCGGTTTGAAGTTCCTGCAGTTTTCACTGTAAAACCGAGTTGGAGCTAGTACCTCCCCATATATATGTATGGAGTGGAGTTTGCAACTGAAAAGAAACTTTGTGTTCCCAACAAGCTAGGAGAAGGACGGCATCACACACACTTATCTCTCAGAACTGAGCATGTGGAGAGACGTTCGTTCATCTAGCACAAAAGGAACGGGTTGCAGGAGAAACTTTTACTCTGGTTTCTCAGTCTATTTCCTAGTGCCGGTTTGAAGTTTCTGCAGTTTTCACTGTAAAACCGAGTTGGAGCTAGTCCCTACCCATATATATATATGGAGTGGAGTTTGCAACTGAATAGAAACTTTGTGTTCCCAACAAGCTAGTTGAAGGACGGCTTTCACACACACTTATCTCTCAGAACTGAGCATGTGGAGAGACGTTCGTTCATCAAGCACAAAGGGAATGGGTTGCAGGAGAAACTTTTACTCTGGTTTCTCAGTCTGTTTCCTAGTGCCGGTTTGAAGTTCCTGAAGTTTTCACTGTAAAACCGAGTTGGAGCTAGTATCTCCCCATATATATGTGTGGAGTGGAGTTTGCAACTGAAAAGAAACTTCGTGTTCCCAACAAGCTAGGTGAAGGACGGCTTTCACACACACTTATCTCTCAGAACTGAGCATGTGGAGAGACGTTCGTTCATCCAGCACAAAGGGAACTGGTTGCAAGAGAAACTTTCACTCTGGTTTCTCAGTTTGTTTCCTAGTGCCGGTTTGAAGTTCCTGCAGTTTTCACTGTAAAACCGAGTTGGAGCTAGTCCCTACCCATATATATATATGGAGTGGAGTTTGCTACTGAAAAGAAACTTTGTGTTCCCAACAAGCTAGGTGAAGGACGGGTTTCACACACACTTATCTCTCAGAACTGAGCATGTGAAGAGACGTTCGTTCATCTAGCACAAAGGGAACGGGTTGCAGGAGAAACTTTTACTCTGGTTTCTCAGTCTGTTTCCTAGTGCCGGTTTGAAGTTCCTGCAGTTTTCACTGTAAAACCGAGTTGGAGCTAGTCCCTACCCATAAATATATATGGAGTGGAGTTTGCAACTGAAAAGAAACTTTGTGTTCCCAACAAGCTAGGTGAAGGACGGCTTTCACACACACTTATCTCTCAGAACTGAGCATGTGGAGAGACGTTCGTTCATCTAGCACAAAGGGAACGGGTTGCAGGAGAAACTTTTACTCTGGTTTCTCAGTCTGTTTCCTAGTGCCGGTTTGAAGTTCCTGCAGTTTTCACTGTAAAACCGAGTTGGAGCTAGTCCCTACCCATATGTTTGTATGGAGTGGAGTTTGCAACTGAAAAGAAACGTTGTGTTCCCAACAAGCTAGGTGAAGGACGGCTTTCACACACACTTATCTCTCAGAACTGAGCATGTGGAGAGACGTTCGTTCATCTAGCACAAAGGGAACGGGTTGCAGGAGAAACGTTTACTCTGGTTTCTCAGTCTGTTTCCTAGTGCCGGTTTGAAGTTCCTGCAGTTTTCACTGTAAAAACGAGTTGGAGCTAGTCCCTCCCCATATATATGTATGGAGTGGAGTTTGCAACTGAAAAGAAACTTTGTGTTCCCAACAAGCTAGGTGAAGGACGGCTTTCACACACACATATCTCTCAGAACTGAGCATGTGGAGAGACGTTCGTTCATCTAGCACAAAGGGAACGGGTTGCAGGAGAAACTTTTACTCTGGTTTCTCAGTCTGTTTCCTAGTGCTGGTTTGAAATTCCTGCAGTTTTCACTGTAAAACCGATTTGGAGCTAGTCCCTACCCATATATATATATGGAGTGGTGTTTGCAACTGAAAAGAAACTTTGTGTTCTCAACAAGCTAGGTGAAAGACGGCTTTCACACACACTTATCTCTCAGAACTGAGCATGTGGAGAGACGTTCGTTCATCTAGCACAAAGGGAACGGTTTTCAGGTGAAACATTTACTGTGGTTTCTCAGTCTGTTTCCTAGTGCCGGGTTGAAGTTCCTGCAGTTTTCACTGTAAAACCGAGTTGGAGCTAGTACCTCCCCATATATATGTATGGAGTGGAGTTTACAACTGAAAAGAAACTTCGTGTTCCCAACAAGCTAGATGAAGGACGGATTTGACACACACTTATCTCTCAGAACTGAGCATGTGGAGAGACGTTCGTTCATCTAGCACAAAGGGAACGGGTTGCAGGAGAAAATTTTACTCTGGTTTCTCAGTCTGTTTCCTAGTGCCGGTTTGAAGTTTCTGCAGTTTTCACTGTAAAACCGAGTTGGAGCTAGTCCCTACCCATATATATATATGGAGTGGAGTTTGCAACTAAAAAGAAACGTTGTGTTCCCAACAAGCTAGGTGAAGGACGGCTTTCACACACACTTATCTCTCAGAACTGAGCATGTGGAGAGACGTTCGTTCATCTAGCACAAAGGGAACGGGTTGCAGGAGAAACGTTTACTCTGGTTTCTCAGTCTGTTTCCTAGTGCCGGTTTGAAGTTCCTGCAGTTTTCACTGTAAAAACGAGTTGGAGCTAGTACCTCCCCATATATATGTATGGAGTGGAGTTTGCAACTTAAAAGAAACTTTGTGTTCCCAACAAGCTAGGTGAAGGACGGCTTTCACACACACATATCTCTCAGAACTGAGCATGTGGAGAGACGTTCGTTCATCTAGCACAAAGGGAACGGGTTGCAGGGGAAACTTTTACTCTGGTTTCTCAGTCTGTTTCCTAGTGCTGGTTTGAAATTCCTGCAGTTTTCACTGTAAAACCGATTTGGAGCTAGACCCTACCCATATATATATATGGAGTGGTGTTTGCAACTGAAAAGAAACTTTGTGTTCTCAACAAGCTAGGTGAAAGATGGCTTCACACACACTTATCTCTCAGAACTGAGCATGTGGAGAGACGTTCGTTCATCTAGCACAAAGGGAACGGTTTTCAGGTGAAACATTTACTGTGGTTTCTCAGTCTGTTTCCTAGTGCCGGTTTGATGTTCCTGCAGTTTTCACTGTAAAACCGAGTTGGAGCTAGTACCTCCCCATATATATGTATGGAGTGGAGTTTACAACTGAAAAGAAACTTCGTGTTCCCAACAAGCTAGATGAAGGACGGCTTTCACACACACTTATCTCTCAGAACTGAGCATGTGGAGAGATGTTCGTTCATCTAGCACAAAGGGAACGGGTTGCAGGAGAAACTTTTACTCTGGTTTCTCAGTCTGTTTCCTAGTGCCGGTTTGAAGTTCCTGCAGTTTTCACTGTAAAACCGAGTTGGAGCTAGTACCTCCCCATATATATGTATGGAGTGGAGTTTGCAACTGAAAAGAAACTTTGTGTTCCCAACAAGCTAGGTGAAGGACGGCTTTCACACACACATATCTCTCAGAACTGAGCATGTGGAGAGACGTTCGTTCATCTAGCACAAAGGGAACGGGTTGCAGGGGAAACTATTACTCTGGTTTCTCAGTCTGTTTCCTAGTGCTGGTTTGAATTTCCTGCAGTTTTCACTGTAAAACCGATTTGGAGCTAGTCCCTACCCATATATATATATGGAGTGGTGTTTGCAACTGAAAAGAAACTTTGTGTTCTCAACAAGCTAGGTGAAAGACTGCTTTCACACACACTTATCTCTCAGAACTGAGCATGTGGAGAGACGTTCGTTCATCTAGCACAAAGGGAATGGGATGCAGGAGAAACTTTTACTCTGGTTTCTCAGTCTGTTTCCTAGTGCCGGTTTGAAGTTCCTGAAGATTTCACTGTAAAACCGAGTTGGAGCTAGTACCTCCCCATATATATGTGTGCAGTGGAGTTTGCAACTGAAAAGAAACTTTGTGTTCCCAACAAGCTAGGTGAAGGATGGCTTTCACACACACTTATCTCTCAGAACTGAGCATGTGGAGAGACGTTCGTTCATCTAGCACAAAGGGAACGGGTTGCAGGAGAAACTTTTACTCTGGTTTCTCAGTCTGTTTCCTAGTGCCGGTTTGAAGTTCCTGCAGTTTTCACTGTAAAACCGAGTTGGAGCTAGTACTTCCCCATATATATGTATGGAGTGGAGTTTGCAACTGAAAAGAAACTTTGTGTTCCCAACAAGCTAGGTGAAGGACGGCTTTCACACACACTTATCTCTCAGAACTGAGCATGTGGAGAGACGTTCGTTCATCTAGCACAAAGGGAACGGGTTGCAGGAGAAACTTTTAATCTGGTTTCTCATTCTGTTTCCTAGTGCCGGTTTGAAGTTCCTGCATTTTTCACTGTTAAACCGAGTTGGAGCTAGTACCTCCCCATATATATGTATATAGTGGAGTTTGCAACTGAAAAGAAACTTTGTGTTCCCAACAAGCTAGGTGAAGGACGGCTTTCACACACACTTATCTCTCAGAACTGAGCATGTGGAGAGACGTTCGTTCATCTAGCACAAAGGGAACGGGTTGCAGGAGAAACTTTTACTCTGGTTTCTCAGTCTGTTTCCTAGTGCCGGTTTGAAGTTCCTGCAGTTTTCACTGTAAAACCGAGTTGGAGCTAGTACCCCCCATATATATGTATGGAGTGGAGTTTGCAACTGAAAAGAAACTTTGTGTTCCCAACAAGCTAGGTGAAGGACGGCTTTCACACACACTTATCTCTCAGAAATGGGCATGTGGAGAGACGTTCGTTCATCTAGCACAAAGGGAACGGGTTGCAGGAGAAACTTTTACTCTGGTTTCTCAGTCTGTTTCCTAGTGCCGGTTTGAAGTTCCTGCAGTTTTCACTCTAAAACATAGTTGGAGCTAGTAACTCCCCATATATATGTATGGAGTGGAGTTTGCAACTGAAAAGAAACTTTGTGTTCCCAACAAGCTAGGTGAAGGACGGCTTTCACACACACTTATCTCTCAGAACTGAGCATGTGGAGAGACGTTCGTTCATCTAGCACAAAGGGAACGGGTTGCAGGAGAAACTTTTACTCTGGTTTCTCAGTCTATTTCCTAGTGCCGGTTTGAAGTTCCTGCAGTTTTCACTGTAAAACCGAGTTGGAGCTAGTATCTCCCCATATATATGTGTGGAGTGGAGTTTGCAACTGAAAAGAAACTTCGTGTTCCCAACAAGCTAGGTGAAGGACGGCTTTCACACACACTTATCTCTCAGAACTGAGCATGTGGAGAGACGTTCGTTCATCCAGCACAAAGGGAACTGGTTGCAAGAGAAACTTTCACTCTGGTTTCTCAGTTTGTTTCCTAGTGCCGGTTTGAAGTTCCTGCAGTTTTCACTGTAAAACCGAGTTGGAGCTAGTCCCTACCCATATATATATATGGAGTGGAGTTTGCTACTGAAAAGAAACTTTGTGTTCCCAACAAGCTAGGTGAAGGACGGGTTTCACACACACTTATCTCTCAGAACTGAGCATGTGAAGAGACGTTCGTTCATCTAGCACAAAGGGAACGGGTTGCAGGAGAAACTTTTACTCTGGTTTCTCAGTCTGTTTCCTAGTGCCGGTTTGAAGTTCCTGCAGTTTTCACTGTAAAACCGAGTTGGAGCTAGTCCCTACCCATAAATATATATGGAGTGGAGTTTGCAACTGAAAAGAAACTTTGTGTTCCCAACAAGCTAGGTGAAGGACGGCTTTCACACACACTTATCTCTCAGAACTGAGCATGTGGAGAGACGTTCGTTCATCTAGCACAAAGGGAACGGGTTGCAGGAGAAACTTTTACTCTGGTTTCTCAGTCTGTTTCCTAGTGCCGGTTTGAAGTTCCTGCAGTTTTCACTGTAAAACCGAGTTGGAGCTAGTCCCTACCCATATGTTTGTATGGAGTGGAGTTTGCAACTGAAAAGAAACGTTGTGTTCCCAACAAGCTAGGTGAAGGACGGCTTTCACACACACTTATCTCTCAGAACTGAGCATGTGGAGAGACGTTCGTTCATCTAGCACAAAGGGAACGGGTTGCAGGAGAAACGTTTACTCTGGTTTCTCAGTCTGTTTCCTAGTGCCGGTTTGAAGTTCCTGCAGTTTTCACTGTAAAAACGAGTTGGAGCTAGTCCCTCCCCATATATATGTATGGAGTGGAGTTTGCAACTGAAAAGAAACTTTGTGTTCCCAACAAGCTAGGTGAAGGACGGCTTTCACACACACATATCTCTCAGAACTGAGCATGTGGAGAGACGTTCGTTCATCTAGCACAAAGGGAACGGGTTGCAGGAGAAACTTTTACTCTGGTTTCTCAGTCTGTTTCCTAGTGCTGGTTTGAAATTCCTGCAGTTTTCACTGTAAAACCGATTTGGAGCTAGTCCCTACCCATATATATATATGGAGTGGTGTTTGCAACTGAAAAGAAACTTTGTGTTCTCAACAAGCTAGGTGAAAGACGGCTTTCACACACACTTATCTCTCAGAACTGAGCATGTGGAGAGACGTTCGTTCATCTAGCACAAAGGGAACGGTTTTCAGGTGAAACATTTACTGTGGTTTCTCAGTCTGTTTCCTAGTGCCGGGTTGAAGTTCCTGCAGTTTTCACTGTAAAACCGAGTTGGAGCTAGTACCTCCCCATATATATGTATGGAGTGGAGTTTACAACTGAAAAGAAACTTCGTGTTCCCAACAAGCTAGATGAAGGACGGATTTGACACACACTTATCTCTCAGAACTGAGCATGTGGAGAGACGTTCGTTCATCTAGCACAAAGGGAACGGGTTGCAGGAGAAAATTTTACTCTGGTTTCTCAGTCTGTTTCCTAGTGCCGGTTTGAAGTTTCTGCAGTTTTCACTGTAAAACCGAGTTGGAGCTAGTCCCTACCCATATATATATATGGAGTGGAGTTTGCAACTAAAAAGAAACGTTGTGTTCCCAACAAGCTAGGTGAAGGACGGCTTTCACACACACTTATCTCTCAGAACTGAGCATGTGGAGAGACGTTCGTTCATCTAGCACAAAGGGAACGGGTTGCAGGAGAAACGTTTACTCTGGTTTCTCAGTCTGTTTCCTAGTGCCGGTTTGAAGTTCCTGCAGTTTTCACTGTAAAAACGAGTTGGAGCTAGTACCTCCCCATATATATGTATGGAGTGGAGTTTGCAACTTAAAAGAAACTTTGTGTTCCCAACAAGCTAGGTGAAGGACGGCTTTCACACACACATATCTCTCAGAACTGAGCATGTGGAGAGACGTTCGTTCATCTAGCACAAAGGGAACGGGTTGCAGGGGAAACTTTTACTCTGGTTTCTCAGTCTGTTTCCTAGTGCTGGTTTGAAATTCCTGCAGTTTTCACTGTAAAACCGATTTGGAGCTAGACCCTACCCATATATATATATGGAGTGGTGTTTGCAACTGAAAAGAAACTTTGTGTTCTCAACAAGCTAGGTGAAAGATGGCTTCACACACACTTATCTCTCAGAACTGAGCATGTGGAGAGACGTTCGTTCATCTAGCACAAAGGGAACGGTTTTCAGGTGAAACATTTACTGTGGTTTCTCAGTCTGTTTCCTAGTGCCGGTTTGATGTTCCTGCAGTTTTCACTGTAAAACCGAGTTGGAGCTAGTACCTCCCCATATATATGTATGGAGTGGAGTTTACAACTGAAAAGAAACTTCGTGTTCCCAACAAGCTAGATGAAGGACGGCTTTCACACACACTTATCTCTCAGAACTGAGCATGTGGAGAGATGTTCGTTCATCTAGCACAAAGGGAACGGGTTGCAGGAGAAACTTTTACTCTGGTTTCTCAGTCTGTTTCCTAGTGCCGGTTTGAAGTTCCTGCAGTTTTCACTGTAAAACCGAGTTGGAGCTAGTACCTCCCCATATATATGTATGGAGTGGAGTTTGCAACTGAAAAGAAACTTTGTGTTCCCAACAAGCTAGGTGAAGGACGGCTTTCACACACACATATCTCTCAGAACTGAGCATGTGGAGAGACGTTCGTTCATCTAGCACAAAGGGAACGGGTTGCAGGGGAAACTATTACTCTGGTTTCTCAGTCTGTTTCCTAGTGCTGGTTTGAATTTCCTGCAGTTTTCACTGTAAAACCGATTTGGAGCTAGTCCCTACCCATATATATATATGGAGTGGTGTTTGCAACTGAAAAGAAACTTTGTGTTCTCAACAAGCTAGGTGAAAGACTGCTTTCACACACACTTATCTCTCAGAACTGAGCATGTGGAGAGACGTTCGTTCATCTAGCACAAAGGGAATGGGATGCAGGAGAAACTTTTACTCTGGTTTCTCAGTCTGTTTCCTAGTGCCGGTTTGAAGTTCCTGAAGATTTCACTGTAAAACCGAGTTGGAGCTAGTACCTCCCCATATATATGTGTGCAGTGGAGTTTGCAACTGAAAAGAAACTTTGTGTTCCCAACAAGCTAGGTGAAGGATGGCTTTCACACACACTTATCTCTCAGAACTGAGCATGTGGAGAGACGTTCGTTCATCTAGCACAAAGGGAACGGGTTGCAGGAGAAACTTTTACTCTGGTTTCTCAGTCTGTTTCCTAGTGCCGGTTTGAAGTTCCTGCAGTTTTCACTGTAAAACCGAGTTGGAGCTAGTACTTCCCCATATATATGTATGGAGTGGAGTTTGCAACTGAAAAGAAACTTTGTGTTCCCAACAAGCTAGGTGAAGGACGGCTTTCACACACACTTATCTCTCAGAACTGAGCATGTGGAGAGACGTTCGTTCATCTAGCACAAAGGGAACGGGTTGCAGGAGAAACTTTTAATCTGGTTTCTCATTCTGTTTCCTAGTGCCGGTTTGAAGTTCCTGCATTTTTCACTGTTAAACCGAGTTGGAGCTAGTACCTCCCCATATATATGTATATAGTGGAGTTTGCAACTGAAAAGAAACTTTGTGTTCCCAACAAGCTAGGTGAAGGACGGCTTTCACACACACTTATCTCTCAGAACTGAGCATGTGGAGAGACGTTCGTTCATCTAGCACAAAGGGAACGGGTTGCAGGAGAAACTTTTACTCTGGTTTCTCAGTCTGTTTCCTAGTGCCGGTTTGAAGTTCCTGCAGTTTTCACTGTAAAACCGAGTTGGAGCTAGTACCCCCCATATATATGTATGGAGTGGAGTTTGCAACTGAAAAGAAACTTTGTGTTCCCAACAAGCTAGGTGAAGGACGGCTTTCACACACACTTATCTCTCAGAAATGGGCATGTGGAGAGACGTTCGTTCATCTAGCACAAAGGGAACGGGTTGCAGGAGAAACTTTTACTCTGGTTTCTCAGTCTGTTTCCTAGTGCCGGTTTGAAGTTCCTGCAGTTTTCACTCTAAAACATAGTTGGAGCTAGTAACTCCCCATATATATGTATGGAGTGGAGTTTGCAACTGAAAAGAAACTTTGTGTTCCCAACAAGCTAGGTGAAGGACGGCTTTCACACACACTTATCTCTCAGAACTGAGCATGTGGAGAGACGTTCGTTCATCTAGCACAAAGGGAACGGGTTGCAGGAGAAACTTTTACTCTGGTTTCTCAGTCTATTTCCTAGTGCCGGTTTGAAGTTCCTGCAGTTTTCACTGTAAAACCGAGTTGGAGCTAGTCCCTACCCATATATATATATGGAGTGGAGTTTGCAACTGAAAAGAAACTTTGTGTTCCCAACAAGCTAGGTGAAGGACGGCTTTCACACACACTTATCTCTCAGAACTGAGCATGTGGAGAGACGTTCGTTCATCTAGCACAAAGGGAACTTGTTGCAAGAGAAACTTTCACTCTGGTTTCTCAGTCTGTTTCCTAGTGCCGGTTTGAAGTTCCTGCAGTTTTCACTGTAAAACCGAGTTGGAGCTAGTCCCTACCCATATATATATATGGAGTGGGGTTTGCTACTGAAAAGAACCTTTGTGTTCCCAACAAGCTAGGTGAAGGACAGGTTTCACACACACTTATCTCTCAGAACTGAGCATGTGGAGAGACGTCCGTTCATCTAGCACAAAGGGAACGGGTTGCAGGAGAAACTTTTACTCTGGTTTCTCAGTCTGATTCCTAGTGCCGGTTTGAAGTTCCTGCAGTTTTCACTGTAAAACCGAGTTGGAGCTAGTCCCTACCCATATATATATATGGAGTGGAGTTTGCAACTGAAAAGAAACTTTGTGTTCCCAACAAGCTAGGTGTAGGGCGGCTTTCACACACACTTATCTCTCAGAACTGAGCATGTGGAGAGACGTTCGTTCATCTAGCACAAAGGGAACGGGTTGCAAGAGAAACTTTTACTCTGGTTTCTCAGTCTGTTTCCTAGTGCCGGTTTGAAGTTCCTGCAGTTTTCACTGTAAAACCGGGTTGGAGCTAGTACCTCCCCATATATATGTATGGAGTGGAGTTTGCAACTGAAAAGAAACTTTGTGTTCCCAACAAGCTAGGTGAAGGACGGCTTTCGCACACACTTATCTCTCAGAACTGAGCATGTGGAGAGACGTTCGTTCATCTAGCACAAAGGGAACGGGTTGCAGGAGAAACTTTTACTCTGGTTTCTCAGTCTATTTCCTAGTGCCGGTTTGAAGTTCCTGCAGTTTTCACTGTAAAACCGAGGTGGAGCTAATCCCTACATATATATATATATGGAGAGGGGTTTGCAACTGAAAAGAAACTTTGTGTTCCCAACAAGCTAGGTGAAGTACGGCTTTCACACACACTTATCACTCAGAACTGAGCATGTGGAGAGACGTTCGTTCATCTAGCACAAAGGGAACGGGTTGCAGGAGAAACTTTTACTCTGGTTTCTCAGTCTGTTTCCTAGTGCCGGTTTGAAGTTCCTGAAGTTTTCACTGTAAAACCGAGTTGGAGCTAGTACCTCCCCATATATATGTGTGGAGTGGAGTTTGCAACTGAAAAGAAACTTTGTGTTCCCAACAAGCTATTTGAAGGACGGCTTTCACACACACTTATCTCTCAGAACTGAGCATGTGGAGAGACGTTCGTTCATCTAGCACAAAGGGAACTGGTTGCAAGAGAAACTTTCACTCTGGTTTCTCAGTCTGTTTCCTAGTGCCGGTTTGAAGTTCCTGCAGTTTTCACTGTAAAACCGAGTTGGAGCTAGTCCCTACCCATATATATATATGGAGTGGAGTTTGCTCCTGAAAAGAAACTTTGTGTTCCCAACAAGGTAGGTGAAGGACGGGTTTCACACACAATTATCTCTCAGAACTGAGCATGTGGAGAGACGTTCGTTCATCTAGCACAAAGGGAACGGGTTGAAGGAGAAACTTTTACTCTGGTTTCTCAGTCTGTTTCCTAGTGCCGGTTTGAAGTTCCTGCAGTTTTCACTGTAAAACCGAGTTGGAGCTAGTCCCTACCCATATATATGTATGGAGTGGAGTTTGCAACTGAAAAGAAACTTTGTGTTCCCAACAAGCTAGGTGAAGGACGGCTTTCACACACACTTATCTCTCAGAACTGAGCATGTGGAGAGACGTTCGTTCATCTAGCACAAAGGGAACGGGTTGCAGGAGAAACTTTTACTCTGGTTTCTCAGTCTGTTTCCTAGTGCCGGTTTGAATTTCCTGCAGTTTTCACTGTAAAACCGAGTTGGAGCTAGTCCCTCCCCATATATATGTATGGAGTGGAGTTTGCAACTGAAAAGAAACTTTGTGTTCCCAACAAGCTAGATGAATTACGGCTTTCACACACACGTATCTCTCAGAACTGAGCATGTGGAGAGACGTTCGTTCATCTAGCAAAAAGGGAACGGGTTGCTGGAGAAACTTTTACTCTGGTTTCTCAGTCTGTTTCCTAGTGCCGGTTTGAAGTTCCTGCAGTTTTCACTGTAAAACCGAGTTGGAGCTAGTACTTCCCCATATATATGTATGCAGTGGAGTTTGCAACTGAAAAGAAACTTTGTGTTCCCAACAAGCTAGGTGAAGGACGGCTTTCACACACACTTATCTCTCAGCACTGAGCATCTGGAGAGACGTTCGTTCATCTAGCACAAAGGGAACGGTTTGCAGGGGAAACATTTACTCTGGTTTCTCAGTCTGTTTCCTAGTGCCGGTTTGAAGTTCCTGCAATTTTCACTGTAAAACCGAGTTGGAGCTAGTACCTCCCCATATATATGTATGGATTGGAGTTTGCAACTGAAAAGAAACTTTGTGTTCCCAACTAGCTAGGTGAAGTACGGCATTCACACACACTTATCTCTCAGAACTTAGCATGTGGAGAGACGTTCGTTCATCTAGCACAAAGGGAACGGGTTGCAGGGGAAACATTTACTCTGGTTTCTCAGTCTGTTTCCTAGTGCCGGTTTGAAGTTCCTGCAGTTTTCACTGTAAAACCGAGTTGGAGCTAGTCCCTCCCCATATATATGTATGGAGTGGAGTTTGCAACTGAAAAGAAACTTTGTGTTCCCAACAAGCTAGTTGAAGAACGGCTTTCACACACAATTATCTCTCAGAACTGAGCATGTGGAGAGAGGTTCGTTCATCTAGCACAAAGGGAACTGGTTGCAAGAGAAACTTTCACTCTGGTTTCTCAGTCTGTTTCCTAGTGCCGGTTTGAAGTTCCTGCAGTTTTCACTGTAAAACCGTGTTGGAGCTAGTCCCTCCCCATATATATGTATGGAGTGGAGTTTGCAACTGAAAAGAAACTTTGTGTTCCCAACAAGCTAGGTGAAGGACGGCATTCACACACACTTATCTCTCAGAACTGAGCATGTGGAGAGACGTTCGTTCATCTAGCACAAAGGGAACGGGTTGCAGGAGAAACTTTTACTCTGGTTTCTCAGTCTGTTTCCTAGAACCTGTTTGAAGTTCCTGCAGTTTTCACTGTAAAACCGAGTTGGAGCTAGTCCCTACCCATATATATGTATGGAGTGGAGTTTGCAACTGAAAAGAAACTTTGTGTTCCCAACAAGCTAGGTGAAGGACGGCTTTCACACACACTTATCTCTCAGAACTGAGCATGTGGAGAGACGTTCGTTCATCTAGCACAAAGGGAACGGGTTGCAGGAGAAACTTTTACTCTGGTTTCTCAGTCTGTTTCCTAGTGCCGGTTTGAAGTTCCTGCAGTTTTCACTGTAAAACCTAGTTGGAGCTAGTCCCTACCCATATATATATATGGAGTGGAGTTTGCAACTGAAAAGAAACTTTGTTTTCCCAACAAGCTAGGTGAAGGACGGCTTTCACACACACTTATCACTCAGAACTGAGCATGTGGAGAGACGTTCGTTCATCTAGCACAAAGGGAACGGGTTGCAAGAGAAACTTTTACTCTGGTTTCTCAGTCTGTTTCCTAGTGCCGGTTTGAAGTTCCTGCAGTTTTCACTGTAAAACCGGGTTGGAGCTAGTACCTCCCCATATGTATGTATGGAGTGGAGTTTACAACTGAAAAGAAACTTTGTGTTCTCAACAAGCTAGTTGAAGGACGGATTTCACACACACTTATCTCTCAGAACTGAGCATGTGGAGAGACTTTCGTTCATCTAGCACAAAGGGAACGGGTTGCAGGAGAAACTTTTACTCTGGTTTCTCAGTCTATTTCCTAGGGCCGGTTTGAATTTCCTGCAGTTTTCACTGTAAAACCGAGTTGGAGCTAGTCCCTACCCATATATATATATGGAGTGGAGTTTGCAACTGAAAAGAAACTTTGTGTTCCCAACAAGCTAGGTGAAGGACGGCTTTCACACACACTTATCTCTCAGAACTGAGCATGTGGAGAGACGTTCGTTCATCTAGCACAAAGGGAACGGGTTGCAGGGGAAACATTTACTCTGGTTTCTCAGTCTGTTTCCTAGTGCCGGTTTAAAGTTCCTGCAGTTTTCACTGTAAAACCGAGTTGGAGCTAGTACCTCCCCATATATATTTATGCAGTAGAGTTTGCAACTGAAAAGAAACTTTGTGTTCCCAACAAGCTAGGTGAAGGACGGCTTTCACACACACTTATCTCTCAGAACTGAGCATCTGGAGAGACGTTCGTTCATCTAGCACAAAGGGAACGGGTTGCAGGAGAAACTTTTACTCTGGTTTCTCAGTCTGTTTCCTAGTGCCGGTTTGAAGTTCCTGCAGTTTTCACTGTAAAACCGAGTTGGAGCTAGTACCTCCCCATATATATGTATGGAGTGGAGTTTGCAACTGGAAAGAAACTTTGTGTTCCCAACAAGCTAGGTTAAGGACGGCTTTCACACACACTTATCTCTCAGAACTGAGCATGTGGAGAGACGTTCGTTCATCTAGCACAAAGGGAACGGTTTGCAGGAGGAACTTTTACTCTGGTTTCTCAGTCTGTTTCCTAGTGCCGGTTTGAAGTTCCTGCAGTTTTCACTGTAAAACCGAGTTGGAGCTAGTACCTCCCATATATATGTATGGATTGGAGATTGCAAGTGAAAAGAAACTTTGTGTTCCAAAGAATCTAGGTGAAGTACTGCTTTCACAGACACATAACTCTAAGAACTGAGCATGTGGAGAGACGTTCGTTCATGTAGCACAAAGGGAACCGGTTGCAGGGAAACTTTTACTCTGGTTTCTCAGTCTGTTTCCTAGTGCCGGTTTGAAGTTCCTGCAGTTTTCACTGTAAAACCGGGTTGGAGCTAGTACCTCCCCATATATATGTATGGAGTGGAGTTTGCAACTGAAAAGAAACTTTTTGTTCCCAACAAGCTAGTTGAAGGACGGCTTTCACACACACTTATCTCTCAGAACTGAGCATGTGGAGAGACGTTCGTTCATCTAGCACAAAGGGAACGGGTTGCAGGAGAAACTTTTACTCTGGTTTCTCAGTCTGTTTCCTAGTGCCGGTTTGAAGTTCCTGCAGTTTTCACTGTAAAACCGAGTTGGAGCTAGTACCTCCCCATATATATGTATGGAGTGGAGTTTGCAACTGAAAAGAAACTTTGTGTTCCCAACAAGCTAGGTGAAGGACGGCTTTCACACACAGTTATCTCTCAGAACTGAGCATGTGGAGAGACGTTCGTTCATCTAGCACAAAGGGAACGGGTTGCAGGAGAAACTTTTACTCTGGTTTCTCAGTCTGTTTCCTAGTGCCGGTTTGAAGTTCCTGCAGTTTTCACTGTAAAACCGAGTTGGAGCTAGTACCTCCCCATATATATGTATGGAGTGGAGTTTGCAACTGAAAAGAAACTTTGTGTTCCCAACAAGCTAGGTGAAGGACGGCTTTCACACACAGTTATCTCTCAGAACTGAGCATGTGGAGAGACGTTCGTTCATCTAGCACAAAGGGAACGGGTTGCAGGAGAAACTTTTACTCTGGTTTCTCAGTCTGTTTCCTAGTGCCGGTTTGAAGTTCCTGCAGTTTTCACTCTAAAACCTAGTTGGAGCTAGTACCTCCCCATATATATGTATGGAGAGGACTTTGCAACTGAAAAGAAACTTTGTGTTCCCAACAAGCTAGGTGAAGGACGGATTTCACACACACTTATCTCTCAGAACTGAGCATGTGGAGAGACTTTCGTTCATCTAGCACAAAGGGAACGGGTTGCAGGAGAAACTTTTACTCTGGTTTCTCAGTCTATTTCCTAGGGCCGGTTTGAATTTCCTGCAGTTTTCACTGTAAAACCGAGTTGGAGCTAGTCCCTACCCATATATATATATGGAGGGGAGTTTGCAACTGAAAAGAAACTTTGTGTTCCCAACAAGCTAGGTGAAGGACGGCTTTCACACACACTTATCTCTCAGAACTGAGCATGTGGAGAGACGTTCGTTCATCTAGCACAAAGGGAACGGGTTGCAGGGGAAACATTTACTCTGGTTTCTCAGTCTGTTTCCTAGTGCCGGTTTAAAGTTCCTGCAGTTTTCACTGTAAAACCGAGTTGGAGCTAGTACCTCCCCATATATATGTATGCAGTAGAGTTTGCAACTGAAAAGAAACTTTGTGTTCCCAACAAGCTAGGTGAAGGACGGCTTTCACACACACTTATCTCTCAGAACTGAGCATCTGGAGAGACGTTCGTTCATCTAGCACAAAGGGAACGGGTTGCAGGAGAAACTTTTACTCTGGTTTCTCAGTCTGTTTCCTAGTGCCGGTTTGAAGTTCCTGCAGTTTTCACTGTAAAACCGAGTTGGAGCTAGTACCTCCCCATATATATGTATGGAGTGGAGTTTGCAACTGGAAAGAAACTTTGTGTTCCCAACAAGCTAGGTTAAGGACGGCTTTCACACACACTTAACTCTCAGAACTGAGCATGTGGAGAGACGTTCGTTCATCTAGCACAAAGGGAACGGTTTGCAGGAGGAACTTTTACTCTGGTTTCTCAGTCTGTTTCCTAGTGCCGGTTTGAAGTTCCTGCAGTTTTCACTGTAAAACCGAGTTGGAGCTAGTACCTCCCATATATATGTATGGATTGGAGATTGCAAGTGAAAAGAAACTTTGTGTTCCAAAGAATCTAGGTGAAGTACTGCTTTCACAGACACATAACTCTAAGAACTGAGCATGTGGAGAGACGTTCGTTCATGTAGCACAAAGGGAACCGGTTGCAGGGAAACTTTTACTCTGGTTTCTCAGTCTGTTTCCTAGTGCCGGTTTGAAGTTCCTGCAGTTTTCACTGTAAAACCGGGTTGGAGCTAGTACCTCCCCATATATATGTATGGAGTGGAGTTTGCAACTGAAAAGAAACTTTTTGTTCCCAAGAAGCTAGTTGAAGGACGGCTTTCACACACACTTATCTCTCAGAACTGAGCATGTGGAGAGACGTTCGTTCATCTAGCACAAAGGGAACGGGTTGCAGGAGAAACTTTTACTCTGGTTTCTCAGTCTGTTTCCTAGTGCCGGTTTGAAGTTCCTGCAGTTTTCACTGTAAAACCGAGTTGGAGCTAGTACCTCCCCATATATATGTATGGAGTGGAGTTTGCAACTGAAAAGAAACTTTGTGTTCCCAACAAGCTAGGTGAAGGACGGCTTTCACACACAGTTATCTCTCAGAACTGAGCATGTGGAGAGACGTTCGTTCATCTAGCACAAAGGGAACGGGTTGCAGGAGAAACTTTTACTCTGGTTTCTCAGTCTGTTTCCTAGTGCCGGTTTGAAGTTCCTGCAGTTTTCACTCTAAAACCTAGTTGGAGCTAGTACCTCCCCATATATATGTATGGAGTGGACTTTGCAACTGAAAAGAAACTTTGTGTTCCCAACAAGCTAGGTGAAGGACGGCTTTCACACACACTTATCTCTCAGAACTGAGCATGTGGAGGGACGTTCGTTCATCTAGCACAAAGGGAACGGTTTGCTGGAGGAACTTTTACACTTTTTTCTCAGTCTGTTTCCTACTGCCGGTTTGAAGTTCCTGCAGTTTTCACTGTAAAACCGAGTTGGAGATAGTACCTCCCATATATATGTATGGATTGGAGATTGCAAGTGAAAAGAAACTTTGTGTTCCAAAGAATCTAGGTGAAGTAATGCTTTCACAGACACATAACTCTAAGAACTGAGCATGTGGAGAGACGTTCGTTCATGTAGCACAAAGGGAACCGGTTGCAGGAGAAACTTTTACTCTGGTTTCTCAGTCTGTTTCCTAGTGCCGGTTTGAAGTTCCTGCAGTTTTCACTGTAAAACCGAGTTGGAGCTAGTACCTCCCATATATATGTATGGATTGGAGATTGCAAGTGAAAAGAAACTTTGTGTTCCAAAGAATCTAGGTGAAGTACTGCTTTCACAGACACATAACTCTAAGAACTGAGCATGTGGAGAGACGTTCGTTCATCTAGCACAAAGGGAACGGGTTGCAGGAGAAAATTTTACTCTGGTTTCTCAGTCTATTTCCTAGATCCGGTTTGAAGTTCCTGCAGTTTTCACTGTAAAACCGAGTTGGAGCTAGTCCCTACCCATATATATGTATGGAATGGAGTTTGCAACTGAAAAGAAACTTTGTGTTCCCAACAACCTAGGTGTAGTACGACTTTCACACACACTTATCTCTCAGAACTGAGCATGTGGAGAGACTTTCGTTCATCTAGCACAAAGGGAACGGGTTGCAGGAGAAACTTTTACTCTGGTTTCTCAGTCTGTTTCCTAGTGCCGGTTTGAAGTTCCTGCAGTTTTCACTGTAAAACCGAGTTGGAGCTAGTCCCTACCCATATATATATATGGAGTGGAGTTTGCAACTGAAAAGAAACTTTGTGTTCCCAACAAGCTAGGTGAAGGACGGCTTTCACACACACTTATCTCTCAGAACTGAGCATGTGGAGAGACGTTCGTTCATCTAGCACAAAGGGAACGGGTTGCAGGAGAAACTTTTAATCTGGTTTCTCATTCTGTTTCCTAGTGCCGGTTTGAAGTTCCTGCATTTTTCACTGTTAAACCGAGTTGGAGCTAGTACCTCCCCATATATATGTATGGAGTGGAGTTTGCAACTGAAAAGAAACTTTGTGTTCCCAACAAGCTAGGTGAAGGACGGCTTTCGCACACACTTACCACTCAGAACTGAGCAAGTGGAGAGACGTTCGTTCATCTAGCACAAAGGGAACGGGTTGCAGGAGAAACTTTTACTCTGGTTTCTCAGTCTGTTTCCTAGTGCCGGTTTGAAGTTCCTGCAGTTTTCACTCTAAAAACTAGTTGGAGCTAGTACCTCCCCATATATATGTATGGAGTGGAGTTTGCAACTGAAAAGAAACTTTGTGTTCCCAACAAGCTAGGTGAAGGACGGCTTTCACACACACTTATCTCTCAGAACTGAGCATGTGGAGAGACGTTCGTTCATCTAGCACAAAGGGAACGGGTTGCAGGAGAAACTTTTACTCTGGTTTCTCAGTCTGTTTCCTAGTGCCGGTTTGAAGTTCCTGCAGTTTTCACAGTAAAACCGAGTTGGAGCTAGTTCCTACCCATATATATATATGGAGTGGAGTTTGCAACTGAAAAGAAACTTTGTGTTCCCAACAAGCTAGGTGAAGGACGGCTTTCACACACACTTATCTCTCAGAACTGAGCATGTGGAGAGACGTTCGTTCATCTAGCACAAAGGGAACGGGTTGCAGGGGAAACATTGACTCTGGTTTCTCAGTCTGTTTCCTACTGCCGGTTTAAAGTTCCTGCAGTTTTCACTGTAAAACCGAGTTGGAGCTAGTACCTCCCATATATATGTATGGATTGGAGATTTCAAGTGAAAAGAAACTTTGTGTTCCAAAGAATCTAGGTGAAGTACTGCTTTCACAGACACATAACTCTAAGAACGGAGCATGTGGAGAGACTTTCGTTCATGTAGCAAATAGGGAACCGGTTGCAGGAGAAACTTTTACTCTGGTTTCACAGTCTGTTTCCCAGTGCCGGTTTGAAATTCCTGCAGTTTTCACTCTAAAACCGAGTTGGAGCTAGTACCTCCCCTTATATATGTATGGAGTGGAGTTTGCAACTGAAAAGAAACTTTGTGTTCCCAACAAGCTAGGTGAAGGACGGCTTTCACACACACTTATCTCTCAGAACTGAGCATGTGGAGAGACGTTCGTTCATCTAGCACAAAAGGAACGGTTTGCAGGAGGAACTTTTACTCTGGTTTCTCAGTCTGTTTCCTACTGCCGGTTTGAAGTTCCTGCAGTTTTCACTGTAAAACCGAGTTGGAGCTAGTACCTCCCATATATATGTATGGATTGGAGATTGCAAGTGAAAAGAAACTTTGTGTTCCAAAGAATCTAGGTGAAGTACTGCTTTCACAGACACATAACTCTAAGAACTGAGCATGTGGAGAGACGTTCGTTCATGTAGCACAAAGGGAACCGGTTGCAGGAGAAACTTTTCCTCTGGTTTCTCAGTCTGTTTCCAAGTGCCGGTTTGAAATTCCTGCAGTTTTCACTGTAAACCCGAGTTGGAGCTAGTACCTCCCCATATATATGTATGGAATGGAGTTTGCAACTGAAAAGAAATTTTGTGTTCCCAACAAGCTAGGTGAAGGACGGCTTTCACACACACATATCTCTCAGAAATGAGCATGTGGAGAGACGTTCGTTCATCTAGCACAAAGGGAACGGTTTGCAGGGGGAACTTTTACTCTGGTTTCTCAGTCTGTTTCCTAGTGCCGGTTTGAAGTTCCTGCAGTTTTCACTGTAAAACCGAGTTGGAGCTAGTACCTCCCATATATATGTATGGATTGGAGATTGCAAGTGAAAAGAAACTTTGTGTTCCAAAGAATCTAGGTGAAGTACTGCTTTCACAGACACATAACTCTAAGAACTGAGCATGTGGAGAGACGTTCGTTCATGTAGCACAAAGGGAACCGGTTGCAGGAGAAACTTTTACTCTGGTTTCTCAGTCTGTTTCCTAGTGCCGGTTTGAAGTTCCTGCAGTTTTCACTCTAAAACCTAGTTGGAGCTAGTACCTCCCCATATATATGTATGGAGTGGAGTTTGCAACTGAAAAGAAACTTTGTGTTCCCAACAAGCTAGGTGAAGGACGGCTTTCACACACACTTATCTCTCAGAACTGAGCATGTGGAGAGACGTTCGTTCATCTAGCACAAAGGGAACGGTTTGCAGGAGGAACTTTTACTCTGGTTTCTCAGTCTGTTTCCTACTGCCGGTTTGAAGTTCCTGCAGTTTTCACTGTAAAACCGAGTTGGAGCTAGTACCTCCCATATATATGTATGGATTGGAGATTGCAAGTGAAAAGAAACTTTGTGTTCCAAAGAATCTAGGTGAAGTACTGCTTTCACAGACACATAACTCTAAGAACTGAGCATGTGGAGAGACGTTCGTTCATGTAGCACAAAGGGAACCGGTTGCAGGAGAAACTTTTCCTCTGGTTTCTCAGTCTGTTTCCAAGTGCCGGTTTGAAATTCCTGCAGTTTTCACTGTAAACCCGAGTTGGAGCTTGTACCTCCCCATATATATGTATGGAATGGAGTTTGCAACTGAAAAGAAACTTTGTGTTCCAAACAAGCTAGGTGTAGGACGGCTTTCACACAAACATATCTCTCAGAACTGAGCATGTGGAGAGACGTTCGTTCATCTAGCACAAAGGGAACGGTTTGCAGGAGGAACTTTTACTCTGGTTTCTCAGTCTGTTTCCTACTGCCGGTTTGAAGTTCCTGCAGTTTTCACTGTAAAACCGAGTTGGAGCTAGTACCTCCCATATATATGTATGGATTGGAGATTGCAAGTGAAAAGAAACTTTGTGTTCCAAAGAATCTAGGTGAAGTACTGCTTTCACAGACACATAACTCTAAGAACTGAGCATGTGGAGAGACGTTCGTTCATGTAGCACAAAGGAAACCGGTTGCAGGAGAAACTTTTACTCTGGTTTCTCAGTCTGTTTCCTAGTGCCGGTTTGAAGTTCCTGCAGTTTTCACTGTAAAACCGGGTTGGAGCTAGTACCTCCCCATATATATGTATGGAGTGGAGTTTGCAACTGAAAAGAAACTTTGTGTTCCCAACAAGCTAGTTGAAGGACGGATTTCACACACACTTATCTCTCAGAACTGAGCATGTGGAGAGACGTTCGTTCATCTAGCACAAAGGGAACGGGTTGCAGGAGAAACTTTTACTCTGGTTTCTCAGTCTATTTCCTAGGGCCGGTTTGAAGTTCCTGCAGTTTTCACTGTAAAACCGAGTTGGAGCTAGTCCCTACCCATATATATATATGGAGTGGAGTTTGCAACTGAAATGAAACTTTGTGTTCCCAACAAGCTAGGTGAAGGACGGCTTTCACACACACTTATCTCTCAGAACTGAGCATGTGGAGAGACGTTCGTTCATCTAGCACAAAGGGAACTGGTTGCAAGAGAAACTTTCACTGTGGTTTCTCAGTCTGTTTCCTAGGGCCGGTTTGAAGTTCCTGCAGTTTTCACTGTAAAACGGAGTTGGATCTAGTACCTCCCCATATATATGTATGCAGTGGAGTTTGCAACTGAAAAGAAACTTTGTGTTCCCAACAAGCTAGGTGAAGGACGGCTTTCGCACACACTTACCACTCAGAACTGAGCAAGTGGAGAGACGTTCGTTCATCTAGCACAAAGGGAACGGGTTGCAGGAGAAACTTTTACTCTGGTTTCTCAGTCTGTTTCCTAGTGCCGGTTTGAAGTTCCTGCAGTTTTCACTCTAAAAACTAGTTGGAGCTAGTACCTCCCCATATATATGTATGGAGTGGAGTTTGCAACTGAAAAGAAACTTTGTGTTCCCAACAAGCTAGGTGAAGGACGGCTTTCACACACACTTATCTCTCAGAACTGAGCATGTGGAGAGACGTTCGTTCATCTAGCACAAAGGGAACGGGTTGCAGGGGAAACATTGACTCTGGTTTCTCAGTCTGTTTCCTACTGCCGGTTTGAAGTTCCAGCAGTTTTCACTGTAAAACCGAGTTGGAGCTAGTACCTCCCATATATATGTATGGATTGGAGATTTCAAGTGAAAAGAAACTTTGTGTTCCAAAGAATCTAGGTGAAGTACTGCTTTCACAGACACATAACTCTAAGAACGGAGCATGTGGAGAGACTTTCGTTCATGTAGCAAATAGGGAACCGGTTGCAGGAGAAACTTTTACTCTGGTTTCACAGTCTGTTTCCAAGTGCCGGTTTGAAATTCCTGCAGTTTTCACTGTAAACCCGAGTTGGAGCTAGTACCTCCCCATATATATGTATGGAATGGAGTTTGCAACTGAAAAGAAACTTTGTGTTCCCAACAACCTAGGTGTAGTACGGCTTTCACACACACTTATCTCTCAGAACTGAGCATGTGGAGAGACGTTCGTTCATCTAGCACAAAGGGAACGGGTTGCAGGAGAAACTTTTACTCTGGTTTCTCAGTCTGTTTCCTAGTGCCGGTTTGAAGTTCCTGCAGTTTTCACTGTAAAACCGAGTTGGAGCTAGTCCCTACCCATATATATATATGGAGTGGAGTTTGCAACTGAAAAGAAACTTTGTGTTCCCAACAAGCTAGGTGAAGGACGGCTTTCACACACACTTATCTCTCAGAACTGAGCATGTGGAGAGACGTTCGTTCATCTAGCACAAAGGGAACGGGTTGCAGGAGAAACTTTTAATCTGGTTTCTCATTCTGTTTCCTAGTGCCGGTTTGAAGTTCCTGCATTTTTCACTGTTTAACCGAGTTGGAGCTAGTACCTCCCCATATATATGTATGGAGTGGAGTTTGCAACAGAAAAGAAACTTTGTGTTCTCAACAAGCTAGGTGAAGGTCGGCTTTCGCACACACTTACCACTCAGAACTGAGCAAGTGGAGAGACGTTCGTTCATCTAGCACAAAGGGAACGGGTTGCAGGAGAAACTTTTACTCTGGTTTCTCAGTCTGTTTCCTAGTGCCGTTTTGAAGTTCCTGCAGTTTTCACTCTAAAAACTAGTTGGAGCTAGTACCTCCCCATATATATGTATGGAGTGGAGTTTGCAACTGAAAAGAAACTTTGTGTTCCCAACAAGCTAGGTGAAGGACGGCTTTCACACACACTTATCTCTCAGAACTGAGCATGTGGAGAGACGTTCGTTCATCTAGCACAAAGGGAACGGGTTGCAGGAGAAACGTTTACTCTGGTTTCTCAGTCTGTTTCCTAGTGCCGGTTTGAAGTTCCTGCAGTTTTCACAGTAAAACCGAGTTGGAGCTAGTCCCTACCCATATATATATATGGAGTGGAGTTTGCAACTGAAAAGAAACTTTGTGTTCCCAACAAGCTAGGTGAAGGACGGCTTTCACACACACTTATCTCTCAGAACTGAGCATGTGGAGAGACGTTCGTTCATCTGGCACAAGGGGAACGGGTTGCAGGAGAAACTTTTACTCTGGTTTCTCAGTTTGTTTCCTAGTGCCGGTTTGAAATTCCTGCAGTTTTCACTGTAAAACCGAGTTGGAGCTAGTACCTCCCCATATATATGTATGCAGTGGAGTTTGCAACTGAAAAGAAACTTTGTGTTCCCAACAAGCTAGGTGAAGGACGGCTTTCACACACACTTATCTCTCAGAACTGAGCATCTGGAGAGACGTTCGTTCATCTAGCACAAAGGGAACGGGTTGCAGGAGAAACTTTTACTCTGGTTTCTCAGTCTGTTTCCTAGTGCCGGTTTGAAGTTCCTGCAGTTTTCACTCTAAAACCGAGTTGGAGCTAGTACCTCCCCTTATATATGTATGGATTGGAGTTTGCAACTGAAAAGAAACTTTGTGTTCCCAACAAGCTAGGTGAAGGACGGCTTTCACACACACTTATCTCTCAGAACTGAGCATGTGGAGAGACGTTCGTTCATCTAGCACAAAAGGAACGGTTTGCAGGAGGAACTTTTACTCTGGTTTCTCAGTCTGTTTCCTACTGCCGGTTTGAAGTTCCTGCAGTTTTCACTGTAAAACCGAGTTGGAGCTAGTACCTCCCATATATATGTATGGATTGGAGATTGCAAGTGAAAAGAAACTTTGTGTTCCAAAGAATCTAGGTGAAGTACTGCTTTCACAGACACATAACTCTAAGAACTGAGCATGTGGAGAGACGTTCGTTCATGTATCACAAAGGGAACCGGTTGCAGGAGAAACTTTTCCTCTGGTTTCTCAGTCTGTTTCCAAGTGCCGGTTTGAAATTCCTGCAGTTTTCACTGTAAACCCGAGTTGGAGCTAGTACCTCCCCATATATATGTATGGAATGGAGTTTGCAACTGAAAAGAAATTTTGTGTTCCCAACAAGCTAGGTGAAGGACGGCTTTCACACACACATATCTCTCAGAAATGAGCATGTGGAGAGACGTTCGTTCATCTAGCACAAAGGGAACGGTTTGCAGGAGGAACTTTTACTCTGGTTTCTCAGTCTGTTTCCTACTGCCGGTTTGAAGTTCCTGCAGTTTTCACTGTAAAACCGAGTTGGAGCTAGTACCTCCCATATATATGTATGGATTGGAGATTGCAAGTGAAAAGAAACTTTGTGTTCCAAAGAATCTAGGTGAAGTACTGCTTTCACAGACACATAACTCTAAGAACTGAGCATGTGGAGAGACGTTCGTTCATGTAGCACAAAGGGAACCGGTTGCAGGAGAAACTTTTACTCTGGTTTCTCAGTCTGTTTCCTAGTGCCGGTTTGAAGTTCCTGCAGTTTTCACTGTAATACCGGGTTGGAGCTAGTACCTCCCCATATATATGTATGGAGTGGAGTTTGCAACTGAAAAGAAACTTTGTGTTCCCAACAAGCTAGTTGAAGGACGGATTTCACACACACTTATCTCTCAGAACTGAGCATGTGGAGAGACGTTCGTTCATCTAGCACAAAGGGAACGGGTTGCAGGAGAAACTTTTACTCTGGTTTCTCAGTCTATTTCCTAGGGCCGGTTTGAAGTTCCTGCAGTTTTCACTGTAAAACCGAGTTGGAGCTAGTCCCTACCCATATATATATATGGAGTGGAGTTTGCAACTGAAAAGAAACTTTGTGTTCCCAACAAGCTAGGTGAAGGACGGCTTTCACACACACTTATCTCTCAGAACTGAGCATGTGGAGAGACGTTCGTTCATCTAGCACAAAGGGAAATGTTTGCAAGAGAAACTTTCACTCTGGTTTCTCAGTCTGTTTCCTAGTGCCGGTTTGAAGTTCCTGCAGTTTTCACTGTAAAACCCAGTTGGAGCTAGTCCCTACCCATATATATATATGGAGTGGAGTTTGCAACTGAAAAGAAACTTTGTGTTCCCAACAAGCTAGGTGTAGGACGGCTTTCACACACACTTATCTCTCAGAACTGAGCATGTGGAGAGACGTTCGTTCATCTAGCACAAAGGGAACGGGTTGCAAGAGAAACTTTTACTCTGGTTTCTCAGTCTGTTTCCTAGGGCCGGTTTGAATTTCCTGCAGTTTTCACTGTAAAACGGAGTTGGATCTTGTACCTCCCCATATATATGTATGCAGTGGAGTTTGCAACTGAAAAGAAACTTTGTGTTCCCAACAAGCGAGGTGAAGTACGGCATTCACACACACTTATCTCTCAGAACTGAGCATGTGGAGAGACGTTCGTTCATCTAGCACAAAGGGAACGGGTTGCAGGGGAAACATTGACTCTGGTTTCTCAATCTGTTTCCTAGTGCCGGTTTGAAGTTCCTGCAGTTTTCACTGTAAAACCGAGTTGGGGCTAGTACCTCCCCATATATATGTATGCAGTGGAGTTTGCAACTGAAAAGAAACTTTGTGTTCCCAACAAGCTAGGTGAAGGACGGCTTTCACACACACTTATCTCTCAGAACTGAGCATGTGGAGAGACGTTCGTTCATCTAGCACAAAGGGAACGGGTTGCAGGAGAAACTTTTAATCTGTTTTCTCAGTCTTTTTCCTAGTGCCGATTTGAAGTTCCTGCATTTTTCACTGTTTAACCGAGTTGGAGCTAGTACCTCCCCATATATATGTATGGAGTGGAGTTTGCAACAGAAAAGAAACTTTGTGTTCTCAACAAGCTAGGTGAAGGTCGGCTTTCGCACACACTTACCACTCAGAACTGAGCAAGTGGAGAGACGTTCGTTCATCTAGCACAAAGGGAACGGGTTGCAGGAGAAACTTTTACTCTGGTTTCTCAGTCTGTTTCCTAGTGCCGGTTTGAAGTTCCTGCAGTTTTCACTCTAAAAACTAGTTGGAGCTAGTACCTCCCCATATATATGTATGGAGTGGAGTTTGCAACTGAAAAGAAACTTTGTGTTCCCAACAAGCTAGGTGAAGGACGGCTTTCACACACACTTATCTCTCAGAACTGAGCATGTGGAGAGACGTTCGTTCATCTAGCACAAAGGGAACGGGTTGCAGGAGAAACTTTTACTCTGGTTTCTCAGTCTGTTTCCTAGTGCCGGTTTGAAGTTCCTGCAGTTTTCACAGTAAAACCGAGTTGGAGCTAGTCCCTACCCATATATATATATGGAGTGGAGTTTGCAACTGAAAAGAAACTTTGTGTTCCCAACAAGCTAGGTGAAGGACGGCTTTCACACACACTTATCTCTCAGAACTGAGCATGTGGAGAGACGTTCGTTCATCTAGCACAAGGGGAACGGGTTGCAGGGGAAACATTTACTCTGGTTTCTCAGTTTGTTTCCTAGTGCCGGTTTGAAATTCCTGCAGTTTTCACTGTAAAACCGAGTTGGAGCTAGTACCTCCCCATATATATGTATGCAGTGGAGTTTGCAACTGAAAAGAAACTTTGTGTTCCCAACAAGCTAGGTGAAGGACGGCTTTCACACACACTTATCTCTCAGAACTGAGCATCTGGAGAGACGTTCGTTCATCTAGCACAAAGGGAACGGGTTGCAGGAGAAACTTTTACTCTGGTTTCTCAGTCTGTTTCCTAGTGCCGGTTTGAAGTTCCTGCAGTTTTCACTCTAAAACCGAGTTGGAGCTAGTACCTCCCCTTATATATGTATGGATTGGAGTTTGCAACTGAAAAGAAACTTTGTGTTCCCAACAAGCTAGGTGAAGGACGGCTTTCACACACACTTATCTCTCAGAACTGAGCATGTGGAGAGACGTTCGTTCATCTAGCACAAAAGGAACGGTTTGCAGGAGGAACTTTTACTCTGGTTTCTCAGTCTGTTTCCTACTGCCGGTTTGAAGTTCCTGCAGTTTTCACTGTAAAACCGAGTTGGAGCTAGTACCTCCCATATATATGTATGGATTGGAGATTGCAAGTGAAAAGAAACTTTGTGTTCCAAAGAATCTAGGTGAAGTACTGCTTTCACAGACACATAACTCTAAGAACTGAGCATGTGGAGAGACGTTCGTTCATGTAGCACAAAGGGAACCGGTTGCAGGAGAAACTTTTCCTCTGGTTTCTCAGTCTGTTTCCAAGTGCCGGTTTGAAATTCCTGCAGTTTTCACTGTAAACCCGAGTTGGAGCTAGTACCTCCCCATATATATGTATGGAATGGAGTTTGCAACTGAAAAGAAATTTTGTGTTCCCAACAAGCTAGGTGAAGGACGGCTTTCACACACACATATCTCTCAGAAATGAGCATGTGGAGAGACGTTCGTTCATCTAGCACAAAGGGAACGGTTTGCAGGAGGAACTTTTACTCTGGTTTCTCAGTCTGTTTCCTACTGCCGGTTTGAAGTTCCTGCAGTTTTCACTGTAAAACCGAGTTGGAGCTAGTACCTCCCATATATATGTATGGATTGGAGATTGCAAGTGAAAAGAAACTTTGTGTTCCAAAGAATCTAGGTGAAGTACTGCTTTCACAGACACATAACTCTAAGAACTGAGCATGTGGAGAGACGTTCGTTCATCTGGCACAATGGGAACGGGTTGCAGGAGAAACTTTTACTCTGGTTTCTCAGTCTGTTTCCTAGTGCCGGTATGAAGTTCCTGCAGTTTTCACAGTAAAACCGAGTTGGAGCTAGTCCCTCCCCATATATATGTATGGAGTGGAGTTTGCAACTGAAAAGAAACTTTGTGTTCCCAACAAGCTAGATGAAGGACGGCTTTCACACACACTTATCCCTCACAACTGAGCATGTGGAGAGACGTTCGTTCATCTAGCACAAAGGGAACGGGTTGCAGGAGAAACTTTTAATCTGGTTTCTCATTCTGTTTCCTAGTGCCGGTTTGAAGTTCCTGCAGTTTTCAATGTAAAACCGAGTTGGAGCTAGTACCTCCCCATATATATGTATGGAGTGGAGTTTGCAACTGAAAAGAAACTTAGTGTTCCCAACAAGCTAGTTGAAGGACGGCTTTCGCACACACTTACCACTCAGAACTGAGCAAGTGGAGAGACGTTCGTTCATCTAGCACAAAGGGAACGGGTTGCAGGAGAAACTTTTACTCTGGTTTCTCAGTCTGTTTCCTAGTGCCGGTTTGAAGTTCCTGCAGTTTTCACTCTAAAAACTAGTTGGAGCTAGTACCTCCCCATATATATGTATGGAATGGAGTTTGCAACTGAAAAGAAATTTTGTGTTCCCAACAAGCTAGGTGAAGGACGGCTTTCACACACACATATCTCTCAGAAATGAGCATGTGGAGAGACGTTCGTTCATCTAGCACAAAGGGAACGGTTTGCAGGAGGAACTTTTACTCTGGTTTCTCAGTCTGTTTCCTACTGCCGGTTTGAAGTTCCTGCAGTTTTCACTGTAAAACCGAGTTGGAGCTAGTACCTCCCATATATATGTATGGATTGGAGATTGCAAGTGAAAAGAAACTTTGTGTTCCAAAGAATCTAGGTGAAGTACTGCTTTCACAGACACATAACTCTAAGAACTGAGCATGTGGAGAGACGTTCGTTCATGTAGCACAAAGGGAACCGGTTGCAGGAGAAACTTTTACTCTGGTTTCTCAGTCTGTTTCCTAGTGCCGGTTTGAAGTTCCTGCAGTTTTCACTGTAATACCGGGTTGGAGCTAGTACCTCCCCATATATATGTATGGAGTGGAGTTTGCAACTGAAAAGAAACTTTGTGTTCCCAACAAGCTAGTTGAAGGACGGATTTCACACACACTTATCTCTCAGAACTGAGCATGTGGAGAGACGTTCGTTCATCTAGCACAAAGGGAACGGGTTGCAGGAGAAACTTTTACTCTGGTTTCTCAGTCTATTTCCTAGGGCCGGTTTGAAGTTCCTGCAGTTTTCACTGTAAAACCGAGTTGGAGCTAGTCCCTACCCATATATATATATGGAGTGGAGTTTGCAACTGAAAAGAAACTTTGTGTTCCCAACAAGCTAGGTGAAGGACGGCTTTCACACACACTTATCTCTCAGAACTGAGCATGTGGAGAGACGTTCGTTCATCTAGCACAAAGGGAAATGTTTGCAAGAGAAACTTTCACTCTGGTTTCTCAGTCTGTTTCCTAGTGCCGGTTTGAAGTTCCTGCAGTTTTCACTGTAAAACCCAGTTGGAGCTAGTCCCTACCCATATATATATATGGAGTGGAGTTTGCAACTGAAAAGAAACTTTGTGTTCCCAACAAGCTAGGTGTAGGACGGCTTTCACACACACTTATCTCTCAGAACTGAGCATGTGGAGAGACGTTCGTTCATCTAGCACAAAGGGAACGGGTTGCAAGAGAAACTTTTACTCTGGTTTCTCAGTCTGTTTCCTAGGGCCGGTTTGAATTTCCTGCAGTTTTCACTGTAAAACGGAGTTGGATCTTGTACCTCCCCATATATATGTATGCAGTGGAGTTTGCAACTGAAAAGAAACTTTGTGTTCCCAACAAGCGAGGTGAAGTACGGCATTCACACACACTTATCTCTCAGAACTGAGCATGTGGAGAGACGTTCGTTCATCTAGCACAAAGGGAACGGGTTGCAGGGGAAACATTGACTCTGGTTTCTCAATCTGTTTCCTAGTGCCGGTTTGAAGTTCCTGCAGTTTTCACTGTAAAACCGAGTTGGAGCTAGTACCTCCCCATATATATGTATGCAGTGGAGTTTGCAACTGAAAAGAAACTTTGTGTTCCCAACAAGCTAGGTGAAGGACGGCTTTCACACACACTTATCTCTCAGAACTGAGCATGTGGAGAGACGTTCGTTCATCTAGCACAAAGGGAACGGGTTGCAGGAGAAACTTTTAATCTGTTTTCTCAGTCTTTTTCCTAGTGCCGGTTTGAAGTTCCTGCATTTTTCACTGTTTAACCGAGTTGGAGCTAGTACCTCCCCATATATATGTATGGAGTGGAGTTTGCAACAGAAAAGAAACTTTGTGTTCTCAACAAGCTAGGTGAAGGTCGGCTTTCGCACACACTTACCACTCAGAACTGAGCAAGTGGAGAGACGTTCGTTCATCTAGCACAAAGGGAACGGGTTGCAGGAGAAACTTTTACTCTGGTTTCTCAGTCTGTTTCCTAGTGCCGGTTTGAAGTTCCTGCAGTTTTCACTCTAAAAACTAGTTGGAGCTAGTACCTCCCCATATATATGTATGGAGTGGAGTTTGCAACTGAAAAGAAACTTTGTGTTCCCAACAAGCTAGGTGAAGGACGGCTTTCACACACACTTATCTCTCAGAACTGAGCATGTGGAGAGACGTTCGTTCATCTAGCACAAAGGGAACGGGTTGCAGGAGAAACTTTTACTCTGGTTTCTCAGTCTGTTTCCTAGTGCCGGTTTGAAGTTCCTGCAGTTTTCACAGTAAAACCGAGTTGGAGCTAGTCCCTACCCATATATATATATGGAGTGGAGTTTGCAACTGAAAAGAAACTTTGTGTTCCCAACAAGCTAGGTGAAGGACGGCTTTCACACACACTTATCTCTCAGAACTGAGCATGTGGAGAGACGTTCGTTCATCTAGCACAAGGGGAACGGGTTGCAGGGGAAACATTTACTCTGGTTTCTCAGTTTGTTTCCTAGTGCCGGTTTGAAATTCCTGCAGTTTTCACTGTAAAACCGAGTTGGAGCTAGTACCTCCCCATATATATGTATGCAGTGGAGTTTGCAACTGAAAAGAAACTTTGTGTTCCCAACAAGCTAGGTGAAGGACGGCTTTCACACACACTTATCTCTCAGAACTGAGCATCTGGAGAGACGTTCGTTCATCTAGCACAAAGGGAACGGGTTGCAGGAGAAACTTTTACTCTGGTTTCTCAGTCTGTTTCCTAGTGCCGGTTTGAAGTTCCTGCAGTTTTCACTCTAAAACCGAGTTGGAGCTAGTACCTCCCCTTATATATGTATGGATTGGAGTTTGCAACTGAAAAGAAACTTTGTGTTCCCAACAAGCTAGGTGAAGGACGGCTTTCACACACACTTATCTCTCAGAACTGAGCATGTGGAGAGACGTTCGTTCATCTAGCACAAAAGGAACGGTTTGCAGGAGGAACTTTTACTCTGGTTTCTCAGTCTGTTTCCTACTGCCGGTTTGAAGTTCCTGCAGTTTTCACTGTAAAACCGAGTTGGAGCTAGTACCTCCCATATATATGTATGGATTGGAGATTGCAAGTGAAAAGAAACTTTGTGTTCCAAAGAATCTAGGTGAAGTACTGCTTTCACAGACACATAACTCTAAGAACTGAGCATGTGGAGAGACGTTCGTTCATGTAGCACAAAGGGAACCGGTTGCAGGAGAAACTTTTCCTCTGGTTTCTCAGTCTGTTTCCAAGTGCCGGTTTGAAATTCCTGCAGTTTTCACTGTAAACCCGAGTTGGAGCTAGTACCTCCCCATATATATGTATGGAATGGAGTTTGCAACTGAAAAGAAATTTTGTGTTCCCAACAAGCTAGGTGAAGGACGGCTTTCACACACACATATCTCTCAGAAATGAGCATGTGGAGAGACGTTCGTTCATCTAGCACAAAGGGAACGGTTTGCAGGAGGAACTTTTACTCTGGTTTCTCAGTCTGTTTCCTACTGCCGGTTTGAAGTTCCTGCAGTTTTCACTGTAAAACCGAGTTGGAGCTAGTACCTCCCATATATATGTATGGATTGGAGATTGCAAGTGAAAAGAAACTTTGTGTTCCAAAGAATCTAGGTGAAGTACTGCTTTCACAGACACATAACTCTAAGAACTGAGCATGTGGAGAGACGTTCGTTCATCTGGCACAATGGGAACGGGTTGCAGGAGAAACTTTTACTCTGGTTTCTCAGTCTGTTTCCTAGTGCCGGTATGAAGTTCCTGCAGTTTTCACAGTAAAACCGAGTTGGAGCTAGTCCCTCCCCATATATATGTATGGAGTGGAGTTTGCAACTGAAAAGAAACTTTGTGTTCCCAACAAGCTAGATGAAGGACGGCTTTCACACACACTTATCCCTCACAACTGAGCATGTGGAGAGACGTTCGTTCATCTAGCACAAAGGGAACGGGTTGCAGGAGAAACTTTTAATCTGGTTTCTCATTCTGTTTCCTAGTGCCGGTTTGAAGTTCCTGCAGTTTTCAATGTAAAACCGAGTTGGAGCTAGTACCTCCCCATATATATGTATGGAGTGGAGTTTGCAACTGAAAAGAAACTTAGTGTTCCCAACAAGCTAGTTGAAGGACGGCTTTCGCACACACTTACCACTCAGAACTGAGCATGTGGAGAGACGTTCGTTCATCTAGCACAAAGGGAACGGGTTGCAGGAGAAACATTTACTCTGGTTTCTCAGTCTGTTTCCTAGTGCCGGTTTGAAGTTCCTGCAGTTTTCACTCTAAAACCTAGTTGGAGCTTGTACCTGCCCATATATATGTATGGAGTGGAGTTTGCAACTGAAAAGAAACTTTGTGTTCCCAACAAGCTAGGTGAAGGACGGCATTCACACACACTTATCTCTCAGAACTGAGCATGTGGAGAGACTTTCGTTCATCTAGCAAAAAGGGAACGGGTTGCAGGAGAAACTTTTACTCTGGTTTCTCAGTCTATTTCCTAGGGCGGTTTGTATTTCCTGCAGTTTTCACTGTAAAACCGAGTTGGACCTAGTCCCTACCCATATATATATATGGAGTGGAGTTTGCAACTGAAAAGAAACTTTGTGTTCCCAACAAGCTAGGTGAAGGACGGCTTTCACACACACTTATCTCTCAGAACTGAGCATGTGGACAGACGTTCGTTCATCTAGCACAAAGGGAACGGGTTGCAGGAGAAACTTTTACTCTGGTTTCTCAGTCTGTTTCCTAGTGCCGGTTTGAAGTTCCTGCAGTTTTCACTGTAAAACCGGGTTGGAGCTAGTACCTCCCCATATATATGTATGGAGTGGAGTTTGCAACTGAAAAGAAACTTTGTGTTACCAACAAGCTAGGTGAAGGACGGCTTTCACACACACTTATCTCTCAGAACTGAGCATGTGGAGAGACGTTCGTTCATCTAGCACAAAGGGAACGGGTTGCAGGAGAAACTTTTACTCTGGTTTCTCAGTCTATTTCCTAGTGCCGGTTTGAAGTTCCTGCAGTTTTCACTGTAAAACCGAGTTGGAGCTAGTCCCTTCCATATATATATATGGAGTGGAGTTTGCAACTGAAAAGAAACTTTGTGTTCCCAACAAGCTAAGTGAAGGACGGCTTTAACACACACTTATCACTCAGAACTGAGCATGTGGAGAGACGTTCGTTCATCTAGCACAAAGGGAACGGGTTGCAGTAGAAAATTTTACTCTGGTTTCTCAGTCTGTTTCCTAGTGCCGGTTTGAAGTTCCTGCAGTTTTCACTCTAAAACCTAGTTGGAGCTAGTACCTCCCCATATATATGTATGGAGTGGAGTTTGCAACTGAAAAGAAACTTTGTGTTCCCAACAAGCTAGGTGAAGGACGGCTTTCACACACAGTTATCTCTCAGAACTGAGCATGTGGAGAGACGTTCGTTCATCTAGCACAAAGGGAAAGGTTTGCAGGAGGAACTTTTACACTTTTTTCTCAGTGTGTTTCCTACTGCCGGTTTGAAGTTCCTGCAGTTTTCACTGTAAAACCGAGTTGGAGCTAGTACCTCCCATATATATGTATGGATTGGAGATTGCAAGTGAAAAGAAACTTTGTGTTCCAAAGAATCTAGGTGAAGTACTGCTTTCACAGACACATAACTCTAAGAACTTAGCATGTGGAGAGACGTTCGTTCATCTAGAACAAAGGGAACGGGTTGCAGGAGAAACTTTTACTCTGGTTTCTCAGTCTATTTCCTAGGGCCGGTTTGAAGTTCCTGCAGTTTTCACTGTAAAACCGAGTTGGAGCTAGGCCCTACCCATATATATATATGGAGTGGAGTTTGCAACTGAAAAGAAACTTTGTGTTCCCAACAAGCTAGGTGAAGGACGGCTTTCACACACACTTATCTCTCAGAACTGAGCATGTGGAGAGACGTTCGTTCATCTAGCACAAAGGGAACTGGTTGCAAGGGAAACTTTCACTCTGGTTTCTCAGTCTGTTTCCTAGTGCCGGTTTGAAGTTCCTGCAGTTTTCACTGTAAAACCGAGTTGGAGCTAGTCCCTACCCATATATATATATGGAGTGGAATTTGCTACTGAAAAGAAACTTTGTGTTCCCAACAAGCAAGGTGAAGGACAGGTTTCACACACACTTATCTCTCAGATCTGAGCATGTGGAGAGACGTCCGTTCATCTAGCACAAAGGGAACGGGTTGCAGGAGAAACTTTTACTCTGGTTTCTCAGTCTGTTTCCTAGTGCCGGTTTGAAGTTCCTGCAGTTTTCACTGTAAAACCCAGTTGGAGCTAGTCCCTACCCATATATATATATGGAGTGGAGTTTGCAACTGAAAAGAAACTTTGTGTTACCAACAAGCTAGGTGTAGGACGGCTTTCACACACACTTATCTCTCAGAACTGAGCATGTGGAGAGACGTTCGTTCATCTAGCACAAAGGGAACGGGTTGCAAGAGAAACTTTTACTCTGGTTTCTCAGTCTGTTTCCTAGTGCCGGTTTGAAGTTCCTGCAGTTTTCACTGTAAAACCGAGTTGGAGCTAGTACCTCCCCATATATATGTATGCAGTGGAGTTTGCAAATGAAAAGAAACTTTGTGTTCCCAACAAGCTAGGTGAAGTACGGCATTCACACACACTTATCTCTCAGAACTGAGCATGTGGAGAGACGTTCGTTCATCTAGCACAAAGGGAACGGGTTGCATGGGAAACATTTACTCTGGTTTCTCAGTCTGTTTCCTAGTGCCGGTTTGAAGTTCCTGCAGTTTTCACTGTAAAACCGAGTTGGAGCTAGTACCTCCCCATATATATGTATGCAGTGGAGTTTGCAACTGAAAAGAAACTTTGTGTTCCCAACAAGCTAGGTGAAGGACGGCTTTCACACACACTTATCTCTCAGAACTGAGCATCTGGAGAGACGTTCGTTCATCTAGCACAAAGGGAACGGGTTGCAGGAGAAACTTTTACTCTGGTTTCTCAGTCTGTTTCCTAGTGCCGGTTTGAAGTTCCTGCAGTTTTCACTGTAAAACCGAGTTGGAGCTAGTACCTCCCCATATATATGTATGGAGTGGAGTTTGCAACTGAAAAGAAACTTTGTGTTCCCAACAAGCTAGGTGAAGGACGGCTTTCACACACACTTATCTCTCAGAACTGAGCATGTGGACAGACGTTCGTTCATCTAGCACAAAGGGAACGGGTTGCAGGAGAAACTTTTACTCTGGTTTCTCAGTCTGTTTCCTAGTGCCGGTTTGAAGTTCCTGCAGTTTTCACTCTAAAACCTAGTTGGAGCTAGTACCTCCCCATATATATGTATGGAGTGGAGTTTGCAACTGAAAAGAAACTTTGTGTTCCCAACAAGCTAGGTGAAGGACGGCTTTCACACACACTTATCTCTCAGAACTGAGCATGTGGAGAGACGTTCGTTCATCTAGCACAAAGGGAACGGGTTGCAGGAGGAACTTTTACTCTGGTTTCTCAGTCTGTTTCCTACTGCCGGTTTGAAGTTCCTGCAGTTTTCACTGTAAAACCGAGTTGGAGCTAGTACCTCCCATATATATGTATGGATTGGAGATTGCAAGTGAAAAGAAATTTTGTGTTCCAAAGAATCTAGGTGAAGTACTGCTTTCACAGACACATAACTCTAAGAACTGAGCATGTGGAGAGACGTTCGTTCATGTAGCACAAAGGGAACCGGTTGCAGGAGAAACTTTTACTCTGGTTTCTCAGTCTGTTTCCAAGTGCCGGTTTGAAATTCCTGCAGTTTTCACTGTAAACCCGAGTTGGAGCTAGTACCTCCCCATATATATGTATGGAATGGAGTTTGCAACTGAAAAGAAACTTTGTGTTCCCAACAAGCTAGGTGTAGGACGGCTTTCACACACACTTATCTCTCAGAACTGAGCATGTGGAGAGACGTTCGTTCATCTAGCACAAAGGGAACGGGTTGCAAGAGAAACTTTTACTCTGGTTTCTCAGTCTGTTTCCTAGGGCCGGTTTGAAGTTCCTGCAGTTTTCACTGTAAAACGGAGTTGGAGCTAGTACCTCTCCATATATATGTATGCAGTGGAGTTTGCAACTGAAAAGAAACTTTGTGTTCCCAACAAGCTAGGTGAAGTACGGCATTCACACACACTTATCTCTCAGAACTGAGCATGTGGGGAGACGTTCGTTCATCTAGCACAAAGGGAACGGGTTGCAGGAGAAACTTTTACTCTGGTTTCTCAGTCTGTTTCCTAGTGCCGGTTTGAAGTTCCTGCAGTTTTCACTCTAAAACATAGTTGGAGCTAGTACCTCCCCATATATATGTATGGAGTGGAGTTTGCAACTGAAAAGAAACTTTGTGTTCCCAACAAGCTAGGTGAAGTACGGCATTCACACACACTTATCTCTCAGAAAAGAGCATGTGGAGAGACGTTCGTTCATCTAGCACAAAGGGAACGGGTTGCAGGGGAAACATTGACTCTGGTTTCTCAGTCTGTTTCCTAGTGCCGGTTTGAAGTTCCTGCAGTTTTCACTGTAAAACCGAGTTGGAGCTAGTACCTCCCCATATATATGTATGCAGTGGAGTTTGCAACTGAAAAGAAACTTTGTGTTCCCAACAAGCTAGGTGAAGGACGGCTTTCACACACACTTATCTCTGAGAACTGAGCATCTGGAGAGACGTTCGTTCATCTAGCACAAAGGGAACGGGTTGCAGGAGAAACTTTTTCTCTGGTTTCTCAGTCTGTTTCCTAGTGCCGGTTTGAAGTTCCTGCAGTTTTCACTGTAAAACCGAGTTGGAGCTAGTACCTCCCCATATATATGTATGGAGTGGAGTTTGCAACTGAAAAGAAACTTTGTGTTCCCAACAAGCTAGGTGAAGGACGGCTTTCACACACACTTATCTCTCAGAAATGAGCATGTGGAGAGACGTTCGTTCATCTAGCACAAAGGGAACGGGTTGCAAGAGAAACTTTTACTCTGGTTTCTCAGTCTGTTTCCTAGTGCCGGTTTGAAGTTCCTGCAGTTTTCACTGTAAAACCGAGTTGGAGCTAGTACCTCCCCATATATATGTATGCAGTGGAGTTTGCAAATGAAAAGAAACTTTGTGTTCCCAACAAGCTAGGTGAAGTACGGCATTCACACACACTTATCTCTCAGAACTGAGCATGTGGAGAGACGTTCATTCATCTAGCACAAAGGGAACGGGTTGCAGGAGAAACATTTACTCTGGTTTCTCAGTCTGTTTCCTAGTGCCGGTTTGAAGTTCCTGCAGTTTTCACTGTAAAACCCAGTTGGAGCTAGTCCCTACCCATATATATATATGGAGTGGAGTTTGCAACTGAAAAGAAACTTTGTGTTACCAACAAGCTAGGTGTAGGACGGCTTTCACACACACTTATCTCTCAGAACTGAGCATGTGGAGAGACGTTCGTTCATCTAGCACAAAGGGAACGGGTTGCAAGAGAAACTTTTACTCTGGTTTCTCAGTCTGTTTCCTAGTGCCGGTTTGAAGTTCCTGCAGTTTTCACTCTAAAACCTAGTTGGAGCTAGTACCTCCCCATATATATGTATGGAGTGGAGTTTGCAACTGAAAAGAAACTTTGTGTTCCCAACAAGCTAGGTGAAGGACGGCTTTCACACACACTTATCTCTCAGAACTGAGCATGTGGAGAGACGTTCGTTCATCTAGCACAAAGGGAACGGGTTGCAGGAGGAACTTTTACTCTGGTTTCTCAGTCTGTTTCCTACTGCCGGTTTGAAGTTCCTGCAGTTTTCACTGTAAAACCGAGTTGGAGCTAGTACCTCCCATATATATGTATGGATTGGAGATTGCAAGTGAAAAGAAATTTTGTGTTCCAAAGAATCTAGGTGAAGTACTGCTTTCACAGACACATAACTCTAAGAACTGAGCATGTGGAGAGACGTTCGTTCATGTAGCACAAAGGGAACCGGTTGCAGGAGAAACTTTTACTCTGGTTTCTCAGTCTGTTTCCAAGTGCCGGTTTGAAATTCCTGCAGTTTTCACTGTAAACCCGAGTTGGAGCTAGTACCTCCCCATATATATGTATGGAATGGAGTTTGCAACTGAAAAGAAACTTTGTGTTCCCAACAAGCTAGGTGTAGGACGGCTTTCACACACACTTATCTCTCAGAACTGAGCATGTGGAGAGACGTTCGTTCATCTAGCACAAAGGGAACGGGTTGCAAGAGAAACTTTTACTCTGGTTTCTCAGTCTGTTTCCTAGGGCCGGTTTGAAGTTCCTGCAGTTTTCACTGTAAAACGGAGTTGGAGCTAGTACCTCTCCATATATATGTATGCAGTGGAGTTTGCAACTGAAAAGAAACTTTGTGTTCCCAACAAGCTAGGTGAAGTACGGCATTCACACACACTTATCTCTCAGAACTGAGCATGTGGGGAGACGTTCGTTCATCTAGCACAAAGGGAACGGGTTGCAGGAGAAACTTTTACTCTGGTTTCTCAGTCTGTTTCCTAGTGCCGGTTTGAAGTTCCTGCAGTTTTCACTCTAAAACATAGTTGGAGCTAGTACCTCCCCATATATATGTATGGAGTGGAGTTTGCAACTGAAAAGAAACTTTGTGTTCCCAACAAGCTAGGTGAAGTACGGCATTCACACACACTTATCTCTCAGAAAAGAGCATGTGGAGAGACGTTCGTTCATCTAGCACAAAGGGAACGGGTTGCAGGGGAAACATTGACTCTGGTTTCTCAGTCTGTTTCCTAGTGCCGGTTTGAAGTTCCTGCAGTTTTCACTGTAAAACCGAGTTGGAGCTAGTACCTCCCCATATATATGTATGCAGTGGAGTTTGCAACTGAAAAGAAACTTTGTGTTCCCAACAAGCTAGGTGAAGGACGGCTTTCACACACACTTATCTCTGAGAACTGAGCATCTGGAGAGACGTTCGTTCATCTAGCACAAAGGGAACGGGTTGCAGGAGAAACTTTTTCTCTGGTTTCTCAGTCTGTTTCCTAGTGCCGGTTTGAAGTTCCTGCAGTTTTCACTGTAAAACCGAGTTGGAGCTAGTACCTCCCCATATATATGTATGGAGTGGAGTTTGCAACTGAAAAGAAACTTTGTGTTCCCAACAAGCTAGGTGAAGGACGGCTTTCACACACACTTATCTCTCAGAAATGAGCATGTGGAGAGACGTTCGTTCATCTAGCACAAAGGGAACGGGTTGCAAGAGAAACTTTTACTCTGGTTTCTCAGTCTGTTTCCTAGTGCCGGTTTGAAGTTCCTGCAGTTTTCACTGTAAAACCGAGTTGGAGCTAGTACCTCCCCATATATATGTATGCAGTGGAGTTTGCAAATGAAAAGAAACTTTGTGTTCCCAACAAGCTAGGTGAAGTACGGCATTCACACACACTTATCTCTCAGAACTGAGCATGTGGAGAGACGTTCATTCATCTAGCACAAAGGGAACGGGTTGCAGGAGAAACATTTACTCTGGTTTCTCAGTCTGTTTCCTAGTGCCGGTTTGAAGTTCCTGCAGTTTTCACTGTAAAACCCAGTTGGAGCTAGTCCCTACCCATATATATATATGGAGTGGAGTTTGCAACTGAAAAGAAACTTTGTGTTACCAACAAGCTAGGTGTAGGACGGCTTTCACACACACTTATCTCTCAGAACTGAGCATGTGGAGAGACGTTCGTTCATCTAGCACAAAGGGAACGGGTTGCAAGAGAAACTTTTACTCTGGTTTCTCAGTCTGTTTCCTAGTGCCGGTTTGAAGTTCCTGCAGTTTTCACTGTAAAACCGAGTTGGAGCTAGTACCTCCCCATATATATGTATGCAGTGGAGTTTGCAAATGAAAAGAAACTTTGTGTTCCCAACAAGCTAGGTGAAGTACGGCATTCACACACACTTATCTCTCAGAACTGAGCATGTGGAGAGACGTTCGTTCATCTAGCACAAAGGGAACGGGTTGCATGGGAAACATTTACTCTGGTTTCTCAGTCTGTTTCCTAGTGCCGGTTTGAAGTTCCTGCAGTTTTCACTGTAAAACCGAGTTGGAGCTAGTACCTCCCCATATATATGTATGCAGTGGAGTTTGCAACTGAAAAGAAACTTTGTGTTCCCAACAAGCTAGGTGAAGGACGGCTTTCACACACACTTATCTCTCAGAACTGAGCATCTGGAGAGACGTTCGTTCATCTAGCACAAAGGGAACGGGTTGCAGGAGAAACTTTTACTCTGGTTTCTCAGTCTGTTTCCTAGTGCCGGTTTGAAGTTCCTGCAGTTTTCACTGTAAAACCGAGTTGGAGCTAGTACCTCCCCATATATATGTATGGAGTGGAGTTTGCAACTGAAAAGAAACTTTGTGTTCCCAACAAGCTAGGTGAAGGACGGCTTTAACACACACTTATCTCTCAGAACTGAGCATGTGGACAGACGTTCGTTCATCTAGCACAAAGGGAACGGGTTGCAGGAGAAACTTTTACTCTGGTTTCTCAGTCTGTTTCCTAGTGCCGGTTTGAAGTTCCTGCAGTTTTCACTCTAAAACCTAGTTGGAGCTAGTACCTCCCCATATATATGTATGGAGTGGAGTTTGCAACTGAAAAGAAACTTTGTGTTCCCAACAAGCTAGGTGAAGGACGGCTTTCACACACACTTATCTCTCAGAACTGAGCATGTGGAGAGACGTTCGTTCATCTAGCACAAAGGGAACGGGTTGCAGGAGGAACTTTTACTCTGGTTTCTCAGTCTGTTTCCTACTGCCGGTTTGAAGTTCCTGCAGTTTTCACTGTAAAACCGAGTTGGAGCTAGTACCTCCCATATATATGTATGGATTGGAGATTGCAAGTGAAAAGAAATTTTGTGTTCCAAAGAATCTAGGTGAAGTACTGCTTTCACAGACACATAACTCTAAGAACTGAGCATGTGGAGAGACGTTCGTTCATGTAGCACAAAGGGAACCGGTTGCAGGAGAAACTTTTACTCTGGTTTCTCAGTCTGTTTCCAAGTGCCGGTTTGAAATTCCTGCAGTTTTCACTGTAAACCCGAGTTGGAGCTAGTACCTCCCCATATATATGTATGGAATGGAGTTTGCAACTGAAAAGAAACTTTGTGTTCCCAACAAGCTAGGTGTAGGACGGCTTTCACACACACTTATCTCTCACAACTGAGCATGAGGAGAGACGTTCGTTCATCTAGCACAAAGGGAACGGGTTGCAAGAGAAACTTTTACTCTGGTTTCTCAGTCTGTTTCCTAGGGCCGGTTTGAAGTTCCTGCAGTTTTCACTGTAAAACGGAGTTGGAGCTAGTACCTCCCCATATATATGTATGCAGTGGAGTTTGCAACTGAAAAGAAACTTTGTGTTCCCAACAAGCTAGGTGAAGTACGGCATTCACACACACTTATCTCTCAGAACTGAGCATGTGGAGAGACGTTCGTTCATCTAGCACAAAGGGAACGGGTTGCAGGGGAAACATTGACTCTGGTTTCTCAGTCTGTTTCCTAGTGCCGGTTTGAAGTTCCTGCAGTTTTCACTGTAAAACCGAGTTGGAGCTAGTACCTCCCCATATATATGTATGCAGTGGAGTTTGCAACTGAAAAGAAACTTTGTGTTCCCAACAAGCTAGGTGAAGGACGGGTTTCACACACACTTATCTCTCAGAACTGAGCATCTGGAGAGACGTTCGTTCATCTAGCACAAAGGGAACGGGTTGCAGGAGAAACTTTTTCTCTGGTTTCTCAGTCTGTTTCCTAGTGCCGGTTTGAAGTTCCTGCAGTTTTCACTGTAAAACCGAGTTGGAGCTAGTACCTCCCCATATATATGTATGGAGTGGAGTTTGCAACTGAAAAGAAACTTTGTGTTCCCAACAAGCTAGGTGAAGGACGGCTTTCACACACACTTATCTCTCAGAAATGAGCATGTGGAGAGACGTTCGTTCATCTAGCACAAAGGGAACGGGTTGCAGGAGAAACTTTTACTCTGGTTTCTCAGTCTGTTTCCTAGTGCCGGTTTGAAGTTCCTGCAGTTTTCACTCTAAAACATAGTTGGAGCTAGTACCTCCCCTTATATATGTATGGAGTGGAGTTTGCAACTGAAAAGAAACTTTGTGTTCCCAACAAGCTAGGTGAAGTACGGCATTCACACACACTTATCTCTCAGAAAAGAGCATGTGGAGAGACGTTCGTTCATCTAGCACAAAGGGAACGGGTTGCAGGGGAAACATTGACTCTGGTTTCTCAGTCTGTTTCCTAGTGCCGGTTTGAAGTTCCTGCAGTTTTCACTGTAAAACCGAGTTGGAGCTAGTACCTCCCCATATATATGTATGGAGTGGAGTTTGCAACTGAAAAGAAACTTTGTGTTCCCAACAAGCTAGGTGAAGGACGGCTTTCACACACACTTATCTCTCAGAAATGAGCATGTGGAGAGACGTTCGTTCATCTAGCACAAAGGGAACGGGTTGCAGGAGAAACTTTTACTCTGGTTTCTCAGTCTGTTTCCTAGTGCCGGTTTGAAGTTCCTGCAGTTTTCACTCTAAAACATAGTTGGAGCTAGTACCTCCCCTTATATATGTATGGAGTGGAGTTTGCAACTGAAAAGAAACTTTGTGTTCCCAACAAGCTAGGTGAAGTACGGCATTCACACACACTTATCTCTCAGAAAAGAGCACGTGGAGAGACGTTCGTTCATCTAGCACAAAGGGAACGGGTTGCAGGGGAAACATTGACTCTGGTTTCTCAGTCTGTTTCCTAGTGCCGGTTTGAAGTTCCTGCAGTTTTCACTGTAAAACCGAGTTGGAGCTAGTACCTCCCCATATATATGTATGCAGTGGAGTTTGCAACTGAAAAGAAACTTTGTGTTCCCAACAAGCTAGGTGAAGGACGGCTTTCACACACACTTATCTCTGAGAACTGAGCATGTGGACAGACGTTCGTTCATCTAGCACAAAGGGAACGGGTTGCAGGAGAAACTTTTACTCTGGTTTCTCAGTCTGTTTCCTAGTGCCGGTTTGAAGTTCCTGCAGTTTTCACTCTAAAACCTAGTTGGAGCTAGTACCTCCCCATATATATGTATGGAGTGGAGTTTGCAACTGAAAAGAAACTTTGTGTTCCCAACAAGCTAGGTGAAGGACGGCTTTCACACACACTTATCTCTCAGAACTGAGCATGTGGAGAGACGTTCGTTCATCTAGCACAAAGGGAACGGGTTGCAGGAGGAACTTTTACTCTGGTTTCTCAGTCTGTTTCCTACTGCCGGTTTGAAGTTCCTGCAGTTTTCACTGTAAAACCGAGTTGGAGCTAGTACCTCCCATATATATGTATGGATTGGAGATTGCAAGTGAAAAGAAATTTTGTGTTCCAAAGAATCTAGGTGAAGTACTGCTTTCACAGACACATAACTCTAAGAACTGAGCATGTGGAGAGACGTTCGTTCATGTAGCACAAAGGGAACCGGTTGCAGGAGAAACTTTTACTCTGGTTTCTCAGTCTGTTTCCAAGTGCCGGTTTGAAATTCCTGCAGTTTTCACTGTAAACCCGAGTTGGAGCTAGTACCTCCCCATATATATGTATGGAATGGAGTTTGCAACTGAAAAGAAACTTTGTGTTCCCAACAAGCTAGGTGTAGGACGGCTTTCACACACACTTATCTCTCACAACTGAGCATGTGGAGAGACGTTCGTTCATCTAGCACAAAGGGAACGGGTTGCAAGAGAAACTTTTACTCTGGTTTCTCAGTCTGTTTCCTAGGGCCGGTTTGAAGTTCCTGCAGTTTTCACTGTAAAACGGAGTTGGAGCTAGTACCTCCCCATATATATGTATGCAGTGGAGTTTGCAACTGAAAAGAAACTTTGTGTTCCCAACAAGCTAGGTGAAGTACGGCATTCACACACACTTATCTCTCAGAACTGAGCATGTGGAGAGACGTTCGTTCATCTAGCACAAAGGGAACGGGTTGCAGGGGAAACATTGACTCTGGTTTCTCAGTCTGTTTCCTAGTGCCGGTTTGAAGTTCCTGCAGTTTTCACTGTAAAACCGAGTTGGAGCTAGTACCTCCCCATATATATGTATGGAGTGGAGTTTGCAACTGAAAAGAAACTTTGTGTTCCCAACAAGCTAGGTGAAGGACGGGTTTCACACACACTTATCTCTCAGAACTGAGCATCTGGAGAGACGTTCGTTCATCTAGCACAAAGGGAACGGGTTGCAGGAGAAACTTTTTCTCTGGTTTCTCAGTCTGTTTCCTAGTGCCGGTTTGAAGTTCCTGCAGTTTTCACTGTAAAACCGAGTTGGAGCTAGTACCTCCCCATATATATGTATGGAGTGGAGTTTGCAACTGAAAAGAAACTTTGTGTTCCCAACAAGCTAGGTGAAGGACGGCTTTCACACACACTTATCTCTCAGAAATGAGCATGTGGAGAGACGTTCGTTCATCTAGCACAAAGGGAACGGGTTGCAGGAGAAACTTTTACTCTGGTTTCTCAGTCTGTTTCCTAGTGCCGGTTTGAAGTTCCTGCAGTTTTCACTCTAAAACATAGTTGGAGCTAGTACCTCCCCTTATATATGTATGGAGTGGAGTTTGCAACTGAAAAGAAACTTTGTGTTCCCAACAAGCTAGGTGAAGTACGGCATTCACACACACTTATCTCTCAGAAAAGAGCATGTGGAGAGACGTTCGTTCATCTAGCACAAAGGGAACGGGTTGCAGGGGAAACATTGACTCTGGTTTCTCAGTCTGTTTCCTAGTGCCGGTTTGAAGTTCCTGCTGTTTTCACTGTAAAACCGAGTTGGAGCTAGTACCTCCCCATATATATGTATGCAGTGGAGTTTGCAACTGAAAAGAAACTTTGTGTTCCCAACAAGCTAGGTGAAGGACGGCTTTCACACACACTTATCTCTGAGAACTGAGCATCTGGAGAGACGTTCGTTCATCTAGCACAAAGGGAACGGGTTGCAGGAGAAACTTTTTCTCTGGTTTCTCAGTCTGTTTCCTAGTGCCGGTTTGAATTTCCTGCAGTTTTCACTGTAAAACCGAGTTGGAGCTAGTACCTCCCCATATATATGTATGGAGTGGAGTTTGCAACTGAAAAGAAACTTTGTGTTCCCAACAAGCTAGGTGAAGGACGGCTTTCACACACACTTATCTCTCAGAAATGAGCATGTGGAGAGACGTTCGTTCATCTAGCACAAAGGGAACGGGTTGCAAGAGAAACTTTTACTCTGGTTTCTCAGTCTGTTTCCTAGTGCCGGTTTGAAGTTCCTGCAGTTTTCACTGTAAAACCGAGTTGGAGCTAGTACCTCCCCATATATATGTATGCAGTGGAGTTTGCAAATGAAAAGAAACTTTGTGTTCCCAACAAGCTAGGTGAAGTACGGCATTCACACACACTTATCTCTCAGAACTGAGCATGTGGAGAGACGTTCGTTCATCTAGCACAAAGGGAACGGGTTGCAGGAGAAACATTTACTCTGGTTTCTCAGTCTGTTTCCTAGTGCCGGTTTGAAGTTCCTGCAGTTTTCACTGTAAAACCGAGTTGGAGCTAGTACCTCCCCATATATATGTATGCAGTGGAGTTTGCAACTGAAAAGAAACTTTGTGTTCCCAACAAGCTAGGTGAAGGACGGCTTTCACACACACTTATCTCTCAGAACTGAGCATCTGGAGAGACGTTCGTTCATCTAGCATAAAGGGAACGGGTTGCAGGAGAAACTTTTACTCTGGTTTCTCAGTCTGTTTCCTAGTGCCGGTTTGAAGTTCCTGCAATTTTCACTGTAAAACCGAGTTGGAGCTAGTACCTCCCCATATATATGTATGGAGTGGAGTTTGCAACTGAAAAGAAACTTTGTGTTCCCAACAAGCTAGGTGAAGGACGGCTTTCACACACACTTATCTCTCAGAACTGAGCATGTGGACAGACGTTCGTTCATCTAGCACAAAGGGAACGGGTTGCAGGAGAAACTTTTACTCTGGTTTCTCAGTCTGTTTCCTAGTGCCGGTTTGAAGTTCCTGCAGTTTTCACTCTAAAACCTAGTTGGAGCTAGTACCTCCCCATATATATGTATGGAGTGGAGTTTGCAACTGAAAAGAAACTTTGTGTTCCCAACAAGCTAGGTGAAGGACGGCTTTCACACACACTTATCTCTCAGAACTGAGCATGTGGAGAGACGTTCGTTCATCTAGCACAAAGGGAACGGGTTGCAGGAGGAACTTTTACTCTGGTTTCTCAGTCTGTTTCCTACTGCCGGTTTGAAGTTCCTGCAGTTTTCACTGTAAAACCGAGTTGGAGCTTGTACCTCCCATATATATGTATGGATTGGAGATTGCAAGTGAAAAGAAATTTGTGTTCCAAAGAATCTAGGTGAAGTACTGCTTTCACAGACACATAACTCTAAGAACTGAGCATGTGGAGAGACGTTCGTTCATGTAGCACAAAGGGAACCGGTTGCAGGAGAAACTTTTACTCTGGTTTCTCAGTCTGTTTCCAAGTGCCGGTTTGAAATTCCTGCAGTTTTCACTGTAAACCCGAGTTGGAGCTAGTACCTCCCCATATATATTTATGGAATGGAGTTTGCAACTGAAAAGAAACTTTGTGTTCCCAACAAGCTAGGTGGAGGACGGCTTTCACACACACTTATCTCTCACAACTGAGCATGTGGAGAGACGTTCGTTCATCTAGCACAAAGGGAACGGGTTGCAAGAGAAACTTTTACTCTGGTTTCTCAGTCTGTTTCCTAGGGCCGGTTTGAAGTTCCTGCAGTTTTCACTGTAAAACGGAGTTGGAGCTAGTACCTCCCCATATATATGTATGCAGTGGAGTTTGCAACTGAAAAGAAACTTTGTGTTCCCAACAAGCTAGGTGAAGTACGGCATTCACACACACTTATCTCTCAGAACTGAGCATGTGGAGAGACGTTCGTTCATCTAGCACAAAGGGAACGGGTTGGAGGGGAAACATTGACTCTGGTTTCTCAGTCTGTTTCCTAGAGCCGGTTTGAAGTTCCTGCAGTTTTCACTGTAAAACCGAGTTGGAGCTAGTACCTCCCCATATATATGTATGCAGTGGAGTTTGCAACTGAAAAGAAACTTTGTGTTCCCAACAAGCTAGGTGAAGGACGGCTTTCACACACACTTATCTCTCAGAACTGAGCATCTGGAGAGACGTTCGTTCATCTAGCACAAAGGGAACGGGTTGCAGGAGAAACTTTTTCTCTGGTTTCTCAGTCTGTTTCCTAGTACCGGTTTGAAGTTCCTGCAGTTTTCACTGTAAAACCGAGTTGGAGCTAGTACCACCCCATATATATGTATGGAGTGGAGTTTGCAACTGAAAAGAAACTTTGTATTCCCAACAAGCTAGGTGAAGGACGGATTTCGCACACACTTACCACTCAGAACTGAGCATGTGGAGAGACGTTCGTTCATCTAGCACAAAGGGAACGGGTTGCAGGAGAAACTTTTCTCTGGTTTCTCAGTCTGTTTCCTAGTGCCGTTTTGAAGTTCCTGCAGTTTTCACTCTAAAACCTAGTTGGAGCTAGTACCTCCCCATATATATTTATGGAGTGGAGTTTGCAACTGAAAAGAAACTTTGTGTTCCCAACAAGCTAGGTGAAGGACGGCTTTCACACACACTTATTTCTCAGAACTGAGCATGTGGAGAGACGTTCGTTCATCTAGCACAAAGGGAACGGGTTGCAGGAGAAACTTTTACTCTGGTTTCTCAGTCTGTTTCCTAGTGCCGGTTTGAAGTTCCTGCAGTTTTCACTGTGAAACCGAGTTGGAGCTAGTCCCTTCCCATATATATGTATGGAGTGGAGTTTGCAACTGAAAAGAAACTTTGTGTTCCCAACAAGATAGATGAAGGACGGCTTTCACACACACTTATCTCTCAGAACTGAGCATGTGGAGAGACGTTCGTTCATCTAGCACAAAGTTAGCGGGTTCCAGGAGAAACTTTTAATCTGGTTTGTCATTCTGTTTCCTAGTGCCGGTTTGAAGTTCCTGCAGTTTTCACTGTAAAACCGAGTTGGAGCTAGTACCTCCCCATATATATGTATGGAGTGGGGTTTGCAACTGAAAAGAAACTTTGTGTTCCCAACAAGCTAGGTGAAGGACGGCTTTCGCACACACTTACCACTCAGAACTGAGCATGTGGAGAGACGTTCGTTCATCTAGCACAAAGGGAACGGGTTGCAGGAGAAACTTTTCTCTGGTTTCTCAGTCTGTTTCCTAGTGCCGGTTTGAAGTTCCTGCAGTTTTCACTCTAAAACCTAGTTGGAGCTAGTACCTCCCCATATATATGTTGGAGTGGAGTTTGCAACTGAAAAGAAACTTTGTGTTCCCAACAAGCTAGGTGAAGGACGGCTTTCACACACAGTTATCTCTCAGAACTGAGCATGTGGAGAGACGTTCGTTCATCTAGCACAAAGGGAACGGGTTGCAGGAGAAACTTTTTCTCTGGTTTCTCAGTCTGTTTCCTAGTGCCGGTTTGAAGTTCCTGCAGTTTTCACTGTAAATCCGAGTTGGAGCTAGTCCCTACCCATATATATATATGGAGTGGAGTTTGCAACTGAAAAGAAACTTTGTGTTCCCAACAAGCTAGTTGAAGGACGGCTTTCACACACACTTATCTCTCATAACTGAGCATGTGGAGAGACGTTCGTTCATCTAGCACAAAGGGAACGGGTTGCAGGAGAAACTTTTACTCTGGTTTCTCAGTCTGTTTCCTAGTGCCGGTTTGAAGTTCCTGCAGTTTTCACTGTAAAACCGAGTTGGAGCTAGTCCCTACCCATATATATATATGGAGTGGAGTTTCCAACTGAAAAGAAACTTTGTGTTCCCAACAAGCTAGGTGAAGGACGGCTTTCACACACACTTATCACTCAGAACTGAGCATGTGGAGAGACGTTCGTTCATCTAGCACAAAGGGAACGGGTTTCAGGAGAAACTTTTACTCTGGTTTCTCAGTCTGTTTCCTAGTGCCGGTTTGAAGTTCCTGCAGTTTTCACTGTAAAACCGAGTTGGAGCTAGTACCTCCCCATATATATGTATGGAGTGGAGTTTGCAACTGAAAAGAAACTTTGTGTTCCCAACAAGCTAGGTGAAGGACGGCTTTCACACACACTTATCACTCAGAACTGAGCATGTGGAGAGACGTTCGTTCATCTAGCACAAAGGGAACGGGTTTCAGGAGAAACTTTTACTCTGGCTTCTCAGTCTGTTTCCTAGTGCCGGTTTGAAGTTCCTGCAGTTTTCACTGTAAAACCGAGTTGGAGCTAGTACCTCCCCATATATATGTATGGAGTGGAGTTTGCAACTGAAAAGAAACTTTGTGTTCCCAACAAGCTAGGTGAAGGACGGCTTTCACACACACTTATCTCTCAGAACTGAGCATGTGGAGAGACGTTCGTTCATCTAGCCCAAAGGGAACGGGTTGCAGGGGAAACCTTTACTCTGGTTTCTAAGTCTGTTTCCTAGTGCCGGTTTGAATTTCCTGCAGTTTTCACTGTAAAACCGAGTTGGAGCTAGTACCTCCCCATATATATGTATGCAGTGGAGTTTGCAACTGAAAAGAAACTTTGTGTTCCCAACAAGCTAGTTGAAGGACGGCTTTCACACACACTTATCTCTCAGAACTGAGCATCTGGAGAGACGTTCGTTCATCTAGCACAAAGGGAACGGGTTGCAGGAGAAACTTTTACTCTGGTTTCTCAGTCTGTTTCCTAGTGCCGGTTTGAAGTTCCTGCAGTTTTCACTGTAAAACCTAGTTGGAGCTAGTACCTCCCCATATATATGTATGGAGTGGACTTTGCAACTGAAAAGAAACTTTGTGTTCCCAATAAGCTAGGTGAAGGACGGCTTTCACACACACTTATCACTCAGAACTGAGCATGTGGAGAGACGTTCGTTCATCTAGCACAAAGGGAACGGGTTGCAGGAGAAACTTTTACTCTGGTTTCTCAGTCTGTTTCCTAGTGCCGGTTTGAAGTTCCTGCAGTTTTCACTCTAAAACCTAGTTGGAGCTAGTACCTCCCCATATATATGTATGGAGTGGAGTTTGCAACTGAAAAGAATCTTTGTGTTCCCAACAAGTTAGGTGAAGGACGGCTTTCACACACACTTATCTCTCAGAACTGAGCATGTGGAGAGACGTTCGTTCATCCAGCACAAAGGGAATGGTTTGCAGGAGGAACTTTTACTCTGGTTTCTCAGTCTGTTTCCTATTGCCGGTTTGAAGTTCCTGCAGTTTTCACTGTAAAACCGAGTTGGAGCTAGTACCTCCCATATATATGTATGGATTGGAGATTGCAAGTGAAAAGAAACTTTGTGTTCCAAATAATCTAGGTGAAGTACTGCTTTCACAGACACATAACTCTAAGAACTGAGCATGTGGAGAGACGTTCGTTCATGTAGCACAAAGGGAACCGGTTGCAGGAGAAAATTTTACTCTGGTTTCTCAGTCTGTTTCCAAGTGCCGGTTTGAAATTCCTGCAGTTTTCACTGTAAACCCGAGTTGGAGCTAGTACCTCCCCATATATATGTATGGAGTGGAGTTTGCAACTGAAAAGAAACTTTGTGTTCCCAACAAGCTAGGTGAAGGAAGGCTTTCACACACACTTATCTCTCAAAACTGAGCATGTGGAGAGACGTTCGTTCATCTAGCACAAAGGGAACGGGTTGCAGGGGAAACATTTACTCTGGTTTCTCAGTCTGTTTCCTAGTGCCGGTTTGAAGTTCCTGCAGTTTTCACTGTAAAACCGAGTTGGAGCTAGTCCCTCCCCATATATATGTATGGAGTGGAGTTTGCAACTGAAAAGAAACTTTGTGTTCCCAACAAGCTAGGTGAAGGACGGCTTTCACACACACTTATCTCTCAGAACTGAGCACGTTGAGAGTCTTTCGTTCATCTAGAACAAAGGGAACGGTTTGCAGGAGAAACTTTTACTCTGGTTTCTCAGTCTGTTTCCTAGTGCCGGTTTGAAGTTCCTGCAGTTTTCATTGTAAAACCGAGTTGGAGCTAGTCCCTACCCATATATATATATGGAGTGGAGTTTGCAACTGAAAAGAAACTTTGTGTTCCCAACAAGCTAGGTGAAGGACGGCTTTCGCACACACTTACCACTCAGAACTGAGTATGTGGTGAGACGTTCGTTCATCTAGCACAAAGGGAACGGGTTGCAGGAGAAACTTTTACTCTGGTTTCTCAGTCTGTTTCCTAGTGCCGGTTTGAAGTTCCTGCAGTTTTCACTGTAAAACCGAGTTGGAGCTAGTCCCTACCCATATATATATATGGAGTGGAGTTTGCAACTGAAAAGAAACTTTGTGTTCCCAACAAGCTAGGTGAAGGACGGCTTTCACACACACTTATCTCTCAGAACTGAGCATGTGGAGAGACGTTCGTTCATCTAGCACAAAGGAAACGGGTTGCAGGGAAACATTTACTCTGGTTTCTCAGTCTGTTTCCTAGTGCCGGTTTGAAGTTCCTGCAGTTTTCACTGTAAAACCGGGTTGGAGCTAGTACCTCCCCATATATATGTATGGAGTGGAGTTTGCAACTGAAAAGAAACTTTGTGTTCCCAACAAGCTAGGTGAAGGAAAGCTTTCATACACACTTATCTCTCAGAACTGAGCATGTGGAGAGACGTTCGTTCATCTAGCACAAAGGGAACGGGTTGCAGGGGAAACATTTACTCTGGTTTCTCAGTCTGTTTCCTAGTGCCGGTTTGAAGTTCCTGCAGTTTTCACTGTAAAAACGATTTGGAGCTAGTCCCTCCCCATATATATGTATGGAGTGGAGTTTGCAACTGAAAAGAAACTTTGTGTTCCCAACAAGCTAGGTGAAGGACGGCTTTCACACACAGTTATCTCACAGAACTGAGCATGTGGAGAGACGTTCGTTCATCTAGCACAAAGGGAACGGGTTGCAGGAGAAACTTTTACTCTGGTTTCTCAGTCTGTTTCCTAGTGCCGGTTTGAAGTTCCTGCAGTTTTCCCTGTAAAACCGAGTTGGAGCTAGTACCTCCCCATATATATGTATGGAGTGGAGTTTGCAACTGAAAAGAAACTTTGTCTTCCCAACAAGCTAGGTGAAGGACGGCTTTCACACACACTTATCTCTAAGAACTGAGCATTTGGAGAGACGTTCGTTCATCTAGCACAAAGGGAACGGGTTGCAGGGGAAACATTTACTCTGGTTTCTCAGTCTGTTTCCTAGTGCCGGTTTGAAGTTCCTGCAGTTTTCACTGTAAAACCGAGTTGGAGCTAGTACCTCCCCATATATATGTATGGAGTGGAGTTTGCAACTGAAAAGAAACTTTGTGTTCCCAACAAGCTAGGAGAAGGACGGCATCACACACACTTATCTCTCAGAACTGAGCATGTGGAGAGACGTTCGTTCATCTAGCACAAAGGGAACGGGTTGCAGGAGAAACTTTTACTCTGGTTTCTCAGTCTGTTTCCTAGTGCCGGTTTGAAGTTCCTGCAGTTTTCACTCTAAAACCTAGTTGGAGCTAGTACCTCCCCATATATATGTATGGAGTGGAGTTTGCAACTGAAAAGAAACTTTGTGTTCCCAACAAGATAGGTGAAGGACGGCTTTCACACACACTTATCTCTCAGAACTGAGCATGTGGAGAGACGTTCGTTCATCTAGCACAAAGGGAACGGGTTGCAGGAGAAACTTTTACTCTGTTTTCTCAGTCTATTTCCTAGTGCCGGTTTGAAGTTTCTGCAGTTTTCACTGTAAAACCGAGTTGGATCTAGTCCCTACCCATATATATATATGGAGTGGAGTTTGCAACTGGAAAGAAACTTTGTGTTCCCAACAAGCTAGGTGAAGGACGGCTTTCACACACACTTATCACTCAGAACTGAGCATGTGGAGAGACGTTCGTTCATCTAGCACAAAGGGAATGGGTTGCAGGAGAAACTTTTACTCTGGTTTCTCAGTCTGTTTCCTAGTGCCGGTTTGAAGTTCCTGCAGTTTTCACTGTAAAACCGAGTTGGAGCTAGTCCCTACCCATATGTTTGTATGGAGTGTAGTTTGCAACTGAAAAGAAACGTTGTGTTCCCAACAAGCTAGGTGAAGGACGGCTTTCACACACACTTATCTCTCAGAACTGAGCATCTGGAGAGACGTTCGTTCATCTAGCACAAAGGGAACGGGTTGCAGGAGAAACTTTTTCTCTGGTTTCTCAGTCTGTTTCCTAGTGCCGGTTTGAAGTTCCTGCAGTTTTCACTGTAAAACCGAGTTGGAGCTAGTACCTCCCCATATATATGTATGGAGTGGAGTTTGCAACTGAAAAGAAACTTTGTGTTCCCAACAAGCTAGGTGAAGGACGGCTTTCACACACACTTATCTCTCAGAAATGAGCACGTGGAGAGACGTTCGTTCATCTAGCACAAAGGGAACGGGTTGCAGGAGAAACTTTTACTCTGGTTTCTCAGTCTGTTTCCTAGTGCCGGTTTGAAGTTCCTGCAATTTTCACTCTAAAACATAGTTGGAGCTAGTACCTCCCCATATATATGTATGGAGTGGAGTTTGCAACTGAAAAGAAACTTTGTGTTCCCAACAAGCTAGGTGAAGTACGGCATTCACACACACTTATCTCTCAGAACTGAGCATGTGGAGAGACGTTCGTTCATCTAGCACAAAGGGAACGGGTTGCAGGGGAAACATTGACTCTGGTTTCTCAGTCTGTTTCCTAGTGCCGGTTTGAAGTTCCTGCAGTTTTCACTGTAAAACCGAGTTGGAGCTAGTACCTCCCCATATATATGTATGCAGTGGAGTTTGCAACTGAAAAGAAACTTTGTGTTCCCAACAAGCTAGGTGAAGGACGGCTTTCACACACACTTATCTCTGAGAACTGAGCATCTGGAGAGACGTTCGTTCATCTAGCACAAAGGGAACGGGTTGCAGGAGAAACTTTTTCTCTGGTTTCTCAGTCTGTTTCCTAGTGCCGGTTTGAAGTTCCTGCAGTTTTCACTGTAAAACCGAGTTGGAGCTAGTACCTCCCCATATATATGTATGGAGTGGAGTTTGCAACTGAAAAGAAACTTTGTGTTCCCAACAAGCTAGGTGAAGGACGGCTTTCACACACACTTATCTCTCAGAAATGAGCATGTGGAGAGACGTTCGTTCATCTAGCACAAAGGGAACGGGTTGCAGGAGAAACTTTTACTCTGGTTTCTCAGTCTGTTTCCTAGTGCCGGTTTGAAGTTCCTGCAGTTTTCACTCTAAAATATAGTTGGAGCTAGTACCTCCCCATATATATGTATGGAGTGGAGTTTGCAACTGAAAAGAAACTTTGTGTTCCCAACAAGCTAGGTGAAGGACGGCTTTCACACACACTTATCTCTCACAACTGAGCATGTGGAGAGACGTTCGTTCATCTAGCACAAAGGGAACGGGTTGCAAGTGAAACTTTTACTCTGGTTTCTCAGTCTGTTTCCTAGGGCCGGTTTGAAGTTCCTGCAGTTTTCACTGTAAAACCGAGTTGGAGCTAGTACCTCCCATATATATGTATGGATTGGAGATTGCAAGTGAAAAGAAACTTTGTGTTCCAAAGAATCTAGGTGAAGTACTGCTTTCACAGACACATAACTCTAAGAACTGAGCATGTGGAGAGACGTTCGTTCATGTAGCAAAAAGGGAACCGGTTGCAGGAGAAACTTTTACTCTGGTTTCTCAGTCTCTTTCCAAGTGCCGGTTTGAAATTCCTGCAGTTTTCACTGTAAACCCGAGTTGAAGCTAGTACCTCCCCATATATATGTATGGAATGGAGTTTGCAACTGAAAAGAAACTTTGTGTTCCCAACAAGCTAGGTGAAGGACGGCTTTCACACACACTTATCTCTCAGAACTGAGCATGTGGAGAGACGTTCGTTCATCTAGCACAAAGGGAACGGGTTGCAGGAGAAACTTTTACTCTGGTTTCTCAGTCTGCTTCCTAGTGCCGGTTTGAAGTTCCTGCAGTTTTCACTGTAAAACCGAGTTGGAGCTAGTCCCTACCCATATATATATATGGAGTGGAGTTTGCAACTGAAAAGAAACTTTGTGTTCCCAACAAGCTAGGTGAAGGACGGCTTTCACACACACTTATTTCTCAGAACTGAGCATGTGGAGAGACGTTCGTTCATCTAGCACAAAGGGAACGGGTTGCAGGAGAAACTTTTACTCTGGTTTCTCAGTCTGTTTCCTAGTGCCGGTTTGAAGTTCCTGCAGTTTTCACTGTAAAACCGAGTTGGAGCTAGTCCCTCCCCATATATATGTATGGAGTGGAGTTTGCAACTGAAAAGAAACTTTGTGTTCCCAACAAGATAGATGAAGGACGGCTTTCACACACACTTATCTCTCAGAACTGAGCATGTGGAGAGACGTTCGTTCATCTAGCACAAAGTTAGCGGGTTCCAGGAGAAACTTTTAATCTGGTTTGTCATTCTGTTTCCTAGTGCCGGTTTGAAGTTCCTGCAGTTTTCACTGTAAAACCGAGTTGGAGCTAGTACCTCCCCATATATATGTATGGAGTGGAGTTTGCAACTGAAAAGAAACTTTGTATTCCCAACAAGCTAGGTGAAGGACGGATTTCGCACACACTTACCACTCAGAACTGAGCATGTGGAGAGACGTTCGTTCATCTAGCACAAAGGGAACGGGTTGCAGGAGAAACTTTTCTCTGGTTTCTCAGTCTGTTTCCTAGTGCCGTTTTGAAGTTCCTGCAGTTTTCACTCTAAAACCTAGTTGGAGCTAGTACCTCCCCATATATATTTATGGAGTGGAGTTTGCAACTGAAAAGAAACTTTGTGTTCCCAACAAGCTAGGTGAAGGACGGCTTTCACACACACTTATTTCTCAGAACTGAGCATGTGGAGAGACGTTCGTTCATCTAGCACAAAGGGAACGGGTTGCAGGAGAAACTTTTACTCTGGTTTCTCAGTCTGTTTCCTAGTGCCGGTTTGAAGTTCCTGCAGTTTTCACTGTGAAACCGAGTTGGAGCTAGTCCCTCCCCATATATATGTATGGAGTGGAGTTTGCAACTGAAAAGAAACTTTGTGTTCCCAACAAGATAGATGAAGGACGGCTTTCACACACACTTATCTCTCAGAACTGAGCATGTGGAGAGACGTTCGTTCATCTAGCACAAAGTTAGCGGGTTCCAGGAGAAACTTTTAATCTGGTTTGTCATTCTGTTTCCTAGTGCCGGTTTGAAGTTCCTGCAGTTTTCACTGTAAAACCGAGTTGGAGCTAGTACCTCCCCATATATATGTATGGAGTGGGGTTTGCAACTGAAAAGAAACTTTGTGTTCCCAACAAGCTATGTGAAGGACGGCTTTCGCACACACTTACCACTCAGAACTGAGCATGTGGAGAGACGTTCGTTCATCTAGCACAAAGGGAACGGGTTGCAGGAGAAACTTTTCTCTGGTTTCTCAGTCTGTTTCCCAGTGCCGGTTTGAAGTTCCTGCAGTTTTCACTCTAAAACCTAGTTGGAGCTAGTACCTCCCCATATATATGTTGGAGTGGAGTTTGCAACTGAAAAGAAACTTTGTGTTCCCAACAAGCTAGGTGAAGGACGGCTTTCACACACAGTTATCTCTCAGAACTGAGCATGTGGAGAGACGTTCGTTCATCTAGCACAAAGGGAACGGGTTGCAGGAGAAACTTTTACTCTGGTTTCTCAGTCTGTTTCCTAGTGCCGGTTTGAAGTTCCTGCAGTTTTCACTGTAAAACTGAGTTGGAGCTAGTCCCTACCCATATATATATATGGAGTGGAGTTTCCAACTGAAAAGAATCTTTGTTTTCCCAACAAGCTAGGTGAAGGACGGCTTTCACACACACTTATCACTCAGAACTGAGCATGTGGAGAGACGTTCGTTCATCTAGCACAAAGGGAACGGGTTTCAGGAGAAACTTTTACTCTGGTTTCTCAGTCTGTTTCCTAGTGCCGGTTTGAAGTTCCTGCAGTTTTCACTGTAAAACCGAGTTGGAGCTAGTACCTCCCCATATATATGTATGGAGTGGAGTTTGCAACTGAAAAGAAACTTTGTGTTCCCAACAAGCTAGGTGAAGGACGGCTTTCACACACACTTATCACTCAGAACTGAGCATGTGGAGAGACGTTCGTTCATCTAGCACAAAGGGAACGGGTTTCAGGAGAAACTTTTACTCTGGATTCTCAGTCTGTTTCCTAGTGCCGGTTTGAAGTTCCTGCAGTTTTCACTGTAAAACCGAGTTGGAGCTAGTACCTCCCCATATATATGTATGGAGTGGAGTTTGCAACTGAAAAGAAACTTTGTGTTCCCAACAAGCTAGGTGAAGGACGGCTTTCACACACACTTATCTCTCAGAACTGAGCATGTGGAGAGACGTTCGTTCATCTAGCACAAAGGGAACGGGTTGCAGGAGAAACTTTTACTCTGGTTTCTCAGTCTGTTTCCTAGTGCCGGTTTGAAGTTCCTGCAGTTTTCACTGTAAAACCGAGTTGGAGCTAGTACCTCCCCATATATATGTATGGAGTGGAGTTTGCAACTGAAAAGAAACTTTGTGTTCCCAACAAGCTAGGTGAAGGACGGCTTTCACACACACTTATCTCTCAGAACTGAGCATGTGGAGAGACGTTCGTTCATCTAGCACAAAGGGAACGGGTTGCAGGAGAAACTTTTACTCTGGTTTCTCAGTCTGTTTCCTAGTGCCGGTTTGAAGTTCCTGCAGTTTTCAGTATAAAACCGAGTTGGAGCTAGTCCCTCCCCATATATATGTATTTAGTGGAGTTTGCAACTGAAAAGAAACTTTGTGTTCCCAACAAGCTAGGTGAAGGACGGCTTTCACACACACGTATCTCTCAGAACTGAGCATGTGGGGAGACGTTCGTTCATCTAGCACAAAGGGAACGGGTTGCAGGAGAAACTTTTACTCTGGTTTCTCAGTCTGTTTCCTAGTGCCGGTTTGAAGTTCCTGCAGTTTTCACTGTAAAACCGAGTTGGAGCTAGTCCCTCCCCATATATATGTATGGAGTGGAGTTTGCAACTGAAAAGAAACTTTGTGTTCCCAACAAGCTAGGTGAAGGACGGCTTTCACACACACTTATCTCTCAGAAATGAGCATGTGGAGAGACGTTCGTTCATCTAGCACAAAGGGAACGGGTTGCAGGAGAAACTTTTACTCTGGTTTCTCAGTCTGTTTCCTAGTGCCGGTTTGAAGTTCCAGCAGTTTTCACTGTAAACCGAGTTGGAGCTAGTACCTCCCTATATATATGTATGGAGTGGAGTTTGCAACTGAAAAGAAACTTTGTGTTCCCAACAAGCTAGGTGAAGGACGGCTTTCACACACACTTATCACTCAGAAATGAGCATGTGGAGAGACGTTCGTTCATCTAGTACTAAGAGAACGGGTTGCAGGAGAAACTTTTACTCTGGTTTCTCAGTCTGTTTCCTAGTGCCGGTTTGAATTTCCTGCAGTTTTCACTGTAATACCGAGTTGGAGCTAGTAACTCCCCATATATATGTATGGATTGGAGTTTGCAACTGAAAAGAAACTTTGTGTTCCCAACAAGCTAGGTGAAGGACGGCATTCACACACACTTATCTCTCAGAACTGAGCATGTGGAGAGACGTTCGTTCATCTAGCCCAAAGGGAACGGGTTGCAGGGGAAACCTTTACTCTGGTTTCTAAGTCTGTTTCCTAGTGCCGGTTTGAATTTCCTGCAGTTTTCACTGTAAAACCGAGTTGGAGCTAGTACCTCCCCATATATATGTATGCAGTGGAGTTTGCAACTGAAAAGAAACTTTGTGTTCCCAACAAGCTAGTTGAAGGACGGCTTTCACACACACTTATCTCTCAGAACTGAGCATCTGGAGAGACGTTCGTTCATCTAGCACAAAGGGAACGGGTTGCAGGAGAAACTTTTACTCTGGTTTCTCAGTCTGTTTCCTAGTGCCGGTTTGAAGTTCCTGCAGTTTTCACTGTAAAACCTAGTTGGAGCTAGTACCTCCCCATATATATGTATGGAGTGGACTTTGCAACTGAAAAGAAACTTTGTGTTCCCAATAAGCTAGGTGAAGGACGGCTTTCACACACACTTATCACTCAGAACTGAGCATGTGGAGAGACGTTCGTTCATCTAGCACAAAGGGAACGGGTTGCAGGAGAAACTTTTACTCTGGTTTCTCAGTCTGTTTCCTAGTGCCGGTTTGAAGTTCCTGCAGTTTTCACTCTAAAACCTAGTTGGAGCTAGTACCTCCCCATATATATGTATGGAGTGGAGTTTGCAACTGAAAAGAAACTTTGTGTTCCCAACAAGTTAGGTGAAGGACGGCTTTCACACACACTTATCTCTCAGAACTGAGCATGTGGAGAGACGTTCGTTCATCCAGCACAAAGGGAATGGTTTGCAGGAGGAACTTTTACTCTGGTTTCTCAGTCTGTTTCCTATTGCCGGTTTGAAGTTCCTGCAGTTTTCACTGTAAAACCGAGTTGGAGCTAGTACCTCCCATATATATGTATGGATTGGAGATTGCAAGTGAAAAGAAACTTTGTGTTCCAAATAATCTAGGTGAAGTACTGCTTTCACAGACACATAACTCTAAGAACTGAGCATGTGGAGAGACGTTCGTTCATGTAGCACAAAGGGAACCGGTTGCAGGAGAAACTTTTACTCTGGTTTCTCAGTCTGTTTCCAAGTGCCGGTTTGAAATTCCTGCAGTTTTCACTGTAAACCCGAGTTGGAGCTAGTACCTCCCCATATATATGTATGGAGTGGAGTTTGCAACTGAAAAGAAACTTTGTGTTCCCAACAAGCTAGGTGAAGGAAGGCTTTCACACACACTTATCTCTCAAAACTGAGCATGTGGAGAGACGTTCGTTCATCTAGCACAAAGGGAACGGGTTGCAGGGGAAACATTTACTCTGGTTTCTCAGTCTGTTTCCTAGTGCCGGTTTGAAGTTCCTACAGTTTTCACTGTAAAACCGAGTTGGAGCTAGTCCCTCCCCATATATATGTATGGAGTGGAGTTTGCAACTGAAAAGAAACTTTGTGTTCCCAACAAGCTAGGTGAAGGACGGCTTTCACACACACTTATCTCTCAGAACTGAGCACGTTGAGAGTCTTTCGTTCATCTAGAACAAAGGGAACGGTTTGCAGGAGAAACTTTTACTCTGGTTTCTCAGTCTGTTTCCTAGTGCCGGTTTGAAGTTCCTGCAGTTTTCATTGTAAAACCGAGTTGGAGCTAGTCCCTACCCATATATATATATGGAGTGGAGTTTGCAACTGAAAAGAAACTTTGTGTTCCCAACAAGCTAGGTGAAGGACGGCTTTCGCACACACTTACCACTCAGAACTGAGCATGTGGTGAGACATTCGTTCATCTAGCACAAAGGGAACGGGTTGCAGGAGAAACTTTTACTCTGGTTTCTCAGTCTGTTTCCTAGTGCCGGTTTGAAGTTCGTGCAGTTTTCACTGTAAAACCGAGTTGGAGCTAGTCCCTACCCATATATATATATGGAGTGGAGTTTGCAACTGAAAAGAAACTTTGTGTTCCCAACAAGCTAGGTGAAGGACGGCTTTCACACACACTTATCTCTCAGAACTGAGCATGTGGAGAGACGTTCGTTCATCTAGCACAAAGGAAACGGGTTGCAGGGAAACATTTACTCTGGTTTCTCAGTCTGTTTCCTAGTGCCGGTTTGAAGTTCCTGCAGTTTTCACTGTAAAACCGGGTTGGAGCTAGTACCTCCCCATATATATGTATGGAGTGGAGTTTGCAACTGAAAAGAAACTTTGTGTTCCCAACAAGCTAGGTGAAGGAAAGCTTTCATACACACTTATCTCTCAGAACTGAGCATGTGGAGAGACGTTCGTTCATCTAGCACAAAGGGAACGGGTTGCAGGGGAAACATTTACTCTGGTTTCTCAGTCTGTTTCCTAGTGCCGGTTTGAAGTTCCTGCAGTTTTCACTGTAAAAACGATTTGGAGCTAGTCCCTCCCCATATATATGTATGGAGTGGAGTTTGCAACTGAAAAGAAACTTTGTGTTCCCAACAAGCTAGTTGAAGGACGGCTTTCACACACAGTTATCTCTCAGAACTGAGCATGTGGAGAGACGTTCGTTCATCTAGCACAAAGGGAACGCGTTGCAGGAGAAACTTTTACTCTGGTTTCTCAGTCTGTTTCCTAGTGCCGGTTTGAAGTTCCTGCAGTTTTCCCTGTAAAACCGAGTTGGAGCTAGTACCTCCCCATATATATGTATGGAGTGGAGTTTGCAACTGAAAAGAAACTTTGTCTTCCCAACAAGCTAGGTGAAGGACGGCTTTCACACACACTTATCTCTAAGAACTGAGCATTTGGAGAGACGTTCGTTCATCTAGCACAAAGGGAACGGGTTGCAGGGGAAACATTTACTCTGGTTTCTCAGTCTGTTTCCTAGTGCCGGTTTGAAGTTCCTGCAGTTTTCACTGTAAAACCGAGTTGGAGCTAGTACCTCCCCATATATATGTATGGAGTGGAGTTTGCAACTGAAAAGAAACCTTGTGTTCCCAACAAGCTAGGAGAAGGACGGCATCACACACACTTATCTCTCAGAACTGAGCATGTGGAGAGACGTTCGTTCATCTAGCACAAAGGGAACGGGTTGCAGGAGAAACTTTTACTCTGGTTTCTCAGTCTGTTTCCTAGTGCCAGTTTGAAGTTCCTGCAGTTTTCACTCTAAAACCTAGTTGGAGCTAGTACCTCCCCATATATATGTATGGAGTGGAGTTTGCAACTGAAAAGAAACTTTGTGTTCCCAACAAGATAGGTGAAGGACGGCTTTCACACACACTTATCTCTCAGAACTGAGCATGTGGAGAGACGTTCGTTCATCTAGCACAAAGGGAACGGGTTGCAGGAGAAACTTTTACTCTGTTTTCTCAGTCTATTTCCTAGTGCCGGTTTGAAGTTTCTGCAGTTTTCACTGTAAAACCGAGTTGGATCTAGTCCCTACCCATATATATATATGGAGTGGAGTTTGCAACTGGAAAGAAACTTTGTGTTCCCAACAAGCTAGGTGAAGGACGGCTTTCACACACACTTATCACTCAGAACTGAGCATGTGGAGAGACGTTCGTTCATCTAGCACAAAGGGAATGGGTTGCAGGAGAAACTTTTACTCTGGTTTCTCAGTCTGTTTCCTAGTGCCGGTTTGAAGTTCCTGCAGTTTTCACTGTAAAACCGAGTTGGAGCTAGTACCTCCCCATATATATGTATGGAGTGGAGTTTGCAACTGAAAAGAAACTTTGTGTTCCCAACAAGCTAGGTGAAGGACGGCTTTCACACACACTTATCTCTCAGAACTGAGCATGTGGAGAGACGTTCGTTCATCTAGCACAAAGGGAACGGGTTGCAGGAGAAACTTTTACTCTGGTTTCTCAGTCTGTTTCCTAGTGCCGGTTTGAAGTTCCTGCAGTTTTCAGTATAAAACCGAGTTGGAGCTAGTCCCTCCCCATATATATGTATTTAGTGGAGTTTGCAACTGAAAAGAAACTTTGTGTTCCCAACAAGCTAGGTGAAGGACGGCTTTCACACACACGTATCTCTCAGAACTGAGCATGTGGGGAGACGTTCGTTCATCTAGCACAAAGGGAACGGGTTGCAGGAGAAACTTTTACTCTGGTTTCTCAGTCTGTTTCCTAGTGCCGGTTTGAAGTTCCTGCAGTTTTCACTGTAAAACCGAGTTGGAGCTAGTCCCTCCCCATATATATGTATGGAGTGGAGTTTGCAACTGAAAAGAAACTTTGTGTTCCCAACAAGCTAGGTGAAGGACGGCTTTCACACACACTTATCTCTCAGAAATGAGCATGTGGAGAGACGTTCGTTCATCTAGCACAAAGGGAACGGGTTGCAGGAGAAACTTTTACTCTGGTTTCTCAGTCTGTTTCCTAGTGCCGGTTTGAAGTTCCAGCAGTTTTCACTGTAAACCGAGTTGGAGCTAGTACCTCCCTATATATATGTATGGAGTGGAGTTTGCAACTGAAAAGAAACTTTGTGTTCCCAACAAGCTAGGTGAAGGACGGCTTTCACACACACTTATCACTCAGAAATGAGCATGTGGAGAGACGTTCGTTCATCTAGTACTAAGAGAACGGGTTGCAGGAGAAACTTTTACTCTGGTTTCTCAGTCTGTTTCCTAGTGCCGGTTTGAATTTCCTGCAGTTTTCACTGTAATACCGAGTTGGAGCTAGTAACTCCCCATATATATGTATGGATTGGAGTTTGCAACTGAAAAGAAACTTTGTGTTCCCAACAAGCTAGGTGAAGGACGGCATTCACACACACTTATCTCTCAGAACTGAGCATGTGGAGAGACGTTCGTTCATCTAGCCCAAAGGGAACGGGTTGCAGGGGAAACCTTTACTCTGGTTTCTAAGTCTGTTTCCTAGTGCCGGTTTGAATTTCCTGCAGTTTTCACTGTAAAACCGAGTTGGAGCTAGTACCTCCCCTTATATATGTATGCAGTGGAGTTTGCAACTGAAAAGAAACTTTGTGTTCCCAACAAGCTAGTTGAAGGACGGCTTTCACACACACTTATCTCTCAGAACTGAGCATCTGGAGAGACGTTCGTTCATCTAGCACAAAGGGAACGGGTTGCAGGAGAAACTTTTACTCTGGTTTCTCAGTCTGTTTCCTAGTGCCGGTTTGAAGTTCCTGCAGTTTTCACTGTAAAACCTAGTTGGAGCTAGTACCTCCCCATATATATGTATGGAGTGGACTTTGCAACTGAAAAGAAACTTTGTGTTCCCAATAAGCTAGGTGAAGGACGGCTTTCACACACACTTATCACTCAGAACTGAGCATGTGGAGAGACGTTCGTTCATCTAGCACAAAGGGAACGGGTTGCAGGAGAAACTTTTACTCTGGTTTCTCAGTCTGTTTCCTAGTGCCGGTTTGAAGTTCCTGCAGTTTTCACTCTAAAACCTAGTTGGAGCTAGTACCTCCCCATATATATGTATGGAGTGGAGTTTGCAACTGAAAAGAAACTTTGTGTTCCCAACAAGTTAGGTGAAGGACGGCTTTCACACACACTTATCTCTCAGAACTGAGCATGTGGAGAGACGTTCGTTCATCCAGCACAAAGGGAATGGTTTGCAGGAGGAACTTTTACTCTGGTTTCTCAGTCTGTTTCCTATTGCCGGTTTGAAGTTCCTGCAGTTTTCACTGTAAAACCGAGTTGGAGCTAGTACCTCCCATATATATGTATGGATTGGAGATTGCAAGTGAAAAGAAACTTTGTGTTCCAAATAATCTAGGTGAAGTACTGCTTTCACAGACACATAACTCTAAGAACTGAGCATGTGGAGAGACGTTCGTTCATGTAGCACAAAGGGAACCGGTTGCAGGAGAAACTTTTACTCTGGTTTCTCAGTCTGTTTCCAAGTGCCGGTTTGAAATTCCTGCAGTTTTCACTGTAAACCCGAGTTGGAGCTAGTACCTCCCCATATATATGTATGGAGTGGAGTTTGCAACTGAAAAGAAACTTTGTGTTCCCAACAAGCTAGGTGAAGGAAGGCTTTCACACACACTTATCTCTCAAAACTGAGCATGTGGAGAGACGTTCGTTCATCTAGCACAAAGGGAACGGGTTGCAGGGGAAACATTTACTCTGGTTTCTCAGTCTGTTTCCTAGTGCCGGTTTGAAGTTCCTACAGTTTTCACTGTAAAACCGAGTTGGAGCTAGTCCCTCCCCATATATATGTATGGAGTGGAGTTTGCAACTGAAAAGAAACTTTGTGTTCCCAACAAGCTAGGTGAAGGACGGCTTTCACACACACTTATCTCTCAGAACTGAGCACGTTGAGAGTCTTTCGTTCATCTAGAACAAAGGGAACGGTTTGCAGGAGAAACTTTTACTCTGGTTTCTCAGTCTGTTTCCTAGTGCCGGTTTGAAGTTCCTGCAGTTTTCATTGTAAAACCGAGTTGGAGCTAGTCCCTACCCATATATATATATGGAGTGGAGTTTGCAACTGAAAAGAAACTTTGTGTTCCCAACAAGCTAGGTGAAGGACGGCTTTCGCACACACTTACCACTCAGAACTGAGCATGTGGTGAGACATTCGTTCATCTAGCACAAAGGGAACGGGTTGCAGGAGAAACTTTTACTCTGGTTTCTCAGTCTGTTTCCTAGTGCCGGTTTGAAGTTCGTGCAGTTTTCACTGTAAAACCGAGTTGGAGCTAGTCCCTACCCATATATATATATGGAGTGGAGTTTGCAACTGAAAAGAAACTTTGTGTTCCCAACAAGCTAGGTGAAGGACGGCTTTCACACACACTTATCTCTCAGAACTGAGCATGTGGAGAGACGTTCGTTCATCTAGCACAAAGGAAACGGGTTGCAGGGAAACATTTACTCTGGTTTCTCAGTCTGTTTCCTAGTGCCGGTTTGAAGTTCCTGCAGTTTTCACTGTAAAACCGGGTTGGAGCTAGTACCTCCCCATATATATGTATGGAGTGGAGTTTGCAACTGAAAAGAAACTTTGTGTTCCCAACAAGCTAGGTGAAGGAAAGCTTTCATACACACTTATCTCTCAGAACTGAGCATGTGGAGAGACGTTCGTTCATCTAGCACAAAGGGAACGGGTTGCAGGGGAAACATTTACTCTGGTTTCTCAGTCTGTTTCCTAGTGCCGGTTTGAAGTTCCTGCAGTTTTCACTGTAAAAACGATTTGGAGCTAGTCCCTCCCCATATATATGTATGGAGTGGAGTTTGCAACTGAAAAGAAACTTTGTGTTCCCAACAAGCTAGGTGAAGGACGGCTTTCACACACAGTTATCTCTCAGAACTGAGCATGTGGAGAGACGTTCGTTCATCTAGCACAAAGGGAACGCGTTGCAGGAGAAACTTTTACTCTGGTTTCTCAGTCTGTTTCCTAGTGCCGGTTTGAAGTTCCTGCAGTTTTCCCTGTAAAACCGAGTTGGAGCTAGTACCTCCCCATATATATGTATGGAGTGGAGTTTGCAACTGAAAAGAAACTTTGTCTTCCCAACAAGCTAGGTGAAGGACGGCTTTCACACACACTTATCTCTAAGAACTGAGCATTTGGAGAGACGTTCGTTCATCTAGCACAAAGGGAACGGGTTGCAGGGGAAACATTTACTCTGGTTTCTCAGTCTGTTTCCTAGTGCCGGTTTGAAGTTCCTGCAGTTTTCACTGTAAAACCGAGTTGGAGCTAGTACCTCCCCATATATATGTATGGAGTGGAGTTTGCAACTGAAAAGAAACTTTGTGTTCCCAACAAGCTAGGAGAAGGACGGCATCACACACACTTATCTCTCAGAACTGAGCATGTGGAGAGACGTTCGTTCATCTAGCACAAAGGGAACGGGTTGCAGGAGAAACTTTTACTCTGGTTTCTCAGTCTGTTTCCTAGTGCCAGTTTGAAGTTCCTGCAGTTTTCACTCTAAAACCTAGTTGGAGCTAGTACCTCCCCATATATATGTATGGAGTGGAGTTTGCAACTGAAAAGAAACTTTGTGTTCCCAACAAGATAGGTGAAGGACGGCTTTCACACACACTTATCTCTCAGAACTGAGCATGTGGAGAGACGTTCGTTCATCTAGCACAAAGGGAACGGGTTGCAGGAGAAACTTTTACTCTGTTTTCTCAGTCTATTTCCTAGTGCCGGTTTGAAGTTTCTGCAGTTTTCACTGTAAAACCGAGTTGGATCTAGTCCCTACCCATATATATATATGGAGTGGAGTTTGCAACTGGAAAGAAACTTTGTGTTCCCAACAAGCTAGGTGAAGGACGGCTTTCACACACACTTATCACTCAGAACTGAGCATGTGGAGAGACGTTCGTTCATCTAGCACAAAGGGAATGGGTTGCAGGAGAAACTTTTACTCTGGTTTCTCAGTCTGTTTCCTAGTGCCGGTTTGAAGTTCCTGCAGTTTTCACTGTAAAACCGAGTTGGAGCTAGTCCCTACCCATATGTTTGTATGGAGTGTAGTTTGCAACTGAAAAGAAACATTGTGTTCCCAACAAGCTAGGTGAAGGACGGCTTTCACACACACTTATCTCTCAGAACTGAGCATGTGGAGAGACGTTCGTTCATCTAGCACAAAGGGAACGGGTTGCAGGAGAAACGTTTACTCTGGTTTCTCAGTCTGTTTCCTAGTGCCGGTTTGAAGTTCCTGCAGTTTTCACTGTAAAAACGAGTTGGAGCTAGTACCTCCCCATATATATGTATGGAGTGGAGCTTGCAACTTAAAAGAAACTTTGTGTTCCCAACAAGCTAGGTGAAGGACGGCTTTCACACACACATATCTCTCAGAACTGAGCATGTGGAGAGACGTTCGTTCATCTAGCACAAAGGGAACGGGTTGCAGGGGAAACTTTTACTCTGGTTTCTCAGTCTGTTTCCTAGTGCTGGTTTGAAATTCCTGCAGTTTTCACTGTAAAACCGATTTGGAGCTAGTCCCTACCCATATATATATATGGAGTGGTGTTTGCAACTGAAAAGAAACTTTGTGTTCTCAACAAGCTAGGTGAAAGACGGCTTTCACACACACTTATCTCTCAGAACTGAGCATGTGGAGAGACGTTCGTTCATCTAGCAAAAAGGGAACGGTTTTCAGGTGAAACATTTACTGTGGTTTCTCAGTCTGTTTCCTAGTGCCGGTTTGAAGTTCCTGCAGTTTTCACTGTAAAGCCGAGTTGGAGCTAGTACCTCCCCATATATATGTATGGAGTGGAGTTTACAACTGAAAAGAAACTTCGTGTTCCCAACAAGCTAGACGAAGTACGGCTTTCACACACACTTATCTCTCAGAACTGAGCATGTGGAGAGACGTTCGTTCATCTAGCACAAAGGGAACGGGTTGCAGGAGAAACTTTTACTCTGGTTTCTCAGTCTGTTTCCTAGTGCCGGTTTGAAGTTCCTGCAGTTTTCACTGTAAAACCGAGTTGGAGCTAGTACCTCCCCATATATATGTATGGAGTGAAATTTGCAACTGAAAAGAAACTTTGGTTACCAACAAGCTAGGTGAAGGACGGCTTTCACACACACATATCTCTCAGAACTGAGCATGTGGAGAGACGTTCGTTCATCTAGCACAAAGGGAACGGGTTGCAGGGGAAACTTTTACTCTGGTTTCTCAGTCTGTTTCCTAGTGCTGGTTTGAAATTCCTGCAGTTTTCACTGTAAAACCGATTTGGAGCTAGTCCCTACCCATATATATATATGGAGTGGTGTTTGCAACTGAAAAGAAACTTTGTGTTCTCAACAAGCTAGGTGAAAGACGGCTTTCACACACACTTATCTCTCAGACCTGAGCATGTGGAGAGACGTTCGTTCATCTAGCACAAAGGGAACGGTTTTCAGGTGAAACATTTACTGTGGTTTCTCAGTCTGTTTCCTAGTGCCGGTTTGAAGTTCCTGCAGTTTTCACTGTAAAAACGAGTTGGAGCTAGTACCTCCCCATATATATGTATGGAGTGGAGTTTGCAACTTAAAAGAAACTTTGTGTTCCCAACAAGCTAGGTGAAGGACGGCTTTCGCACACACTTACCACTCAGAACTGAGCATGTGGAGAGACGTTCGTTCATCTAGCACAAAGGGAACGGGTTGCAGGAGAAACTTTTACTCTGGTTTCTCAGTCTGTTTCCTAGTGCCGGTTTGAAGTTCGTGCAGTTTTCACTGTAAAACCGAGTTGGAGCTAGTCCCTACCCATATATATATATGGAGTGGAGTTTGCAACTGAAAAGAAACTTTGTGTTCCCAACAAGCTAGGTGAAGGACGGCTTTCACACACACTTATCTCTCAGAACTGAGCATGTGGAGAGACGTTCGTTCATCTAGCACAAAGGAAACGGGTTGCAGGGAAACATTTACTCTGGTTTCTCAGTCTGTTTCCTAGTGCCGGTTTGAAGTTCCTGCAGTTTTCACTGTAAAACGGGGTTGGAGCTAGTACCTCCCCATATATATGTATGGAGTGGAGTTTGCAACTGAAAAGAAACTTTGTGTTCCCAACAAGCTAGGTGAAGGAAGGCTTTCATACACACTTATCTCTCAGAACTGAGCATTTGGAGAGACGTTCGTTCATCTAGCACAAAGGGAACGGGTTGCAGGGGAAACATTTACTCTGGTTTCTCAGTCTGTTTCCTAGTGCCGGTTTGAAGTTCCTGCAGTTTTCACTGTAAAACCGATTTGGAGCTAGTCCCTCCCCATATATATGTATGGAGTGGAGTTTGCAACTGAAAAGAAACTTTGTGTTCCCAACAAGCTAGGTGAAGGACGGGTTTCACACACACTTATCTCTCAGAACTGAGCATGTGGAGAGACGTTCGTTCATCTAGCACAAAGGGAACGGGTTGCAGGAGAAACTTTTACTCTGGTTTCTCAGTCTGTTTCCTAGTGCCGGTTTGAAGTTCCTGCAGTTTTCACTGTAAAACCGAGTTGGAGCTAGTCCCTACCCATAAATATATATGGAGTGGAGTTTGCAACTGAAAAGAAACTTTGTGTTCCCAACAAGCTAGGTGAAGGACGGCTTTCACACACACTTATCTCTCAGAACTGAGCATGTGGAGAGACGTTCGTTCATCTAGCACAAAGGGAACGGGTTGCAGGAGAAACTTTTACTCTGGTTTCTCAGTCTGTTTCCTAGTGCCGGTTTGAAGTTCCTGCAGTTTTCACTGTAAAACCGAGTTGGAGCTAGTCCCTACCCATATGTTTGTATGGAGTGGAGTTTGCAACTGAAAAGAAACGTTGTGTTCCCAACAAGCTAGGTGAAGGACGGCTTTCACACACACTTATCTCTCAGAACTGAGCATGTGGAGAGACGTTCGTTCATCTAGCACAAAGGGAACGGGTTGCAGGAGAAACGTTTACTCTGGTTTCTCAGTCTGTTTCCTAGTGCCGGTTTGAAGTTCCTGCAGTTTTCACTGTAAAAACGAGTTGGAGCTAGTCCCTCCCCATATATATGTATGGAGTGGAGTTTGCAACTGAAAAGAAACTTTGTGTTCCCAACAAGCTAGGTGAAGGACGGCTTTCACTCACACATATCTCTCAGAACTGAGCATGTGGAGAGACGTTCGTTCATCTAGCACAAAGGGAACGGGTTGCAGGAGAAACTTTTACTCTGGTTTCTCAGTCTGTTTCCTAGTGCTGGTTTGAAATTCCTGCAGTTTTCACTGTAAAACCGATTTGGAGCTAGTCCCTACCCATATATATATATGGAGTGGTGTTTGCAACTGAAAAGAAACTTTGTGTTCTCAACAAGCTAGGTGAAAGACGGCTTTCACACACACTTATCTCTCAGAACTGAGCATGTGGAGAGACGTTCGTTCATCTAGCACAAAGGGAACGGTTTTCAGGTGAAACATTTACTGTGGTTTCTCAGTCTGTTTCCTAGTGCCGGGTTGAAGTTCCTGCAGTTTTCACTGTAAAACCGAGTTGGAGCTAGTACCTCCCCATATATATGTATGGAGTGGAGTTTACAACTGAAAAGAAACTTCGTGTTCCCAACAAGCTAGATGAAGGACGGATTTGACACACACTTATCTCTCAGAACTGAGCATGTGGAGAGACGTTCGTTCATCTAGCACAAAGGGAACGGGTTGCAGGAGAAAATTTTACTCTGGTTTCTCAGTCTGTTTCCTAGTGCCGGTTTGAAGTTTCTGCAGTTTTCACTGTAAAACCGAGTTGGAGCTAGTCCCTACCCATATATATATATGGAGTGGAGTTTGCAACTAAAAAGAAACGTTGTGTTCCCAACAAGCTAGGTGAAGGACGGCTTTCACACACACTTATCTCTCAGAACTGAGCATGTGGAGAGACGTTCGTTCATCTAGCACAAAGGGAACGGGTTGCAGGAGAAACGTTTACTCTGGTTTCTCAGTCTGTTTCCTAGTGCCGGTTTGAAGTTCCTGCAGTTTTCACTGTAAAAACGAGTTGGAGCTAGTACCTCCCCATATATATGTATGGAGTGGAGTTTGCAACTTAAAAGAAACTTTGTGTTCCCAACAAGCTAGGTGAAGGACGGCTTTCACACACACATATCTCTCAGAACTGAGCATGTGGAGAGACGTTCGTTCATCTAGCACAAAGGGAACGGGTTGCAGGGGAAACTTTTACTCTGGTTTCTCAGTCTGTTTCCTAGTGCTGGTTTGAAATTCCTGCAGTTTTCACTGTAAAACCGATTTGGAGCTAGACCCTACCCATATATATATATGGAGTGGTGTTTGCAACTGAAAAGAAACTTTGTGTTCTCAACAAGCTAGGTGAAAGATGGCTTCACACACACTTATCTCTCAGAACTGAGCATGTGGAGAGACGTTCGTTCATCTAGCACAAAGGGAACGGTTTTCAGGTGAAACATTTACTGTGGTTTCTCAGTCTGTTTCCTAGTGCCGGTTTGATGTTCCTGCAGTTTTCACTGTAAAACCGAGTTGGAGCTAGTACCTCCCCATATATATGTATGGAGTGGAGTTTACAACTGAAAAGAAACTTCGTGTTCCCAACAAGCTAGATGAAGGACGGCTTTCACACACACTTATCTCTCAGAACTGAGCATGTGGAGAGATGTTCGTTCATCTAGCACAAAGGGAACGGGTTGCAGGAGAAACTTTTACTCTGGTTTCTCAGTCTGTTTCCTAGTGCCGGTTTGAAGTTCCTGCAGTTTTCACTGTAAAACCGAGTTGGAGCTAGTACCTCCCCATATATATGTATGGAGTGGAGTTTGCAACTGAAAAGAAACTTTGTGTTCCCAACAAGCTAGGTGAAGGACGGCTTTCACACACACATATCTCTCAGAACTGAGCATGTGGAGAGACGTTCGTTCATCTAGCACAAAGGGAACGGGTTGCAGGGGAAACTATTACTCTGGTTTCTCAGTCTGTTTCCTAGTGCTGGTTTGAATTTCCTGCAGTTTTCACTGTAAAACCGATTTGGAGCTAGTCCCTACCCACATATATATATGGAGTGGTGTTTGCAACTGAAAAGAAACTTTGTGTTCTCAACAAGCTAGGTGAAAGACTGCTTTCACACACACTTATCTCTCAGAACTGAGCATGTGGAGAGACGTTCGTTCATCTAGCACAAAGGGAATGGGATGCAGGAGAAACTTTTACTCTGGTTTCTCAGTCTGTTTCCTAGTGCCGGTTTGAAGTTCCTGAAGATTTCACTGTAAAACCGAGTTGGAGCTAGTACCTCCCCATATATATGTGTGCAGTGGAGTTTGCAACTGAAAAGAAACTTTGTGTTCCCAACAAGCTAGGTGAAGGATGGCTTTCACACACACTTATCTCTCAGAACTGAGCATGTGGAGAGACGTTCGTTCATCTAGCACAAAGGGAACGGGTTGCAGGAGAAACTTTTACTCTGGTTTCTCAGTCTGTTTCCTAGTGCCGGATTGATTTTCCTGCAGTTTTCCCTGTAAAACCGAGTTGGAGCTAGTACCTCCCCCTATATATGTATGGAGTGGACTTTGCAACTGAAAAGAAACTTCGTGTTCCCAACAAGCTAGGTGAAGGACGGCTTTCACACACACTTATCTCTCAGAAATGAGCATGTGGAGAGACGTTCGTTCATCTAGCACAAAGGGAACGGTTTTCAGGGGAAACAGTTACTGTGGTTTCTCAGTCTGTTTCCTAGTGCCGGTTTGAATTTCCTGCAGTTTTCACTGTAAAACAGAGTTGGAGCTAGTACCTCCCCGTATATATGTATGGAGTGGAGTTTGCAACTGAATAGAAACTTCGTGTTCCCAACAAGCTAGGTGAAGGACGGCTTTCACACACACATATCTCTCAGAAATGAGCACGTGGAGAGACGTTCGTTCATCTAGCACAAAGGGAACGGGTTGCAGGAGAAACTTTTACTCTGGTTTCTCAGTCTGTTTCCTAGTGCCGGTTTGAAGTTCCTGCAGTTTTCACTGTAAAACCGAGTTGGAGCTAGTACCTCCCCATATATATGTATGGAGTGGAGTTTGCAACTGAAAAGAAACTTTGTGTTACCAACAAGCTAGGTGAAGGACGGCTTTCACACACACTTATCTCTCAGAACTGAGCATGTGGAGAGACGTTCGTTCATCTAGCACAAAGGGAACGGGTTGCAGGAGAAACTTTTACTCTGGTTTCTCAGACTGTTTCCTAGTGCCGGTTTGAAGTTCCTGCAGTTTTCACTGTAAAATCGGGTTGGAGCTAGTCCCTACCCATATATATATATGGAGTGGAGTTTGCAACTGAAAAGAAACTTTGTGTTCCCAACAAGCTAGGTTAAAGACGGCTTTCACTCACACTTATCCCTCAGAACTGAGTATGTGGAGAGCCTTTCGTTCATCTAGCACAAAGGGAACGGGTTGCAGGAGAAACTTTTACTCTGGTTTCTCAGTCTGTTTCCTAGTGCCGGTTTGAAGTTCCTGCAGTTTTCACTGTACAACCGAGTTGGAGCTATTCCCTACCCATATATATATATGGAGTGGAGTTTGCAACTTAAAAGAAACTTTGTGTTCCCAACAAGCTAGGTGAAGGACGGCTTTCACACACACTTATCTCTCAGAACTGAGCATGTGGAGAGACGTTCATTCATTTAGCACAAAGGGAACGGGTTGCAGGGGAAACTTTTACTCTGGTTTCTCAGTCTGTTTCCTAGTGCTGGTTTGAAATTCCTGCAGTTTTCACTGTAAAACCGAGTTGGAGCTAGTCCCTACCCATATATATATATGGAGTGGAGTTTCAAACTGAAAAGAAACTTTGTGTTCTCAACAAGCTAGGTGAAAGACGGCTTTCACACACAGTTATCTCTCAGAACTGAGCATGTGGAGAGACGTTCATTCATTTAGCACAAAGGGAACGGGTTGCAGGGGAAACTTTTACTCTGGTTTCTCAGTCTGTTTCCTAGTGCCGGATTGATGTTCCTGCAGTTTTCCCTGTAAAACCGAGTTGGAGCTAGTACCTCCCCCTATATATGTATGGAGTGGACTTTGCAACTGAAAAGAAACTTCGTGTTCCCAACAAGCTAGGTGAAGGACGGCTTTCACACACACTTATCTCTCAGAAATGAGCATGTGGAGAGACGTTCGTTCATCTAGCACAAAGGGAACGGTTTTCAGGGGAAACAGTTACTGTGGTTTCTCAGTCTGTTTCCTAGTGCCGGTTTGAATTTCCTGCAGTTTTCACTGTAAAACAGAGTTGGAGCTAGTACCTCCCCGTATATATGTATGGAGTGGAGTTTGCAACTGAATAGAAACTTCGTGTTCCCAACAAGCTAGGTGAAGGACGGCTTTCACACACACATATGTCTCAGAAATGAGCACGTGGAGAGACGTTCGTTCATCTAGCACAAAGGGAACGGGTTGCAGGAGAAACTTTTACTCTGGTTTCTCAGTCTGTTTCCTAGTGCCGGTTTGAAGTTCCTGCAGTTTTCACTGTAAAACCGAGTTGGAGCTAGTACCTCCCCATATATATGTATGGAGTGGAGTTTGCAACTGAAAAGAAACTTTGTGTTACCAACAAGCTAGGTGAAGGACGGCTTTCACACACACTTATCTCTCAGAACTGAGCATGTGGAGAGACGTTCGTTCATCTAGCACAAAGGGAACGGGTTGCAGGAGAAACTTTTACTCTGGTTTCACAGTCTGTTTCCTAGTGCCGGTTTGAAGTTCCTGCAGTTTTCACTGTAAAACCGAGTTGGAGCTAGTACCTCCCCATATATATGTATGGAGTGGAGTTTGCAACTGAAAAGAAACTTTGTGTTCCCAACAAGCTAGGTGAAGGACGGCTTTCACACACACTTATCTCTCAGAACTGAGCATGTGGACAGACGTTCGTTCATCTAGCACAAAGGGAATGGGTTGCAGGAGAAACTTTTACTCTGGTTTCTCAGTCTGTTTCCTAGTGCCGGTTTGAAGTTCCTGCAGTTTTCACTGTAAAACCGAGTTGGAGCTAGTACCTCCCCATATATATGTATGGAGTGGAGTTTGCAACTGAAAAGAAACTTTGTGTTCCCAACAAGCTAGGTGAAGGACGGCTTTCACACACACTTATCTCTCAGAACTGAGCATGTGGACAGACGTCCGTTCATCTAGCACAAAGGGAACGGGTTGCAGGAGAAACTTTTACTCTGGTTTCTCAGTCTGTTTCCTAGTGCCGGTTTGAAGTTCCTGCAGTTTTCACTGTAAAACCGATTTGGAGCTAGTACATCCCCATATATATGTATGGAGTGGAGTTTGCAACTGAAAAGAAACTTTGTGTTCCCAACAAGTTAGGTGAAGGACGGCTTTCACACGCACTTATCTCTCAGAACTGAGCATGTGGAGAGACGTTCGTTCATCTAGCACAAAGGGAACGGGTTGCAGGAGAAACTTTTACTCTGGTTTCTCAGTCTGTTTCCTAGTGCCGGTTTGAAGTTCCTGCAGTTTTCACTGTAAAACCGAGTTGGAGCTAGTACTTCCCCATATATATGTATGGAGTGGAGTTTGCAACTGAAAAGAAACTTCGTGTTCCCAACAAGGTAGGTGAAGGACGGCTTTCACACACACTTATCTCTCAGAAATGAGCATGTGGAGAGACGTTCGTTCATCTAGCACAAAGGGAACGGGTTGCAGGAGAAACTTTTACTCTGGTTTCTCAGTCTGTTTCCTAGTGCCGGTTTGAAGTTCCTGCAGTTTTCACTGTAAAACCGAGTTGGAGCTAGTACCTCCCCATATAAATGTATGGAGTGGAGTTTGCAAATGAATAGAAACTTCGTGTTCCCAACAAGCTAGGTGAAGGACGGCTTTCACACACACTTATCTCTCAGAAATGAGCATGTGGAGAGACGTTCGTTCATCTAGCACAAAGGGAACGGTTTTCAGGGGAAACAGTTACTGTGGTTTCTCAGTCTGTTTCCTAGTGCCGGTTTGAATTTCCTGCAGTTTTCACTGTAAAACAGAGTTGGAGCTAGTACCTCCCCGTATATATGTACGGAGTGGAGTTTGCAAATGAATAGAAACTTCGTGTTCCCAACAAGCTAGGTGAAGGACGGCTTTCACACACACATATCTCTCAGAAATGAGCACGTGGACAGACGTTCGTTCATCTAGCACAAAGGGAACGGGTTGCAGGAGAAACTTTTACTCTGGTTTCTCAGTCTGTTTCCTAGTGCCGGTTTGAAGTTCCTGCAGTTTTCACTGTAAAACAGAGTTGGAGCTAGTACCTCCCCATATATATGTATGGAGTGGAGTTTGCAACTGAAAAGAAACTTTGTGTTACCAACAAGCTAGGTGAAGGACGGCTTTCACACACACTTATCTCTCAGAACTGAGCATGTGGAGAGACGTTCGTTCATCTAGCACAAAGGGAACGGGTTGCAGGAGAAACTTTTACTCTGGTTTCACAGTCTGTTTCCTAGTGCCGGTTTGAAGTTCCTGCAGTTTTCACTGTAAAACCGAGTTGGAGCTAGTACCTCCCCATATATATGTATGGAGTGGAGTTTGCAACTGAAAAGAAACTTTGTGTTCCCAACAAGCTAGGTGAAGGACGGCTTTCACACACACTTATCTCTCAGAACTGAGCATGTGGACAGACGTTCGTTCATCTAGCACAAAGGGAACGGGTTGCAGGAGAAACTTTTACTCTGGTTTCTCAGTCTGTTTCCTAGTGCCGGTTTGAAGTTCCTGCAGTTTTCACTGTAAAACTGAGTTGGAGCTAGTACCTCCCCATATATATGTATGGATTGGAGTTTGCAACTGAAAAGAAACTTTGTGTTCCCAACAAGCTAGGTGAAGGACGGCTTTCACACACACTTATCTCTCAGAACTGAGCATGTGGACAGACGTTCGTTCATCTAGCACAAAGGGAACGGGTTGCAGGAGAAACTTTTACTCTGGTTTCTCAGTCTGTTTCCTAGTGCCGGTTTGAAGTTCCTGCAGTTTTCACTGTAAAACCGATTTGGAGCTAGTACCTCCCCATATATATGTATTTAGTGGAGTTTGCAACTGAAAAGAAACTTTGTGTTCCCAACAAGTTAGGTGAAGGACGGCTTTCACACACACTTATCTCTCAGAACTGAGCATGTGGAGAGACGTTCGTTCATCTAGCACAAAGGGAACGGGTTGCAGGAGAAACTTTTACTCTGGTTTCTCAGTCTGTTTCCTAGTGCCGGTTTGAAGTTCCTGCAGTTTTCACTGTAAAACCGAGTTGGAGCTAGTACCTCCCCATATATATGTATGGAGTGGAGTTTGCAACTGAAAAGAAACTTCGTGTTCCCAACAAGCTAGGTGAAGGACGGCTTTCACACACACTTATCTCTCAGAACTGAGCATGTGGACAGACGTTCGTTCATCTAGCACAAAGGGAACGGGTTGCAGGAGAAACTTTTACTCTGGTTTCTCAGTCAGTTTCCTAGTGCCGGTTTGAAGTTCCTGCAGTTTTCACTGTAAAACCGAGTTGGAGCTAGTACCTCCCCATATATATGTATGGAGTGGAGTTTGCAACTGAAAAGAAACTTTGTGTTCCCAACAAGCTAGGTGAAGGACGGCTTTCACACACACTTATCTCTCAGAACTGAGCATGTGGAGAGACGTTCGTTCATCTACCACAAAGGGAACGGGTTGCAGGAGAAACTTTTACTCTGGTTTCTCAGTCTGTTTCCTAGTGCCGGTTTGAAGTTCCTGCAGTTTTCACTGTAAAACCGAGTTGGAGCTATTCCCTACCCATATATATATATGGAGTGGAGTTTGCAACTTAAAAGAAACTTTGTGTTCCCAACAAGCTAGGTGAAGGACGGCTTTCACACACACTTATCTCTCAGTACTGAGCATGTGGAGAGACGTTCATTCATCTAGCACAAAGGGAACGGGTTGCAGGTGAAACTTTTACTCTGGTTTCTCAGTCTGTTTCCTAGTGCTGGTTTGAAATTCCTGCAGTTTTCACTGTAAAACCGATTTGGAGCTAGTCCTTACCCATATATATATATGGAGTGGAGTTTGCAACTGAAAAGAAACTTTGTGTTCCCAACAAGCTAAGTGAAGGACGGGTTTCACACACACTTATCTCTCAGAAATGAGCATGTGGAGAGACGTTCGTTCATCTAGCACAAAGGGAACGGGTTGCAGGAGAAACTTTTACTCTGGTTTCTCAGTCTGTTTCCTAGTGCCGGTTTGAAGTTCCTGCAGTTTTCACTGTAAAACCGAGTTGGAGCTAGTACCTCCCCATATATATGTATGGAGTGGAGTTTGCAACTGAAAAGAAACTTTGTGTTACCAACAAGCTAGGTGAAGGACGGCTTTCACACACACTTATCTCTCAGAACTGAGCATGTGGAGAGACGTTCGTTCATCTAGCACAAAGGGAACGGGTTGCAGGAGAAACTTTTACTCTGGTTTCTCAGTCTGTTTCCTAGTGCCGGTTTGAAGTTCCTGCAGTTTTCACTGTAAAACCGAGTTGGAGCTAGTACCTCCCCATATATATGTATGAAGTGGAGTTTGCAACTGAAAAGAAACTTTGTGTTACCAACAAGCTAGGTGAAGTACGGGTTTCACACACACTTATCTCTCAGAACTGAGCATGTGGAGAGACGTTCGTTCATCTAGCACAAAGGGAACGGGTTGCAGGAGAAACTTTTACTCTGGTTTCTCAGTCTGTTTCCTAGTGCCGGTTTGAAGATCCTGCAGTTTTCACTGTAAAACCGAGTTGGAGCTAGTACCTCCCCATATATATGTATGGAGTGGAGTTTGCAACTGAAAAGAAACTTCATGTTCCCAATAAGCTAGGTTAAGGACGGCTTTCACACACACATCTCTCAGAACTGAGCATGTGGAGAGACGTTCGTTCATCTAGCACAAAGGGAACGGGTTGCAGGAGAAACTTTTACTCTGGTTTCTCAGTCTGTTTCCTAGTGCCGGTTTGAAGTTCCTGCAGTTTTCACTGTAAAACCGAGTTGGAGCTAGTACCTCCCCATATATATGTATGGAGTGGAGTTTGCAACTGAAAAGAAACTTTGTGTTCCCAACAAGCTAGGTGAAGGACGGCTTTCACACACACTTATCTCTCAGAACTGAGCATGTGGACAGACGTTCGTTCATCTAGCACAAAGGGAACGGGTTGCAGGAGAAACTTTTACTCTGGTTTCTCAGTCTCTTTCCTAGTGCCGGTTTGAAGTTCCTGCAGTTTTCACTGTAAAACCGAGTTGGAGCTAGTACCTCCCCGTATATATGTATGGAGTGGAGTTTGCAACTGAAAAGAAACTTTGTGTTCCCAACAAGCTAGGTGAAGGACGGCTTTCACACACACTTATCTCTCAGAAATGAGCATGTGCAGAGACTTTCGTTCATCTAGCACAAAGGGAACGGGTTGCAGGTGAAACTTTTACTCTGGATTCTCAGTCTGTTTCCTAGTGCCGGTTTGAAGTTCCTGCAGTTTTCACTGTAAAACCGAGTTGGAGCTAGTACCTCCCCATATATATGTATGGAGTGGAGTTTGCAACTGAAAAGAAACTTTGTGTTCCCAACAAGCTAGGTGAAGGACGGCTTTCACACACACTTATCTCTCAGAACTGAGCATTTTGAGAGACGTTCGTTCATCTAGCACAAAGGGAACGGTTTGCAGGAGAAACTTTTACTCTGGTTTCTCAGTCTGTTTCCTAGTGCCGGTTTGAAGTTCCTGCAGTTTTCACTGTAAAACCGAGTTGGAGCTAGTACCTCCCAATATATATGTATGAAGTGGAGTTTGCAACTGAAAAGAAACTTTGTGTTACCAACAAGCTAGGTGAAGGACGGCTTTCACACACACTTATCTCTCAGAACTGAGCATGTGGAGAGACGTTCGTTCATCTAGCACAAAGGGAACGGGTTGCAGGAGAAACTTTTACTCTGGTTTCTCAGTCTGTTTCCTAGTGCCGGTTTGAAGTTCCTGCAGTTTTCACTGTAAAACCGAGTTGGAGCTAGTACCTCCCCATATATATGTATGGAGTGGAGTTTGCAACTGAAAAGAAACTTTGTGTTCCCAACAAGCTAGGTGAAGGACGGCTTTCACACACACTTATCTCTCAGAACTGAGCATGTGGAGAGACTTTCGTTCATCTAGCACAAAGGGAACGGGTTGCAGGAGAAACTTTTACTCTGGTTTATCAGTCTGTTTCCTAGTGCCGGTTTGAATTTCCTGCAGTTTTCACTGTAAAACCGAGTTGGAGCTAGTACCTCCCCATATATATGTATGAAGTGGAGTTTGCAACTGAAAAGAAACTTTGTGTTACCAACAAGCTAGGTGAAAGACGGCTTTCACACACACTTATCTCTCAGAACTGAGCATGTGGAGAGACGTTCGTTCATCTAGCACAAAGGGAACGGGTTGCAGGAGAAACTTTTCCTCTGGTTTCTCAGTCTGTTTCCTAGTGCCGGTTTGAAGTTCCTGCAGTTTTCACTGTAAAACCGAGTTGGAGCTAGTACCTCCCCTTATATATGTATGGAGTGGAGTTTGCAACTGAAAAGAAAGTTTGTGTTCCCAACAAGCTAGGTGAAGGACGGCTTTCACACACACACTTATCTCTCAGAACTGAGCATGTGGAGAGACGTTCGTTCATCTAGCACAAAGGGAACGGGTTGCAGGAGAAACTTTTACTCTGGTTTCTCAGTCTGTTTCCTAGTGCCGGTTTGAAGTTCCTGCAGTTTTCACTGTAAAACCGAGTTGGAGCTAGTACCTCCCCATATATATTTATGGAGTGGAGTTAGCAACTGAAAAGAAACTTTGTGTTCCCAACAAGCTAGGTGAAGGACGGCTTTCACACACAGTTTTCTCTCAGAACTGAGCATGTGGAGAGACGTTCGTTCATCTAGCACAAAGGGAACGGGTTGCAGGGGAAACTTTTACTCTGGTTTCTCAGTCTGTTTCCTAGTGCCGGTTTGAAGTTCCTGCAGTTTCCACTGTAAAACCGAGTTGGAGCTAGTACCTCCCCATATATATGTAAGGAGTGGAGTTTGCAACTGAAAAGAAACTTTGTGTTCCCAACAAGCTAGGTGAAGGACGGCTTTCACACACACTTATCTCTCAGAACTGAGCATGTGGAGAGACGTTCGTTCATCTAGCACAAAGGGAACGGGTTGCAGGAGAAACTTTTACTCTGGTTTCTCAGTCTGTTTCCTAGTGCCGGTTTGAAGTTCCTGCAGTTTTAACTGTAAAACCGAGTTGGAGCTATCCCCTACCCATATATATATATGGAGTGGAGTTTGCAACCTAAAAGAAACTTTGTGTTCCCAACAAGCTAGATGAAGGACGGCTTTCACACGCACTTATCTCTCAGAAGTGAGCATGTGGAGAGACGTTCATTAATCTAGCACAAAGGGAACGGTTTGCAGGGGAAACTTTTTCTCTGGTTTCTCAGTCTGTTTCCTAGTGCTGGTTTGAAGTTCCTGCAGTTTTCACTGTAAAACCGAGTTGGAGCTAGTACTTCCCCATATATATGTATGGAGTGAAGTTTGCAACTGAAAAGAAACTTTGTGTTACCAACAAGCTAGGTGAAGGACGGCTTTCACACACACTTATCTCTCAGAACTGAGCATGTGGAGAGACGTTCGTTCATCTAGCACAAAGGGAACGGGTTGCAGGGGAAACTTTTACTCTGGTTTCTCAGTCTGTTTCCTAGTGCCGGTTTGAAGTTCCTGCAGTTTTCACTGTAAAACCGAGTTGGAGCTAGTACCTCCCCATATATATGTATGGAGTGGAGTTTGCAACTGAAAAGAAACTTTGTGTTCCCAACAAGCTAGGTTAAGGACGGCTTTCACACCCACTTATCTCTAAGATATGAGCATGTGGACAGACGTTCGTTCATCTAGCACAAAGGGAACGGGTTGCAGGAGAAACTTTTACTCTGGTTTCTCAGTCTGTTTCCTAGTGCCGGTTTGAAGTTCCTGCAGTTTTCACTGTAAAACCGAGTTGGAGCTAGTACCTCCCCATATATATGTATGGAGTGGAGTTTGCAACTGAAAAGAAACTTTGTGTTCCCAACAAGCTAGGTGAAGGACGGCTTTCACACACACTTATCTCTCAGAACTGAGCATGTGGAGAGACGTTCGTTCATCTAGCACAAAGGGAACGGGTTGCAGGAGAAACTTTTACTCTGGTTTCTCAGTCTGTTTCCTAGTGCCGGTTTGAAGTTCCTGCAGTTTTCACTGTAAAAACGATTTGGAGCTAGTACCTCCCCATATATATGTAAGGAGTGGAGTTTGCAACTGAAAAGAAACTTTGTGTTCCCAACAAGCTAGGTGAAGGACGGCTTTCACACACACTTTTCTCTCAGAACTGAGCATGTGGAGAGACGTTCGTTCATCTAGCACAAAGGGAACGGGTTGCAGGAGAAACTTTTACTCTGGTTTCTCAGTCTGTTTCCTAGTGCCGGTTTGAAGTTCCTGCAGATTTCATGTAAAACCGAGTTGGAGCTTGTACCTCCCCGTATATATGTATGGAGTGGAGTTTGCAACTGAAAAGAAACTTTGTGTTCCCAACAAGCTAGGTGAAGGACGGCTTTCACACACACTTTTCTCTCAGAACTGAGCATGTGGAGAGACGTTCGTTCATCTAGCACAAAGGGAACGGTTTGCAGGAGAAACTTTTACTCTGGTTTCTCAGTCTGTTTCTTAGTGCCGGTTTGAAGTTCCTGCAGTTTTCACTGTAAAACCGATTTGGAGCTAGTACCTCCCCATATATATGTAAGGAGTGGAGTTTGCAACTGAAAAGAAACTTTGTGTTCCCAACAAGCTAGGTGAAGGACGGCTTTCACACACACTTTTCTCTCAGAACTGAGCATGTGGAGAGACGTTCGTTCATCTAGCACAAAGGGAACGGGTTGCAGGAGAAAGTTTTACTCTGGTTTCTCAGTCGGTTTCCTAGTGCCGGTTTGAAGTTCCTGCAGTTTTCACTGTAAAACCGAGTTGGAGCTAGTACCTCCCCATATATATGTATGGAGTGGAGTTTGCAACTGAAAAGAAACTTCATGTTCCCAACAAGCTAGGTGAAGGACGGCTTTCACACACACTTATCTCTCAGAAATTAGCATGTGGAGAGACGTTCCTTAATCTAGCACAAAGGGAACGGGTTGCAGGGGAAACTTTTACTCTGGTTTCTCAGTCTGTTTCCTAGTGCCGGTTTGAAGTTCCTGCAGTTTTCACTGTAAAACCGAGTTGGAGCTAGTACCTCCCCATATATATGTATGGAGTGGAGTTTGCAACTGAAAAGAAACTTTGTTTTCCCAACAAGCTAGGTGAAGGACGGCTTTCACACACACTTATCTCTCAGAACTGAGCATGTGGAGAGACGTTCGTTCATCTAGCACAAAGGGAACGGGTTGCAGGAGAAACTTTTACTCTGGATTCTCAGTCTGTTTCCTAGTGCCGGTTTGAAGTTCCTGCAGTTTTCACTGTAAAACCGAGTTGGAGCTAGTACCTCCCCATATATATGTATGGAGTGGAGTTTGCAACTGAAAAGAAACTTTGTGTTCCCAACAAGCTAGGTGAAGGACGGCTTTCACACACACTTTTCTCTCAGAACTGAGCATGTGGACAGACGTTCGTTCATCTAGCACAAAGGGAACGGGTTGCAGGAGAAACTTTTACTCTGGTTTCTCAGTCTGTTTCCTAGTGCCGGTTTGAAGTGCCTGCAGTTTTCACTGTAAAACCGAGTTGGAGCTAGTACCTCCCCATATATATGTATGGAGTGGAGTTTGCAACTGAAAAGAAACTTTGTGTTACCAACAAGCTAGGTGAAGGACGGCTTTCACACACACTTATCTCTCAGAACTGAGCATGTGGAGATACGTTCGTTCATCTAGCACAAAGGGAACGGGTTGCAGGAGAAACTTTTACTCTGGTTTCTCAGTCTGTTTCCTAGTGCCGGTTTGAAGTTCCTGCAGTTTTCACTGTAAAACCGAGTTGGAGCTAGTACCTCCCCATATATATGTGTGAAGTGGAGTTTGCAACTAAAAAGAAACTTTGTGTTACCAACAAGCTAGGTGAAGGACGGCTTTCACACACACTTATCTCTCAGAACTGAGCATGTGGAGAGACGTTCGTTCATCTAGCACTTAGGGAACGGGTTGCAGGAGAAACTTTTACTCTGGTTTCTCAGTCTGTTTCCTAGTGCCGGTTTGAAGTTCCTGCAGTTTTCACTGTAAATCCGAGTTGGAGCTAGACCCTACCCATATATATATATGGAGTGGAGTTTGCAACTGAAAAGAAACTTTGTGTTCCCAACAAGCTAGGTGAAGGACGGCTTTCACACACACTTATCTCTCAGAACTGAGCATCTGGAGAGACGTTCGTTCATCTAGCACAAAGGGAACGGTTTGCAGGAGAAACTTTTACTCTGGTTTCTCAGTCTGTTTCCTAGTGCCGGTTTGAAGTTCCTGCAGTTTTCACTGTAAAACAGAGTTGGAGCTAGTACCTCCCCATATATATGTATGGAGTGGAGTTTGCAACTGAAAAGAATCTTTGTGTTCCCAACAAGCTAGGTGAAGGACGGCTTTCACTCACACTTACCCCTCAGAACTGAGCATGTGGAGAGGCGTTCGTTCATCTAGCACAAAGGGAACGGGTTGCAGGGGAAACATTTACTCTGGTTTCTCAGTCTGTTTCCTAGTGCCGGTTTGAAGTTCCTGCAGTTTTCACTGTAAAACCGAGTTGGAGCTAGTACCTCCCCATATATATGTAAGGAGTGGAGTTTGCAACTGAAAAGAAACTATGTGTTCCCAACAAGCTAGGTGAAGGACGGCTTTCACACACACTTATCTCTCAGAACTGAGCATGTGGAGAGACGTTCGTTCATCTAGCACAAAGGGAACGGGTTGCAGGAGAAACTTTTACTCTGGTTTCTCAGTCTGTTTCCTAGTGCCGGTTTGAAGTTCCTGCAGTTTTCACTGTAAAACCGAGTTGGAGCTAGTCCCTACGCATATATATATATGGAGTGGAGTTTGCAACTGAAAAGAAACTTTGTGTTCCCAACAAGCTAGGTGAAGGACGGCTTTCACTCACACTTATCCCTCAGAACTGAGCATGTGGAGAGACGTTCGTTCATCTAGCACAAAGGGAACGGGTTGCAGGGGAAACTTTTACTCTGGTTTCTCAGTCTGTTTCCTAGTGCCGGTTTGAAGTTCCTGCAGTTTTCACTGTAAAACCGAGTTGGAGCTAGTACCACCCCATATATATGTAAGGAGTGGAGTTTGCAACTGAAAAGAAACTTTGTGTTCCCAACAAGCTAGGTGAAGGACGGCTTTCACACACACTTATCTCTCAGAACTGAGCATGTGGAGAGACGTTCGTTCATCTAGCACAAAGGGAACGGGTTGCAGGAGAAACTTTTACTCTGGTTTCTCAGTCTGTTTCCTAGTGCCGGTTTGAAGTTCCTGCAGTTTTAACTGTAAAACCGAGTTGGAGCTATCCCCTACCCATATATATATATGGAGTGGAGTTTGCAACCTAAAAGAAACTTTGTGTTCCCAACAAGCTAGATGAAGGACGGCTTTCACACGCACTTATCTCTCAGAACTGAGCATGTGGAGAGACGTTCGTTCATCTAGCACAAAGGGAACGGGTTGCAGGGGAAACATTTACTGTGGTTTCTCAGTCTGTTTCCTAGTGCCGGTTTGAAGTTCCTGCAGTTTTCACTGTAAAACCGAGTTGGAGCTTGTACCTCCCCATATATATGTATGGAGTGGAGTTGGCAACTGAAAAGAAACTTTGTGTTCCCAACAAGCTAGGTGAAGGCGGCTTTCACACACAATTATCTCTCAGAACTGAGCATGTGGAGAGACGTTCGTTCATCTAGCACAAAGGGAACGGTTTGCAGGAGAAACTTTTACTCTGGTTTCTCAGTCTGTTTCCTAGTGCCGGTTTGAAGTTCCTGCAGTTTTCACTGTAAAACAGAGTTGGAGCTAGTACCTCCCCATATGTATGTATGGAGTGGAGTTTGCAACTGAAAAGAATCTTTGTGTTCCCAACAAGCTAGGTGAAGGACGGCTTTCACTCACACTTACCCCTCAGAACTGAGCATGTGGAGAGGCGTTCGTTCATCTAGCACAAAGGGAACGGGTTGCATGGGAAACATTTACTCTGGTTTCTCAGTCTGTTTCCTAGTGCCGGTTTGAAGTTCCTGCAGTTTTCACTGTAAAACCGAGTTGGAGCTAGTACCTCCCCATATATATGTAAGGAGTGGAGTTTGCAACTGAAAAGAAACTATGTGTTCCCAACAAGCTAGGTGAAGGACGGCTTTCACACACACTTATCTCTCAGAACTGAGCATGTGGAGAGACGTTCGTTCATCTAGCACAAAGGGAACGGGTTGCAGGAGAAACTTTTACTCTGGTTTCTCAGTCTGTTTCCTAGTGCCGGTTTGAAGTTCCTGCAGTTTTCACTGTAAAACCGAGTTGGAGCTATTCCCTACCCATATATATATATGGAGTGGAGTTTGAAACCTAAAAGAAACTTTGTGTTCCCAACAAGCTAGATGAAGGACGGCTTTCACACGCACTTATCTCTCAGAACTGAGCATGTGGAGTGACGTTCATTCATCTAGCACAAAGGGAACGGGTTGCAGGGGAAACTTTTACTCTGGTTTCTCAGTCTGTTTCCTAGTGCTGGTTTGAAGTTCCTGCAGTTTTCACTAAAAACAGAATTGGAGCTAGTCCCTACCCATATATATATATGGAGTAGAGTTTGCAACTGAAAAGAAACTTTGTGTTCTCAACAAGCTAGGTGAAGGACGGCTTTCACACACACTTATCTCTCCGAACTGAGCATGTGGAGAGACGTTCGTTCATGTAGCACAAAGGGAACGGGTTGCAGGGTAAACATTTACAGTGGTTTCTCAGTCTGTTTCCTAGTGCTTGTTTGAAGTTCCTGCCGTTTTCACTGTAAAACCGAGTTGGAGCTAGTACCTCCCCATATATATGTATGGAGTGGAGTTTGCAACTGAAAATAAACTTCATGTTCCCAACAAGCTACGTGAAGGACGGCTTTCACACACACTTATCTCTCAGAAATGTGCATGTGGAGAGACGTTCGTTCATCTAGCACAAAGGGAACGGGTTGCAGGAGAAACTTTTACTCTGGTTTCTCAGTCTGTTTCCTAGTGCCGGTTTGAAGTTCCTGCATTTTTCACTGTAAAACCGAGTTGGAGCTAGTACTTCCCCATATATATGTATGGAGTGGAGTTTGCAACTGAAAAGAAACTTTGTGTTCCCAACAATCTAGGTGAAGGACGGCTTTCAAACACACTTATCTCTCAGAACTGAGCATGTGGAGAGACGTTCGTTCATCTAGCACAAAGGGAACGGGTTGCAGGGGAAACTTTTACTCTGGTTTCTCAGTCTGTTTCCTAGTGCCGGTTTGAAGTTCCTGCAGTTTTCACTGTAAAACCGAGTTGGAGCTAGTACCTCCCCATATATATGTATGGAGTGGAGTTTGCAACTGAAAAGAAACTTTGTGTTCCCAACAAGCTAGGTGAAGGACGGCTCTCACACACACTTTTCTCTCAGAACTGAGCATGTGGAGAGACGTTCGTTCATCTAGCACAAAGGGAACGGGTTGCAGGAGAAACTTTTACTCTGGTTTCTCAGTCTGTTTCCTAGTGCCGGTTTGAAGTTCCTGCAGTTTTCATGTAAAACCGAGTTGGAGCTTGTACCTCCCCGTATATATGTATGGAGTGGAGTTTGCAACTGAAAAGAAACTTTGTGTTCCCAACAAGCTAGGTGAAGGACGGCTTTAACACACACTTATCTCTCAGAACTGAGCATGTGGAGAGACGTTCGTTCATCTAGCACAAAGGGAACGGGTTGCAGGAGAAACTTTTACTCTGGTTTCTCAGTCTGTTTCCTAGTGCCGGTTTGAAGTTCCTGCAGTTTTCACTGTAAAACCGATTTGGAGCTAGTACCTCCCCATATATATGTAAGGAGTGGAGTTTGCAACTGAAAAGAAACTTTGTGTTCCCACAAGCTAGGTGAAGGACGGCTTTCACACACACTTTTCTCTCAGAACTGAGCATGTGGAGAGACGTTCGTTCATCTAGCACAAAGGGAACGGGTTGCAGGAGAAAGTTTTACTCTGGTTTCTCAGTCTGTTTCCTAGTGCCGGTTTGAAGTTCCTGCAGTTTTCACTGTAAAACCGAGTTGGAGCTAGTACCTCCCCATATATATGTATGGAGTGGAGTTTGCAACTGAAAAGAAACTTCATGTTCCCAACAAGCTAGGTGAAGGACGGCTTTCACACACACTTATCTCTCAGAAATTAGCATGTGGAGAGACGTTCCTTAATCTAGCACAAAGGGAACGGGTTGCAGGGGAAACTTTTACTCTGGTTTCTCAGTCTGTTCCTAGTGCCGGTTTGAAGTTCCTGCAGTTTTCACTGTAAAACCGAGTTGGAGCTAGTACCTCCCCATATATATGTATGGAGTGGAGTTTGCAACTGAAAAGAAACTTTGTGTTCCCAACAAGCTAGGTGAAGGACGGCTTTCACACACACTTATCTCTCAGAACTGAGCATGTGGAGAGACGTTCGTTCATCTAGCACAAAGGGAACGGGTTGCAGGAGAAACTTTTACTCTGGATTCTCAGTCTGTTTCCTAGTGCCGGTTTGAAGTTCCTGCAGTTTTCACTGTAAAACCGAGTTGGAGCTAGTACCTCCCCATATATATGTATGGAGTGGAGTTTGCAACTGAAAAGAAACTTTGTGTTCCCAACAAGCTAGCTTAAGGACGGCTTTCACACACACTTTTCTCTCAGAATTGAGCATGTGGACAGACGTTCGTTCATCTAGCACAAAGGGAACGGGTTGCAGGAGAAACTTTTACTGTGGTTTCTCAGTCTGTTTCCTAGTGCCGGTTTGAAGTGCCTGCAGTTTTCACTGTAAAACCGAGTTGGAGCTAGTACCTCCCCATATATATGTATGGAGTGGAGTTTGCAACTGAAAAGAAACTTTGTGTTACCAACAAGCTAGGTGAAGGACGGCTTTCACACACACTTATCTCTCAGAACTGAGCATGTGGAGAGACGTTCGTTCATCTAGCACAAAGGGAACGGGTTGCAGGAGAAACTTTTACTCTGGTTTCTCAGTCTGTTTCCTAGTGCCGCTTTGAAGTTCCTGCAGTTTTCACTGTAAAACCGAGTTGGAGCTAGTACCTCCCCATATATATGTGTGAAATGGAGTTTGCAACTAAAAAGAAACTTTGTGTTACCAACAAGCTAGGTGAAGGACGGCTTTCACACACACTTATCTCTCAGAACTGAGCATGTGGAGAGACGTTCGTTCATCTAGCACAAAGGGAACGGGTTGCAGGAAAAACTTTTACTCTGGTTTCTCAGTCTGTTTACTAGTGCCGGTTTGAAGTTCCTGCAGTTTTCACTGTAAAACAGAGTTGGAGCTAGTACCTCCCCATATGTATGTATGGAGTGGAGTTTGCAACTGAAAAGAATCTTTGTGTTCCCAACAAGCTAGGTGAAGGACGGCTTTCACTCACACTTACCCCTCAGAACTGAGCATGTGGAGAGGCGTTCGTTCATCTAGCACAAAGGGAACGGGTTGCATGGGAAACATTTACTCTGGTTTCTCAGTCTGTTTCCTAGTGCCGGTTTGAAGTTCCTGCAGTTTTCACTGTAAAACCGAGTTGGAGCTAGTACCTCCCCATATATATGTAAGGAATGGAGTTTGCAACTGAAAAGAAACTATGTGTTCCCAACAAGCTAGGTGAAGGACGGCTTTCACACACACTTATCTCTCAGAACTGAGCATGTGGAGAGACGTTCGTTCATCTAGCACAAAGGGAACGGGTTGCAGGAGAAACTTTTACTCTGGTTTCTCAGTCTGTTTCCTAGTGCCGGTTTGAAGTTCCTGCAGTTTTCACTGTAAAACCGAGTTGGAGCTATTCCCTACCCATATATATATATGGAGTGGAGTTTGAAACCTAAAAGAAACTTTGTGTTCCCAACAAGCTAGATGAAGGACGGCTTTCACACGCACTTATCTCTCGGAACTGAGCATGTGGAGTGACGTTCATTCATCTAGCACAAAGGGAACGGTTTGCAGGGGAAACTTTTACTCTGGTTTCTCAGTCTGTTTCCTAGTGCTGGTTTGAAGTTCCTGCAGTTTTCACTGTAAAACAGAGTTGGAGCTAGTCCCTACCCATATATATATATGGAGTAGAGTTTGCAACTGAAAAGAAACTTTGTGTTCTCAACAAGCTAGGTGAAGGACGGCATTCACACACACTTATCTCTCCGAACTGAGCATGTGGAGAGACGTTCGTTCATCTAGCACAAAGGGAACGGGTTGCAGGGTAAACATTTACAGTGGTTTCTCAGTCTGTTTCCTAGTGCTTGTTTGAAGTTCCTGCCGTTTTCACTGTAAAACCGAGTTGGAGCTAGTACCTCCCCATATATATGTATGGAGTGGAGTTTGCAACTGAAAATAAACTTCATGTTCCCAACAAGCTACGTGAAGGACGGCTTTCACACACACTTATCTCTCAGAAATGTGCATGTGGAGAGACGTTCGTTCATCTAGCACAAAGGGAACGGGTTGCAGGAGAAACTTTTACTCTGGTTTCTCAGTCTGTTTCCTAGTGCCGGTTTGAAGTTCCTGCATTTTTCACTGTAAAACCGAGTTGGAGCTAGTACTTCCCCATATATATGTATGGAGTGGAGTTTGCAACTGAAAAGAAACTTTGTGTTCCCAACAATCTAGGTGAAGGACGGCTTTCACACACACTTATCTCTCAGAACTGAGCATGTGGAGAGACGTTCGTTCATCTAGCACAAAGGGAACGGGTTGCAGGGGAAACTTTTACTCTGGTTTCTCAGTCTGTTTCCTAGTGCCGGTTTGAAGTTCCTGCAGTTTTCACTGTAAAACCGAGTTGGAGCTAGTACCTCCCCATATATATGTATGGAGTGGAGTTTGCAACTGAAAAGAAACTTTGTGTTCCCAACAAGCTAGGTGAAGGACGGCTTTCACACACACTTATCACTCAGAACTGAGCATGTGGACAGACGTTCGTTCATCTAGCACAAAGGGAACGGGTTGCAGGAGAAACTTTTACTCTGGTTTCTCAGTCTGTTTCCTAGTGCCGGTTTGAAGTTCCTGCAGTTTTCAGTGTAAAACCGAGTTGGAGCTAGTACCTCCCCATATATATGTATGGAGTGGAGTTTGCAACTGAAAAGAAACTTTGTGTTCCCAACAAGCTAGGTGAAGGACGGCTTTCACACACACTTATCTCTCAGAACTGAGCATGTGGACAGACGTTCGTTCATCTAGCACAAAGGGAACGGGTTGCAGGAGAAACTTTTACTCTGGTTTCTCAGTCTGTTTCCTAGTGCCGGTTTGAAGTTCCTGCAGTTTTCACTGTAAAACCGAGTTGGAGCTAGTACCTCCCCATATATATGTATGGAGTGGAGTTTGCAACTGAAAAGAAACTTTGTGTTCCCAACAAGCTAGGTGAAGGACGGCTTTCACACACACTTTTCTCTCAGAACTGAGCATGTGGAGAGACGTTCGTTCATCTAGCACAAAGGGAACGGGTTGCAGGAGAAACTTTTACTCTGGTTTCTCAGTCTGTTTCCTAGTGCCGGTTTGAAGTTCCTGCAGCTTTCATGTAAAACCGAGTTTGAGCTTGTACCTCCCCGTATATATGTATGGAGTGGAGTTTGCAAGTGAAAAGAAACTTTGTGTTCCCAACAAGCTATGTGAAGGACTGCTTTCACACACACTTTTCTCTCAGAACTGAGCATGTGGAGAGACGTTCGTTCATCTAGCACAAAGGGAACGCTTTGCAGGAGAAACTTTTACTCTGGTTTCTCAGTTGTTTCCTAGTGCCGGTTTGAAGTTCCTGCGGTTTTCACTGTAAAACCTAGTTGGAGCTAGTACCTCCCCATATATATGTAAGGAGTGGAGTTTGCAACTGAAAAGATACTTTGTGTTCCCAACAAGCTAGGTGAAGGACGGCTTTCACACACACTTATCTCTCAGAACTGAGCATGTGGAGAGACGTTCGTTCATCTAGCACAAAGGGAACGGGTTGCAGGGGAAACATTTACTGTGGTTTCTCAGTCTTTTTCCTAGTGCCGGTTTGAATTTCCTGCAGTTTTCACTGTAAAACCGAGTTGGAGCTAGTACCTCCCCATATATATGTATGGAGTGGAGTTTGCAACTGAAAAGAAACTTCATGTTCCCAACAAGCTAGGTGAAGGACGGCTTTCACACACACTTATCTCTCAGAAATGAGCATGTGGAGAGACGTTCGTTCATCTAGCACAAAGGGAACGGGTTGCAGGAGAAACTTTTACTCTGGTTTCTCAGTCTGTTTCCTAGTGCCGGTTTGAAGTTCCTGCAGTTTTCACTGTAAAGCCGAGTTGGAGCTAGTACCTCCCCATATATATGTATGGAGTGGAGTTTGCAACTGAAAAGAAACTTCGTGTTACCAACAAGCTAGTTGAAAAACGGCTTTCACACACACTTATCTCTCAGAACTGAGCATGTGGAGAGACGTTCGTTCATCTAGCACAAAGGGAACGGGTTGCAGGAGAAACTTTTACTCTGGTTTCTCAGTCTGTTTCCTAGTGCCGGTTTGAAGTTCCTGCAGTTTTCACTGTAAAACCGAGTTGGGGCTAGTACCTCCCCATATATATGTATGGAGTGGAGTTTGCAACTGAAAAGAAACTTTGTGTTCCCAACAAGCTAGGTGAAGGACGGCTTTCACACACACTTATCTCTCAGAACTGAGCATGTGGAGAGACGTTCTTTCATCTAGCACAAAGGGAACGGGTTGCACGGGAAACATTTACTGTGGTTTCTCAGTCTGTTTCCTAGTGCCGGTTTGAAGTTCCTGCAGTTTTCACTGTAAAACCGAGTTGGAGCTAGTACCTTCCCATATATATGTATGGAGTGGAGTTTGCAACTGAAAAGAAACTTCGTGTTCCCAACAAGCTAGGTGAAGGAGGCTTTCACACACACTTATCACTCAGAACTGGGCATGTGGAGAGACGTTCGTTCATCTAGCACAAAGGGAACGCGTTGCAGGAGAAACTTTTACTCTGGTTTCTCAGTCTGTTTCCTAGTGCCGGTTTGAAGTTCCTGCAGTTTTCACTGTAAATCCGAGTTGGAGCTAGTACCTCCCCATATATATATATGGAGTGGAGTTTGCAACTGAAAAGAAACTTTGTGTTCCCAACAAGCTAGGTGAAGGACGGCTTTCACACACACTTATCTCTCAGAACTGAGCATGTGGAGAGACGTTCGTTCATCTAGCACAAATGGAACGGGTTGCAGGAGAAACTTTTACTCTGGTTTCTCAGTCTGTTTCCTAGTGCCGGTTTGAAGTTCCTGCAGTTTTCACTGTAAAACCGAGTTGGAGCTAGTATCTCCCCATATATATGTAAGGAGTGGAGTTTGCAACTGAAAAGAAACTTTGTGTTCCCAACAAGCTAGTTGAAGGACGACTTTCACACACACTTATCTCTCAGAACTGAGCATGTGGAGAGACGTTCGTTCATCTAGCACAAAGGGAACGGGTTGCAGGAGAAACTTTTACTCTGGTTTCTCAGTCTGTTTCCTAGTGCCGGTTTGAAGTTCCTGCAGTTTTCATGTAAAACCGATTTGGAGCTAGTACCTCCCCATATATATGTATGGAGTGGAGTTTGCAACTGAAAATAAACTTTGTGTTCCCAACAAGCTAGGTTAAGGACGGCTTTCACACACACTTATCTCTCAAAACTGAGCATGTGGAGAGACGTTCGTTCATCTAGCACAAATGGAACGGGTTGCAGGAGAAACTTTTACTCTGGTTTCTCAGTCTGTTTCCTAGTGCCGGTTTGAAGTTCCTGCAGTTTTCACAGTAAAACCGAGTTGGAGCTAGTAACTCCCCATATATATGTATGGAGTGGAGTTTGGAACTGAAAAGAAACTTTGTGTTACCAACAAGCTAGGTGAAGGACGGCTTTCACACACACTTATCTCTCAGAACTGAGCATGTGGAGAGACGTTAGTTCATCTAGCACAAAGGGAACGGGTTGCAGGAGAAACTTTTACTCTGGTTTCTCAGTCTGTTTCCTACTGCCGGTTTGAAGTTCCTGCAGTTTTCACTGTAAAACCGAGTTGGAGCTTGTACCTCCCCATATATATGTATGGAGTGGAGTTTGCAACTGAAAAGAAACTTTGTGTTCCCAACAATCTAGGTTAAGGACGGCTTTCACACACACTTATCTCTCAGAACTGAGCATGTGGAGAGACGTTCGTTCATTTAGCACAAAGGGAACGGGTTGCAGGAGAAACTTTTACTCTGGTTTCTCAGTCTGTTTCCTAGTGCCGGTTTGAAGTTCCTGCAGTTTTCATGTAAAACCGAGTTGGAGCTTGTACCTCCCCATATATATGTATGGAGTGGAGTTTGCAACTGAAAAGAAACTTTGTGTTCCCAACAAGCTTCGTGAAGGACGGCTTTCACACACACTTTTCTCTCAGAACTGAGCATGTGGAGAGACGTTCGTTCATCTAGCACAAAGGGAACGGGTTGCAGGAGAAACTTTTACTCTGGTTTCTCAGTCTGTTTCCTAGTGCCGGTTTGAAGTTCCTGCAGTTTTCACTGTAAAACAGATTTGGAGCTAGTACCTCCCCATATATATGTAAGGAGTGGAGTTTGCAACTGAAAAGAAACTTTGTGTTCCCAACAAGCTAGGTGAAGGACGGCTTTCACACACACTTATCTCTCAGAACTGAGCATGTGGAGAGACGTTCATTCATCTAGCACAAAGGGAACGGGTTGCAGGAGAAACTTTTACTCTGGTTTCTAAGTCTGTTTCCTAGTGCTGGTTTGAAATTCCTGCAGTTTTCACTGTAAAACCGAGTTGCAGCTAGTCCCTACCCATATATATATATGGAGTGGAGTTTGAAACTGAAAAGAAACTTTTTGTTCTCAACAAGCTAGGTGAAAGACGGCTTTCACACACACTTATCTCTCAGAACTGAGCATGTGGAGAGACTTTCGTTCATGTAGCACAAAGAAAACGGTTTTCAGGGGAAACATTTACAGTGGTTTCTCAGTCTGTTTCCTAGTGCCGGTTTGAATTTCCTGCAGTTTTCACTGTAAAACCGAGTTGGAGCTAGTACCTCCCCATATATATGTATGGATTGGAGTTTGCAACTGAATAGAAACTTCGTGTTCCCAACAAGCTAGGTGAAGGACGGCTTTCACACACACTTATCTCTCAGAAATGAGCATGTGGAGAGACGTTCGTTCATCTAGCACAAAGGGAACGGGTTGCAGGATAAACTTTTACTCTGGTTTCTCAGTCTGTTTCCTAGTGCCGGTTTGAAGTTCCTGCAGTTTTCACTGTAAAACCGATTTGGAGCTAGTACCTCCCCAAATATATGTATGGAGTGGAGTTTGCAACTGAAAATAAACTTTGTGTTCCCAACAAGCTAGTTTAAGGACCGCTTTCACACACACTTATCTCTCAGAACTGAGCATGTGGAGAGACGTTCGTTCATCTAGCACAAAGGGAACGGGTTGCAGGAGAAACTTTTACTCTGGTTTCTCAGTCTGTTTCCTAGTGCCGGTTTGAAGTTCCTGCAGTTTTCACTGTAAAACCGAGTTGGAGCTAGTACCTCCCCATATATATGTATGGAGTGGAGTTTGCAACTGAAAAGAAACTTTGTGTTACCAACAAGCTAGGTGAAGGACGGCTTTCACACACACTTATCTCTCAGAACTGAGCATGTGGAGAGACGTTCGTTCATCTAGCACAAAGGGAACGGGTTGCAGGAGAAACTATTACTCTGGTTTCTCAGTCTGTTTCCTATTGCCGGTTTGAAGTTCCTGCAGTTTTCACTGTAAAACCGAGTTGGAGCTAGTACCTCCCCATATATATGTATGGAGTGGAGTTTGCAACTGAAAAGAAACTTTGTGTTCCCAACAATCTAGGTTAAGGACGGCTTTCACACACACTTATCTCTCAGAACTGAGCATGTGGAGAGACGTTCGTTCATTTAGCACAAAGGGAACGGGTTGCAGGAGAAACTTTTACTCTGGTTTCTCAGTCTGTTTCCTAGTGCCGGTTTGAAGTTCCTGCAGTTTTCATGTAAAACCGAGTTGGAGCTTGTACCTCCCCATATATATGTATGGAGTGGAGTTTGCAACTGAAAAGAAACTTTGTGTTCCCAACAAGCTTGGTGAAGGACGGCTTTCACACACACTTTTCTCTCAGAACTGAGCATGTGGAGAGACGTTCGTTCATCTAGCACAAAGGGAACGGGTTGCAGGAGAAACTTTTACTCTGGTTTCTCAGTCTGTTTCCTAGTGCCGGTTTGAAGTTCCTGCAGTTTTCACTATAAAACAGATTTGGAGCTAGTACCTCCCCATATATATGTAAGGAGTGGAGTTTGCAATTGAAAAGAAACTTTGTGTTCCCAACAAGCTAGGTGAAGGACGGCTTTCACACACACTTATCTCTCAGAACTGAGCATGTGGAGAGACGTTCGTTCATCTAGCACAAAGGGAACGGGTTGCAGGTGAAACTTTTACTCTGGTTTCTCAGTCTGTTTCCTAGTGCCGGTTTGAAGTTCCTGCAGTTTTCACTGTAAAACCGAGTTGGAGCTAGTACCTCCCCATATATATGTATGGAGTGGAGTTTGCAACTGAAAAGAAACTTTGTGTTCCCAACAAGCTAGGTGAAAGACGGCTTTCACACACACTTATCTCTCAGAACTGAGCATGTGGAGAGACGTTCATTCATCTAGCACAAAGGAACGCGTTGCAGGGGAAACATTTACTCTGGTTTCTCAGTCTGTTTCTTAGTGCCGGTTTGAAGTTCCTGCAGTTTTCACTATAAAACCGATTTGGAGCTAGTACCTCCCCATATATATGTATGGAGTGGAGTTTGCAACTGAAAAGAAACTTTGTGTTCCCAACAAGCTAGGTGAAGGACGGCTTTCACACACACTTATCTCTCAGAATTGAGCATGTGGAGAGACATTCGTTCATCTAGCACAAAGGGAACGGGTTGCAGGAGAAACTTTTACTCTGGTTTCTCACTCTGTTTCCTAGTGCCGGTTTGAAGTTCCTGCAGTTTTCACTGTAAATCCGAGTTGGAGCTAGTCCCTACCCATATATATATATATGGAGTGGAGTTTGCAACTGAAAAGTAACTTTGTGTTCCCAACAAGCTAGGTGAAGGACGGCTTTCACACACACATATCTCTCAGAATTGAGCATGTGGAGAGACGTTTGTTCATCTAGCATAAAAGGAACGGGTTGCAGGAGAAACTTTTACTCTGGTTTCTCAGTCTGTTTCCTAGTGCCGGTTTGAAGTTCCTGCAGTTTTCACTGTAAAACCGAGTTGGAGCTAGTACCTCCCCATATATATGTATGGAGTGGAGTTTGCAACTGAAAAGAAACTTTGTGTTCCCAACAAGCTAGGTGAAGGACGGCTTTCACACACACTTATCTCTCAGAACTGAGCATGTGGAGAGACGTTCGTTCATCTAGCACAAAGGGAACGGGTTGCAGGAGAAACTTTTACTCTGGTTTCTCAGTCTGTTTCCTAGTGCCGGTTTGAAGTTCCTGCAGTTTTCATGTAAAACCGATTTGGAGCTTGTACCTCCCCATATATATGTATGGAGTGGAGTTTGCAACTGAAAAGAAACTTTGTGTTCCCAACAAGCTAGGTGAAGTACGGCTTTCACACACACATTTCTCTCAGAACAGAGCATGTGGAGAGACGTTCGTTCATCTAGCACAAAGGGAACGGGTTGCAGGAGAAACTTTTACTCTGGTTTCTCAGTCTGTTTCCTAGTGCCGGTTTGAAGTTCCTGCAGTTTTCACTGTAAAACCGAGTTGGAGCTAGTACCTCCCCATATATATGTATGGAGTGGAGTTTGCAACTGAAAAGAAACTTTGTGTTCCCAACAAGCTAGGTGAAGGACGGCTTTCACACACACTTATCTCTCAGAACTGAGCATGTGGAGAGACGTTCGTTCATTTAGCACAAAGGGAACGGGTTGCAGGAGAAACTTTTACTCTGGTTTCTCAGTCTGTTTCCTAGTGCCGGTTTGAAGTTCCTGCAGTTTTCATGTAAAACCGAGTTGGAGCTTGTACCTCCCCATATATATGTATGGAGTGGAGTTTGCAACTGAAAAGAAACTTTGTGTTCCCAACAAGCTTCGTGAAGGACGGCTTTCACACACACTTTTCTCTCAGAACTGAGCATGTGGAGAGACGTTCGTTCATCTAGCACAAAGGGAACGGGTTGCAGGAGAAACTTTTACCCTGGTTTCTCAGTCTGTTTCCTAGTGCCGGTTTGAAGTTCCTGCAGTTTTCACTGTAAAACAGATTTGGAGCTAGTACCTCCCCATATATATGTAAGGAGTGGAGTTTGCAACTGAAAAGAAACTTTGTGTTCCCAACAAGCTAGGTGAAGGACGGCTTTCACACACACTTATCTCTCAGAACTGAGCATGTGGAGAGACGTTCATTCATCTAGCACAAAGGGAACGGGTTGCAGGAGAAACTTTTACTCTGGTTTCTAAGTCTGTTTCCTAGTGCTGGTTTGAAATTCCTGCAGTTTTCACTGTAAAACCGAGTTGCAGCTAGTCCCTACCCATATATATATATGGAGTGGAGTTTGAAACTGAAAAGAAACTTTTTGTTCTCAACAAGCTAGGTGAAAGACGGCTTTCACACACACTTATCTCTCAGAACTGAGCATGTGGAGAGACTTTCGTTCATGTAGCACAAAGAAAACGGTTTTCAGGGGAAACATTTACAGTGGTTTCTCAGTCTGTTTCCTAGTGCCGGTTTGAATTTCCTGCAGTTTTCACTGTAAAACCGAGTTGGAGCTAGTACCTCCCCATATATATGTATGGATTGGAGTTTGCAACTGAATAGAAACTTCGTGTTCCCAACAAGCTAGGTGAAGGACGGCTTTCACACACACTTATCTCTCAGAAATGAGCATGTGGAGAGACGTTCGTTCATCTAGCACAAAGGGAACGGGTTGCAGGATAAACTTTTACTCTGGTTTCTCAGTCTGTTTCCTAGTGCCGGTTTGAAGTTCCTGCAGTTTTCACTGTAAAACCGATTTGGAGCTAGTACCTCCCCAAATATATGTATGGAGTGGAGTTTGCAACTGAAAATAAACTTTGTGTTCCCAACAAGCTAGTTTAAGGACCGCTTTCACACACACTTATCTCTCAGAACTGAGCATGTGGAGAGACGTTCGTTCATCTAGCACAAAGGGAACGGGTTGCAGGAGAAACTTTTACTCTGGTTTCTCAGTCTGTTTCCTAGTGCCGGTTTGAAGTTCCTGCAGTTTTCACTGTAAAACCGAGTTGGAGCTAGTACCTCCCCATATATATGTATGGAGTGGAGTTTGCAACTGAAAAGAAACTTTGTGTTACCAACAAGCTAGGTGAAGGACGGCTTTCACACACACTTATCTCTCAGAACTGAGCATGTGGAGAGACGTTCGTTCATCTAGCACAAAGGGAACGGGTTGCAGGAGAAACTATTACTCTGGTTTCTCAGTCTGTTTCCTATTGCCGGTTTGAAGTTCCTGCAGTTTTCACTGTAAAACCGAGTTGGAGCTAGTACCTCCCCATATATATGTATGGAGTGGAGTTTGCAACTGAAAAGAAACTTTGTGTTCCCAACAATCTAGGTTAAGGACGGCTTTCACACACACTTATCTCTCAGAACTGAGCATGTGGAGAGACGTTCGTTCATTTAGCACAAAGGGAACGGGTTGCAGGAGAAACTTTTACTCTGGTTTCTCAGTCTGTTTCCTAGTGCCGGTTTGAAGTTCCTGCAGTTTTCATGTAAAACCGAGTTGGAGCTTGTACCTCCCCATATATATGTATGGAGTGGAGTTTGCAACTGAAAAGAAACTTTGTGTTCCCAACAAGCTTGGTGAAGGACGGCTTTCACACACACTTTTCTCTCAGAACTGAGCATGTGGAGAGACGTTCGTTCATCTAGCACAAAGGGAACGGGTTGCAGGAGAAACTTTTACTCTGGTTTCTCAGTCTGTTTCCTAGTGCCGGTTTGAAGTTCCTGCAGTTTTCACTATAAAACAGATTTGGAGCTAGTACCTCCCCATATATATGTAAGGAGTGGAGTTTGCAATTGAAAAGAAACTTTGTGTTCCCAACAAGCTAGGTGAAGGACGGCTTTCACACACACTTATCTCTCAGAACTGAGCATGTGGAGAGACGTTCGTTCATCTAGCACAAAGGGAACGGGTTGCAGGTGAAACTTTTACTCTGGTTTCTCAGTCTGTTTCCTAGTGCCGGTTTGAAGTTCCTGCAGTTTTCAATGTAAAACCGAGTTGGAGCTAGTACCTCCCCATATATATGTATGGAGTGGAGTTTGCAACTGAAAAGAAACTTTGTGTTCCCAACAAGCTAGGTGAAAGACGGCTTTCACACACACTTATCTCTCAGAACTGAGCATGTGGAGAGACGTTCATTCATCTAGCACAAAGGAACGCGTTGCAGGGGAAACATTTACTCTGGTTTCTCAGTCTGTTTCTTAGTGCCGGTTTGAAGTTCCTGCAGTTTTCACTATAAAACCGATTTGGAGCTAGTACCTCCCCATATATATGTATGGAGTGGAGTTTGCAACTGAAAAGAAACTTTGTGTTCCCAACAAGCTAGGTGAAGGACGGCTTTCACACACACTTATCTCTCAGAATTGAGCATGTGGAGAGACATTCGTTCATCTAGCACAAAGGGAACGGGTTGCAGGAGAAACTTTTACTCTGGTTTCTCACTCTGTTTCCTAGTGCCGGTTTGAAGTTCCTGCAGTTTTCACTGTAAATCCGAGTTGGAGCTAGTCCCTACCCATATATATATATATGGAGTGGAGTTTGCAACTGAAAAGAAACTTTGTGTTCCCAACAAGCTAGGTGAAGGACGGCTTTCACACACACATATCTCTCAGAATTGAGCATGTGGAGAGACGTTTGTTCATCTAGCATAAAAGGAACGGGTTGCAGGAGAAACTTTTACTCTGGTTTCTCAGTCTGTTTCCTAGTGCCGGTTTGAAGTTCCTGCAGTTTTCACTGTAAAACCGAGTTGGAGCTAGTACCTCCCCATATATATGTATGGAGTGGAGTTTGCAACTGAAAAGAAACTTTGTGTTCCCAACAAGCTAGGTGAAGGACGGCTTTCACACACACTTATCTCTCAGAACTGAGCATGTGGAGAGACGTTCGTTCATCTAGCACAAAGGGAACGGGTTGCAGGAGAAACTTTTACTCTGGTTTCTCAGTCTGTTTCCTAGTGCCGGTTTGAAGTTCCTGCAGTTTTCATGTAAAACCGATTTGGAGCTTGTACCTCCCCATATATATGTATGGAGTGGAGTTTGCAACTGAAAAGAAACTTTGTGTTCCCAACAAGCTAGGTGAAGTACGGCTTTCACACACACATTTCTCTCAGAACAGAGCATGTGGAGAGACGTTCGTTCATCTAGCACAAAGGGAACGGGTTGCAGGAGAAACTTTTACTCTGGTTTCTCAGTCTGTTTCCTAGTGCCGGTTTGAAGTTCCTGCAGTTTTCACTGTAAAACCGAGTTGGAGCTAGTACCTCCCCATATATATGTATGGAGTGGAGTTTGCAACTGAAAAGAAACTTTGTGTTCCCAACAAGCTAGGTGAAGGACGGCTTTCACACACTCTTATCTCTCAGAACTGAGCATGTGGAGAGACGTTCGTTCATCTAGCACAAAGGGAACGGGTTGCAGGGGAAATATTTACTCTGGTTTCTCAATCTGTTTCCTAGTGCCGGTTTGAAGTTCCTGCAGTTTTCACTGTAAAACCGAGTTGGAGCTAGTACCTCCCCATATATATGTAAGGAGTGGAGTTTGCAACTGAAAAGAAACTTTGTGTTCCCAACAAGCTAGGTGAAGGACGGCTTTCACACACACTTATCCCTCAGAACTGAGCTTGTGGAGAGACGTTCGTTCATCTAGCACAAAGGGAACGGGTTGCAGGAGAAACTTTTACTCTGGTTTCTCAGTCTGTTTCCTAGTGCCGGTTTGAAGTTCCTGCAGTTTTCACTGTAAAACCGAGATGGAGCTAGTCCCTACCATTATATATATATGGAGTGGAGTTTGCAACTTAAAAGAAACTTTGTGTTCCCAACAAGCTAGTTGAAGGACGGCTTTCACACACACTTATCTCTCAGAACTGAGCATGTGGAGAGACGTTCGTTCATCTAACACAAAGGGAACGGGTTGCAGGGGAAACTTTTACTCTGGTTTCTCAGTCTGTTTCCTAGTGCTGGTTTGAAGTTCCTGCAGTTTTCACTGTAAAACCGAGTTGGAGCTTGTCCCTACCCATATATATATATGGAGTGGAGTTTGCAACTGAAAAGAAACTTTGTGTTCTCAACAAGCTAGGTGAAGGACGGCTTTCAAACACACTTATCTCTCAGAACTGAGCATGTGGAGAGACGTTCGTTCATCTAGCACAAAGGGAACGGGTTGCAGGGGAAACATTTACTGTGGTTTCTCAGTCTGTTTCCTAGTGCCGGTTTGAAATTCCTGCAGTTTTCACTGTAAAACCGAGTTGGAGCTAGTACCTCCCCATATATATGTAAGGAGTGGAGTTTGAAACTGAAAAGAAACTTTGTGTTACCAACAAGCTAGGTGAAGGACGGCTTTCACACACACTTATCTCTCAGAACTGAGCATGTGGAGAGACGTTCGTTCATCTAGCACAAAGGGAACTGGTTGCAGGAGAAACTTTTACTCTGGTTTCTCAGTGTGTTTCCTAGTGCCGGTTTGAAGTTCCTGCAGTTTTCATGTAAAACCGAGTTGGAGCTTGTACCTCCCCATATATATGTATGGAGTGGAGTTTGCAACTGAAAAGAAACTTTGTGTTCCCAACAAGCTAGGTGAAGGACGGCTTTCACACACACTTTTCTCTCAGATCTGAGCATGTGGAGAGACGTTCGTTCATCTAGCACAAAGGGAACTGGTTGCAAGAGAAACTTTTACTCTGGTTTCTCAGTCTGTTTCCTAGTGCCGGTTTGAAGTTCCTGCAGTTTTCACTGTAAAACCGAGTTGGAGCTAGTACCACCCCATATATATGTATGGAGTGGATTTTGCAACTGAAAAAATCTTTGTGTTACCAACAAGCTAGGTGAAGGACGGCTTTCACACACACATACATCTCAGAACTGAGCATGTGGAGAGACGTTCGTTCATCTAGCACAAAGGGAACGGGTTGCAGGAGAAATTTTACTCTGGTTTCTCAGTCTGTTTCCTAGTGCCGGTTTGAAGTTCCTGCAGTTTTCATGTAAAACCGAGTTGGAGCTTTTACCTCCCCATATATATGTATGGAGTGGAGTTTGCAACTGAAAAGAAACTTTGTGTTCCCAACAAGCTAGGTGAAGGACGGCTTTCACTCACAGTTATCTCTCAGAACTGAGCATGTGGAGAGACGTTCGTTCATCTAGCACAAAGGGAACGGGTTGCCGGGGAAACATTTACTCTGGTTTCTCAGTCTGTTTCCTAGTGCCGGTTTGAAGTTCCTGCAGTTTTCACTGTAAAACCGAGTTGGAGCTAGTAACTCCCCATATATTTGTAAGGAGTGGAGTTTGAAACTGAAAAGAAACTTTGTGTTCCCAACAAGCTAGGTGAAGGACGGATTTCACACACACTAATCTCTCAGAACTGAGCATGTGTAGAGACGTTCGTTCATCTAGCACAAAGGGAACTGGTTGCAGGAGAAACTTTTACTCTGGTTTCTCAGTCTGTTTCCTAGTGCCGGTTTGAAATTCCTGCATTTTCATGTAAAACCGAGTTGGAGCTTGTACCTCCCCATATATATGTATGGAGTGGAGTTTGCAACTGTAAAGAAACTTTGTGTTCCCAACAAGCTAGTTGAAGTACGGCTTTCACACACACTTTTCTCTCAGATCTGAGCATGTGGAGAGACTTTCGTTCATCTAGCACAAAGGGAACGGGTTGCAGGAGAAACTTTTACTCTGGTTTCTCAGTCTGTTTCCTAGTGCCGGTTTGAAGTTCCTGCAGTTTTCACTGTAAAACCGAGTTGGAGCTAGTACCTCCCCATATATATGTATGGAGTGGATTTTGCAACTGAAAAGAATCTTTGTGTTACCAACAAGCTAGGTGAAGGACGGCTTTCACACACACATACCTCTCAGAACTGAGCATGTGGAGAGACGTTCGTTCATCTAGCACAAAGGGAACGGGTTGCAGGAGAAACTTTTACTCTGGTTTCTCAGTCTGTTTCCTAGTGCCGGTTTGAAGTTCCTGCAGTTTTCATGTAAAACCGAGTTGGAGCTTTTACCACCCCATATATATGTATGGAGTGGAGTTTGCAACTGAGAAGAAACTTTGTGTTCCCAACAAGCTAGGTGAAGGACGCACACTTATCTCTCAGAACTGAGCATGTGGAGAGACGTTCGTTCATCTAGCACAAAGGGAACGGGTTGCCGGGGAAACATTTAATCTGGTTTCTCAGTCAGTTTCCTAGTGCCGGTTTGAAGTTCCTGCAGTTTTCACTGTAAAACCGAGTTGGAGCAAGTATCTCCCCATATATATGTAAGGAGTGGAGTTTGAAACTGAAAAGAAACTTTGTGTTCCCAACAAGCTAGGTGAAGGACGGCTTTCACACACACTTATCTCTCAGAACTGAGCATGTGGAGAGACGTTCGTTCATCTAGCACAAAGGGAACGGGTTGCAGGAGAAACTTTTACTCTGGTTTCTAAGTCTGTTTCCTAGTGCCGGTTTGAAGTTCCTGCAGTTTTCACTGTAAAACCGAGTTGGAGCTAGTCCCTTCCCATATATATATATGGAGTGGAGTTAGCAACTGAAAAGAAACTTTGTGTTCCCAACAAGCTAGGTGAAGGACGGCTTTCACACACACTTATCTCTCAGAACTGAGCATGTGGAGAGACGTTCGTTCATCTAGCACAAAGGGAACGGGTTGCAGGAGAAACTTTTACTCTGGTTTCTCAGTCTGTTTCCTAGTGCCGGTTTGAAGTTCCTGCAGTTTAACTGTAAAACCGAGTTGGAGCTAGTACCTCCCCATATATATGTAAGGAGTGGAGTTTGAAACTGAAAAGAAACTTTGTGTTCCCAACAAGCTAGGTGAAGGACGGCTTTCACACACACTTATCTCTCAGAACTGAGCATGTGGAGAGACGTTCGTTCATCTAGCACAAAGGGAACGGGTTGCAGGAGAAACTTTTACTCTGGTTTCTCAGTCTGTTTCCTAGTGCCGGTTTGAAGTTCCTGCAGTTTTCACTGTAAAACCGAGTTGGAGCTAGTCCCTTCCCATATATATATATGGAGTGGAGTTAGCAACTGAAAAGAAACTTTGTGTTCCCAACAAGCTAGGTGAAGGACGGCTTTCACACACACTTATCTCTCAGAACTGAGCATGTGGAGAGACGTTCGTTCATCTAGCACAAAGGGAACGGGTTGCAGGAGAAACTTTTACTCTGGTTTCTCAGTCTGTTTCCTAGTGCCGGTTTGAAGTTCCTGCAGTTTTCACTGTAAAACCGAGTTGGAGCTAGTCCCTTCCCATATATATATATGGAGTGGAGTTAGCAACTGAAAAGAGACTTTGTGTTCCCAACAAGCTAGGTGAAGGACGGCTTTCACACACACTTATCTCTCAGAACTGAGCATGTGGAGAGACGTTCGTTCATCTAGCACAAAGGGAACGGGTTGCAGGAGAAACTTTTACTCTGGTTTCTCAGTCTGTTTCCTAGTGCCGGTTTGAAGTTCCTGCAGTTTTCACTGTAAAACCGTGTTGGAGCTAGTCCCTTCCCATATATATATATGGAGTGGAGTTAGCAACTGAAAAGAAACTTTGTGTTCCCAACAAGCTAGGTGAAGGACGGCTTTCACACACACTTATCTCTCAGAACTGAGCATGTGGAGAGACGTTCGTTCATCTAGCACAAAGGGAACGGGTTGCAGGAGAAACTTTTACTCTGGTTTCTCAGTCTGTTTCCTAGTGCCGGTTTGAAGTTCCTGCAGTTTCACTGTAAAACCGAGTTGGAGCTAGTACCTCCCCTTATATATGTAAGGAGTGGAGTTTGAAACTGAAAAGAAACTTTGTGTTCCCAACAAGCTAGGTGAAGGACGGCTTTCACACACACTTATCTCTCAGAACTGAGCATGTGGAGAGACGTTCGTTCATCTAGTACAAAGGGAACGGGTTGCAGGAGAAACTTTTACTCTGGTTTCTCAGTCTGTTTCCTAGTGCCGGTTTGAAGTTCCTGCAGTTTCACTGTAAAACCGAGTTGGAGCTAGTACCTCCCCATATATATGTAAGGAGTGGAGTTTGAAACTGAAAAGAAACTTTGTGTTCCCAACAAGCTAGGTGAAGGACGGATTTCACACACACTAATCTCTCAGAACTGAGCATGTGTAGAGACGTTCGTTCATCTAGCACAAAGGGAACTGGTTGCAGGAGAAACTTTTACTCTGGTTTCTCAGTCTGTTTCCTAGTGCCGGTTTGAAATTCCTGCATTTTCATGTAAAACCGAGTTGGAGCTTGTACCTCCCCATATATATGTATGGAGTGGAGTTTGCAACTGTAAAGAAACTTTGTGTTCCCAACAAGCTAGTTGAAGTACGGCTTTCACACACACTTTTCTCTCAGATCTGAGCATGTGGAGAGACTTTCGTTCATCTAGCACAAAGGGAACGGGTTGCAGGAGAAACTTTTACTCTGGTTTCTCAGTCTGTTTCCTAGTGCCGGTTTGAAGTTCCTGCAGTTTTCACTGTAAAACCGAGTTGGAGCTAGTACCTCCCCATATATATGTATGGAGTGGATTTTGCAACTGAAAAGAATCTTTGTGTTACCAACAAGCTAGGTGAAGGACGGCTTTCACACACACATACCTCTCAGAACTGAGCATGTGGAGAGACGTTCGTTCATCTAGCACAAAGGGAACGGGTTGCAGGAGAAACTTTTACTCTGGTTTCTCAGTCTGTTTCCTAGTGCCGGTTTGAAGTTCCTGCAGTTTTCATGTAAAACCGAGTTGGAGCTTTTACCACCCCATATATATGTATGGAGTGGAGTTTGCAACTGAAAAGAAACTTTGTGTTCCCAACAAGCTAGGTGAAGGACGCACACTTATCTCTCAGAACTGAGCATGTGGAGAGACGTTCGTTCATCTAGCACAAAGGGAACGGGTTGCCGGGGAAACATTTAATCTGGTTTCTCAGTCAGTTTCCTAGTGCCGGTTTGAAGTTCCTGCAGTTTTCACTGTAAAACCGAGTTGGAGCAAGTATCTCCCCATATATATGTAAGGAGTGGAGTTTGAAACTGAAAAGAAACTTTGTGTTCCCAACAAGCTAGGTGAAGGACGGCTTTCACACACACTTATCTCTCAGAACTGAGCATGTGGAGAGACGTTCGTTCATCTAGCACAAAGGGAACGGGTTGCAGGAGAAACTTTTACTCTGGTTTCTAAGTCTGTTTCCTAGTGCCGGTTTGAAGTTCCTGCAGTTTTCACTGTAAAACCGAGTTGGAGCTAGTCCCTTCCCATATATATATATGGAGTGGAGTTAGCAACTGAAAAGAAACTTTGTGTTCCCAACAAGCTAGGTGAAGGACGGCTTTCACACACACTTATCTCTCAGAACTGAGCATGTGGAGAGACGTTCGTTCATCTAGCACAAAGGGAACGGGTTGCAGGAGAAACTTTTACTCTGGTTTCTCAGTCTGTTTCCTAGTGCCGGTTTGAAGTTCCTGCAGTTTAACTGTAAAACCGAGTTGGAGCTAGTACCTCCCCATATATATGTAAGGAGTGGAGTTTGAAACTGAAAAGAAACTTTGTGTTCCCAACAAGCTAGGTGAAGGACGGCTTTCACACACACTTATCTCTCAGAACTGAGCATGTGGAGAGACGTTCGTTCATCTAGCACAAAGGGAACGGGTTGCAGGAGAAACTTTTACTCTGGTTTCTCAGTCTGTTTCCTAGTGCCGGTTTGAAGTTCCTGCAGTTTTCACTGTAAAACCGAGTTGGAGCTAGTCCCTTCCCATATATATATATGGAGTGGAGTTAGCAACTGAAAAGAAACTTTGTGTTCCCAACAAGCTAGGTGAAGGACGGCTTTCACACACACTTATCTCTCAGAACTGAGCATGTGGAGAGACGTTCGTTCATCTAGCACAAAGGGAACGGGTTGCAGGAGAAACTTTTACTCTGGTTTCTCAGTCTGTTTCCTAGTGCCGGTTTGAAGTTCCTGCAGTTTTCACTGTAAAACCGAGTTGGAGCTAGTCCCTTCCCATATATATATATGGAGTGGAGTTAGCAACTGAAAAGAGACTTTGTGTTCCCAACAAGCTAGGTGAAGGACGGCTTTCACACACACTTATCTCTCAGAACTGAGCATGTGGAGAGACGTTCGTTCATCTAGCACAAAGGGAACGGGTTGCAGGAGAAACTTTTACTCTGGTTTCTCAGTCTGTTTCCTAGTGCCGGTTTGAAGTTCCTGCAGTTTTCACTGTAAAACCGTGTTGGAGCTAGTCCCTTCCCATATATATATATGGAGTGGAGTTAGCAACTGAAAAGAAACTTTGTGTTCCCAACAAGCTAGGTGAAGGACGGCTTTCACACACACTTATCTCTCAGAACTGAGCATGTGGAGAGACGTTCGTTCATCTAGCACAAAGGGAACGGGTTGCAGGAGAAACTTTTACTCTGGTTTCTCAGTCTGTTTCCTAGTGCCGGTTTGAAGTTCCTGCAGTTTCACTGTAAAACCGAGTTGGAGCTAGTACCTCCCCTTATATATGTAAGGAGTGGAGTTTGAAACTGAAAAGAAACTTTGTGTTCCCAACAAGCTAGGTGAAGGACGGCTTTCACACACACTTATCTCTCAGAACTGAGCATGTGGAGAGACGTTCGTTCATCTAGCACAAAGGGAACGGGTTGCAGGAGAAACTTTTACTCTGGTTTCTCAGTCTGTTTCCTAGTGCCGGTTTGAAGTTCCTGCAGTTTCACTGTAAAACCGAGTTGGAGCTAGTACCTCCCCATATATATGTAAGGAGTGGAGTTTGAAACTGAAAAGAAACTTTGTGTTCCCAACAAGCTAGTTGAAGGACGGCTTTCACACACACTTATCTCTCAGAACTGAGCATGTGGAGAGACGTTCGTTCATCTAACACAAAGGGAACGGGTTGCAGGGGAAACTTTTACTCTGGTTTCTCAGTCTGTTTCCTAGTGCTGGTTTGAAGTTCCTGCAGTTTTCACTGTAAAACCGAGTTGGAGCTTGTCCCTACCCATATATATATATGGAGTGGAGTTTGCAACTGAAAAGAAACTTTGTGTTCTCAACAAGCTAGGTGAAGGACGGCTTTCAAACACACTTATCTCTCAGAACTGAGCATGTGGAGAGACGTTCGTTCATCTAGCACAAAGGGAACGGGTTGCAGGGGAAACATTTACTGTGGTTTCTCAGTCTGTTTCCTAGTGCCGGTTTGAAATTCCTGCAGTTTTCACTGTAAAACCGAGTTGGAGCTAGTACCTCCCCATATATATGTAAGGAGTGGAGTTTGAAACTGAAAAGAAACTTTGTGTTACCAACAAGCTAGGTGAAGGACGGCTTTCACACACACTTATCTCTCAGAACTGAGCATGTGGAGAGACGTTCGTTCATCTAGCACAAAGGGAACTGGTTGCAGGAGAAACTTTTACTCTGGTTTCTCAGTGTGTTTCCTAGTGCCGGTTTGAAGTTCCTGCAGTTTTCATGTAAAACCGAGTTGGAGCTTGTACCTCCCCATATATATGTATGGAGTGGAGTTTGCAACTGAAAAGAAACTTTGTGTTCCCAACAAGCTAGGTGAAGGACGGCTTTCACACACACTTTTCTCTCAGATCTGAGCATGTGGAGAGACGTTCGTTCATCTAGCACAAAGGGAACTGGTTGCAAGAGAAACTTTTACTCTGGTTTCTCAGTCTGTTTCCTAGTGCCGGTTTGAAGTTCCTGCAGTTTTCACTGTAAAACCGAGTTGGAGCTAGTACCACCCCATATATATGTATGGAGTGGATTTTGCAACTGAAAAAATCTTTGTGTTACCAACAAGCTAGGTGAAGGACGGCTTTCACACACACATACATCTCAGAACTGAGCATGTGGAGAGACGTTCGTTCATCTAGCACAAAGGGAACGGGTTGCAGGAGAAATTTTACTCTGGTTTCTCAGTCTGTTTCCTAGTGCCGGTTTGAAGTTCCTGCAGTTTTCATGTAAAACCGAGTTGGAGCTTTTACCTCCCCATATATATGTATGGAGTGGAGTTTGCAACTGAAAAGAAACTTTGTGTTCCCAACAAGCTAGGTGAAGGACGGCTTTCACTCACAGTTATCTCTCAGAACTGAGCATGTGGAGAGACGTTCGTTCATCTAGCACAAAGGGAACGGGTTGCCGGGGAAACATTTACTCTGGTTTCTCAGTCTGTTTCCTAGTGCCGGTTTGAAGTTCCTGCAGTTTTCACTGTAAAACCGAGTTGGAGCTAGTAACTCCCCATATATTTGTAAGGAGTGGAGTTTGAAACTGAAAAGAAACTTTGTGTTCCCAACAAGCTAGGTGAAGGACGGATTTCACACACACTAATCTCTCAGAACTGAGCATGTGTAGAGACGTTCGTTCATCTAGCACAAAGGGAACTGGTTGCAGGAGAAACTTTTACTCTGGTTTCTCAGTCTGTTTCCTAGTGCCGGTTTGAAATTCCTGCATTTTCATGTAAAACCGAGTTGGAGCTTGTACCTCCCCATATATATGTATGGAGTGGAGTTTGCAACTGTAAAGAAACTTTGTGTTCCCAACAAGCTAGTTGAAGTACGGCTTTCACACACACTTTTCTCTCAGATCTGAGCATGTGGAGAGACTTTCGTTCATCTAGCACAAAGGGAACGGGTTGCAGGAGAAACTTTTACTCTGGTTTCTCAGTCTGTTTCCTAGTGCCGGTTTGAAGTTCCTGCAGTTTTCACTGTAAAACCGAGTTGGAGCTAGTACCTCCCCATATATATGTATGGAGTGGATTTTGCAACTGAAAAGAATCTTTGTGTTACCAACAAGCTAGGTGAAGGACGGCTTTCACACACACATACCTCTCAGAACTGAGCATGTGGAGAGACGTTCGTTCATCTAGCACAAAGGGAACGGGTTGCAGGAGAAACTTTTACTCTGGTTTCTCAGTCTGTTTCCTAGTGCCGGTTTGAAGTTCCTGCAGTTTTCATGTAAAACCGAGTTGGAGCTTTTACCACCCCATATATATGTATGGAGTGGAGTTTGCAACTGAAAAGAAACTTTGTGTTCCCAACAAGCTAGGTGAAGGACGCACACTTATCTCTCAGAACTGAGCATGTGGAGAGACGTTCGTTCATCTAGCACAAAGGGAACGGGTTGCCGGGGAAACATTTAATCTGGTTTCTCAGTCAGTTTCCTAGTGCCGGTTTGAAGTTCCTGCAGTTTTCACTGTAAAACCGAGTTGGAGCAAGTATCTCCCCATATATATGTAAGGAGTGGAGTTTGAAACTGAAAAGAAACTTTGTGTTCCCAACAAGCTAGGTGAAGGACGGCTTTCACACACACTTATCTCTCAGAACTGAGCATGTGGAGAGACGTTCGTTCATCTAGCACAAAGGGAACGGGTTGCAGGAGAAACTTTTACTCTGGTTTCTAAGTCTGTTTCCTAGTGCCGGTTTGAAGTTCCTGCAGTTTTCACTGTAAAACCGAGTTGGAGCTAGTCCCTTCCCATATATATATATGGAGTGGAGTTAGCAACTGAAAAGAAACTTTGTGTTCCCAACAAGCTAGGTGAAGGACGGCTTTCACACACACTTATCTCTCAGAACTGAGCATGTGGAGAGACGTTCGTTCATCTAGCACAAAGGGAACGGGTTGCAGGAGAAACTTTTACTCTGGTTTCTCAGTCTGTTTCCTAGTGCCGGTTTGAAGTTCCTGCAGTTTAACTGTAAAACCGAGTTGGAGCTAGTACCTCCCCATATATATGTAAGGAGTGGAGTTTGAAACTGAAAAGAAACTTTGTGTTCCCAACAAGCTAGGTGAAGGACGGCTTTCACACACACTTATCTCTCAGAACTGAGCATGTGGAGAGACGTTCGTTCATCTAGCACAAAGGGAACGGGTTGCAGGAGAAACTTTTACTCTGGTTTCTCAGTCTGTTTCCTAGTGCCGGTTTGAAGTTCCTGCAGTTTTCACTGTAAAACCGAGTTGGAGCTAGTCCCTTCCCATATATATATATGGAGTGGAGTTAGCAACTGAAAAGAAACTTTGTGTTCCCAACAAGCTAGGTGAAGGACGGCTTTCACACACACTTATCTCTCAGAACTGAGCATGTGGAGAGACGTTCGTTCATCTAGCACAAAGGGAACGGGTTGCAGGAGAAACTTTTACTCTGGTTTCTCAGTCTGTTTCCTAGTGCCGGTTTGAAGTTCCTGCAGTTTTCACTGTAAAACCGAGTTGGAGCTAGTCCCTTCCCATATATATATATGGAGTGGAGTTAGCAACTGAAAAGAGACTTTGTGTTCCCAACAAGCTAGGTGAAGGACGGCTTTCACACACACTTATCTCTCAGAACTGAGCATGTGGAGAGACGTTCGTTCATCTAGCACAAAGGGAACGGGTTGCAGGAGAAACTTTTACTCTGGTTTCTCAGTCTGTTTCCTAGTGCCGGTTTGAAGTTCCTGCAGTTTCACTGTAAAACCGAGTTGGAGCTAGTACCTCCCCTTATATATGTAAGGAGTGGAGTTTGAAACTGAAAAGAAACTTTGTGTTCCCAACAAGCTAGGTGAAGGACGGCTTTCACACACACTTATCTCTCAGAACTGAGCATGTGGAGAGACGTTCGTTCATCTAGCACAAAGGGAACGGGTTGCAGGAGAAACTTTTACTCTGGTTTCTCAGTCTGTTTCCTAGTGCCGGTTTGAAGTTCCTGCAGTTTCACTGTAAAACCGAGTTGGAGCTAGTACCTCCCCATATATATGTAAGGAGTGGAGTTTGAAACTGAAAAGAAACTTTGTGTTCCCAACAAGCTAGTTGAAGGACGGCTTTCACACACACTTATCTCTCAGAACTGAGCATGTGGAGAGACGTTCGTTCATCTAGCACAAAGGGAAAGGGTTGCAGGAGAAACTTTTACTCTGGTTTCTCAGTCTGTTTCCTACTGCCGGTTTGAAGTTCCTGCAGTTTTCATGTAAAACCGAGTTGGAGCTAGTACCTCCCCTTATATATGTAAGGAGTGGAGTTTGAAACTGAAAAGAAACTTTGTGTTCCCAACAAGCTAGGTGAAGGACGGCTTTCACACACACTTATCTCTCAGAACTGAGCATGTGGAGAGACGTTCGTTCATCTAGCACAAAGGGAACGGGTTGCAGGAGAAACTTTTACTCTGGTTTCTCAGTCTGTTTCCTAGTGCCGGTTTGAAGTTCCTGCAGTTTCACTGTAAAACCGAGTTGGAGCTAGTACCTCCCCATATATATGTAAGGAGTGGAGTTTGAAACTGAAAAGAAACTTTGTGTTCCCAACAAGCTAGTTGAAGGACGGCTTTCACACACACTTATCTCTCAGAACTGAGCATGTGGAGAGACGTTCGTTCATCTAACACAAAGGGAACGGGTTGCAGGGGAAACTTTTACTCTGGTTTCTCAGTCTGTTTCCTAGTGCTGGTTTGAAGTTCCTGCAGTTTTCACTGTAAAACCGAGTTGGAGCTTGTCCCTACCCATATATATATATGGAGTGGAGTTTGCAACTGAAAAGAAACTTTGTGTTCTCAACAAGCTAGGTGAAGGACGGCTTTCAAACACACTTATCTCTCAGAACTGAGCATGTGGAGAGACGTTCGTTCATCTAGCACAAAGGGAACGGGTTGCAGGGGAAACATTTACTGTGGTTTCTCAGTCTGTTTCCTAGTGCCGGTTTGAAATTCCTGCAGTTTTCACTGTAAAACCGAGTTGGAGCTAGTACCTCCCCATATATATGTAAGGAGTGGAGTTTGAAACTGAAAAGAAACTTTGTGTTACCAACAAGCTAGGTGAAGGACGGCTTTCACACACACTTATCTCTCAGAACTGAGCATGTGGAGAGACGTTCGTTCATCTAGCACAAAGGGAACTGGTTGCAGGAGAAACTTTTACTCTGGTTTCTCAGTGTGTTTCCTAGTGCCGGTTTGAAGTTCCTGCAGTTTTCATGTAAAACCGAGTTGGAGCTTGTACCTCCCCATATATATGTATGGAGTGGAGTTTGCAACTGAAAAGAAACTTTGTGTTCCCAACAAGCTAGGTGAAGGACGGCTTTCACACACACTTTTCTCTCAGATCTGAGCATGTGGAGAGACGTTCGTTCATCTAGCACAAAGGGAACTGGTTGCAAGAGAAACTTTTACTCTGGTTTCTCAGTCTGTTTCCTAGTGCCGGTTTGAAGTTCCTGCAGTTTTCACTGTAAAACCGAGTTGGAGCTAGTACCACCCCATATATATGTATGGAGTGGATTTTGCAACTGAAAAAATCTTTGTGTTACCAACAAGCTAGGTGAAGGACGGCTTTCACACACACATACATCTCAGAACTGAGCATGTGGAGAGACGTTCGTTCATCTAGCACAAAGGGAACGGGTTGCAGGAGAAATTTTACTCTGGTTTCTCAGTCTGTTTCCTAGTGCCGGTTTGAAGTTCCTGCAGTTTTCATGTAAAACCGAGTTGGAGCTTTTACCTCCCCATATATATGTATGGAGTGGAGTTTGCAACTGAAAAGAAACTTTGTGTTCCCAACAAGCTAGGTGAAGGACGGCTTTCACTCACAGTTATCTCTCAGAACTGAGCATGTGGAGAGACGTTCGTTCATCTAGCACAAAGGGAACGGGTTGCCGGGGAAACATTTACTCTGGTTTCTCAGTCTGTTTCCTAGTGCCGGTTTGAAGTTCCTGCAGTTTTCACTGTAAAACCGAGTTGGAGCTAGTAACTCCCCATATATTTGTAAGGAGTGGAGTTTGAAACTGAAAAGAAACTTTGTGTTCCCAACAAGCTAGGTGAAGGACGGATTTCACACACACTAATCTCTCAGAACTGAGCATGTGTAGAGACGTTCGTTCATCTAGCACAAAGGGAACTGGTTGCAGGAGAAACTTTTACTCTGGTTTCTCAGTCTGTTTCCTAGTGCCGGTTTGAAATTCCTGCATTTTCATGTAAAACCGAGTTGGAGCTTGTACCTCCCCATATATATGTATGGAGTGGAGTTTGCAACTGTAAAGAAACTTTGTGTTCCCAACAAGCTAGTTGAAGTACGGCTTTCACACACACTTTTCTCTCAGATCTGAGCATGTGGAGAGACTTTCGTTCATCTAGCACAAAGGGAACGGGTTGCAGGAGAAACTTTTACTCTGGTTTCTCAGTCTGTTTCCTAGTGCCGGTTTGAAGTTCCTGCAGTTTTCACTGTAAAACCGAGTTGGAGCTAGTACCTCCCCATATATATGTATGGAGTGGATTTTGCAACTGAAAAGAATCTTTGTGTTACCAACAAGCTAGGTGAAGGACGGCTTTCACACACACATACCTCTCAGAACTGAGCATGTGGAGAGACGTTCGTTCATCTAGCACAAAGGGAACGGGTTGCAGGAGAAACTTTTACTCTGGTTTCTCAGTCTGTTTCCTAGTGCCGGTTTGAAGTTCCTGCAGTTTTCATGTAAAACCGAGTTGGAGCTTTTACCACCCCATATATATGTATGGAGTGGAGTTTGCAACTGAAAAGAAACTTTGTGTTCCCAACAAGCTAGGTGAAGGACGCACACTTATCTCTCAGAACTGAGCATGTGGAGAGACGTTCGTTCATCTAGCACAAAGGGAACGGGTTGCCGGGGAAACATTTAATCTGGTTTCTCAGTCAGTTTCCTAGTGCCGGTTTGAAGTTCCTGCAGTTTTCACTGTAAAACCGAGTTGGAGCAAGTATCTCCCCATATATATGTAAGGAGTGGAGTTTGAAACTGAAAAGAAACTTTGTGTTCCCAACAAGCTAGGTGAAGGACGGCTTTCACACACACTTATCTCTCAGAACTGAGCATGTGGAGAGACGTTCGTTCATCTAGCACAAAGGGAACGGGTTGCAGGAGAAACTTTTACTCTGGTTTCTAAGTCTGTTTCCTAGTGCCGGTTTGAAGTTCCTGCAGTTTTCACTGTAAAACCGAGTTGGAGCTAGTCCCTTCCCATATATATATATGGAGTGGAGTTAGCAACTGAAAAGAAACTTTGTGTTCCCAACAAGCTAGGTGAAGGACGGCTTTCACACACACTTATCTCTCAGAACTGAGCATGTGGAGAGACGTTCGTTCATCTAGCACAAAGGGAACGGGTTGCAGGAGAAACTTTTACTCTGGTTTCTCAGTCTGTTTCCTAGTGCCGGTTTGAAGTTCCTGCAGTTTAACTGTAAAACCGAGTTGGAGCTAGTACCTCCCCATATATATGTAAGGAGTGGAGTTTGAAACTGAAAAGAAACTTTGTGTTCCCAACAAGCTAGGTGAAGGACGGCTTTCACACACACTTATCTCTCAGAACTGAGCATGTGGAGAGACGTTCGTTCATCTAGCACAAAGGGAACGGGTTGCAGGAGAAACTTTTACTCTGGTTTCTCAGTCTGTTTCCTAGTGCCGGTTTGAAGTTCCTGCAGTTTTCACTGTAAAACCGAGTTGGAGCTAGTCCCTTCCCATATATATATATGGAGTGGAGTTAGCAACTGAAAAGAAACTTTGTGTTCCCAACAAGCTAGGTGAAGGACGGCTTTCACACACACTTATCTCTCAGAACTGAGCATGTGGAGAGACGTTCGTTCATCTAGCACAAAGGGAACGGGTTGCAGGAGAAACTTTTACTCTGGTTTCTCAGTCTGTTTCCTAGTGCCGGTTTGAAGTTCCTGCAGTTTTCACTGTAAAACCGAGTTGGAGCTAGTCCCTTCCCATATATATATATGGAGTGGAGTTAGCAACTGAAAAGAGACTTTGTGTTCCCAACAAGCTAGGTGAAGGACGGCTTTCACACACACTTATCTCTCAGAACTGAGCATGTGGAGAGACGTTCGTTCATCTAGCACAAAGGGAACGGGTTGCAGGAGAAACTTTTACTCTGGTTTCTCAGTCTGTTTCCTAGTGCCGGTTTGAAGTTCCTGCAGTTTCACTGTAAAACCGAGTTGGAGCTAGTACCTCCCCTTATATATGTAAGGAGTGGAGTTTGAAACTGAAAAGAAACTTTGTGTTCCCAACAAGCTAGGTGAAGGACGGCTTTCACACACACTTATCTCTCAGAACTGAGCATGTGGAGAGACGTTCGTTCATCTAGCACAAAGGGAACGGGTTGCAGGAGAAACTTTTACTCTGGTTTCTCAGTCTGTTTCCTAGTGCCGGTTTGAAGTTCCTGCAGTTTCACTGTAAAACCGAGTTGGAGCTAGTACCTCCCCATATATATGTAAGGAGTGGAGTTTGAAACTGAAAAGAAACTTTGTGTTCCCAACAAGCTAGTTGAAGGACGGCTTTCACACACACTTATCTCTCAGAACTGAGCATGTGGAGAGACGTTCGTTCATCTAGCACAAAGGGAAAGGGTTGCAGGAGAAACTTTTACTCTGGTTTCTCAGTCTGTTTCCTACTGCCGGTTTGAAGTTCCTGCAGTTTTCATGTAAAACCTAGTTGGAGCTTGTACCTCCCCATATATATGTATGGAGTGGAGTTTGCAAATGAAAAGAAACTTTGTGTTCCCAACAAGCTAGGTGAAGGACGGCATTCACTCACACTTTTCTCTCAGAACTGAGCATTTGGAGAGACGTTCGTTCATCTAGCACAAAGGGAACGGGATGCAGGAGAAACTTTTACTCTGGTTTCTCAGTCTGTTTCATAGTGCCGGTTTGAAGTTCCTGCAGTTTTCACTGTAAAACCGAGTTGGAGCTAGTACCTCCCCATATATATGTATGGAGTGGAGTTTGCAACTGAAAAGAAACTTCGTGTTCCCAACAAGCTAGGTGAAGGATGGCTTTCACACACACTTATCTCTCAGAACTGAGCATTTGGAGAGACGTTCGTTCATCTAGCACAAAGGGAACGGGTTGCAGGATAAACTTTTACTCTGGTTTCTCAGTCTGTTTCCTAGTGCCGGTTTGAATTTCCTGCAGTTTTCACTGTAAAACCGAGTTGGAGCTAGTACCTCCCCATATATATGTATGGAGTGGAGTTTGCAACTGAAAAGAAACTTTGTGTTCCCAACAAGCTAGGTGAAGGATGGCTTTCACACACACTTATCTCTCAGAACTGAGCATGTGGAGAGACGTTCGTTCATCTAGCACAAAGGTAACGAGTTGCAGGAGAAACTTTTACTCTGGTTTCTCAGTCTGTTTCCTAGTGCCGGTTTGAAGTTCCTGCAGTTTTCACTGTAAAACCGAGTTGGAGCTAGTCCCTACCCATGTATATATATGGAGTGGAGTTTGCAACTGAAAAGAAACTTTGTGTTCCCAACAAGCTAGATGAAGGACGGCTTTCACTCACACTTATCTCTCAGAACTGAGCATGTGGAGAGACGTTCGTTCATCTAGCACAAAGGGAACGGGTTGCAGGGGAAATATTTACTCTGGTTTCTCAATCTGTTTCCTAGTGCCGGTTTGAAGTTCCTGCAGTTTTCACTGTAAAACCGAGTTGGAGCTAGTACCTCCCCATATATATGTAAGGAGTGGAGTTTGGAACTGAAAAGAAACTTTGTGTTCCCAACAAGCTAGGTGAAGGACGGCTTTCACACACACTTATCTCTCAGAACTGAGCATGTGGAGAGACGTTCGTTCATCTAGCACAAAGGGAACGGGTTGCAGGAGAAACTTTTACTCTGGTTTCTCAGTCTGTTTCCTAGTGCCGGTTTGAAGTTCCTGCAGTTTTCACTGTAAAACCGAGATGGAGCTATTCCCTACCCTTATATATATATGGAGTGGAGTTTGCAACTTAAAAGAAACTTTGTGTTCCCAACAAGCTAGGTGAAGGACGGCTTTCACACACACTTATCTCTCAGAACTGAGCATGTGGAGAGACGTTCATTCATCTAACACAAAGGGAACGGGTTGCAGGGGAAACTTTTACTCTGGTTTCTCAGTCTGTTTCCTAGTGCTGGTTTGAAGTTCCTGCAGTTTTCACTGTAAAACCGAGTTGGAGCTTGTCCCTACCCATATATATATATGGAGTGGAGTTTGCAACTGAAAAGAAACTTTGTGTTCTCAACAAGCTAGGTGAAGGACGGCTTTCAAACACACTTATCTCTCAGAACTGAGCATGTGGAGAGACGTTCGTTCATCTAGCACAAAGGGAAAGGGTTGCAGGGGAAACATTTACTGTGGTTTCTCAGTCTGTTTCCTAGTGCCGGTTTGAAGTTCCTGCAGTTTTCACTGTAAAACCGAGTTGGAGCTAGTACCTCCCCATATATATGTAAGGAGTGGAGTTTGCAACTGAAAAGAAACTTTGTGTTACCAACCAGCTAGGTGAAGGACGGCTTTCACACACACTTATCTCTCAGAACTGAGCATGTGGAGAGACGTTCGTTCATCTAGCACAAAGGGAACTGGTTGCAGGAGAAACTTTTACTCTGGTTTCTCAGTCTGTTTCCTAGTGCCGGTTTGAAGTTCCTGCAGTTTTCACTGTAAAACCGAGTTGGAGCTAGTACCTTCCCATATATATATATGGAGTGGAGTTAGCAACTGAAAAGAAACTTTGTGTTCCCAACAAGCTAGGTGAAGGACGGCTTTCACACACACTTATCTCTCAGAACTGAGCATGTGGAGAGACGTTCGTTCATCTAGCACAAAGGGAACGGGTTGCAGGAGAAACTTTTACTCTGGTTTCTCAGTCTGTTTCCTAGTGCCGGTTTGAAGTTCCTGCAGTTTCACTGTAAAACCGAGTTGGAGCTAGTACCTCCCCATATATATGTAAGGAGTGGAGTTTGAAACTGAAAAGAAACTTTGTGTTCCCAACAAGCTAGGTGAAGGACGGCTTTCACACACACTTATCTCTCAGAACTGAGCATGTGGTGAGACGTTCGTTCATCTAGCACAAAGGGAACGGGTTGCAGGAGAAACTTTTACTCTGGTTTCTCAGTCTGTTTCCTAGTGCCGGTTTGAAGTTCCTGCAGTTTTCACTGTAAAACCGAGTTGGAGCTAGTCCCTTCCCATATATATATATGGAGTGGAGTTAGCAACTGAAAAGAAAATTTGTGTTCCCAACAAGCTAGGTGAAGGACGGCTTTCACACACACTTATCTCTCAGAACTGAGCATGTGGAGAGACGTTCGTTCATCTAGCACAAAGGGAACGGGTTGCAGGAGAAACTTTTACTCTGGTTTCTAAGTCTGTTTCCTAGTGCCGGTTTGAAGTTCCTGCAGTTTTCACTGTAAAACCGAGTTGGAGCTAGTCCCTTCCCATATATATATATGGAGTGGAGTTAGCAACTGAAAAGAAACTTTGTGTTCCCAACAAGCTACGTGAAGGACGGCTTTCACACACACTTATCTCTCAGAACTGAGCATGTGGAGAGACGTTCGTTCATCTAGCACAAAGGGAACGGGTTGCAGGAGAAACTTTTACTCTGGTTTCTCAGTCTGTTTCCTAGTGCCGGTTTGAAGTTCCTGCAGTTTCACTGTAAAACCGAGTTGGAGCTAGTACCTCCCCATATATATGTAAGGAGTGGAGTTTGAAACTGAAAAGAAACTTTGTGTTCCCAACAAGCTAGGTGAAGGACGGCTTTCACACACACTTATCTCTCAGAAATGAGCATGTGGAGAGACGTTCGTTCATCTAGCACAAAGGGAACGGGTTGCAGGAGAAACTTTTACTCTGGTTTCTCAGTCTGTTTCCTAGTGCCGGTTTGAAGTTCCTGCAGTTTTCACTGTAAAACCGAGTTGGAGCTAGTCCCTTCCCATATATATATATGGAGTGGAGTTAGCAACTGAAAAGAAACTTTGTGTTCCCAACAAGCTAGGTGAAGGACGGCTTTCACACACACTTATCTCTCAGAACTGAGCATGTCGAGAGACGTTCGTTCATCTAGCACAAAGGGAACGGGTTGCAGGAGAAACTTTTACTCTGGTTTCTCAGTCTGTTTCCTAGTGCCGGTTTGAAGTTCCTGCAGTTTCACTGTAAAACCGAGTTGGAGCTAGTACCTCCCCATATATATGTAAGGAGTGGAGTTTGAAACTGAAAAGAAACTTTGTGTTCCCAACAAGCTAGGTGAAGGACGGCTTTCACACACACTTATCTCTCAGAACTGAGCATGTGGTGAGACGTTCGTTCATCTAGCACAAAGGGAACGGGTTGCAGGAGAAACTTTTACTCTGGTTTCTCAGTCTGTTTCCTAGTGCCGGTTTGAAGTTCCTGCAGTTTTCACTGTAAAACCGAGTTGGAGCTAGTCCCTTCCCATATATATATATGGAGTGGAGTTAGCAACTGAAAAGAAAATTTGTGTTCCCAACAAGCTAGGTGAAGGACGGCTTTCACACACACTTATCTCTCAGAACTGAGCATGTGGAGAGACGTTCGTTCATCTAGCACAAAGGGAACGGGTTGCAGGAGAAACTTTTACTCTGGTTTCTAAGTCTGTTTCCTAGTGCCGGTTTGAAGTTCCTGCAGTTTTCACTGTAAAACCGAGTTGGAGCTAGTCCCTTCCCATATATATATAAGGAGTGGAGTTAGCAACTGAAAAGAAACTTTGTGTTCCCAACAAGCTACGTGAAGGACGGCTTTCACACACACTTATCTCTCAGAACTGAGCATGTGGAGAGACGTTCGTTCATCTAGCACAAAGGGAACGGGTTGCAGGAGAAACTTTTACTCTGGTTTCTCAGTCTGTTTCCTAGTGCCGGTTTGAAGTTCCTGCAGTTTCACTGTAAAACCGAGTTGGAGCTAGTACCTCCCCATATATATGTAAGGAGTGGAGTTTGAAACTGAAAAGAAACTTTGTGTTCCCAACAAGCTAGGTGAAGGACGGCTTTCACACACACTTATCTCTCAGAAATGAGCATGTGGAGAGACGTTCGTTCATCTAGCACAAAGGGAACGGGTTGCAGGAGAAACTTTTACTCTGGTTTCTCAGTCTGTTTCCTAGTGCCGGTTTGAAGTTCCTGCAGTTTTCACTGTAAAACCGAGTTGGAGCTAGTCCCTTCCCATATATATATATGGAGTGGAGTTAGCAACTGAAAAGAAACTTTGTGTTCCCAACAAGCTAGGTGAAGGACGGCTTTCACACACACTTATCTCTCAGAACTGAGCATGTCGAGAGACGTTCGTTCATCTAGCACAAAGGGAACGGGTTGCAGGAGAAACTTTTACTCTGGTTTCTCAGTCTGTTTCCTAGTGCCGGTTTGAAGTTCCTGCAGTTTCACTGTAAAACCGAGTTGGAGCTAGTACCTCCCCATATATATGTAAGGAGTGGAGTTTGAAACTGAAAAGAAACTTTGTGTTCCCAACAAGCTAGGTGAAGGACGGCTTTCACACACACTTATCTCTCAGAACTGAGCATGTGGAGAGACGTTCGTTCATCTAGCACAAAGGGAAAGGGTTGCAGGAGAAACTTTTACTCTGGTTTCTCAGTCTGTTTCCTAGTGCCGGTTTGAAGTTCCTGCAGTTTTCATGTAAAACCTAGTTGGAGCTTGTACCTCCCCATATATATGTATGGAGTGGAGTTTGCAAATGAAAAGAAACTTTGTGTTCCCAACAAGCTAGGTGAAGGACGGCTTTCACTCACACTTTTCTCTCAGAACTGAGCATTTGGAGAGACTTTCGTTCATCTAGCACAAAGGGAACGGGATGCAGGAGAAACTTTTACTCTGGTTTCTCAGTCTGTTTCATAGTGCCGGTTTGAAGTTCCTGCAGTTTTCACTGTAAAACCGAGTTGGAGCTAGTCCCTACCCATATATATGTATGGAGTGGAGTTTGCAACTGAAAAGAAACTTTGTGTTTCCAACAAGCTAGGTGAAGGACGGCTTTCACACACACTTATCTCTCAGAACTGAGCATGTGGAGAGACGTTCGTTCATCTAGCACAAAGGGAACGGGTTGCAGGAGAAACTTTTACTCTGGTTTCTCAGTCTGTTTCCTAGTGCCGGTTTGAAGTTCCTGCAGTTTTCACTGTAAAACCGAGTTGGAGCTAGTACCTCCCCATATATATGTATGGAGTGGAGTTTGCAACTGAAAAGAAACTTTGTGTTCCCAACAAGCTAGGTGAAGGACGGCTTTCACACACACTTATATCTCAGAACTGAGCATGTGGAGAGACGTTCGTTCATCTAGCACAAAGGGAACGGGTTGCAGGAGAAACTTTTACTCTGGTTTCTCAGTCTGTTTCCTAGTGCCGGTTTGAAGTTCCTGCAGTTTTCACTGTAAAACCGAGTTGGAGCTAGTACCTCCCCATATATATGTAAGGAGTGGAGTTTGCAACTGAAAAGAAACTTTGTGTTCCCAACAAGCTAGGTGAAGGACGGCTTTCACACACACTTATCTCTCAGAACTGAGCATGTGGAGAGACGTTCGTTCATCTAGCACAAAGGGAACGGGTTGCAGGAGAAACTTTTACTCTGGATTCTCAGTCTGTTTCCTAGTGCCGGTTTCAAGTTCCTGCAGTTTTCATGTAAAACCGAGTTGGAGCTTGTACCTCCCCATATATATGTATGGAGTGGAGTTTGCAACTGAAAAGAAACTTTGTGTTCCCAACAGGCTAGGTGAAGGACGGCTTTCAAACACACTTTTCTCTCAGAACTGAGCATATGGAGAGACGTTCGTTCATCTAGCACAAAGGGAACGGGTTGCAGGAGAAACTTTTACTCTGGTTTCTCAGTCTGTTTCCTAGTGCCGGTTTGAAGTTCCTGCAGTTTTCACTGTAAAACCGAGTTGGAGCTAGTACCTCCCCATATATATGTATGGAGTGGAGTTGGCAACTGAAAAGAAACTTTGTGTTCCCAACAAGCTAGGTTAAGGACGGCTTTCACACACACTTATCTCTCAGAACTGAGCATGTGGAGAGACTTTCGTTCATCTAACACAAAGGGAACGAGTTGCAGGAGAAACTTTTACTCTGGTTTCTCAGTCTGTTTCCTAGTGCCTGTTTGAAGTTCCTGCAGTTTTCACTGTAAAACCGAGTTGGAGCTAGTACCTCCCCATATATATATATGGAGTGGAGTTTGCAACTGAAAAGAAACTTTGTGTTTCCAACAAGATAGGTGAAGGACGGCTTTCACACACACTTATCTCTCAGAACTGAGCATGTGGAGAGACTTTCGTTCATCTAGCACAAAGGGAACGAGTTGCAGGAGAAACTTTTACTCTGGTTTCTCAGTCTGTTTCCTAGTGCCGGTTTGATGTTCCTGCAGTTTTCACTGTAAAACCGAGTTGGAACTAGTACCTCCCCATATATATGTATGGACTGGAGTTTGCAACTGAAAAGAAACTTTGTGTTCCCAACAAGCTAGGTTAAGGACGGCTTTCACACACACTTATCTCTCAGAACTGAGCATGTGGAGAGACGTTTGTACATCTAGCACAAAGGGAACGGGTTGCAGGAGAAACTTTTACTCTGGTTTCTCAGTCTGTTTCCTAGTGCCGGTTTGAAGTTCCTGCAGTTTTCACTGTAAAACCGAGTTGGAGCTAGTACCTCCCCATATATATGTATGGAGTGGAGTTTGCAACTGAAAAGAAACTTTGTGTTCCCAACAAGCTAGGTGAAGAACGGCTTTCACACACACTGATCTCTCAGAACTGAGCATGTGGAGAGACGTTCGTTCATCTAGCACAAAGGGAACGGGTTGCAGGAGAAACTTTTACTCTGGTTTCTCAGTCTGTTTCCTAGTGCCGGTTTGAAGTTCCTGCAGTTTTCACTGTAAAACCGAGTTGGAGCTAGTACCTCCCCATATATATGTATGGAGTGGAGTTAGCAACTGAAAAGAAACTTTGTGTTACCAACAAGCTAGGTGAAGGACGGCTTTCACACACACTTATCTCTCAGAACTGAGCATGTGGAGAGACGTTCGTTCATCTAGCACAAAGGAACGGGTTGCAGGGGAAACTTTTACTCTGGTTTCTCAGTCTGTTTCCTAGTGCCGGTTTGAAGTTCCTGCAGTTTTCACTGTAAAACCGAGTTGGAGCTAGTACCTCCCCATATATATGTATGGAGTGGAGTTTGCAACTGAAAAGAAACTTCGTGTTCCCAACAAGCTATGTGAAGGACGGGTTTCACAAACACATATCTCTCAGAAATGAGCATGTGGAGAGACGTTCGTTCATCTAGCACAAAGAGAACGGGTTGCAGGTGAAACTTTTACTCTGGTTTCTCAGTCTGTTTCCTAGTGCCGGTTTGAAGTTCCTGCAGTTTTCACTGTAAATCCGAGTTGGAGCTAGTCCCTACCCATATATATATATATGGAGTGGATTTTGCAACTGAAAAGGAACTTTGTGTTCCCAACAAGCTAGGTGAAGGACGGCTTTCACACACACTTATCTCTCAGAACTGAGCATGTGGAGAGACGTTCATTCATCTAGCACAAAGGGAACGGGTTGAAGGGAAACTTTTACTCTGGTTTCTCAGTCTGTTTCCTAGTGCTTGTTTGAAGTTCCTGCAGTTTTCACTGTAAAACCGAGTTGGAGCTAGTCCCTACCCATATATATATATATGGAGTGGAGTTTGCAACTGAAAAGTAACTTTGTTTTCTCAAGAAGCTAGGTGAAGGACGGCTTTCACACACACTTATCTCTCAGAACTGAGCATGTGGAGAGACCTTCGTTCATCTAGCACAAAGGGAACGGGTTGCAGGGGAAACATTTACTGTGGTTTCTCAGTCTGTTTCCTAGTGCCGGTTTGAAGTTCCTGCAGTTTTCATGTAAAACCGAGTTGGAGCTTGTACCTCCCCATATATATGTATGAAGTGGAGTTTGCAACTGAAAAGAAACTTTGTGTTCCCAACAAGCTAGGTGAAGGACGGCTTTCACACACACTTTTCTCTCAGAACTGAGCATGTGGAGAGACGTTCGTTCATCTAGCACAAAGGGAACGGGTTGCAGGAGAAACTTTTACTCTGGTTTCTCAGTCTGTTTCCTAGTGCCGGTTTGAAGTTCCTGCAGTTTTCACTGTAAAACAGAGTTGGAGCTAGTACCTCCCCATATATATGTAAGGAGTGGAGTTTGCAACTGAAAAGAATCTTTGTGTTCCCAACAAGCTAGGTGAAGGACGGCTTTCACACACACTTATCTCTCAGAACTGAGCATGTGGAGAGACGTTCGTTCATCTAGCACAAAGGGAACGGGTTGCAGGAGAAACTTTTACTCTGGTTTCTCAGTCTGTTTCCTAGTGCCTGTTTGAAGTTCCTGCAGTTTTCACTGTAAAACCGAGTTGGAGCTAGTACCTCCCCATATATATATATGGAGTGGAGTTTGCAACTGAAAAGAAACTTTGTGTTACCAACAAGCTAGGTGAAGGACGGCTTTCACACACACTTATCTCTCAGAACTGAGCATGTGGAGAGACTTTCGTTCATCTAGCACAAAGGGAACGAGTTGCAGGAGAAACTTTTACTCTGGTTTCTCAGTCTGTTTCCTAGTGCCGGTTTGATGTTCCTGCAGTTTTCACTGTAAAACCGAGTTGGAACTAGTACCTCCCCATATATATGTATGGACTGGAGTTTGCAACTGAAAAGAAACTTTGTGTTCCCAACAAGCTAGGTTAAGGACGGCTTTCACACACACTTATCTCTCAGAACTGAGCATGTGGAGAGACGTTCGTTCATCTAGCACAAAGGGAACGGGTTGCAGGAGAAACTTTTACTCTGGTTTCTCAGTCTGTTTCCTAGTGCCGGTTTGAAGTTCCTGCAGTTTTCACTGTAAAACCGAGTTGGAGCTAGTACCTCCCCATATATATGTATGGAGTGGAGTTTGCAACTGAAAAGAAACTTTGTGTTCCCAACAAGCTAGGTGAAGAACGGCTTTCACACACACTGATCTCTCAGAACTGAGCATGTGGAGAGACGTTCGTTCATCTAGCACAAAGGGAACGGGTTGCAGGGAAACTTTTACTCTGGTTTCTCAGTCTGTTTCCTAGTGCCGGTTGGAAGTTCCTGCAGTTTTCATTGTAAAACCGAGATGGAGCTAGTACCTCCCCATATATATGTATGGAGTGGAGTTTGCAACTGAAAAGTAACTTAGTGTTCCCAACAAGCTAGGTTAAGGACGGCTTTCACACACACTTATCTCTCCTGACTGAGCATGTGGAGAGACGTTCGTTCATCTAGCACAAAGGGAACGGGTTGCAGGAGAAACTTTTACTCTGGTTTCTCAGTCTGTTTCCTAGTGCCGGTTTGAAGTTCCTGCAGTTTTCACTGTAAAACCGAGTAGGAAATAGTACCTCCCCATATATATCTATGGAGCTGACTTTGCAACTGAAAAGAAACTTTGTGTTCCCAACAAGCTAGGTTAAGGACGGCTTTCACACACACTTATCTCTCAGAACTGAGCATGTGGAGAGACGTTCGTTCATCTAGCACAAAGGGAACGGGTTGCAGGAGAAACTTTTACTCTGGTTTCTCAGTCTGTTTCCTAGTGCCGGTTTGAAGTTCCTGCAGTTTTCACTGTAAAACAGAGTTGGAGCTAGTACCTCCCCATATATATGTAAGGAGTGGAGTTTGCAACTGAAAAGAATCTTTGTGTTCCCAACAAGCTAGGTGAAGGACGGCTTTCACACACACTTATCTCTCAGAACTGATCATGTGGAGAGACGTTCGTTCATCTAGCACAAAGGGAACGGGTTGCAGGGGAAACTTTTACTCTGGTTTCTCAGTCTGTTTCCTAGTGCCGGTTTGAAGTTCCTGCAGTTTTCACTGTAAAACCGAGTTGGAGCTAGTACCTCCCCATATATATGTATGGAGTGGAGTTTGCAACTGAAAAGAAACTTCGTGTTCCCAACAAGCTATGTGAAGGACGGGTTTCACACACACATATCTCTCAGAAATGAGCATGTGGAGAGACGTTCGTTCATCTAGCACAAAGGGAACGGGTTGCAGGTGAAACTTTTACTCTGGTTTCTCAGTCTGTTTCCTAGTGCCGGTTTGAAGTTCCTGCAGTTTTCACTGTAAAACCGAGTTGGAGCTAGTCCCTACCCATATATATATATATGGAGTGGATTTTGCAACTGAAAAGGAACTTTGTGTTCCCAACAAGCTAGGTGAAGGACAGCTTTCACACACACTTATCTCTCAGAACTGAGCATGTGGAGAGACGTTCATTCATCTAGCACAAAGGGAACGGGTTGAAGGGAAACTTTTACTCTGGTTTCTCAGTCTGTTTCCTAGTGCTTGTTTGAAGTTCCTGCAGTTTTCACTGTAAAACCGAGTTGGAGCTAGTCCCTACCCATATATATATATATGGAGTGGAGTTTGCAACTGAAAAGTAACTTTGTTTTCTCAACAAGCTAGGTGAAGGACGGCTTTCACACACACTTATCTCTCAGAACTGAGCATGTGGAGAGACCTTCGTTCATCTAGCACAAAGGGAACGGGTTGCAGGGGAAACATTTACTGTGGTTTCTCAGTCTGTTTCCTAGTGCCGGTTTGAAGTTCCTGCAGTTTTCATGTAAAACCGAGTTGGAGCTTGTACCTCCCCATATATATGTATGGAGTGGAGTTTGCAACTGAAAAGAAACTTTGTGTTCCCAACAAGCTAGGTGAAGGACGGCTTTCACACACACTTTTCTCTCAGAACTGAGCATGTGGAGAGACGTTCGTTCATCTAGCACAAAGGGAACGGGTTGCAGGAGAAACTTTTACTCTGGTTTCTCAGTCTGTTTCCTAGTGCCGGTTTGAAGTTCCTGCAGTTTTCACTGTAAAACAGAGTTGGAGCTAGTACCTCCCCATATATATGTAAGGAGTGGAGTTTGCAACTGAAAAGAATCTTTGTGTTCCCAACAAGCTAGGTGAAGGACGGCTTTCACACACACTTATCTCTCAGAACTGAGCATGTGGAGAGACGTTCGTTCATCTAGCACAAAGGGAACGGGTTGCAGGAGAAACTTTTACTCTGGTTTCTCAGTCTGTTTCCTAGTGCCGGTTTGAAGTTCCTGCAGTTTTCACTGTAAAACCGAGTTGGAGCTAGTCCCTACCCATATATATATATATGGAGTGGAGTTTGCAACTGAAAAGAAACTTTGTGTTCCCAACAAGCTAGGTTAAGGACGGCTTTCACACACACTTATCTCTCAGAACTGAGCATGTGGAGAGACGTTCATTCATCTAGCACAAAGGGAACGGGTTGCAGGGGAAACTTTTACTCTGGTTTCTCAGTCTGTTTCCTAGTGCTTGTTTGAAGTTCCTGCAGTTTTCACTGTAAAACCGAGTTGGAGCTAGTCCCAACCCATATATATATATATGGAGTGGAGTTTGCAACTGAAAAGAAACTTTGTTTTCTCTACAAGCTAGGTGAAGGACGGCTTTCACACACACTTATCTCTCAGAACTGAGCATGTGGAGAGACGTTCGTTCATCTAGCACAAAGGGAACGGGTTGCAGGGGAAACATTTACTGTGGTTTCTCAGTCTGTTTCCTAGTGCCGGTTTGAATTTCCTGCAGTTTTCACTGTAAAACCGAGTTGGAGCTAGTACCTCCCCATATATATGTATGGAGTGGAGTTTGCAACTGAAAAGAAACTTTGTGTTACCAACAAGCTAGGTGAAGGACGGCTTTCACACACACTTATCTCTCAGAACTGAGCATGTGGAGAGACGTTCGTTCATCTAGCACAAAGGGAACGGGTTGCAGGAGAAACTTTTACTCTGGTTTCTCAGTCTGTTTCCTAGTGCCGGTTTGATGTTCCTGCAGTTTTCACTGTAAAACCGAGTTGGAGCTATTACCTCCCCATATATATGTATGGAGTGGAGTTTGCAACTGAAAAGAAAATTTGTGTTCCCAACAAGCTAGGTTAAGGACGGCTTTCACACACACTTATCTCTCAGAACTGAGCATGTGGAGAGACGTTCGTTCATCTAGCACAAAGGGAACGGGTTGCAGGAGAAACTTTTACTCTGGTTTCTCAGTCTGTTTCCTAGTGCCGGTTTGAAGTTCCTGCAGTTTTCACTGTAAAACAGAGTTGGAGCTAGTACCTCCCCATATATATGTAAGGAGTGGAGTTTGCAACTGAAAAGAATCTTTGTCTTCCCAACAAGCTAGGTGAAGGACGGCTTTCACACACACTTATCTCTCAGAACTGAGCATGTGGAGAGACGTTCGTTCATCTAGCACAAAGGGAACGGGTTGCAGGGGAAACTTTTACTCTGGTTTCTCAGTCTGTTTCCTAGTGCCGGTTTGAAGTTCCTGCAGTTTTCACTGTAAAACCGAGTTGGAGCTAGTCCCAACCCATATATATATATACGGAGTGGAGTTTGCAACTGAAAAGAAACTTTGTTTTCTCTACAAGCTAGGTGAAGGACGGCTTTCACACACAATTATCTCTCAGAACTGAGCATGTGGAGAGACGTTCGTTCATCTAGCACAAAGGGAACGGGTTGCAGGGGAAACATTTACTGTGGTTTCTCAGTCTGTTTCCTAGTGCCGGTTTGAAGTTCCTGCAGTTTTCACTGTAAAACCGAGTTGGAGCTAGTACATCCCCATATATATGTATGGAGTGGAGTTTGCAACTGAAAAGAAACTTTGTGTTCCCAACAAGCTAGGTGAAGGACGGCTTTCACACACACATATCTCTCAGAACTGAGCATGTGGAGAGACGTTCGTTCATCTAGCACAAAGGGAACGGGTTGCAGGAGAAACTTTTTCTCTGGTTTCTCAGTCTGTTTCCTAGTGCCGGTTTGAAGTTCCTGCAGTTTTCACTGTAAAACCGAGTTGGAGCTAGTACCTCCCCATATATATTTAAGGAGTGGAGTTTGCAACTGAAAAGAAACTTTGTGTTCCCAACAAGCTAGGTGAAGGACGGCTTTCACACACACTTATCTCTCAGAACTGAGCATGTGGAGAGACGTTCATTCATCTAGCACAAAGGGAACGGGTTGAAGGGAAACTTTTACTCTGGTTTCTCAGTCTGTTTCCTAGTGCTTGTTTGAAGTTCCTGCAGTTTTCACTGTAAAACCGAGTTGGAGCTAGTCCCTACCCATATATATATATATGGAGTGGAGTTTGCAACTGAAAAGTAACTTTGTTTTCTCAAGAAGCTAGGTGAAGGACGGCTTTCACACACACATATCTCTCAGAACTGAGCATGTGGAGAGACCTTCGTTCATCTAGCACAAAGGGAACGGGTTGCAGGGGAAACATTTACTGTGGTTTCTCAGTCTGTTTCCTAGTGCCGGTTTGAAGTTCCTGCAGTTTTCATGTAAAACCGAGTTGGAGCTTGTACCTCCCCATATATATGTATGAAGTGGAGTTTGCAACTGAAAAGAAACTTTGTGTTCCCAACAAGCTAGGTGAAGGACGGCTTTCACACACACTTTTCTCTCAGAACTGAGCATGTGGAGAGACGTTCGTTCATCTAGCACAAAGGGAACGGGTTGCAGGAGAAACTTTTACTCTGGTTTCTCAGTCTGTTTCCTAGTGCCGGTTTGAAGTTCCTGCAGTTTTCACTGTAAAACAGAGTTGGAGCTAGTACCTCCCCATATATATGTAAGGAGTGGAGTTTGCAACTGAAAAGAATCTTTGTGTTCCCAACAAGCTAGGTGAAGGACGGCTTTCACACACACTTATCTCTCAGAACTGAGCATGTGGAGAGACGTTCGTTCATCTAGCACAAAGGGAACGGGTTGCAGGAGAAACTTTTACTCTGGTTTCTCAGTCTGTTTCCTAGTGCCTGTTTGAAGTTCCTGCAGTTTTCACTGTAAAACCGAGTTGGAGCTAGTACCTCCCCATATATATATATGGAGTGGAGTTTGCAACTGAAAAGAAACTTTGTGTTACCAACAAGCTAGGTGAAGGACGGCTTTCACACACACTTATCTCTCAGAACTGAGCATGTGGAGAGACTTTCGTTCATCTAGCACAAAGGGAACGAGTTGCAGGAGAAACTTTTACTCTGGTTTCTCAGTCTGTTTCCTAGTGCCGGTTTGATGTTCCTGCAGTTTTCACTGTAAAACCGAGTTGGAACTAGTACCTCCCCATATATATGTATGGACTGGAGTTTGCAACTGAAAAGAAACTTTGTGTTCCCAACAAGCTAGGTTAAGGACGGCTTTCACACACACTTATCTCTCAGAACTGAGCATGTGGAGAGACGTTCGTTCATCTAGCACAAAGGGAACGGGTTGCAGGAGAAACTTTTACTCTGGTTTCTCAGTCTGTTTCCTAGTGCCGGTTTGAAGTTCCTGCAGTTTTCACTGTAAAACCGAGTTGGAGCTAGTACCTCCCCATATATATGTATGGAGTGGAGTTTGCAACTGAAAAGAAACTTTGTGTTCCCAACAAGCTAGGTGAAGAACGGCTTTCACACACACTGATCTCTCAGAACTGAGCATGTGGAGAGACGTTCGTTCATCTAGCACAAAGGGAACGGGTTGCAGGGAAACTTTTACTCTGGTTTCTCAGTCTGTTTCCTAGTGCCGGTTGGAAGTTCCTGCAGTTTTCATTGTAAAACCGAGATGGAGCTAGTACCTCCCCATATATATGTATGGAGTGGAGTTTGCAACTGAAAAGTAACTTAGTGTTCCCAACAAGCTAGGTTAAGGACGGCTTTCACACACACTTATCTCTCCTGACTGAGCATGTGGAGAGACGTTCGTTCATCTAGCACAAAGGGAACGGGTTGCAGGAGAAACTTTTACTCTGGTTTCTCAGTCTGTTTCCTAGTGCCGGTTTGAAGTTCCTGCAGTTTTCACTGTAAAACCGAGTAGGAAATAGTACCTCCCCATATATATCTATGGAGCTGACTTTGCAACTGAAAAGAAACTTTGTGTTCCCAACAAGCTAGGTTAAGGACGGCTTTCACACACACTTATCTCTCAGAACTGAGCATGTGGAGAGACGTTCGTTCATCTAGCACAAAGGGAACGGGTTGCAGGAGAAACTTTTACTCTGGTTTCTCAGTCTGTTTCCTAGTGCCGGTTTGAAGTTCCTGCAGTTTTCACTGTAAAACAGAGTTGGAGCTAGTACCTCCCCATATATATGTAAGGAGTGGAGTTTGCAACTGAAAAGAATCTTTGTGTTCCCAACAAGCTAGGTGAAGGACGGCTTTCACACACACTTATCTCTCAGAACTGATCATGTGGAGAGACGTTCGTTCATCTAGCACAAAGGGAACGGGTTGCAGGGGAAACTTTTACTCTGGTTTCTCAGTCTGTTTCCTAGTGCCGGTTTGAAGTTCCTGCAGTTTTCACTGTAAAACCGAGTTGGAGCTAGTACCTCCCCATATATATGTATGGAGTGGAGTTTGCAACTGAAAAGAAACTTCGTGTTCCCAACAAGCTATGTGAAGGACGGGTTTCACACACACATATCTCTCAGAAATGAGCATGTGGAGAGACGTTCGTTCATCTAGCACAAAGGGAACGGGTTGCAGGTGAAACTTTTACTCTGGTTTCTCAGTCTGTTTCCTAGTGCCGGTTTGAAGTTCCTGCAGTTTTCACTGTAAAACCGAGTTGGAGCTAGTCCCTACCCATATATATATATATGGAGTGGATTTTGCAACTGAAAAGGAACTTTGTGTTCCCAACAAGCTAGGTGAAGGACAGCTTTCACACACACTTATCTCTCAGAACTGAGCATGTGGAGAGACGTTCATTCATCTAGCACAAAGGGAACGGGTTGAAGGGAAACTTTTACTCTGGTTTCTCAGTCTGTTTCCTAGTGCTTGTTTGAAGTTCCTGCAGTTTTCACTGTAAAACCGAGTTGGAGCTAGTCCCTACCCATATATATATATATGGAGTGGAGTTTGCAACTGAAAAGTAACTTTGTTTTCTCAACAAGCTAGGTGAAGGACGGCTTTCACACACACTTATCTCTCAGAACTGAGCATGTGGAGAGACCTTCGTTCATCTAGCACAAAGGGAACGGGTTGCAGGGGAAACATTTACTGTGGTTTCTCAGTCTGTTTCCTAGTGCCGGTTTGAAGTTCCTGCAGTTTTCATGTAAAACCGAGTTGGAGCTTGTACCTCCCCATATATATGTATGGAGTGGAGTTTGCAACTGAAAAGAAACTTTGTGTTCCCAACAAGCTAGGTGAAGGACGGCTTTCACACACACTTTTCTCTCAGAACTGAGCATGTGGAGAGACGTTCGTTCATCTAGCACAAAGGGAACGGGTTGCAGGAGAAACTTTTACTCTGGTTTCTCAGTCTGTTTCCTAGTGCCGGTTTGAAGTTCCTGCAGTTTTCACTGTAAAACAGAGTTGGAGCTAGTACCTCCCCATATATATGTAAGGAGTGGAGTTTGCAACTGAAAAGAATCTTTGTGTTCCCAACAAGCTAGGTGAAGGACGGCTTTCACACACACTTATCTCTCAGAACTGAGCATGTGGAGAGACGTTCGTTCATCTAGCACAAAGGGAACGGGTTGCAGGAGAAACTTTTACTCTGGTTTCTCAGTCTGTTTCCTAGTGCCGGTTTGAAGTTCCTGCAGTTTTCACTGTAAAACCGAGTTGGAGCTAGTCCCTACCCATATATATATATATGGAGTGGAGTTTGCAACTGAAAAGAAACTTTGTGTTCCCAACAAGCTAGGTTAAGGACGGCTTTCACACACACTTATCTCTCAGAACTGAGCATGTGGAGAGACGTTCATTCATCTAGCACAAAGGGAACGGGTTGCAGGGGAAACTTTTACTCTGGTTTCTCAGTCTGTTTCCTAGTGCTTGTTTGAAGTTCCTGCAGTTTTCACTGTAAAACCGAGTTGGAGCTAGTCCCAACCCATATATATATATATGGAGTGGAGTTTGCAACTGAAAAGAAACTTTGTTTTCTCTACAAGCTAGGTGAAGGACGGCTTTCACACACACTTATCTCTCAGAACTGAGCATGTGGAGAGACGTTCGTTCATCTAGCACAAAGGGAACGGGTTGCAGGGGAAACATTTACTGTGGTTTCTCAGTCTGTTTCCTAGTGCCGGTTTGAATTTCCTGCAGTTTTCACTGTAAAACCGAGTTGGAGCTAGTACCTCCCCATATATATGTATGGAGTGGAGTTTGCAACTGAAAAGAAACTTTGTGTTACCAACAAGCTAGGTGAAGGACGGCTTTCACACACACTTATCTCTCAGAACTGAGCATGTGGAGAGACGTTCGTTCATCTAGCACAAAGGGAACGGGTTGCAGGAGAAACTTTTACTCTGGTTTCTCAGTCTGTTTCCTAGTGCCGGTTTGATGTTCCTGCAGTTTTCACTGTAAAACCGAGTTGGAGCTATTACCTCCCCATATATATGTATGGAGTGGAGTTTGCAACTGAAAAGAAAATTTGTGTTCCCAACAAGCTAGGTTAAGGACGGCTTTCACACACACTTATCTCTCAGAACTGAGCATGTGGAGAGACGTTCGTTCATCTAGCACAAAGGGAACGGGTTGCAGGAGAAACTTTTACTCTGGTTTCTCAGTCTGTTTCCTAGTGCCGGTTTGAAGTTCCTGCAGTTTTCACTGTAAAACAGAGTTGGAGCTAGTACCTCCCCATATATATGTAAGGAGTGGAGTTTGCAACTGAAAAGAATCTTTGTCTTCCCAACAAGCTAGGTGAAGGACGGCTTTCACACACACTTATCTCTCAGAACTGAGCATGTGGAGAGACGTTCGTTCATCTAGCACAAAGGGAACGGGTTGCAGGGGAAACTTTTACTCTGGTTTCTCAGTCTGTTTCCTAGTGCCGGTTTGAAGTTCCTGCAGTTTTCACTGTAAAACCGAGTTGGAGCTAGTCCCAACCCATATATATATATACGGAGTGGAGTTTGCAACTGAAAAGAAACTTTGTTTTCTCTACAAGCTAGGTGAAGGACGGCTTTCACACACAATTATCTCTCAGAACTGAGCATGTGGAGAGACGTTCGTTCATCTAGCACAAAGGGAACGGGTTGCAGGGGAAACATTTACTGTGGTTTCTCAGTCTGTTTCCTAGTGCCGGTTTGAAGTTCCTGCAGTTTTCACTGTAAAACCGAGTTGGAGCTAGTACATCCCCATATATATGTATGGAGTGGAGTTTGCAACTGAAAAGAAACTTTGTGTTCCCAACAAGCTAGGTGAAGGACGGCTTTCACACACACATATCTCTCAGAACTGAGCATGTGGAGAGACGTTCGTTCATCTAGCACAAAGGGAACGGGTTGCAGGAGAAACTTTTTCTCTGGTTTCTCAGTCTGTTTCCTAGTGCCGGTTTGAAGTTCCTGCAGTTTTCACTGTAAAACCGAGTTGGAGCTAGTACCTCCCCATATATATGTAAGGAGTGGAGTTTGCAACTGAAAAGAAACTTTGTGTTCCCAACAAGCTAGTTTAAGGACGGCTTTCACACACACTTATCTCTCAGAACTGAGCATGTGGAGAGACGTTCGTTCATCTAGCACAAAGGGAACGGGTTGCAGGAGAAACTTTTACTCTGGTTTCTCAGTCTGTTTCCTAGTGCCGGTTTGAAGTTCCTGCAGTTTTCACTGTAACACAGAGTTGGAGCTAGTACCTCCCCATATATATGTAAGGAGTGGAGTTTGCAACTGAAAAGAATCTTTGTGTTCCCAACAAGCTAGGTGAAGGACGGCTTTCACACACACTTATCTCTCAGAACTGAGCATGTGGAGAGACGTTCGTTCATCTAGCACAAATGGAACGGGTTGTAGGGGAAACTTTTACTCTGGTTTCTCAGTCTGTTTCCTAGTGCCGGTTTGAAGTTCCTGCAGTTTTCACTGTAAAACCGAGTTGGAGCTAGTACCTCCCCATATATATGTATGGAGTGGAGTTTGCAACTGAAAAGAAACTTCGTGTTCCCAACAAGCTAGGTGAAGTACGCCTCTCACACACACTTATCTCTCAGAAATGAGCATGTGGAGAGACGTTCGTTCATCTAGCACAAAGGGAACGGGTTGCAGGTGAAACTTTTACTCTGGTTTCTCAGTCTGTTTCCTAGTGCCGGTTTGAAGTTCCTGCAGTTTTCACTGTAAAACCGAGTTGGAGCTAGTACCTCCCCATATATATGTATGGAGTGGAGTTTGCAACTGAAAAGAAACTTTGTGTTACCAACAAGCTAGGTGAAGGACGGCTTTCACTCACACTTATCTCTCAGAACTGAGCATGTGGAGAGACGTTCGTTCATCTAGCTCAAAGGGAACGGGTTGCAGGAGAAACTTTTACTCTGGTTTCTCAGTCTGTTTCCTAGTGCCGGTTTGAAGTTCCTGCAGTTTTCACTGTAAAACCGAGTTGGAGCTAGTACCTCCCCATATATATGTATGGAGTGGAGTTTGCAACTGAAAAGAAACTTCGTGTTCCCAACAAGCTAGGTGAAGGACGGGTTTCACACACACATATCTCTCAGAAATGAGCATGTGGAGAGACGTTCGTTCATCTAGCACAAAGGGAACGGGTTGCAGGTGAAACTTTTACTCTGGTTTCTCAGTCTGTTTCCTAGTTCCGGTTTGAAGTTCCTGCAGTTTTCACTGTAAAACCGAGTTGGAGCTAGTACCTCCCCATATATATGTATGGAGTGGAGTTTGCAACTGAAAAGAAACTTTGTGTTACCAACAAGCTAGGTGAAGGACGGCTTTCACACACACTTATCTCTCAGAACTGAGCATGTGGAGAAACGTTCGTTCATCTAGCTCAAAGGGAACGGGTTGCAGGAGAAACTTTTACTCTGGTTTCTCAGTCTGTTTCCTAGTGCCGGTTTGAAGTTCCTGCAGTTTTCACTGTAAAACCGAGTTGGAGCTAGTACCTCCCCATATATATGTATTGAGTGGAGTTTGCAACTGAAAAGAAACTTTGTGTTACCAACAATCTAGGTGAAGTACGGCTTTCACACACACTTATCTCTCAGAACTGAGCATGTGGAGAGACGTTCGTTCATCTAGCTCAAAGGGAACGGGTTGCAGGAGAAACTTTTACTCTGGTTTCTCAGTCTGTTTCCTAGTGCCGGTTTGAAGTTCCTGCAGTTTTCACTGTAAAACCGAGTTGGAGCTAGTACCTCCCCATATATATGTATGGAGTGGAGTTTGCAACTGAAAAGAAACTTTGTGTTACCAACAAGCTAGGTGAAGGACGTCTTTCACACACATTTATCTCTCAGAACTGAGCATGTGGAGAGACGTTCATTCATCTAGCACAAAGGGAACGGGTTGCAGGGGAAACTTTTACTCTGGTTTCTCAGTCTGTTTCCTAGTGCTTGTTTGAAGTTCCTGCAGTTTTCACTGTAAAACCGAGTTGGAGCTAGTCCCAACCCATATATATATATACGGAGTGGAGTTTGCAACTGAAAAGAAACTTTGTTTTCTCTACAAGCTAGGTGAAGGACGGCTTTCACACACAATTATCTCTCAGAACTGAGCATGTGGAGAGACGTTCGTTCATCTAGCACAAAGGGAACGGGTTGCAGGGGAAAAATTTACTGTGGTTTCTCAGTCTGTTTCCTAGTGCCGGTTAGAATTTCCTGCAGTTTTCACTGTAAAACCGAGTTGGAGCTAGTACCTCCCCATATATATGTATGGAGTGGAGTTTGCAACTGAAAAGAAACATTGTGTTCCCAACAAGCTAGGTGAAGGACGGCTTTCACACACACTTATCTCTCAGAACTGAGCATGTGGAGAGACGTTCGTTCATCTAGCACAAAGGGAACGGGTTGCAGGAGAAACTTTTACTCTGGTTTCTCAGTCTGTTTCCTAGTGCCGGTTTGAAGTTCCTGCAGTTTTCACTGTAAAACCGAGTTGGAGCTAGTACCTCCCCATATATATGTATGGAGTGGAGTTTGCAACTGAAAAGAAACTTTGTGTTCCCAACAAGCTAGGTTAAGGACGGCTTTCACACACACTTATCTCTCAGAACTGAGCATGTGGAGAGACGTTCGTTCATCTAGCACAAAGGGAACGGGTTGCAGGAGAAACTTTTACTCTGGTTTCTCAGTCTGTTTCCTAGTGCCGGTTTGAAGTTCCTGCAGTTTTCACTGTAAAACAGAGTTGGAGCTAGTACCTCCCCATATATATGTAAGGAGTGGAGTTTGCAACTGAAAAGAATCTTTGTGTTCCCAACAAGCTAGGTGAAGGACGGCTTTCACACACACTTATCTCCCAGAACTGAGCATGTGGAGAGACGTTCGTTCATCTAGCACTAATGGAACGGGTTGTAGGGGAAACTTTTACTCTGGTTTCTCAGTCTGTTTCCTAGTGCCGGTTTGAAGTTCCTGCAGTTTTCACTGTAAAACCGAGTTGGAGCTAGTACCTCCCCATATATATGTATGGAGTGGAGTTTGCAACTGAAAAGAAACTTCGTGTTCCCAACAAGCTAGGTGAAGGACGGCTCTCACACACACTTATCTCTCAGAAATGAGCATGTGGAGAGACGTTCGTTCATCTAGCACAAAGGGAAAGGGTTGCAGGTGAAACTTTTACTCTGGTTTCTCAGTCTGTTTCCTAGTGCCGGTTTGAAGTTCCTGCAGTTTTCACTGTAAAACCGAGTTGGAGCTAGTACCTCCCCATATATATGTATGGAGTGGAGTTTGCAACTGAAAAGAAACTTTGTGTTACCAACAAGCTAGGTGAAGGACGGCTTTCACTCACACTTATCTCTCAGAACTGAGCATGTGGAGAGACGTTCGTTCATCTAGCTCAAAGGGAACGGGTTGCAGGAGAAACTTTTACTCTGGTTTCTCAGTCTGTTTCCTAGTGCCGGTTTGAAGTTCCTGCAGTTTTCACTGTAAAGCCGAGTTGGAGCTAGTACCTCCCCATATATATGTATGGAGTGGAGTTTGCAACTGAATAGAAACTTTGTGTTCCCAACAAGCTAGGTGAAGGACAGCTTTCACACACACTTATCTCTCAGAACTGAGCATGTGGAGAGACGTTCGTTCATTTGGCACAAAGGGAACGGGTTGCAGGTGAAACTTTTACTCTGGTTTCTCAGTCTGTTTCCTAGTGCCGGTTTGAAGTTCCTGCAGTTTTCACAGTAAAACCGAGTTGGAGCTAGTACCTCCCCATATATATGTATGGAGTGGAGTTTGCAACTGAAAAGAAACTTTGTGTTACCAACAAGTTAGGTGAAGGACGGCTTTCACACACACTTATCTCTCAGAACTGAGCATGTGGAGAGACGTTCGTTCATCTAGCACAAATTGAACGGGTTGCAGGAGAAACTTTTACTCTGGTTTCTCAGTCTGTTTCCTAGTGCCGGTTTGAAGTTCCTGCAGTTTTCACTGTAAAACTGAGTTGGAGCTAGTACCTCCCCATATATATGTATGGAGTGGAGTTTGCAACTGAAAAGAAACTTTGTGTTCCCAACAAGCTAGTTGAAGGACGGCTTTCACACACACTTATCTCTCAGAACTGAGCATATGGAGAGACGTTCGTTCATCTAGCACAAAGAGAACGGGTTGCAGGAGAAACTTTTACTCTGGTTTCTCAGTCTGTTTCCTAGTGCCGGTTTGAAGTTCCTGCAGTTTTCACTGTAAAACCGAGTTGGAGCTAGTACCTCCCCATATATATGTAAGGAGTGGAGTTTGCAACTGAAAAGAATCTTTGTGTTCCCAACAAGCTAGGTGAAGGACGGCTTTCACACACACTTATCTCTCAGAACTGAGCATGTGGAGAGACGTTCGTTCATCTAGCTCAAAGGGAACGGGTTGCAGGGGAAACTTTTAATCTGGTTTCTCAGTCTGTTTCCTAGTGCCGGTTTGAAGTTCCTGCAGTTTTCACTGTAAAACAGAGTTGGAGCTAGTACCTCCCCATATATATGTATGGAGTGGAGTTTGCAACTGAAAAGAAACTTTGTGTTGCCAACAAGCTAGGTGAAGGACAGCTTTCACACACACTTATCTCTCAGAATTGAGCATGTGGCGAGACGTTCTTTCATCTAGCATAAAGGGAACGGGTTGCTGGAGAAACTTTTACTCTGGTTTCTCAGTCTGTTTCCTAGTGCCGGTATGAAGTTCCTGCAGTTTTCACTGTAAAACCGAGTTGGAGCTAGTACCTCCCCATATATATGTATGGAGTGGAGTTTGCAACTGAAAAGAAACTTTGTGTTCCCAACAAGCTAGGTGAAGGACGGCTTTCACACACACTTATCTCTGAACTGAGCATGTGGAGAGACGTTCGTTCATCTAGCAAAAAGGGAAAGGGTTGCAGGAGAAACTTTTACTCTGGTTTCTCAGTCTTTTTCCTAGTGCAGGTTGGAAGTTCCTGCAGTTATCACTGTAAAACCGAGTTGGAGCTAGTACCTCCCCATATATATGTATGGAGTGGAGTTTGCAACTGAAAAGAAACTTCGTGTTCCCAACAAGCTAGGTGAAGGACGGGTTTCACACACTCATATCTCTCAGAAATGAGCATGTGGAGAGACGTTCGTTCATCTAGCACAAAGGGAACGGATTGCAGGTGAAACTTTTACTCTGGTTTCTCAGTCTGTTTCCTAGTGCCGGTTTGAAGTTCCTGCAGTTTTCACTGTAAAACCGAGTTGGAGCTAGTACCTCCCCATATATATGTATGGAGTGGAGTTTGCAACTGAAAAGAAACTTTGTGTTACCAACAAGCTAGGTGAAGGACGGCTTTCACACACACTTATCTCTCAGAACTGAGCATGTGGAGAGACGTTCGTTCATCTAGCACAAAGGGAACGGGTTGCAGGAGAAACTTTTACTCTGGTTTCTCAGTCTGTTTCCTAGTGCCGGTTTGAAGTTCCTGCAGTTTTCACTGTAAAACCGAGTTGGAGCTAGTACCTCCCCATATATATGTATGGAGTGGAGTTTGCAACTGAAAAGAAACTTTGTGTTACCAACAAGCTAGGTGAAGGACGGCTTTCACACACACTTATCTCTCAGAACTGAGCATGTGGAGAGACGTTAGTTCATCTAGCTCAAAGGGAACGGGTTGCAGGAGAAACTTTTACTCTGGTTTCTCAGTCTGTTTCCTAGTGCCGGTTTGAAGTTCCTGCAGTTTTCACTGTAAAACCGAGTTGGAGCTAGTACCTCCCCATATATATGTATGGAGTGGAGTTTGCAACTGAAAAGAAACTTCGTGTTCCCAACAAGCTAGGTGAAGGACGGGTTTCACACACTCATATCTCTCAGAAATGAGCATGTGGAGAGACGTTCGTTCATCTAGCACAAAGGGAACGGGTTGCAGGTGAAACTTTTACTCTGGTTTCTCAGTCTGTTTCCTAGTGCCGGTTTGAAGTTCCTGCAGTTTTCACTGTAAAACCGAGTTGGAGCTAGTACCTCCCCATATATATGTATGGAGTGGAGTTTGCAACTGAAAAGAAACTTTGTGTTACCAACAAGCTAGGTGAAGGACGGCTTTCACACACACTTATCTCTCAGAACTGAGCATGTGGAGAGACGTTCGTTCATCTAGCACAAAGGGAACGGGTTGCAGGAGAAACTTTTACTCTGGTTTCTCAGTCTGTTTCCTAGTGCCGGTTTGAAGTTCCTGCAGTTTTCACTGTAAAACCGAGTTGGAGCTAGTACCTCCCCATATATATGTATGGAGTGGAGTTTGCAACTGAAAAGAAACTTTGTGTTACCAACAAGCTAGGTGAAGGACGGCTTTCACACACACTTATCTCTCAGAACTGAGCATGTGGAGAGACGTTAGTTCATCTAGCTCAAAGGGAACGGGTTGCAGGAGAAACTTTTACTCTGGTTTCTCAGTCTGTTTCCTAGTGCCGGTTTGAAGTTCCTGCAGTTTTCACTGTAAAACCGAGTTGGAGCTAGTACCTCCCCATATATATGTATGGAGTGGAGTTTGCAACTGAAAAGAATCTTTGTGTTACCAACAAGTTGGTGAAGGACGGCTTTCACACACACTTATCTCTCAGAACTGAGCATGTGGCGAGACTTTCGTTCATCTAGCATAAAGGGAACGGGTTGCTGGAGAAACTTTTACTCTGGTTTCTCAGTCTGTTTCCTAGTGCCGGTTTGAAGTTCCTGCAGTTTTCACTGTAAAACCGAGTTGGAGCTAGTACCTCCCCATATATATGTATGGAGTGGAGTTTGCAACTGATAAGAAACTTTGTGTTCCCAACAAGCTAGGTGAAGGACGGCTTTCACACACACATATATCTCAGAACTGAGCATGTGGAGAGACGTTCGTTCATCTAGCACAAAGGGAACGGGTTGCAGGAGGAACTTTTACTCTGGTTTCTCAGTCTGTTTCCTAGTTCCGGTTTGAAGTTCCTGCAGTTTTCACTGTAAAACCGAGTTGGAACTAGTACCTCCCCATATATATGTATGGAGTGGAGTTTGCAACTGAAAAGAAACTTTGTGTTCCCAACAAGCTATGTGAAAGACGGCTTTCACACACACTTATCTCGCAGAACTGAGCATGTGGAGAGACGTTCGTTCATTTGGCACAAAGGGAACGGGTTGCAGGAGAAACTATTACTCTGGATTCTCAGTCTGTTTCCTAGTGCCGGTTTGAAGTTCCTGCAGTTTTCATGTAAAACCGAGTTGGAGCTTGTACCTCCCCATATATATTTATGGAGTGGAGTTTGCAACTGAAAAGAAACTTTGTGTTCCCAAAAAGCTAGGTGAATGACGGCTTTCACACACACTTTTCTCTCAGAACTGAGCATGTGGAGAGACGTTCGTTCATCTAGCACAAAGGGAACGGGTTGCCGGGGAAAATTTTACTCTGGTTTCTCAGTCTGTTTCCTAGTGCCGGTTTGATGTTCCTGCAGTTTTCACTGTAAAACAGAGTTGGAGCTAGTACCTCCCCATATATATGTAAGGAGTGGAGTTTGCAACTGAAAAGAATCTTTGTGTTCCCAACAAGCTAGGTGAAGGACGGCTTTCACACACACTTATCTCTCAGAACTGAGCATGTGGAGAGACATTCGTTCATCTAGCACAAAGGGAACGGGTTGCAGGGGAAACATTTACTGTGGTTTCTCAGTCTGTTTCCTAGTGCCGGTTTGAAGTTCCTGCAGTTTTCACTGTAAAACCGAGTTGGAGCTAGTACCTCCCCATATATATGTATGGAGTGGAGTTTGCAACTGAAAAGAAACTTCATGTTCCCAACAAGCTAGATGAAGGACGGATTTCACACACACTTATCTCTCAGAACTGAGCATGTGGAGAGACGTTCGTTCATCTAGCACAAAGGGAACGGGTTGCAAGAGAAACTTTTACTCTGGTTTCTCAGTCTGTTTCCTAGTGCCGGTTTGAAGATCCTGCAGTTTTCACTGTAAAACCGAGTTGGAGCTAGTACCTCCCCATATATATGTATGGAGTGGAGTTTGCAACTGATAAGAAACTTTGTGTTCCCAACAAGCTTGGTGAAGGACGGCTTTCACACACACATATATCTCAGAACTGAGCATGTGGAGAGACGTTCGTTCATCTAGCACAAAGGGAACGGGTTGCAGGAGAAACTTTTACTCTGGTTTCTCAGTCTGTTTCCTAGTTCCGGTTTGAAGTTCCTGCAGTTTTCACTGTAAAACCGAGTTGGAACTAGTACCTCCCCATATATATGTATGGAGTGGAGTTTGCAACTGAAAAGAAACTTTGTGTTCCCAACAAGCTATGTGAAGGACGGCTTTCACACACACTTATCTCACAGAACTGAGCATGTGGAGAGACGTTCGTTCATTTGGCACAAAGGGAACGGTTTGCAGGAGAAACTATTACTCTGGATTCTCAGTCTGTTTCCTAGTGCCGGTTTGAAGTTCCTGCAGTTTTCATGTAAAACCGAGTTGGAGCTTGTACCTCCCCATATATATTTATGGAGTGGAGTTTGCAACTGAAAAGAAACTTTGTGTTCCCAAAAAGCTAGGTGAATGACGGCTTTCACACACACTTTTCTCTCAGAACTGAGCATGTGGAGAGACGTTCGTTCATCTAGCACAAAGGGAACGGGTTGCCGGGGAAAATTTTACTCTGGTTTCTCAGTCTGTTTCCTAGTGCCGGTTTGAAGTTCCTGCAGTTTTCACTGTAAAACAGAGTTGGAGCTAGTACCTCCCCATATATATGTAAGGAGTGGAGTTTGCAACTGAAAAGAATCTTTGTGTTCCCAACAAGCTAGGTGAAGGACGGCTTTCACACACACTTATCTCTCAGAACTGAGCATGTGGAGAGACATTCGTTCATCTAGCACAAAGGGAACGGGTTGCAGGGGAAACATTTACTGTGGTTTCTCAGTCTGTTTCCTAGTGCCGGTTTGAAGTTCCTGCAGTTTTCACTGTAAAACCGAGTTGGAGCTAGTACCTCCCCATATATATGTATGGAGTGGAGTTTGCAACTGAAAAGAAACTTCATGTTCCCAACAAGCTAGATGAAGGACGGATTTCACACACACTTATCTCTCAGAACTGAGCATGTGGAGAGACGTTCGTTCATCTAGCACAAAGGGAACGGGTTGCAAGAGAAACTTTTACTCTGGTTTCTCAGTCTGTTTCCTAGTGCCGGTTTGAAGATCCTGCAGTTTTCACTGTAAAACCGAGTTGGAGCTAGTACCTCCCCATATATATGTATGGAGTGGAGTTTGCAACTGATAAGAAACTTTGTGTTCCCAACAAGCTTGGTGAAGGACGGCTTTCACACACACATATATCTCAGAACTGAGCATGTGGAGAGACGTTCGTTCATCTAGCACAAAGGGAACGGGTTGCAGGAGAAACTTTTACTCTGGTTTCTCAGTCTGTTTCCTAGTTCCGGTTTGAAGTTCCTGCAGTTTTCACTGTAAAACCGAGTTGGAACTAGTACCTCCCCATATATATGTATGGAGTGGAGTTTGCAACTGAAAAGAAACTTTGTGTTCCCAACAAGCTATGTGAAGGACGGCTTTCACACACACTTATCTCACAGAACTGAGCATGTGGAGAGACGTTCGTTCATTTGGCACAAAGGGAACGGGTTGCAGGAGAAACTATTACTCTGGATTCTCAGTCTGTTTCCTAGTGCCGGTTTGAAGTTCCTGCAGTTTTCATGTAAAACCGAGTTGGAGCTTGAACCTCCCCATATATATTTATGGAGTGGAGTTTGCAACTGAAAAGAAACTTTGTGTTCCCAAAAAGCTAGGTGAATGACGGCTTTCACACACACTTTTCTCTCAGAACTGAGCATGTGGAGAGACGTTCGTTCATCTAGCACAAAGGGAACGGGTTGCCGGGGAAAATTTTACTCTGGTTTCTCAGTCTGTTTCCTAGTGCCGGTTTGAAGTTCCTGCAGTTTTCACTGTAAAACAGAGTTGGAGCTAGTACCTCCCCATATATATGTAAGGAGTGGAGTTTGCAACTGAAAAGAATCTTTGTGTTCCCAACAAGCTAGGTGAAGGACGGCTTTCACACACACTTATCTCTCAGAACTGAGCATGTGGAGAGACATTCGTTCATCTAGCACAAAGGGAACGGGTTGCAGGGGAAACATTTACTGTGGTTTCTCAGTCTGTTTCCTAGTGCCGGTTTGAAGTTCCTGCAGTTTTCACTGTAAAACCGAGTTGGAGCTAGTACCTCCCCATATATATGTATGGAGTGGAGTTTGCAACTGAAAAGAAACTTCATGTTCCCAACAAGCTAGATGAAGGACGGATTTCACACACACTTATCTCTCAGAACTGAGCATGTGGAGAGACGTTCGTTCATCTAGCACAAAGGGAACGGGTTGCAAGAGAAACTTTTACTCTGGTTTCTCAGTCTGTTTCCTAGTGCCGGTTTGAAGATCCTGCAGTTTTCACTGTAAAACCGAGTTGGAGCTAGTACCTCCCCATATATATGTATGGAGTGGAGTTTGCAACTGAAAAGAAACTTTGTGTTCCCAACAAGCTAGGTGAAGGACGGCTTTCACACACACTTATCTCTCAGAACTGAGCATGTGGAGAGACGTTCGTTCATCTAGCACAAAGGGAACGGGTTGCAGGAGAAACTTTTACTCTGGTTTCTCAGTCTGTTTCCTAGTGCCGGTTTGAAGTTCCTGCAGTTTTCACTGTAAAACCGAGTTGGAGCTAGTACCTCCCTATATATATATATGGAGTGGAGTTTGCAACTGAAAAGAAACTTTGTGTTCCCAACAAGCTAGGTTAAGGACAGCTTTCACACACACTTATCTCTCAGAACTGAGCATGTGGAGAGACGTTCGTTCATCTAGCACAAAGGGTACGGGTTGCAGGGGAAACATTTACTGTGGTTTCTCAGTCTGTTTCCTAGTGCCGGTTTGAAGTTCCTGCAGTTTTCACTGTAAAACCGAGTTGGAGCTAGTACCTCCCCATATATATGTATGGAGTGGAGTTTGCAACTGAAAAGAAACTTCGTGTTCCCAACAAGCTAGGTGAAGGACGGCTTTCACACACATTTTTCTCTCAGAAATGAGCATGTGGAGAGACGTTCGTTCATCTAGCACAAAGGGAACGGGTTGCAGGAGAAACTTTTACTCTGGTTTCTCAGTCTGTTTCCTAGTGCCGGTTTGAAGTTCCTGCAGTTTTCACTGTAAAACCGAGTTGGAGCTAGTACCTCCCCATATATATGTATGGAGTGGATTTTGCAACTGAAAAGAAACTTTGTGTTCCCAACAAGCTAGGTGAAGGACAGCTTTCACACACACTTATCTCTCAGAACTGAGCATGTGGAGAGACGTTCGTTCATCTAGCACAAAGGGAACGGGTTGCCGGGGAAACTTTTACTCTGGTTTCTCAGTCTGTTTCCTAGTGCCGGTTTGAAGTTCCTGCAGTTTTCACTGTAAAACCGAGTTGGAGCTAGTACCTCCCCATATATATGTAAGGAGTGGAGTTTGCAACTGAAAAGAATCTTTGTGTTCCCAACAAGCTAGGTGAAGGACGGCTTTCACACACACTTATCTCTCAGAACTGAGCATGTGGAGAGACGTTCGTTCATCTAGCACAAAGGGAACGGGTTGCCGGGGAAAATTTTTCTCTGGTTTCTCAGTCTGTTTCCTAGTGCCGGTTTGAAGTTCCTGCAGTTTTCACTGTAAAACAGAGTTGGAGCTAGTACCTACCCATATATATGTAAGGAGTGGAGTTTGCAACTGAAAAGAATCTTTGTGTTCCCAACAAGCTAGTTGAAAGACGGCTTTCACACACACTTATCTCTCTGAACTGAGCATGTGGAGAGACGTTCGTTCATCTAGCACAAAGGGAACGGGTTGACAGGGAAACTTTTACTCTGGTTTCTCAGTCTGTTTCCTAGTGCCGGTTTGAAGTTCCTGCAGTTTTCACTGTAAAACCGAGTTGGAGCTAGTACCTCCCCATATATATGTATGGAGTGGAGTTTGCAACTGAAAAGAAACTTCGTGTTCCCAACAAGCTAGATGAAGGACGGATTTCACACACACTTATCTCTCAGAACTGAGCATGTGGAGAGACGTTCGTTCATCTAGCACAAAGGGAACGGGTTGCAGGAGAAACTTTTACTCTGGTTTCTCAGTCTGTTTCCTAGTGCCGGTTTGAAGTTCCTGCAGTTTTCACTGTAAAACCGAGTTGGAGCTAGTACCTCCCCATATATATATATGGAGTGGAGTTTGCAACTGAAAAGAAACTTTGTGTTCCCAACAAGCTAGGTTAAGGACAATTTCACACACACTTATCTCTCAGAACTGAGCATGTGGAGAGACGTTCGTTCATCTAGCACAAAGGGTACGGGTTGCAGGGGAAACATTTACTGTGGTTTCTCAGTCTGTTTCCTAGTGCCGGTTTGAAGTTCCTGCAGTTTTCACTGTAAAACCGAGTTGGAGCTAGTACCTCCCCATATATATGTATGGAGTGGAGTTTGCAACTGAAAAGAAACTTCGTGTTCCCAACAAGCTAGGTGAAGGACGGCTTTCACACACACTTTTCTCTCAGAAATGAGCATGTGGAGAGACGTTCGTTCATCTAGCACAAAGGGAACGGGTTGCAGGAGAAACTTTTACTCTGGTTTCTCAGTCTGTTTCCTAGTGCCGGTTTGAAGTTCCTGCAGTTTTCACTGTAAAACCGAGTTGGAGCTAGTACCTCCCCATATATATGTATGGAGTGGACTTTGCAACTGAAAAGAAACTTTGTGTTCCCAACAAGCTAGGTGAAGGACAGCTTTCACACACACTTATCTCTCAGAACTGAGCATGTGGAGAGACGTTCGTTCATCTAGCACAAAGGGAACGGTTTGCCGGGGAAACTTTTACTCTGGTTTCTCAGTCTGTTTCCTAGTGCCGGTTTGAAGTTCCTGCAGTTTTCACTGTAAAACCGAGTTGGAGCTAGTACCTCCCCATATATATGTAAGGAGTGGAGTTTGCAACTGAAAAGAATCTTTGTGTTCCCAACAAGCTAGGTGAAGGACGGCTTTCACACACACTTATCTCTCAGAACTGAGCATGTGGAGAGACGTTCGTTCATCTAGCACAAAGGGAACGGGTTGCCGGGGAAAATTTTACTCTGGTTTCTCAGTCTGTTTCCTAGTGCCGGTTTGAAGTTCCTGCAGTTTTCACTGTAAAACCGAGTTGGAGCTAGTACCTCCCCATATATATGTATGGAGTGGAGTTAGCAACTGAAAAGAAACTTCGTGTTCCCAACAAGCTAGGTGAAGGACGGCTTTCACACAAACTTATCTCTCAGAACTGAGCATGTGGAGAGACGTTCGTTCATCTAGCACAAAGGGAACGGGTTGCAGGAGAAACTTTTACTCTGGTTTCTGAGTCTGTTTCCTAGTGCCGGTTTGAAGTTCCTGCAGTTTTCACTGTAAAACCGAGTTGGAGCTAGTACCTCCCCATATATATGTATGGAGTGGAGTTTGCAACTGAAAAGAAACTTTGTGTTGCCAACAAGCTAGGTGAAGGACGGCTTTCACACACACTTATCTCTCAGAACTGAGCATGTGGAGAGACTTTCGTTCATCTAGCACAAAGGGAACGGGTTGCAGGAGAAACTTTTACTCTGGTTTCTCAGTCTGTTTCCTAGTGCCAGTTTGAAGTTCCTGCAGTTTTCACTGTAAAACCGAGTTGGAGCTAGTACCTCCCCATATATATGTAAGGAGTGGAGTTTGCAACTGAAAAGAATCTTTGTGACCCAACAAGCTAGGTGAAGGACGGCTTACACACACACTTATCTCTCAGAACTGAGCATGTGGAGAGACGTTCGTTCATCTAGCACAAAGGGAACGGGTTGCAGGAGAAACTTTACTCGGGTTTCTCAGTCTGTTTCCTAGTGCCGGTTTGAAGTTCCTGCAGTTTTCACTGTAAAACCGAGTTGGACCTAGTACCTCCCCATATATATGTATGGAGTGGAGTTTGCAACTGAAAAGAAACTTCGTGTTCCCTCAAGCTAGGTGAACGACGGCTTTCACACACACTTATCTCTCAGAAATGAGCATGTGGAGAGACGTTCGTTCATCTAGCACAAAGGGAACGGGTTGCAGGAGAAACTTTTACTCTGGTTTCTGAGTCTGTTTCCTAGTGCCGGTTTTAAGTTCCTGCAGTTTTCACTGTAAAACCGAGTTGGAGCTAGTACCTCCCCATATATATGTATGGAGTGGAGTTTGCAACTGAAAAGAAACTTCGTGTTCCCAACAAGCTAGGTGAAGGACGGCTTTCACACACACTTCTCTCTCAGAAATGAGCATGTGGAGAGACGTTCGTTCATCTAGCACAAAGGGAACGGGTTGCAGGGAAACATTTACTCTGGTTTCTCAGTCTGTTTCCTAGTGCCGGTTTGAAGTTCCTGCAGTTTTCACTGTAAAACCGAGTTGGAGCTAGTACCTCCCCATATATATGTATGGAGTGGAGTTTGCAACTGAAAAGAAACTTCGTGTTCCCAACAAGCTAGGTGAAGGACGGCTTTCACACACACTTTTCTCTCAGAAATGAGCATGTGGAGAGACGTTCGTTCATCTAGCACAAAGGGAACGGGTTGCAGGAGAAACTTTTACTCTGGTTTCTCAGTCTGTTTCCTAGTGCCGGTTTGAAGTTCCTGCAGTTTTCACTGTAAAACCGAGTTGGAGCTAGTACCTCCCCATATATATGTATGGAGTGGACTTTGCAACTGAAAAGAAACTTTGTGTTCCCAACAAGCTAGGTGAAGGACAGCTTTCACACACACTTATCTCTCAGAACTGAGCATGTGGAGAGACGTTCGTTCATCTAGCACAAAGGGAACGGTTTGCCGGGGAAACTTTTACTCTGGTTTCTCAGTCTGTTTCCTAGTGCCGGTTTGAAGTTCCTGCAGTTTTCACTGTAAAACCGAGTTGGAGCTAGTACCTCCCCATATATATGTAAGGAGTGGAGTTTGCAACTGAAAAGAATCTTTGTGTTCCCAACAAGCTAGGTGAAGGACGGCTTTCACACACACTTATCTCTCAGAACTGAGCATGTGGAGAGACGTTCGTTCATCTAGCACAAAGGGAACGGGTTGCCGGGGAAAATTTTACTCTGGTTTCTCAGTCTGTTTCCTAGTGCCGGTTTGAAGTTCCTGCAGTTTTCACTGTAAAACCGAGTTGGAGCTAGTACCTCCCCATATATATGTATGGAGTGGAGTTAGCAACTGAAAAGAAACTTCGTGTTCCCAACAAGCTAGGTGAAGGACGGCTTTCACACAAACTTATCTCTCAGAACTGAGCATGTGGAGAGACGTTCGTTCATCTAGCACAAAGGGAACGGGTTGCAGGAGAAACTTTTACTCTGGTTTCTGAGTCTGTTTCCTAGTGCCGGTTTGAAGTTCCTGCAGTTTTCACTGTAAAACCGAGTTGGAGCTAGTACCTCCCCATATATATGTATGGAGTGGAGTTTGCAACTGAAAAGAAACTTTGTGTTGCCAACAAGCTAGGTGAAGGACGGCTTTCACACACACTTATCTCTCAGAACTGAGCATGTGGAGAGACTTTCGTTCATCTAGCACAAAGGGAACGGGTTGCAGGAGAAACTTTTACTCTGGTTTCTCAGTCTGTTTCCTAGTGCCAGTTTGAAGTTCCTGCAGTTTTCACTGTAAAACCGAGTTGGAGCTAGTACCTCCCCATATATATGTAAGGAGTGGAGTTTGCAACTGAAAAGAATCTTTGTGACCCAACAAGCTAGGTGAAGGACGGCTTACACACACACTTATCTCTCAGAACTGAGCATGTGGAGAGACGTTCGTTCATCTAGCACAAAGGGAACGGGTTGCAGGAGAAACTTTACTCGGGTTTCTCAGTCTGTTTCCTAGTGCCGGTTTGAAGTTCCTGCAGTTTTCACTGTAAAACCGAGTTGGACCTAGTACCTCCCCATATATATGTATGGAGTGGAGTTTGCAACTGAAAAGAAACTTCGTGTTCCCTCAAGCTAGGTGAACGACGGCTTTCACACACACTTATCTCTCAGAAATGAGCATGTGGAGAGACGTTCGTTCATCTAGCACAAAGGGAACGGGTTGCAGGAGAAACTTTTACTCTGGTTTCTGAGTCTGTTTCCTAGTGCCGGTTTTAAGTTCCTGCAGTTTTCACTGTAAAACCGAGTTGGAGCTAGTACCTCCCCATATATATGTATGGAGTGGAGTTTGCAACTGAAAAGAAACTTCGTGTTCCCAACAAGCTAGGTGAAGGACGGCTTTCACACACACTTCTCTCTCAGAAATGAGCATGTGGAGAGACGTTCGTTCATCTAGCACAAAGGGAACGGGTTGCAGGGAAACATTTACTCTGGTTTCTCAGTCTGTTTCCTAGTGCCGGTTTGAAGTTCCTGCAGTTTTCACTGTAAAACCGAGTTGGAGCTAGTACCTCCCCATATATATGTATGGAGTGGAGTTTGCAACTGAAAAGAAACTTTTTGTTCCCAACAAGCTAGGTGAAGGACGGCTTTCACACACACTTATCTCTCAGAACTGAGCATGTGGAGAGACGTTCGTTGATCTAGCACAAAGGGAACGGGTTGCAGGAGAAACTATTACTCTGGATTCTCAGTCTGTTTCCTAGTGCCGGTTTGAAGTTCCTGCAGTTTTCATGTAAAACCGAGTTGGAGCTTGTACCTCCCCATATATATGTATGGAGTGGAGTTTGCAACTGAAAAGAAACTTTGTGTTCCCAACAAGCTAGGTGAAGGACGGCTTTCACACACACTTTTCTCTCAGAACAAAGCATGTGGAGAGACGTTCGTTCATCTAGCACAAAGGGAACGGGTTGCCGGGGAAACTTTTACTCTGGTTTCTCAGTCTGTTTCCTATTGCCGGTTTGAAGTTCCTGCAGTTTTCACTGTAAAACCGAGTTGGAGCTAGTACCTCCCCATATATATGTAAGGAGTGGAGTTTGCAACTGAAAAGAATCTTTGTGTTCCCAACAATCTAGGTGAAGGACGGCTTACACACACACTTATCTCTCAGAACTGAGCATGTGGAGAGACGTTCGTTCATCTAGCACAAAGGGAACGGGTTGCAGGGGAAACATTTACTGTGGTTTCTCAGTCTGTTTCCTAGTGCCGGTTTGAAGTTCCTGCAGTTTTCACTGTAAAACCGAGTTGGAGCTTGTACCTCCCCATATATATGTATGGATTGTAGTTTGCAACTGAAAAGAAACTTCGTGTTCCCAACAAGCTAGGTGAAGGACGGCTTTCACACACACTTATCTCTCAGAAATGAGCATGTGGAGAGACGTTCGTTCATCTAGCACAAAGGGAACGGGTTGCAGGGAAACTTTTACTCTGGTTTCTCAGTCTGTTTCCTAGTGCCGGTTTGAAGTTCCTGCAGTTTTCACTGTAAAACCGAGTTGGAGCTAGTACCTCCCCATATATATGTATGGAGTGGAGTTTGCAACTGAAAAGAAACTTTGTGTTACCAACAAGCTAGCTGAAGTACGGCTTTCACACACACTTATCTCTCAGAACTGAGCATGTGGAGAGACGTTCGTTCATCTAGCACAAATGGAACGGGTTGCAGGAGAAACTTTTACTTTGGTTTCTCAGTCTGTTTCCTAGTGCCGGTTTGAAGTTCCTGCAGTTTTCACTGTAAAACCGAGTTGGAGCTAGTACCTCCCCATATATATGTATGGAGTGGAGTTTGCAACTGAAAAGAAACTTTGTGTTCCCTACAAACTAGGTTAAGGACGGCTTTCACACAAACTTATCTCTCAGAACTGAGCATGTGGAGAGACGTTCGTTCATCTAGCACAAAGGGAACGGGTTGCAGGAGAAACTTTTACTCTGGTTTCTCAGTCTGTTTCCTAGTGCCGGTTTGAAGTTCCTGCAGTTTTCATGTAAAACCGATTTGGAGCTTGTACCTCCCCATATATATGTATGGAGTGGAGTTTGCAACTGAAAAGAAACTTTGTGTTCCCAACAAGCTAGGTGAAGGACGGCTGTCACACACATATACCTTTCAGAAATGGGCTTGTGGAGAGACGTTCGTTCATCTAGCACAATGGGAACGGGTTGCAGGAGAAACTTTTACTCTGGTTTCTCAGTCTGTTTCCTAGTGCCGGTTTGAAGTTCCTGCAGTTTTCACTGTAAAACCGAGTTGGAGCTAGTACCTCCCCATATATATGTATGGAGTGGACTTTGCAACTGAAAAGAAACTTTGTGTTCCCAACAAGCTAGGTGAAGGACGGCTTTCACACACACTTATCTCTCAGAACTGAGCATGAGGAGAGACGTTCGTTCATCTAGCACAAAGGGAAAGGGTTGCAGGAAAAACTTTTACTCTGGTTTCTCAGTCTGTTTCCTAGTGCCGGTTTGAAGTTCCTGCAGTTTTCACTGTAAAACCGAGTTGGAGCTAGTACCTCCCCATATATATGTATGGAGTGGAGTTTGCAACTGAAAAGAAACTTTGTGTTCCCTACAAGCTAGGTTAAGGTCGGCTTTCACACACACTTATCTCTCAGAACTGAGCATGTGGAGAGACGTTCGTTCATCTAGCACAAAGGGAACGGGTTGCAGGAGAAACTTTTACTCTGGTTTCTCAGTCATTTTCCTAGTGCCGGTTTGAAGTTCCTGCAGTTTTCACTGTAAAACCGAGTTGGAACTAGTACCTCCCCATATATATGTATGGAGTGTAGTTTGTAACTGAAAAGAAACTTTGTGTTACCAACAAGCTAGGTGAAGTACGGCTTTCACACACACTTATCTCTCAGAACTGAGCATGTGGAGAGACGTTCGTTCATCTAGCACAAAGGGAACGGGTTGCACGAGAAACTTTTTCTCTGGTTTCTCAGTCTTTTTCCTAGTGCCGGTTTGAAGTTCCTGCAGTTTTCACTGTAAAACCGAGTTGGAGCTAGTACCTCCCCATATATATGTATGGAGTGGAGTTTGCAACTGAAAAGAAACTTTGTGTTACCAACAAGCTAGCTGAAGTACGGCTTTCACACACACTTATCTCTCAGAACTGAGCATGTGGAGAGACGTTCGTTCATCTAGCACAAATGGAACGGGTTGCAGGAGAAACTTTTACTCTGGTTTCTCAGTCTGTTTCCTAGTGCCGGTTTGAAGTTCCTGCAGTTTTCACTGTAAAACCGAGTTGGAGCTAGTACCTCCCCATATATATGTATGGAGTGGAGTTTGCAACTGAAAAGAAACTTTGTGTTCCCTACAAACTAGGTTAAGGACGGCTTTCACACAAACTTATCTCTCAGAACTGAGCATGTGGAGAGACGTTCGTTCATCTAGCACAAAGGGAACGGGTTGCAGGAGAAACTTTTACTCTGGTTTCTCAGTCTGTTTCCTAGTGCCGGTTTGAAGTTCCTGCAGTTTTCATGTAAAACCGATTTGGAGCTTTTACCTCCCCATATATATGTATGGAGTGGAGTTTGCAACTGAAAAGAAACTTTGTGTTCCCAACAAGCTAGGTGAAGGACGGCTGTCACACACATATACCTTTCAGAAATGGGCTTGTGTAGAGACGTTCGTTCATCTAGCACAAAGGGAACGGGTTGCAGGAGAAACTTTTACTCTGGTTTCTCAGTCTGTTTCCTAGTGCCGGTTTGAAGTTCCTGCAGTTTTCACTGTAAAACCGAGTTGGAGCTAGTACCTCCCCATATATATGTATGGAGTGGACTTTGCAACTGAAAAGAAACTTTGTGTTCCCAACAAGCTAGGTGAAGGACGGCTTTCACACACACTTATCTCTCAGAACTGAGCATGTGGAGAGACCTTCGCTCATCTAGCACAAACGGAACGGGTTGCAGGGGAAATCTTTACTCTGGTTTCTCAGTCTGGTTCCTACTGCAGGTTTGAAGTTCCTGCTGTTTTCACTGTAAAACCGAGTTGGAGCTAGTACCTCCCCATATATATGTATGGAGTGGAGTTTGCAACTGAAAAGAAACTTTGTGTTCCCAACAAGCTATGTGAAGGACGACTATCACACACACATATATCTCAGAACTGAGCATGTGGAGAGGCGTTCGTTCATCTAGCACTAAGGGAACGGCTTGCAGGAGAAACTTTTACTCTGGTTTCTCAGTCTGTTTCCTAGTGCCGGTTTGAAGTTCCTGCAGTTTTCACTGTAAAACCGAGTTGGAGCTAGTACCTCCCCATATATATGTATGGAGTGGAGTTTGCAACTGAAAAGAAACTTTGTGTTCCCTACAAACTAGGTTAAGGACGGCTTTCACACAAACTTATCTCTCAGAACTGAGCATGTGGAGAGACGTTCGTTCATCTAGCACAAAGGGAACGGGTTGCAGGAGAAACTTTTACTCTGGTTTCTCAGTCTGTTTCCTAGTGCCGGTTTGAAGTTCCTGCAGTTTTCATGTAAAACCGATTTGGAGCTTTTACCTCCCCATATATATGTATGGAGTGGAGTTTGCAACTGAAAAGAAACTTTGTGTTCCCAACAAGCTAGGTGAAGGACGGCTGTCACACACATATACCTTTCAGAAATGGGCTTGTGTAGAGACGTTCGTTCATCTAGCACAAAGGGAACGGGTTGCAGGAGAAACTTTTACTCTGGTTTCTCAGTCTGTTTCCTAGTGCCGGTTTGAAGTTCCTGCAGTTTTCACTGTAAAACCGAGTTGGAGCTAGTACCTCCCCATATATATGTATGGAGTGGACTTTGCAACTGAAAAGAAACTTTGTGTTCCCAACAAGCTAGGTGAAGGACGGCTTTCACACACACTTATCTCTCAGAACTGAGCATGTGGAGAGACCTTCGCTCATCTAGCACAAACGGAACGGGTTGCAGGGGAAATCTTTACTCTGGTTTCTCAGTCTGTTTCCTAGTGCCGGTTTGAAGTTCCTGCTGTTTTCACTGTAAAACCGAGTTGGAGCTAGTACCTCCCCATATATATGTATGGAGTGGAGTTTGCAACTGAAAAGAAACTTTGTGTTCCCAACAAGCTATGTGAAGGACGACTATCACACACACATATATCTCAGAACTGAGCATGTGGAGAGGCGTTCGTTCATCTAGCACTAAGGGAACGGCTTGCAGGAGAAACTTTTACTCTGGTTTTTCAGTCTGTTTCCTAGTGCCGGTTTGAAGTTCCTGCAGTTTTCACTGTAAAACCGAGTTGGAGCTAGTACCTCCCCATATATATGTATGGAGTGGACTTTGCAACTGAAAAGAAACTTTGTGTTCCCAACTAGATAGGTGAAGGACGGCTTTCACACACACTTATGTCTCAGAACTGAGCACGTTGAGAGACGTTCGTTCATCTAGCAAAAAAGGGAACGGGTTGCAGGAGAAAATTTTACTCTGGTTTATCAGTCTGTTTCCTACTGCCGGTTTGAAGTTCCTGCAGTTTTCACTGTAAAACCGAGTTGGAGATATTACCTCCCCATATATATCTATGGAGCTGACTTTGCAACTGAAAAGAAACTTTGTGTTCCCAACAAGCAATGTGAAGGACGGCTCTCACACAAAACTATCTCTCAGAACAGAGCATGTAGAGAGACGTTCGTTCATCTAGCACAAAGGGAACGGGTTGCAGGAGAAACATTTACTCTGGTTTCTCAGTCTGTTTCCTAGTGCCTGTTTGAAGTTCCTGCCGTTTTCACTGTAAAACCGAGTTGGAGCTAGTACCTCCCCATATATATTTATGGAGTGGAGTTTGCAACTGAAAAGAATCTTTGTGTTCCCAACAAGCTAGGTGAAGGACGGCTTTCACACACACTTATCTCTCAGAACTGAGCATGTGGAGAGACGTTCGTTCATCTAGCACAAAGGGAACGGGTTGCAGGAGAAACTTTTACTCTGGTTTCTCAGTCTGTTTCCTAGTGCCGGTTTGAAGTTCCTGCAGTTTTCACTGTAAAACCGAGTTAGAGCTAGTACCTCCCCATATATATGTATGGAGTGGAGTTTGCAACTGAAAAGAAACTTTGTGTTCCCAACAAGCTAGTTGAAGAATGGCTTTCACACACACTTATCTCTCAGAACTGAGCATGTGGAGAGACGTTCGTTCATCTAGCACAAAAGGAACGGGGTGCAGGAGAAACTTTTACTCTGGTTTCTCAGTCTGTTTCCTAGTGCCGGTTTGAAGTTCCTGCAGTTTTCACTGTAAAACCGAGTTGGAGCTAGTACCTCCCCATATATATGTATGGAGTGGAGTTTGCAACTGAAAAGAAACTTTGTGTTCCCAACAAGCTATGTGAAGGACAGCTTTCACACACACTTATCTCTCAGAACTGAGCATGTGGAGAGACGTTCGTTCATCTAGCACAAAGGGAACGGGTTGCAGGAGAAACTTTTACTCTGGTTTCTCAGTCTGTTTCCTAGTGCCGGTTTGAAGTTCCTGCAGTTTTCACTGTAAAAGCGAGTTGGAGCTAGTACCTACCCATATATATGTATGGAGTGGAATTTGCAACTGAAAAGAAACTTTGTGTTCCCAACAAGCTAGGTGAAGGACGGCTTTCACACACACTTATCTCTCAGAACTGAGCATGTGGAGAGACGTTTGTTCATCTAGCACAAAGGGAAAGGGTTGCAGGAAAAACTTTTACTTTGGTTTCTCAGTCTGTTTCCTAGTGCCGGTTTGAAGTTCCTGCAGTTTTCACTGTAAAACCGAGTTGGAGCTAGTACCTCCCCATTTATATGTATGGAGTGGAGTTTCCAACTGAAAAGAAACTTTGTGTTCCCAACAAGCTAGGTGAAGGACGGCTTTCACACACACTTATCTCTCAGAACTGGGCATGTGGAGAGACGTTCGTTAATCTAGCACAAAGGAAACGGGTTGCAGGAGAAACATATACTCTGGTTTCTCAGTCTGTTTCCTAGTGCCGGTTTGAAGTTCCTGCAGTTTTCACTGTAAAACCGAGTTGGAGCTAGTACCTCCCCATTTATATGTATGGAGTGGAGTTTCCAACTGAAAAGAAACTTTGTGTTCCCAACAAGCTAGGTGAAGGACGGCTTCACACACACTTATCTCTCAGAACTGAGCATGTGGAGAGACGTTCGCTCATCTAGCACAAAGGGAACGGGTTGCAGGAGAAACATTTGCTCTGGTTTCTCAGTCTGTTTCCTAGTGCCTGTTTGAAGTTCCTGCCGTTTTCACTGTAAAACCGAGTTGGAGCTAGTACCTCCCCATATATATTTATGGAGTGGAGTTTGCAACTGAAAAGAATCTTTGTGTTCCCAACAAGCTAGGTGAAGGACGGCTTTCACACACACTTATCTCTCAGAACTGAGCATGTGGAGAGACGTTCGTTCATCTAGCACAAAGGGAACGGGTTGCAGGAGAAACTTTTACTCTGGTTTCTCAGTCTGTTTCCTAGTGCCGGTCTGAAGTTCCTGCAGTTTTCACTGTAAAACCGAGTTGGAGCTAGTAACTCCCCATATATATGTATGGAGTGGAGTTTGCAACTGAAAAGAAACTTTGTGTTCCCAACAAGCTAGTTGAAGAATGGCTTTCACACACACATATCTCTCAGAACTGAGCATGTGGAGAGACGTTCGTTCATCTAGCACAAAAGGAACGGGGTGCAGGAGAAACTTTTACTCTGGTTTCTCAGTCTGTTTCCTAGTGCCGGTTTGAAGTTCCTGCAGTTTTCACTGTAAAACCGAGTTGGAACTAGTACCTCCCCATATATATGTATGGAGTGGAGTTTGCAACTGAAAAGAAACTTTGTGTTCCCAACAAGCTATGTGAAGTACAGCTTTCACACACACTTATCTCTCAGAACTGAGCATGTGGAGAGACGTTCGTTCATCTAGCACAAAGGGAACGGGTTGCAGGAGAAACTTTTACTCTGGATTCTCAGTCTGTTTCCTAGTGCCGGTTTGAAGTTCCTGCAGTTTTCACTGTAAAAGCGAGTTGGAGCTACTACCTACCCATATATATGTATGGAGTGGAATTTGCAACGGAAAAGAAACTTTGTGTTCCCAACAAGCTAGGTGAAGGACGGCTTTCACACACACTTATCTCTCAGAACTGGGCATGTGGAGAGACGTTCGTTAATCTAGCACAAATGGAACGGGTTGCAGGAGAAACATATACTCTGGTTTCTCAGTCTGTTTCCTAGTGCCGGTTTGAAGTTCCTGCAGTTTTCACTGTAAAACCGAGTTGGAGCTAGTACCTCCCCATTTATATGTATGGAGTGGAGTTTCCAACTGAAAAGAAACTTTGTGTTCCCAACAAGCTAGGTGAAGGACGGCTTCACACACACTTATCTCTCAGAACTGAGCATGCGGAGAGACGTTCGCTCATCTAGCACAAAGGGAACGGGTTGCAGGTGAAATCTTTAATCTGGTTTCTCAGTCTGTTTCCTACTGCCGGTTGGAAGTTCATGAAGGTTTCACTGTAAAACAGAGTTGGAGCTAGTACCTTCCCATATATATGTATGGAGTGGACTTTGCAACTGAAAAGAAACTTTGTGTTCCCAACAAGCTAGGTGAAGGACGGCTCTCACACACACTTATCTCTCAGAACTGAGCATGTGGAGAGACGTTCGTTCATCTAGCACAAAGGGAACGGGTTGCAGGAGAAACATTTACTCTGGTTTCTCAGTCTGTTTCCTAGTGCCTGTTTGAAGTTCCTGCCGTTTTCACTGTAAAACAGAGTTGGAGCTAGTACCTCCCCATATATATTTATGGAGTGGAGTTTGCAACTGAAAAGAAACTTTGTGTTCCCAACAAGCTAGGTGAAGGACGGTTTCACACACACTTATCTCTCAGAACTGAGCATGTGGAGAGACGTTCGTTCATCTAGCACAAAGGGAACGGGTTGCAGGAGAAACTTTTACTATGGTTTCTCAGTCTGTTTCCTAGTGCCGGTTTGAAGTTCCTGCAGTTTTCACTGTAAAACCGAGTTGGAGCTAGTACCTCCCCATATATATGTATGGAGTGGAGTTTGCAACTGAAAAGAAACTTTGTGTTCCCAACAAGCTAGGTGAAGGACAGCTTTCACACACACTTATCTCTCAGAACTGAGCATGTGGAGAGACGTTTGTTCATCTAGCACAAAGGGAACGGGTTGCAGGAGAAACTTTTACTTTGGTTTCTCAGTCTGTTTCCTAGTGCCGGTTTGAAGTTCCTGCAATTTTCACTGTAAAACCGAGTTGGAGCTAGTACCTCCCCATTTATAAGTATGGAGTGGAGTTTCCAACTGAAAAGAAACTTTGTGTTCCCAACAAGCTAGGTGAAGGACGGCTTTCACACACACTTATCTCTCAGAACTGGGCATGTGGAGAGACGTTCGTTCATCTAGCAAAAATGGAACAGGTTGCAGGAGAAACATTTACTCTGGTTTCTCAGTCTGTTTCCTAGTGCCGGTTTGAAGTTCCTGCAGTTTTCACTGTAAAACCGAGTTGGAGCTAGTACCTCCCCATTTATATGTATGGAGTGGAGTTTCCAACTGAAAAGAAACTTTGTGTTCCCAACAAGCTATGTGAAGGACGGCTTCACACACACTTATCTCTCAGAAATGAGCATGTGGAGAGACGTTCGCTCATCTAGCACAAAGGGAACGGGTTGCAGGTGAAATCTTTACTCTGGTTTCTCAGTCTGTTTCCTACTGCCGGTTGGAAGTTCATGCAGTTTTCACTGTAAAACAGAGTTGGAGCTAGTACCTTCCCATATATATGTATGGAGTGGACTTTGCAACTGAAAAGAAACTTTGTGTTCCCAACAAGCTAGGTGAAGGACGGCTCTCACACACACTTATCTCTCAGAACTGAGCATGTGGAGAGACGTTCGTTCATCTAGCCCAAAGGGAACGGGTTGCAGGAGAAACATTTACTCTGGTTTCTCAGTCTGTTTCCTACTGCCGGTTTGAAGTTCCTGCAGTTTTCACTGTAAAACCGAGTTGGAGCTAGTACCTCCCCATATATATGTATGGAGTGGAGTTTGCAACTGAAAAGAAACTTTGTGTTCCCAACAAGCTAGGTGAAGGACGGCTTTAACACACACTTATCTCTCAGAACTGAGCATGTGGAGAGACGTTCGTTCATCTAGCACTAAGGGAACGGCTTGCAGGAGAAACTTTTACTCTGGTTTCTCAGTCTGTTTCCTAGTGCCGGTTTGAAGTTCCTGCCGTTTTCACTGTAAAACCGAGTTGGTGCTAGTACCTCCCCATATATATGTATGGAGTGGACTTTGCAACTGAAAAGAAACTTTGTGTTCCCAACAAGCTAGGTGAAGGACAGCTTTCACACACATTTATCGCTCAGAACTGAGCATGTGGAGAGACGTTCGTTCATCTAGCACAAAGGGAACGGGTTGCAGGAGAAACTTTTACTCTGGTTTCTCAGTCTGTTTCCTAGTGCCGGTTTGAAGTTCCTGCAGTTTTCACTGTAAAACCGAGTTGGAGCTAGAACCTCCCCATATATATGTATGGAGGGGAATTTGCAACTGAAAAGAAACTTTGTGTTCCCAACAAGCTAGGTGAAGGACAGCTTTCACACACACTTATCTCTCAGAACTGAGCATGTGGAGAGACGTTTGTTCATCTAGCACAAAGGGAACGGGTTGCAGGAGAAACTTTTACTTTGGTTTCTCAGTCTGTTTCCTAGTGCCGGTTTGAAGTTCCTGCAGTTTTCACTGTAAAACCGAGTTGGAGCTAGTACCTCCCCATTTATATCTATGGAGTGTAGTTTCCCACTGAAAAGAAACTTTGTGTTCCCAACAAGCTATGTGAAGGACGGCTTTCACACACACTTATCTCTCAGAACTGGGCATGTGGAGAGACGTTCATTCATCTAGCACAAAGGGAACGGGTTGCAGGGGAAACATTTACTCTGGTTTCTCAGTCTGTTTCCTAGTGCCGGTTGGAAGTTCATGCAGTTTTCACTGTAAAACAGAGTTGGAGCTAGTACCTCCCCATATATATGTATGGAGTGGAGTTTGCAACTGAAAATAAACTTTGTGTTCCCAACAAGCTAGGTGAAGGACGGCTCTCACACACACATATCTCTCAGAACTGAGCATGTGGAGAGACGTTCGCTCATCTAGCACAATGGGAACGGTTTGCAGTAGAAACTATTACTCTGGTTTATCAGTCTGTTTCCTAGTGCCTGTTTGAAGTTCCTGCAGTTTTCACTGTAAAACCGAGTTGGAGCTAGAACCTCCCCGTATCTTTGTATGGATTGGGGTTTGCAACTGAAAAGAAACTTTGTGTTCCCAACAAGCTAGGTGAAGGACGGCTCTCACACACATTTATCTCTCAGAACTGAGCATGTGGAGAGACGATTGTTCATCTAGCACAAAGGGAACCGGTTGCAGGAGAAACTTTTTCTCTAGATTCTCAGTGTGCTTCCTAGTGCCGGTTTGAAGTTCCTGCAGTTTTCACTGTAAAACCGAGTTGGAGCTAGTACCTCCCCATATATATGTATGGAGTGGAGTTTGCAACTGAAAAGAAACTTTGTGTTCCCAACAAGCTAGGTGAAGGACGGCTCTCAAACACACATATCTCTCAGAACTGAGCATGTGGAGAGACGTTCGTTCATCTAGCGCAAAGGAACGGGTTGCAGTAGAAACTTTTACTCTGGTTTCTCAGTCTGTTTCCTAGTGCCGGTTTGAAGTTCGTGCAGTTTTCACTGTAAAACCGAGTTGGAGCTAGTACCTCCCCATATATATTTATGGAGTGGACTTTGCAAGTGAAAAGAAACTTTGTGTTCCCATCAAGCTAGGAGAAGGACGGCTCTCACACACACATATCTCTCAGAACTGAGCATGTGGAGAGACGTTCGCTCATCTAGCACAAAGGGAACTGGTTGCAGGAGAAACTTTTACTCTGGTTTCTCAGTCTGTTTCCTAGTGCCGGTTTGAAGTTCCTACAGTTTTCACTGTAAAAGCGAGTTGGAGCTAGTACCTCCCCATATATATTTATGGAGTGGACTTTGCAACTGAAAATAAACTTTGTGTTCCCAACAAGCTAGTTGAAGAATGGCTCTCACACACATATCTCTCAGAACTGAGCATGTGGAGAGACGTTCGCTCATCTAGCACAAAGGGAACGGGTTGCAGTAGAAACTTTTACTCTGGTTTCTCAGTCTGTTTCCTAGTGCCGGTTTGAAGTTCCTGCAGTTTTCACTGTAAAACCGAGTTGGAGCTAGTACCACCCCATATATATGTATGGAGTGGACTTTGCAACTGAAAAGAAACTTTGTGTTCCTAACAAGCTAGGTGAAGGACGGCTTTCACACACACTTATCTCTCAGAACTGAGCATGTGGAGAGACGTTCGCTCATCTAGCACAAAGGGAACGGGTTGCAGGGGAAATCTTTACTCTGGTTTCTCAGTCTGTTTTCTACTGCCGGTTTGAAGATCCTGCTGTTTTCACTGTAAAACAGAGTTGGAGCTAGTACCTCCCCATATATATGTATGGAGTGGAGTTTGCAACTGAAAAGAAACTTTGTGTTCCCAACAAGCTAGGTGAAGGACGGCTTTAACACACACTTATCTCTCAGAACTGAGCATGTGGAGAGACGTTCGTTCATCTAGCACTAAGGGAACGGCTTGCAGGAGAAACTTTTACTCTGGTTTCTCAGTCTGTTTCCTAGTGCCGGTTTGAAGTTCCTGCCGTTTTCACTGTAAAACGGAGTTGGAGCTAGTACCTCCCCATATATATGTATGGAGTGGAGTTTGCAACTGAAAAGAAACTTTGTGTTCCCAACAAGCTAGGTGAAGGACGGCCCTCACACACACTTATCTGTCAGAACTGAGCATGTGGAGAGACGTTCGTTCATCTAAAACAAAGGGATCGGGTTGCAGGAGAAACTTTACTCTGGTTTCTCAGTCTGTTTCCTAGTGCCGGTTTGAAGTTCCTGCAGTTTTCACTGTAAAACCGAGTTGGAGCTAGTACCTCCCCATATATATTTATGGAGTGGACTTTGCAACTGAAAAGAAACTTTGTGTTCCCAACAAGCTAGGTGAAGGACGGCTCTCACACACACATATCTCTCAGAACTGAGCATGTGGAGAGACGTTCGCTCATCTAGCACAAAGGGAACGGGTTGCAGGAGAAACTTTTACTCTGGTTTCTCAGTCTGTTTCCTACTGCCGGTTTGAAGTTCCTGCAGTTTTCACTGTAAAACCGAGTTGGAGCTAGTACCTCCCCATATATATTTATGGAGTGGACTTTGCAACTGAAAATAAACTTTGTGTTCCCAACAAGCTAGGTGAAGGACGGCTCTCACACACACATATCTCTCAGAACTGAGCATGTGGAGAGACGTTCGCTCATCTAGCACAATGGGAACGGTTTGCAGTAGAAACTATTACTCTGGTTTATCAGTCTGTTTCCTAGTGCCTGTTTGAAGTTCCTGCAGTTTTCACTGTAAAACCGAGTTGGAGCTAGAACCTCCCCGTATCTTTGTATGGATTGGGGTTTGCAACTGAAAAGAAACTTTGTGTTCCCAACAAGCTAGGTGAAGGACGGCTCTCACACACATTTATCTCTCAGAACTGAGCATGTGGAGAGACGATTGTTCATCTAGAACAAAGGGAACGGGTTGCAGGAGAAACTTTTTCTCTAGATTCTCAGTGTGCTTCCTAGTGCCGGTTTGAAGTTCCTGCAGTTTTCACTGTAAAACCGAGTTGGAGCTAGTACCTCCCCATATATATGTATGGAGTGGAGTTTGCAACTGAAAAGAAACTTTGTGTTCCCAACAAGCTAGGTGAAGGACGGCTCTCAAACACACATATCTCTCAGAACTGAGCATGTGGAGAGACGTTCGTTCATCTTGCGCAAAGGAACGGGTTGCAGTAGAAACTTTTACTCTGGTTTCTCAGTCTGTTTCCTAGTGCCGGTTTGAAGTTCGTGCAGTTTTCACTGTAAAACCGATTTGGAGCTAGTACTTCCCGAATATATATGTATGGAGTGGAGTTTGAAACTGAAAAGAAACTTTGTGTTCCCTACATGCTAGTTGAAGGACGGCTTTCACACACACTTATCTCTCAGAACTGAGCATGTGGAGAGACGTTCGTTCATCTAGCACAAAGGGAACGGGTTGCAGGAAAAACTTTTACTCTTGTTCTCAGTCTGTTTGCTAGTGCCGGTTTGAAGTTCCTGCAGTTTTCACTGTAAAACCGAGTTGGATCTAGTACCTCCCCATATATATGTATGGAGTGGAGTTTGCAACTGAAAAGAAACTTTGTGTTCCCTTCAAGCTAGGTGAAGGACGGCTTTCACACACACTTATCTCTCAGAACTGAGCATGTGGAGAGACGTTCGTTCATCTTGCACAAAAGGAACGGGTTGCAGGAGAAACATTTACTCTGGTTTCTCAGTCTGTTTCCTAGTGCCGGTTTGAAGTTCCTGCAGTTTTCACTGTAAATCCGAGTTGGAGCTAATACCTCCCCATATATATGTATGGAGTGGAATTTGCAACTGGAAAGAAACTTTGTGTTCCCAACAAGCTAGTTGAAGGACGGCTTTCACACACACTTATCTCTCAGAACTGAGCATGTGGAGAGACGTTCGCTCATCTAGCACAAAGGGAACGGGTTGCAGGAGAAATCTTTACTATTGTTTCTCAGTCTGTTTCCTAGTGCCGGTTTGAAGTTCCTGCAGTTTTCACTGTAAAATCGACTTGGAGCTAGTACCTCCCCATATATATGTATGGAGTGGAGTTTGCAACTGAAAAGAAACTTTGTGTTCCCAACAAGCTAGGTGAAGGTCGGCTCTCACACACAATTATCTCTCAGAACTGAGCATGTGGAGAGACGTTCGTTCATCTAGCACAAAGGGAACGGGTTGCAGGAGAAACTTTTACTCTGGTTTCTCAGTCTGTTTCCTAGTGCCGGTTTGAAGTTCCTGCAGTTTTCACTGTAAAACCGAGTTGGAGCTAGTACCTCCCCATATAAATGTATGGAGTGGAGTTTGCAACTGAAAAGAAACTTTGTGTTCCCAACAAGCTAAGTGAAGGACGGCCCTCACACACACATATCTCTCAGAACAGAGCATGTGGAGAGACGTTCGCTCATCTAGCACAAAGGGAACGGGTTGCAGGAGAAACTTTTACTCTGGTTTCTCAGTCTGTTTCCTAGTGCCGGTTTGAAGTTCCTGCAGATTTCACTGTAAAACCGAGTTGGAGCTAGTACCTCCCCATATATATGTATGGAGTGGAGTTTGCAACTGAAAAGAAACTTTGTGTTCCCAACAAGCTAGGTGAAGGACGGCCCTCACACACACATATCTCTCAGAACTGAGCATGTGGAGAGACGTTCGCTCATCTAGCACAAAGGGAACGGGTTGCAGTAGAAACTTTTACTCTGGTTTCTCAGTCTGTTTCCTAGTGCCGGTTTGAAGTTCCTGCAGTTTTCACTGGAAAACCGAGTTGGAGCTAGTACCTCCCGAATATATATGTAAGGAGTGGAGTTTGAAACTGAAAAGAAACTTTGTGTTCCCAACAAACTAGGTGAAGGACGGCTCTCACACACACATATCTCTCAGAACTGAGCATGTGGAGAGACGTTCGTTCATCTAGCACAAAGGGAACGGGTTGCAGGAGAAACTTTTACTCTGGTTTCTCAGTCTGTTTCCTAGTGCCGGTTTGAAGTTCCTGCAGTTTTCACTGTAAAACCGATATGGAGCTAGTACCTCCCGAATATATATGTATGGAGTGGAGTTTGCAACTGAAAAGAAACTTTGTGTTCCCTACAAGCTAGGTGAAGGACGGCTTTCACACACACTTATCTCTCAGAACTGAGCATGTGGAGAGACGTTCGTTCATCTAGCACAAAGGGAACGGGTTGCAGGAGAAACTTTTACTCTTGTTTCTCAGTCTGTTTCCTAGTGCCGGTTTGAAGTTCCTGCAGTTTTCACTGTAAAACCGAGTTGGAGCTAGTACCTCCCCATATATATGTATGGAGTGGAGTTTGCAACTGAAAAGAAACTTTGTGTTCCCAACAAACTAGGTGAAGGACGGCTTTCACACACACTTATCTCTCAGAACTGAGCATGTGGAGAGACGTTCGCTCATGTAGCACAAAGGGAACGGGTTGCAGGAGAAATCTTCACTATGGTTTCTCAGTCTGTTTCCTAGTGCCGGTTTGAAGTTCCTGCAGATTTCACTGTAAAACCGAGTTGGAGCTAGTACCTCCCCATATATATGTATGGAGTGGAGTTTGCAACTGAAAAGAAACTTTGTGTTCCCAACAAGCTAAGTGAAGTTCGGCTCTCACACACACTTATCTCTCAGAACTGAGCATGTGGAGAGACGTTCGTTCATCTAGCACAAAGGGAACGGGTTGCAGGAGAAACTTTTACTGTGGTTTCTCAGACTGTTTCCTAGTTCCGGTTTGAAGTTCCTGCAGTTTTCACTGTAAAACCGAGTTGGAGCTAGTACCTCCCCATATATATGTATGGAGTGGAGTTTGCAACTGAAAAGAAACTTTGTGTTCCCTTCAAGCTAGGTGAAGGACGGCTTTCACACACACTTATCTCTCAGAACTGAGCATGTGGAGAGACGTTCGTTCATCTTGCACAAAAGGAACGGGTTGCAGGAGAAACATTTACTCTGGTTTCTCAGTCTGTTTCCTAGTGCCGGTTTGAAGTTCCTGCAGTTTTCACTGTAAATCCGAGTTGGAGCTAATACCTCCCCATATATATGTATGGAGTGGAATTTGCAACTGGAAAGAAACTGTGTTCCCAACAAGCTAGTTGAAGGACGGCTTTCACACACACTTATCTCTCAGAACTGAGCATGTGGAGAGACGTTCGCTCATCTAGCACAAAGGGAACGGGTTGCAGGAGAAATCTTTACTATTGTTTCTCAGTCTGTTTCCTAGTGCCGGTTTGAAGTTCCTGCAGTTTTCACTGTAAAACCGACTTGGAGCTAGTACCTCCCCATATATATGTATGGAGTGGAGTTTGCAACTGAAAAGAAACTTTGTGTTCCCAACAAGCTAGGTGAAGTTCGGCTCTCACACACAATTATCTCTCAGAACTGAGCATGTGGAGAGACGTTCGTTCATCTAGCACAAAGGGAACGGGTTGCAGGAGAAACTTTTACTCTGGTTTCTCAGTCTGTTTCCTAGTGCCGGTTTGAAGTTCCTGCAGTTTTCACTGTAAAACCGAGTTGGAGCTAGTACCTCCCCATATAAATGTATGGAGTGGAGTTTGCAACTGAAAAGAAACTTTGTGTTCCCAACAAGCTAGGTGAAGGACGGCTCTCACACACACTTATCTCTCAGAACTGAGCATGTGGAGAGACGTTCGCTCATCTAGCACAAAGGGAACGGGTTGCAGGAGAAACTTTTACTCTGGTTTCTCAGTCTGTTTCCTAGTGCCGGTTTGAAGTTCCTGCAGATTTCACTGTAAAACCGAGTTGGAGCTAGTACCTCCCCATATATATTTATGGAGTGGAGTTTGCAACTGAAAAGAAACTTTGTGTTCCCAACAAGCTAAGTGAAGGACGGCCCTCACACACACATATCTCTCAGAACTGAGCATGTGGAGAGACTTTCGCTCATCTAGCACAAAGGGAACGGGTTGCAGTAGAAACTTTTACTCTGGTTTCTCAGTCTGTTTCCTAGTGCCGGTTTGAAGTTCCTGCAGTTTTCACTGGAAAACCGAGTTGGAGCTAGTACCTCCCGAATATATATGTAAGGAGTGGAGTTTGAAACTGAAAAGAAACTTTGTGTTCCCAACAAACTAGGTGAAGGACGGCTCTCACACACACATATCTCTCAGAACTGAGCATGTGGAGAGACGTTCGTTCATCTAGCACAAAGGGAACGGGTTGCAGGAGAAACTTTTACTCTGGTTTCTCAGTCTGTTTCCTAGTGCCGGTTTGAAGTTCCTGCAGTTTTCACTGTAAAACCGATATGGAGCTAGTACCTCCCGAATATATATGTATGGAGTGGAGTTTGCAACTGAAAAGAAACTTTGTGTTCCCTACAAGCTAGGTGAAGGACGGCTTTCACACACACTTATCTCTCAGAACTGAGCATGTGGAGAGACGTTCGTTCATCTAGCACAAAGGGAACGGGTTGCAGGAGAAACTTTTACTCTTGTTTCTCAGTCTGTTTCCTAGTGCCGGTTTGAAGTTCCTGCAGTTTTCACTGTAAAACCGAGTTGGAGCTAGTACCTCCCCATATATATGTATGGAGTGGAGTTTGCAACTGAAAAGAAACTTTGTGTTCCCAACAAACTAGGTGAAGGACGGCTTTCACACACACTTATCTCTCAGAACTGAGCATGTGGAGAGACGTTCGCTCATGTAGCACAAAGGGAACGGGTTGCAGGAGAAATCTTCACTATGGTTTCTCAGTCTGTTTCCTAGTGCCGGATTGAAGTTCCTGCAGTTTTCACTGTAAAACCGAGTTGGAGCTAGTACCTCCCCATATATATGTATGGAGTGGAGTTTGCAACTGAAAAGAAACTTTGTGTTCCCAACAAGCTAGGTGAAGGACGGCTCTCACACACACTTATCTCTCAGAACTGAGCATGTGGAGAGACGTTCGTTCATCTAGCACAAAGGGAACGGGTTGCAGGAGAAACTTTTACTGTGGTTTCTCAGTCTGTTTCCTAGTGCCGGTTTGAAGTTCCTGCAGTTTTCACTGTAAAACCGAGTTGGAGCTAGTACCTCCCCATATATATGTATGGAGTGGAGTTTGCAACTGAAAAGAAACTTTGTGTTACCAACAAGCTAGGTGAAGGACGGCTCTCACACACACTTATCTCTCAGAACTGAGCATGTGGAGAGACGTTCGTTCATCTAGCACAAAGGGAACGGGTTGCAGTAGAAACTTTTACTCTGGTTTCTCAGTCTGTTTCCTAGTGCCGGTTTGAAGTTCCTGCAGTTTTCACTGTAAAACCGAGTTGGAGCTAGTACCTCCCCATATATATTTATGGAGTGGACTTTGCAACTGAAAAGAAACTTTGTGTTCCCAACAAGCTAGGTGAAGGACGGTTTCACACACACTTATCTCTCAGAACTGAGCATGTGGAGAGACGTTCGTTCATCTAGCACAAAGGGAACGGGTTGCAGGAGAAACTTTTACTATGGTTTCTCAGTCTGTTTCCTAGTGCCGGTTTGAAGTTCCTGCAGTTTTCACTGTAAAACCGAGTTGGAGCTAGTACCTCCCCATATATATGTATGGAGTGGAGTTTGCAACTGAAAAGAAAGTTTGTGTTCCCAACAAGCTAGGTGAAGGACAGCTTTCACACACACTTATCTCTCAGAACTGAGCATGTGGAGAGACGTTTGTTCATCTAGCACAAAGGGAACGGGTTGCAGGAGAATCTTTTACTTTGGTTTCTCAGTCTGTTTCCTAGTGCCGGTTTGAAGTTCCTGCAATTTTCACTGTAAAACCGAGTTGGAGCTAGTACCTCCCCATTTATATGTATGGAGTGGAGTTTCCAACTGAAAAGAAACTTTGTGTTCCCAACAAGCTAGGTGAAGGACGGCTTTCACACACACTTATCTCTCAGAACTGGGCATGTGGAGAGACGTTCGTTCATCTAGCAAAAATGGAACAGGTTGCAGGAGAAACATTTACTCTGGTTTCTCAGTCTGTTTCCTAGTGCCGGTTTGAAGTTCCTGCAGTTTTCACTGTAAAACCGAGTTGGAGCTAGTACCTCCCCATTTATATGTATGGAGTGGAGTTTCCAACTGAAAAGAAACTTTGTGTTCCCAACAAGCTATGTGAAGGACGGCTTCACACACACTTATCTCTCAGAAATGAGCATGTGGAGAGACGTTCGCTCATCTAGCACAAAGGGAACGGGTTGCAGGTGAAATCTTTACTCTGGTTTCTCAGTCTGTTTCCTACTGCCGGTTGAAAGTTCATGCAGTTTTCACTGTAAAACAGAGTTGGAGCTAGTACCTTCCCATATATATGTATGGAGTGGACTTTGCAACTGAAAAGAAACTTTGTGTTCCCAACAAGCTAGGTGAAGGACGGCTCTCACACACACTTATCTCTCAGAACTGAGCATGTGGAGAGACGTTCGTTCATCTAGCCCAAAGGGAACGGGTTGCAGGAGAAACTTTTACTCTGGTTTCTCAGTCTGTTTCCTACTGCCGGTTTGAAGTTCCTGCAGTTTTCACTGTAAAACCGAGTTGGAGCTAGTACCTCCCCATATATATGTATGGAGTGGAGTTTGCAACTGAAAAGAAACTTTGTGTTCCCAACAAGCTAGGTGAAGGATGGCTCTCACACACACTTATCTCTCAGAACTGAGCATGTGGAGAGACGTTCGTTCATCTAGCACAAAGGGATCGGGTTCCAGGAGAAACTTTACTCTGGTTTCTCAGTCTGTTTCCTAGTGCCGGTTTGAAGTTCCTGCAGTTTTCACTGTAAAACCGAGTTGGAGCTAGTACCTCCCCATATATATTTATGGAGTGGACTTTGCAAGTGAAAAGAAACTTTGTGTTCCCAACAAGCTAGGTGAAGGACGGCTCTCACACACACATATCTCTCAGAACTGAGCATGTGGAGAGACGTTCGCTCATCTAGCACAAAGGGAACGGGTTGCAGGGGAAATCTTTACTCTGGTTTCTCAGTCTGTTTCCTACTGCCGGTTTGAAGATCCTGCTGTTTTCACTGTAAAACAGAGTTGGAGCTAGTACCTCCCCATATATATGTATGGAGTGGAGTTTGCAACTGAAAAGAAACTTTGTGTTCCCAACAAGCTAGGTGAAGGACGGCTTTAACACACACTTATCTCTCAGAACTGAGCATGTGGAGAGACGTTCGTTCATCTAGCACTAAGGGAACGGCTTGCAGGAGAAACTTTTACTCTGGTTTCTCAGTCTGTTTCCTAGTGCCGGTTTGAAGTTCCTGCCGTTTTCACTGTAAAACCGAGTTGGTGCTAGTACCTCCCCATATATATGTATGGAGTGGACTTTGCAACTGAAAAGAAACTTTGTGTTCCCAACAAGCTAGGTGAAGGACAGCTTTCACACACATTTATCGCTCAGAACTGAGCATGTGGAGAGACGTTCGTTCATCTAGCACAAAGGGAACGGGTTGCAGGAGAAACTTTTACTCTGGTTTCTCAGTCTGTTTCCTAGTGCCGGTTTGAAGTTCCTGCAGTTTTCACTGTAAAACCGAGTTGGAGCTAGAACCTCCCCATATATATGTATGGAGGGGAATTTGCAACTGAAAAGAAACTTTGTGTTCCCAACAAGCTAGGTGAAGGACAACTTTCACACACACTTATCTCTCAGAACTGAGCATGTGGAGAGACGTTCGTTCATCTAGCAAAAATGGAACAGGTTGCAGGAGAAACATTTACTCTGGTTTCTCAGTCTGTTTCCTAGTGCCGGTTTGAAGTTCCTGCAGTTTTCACTGTAAAACCGAGTTGGAGCTAGTACCTCCCCATTTATATGTATGGAGTGGAGTTTCCAACTGAAAAGAAACTTTGTGTTCCCAACAAGCTATGTGAAGGACGGCTTCACACACACTTATCTCTCAGAAATGAGCATGTGGAGAGACGTTCGCTCATCTAGCACAAAGGGAACGGGTTGCAGGTGAAATCTTTACTCTGGTTTCTCAGACTGTTTCCTACTGCCGGTTGAAAGTTCATGCAGTTTTCACTGTAAAACAGAGTTGGAGCTAGTACCTTCCCATATATATGTATGGAGTGGACTTTGCAACTGAAAAGAAACTTTGTGTTCCCAACAAGCTAGGTGAAGGACGGCTCTCACACACACTTATCTCTCAGAACTGAGCATGTGGAGAGACGTTCGTTCATCTAGCCCAAAGGGAACGGGTTGCAGGAGAAACTTTTACTCTGGTTTCTCAGTCTGTTTCCTACTGCCGGTTTGAAGTTCCTGCAGTTTTCACTGTAAAACCGAGTTGGAGCTAGTACCTCCCCATATATATGTATGGAGTGGAGTTTGCAACTGAAAAGAAACTTTGTGTTCCCAACAAGCTATGTGAAGGACGGCTTCACACACACTTATCTCTCAGAAATGAGCATGTGGAGAGACGTTCGCTCATCTAGCACAAAGGGAACGGGTTGCAGGTGAAATCTTTACTCTGGTTTCTCAGACTGTTTCCTACTGCCGGTTGAAAGTTCATGCAGTTTTCACTGTAAAACAGAGTTGGAGCTAGTACCTTCCCATATATATGTATGGAGTGGACTTTGCAACTGAAAAGAAACTTTGTGTTCCCAACAAGCTAGGTGAAGGACGGCTCTCACACACACTTATCTCTCAGAACTGAGCATGTGGAGAGACGTTCGTTCATCTAGCCCAAAGGGAACGGGTTGCAGGAGAAACTTTTACTCTGGTTTCTCAGTCTGTTTCCTACTGCCGGTTTGAAGTTCCTGCAGTTTTCACTGTAAAACCGAGTTGGAGCTAGTACCTCCCCATATATATGTATGGAGTGGAGTTTGCAACTGAAAAGAAACTTTGTGTTCCCAACAAGCTAGGTGAAGGATGGCTCTCACACACACTTATCTCTCAGAACTGAGCATGTGGAGAGACGTTCGTTCATCTAGCACAAAGGGATCGGGTTCCAGGAGAAACTTTACTCTGGTTTCTCAGTCTGTTTCCTAGTGCCGGTTTGAAGTTCCTGCAGTTTTCACTGTAAAACCGAGTTGGAGCTAGTACCTCCCCATATATATTTATGGAGTGGACTTTGCAAGTGAAAAGAAACTTTGTGTTCCCAACAAGCTAGGTGAAGGACGGCTCTCACACACACATATCTCTCAGAACTGAGCATGTGGAGAGACGTTCGTTCATCTAGCACAAAGGGAACGTGTTGCAGGAGAAACTTTTACTCTGGTTTCTCAGTCTGTTTCCTAGTGCCGGTTTGAAGTTCCTGCAGTTTTCACTGTAAAAGCGAGTTGGAGCTAGTACCTCCCCATATATATTTATGGAGTGGACTTTGCAACTGAAAAGAAACTTTGTGTTCCCAACAAGCTAGGTGAAGGACGGCTCTCACACACACATATCTCTTAGAACTGAGCATGTGGAGAGACGTTCGCTCATCTAGCACAAAGGGAACGGGTTGCAGTAGAAACTTTTACTCTGGTTTCTCAGTCTGTTTCCTAGTGCCGGTTTCAAGTTCCTGCAGTTTTCACTGTAAAACCGAGTTGGAGCTAGTACCACCCCATATATATGTATGGAGTGGACTTTGCAACTGAAAAGAAACTTTGTGTTCCCAACAAGCTAGGTGAAGGACGGCTTTCACACACACTTATCTCTCAGAACTGAGCATGTGGAGAGACGTTCGCTCATCTAGCACAAAGGGAACGGGTTGCAGGGGAAATCTTTACTCTGGTTTCTCAGTCTGTTTCCTACTGCCTGTTTGAAGATCCTGCTGTTTTCACTGTAAAACAGAGTTGGAGCTAGTACCTCCCCATATATATGTATGGAGTGGAGTTTGCAACTGAAAAGAAACTTTGTGTTCCCAACAAGCTAGGTGAAGGACGGCTTTAACACACACTTATCTCTCAGAACTGAGCATGTGGAGAGACGTTCGTTCATCTAGCACTAAGGGAACGGCTTGCAGGAGAAACTTTTACTCTGGTTTCTCAGTCTGTTTCCTAGTGCCGGTTTGAAGTTCCTGCCGTTTTCACTGTAAAACCGAGTTGGTGCTAGTACCTCCCCATATATATGTATGGAGTGGACTTTGCAACTGAAAAGAAACTTTGTGTTCCCAACAAGCTAGGTGAAGGACAGCTTTCACACACATTTATCGCTCAGAACTGAGCATGTGGAGAGACGTTCGTTCATCTAGCACAAAGGGAACGGGTTGCAGGAGAAACTTTTACTCTGGTTTCTCAGTCTGTTTCCTAGTGCCGGTTTGAAGTTCCTGCAGTTTTCACTGTAAAACCGAGTTGGAGCTAGAACCTCCCCATATATATGTATGGAGGGGAATTTGCAACTGAAAAGAAACTTTGTGTTCCCAACAAGCTAGGTGAAGGACAACTTTCACACACACTTATCTCTCAGAACTGAGCATGTGGAGAGACGTTTGTTCATCTAGCACAAAGGGAACGGGTTGCAGGAGAAACTTTTACTTTGGTTTCTCAGTCTGTTTCCTAGTGCCGGTTTGAAGTTCCTGCAGTTTTCACTGTAAAACCGAGTTGGAGCTAGTACCTCCCCATTTATATGTATGGAGTGTAGTTTCCCACTGAAAAGAAACTTTGTGTTCCCAACAAGCTATGTGAAGGACGGCTTTCACACACACTTATCTCTCAGAACTGGGCATGTGGAGAGACGTTCATTCATCTAGCACAAAGGGAACGGGTTGCAGGGGAAACATTTACTCTGGTTTCTCAGTCTGTTTCCTAGTGCCGGTTGGAAGTTCATGCAGTTTTCACTGTAAAACAGAGTTGGAGCTAGTACCTCCCCATATATATGTATGGAGTGGAGTTTGCAACTGAAAAGAAACTTTGTGTTCCCAACAAGCTAGGTGAAGGACGGCTCACACACACACTAATCTCTCAGAACTGAGCATGTGGAGAGACGTTCGTTCATCTAGCATAAAGGGAACGGGTTGCAGGAGAAACTTTTACTCTGGTTTCTCAGTCTGTTTCCTAGTGCCGGTTTGAAGTTCCTGCAGTTTTCACTGTAAAACCGAGTTGGAGCTAGTACCTCCCCATATATATGTATGGAGTGGAGTTTGCAACTGAAAAGAAACTTTGTGTTCCCAACAAGCTAGGTGAAGGACGGCCCTCACACACACTTATCTGTCAGAACTGAGCATGTGGAGAGACGTTCGTTCATCTAAAACAAAGGGATCGGGTTGCAGGAGAAACTTTACTCTGGTTTCTCAGTCTGTTTCCTAGTGCCGGTTTGAAGTTCCTGCAGTTTTCACTGTAAAACCGAGTTGGAGCTAGTACCTCCCCATATATATTTATGGAGTGGACTTTGCAACTGAAAAGAAACTTTGTGTTCCCAACAAGCTAGGTGAAGGACGGCTCTCACACACACATATCTCTCAGAACTGAGCATGTGGAGAGACGTTCGCTCATCTAGCACAAAGGGAACGGGTTGCAGGAGAAACTTTTACTCTGGTTTCTCAGTCTGTTTCCTAGTGCCGGTTTGAAGTTCCTGCAGTTTTCACTGTAAAACCGAGTTGGAGCTAGTACCTCCCCATATATATTTATGGAGTGGACTTTGCAACTGAAAATAAACTTTGTGTTCCCAACAAGCTAGGTGAAGGACGGCTCTCACACACACATATCTCTCAGAACTGAGCATGTGGAGAGACGTTCGCTCATCTAGCACAATGGGAACGGTTTGCAGTAGAAACTATTACTCTGGTTTATCAGTCTGTTTCCTAGTGCCTGTTTGAAGTTCCTGCAGTTTTCACTGTAAAACCGAGTTGGAGCTAGAACCTCCCCGTATCTTTGTATGGATTGGGGTTTGCAACTGAAAAGAAACTTTGTGTTCCCAACAAGCTAGGTGAAGGACGGCTCTCACACACATTTATCTCTCAGAACTGAGCATGTGGAGAGACGATTGTTCATCTAGCACAAAGGGAACGGGTTGCAGGAGAAACTTTTTCTCTAGATTCTCAGTGTGCTTCCTAGTGCCGGTTTGAAGTTCCTGCAGTTTTCACTGTAAAACCGAGTTGGAGCTAGTACCTCCCCATATATATGTATGGAGTGGAGTTTGCAACTGAAAAGAAACTTTGTGTTCCCAACAAGCTAGGTGAAGGACGGCTCTCAAACACACATATCTCTCAGAACTGAGCATGTGGAGAGACGTTCGTTCATCTAGCGCAAAGGAACGGGTTGCAGTAGAAACTTTTACTCTGGTTTCTCAGTCTGTTTCCTAGTGCCGGTTTGAAGTTCGTGCAGTTTTCACTGTAAAACCGAGTTGGAGCTAGTACCTCCCCATATATATTTATGGAGTGGACTTTGCAAGTGAAAAGAAAATTTGTGTTCCCAACAAGCTAGGAGAAGGACGGCTCTCACACACACATATCTCTCAGAACTGAGCATGTGGAGAGACGTTCGCTCATCTAGCACAAAGGGAACGTGTTGCAGGAGAAACTTTTACTCTGGTTTCTCAGTCTGTTTCCTAGTGCCGGTTTGAAGTTCCTACAGTTTTCACTGTAAAAGCGAGTTGGAGCTAGTACCTCCCCATATATATTTATGGAGTGGACTTTGCAACTGAAAAGAAACTTTGTGTTCCCAACAAGCTAGGTGAAGGACGGCTTTAACACACACTTATCTCTCAGAACTGAGCATGTGGAGAGACGTTCGTTCATCTAGCACTAAGGGAACGGCTTGCAGGAGAAACTTTTACTCTGGTTTCTCAGTCTGTTTCCTAGTGCCGGTTTGAAGTTCCTGCCGTTTTCACTGTAAAACGGAGTTGGAGCTAGTACCTCCCCATATATATGTATGGAGTGGACTTAGCAACTGAAAAGAAACTTTATGTTCCCAACAAGCTAGGTGAAGGACAGCTTTCACACACATTTATCTCTCAGAACTTAGCATGTGGAGAGACGTTCGTTCATCTAGCACAAAAGGAACGGGTTGCAGGAGAAACTTTTACTCTGGTTTCTCAGTCTGTTTCCTAGTGCCGGTTTGAAGTTCCTGCAGTTTTCACTGTAAAACCGAGTTGGAGCTAGAACCTCCCCATATATATGTATGGAGGGGAATTTGCAACTGAAAAGAAACTTTGTGTTCCCAACAAGCTAGGTGAAGGACAGCTTTCACACACACTTATCTCTCAGAACTGAGCATGTGGAGAGACGTTTGTTCATCTAGCACAAAGGGAACGTGTTGCAGGAGAAATTTTTACTTTGGTTTCTCAGTCTGTTTCCTAGTGCCGGTTTGAAGTTCCTGCAGTTTTCACTGTAAAACCGAGTTGGAGCTAGTACCTCCCCATTTATATGTATGGAGTGTAGTTTCACACTGAAAAGAAACTTTGTGTTCCCAACAAGCTATGTGAAGGACGGCTTTCACACACACTTATCTCTCAGAACTGGGCATGTGGAGAGACGTTCATTCATCTAGCACAAAGGGAACGGGTTGCAGGGGAAACATTTACTCTGGTTTCTCAGTCTGTTTCCTAGTGCCGGTTGGAAGTTCATGCAGTTTTCACTGTAAAACAGAGTTGGAGCTAGTACCTCCCCATATATATTTATGGAGTGGAGTTTGCAACTGAAAAGAAACTTTGTGTTCCCAACAAGCTAGGTGAAGGACGGCTCACACACACACTAATCTCTCAGAACTGAGCATGTGGAGAGACGTTCGTTCATCTAGCATAAAGGGAACGGGATGCAGGAGAAACTTTTACTCTGGTTTCTCAGTCTGTTTCCTAGTGCCGGTTTGAAGTTCCTGCAGTTTTCACTGTAAAGCCGAGTTGGAGCTAGTACCTCCCCATTTATATGTATGGAGTGGAGTTTGCAACTGAAAAGAAACTTTGTGTTCCCAACAAGCTAGGTGAAGGACGGCCCTCACACACACTTATCTGTCAGAACTGAGCATGTGGAGAGACGTTCGTTCATCTAAAACAAAGGGATCGGTTTGCAGGAGAAACTTTACTCTGGTTTCTCAGTCTGTTTCCTAGTGCCGGTTTGAAGTTCCTGCAGTTTTCACTGTAAAACCGAGTTGGAGCTAGTACCTCCCCATATATATTTATGGAGTGGACTTTGCAACTGAAAAGAAACTTTGTGTTCCCAACAAGCTAGGTGAAGGACGGCTCTCACACACACATATCTCTCAGAACTGAGCATGTGGAGAGACGTTCGCTCATCTAGCACAAAGGGAACGGGTTGCAGGAGAAACTTTTACTCTGGTTTCTCAGTCTGTTTCCTAGTGCCGGTTTGAAGTTCCTGCAGTTTTCACTGTAAAACCGAGTTGGAGCTAGTACCTCCCCATATATATTTATGGAGTGGACTTTGCAACTGAAAATAAACTTTGTGTTCCCAACAAGCTAGGTGAAGGACGGCTCTCACACACACATATCTCTCAGAACTGAGCATGTGGAGAGACGTTCGCTCATCTAGCACAATGGGAACGGTTTGCAGTAGAAACTATTACTCTGGTTTATCAGTCTGTTTCCTAGTGCCTGTTTGAAGTTCCTGCAGTTTTCACTGTAAAACCGAGTTGGAGCTAGAACCTCCCCGTATCTTTGTATGGATTGGGGTTTGCAACTGAAAAGAAACTTTGTGTTCCCAACAAGCTAGGTGAAGGACGGCTCTCACACACATTTATCTCTCAGAACTGAGCATGTGGAGAGACGATTGTTCATCTAGCACAAAGGGAACGGGTTGCAGGAGAAACTTTTTCTCTAGATTCTCAGTGTGCTTCCTAGTGCCGGTTTGAAGTTCCTGCAGTTTTCACTGTAAAACCGAGTTGGAGCTAGTACCTCCCCATATATATGTATGGAGTGGAGTTTGCAACTGAAAAGAAACTTTGTGTTCCCAACAAGCTAGGTGAAGGACGGCTCTCAAACACACATATCTCTCAGAACTGAGCATGTGGAGAGACGTTCGTTCATCTAGCGCAAAGGAACGGGTTGCAGTAGAAACTTTTACTCTGGTTTCTCAGTCTGTTTCCTAGTGCCGGTTTGAAGTTCGTGCAGTTTTCACTGTAAAACCGATTTGGAGCTAGTACTTCCCGAATATATATGTATGGAGTGGAGTTTGCAACTGAAAAGAAACTTTGTGTTCCCTACATGCTAGTTGAAGGACGGCTTTCACACACACTTATCTCTCAGAACTGAGCATGTGGAGAGACGTTCGTTCATCTAGCACAAAGGGAACGGGTTGCAGGAGAAACTTTTACTCTTGTTCTCAGTCTGTTTGCTAGTGCCGGTTTGAAGTTCCTGCAGTTTTCACTGTAAAACCGAGTTGGATCTAGTACCTCCCCATATATATGTATGGAGTGGAGTTTGCAACTGAAAAGAAACTTTGTGTTCCCTTCAAGCTAGGTGAAGGACGGCTTTCACACACACTTATCTCTCAGAACTGAGCATGTGGAGAGACGTTCGTTCATCTAGCACAAAAGGAACGGGTTGCAGGAGAAACATTTACTCTGGTTTCTCAGTCTGTTTCCTAGTGCCGGTTTGAAGTTCCTGCAGTTTTCACTGTAAATCCGAGTTGGAGCTAATACCTCCCCATATATATGTATGGAGTGGAATTTGCAACTGGAAAGAAACTTTGTGTTCCCAACAAGCTAGTTGAAGGACGGCTTTCACACACACTTATCTCTCAGAACTGAGCATGTGGAGAGACGTTCGCTCATCTAGCACAAAGGGAACGGGTTGCAGGAGAAATCTTTACTATTGTTTCTCAGTCTGTTTCCTAGTGCCGGTTTGAAGTTCCTGCAGTTTTCACTGTAAAACCGACTTGGAGCTAGTACCTCCCCATATATATGTATGGAGTGGAGTTTGCAACTGAAAAGAAACTTTGTGTTCCCAACAAGCTAGGTGAAGGTCGGCTCTCACACACAATTATCTCTCAGAACTGAGCATGTGGAGAGACGTTCGTTCATCTAGCACAAAGGGAACGGGTTGCAGGAGAAACTTTTACTCTGGTTTCTCAGTCTGTTTCCTAGTGCCGGTTTGAAGTTCCTGCAGTTTTCACTGTAAAACCGAGTTGGAGCTAGTACCTCCCCATATAAATGTATGGAGTGGAGTTTGCAACTGAAAAGAAACTTTGTGTTCCCAACAAGCTAGGTGAAGGACGGCTCTCACACACACTTATCTCTCAGAACTGAGCATGTGGAGAGACGTTCGCTCATCTAGCACAAAGGGAACGGGTTGCAGGAGAAACTTTTACTCTGGTTTCTCAGTCTGTTTCCTAGTGCCGGTTTGAAGTTCCTGCAGATTTCACTGTAAAACCGAGTTGGAGCTAGTACCTCCCCATATATATTTATGGAGTGGAGTTTGCAACTGAAAAGAAACTTTGTGTTCCCAACAAGCTAAGTGAAGGACGGCCCTCACACACACATATCTCTCAGAACTGAGCATGTGGAGAGACGTTCGCTCATCTAGCACAAAGGGAACGGGTTGCAGGAGAAACTTTTACTCTGGTTTCTCAGTCTGTTTCCTAGTGCCGGTTTGAAGTTCCTGCAGTTTTCACTGTAAAACCGATATGGAGCTAGTACCTCCCGAATATATATGTATGGAGTGGAGTTTGCAACTGAAAAGAAACTTTGTGTTCCCTACAAGCTAGGTGAAGGACGGCTTTCACACACACTTATCTCTCAGAACTGAGCATGTGGAGAGACGTTCGTTCATCTAGCACAAAGGGAACGGGTTGCAGGAGAAACTTTTACTCTTGTTTCTCAGTCTGTTTCCTAGTGCCGGTTTGAAGTTCCTGCAGTTTTCACTGTAAAACCGAGTTGGAGCTAGTACCTCCCCATATATATGTATGGAGTGGAGTTTGCAACTGAAAAGAAACTTTGTGTTCCCAACAAGCTAGGTGAAGGACGGCTTTCACACACACTTATCTCTCAGAACTGAGCATGTGGAGAGACGTTCGCTCATGTAGCACAAAGGGAACGGGTTGCAGGAGAAATCTTCACTATGGTTTCTCAGTCTGTTTCCTAGTGCCGGTTTGAAGTTCCTGCAGTTTTCACTGTAAAACCGAGTTGGAGCTAGTACCTCCCCATATATATATATGGAGTGGAGTTTGCAACTGAAAAGAAACTTTGTGTTCCCAACAAGCTAAGTGAAGTTCGGCTCTCACACACACTTATCTCTCAGAACTGAGCATGTGGAGAGACGTTCGTTCATCTAGCACAAAGGGAACGGGTTGCAGGAGAAACTTTTACTGTGGTTTCTCAGTCTGTTTCCTAGTGCCGGTTTGAAGTTCCTGCAGTTTTCACTGTAAAACCGAGTTGGAGCTAGTACCTCCCCATATATATGTATGGAGTGGAGTTTGCAACTGAAAAGAAACTTTGTGTTACCAACAAGCTAGGTGAAGGACGGCTCTCACACACACTTATCTCTCAGAACTGAGCATGTGGAGAGACGTTCGTTCATCTAGCACAAAGGGAACGGGTTGCAGTAGAAACTTTTACTCTGGTTTCTCAGTCTGTTTCCTAGTGCCGGTTTGAAGTTCCTGCAGTTTTCACTGTAAAACCGAGTTGGAGCTAGTACCTACCCATATATATTTATGGAGTGGACTTTGCAACTGAAAAGAAACTTTGTGTTCCCAACAAGCTAGGTGAAGGACGGCTCTCACACACACATATATCTCAGAACTGAGCATGTGGAGAGACGTTCGCTCATCTAGCACAAAGGGAACGGGTTGCAGTAGAAACTTTTACTCTGGTTTCTCAGTCTGTTTCCTAGTGCCGGTTTGAAGTTCCTGCAGTTTTCACTGTAAAACCGAGTTGGAGCTAGTACCTCCCCATATATATTTATGGAGTGGACTTTGCAACTGAAAAGAAACTTTGTGTTCCCAACAAGCTAGGTGAAGGACGGCTCTCACACACACATATATCTCAGAACTGAGCATGTGGAGAGACGTTCGCTCATCTAGCACAAAGGGAACGGGTTGCAGTAGAAACTTTTACTCTTGTTTCTCAGTCTGTTTCCTAGTGCCGGTTTGAAGTTCCTGAAGTTTTCACTGTAAAACCGAGTTGGAGCTAGTACCTCCCCATATATATGTATGGAGTGGAGTTTGCAACTGAAAAGAAACTTTGTGTTCCCAACAAGCTAGGTGAAGGACGGCTTACACACACACTTGTTTCTCAGAACTGAGCATGTGGAGAGACGTTCGTTCATCTAGCACAAAGGGAACGGGTTGCAGGAGAAACTTTTACTCTGGTTTCTCAGTCTGTTTCCTAGTGCCGGTTTGAAGTTCCTGCAGGTTTCACTGTAAAACCGAGTTGGTGCTAATACCTCCAGATATATATGTATGGAGTGGAGTTTGCAACTGGAAAGAAACTTTGTGTTCCCAACAAGCTAGGTGAAGGACGGCTTTCACACACACTTATCTCTCAGAAATGAGCATGTGGAGAGACGTTCGCTCATCTAGCACAAAGGGAACGGGTTGAAGGGGAAATCTTTTCTATGGTTTCTCAGTCTGATTCCTAGTGCCGGTTTGAAGTTCCTGCAGTTTTCACTGTAAAACCGAGTTGGAGCTAGTACCTCCCCATATATATGTATGGAGTGGAGTTTGCAACTGAAAAGAAACTTTGTGTTCCCAACAAGCTAGGTGAAGGTCGGCTCTCACACACACTTATCTCTCAGAACTGAGCATGTGGAGAGAGGTTCGTTCATCTAGCACAAAGGGAACGTGTTGCAGGAGAAACTTTTACTCTGGTTTCTCAGTCTGTTTCCTAGTGCCGGTTTGAAGTTCCTGCAGTTTTCACTCTAAAAACGAGTTGAAGCTAGTACCTCCCAATATAAATATATGGAGTGGAGTATGCAACTGAAAAGAAACTTTTTGTTCCCAACAAGCTAGGTGAAGGACGGCTTTCACACACACTTATCTCTCAGAACTGAGCATGTGGAGAGACGTTCGTTCATCTAGCGCAAAAGGAACGGGTTGCAGGAGAATCTTTTACTCTGGTTTCTCAGTCTGTTAACTAGTGCTGGATTGAAGTTCCTGCAGTTTTCACTGTAAAACCGAGTTGGAGTTAGTACCTCCCCAAATATATGTATGGAGTGGAGTTTGCAACTGAAAAGGAACTTTGTGTTCCCAGCAAGCTAGGTGAAGGACAGCTTTCACACACACTTATCTCTCAGAACTGAGCATGTGGAGAGACGTTCGTTCATCTAGCACAAAAGGAACGGGTTGCAGGAGAAACTTTTACTCTGGTTTCTCAGTCTGTTTCCTAGTGCCGGTTTGAAGTTCCTGCAGTTTTCACTGTAAAACCGAGTTGGAGCTAGTACCTCCCCATATATATGTATGGAGTGGAGTTTGCAACTGAAAAGAAACTTTGTGTTCCCAAAAAGCTAGGTGAAGGACAGCTTTCACACACACTTATCTCTCAGAACTGAGCATGTGGAGAGACGTTCGTTCATCTAGCACAAAGGGAACGGGTTGCAGGAGGAACATTTACTCTGGTTTCTCAGTCTGTTTCCTAGTGCCGGTTTGAAGTTCCTGCAGTTTTCACTGTAAAACCGTGTTGGAGCTAGTACCTCCCCATTTATATGTATGGAGTGGAGTTTCCAACAGAAAAGAAACTTTGTGTTCCCAACAAGCTAGGTGAAGGACGGCTCTCACACACACTTATCTCTCAGAACTGAGCATGTGGAGAGAATTTCGCTCATCTAGCACAAAGGGAACGGGTTGCAGGTGAAATCTTTACTCTGGTTTCTCAGTCTGTTTCCTACTGCCGGTTGGAAGTTCATGCAGTTTTCACTGCAAAACCGAGTTGGAGCTAGTACATCCCCATTTATATGTATGGAGTGGAGTTCCCAACTGAAAAGAAACTTTGTGTTCCCAACAAGCCAGTTGAAGGACGGCTTTCACACACACTTATCTCTCAGAACTGGGCATGTGGAGAGACGTTCGTTCATCTAGCACAAATGGAACGGGTTGCAGTAGAAACATTTACTCTGGTTTCTCAGTCTGTTTCCTAGTGCCGGTTTGAAGTTCCTGCAGTTTTCACTGTAAAACCGAGTTGGAGCTTGTACCTCCCCATTTATATGTATGGAGTGGAGTTTCCAACTGAAAAGAAACTTTGTGTTCCCAACAAGCTAGGTGAAGTACGGCTCTCACACACACTTATCTCTCAGAACTGAGCATGTGGAGAGACGTTCGTTCATCTAGCGCAAAGGGAACGGGTTGCAGGAGAATCTTTTACTCTGGTTTCTCAGTCTGTTAACTAATGCTGGATTGAAGTTCCTGCAGTTTTCACTGTAAAACCGAGTTGGAGTTAGTACCTTCCCAAATATATGTATGGAGTGGAGTTTGCAACTGAAAAGGAACTTTGTGTTCCCAGCAAGCTAGGTGAAGGACAGCTTTCACACACACTTATCTCTCAGAACTGAGCATGTGGAGAGACTTTCGTTCATCTAGCACAATGGAAACGGGTTGCAGGAGAAACTTTTACTCTGGTTTCTCAGTCTGTTTCCTAGTGCCGGTTTGAAGTTCCTGCAGTTTTCACTGTAAAACCGAGTTGGAGCTAGTAACTCCCCATATATATGTATGGAGTGGAATTTGCAACTGAAAAGAAACTTTGTGTTCCCAAAAAGCTAGGTGAAGGACAGCTTTCACACACACTTATCTCTCAGAACTGAGCATGTGGAGAGACGTTTGTTCATCTAGCACAAAGGAACGGGTTGCAGGAGAAACTTTTACTTTGGTTTCTCAGTCTGTTTCCTAGTGCCGGTTTGAACTTCCTGCAGTTTTCACTGTAAAACCGAGTTGGAGCTAGTACCTCCCCATATATATGTATGGAGTGGAGTTTCCAACTGAAAAGAAACTTTGTGTTCCCAACAAGCTAGGTGAAGGACGGCTTTCACACAAACTTATCTCTCAGAACTGGGCATGTGGAGAGACGTTCGTTCATCTAGCACAAAGGGAACGGGTTGCAGGAGAAACTTTTACTCTGGTTTCTCAGTCTGTTTCCTAGTGCCGGTTTGAAGTTCCTGCAGTTTTCACTGTAAAACCGAGTTGGAGCTAGTACCTCCCCATTTATATGTATGGAGTGGAGTTTCCAACAGACAAGAAACTTTGTGTTCCCAACAAGCTAGGTGAAGGACGGCTCTCACACACACTTATCTCTCAGAACTGAGCATGTGGAGAGACATTCGTTCATCTAGCACAAAGGGAACAGATTGCAGGTGAAATCTTTACTCTGGTTTCTCAGTCTGTTTCCTAGTGCCTTTTGGAAGTTCCTGCAGTTTTCACTGCAAAACAGAGTTGGAGCTAGTACCTACCCATATATATGTATGGAGTGGTGTTTGCAACTGAAAAGAAACTTTGTGTTCCCAACAAGCTAGGTGAAGGACGGCTCTCACACACACTAATCTCTCAGAACTGAGCATGTGGAGAGACGTTCATTCATCTAGCACAAAGGGAACGGGTTGCAGGAGAAACTTTTACTCTGGGTTCTCAGTCTGTTTCCTAGTGCCGGTTTGAAGTTCCTGCAGTTTTCACTGTAAAACCGAGTTGGAGCTAATACCTCCCCATATATATGTATGGAGTGGAGTTTGCAACTGAAAAGAAACTTTGTGTTCCCAACAAGCTAGGTGAAGGACGGCTTTCACACACACATATCTGTCAGAACTGAGCATGTGGAGAGACGTTCGTTCATCTAGCACAAATGGATCGGGTTGCAGGAGAAACTTTACTCTGGTTTCTCAGTCTGTTTCCTAGTGCCGGTTTGAAGTTCCTGCAGTTTTCACTGTAAAACCGAGTTGGAGCTAGTACCTCCCCATATATATGTATGGAGTGGACTTTGCAACTGAAAGGAAACTTTGTGTTCCCAACAAGCTAGTTGAAGGATGGCTTTCACACACACTTATCTCTCAGAACTGAGCATGTGGATAGACGTTCGTTCATCTAGCAGAAAAGGAACGGGTTGCAGGATAAACTTTTACTCTGGTTTCTCAGTCTGTTTCCTAGTGCCGGTTTGAAGTTCCTGCAGTTTTCACTGTAAAACCGAGTTGGAGCTAGTACCTCCCCATATATATGTATGGAGTGGAGTTTACAACTGAAAAGAAACTTTGTGTTCCCAAAAAGCTAGGTGAAGGACAGCTTTCACACACACTTATCTCTCAGAACTGAGCATGTGGAGAGACGTTCGTTCATCTAGCACAAAGGGAACGGGTTGCAGGAGAAACTTTTACTCTGGTTTCTCAGTCTGTTTCCTAGTGCCGGTTTGAAGTTCCTGCAGTTTTCACTGTAAAACCGAGTTGGAGCTAGTACCTCCCCTTATATATTTATGGAGTGGAATTTGCAACTGAAAAGAAACTTTGTGTTCCCAACAAGCTAGGTGAAGGACAGCTTTCACACACACTTATCTCTCAGAACTGAGCATGTGGAGAGACGTTTGTTCATCTAGCACAATGGAACGGGTTGCAGGAGAAACTTTTACTTTGGTTTCTCAGTCTGTTTCCTACTGCCGGTTTGAAGTTCCTGCAGTTTTCACTGTAAAACCGAGTTGGAGCTAGTACCTCCCCATTTATATGTATGGAGTGGAGTTTGCAACTGAAAAGAAACTTTGTGTTCCCAACAAGCTGGGTGAAGGACGGCTCTCACACACACATATCTCTCAGAACTGAGCATGTTGAGAGACGTTCGTTCATCTAGCACAAAGGGAACGGGTTGCAGGGGAAACATTTACTCTGGTTTCTCAGTCTGTTTCCTAGTGCCGGTTTGAAGTTCCTGCAGTTTTCACTGTAAAACCGATTTGGAGCTAGTACCTCCCGAATATATATGTATGGAGTGGAGTTTACACCTGAAAAGAAACTTTGTGTTCCCTACAAGCTAGGTGAAGGACGGCTTTCACACACACTTATCTCTCAGAACTGAGCATGTGGAGAGACGTTCGTTCATCTAGCACAAAAGGAACGGGTTGCAGGGGAAACTTTTACTCTGGTTTCTCAGTCTGTTTCCTAGTGCCGGTTTGAAGTTCCTGCAGTTTTCACTGTAAATCCGAGTTGGAGCTAATACCTCCCCATATATATGTATGGAGTGGAGTTTGCAACTGGAAAGAAACTTTGTGTTCCCAACAAGCTAGGTGAAGGACGGCTTTCACACACACTTATCTCTCAGAACTGAGCATGTGGAGAGACATTCGCTCATCTAGCACAAAGGGAACGGGTTGCAGGAGAAATCTTTACTATGTTTTCTCAGTCTGTTTCCTTGTGCCGGTTTGAAGTTCCTGCAGTTTTCACTGTAAAACCGTTTTGGAGCTAGTACCTCCCCATATATATGTATGGAGTGGAGTTTGCAACTGAAAAGAAACTTTGTGTTCCCAACAAGCTAGTTGAAGGTCGGCTCTCACACACACTTATCTCTCAGAACTGAGCATGTGGAGAGACGTTCGTTCATCTAGCACAAAGGGAACGGGTTGCAGGAGAATCTTTTACTCTGGTTTCTCAGTCTGTTTCCTAGTGCCGGTTTGAAGTTCCTGCAGTTTTCACTGTAAAACCGAGTTGGAGCTAGTACCTACCCATATAAATGTATGGAGTGGAGTTTGCAACTGAAAAGAAACTTTGTGTTCCCAACAAGCTAGGTGAAGGACGGCTCTCACACACACTTATCTCTCAGAACTGAGCATGTGAAGAGACGTTCGTTCATCTAGCACAAAGGGATCGGTTTGCAGGAGAAACTTATACTCTGGTTTCTCAGTCTGTTTCCTAGTGCCGGTTTGAAGTTCCTGCAGTTTTCACTGTAAAACCGAGTTGGAGCTAGTAACTCCCGAATATATATGTATGGAGTGGAGTTTGCAACTGAAAAGAAACTTTGTGTTCCCAACAAGCTACGTGAAGGACGGCTTTCACACACACTTATCTCTCAGAACTGAGCATGTGGAGAGACGTTCGTTCATCTAGCACAAAGTGAACGGGTTGCAGGAGAAACTTTTACTCTTGTTTCTCAGTCTGTTTCCTAGTGCCGGTTTGAAGTTCCTGCAATTTTCACTGTAAAACCGAGTTGGAGCTAGTACCTCCTGAATATAAATGTATGGAGTGGAGTTTGCACCTGAAAAGAAACTTTGTGTTCCCAACAAGCTAGGTGAAGGAAGGCTTTCACACACAATTATCTCTCAGAACTGAGCATGTGGAGAGACGTTCGTTCATCTAGCACAAAGGGAACGGGTTGCAGGAGAAACTTTTACTCTTGTTTCTCAGTCTTTTTCCTAGTGCCGGTTTGAAGTTCCTGCAGTTTTCACTGTAAAACCGAGTTGGAGCTAGTACCTCCCCATATATATGTATGGAGTGGAGTTTGCAACTGAAAAGAAACTTTGTGTTCCCAACAAGCTGGGTTAAGGACGGCTTTCACACACACTTATCTCTCAGAACTGAGCATGTGGAGAGACGTTCGTTCATCTAGCACAAAGGGAACGGGTTGCAGGAGAAACTTTTACTCTGGTTTCTCAGTCTGTTTCCTAGTGCCGGTTGGAAGTTCCTGCAGGTTTCACTGTATAACCGAGTTGGTGTTAATAACTCCCCATATATATGTATGGAGTGGAGTTTGCAACTGGAAAGAAACTTGTGTTCCCAACAAGCTAGGTGAAGGACGGCTTTCACACACACTTATCTCTCAGAACTGAGCAGGTGGAGAGACGTTCGCTCATCTAGGACAAAGGGAACGGGTTGCAGGAGAAATCTTTACTATGGTTTCTCAGTCTGTTTCCTAGTGCCGGTTTGAAATTCCTGCAGTTTTCACTGTAAAACCGAGTTGGAGCTAGTACCTCCCCATATATATATTTATGGAGTGGAGTTTGCAACTGAAAAGAAACTTTGTGTTCCCAACAAGCTAGGTGAAGGTCGGCTCTCACACACACTTATCTCTCAGAAATGAACATGTGGAGAGACGTTCGTTCATTTAGCACAAAGGGAACGGGTTGCAGGAGAAACTTTTACTCTGGTTTCTCAGTCTGTTTCCTAGTGCCGGTTTGAAGTTCCTGCAGTTTCCACTGTAAAACCGAGTTGGAGCTAGTAACTCCCGAGTATAAATGTATGGAGTGGAGTTTGCAACTGAAAAGAAACTTTGTGTTCCCAACAAGCTAGGTGAAGGGCGGCTTTAACACACACTTATCTCTCAGAACTGAGCATGTAGAGAGAAGTTCGTTCATCTAGCACAAAGGGAACGGGTTGCAGGAGAAACTTTTACTCTTGTTTCTCAGTCTGTTTCCTAGTTCCGGTTTGAAGTTCCTGCAGTTTTCACTGTAAAACCGAGTTGGAGCTAGTACCTCCCCATATATATGTATGGAGTGGAGTTTGCAACTGAAAAGAAACTTTGTGTTCCCAACAAGCTAGGTTAAGGACGGCTTTCACACACACTTATCTCTCAGAACTGAGCATGTGGAGAGACGTTCGTTCATCTAGCACAAAGGGAACGGGTTGCAGGGGAAACTTTTACTCTGGTTTCTCAGTCTGTTTCCTAGTGCCGGTTGGAAGTTCCTGCAGGTTTCACTGTATAACCGAGTTGGTGCTAATACCTCCCCATATATGTGTATGGAGTGGAGTTTGCAACTGGAAAGAAACTTTGTGTTCCCAACAAGCTAGGTGAAGGACGGCTTTCACACACACTTATCTCTCAGAACTGAGCATGTGGAGAGACGTTCGCTCATCTAGCACAAAGGGAACGGGTTGCAGGAGAAATCTTTACTATGGTTTCTCAGTCTGTTTCCTAGTGCCGGTTTGAAGTTCCTGCAGTTTTCACTGTAAAACCGAGTTGGAGCTAGTACCTCCCCATATATATTTATGGAGTGGACTTTGCAAATGAAAAGAAACTTTGTGTTCCCAACAAGCTAGGTGAAGGACGGCTCTCACACACACATATCTCTCAGAACTGAGCATGTGGAGAGACGTTCGTTCATCTAGCACAAAGGGAACGGGTTGCAGTAGAAACATTTACTCTGGTTTCTCAGTCTGTTTCCTAGTGCCGGTTTGAAGTTCCTGCAGTTTTCACTGTAAAACCGAGTTGGAGCTAGTACCTCCCCATATATATGTATGGAGTGGAGTTTGCAACTGAAAAGAAACTTTGTGTTCCCAACAAGCTGGGTGAAGGACGGCTCTCACACACACATATCTCTCAGAACTGAGCATGTTGAGAGACGTTCGTTCATCTAGCACAAAGGGAACGGGTTGCATTAGAAACTTTTACTCTGGTTTCTCAGTCTGTTTCCTAGTGCCGGTTTAAAGTTCCTGCAGTTTTCACTGTAAAACCGATTTGGAGCTAGTACCTCCCGAATATATATGTATGGAGTGGAGTTTACACCTGAAAAGAAACTTTGTGTTCCCTACAAGCTAGGTGAAGGACGGCTTTCACACACACTTATCTCTCAGAAATGAGCATGTGGAGAGACGTTCGTTCATCTAGCACAAAGGGAACGGGTTGCAGGAGAAACTTTTACTCTTGTTTCTCAGTCTGTTTCCTAGTGCCGCTTTGAAGTTCCTGCAGTTTACACTCTAAAACCGATTTGGACCTAGTACCTCCCCATATATATGTATGGAGTGGAGTTTGCAACTGAAAAGAAACTTTGTGTTCCCAACAAGCTAGGTGAAGGACGGCTTTCACACACACTTATCTCTCAGAACTGACCATGTGGAGAGACGTTCGTTCATCTAGCACAAAAGGAACGGGTTGCAGGAGAAACTTTTACTCTGGTTTCTCAGTCTGTTTCCTAGTGCCGGTTTGAAGTTCCTGCAGTTTTCACTGTAAATCCGAGTTGGAGCTATTACCTCCCCATATATATGTATGGAGTGGAGTTTGCAACTGGAAAGAAACTTTGTGTTCCCAACAAGCTAGGTGAAGGACGGCTTTCACACACACTTATCTCTCAGAACTGAGCATGTGGAGAGACGTTCGCTCATCTAGCACAAAGGGAACGGGTTGCAGGAGAAATCTTTACTATGGTTTCTCAGTCTGTTTCCTAGTGCCGGTTTGAAGTTCCTGCAGTTTTCACTGTAAAACCGAGTTGGAGCTAGTACCTCCCCATATATATGTATGGAGTGGAGTTTGCAACTGAAAAGAAACTTTGTGTTCCCAACAAGCTAGTTGAAGGTCGGCTCTCACACACACTTATCTCTCAGAACTGAGCATGTGGAGAGACGTTCGTTCATCTAGCACAAAGGGAACGGGTTGCAGGAGAATCTTTTACTCTGGTTTCTCAGTCTGTTTCCTAGTGCCGGTTTGAGGTTCCTGCAGTTTTCACTGTAAAACCGAGTTGGAGCTAGTACCTCCCCATATAAATGTATGGAGTGGAGTTTGCAACTGAAAAGAAACTTTGTGTTCCCAACAAGCTAGGTGAAGGACGGCTCTCACACACACTTATCTCTCAGAACTGAGCATGTGGAGAGACGTTCGTTCATCTAGCACAAAGGGATCGGTTTGCAGGAGAAACTTATACTCTGGTTTCTCAGTCTGTTTCCTAGTGCCGGTTTGAAGTTCCTGCAGTTTTCACTGAAATACCGAGTTGGAGCTAGTAACTCCCGAATATATATGTATGGAGTGGAGTTTGCAACTGAAAAGAAACTTTGTGTTCCCAACAAGCTACGTGAAGGACGGCTTTCACACACACTTATCTCTCAGAACTGAGCATGTGGAGAGACGTTCGTTCATCTACCACAAAGTGAACGGGTTGCAGGAGAAACTTTTACTCTTGTTTCTCAGTCTGTTTCCTAGTGCCGGTTTGAAGTTCCTGCAGTTTTCACTGTAAAACCGAGTTGGAGCTAGTACCTCCTGAATATAAATGTATGGAGTGGAGTTTGAACCTGAAAACAAACTTTGTGTTCCCAACAAGCTTGGTGAAGGACGGCTTTCACACACAATTATCTCTCAGAACTGAGCATGTGGAGAGACGTTCGTTCTTCTAGCACAAAGGGAACGGGTTGCAGGAGAAACTTTTACTCTTGTTTCTCAGTATGTTTCCTAGTGCCGGTTTGAAGTTCCTGAAGTTTTCACTGTAAAACCGAGTTGGAGCTAGTACCTCCCCATATATATGTATGGATTGGAGTTTGCAACTGAAAAGAAACTTTGTGTTCCCAACAAGCTAGGTTAAGGACGGCTTTCACACACACTTATCTCTCAGAACTGAGCATGTGGAGAGACGTTCGTTCATCTAGCACAAAGGGAACGGGTTGCAGGAGAAACTTTTACTCTTGTTTCTCAGTCTTTTTCCTAGTGCCGGTTTGAAGTTCCTGCAGTTTTCACTGTAAAACCGAGTTGGAGCTAGTACCTCCCCATATATATGTATGGAGTGGAGTTTGCAACTGAAAAGAAACTTTGTGTTCCCAACAAGCTGGGTTAAGGACGGCTTTCACACACACTTATCTCTCAGAACTGAGCATGTGGAGAGACGTTCGTTCATCTAGCACAAAGGGAACGGGTTGCAGGAGAAACTTTTACTCTGGTTTCTCAGTCTGTTTCCTAGTGCCGGTTGGAAGTTCCTGCAGGTTTCACTGTATAACCGAGTTGGTGTTAATAACTCCCCATATATATGTATGGAGTGGAGTTTGCAACTGGAAAGAAACTTGTGTTCCCAACAAGCTAGGTGAAGGACGGCTTTCACACACACTTATCTCTCAGAACTGAGCAGGTGGAGAGACGTTCGCTCATCTAGGACAAAGGGAACGGGTTGCAGGAGAAATCTTTACTATGGTTTCTCAGTCTGTTTCCTAGTGCCGGTTTGAAATTCCTGCAGTTTTCACTGTAAAACCGAGTTGGAGCTAGTACCTCCCCATATATATATTTATGGAGTGGAGTTTGCAACTGAAAAGAAACTTTGTGTTCCCAACAAGCTAGGTGAAGGTCGGCTCTCACACACACTTATCTCTCAGAAATGAACATGTGGAGAGACGTTCGTTCATTTAGCACAAAGGGAACGGGTTGCAGGAGAAACTTTTACTCTGGTTTCTCAGTCTGTTTCCTAGTGCCGGTTTGAAGTTCCTGCAGTTTCCACTGTAAAACCGAGTTGGAGCTAGTAACTCCCGAGTATAAATGTATGGAGTGGAGTTTGCAACTGAAAAGAAACTTTGTGTTCCCAACAAGCTAGGTGAAGGGCGGCTTTAACACACACTTATCTCTCAGAACTGAGCATGTAGAGAGAAGTTCGTTCATCTAGCACAAAGGGAACGGGTTGCAGGAGAAACTTTTACTCTTGTTTCTCAGTCTGTTTCCTAGTTCCGGTTTGAAGTTCCTGCAGTTTTCACTGTAAAACCGAGTTGGAGCTAGTACCTCCCCATATATATGTATGGAGTGGAGTTTGCAACTGAAAAGAAACTTTGTGTTCCCAACAAGCTAGGTTAAGGACGGCTTTCACACACACTTATCTCTCAGAACTGAGCATGTGGAGAGACGTTCGTTCATCTAGCACAAAGGGAACGGGTTGCAGGGGAAACTTTTACTCTGGTTTCTCAGTCTGTTTCCTAGTGCCGGTTGGAAGTTCCTGCAGGTTTCACTGTATAACCGAGTTGGTGCTAATACCTCCCCATATATGTGTATGGAGTGGAGTTTGCAACTGGAAAGAAACTTTGTGTTCCCAACAAGCTAGGTGAAGGACGGCTTTCACACACACTTATCTCTCAGAACTGAGCATGTGGAGAGACGTTCGCTCATCTAGCACAAAGGGAACGGGTTGCAGGAGAAATCTTTACTATGGTTTCTCAGTCTGTTTCCTAGTGCCGGTTTGAAGTTCCTGCAGTTTTCACTGTAAAACCGAGTTGGAGCTAGTACCTCCCCATATATATTTATGGAGTGGACTTTGCAAATGAAAAGAAACTTTGTGTTCCCAACAAGCTAGGTGAAGGACGGCTCTCACACACACATATCTCTCAGAACTGAGCATGTGGAGAGACGTTCGTTCATCTAGCACAAAGGGAACGGGTTGCAGTAGAAACATTTACTCTGGTTTCTCAGTCTGTTTCCTAGTGCCGGTTTGAAGTTCCTGCAGTTTTCACTGTAAAACCGAGTTGGAGCTAGTACCTCCCCATATATATGTATGGAGTGGAGTTTGCAACTGAAAAGAAACTTTGTGTTCCCAACAAGCTGGGTGAAGGACGGCTCTCACACACACATATCTCTCAGAACTGAGCATGTTGAGAGACGTTCGTTCATCTAGCACAAAGGGAACGGGTTGCATTAGAAACTTTTACTCTGGTTTCTCAGTCTGTTTCCTAGTGCCGGTTTAAAGTTCCTGCAGTTTTCACTGTAAAACCGATTTGGAGCTAGTACCTCCCGAATATATATGTATGGAGTGGAGTTTACACCTGAAAAGAAACTTTGTGTTCCCTACAAGCTAGGTGAAGGACGGCTTTCACACACACTTATCTCTCAGAAATGAGCATGTGGAGAGACGTTCGTTCATCTAGCACAAAGGGAACGGGTTGCAGGAGAAACTTTTACTCTTGTTTCTCAGTCTGTTTCCTAGTGCCGCTTTGAAGTTCCTGCAGTTTACACTCTAAAACCGATTTGGACCTAGTACCTCCCCATATATATGTATGGAGTGGAGTTTGCAACTGAAAAGAAACTTTGTGTTCCCAACAAGCTAGGTGAAGGACGGCTTTCACACACACTTATCTCTCAGAACTGACCATGTGGAGAGACGTTCGTTCATCTAGCACAAAAGGAACGGGTTGCAGGAGAAACTTTTACTCTGGTTTCTCAGTCTGTTTCCTAGTGCCGGTTTGAAGTTCCTGCAGTTTTCACTGTAAATCCGAGTTGGAGCTATTACCTCCCCATATATATGTATGGAGTGGAGTTTGCAACTGGAAAGAAACTTTGTGTTCCCAACAAGCTAGGTGAAGGACGGCTTTCACACACACTTATCTCTCAGAACTGAGCATGTGGAGAGACGTTCGCTCATCTAGCACAAAGGGAACGGGTTGCAGGAGAAATCTTTACTATGGTTTCTCAGTCTGTTTCCTAGTGCCGGTTTGAAGTTCCTGCAGTTTTCACTGTAAAACCGAGTTGGAGCTAGTACCTCCCCATATATATGTATGGAGTGGAGTTTGCAACTGAAAAGAAACTTTGTGTTCCCAACAAGCTAGTTGAAGGTCGGCTCTCACACACACTTATCTCTCAGAACTGAGCATGTGGAGAGACGTTCGTTCATCTAGCACAAAGGGAACGGGTTGCAGGAGAATCTTTTACTCTGGTTTCTCAGTCTGTTTCCTAGTGCCGGTTTGAGGTTCCTGCAGTTTTCACTGTAAAACCGAGTTGGAGCTAGTACCTCCCCATATAAATGTATGGAGTGGAGTTTGCAACTGAAAAGAAACTTTGTGTTCCCAACAAGCTAGGTGAAGGACGGCTCTCACACACACTTATCTCTCAGAACTGAGCATGTGGAGAGACGTTCGTTCATCTAGCACAAAGGGATCGGTTTGCAGGAGAAACTTATACTCTGGTTTCTCAGTCTGTTTCCTAGTGCCGGTTTGAAGTTCCTGCAGTTTTCACTGAAATACCGAGTTGGAGCTAGTAACTCCCGAATATATATGTATGGAGTGGAGTTTGCAACTGAAAAGAAACTTTGTGTTCCCAACAAGCTACGTGAAGGACGGCTTTCACACACACTTATCTCTCAGAACTGAGCATGTGGAGAGACGTTCGTTCATCTACCACAAAGTGAACGGGTTGCAGGAGAAACTTTTACTCTTGTTTCTCAGTCTGTTTCCTAGTGCCGGTTTGAAGTTCCTGCAGTTTTCACTGTAAAACCGAGTTGGAGCTAGTACCTCCTGAATATAAATGTATGGAGTGGAGTTTGAACCTGAAAACAAACTTTGTGTTCCCAACAAGCTTGGTGAAGGACGGCTTTCACACACAATTATCTCTCAGAACTGAGCATGTGGAGAGACGTTCGTTCTTCTAGCACAAAGGGAACGGGTTGCAGGAGAAACTTTTACTCTTGTTTCTCAGTATGTTTCCTAGTGCCGGTTTGAAGTTCCTGAAGTTTTCACTGTAAAACCGAGTTGGAGCTAGTACCTCCCCATATATATGTATGGATTGGAGTTTGCAACTGAAAAGAAACTTTGTGTTCCCAACAAGCTAGGTTAAGGACGGCTTTCACACACACTTATCTCTCAGAACTGAGCATGTGGAGAGACGTTCGTTCATCTAGCACAAAGGGAACGGGTTGCAGGAGAAACTTTTACTCTGGTTTCTCAGTCTGTTTCCTAGTGCCGGTTGGAAGTTCCTGCAGGTTTCACTGTATAACCGAGTTGGTGTTAATACCTCCCCATATATATGTATGGAGTGGAGTTTGCAACTGGAAAGAAACTTTGTGTTCCCAACAAGCTAGGTGAAGGACGGCTTTCACACACACTTATCTCTCAGAACTGAGCAGGTGGAGAGACGTTCGCTCATCTAGCACAAAGGGAACGGGTTGCAGGAGAAATCTTTACTATGGTTTCTCAGTCTGTTTCCTAGTGCCGGTTTGAATTTCCTGCAGTTTTCACTGTAAAACCGAGTTGGAGCTAGTACCTCCCCATATATATATTTATGGAGTGGAGTTTGCAACTGAAAAGAAACTTTGTGTTCCCAACAAGCTAGGTGAAGGTCGGCTCTCACACACACTTATCTCTCAGAAATGAACATGTGGAGAGACGTTCGTTCATTTAGCACAAAGGGAACGGGTTGCAGGAGAAACTTTTACTCTGGTTTCTCAGTCTGTTTCCTAGTGCCGGTTTGAAGTTCCTGCAGTTTTCACTGTAAAACCGAGTTGGAGCTAGTACCTCCCGAATATAAATGTATGGAGTGGAGTTTGCACCTGAAAAGAAACTTTGTGTTCCCAACAAGCTAGGTGAAGGACGGCTTTCACACACACTTATCTCTCAGAACTGAGCATGTAGAGAGAAGTTCGTTCATCTAGCACAAAGGGAACGGGTTGCAGGAGAAACTTTTACTCTTGTTTCTCAGTCTGTTTCCTAGTTCCGGTTTGAAGTTCCTGCAGTTTTCACTGTAAAACCGAGTTGGAGCTAGTACCTCCCCATATATATGTATGGAGTGGAGTTTGCAACTGAAAAGAAACTTTGTGTTCCCAACAAGCTAGGTTAAGGACGGCTTTCACACACACTGATCTCTCAGAACTGAGCATGTGGAGAGACGTTCGTTCATCTAGCAAAAAGGGAACGGGTTGCAGGGGAAACTTTTACTCTGGTTTCTCAGTCTGTTTCCTAGTGCCGGTTGGAAGTTCCTGCAGGTTTCACTGTATAACCGAGTTGGTGCTAATACCTCCCCATATATGTGTATGGAGTGGAGTTTGCAACTGGAAAGAAACTTTGTGTTCCCAACAAGCTAGGTGAAGGACGGCTTTCACACACACTTATCTCTCAGAACTGAGCATGTGGAGAGACGTTCGCTCATCTAGCACAAAGGGAACGGGTTGCAGGAGAAATCTTTACTATGGTTTCTCAGTCTGTTTCCTAGTGCCGGTTTGAAGTTCCTGCAGTTTTCACTGTAAAACCGAGTTGGAGCTAGTACCTCCCCATATATATGTATGGAGTGGAGTTTGCAACTGAAAAGTAACTTTGTGTTCCCAACAAGCTAGGTGAAGTTCGGCTCTCACACACACTTATCTCTCAGAACTGTGCATGTGGAGAGACGTTCGTTCATTTAGCACAAAGGGAACGGGTTGCAGGAGAAACTTTTACTCTGGTTTCTCAGTCTGTTTCCTAGTGCCGGTTTGAAGTTCCTGCAGTTTTCACTGTAAAACAGAGTTGGAGCTAGTATCTCACAATATAAATGTATGGAGTGGAGTATGCAACTGAAAAGAAACTTTTTGTTCCCAACAAGCTAGGTGAAGGACGGCTTTCACACACATTTATCTCTCAGAACTGAGCATGTGGAGAGACGTTCGTTCATCTAGCGCAAAGGGAACGGGTTGCAGGAGAAACTTTTACTCTGGTTTCTCAGTCTGTTAACTAGTGCTGGAATGAAGTTCCTGCAGTTTTCACTGTAAAATCGAGTTGGAGTTATTACCTCCCCAAATATATGTATGGAGTGGAGTTTGCAACTGAAAAGGAACTTTGTGTTCCCAGCAAGCTAGGTGAAGGACAGCTTTCACACACACTTATCTCTCAGAACTGAGCATGTGGAGAGACGTTCGTTCATCTAGCACAAAGGGAACGGGTTGCAGGGAAACTTTTACTCTGGTTTCTCAGTCTGTTTCCTAGTGCCGGTTTGAAGTTCCTGCAGTTTTCATGTAAAACCGAGTTGGAGCTAGTACCTCCCCATATATAATTATGGAGTGGAGTTTGCAACTGAAAAGAAACTTTGTGTTCCCAACAAGCTAGTTGAAGGACGGCTTTCACACACACTTATCTCTCAGAACAGAGCATGTGGAGAGACGTTCGTTCATCTAGCACAAAGGGAACCGGTTGCAGGAGAAACTTTTACTCTGGTTTCTCAGTCTGTTTCCTAGTGCCGGTTTGAAGTTCCTGCAGTTTTCACTGTAAAACCGAGTTGGAGCTAATATATCCCCATATATATGTATGGAGTGGAGTTTGCAACCGTAAAAAAACTTTGTGTTCCCAACAAGCTAGGTGAAGAATGGCTTTCACACACACTTATCTCTCAGAACTGAGCATGTGGAGAGACGTTCGCTCATCTAGCACAAAGGGAACGGGTTGCAGGGGAAATCTTTACTCTGGTTTCTCAGTCTGTTTCCTAGTGCCGGTTTGAAGTTCCTGCAGTTTTCACTTTAAAACCGAGTTGGAGCTAGTACCTCCCCATATATATGTATGGAGTGGAGTTTGCAACTGAAAAGAAACTTTGTGTTCCCAACAAGCTAGTTGAAGTTCGGCTCTCACACACACTTATCTCTCAGAACTGAGCATGTGGAGAGACGTTCGTTCATCTAGCACAAAGGGAACGGGTTGCAGGAGAAACTTTTACTCTGGTTTCTCAGTCTGTTTCCTAGTGACGGTTTGAAGTTCCTGCAGTTTTCACTGTAAAGCCGAGTTGGAGCTAGTACCTCCCCATATATATGTTTGGAGTGGAGTTTGCAACTGAAAAGAAACTTTGTGTTCCCAACAAGCTAGGTGAAGTACGGCTTTCACACACACTTATCTCTCAGAACTGAGCATGTGGAGAGACGTTCGTTCATCTAGCACAAAGGGAACGGGTTGCAGGAGAAACTTTTACTCTGGTTTCTCAGTCTGTTTCCTAGTTCCGGTTTGAAATTCCTGCAGTTTTCACTGTAAAACCGAGTTGGAGCTATTACCTCCCCATATAAATGTATGGAGTGGAGTTTGCAACTTAAAAGAAACTTTGTGTTCCCAACAAGCTAGGTGAAGGACGGCTTTCACACACACATATCTCTCAGAACTGAGCATGTGGAGAGACGTTCGTTCATCTAGCACAAAGGGAACGGGTTGCAGGAGAAACTTTTACTCTGGTTTCTCAGTCTGTTTCCTAGTGCCGGTTTGAAGTTCCTGCAGTTTTCACTGTAAAACCGAGTTGGAGCTAGTACCTCCCCATATATATGTAAGGAGTGGAGTTTGCAACTGAAAAGATACTTTTTGTTCCCAACAAGCTAGGTGAAGGACGGCTTTCACACACACTTATCTCTCAGAACTGAGCATGTGGAGAGACGTTCGTTCATCTAGCACAAAGGGAAAGGGTTGCAGGGGAAACTTTTTCTCTGGTTTCTCAGTCTGATTCCTAGTGCCAGTTTGAAGTTCCTGCAGTTTTCACTGTAAAACCGATTTGGAGCTAGACCTCCCCCTATGTATGTATGGAGTGGAGTTTGCAACTGAAAAGAAACTTTGTGTTCCCAACAAGCTAGGTGAAGGACGGCTTTCTCACACACTTATCTCTCAGAACTGAGCATGTGGAGAGACGTTCGTTCATCTAGCACAAAGGGAACGGGTTGCAGGGGAAACTTTTTCTCTGGTTTCTCAGTCTGATTCCTAGTGCCAGTTAGAAGTTCCTGCAGTTTTCACTGTAAATCCGATTTGGAGCTAGTACCTCCCCCTATGTATGTATGGAGTGGAGTTTGCAACTGAAAAGAAACTTTGTGTTCCCAACAAGCTAGTTGAAGGACGGCTTTCACACACACTTATCTCTCAGAACTGAGCATGTGGAGAGTCGTTCGTTCATCTAGCACAAATGGAACGGGTTGCAGGGGAAACTTTTACTCTGGTTTCTCAGTCTGTTTCCTAGTGCCGGTTTGAAGTTCCTGCAGTTTTCACTGTAAAACCGAGTTGGAGCTAGTACCTCCCCATATATATGTATGGAGTGGAGTTTGCAACTGAAAAGAAACTTTGTGTTCCCAACAAGCTAGGTGAAGGACGGCTTTCACACACACTTAACTCTCAGAACTGAGCATGTGGAGAGACGTTCGTTCATCTAGCACAAAGGGAACGGGTTGCAGGAGCAAATTTTAATCTGGTTTCTGAGTCTGTTTCCTAGTGCCGGTTTGAAGTTCCTGCAGTTTTCACTGTAAAACCGAGTTGGAGCTTGTACCTCCCCACATATATGTATGGAGTGGAGTTTGCAACTGAAAAGAAACTTTGTGTTCCCAACAAGCTAGGTGAAGGACGGCTTTCACACACACTTATCTCTCAGAACTGAGCATGTGGAGAGTCGTTCTTTCATCTAGCACAAAGGAAACGGGATGCAGGAGAAACTTTTACTCTGGTATCTCAGTCTGTTTCCTAGTGCCGGTTTGAAGTTCCTGCAGTTTTTACTGTAAAACCGAGTTGGAGCTAGTAAGTCCCCATATATATGTATGGAGTGGAGTTTGCAACTGAAAAGAAACTTTGTGTTCCCAACAAGCTAGGTGAAGGTCGGCTCTCACACACACTTATCTCTCAGAACTGAGCATGTGGAGAGACGTTCGTTCATCTAGCACAAAGGGAACGGGTTGCAGGAGAAACTTTTACTCTGGTTTCTCAGTCTGTTTCCTAGTGCCTGTTTGAAGTTCCTGCAGTTATCACTGTAAAACCGAGTTGGAGCTAGTACCTCCCCATATATATGTATGGAGTGGAGTTTGCAACTGAAAAGAAACTTTGTGTTCCCAACAAGCTAGGTGAAGGACGGCTTTCAAACACACTTATCTCTCAGAACTCAGCATGTGGAGAGTCGTTCGTTCATCTAGCAAAAAGGAACGGGTTGCAGGAGAAACTTTTACTCTGGTTTCTCAGTCTGTTTCCTAGTGCCGGTTTGAAGTTCCTGCAGTTTTCACTGTAAAACCGAGTTGGAGCTAGTACCTCCCCATATATATGTATGGAGTGGAGTTTGCAACTGAAAAGAAACTTTGTGTTCCCAACAAGCTAGTTGAAGGTCGGCTCTCACACACACTTATCTCTCAGAACTGAGCATGTGGAGAGACGTTCGTTCATCTAGCACAAAGGGAACGGGTTGCAGGAGAATCTTTTACTCTGGTTTCTCAGTCTGTTTCCTAGTGCCGGTTTGAGGTTCCTGCAGTTTTCACTGTAAAACCGAGTTGGAGCTAGTACCTCCCCATATAAATGTATGGAGTGGAGTTTGCAACTGAAAAGAAACTTTGTGTTCCCAACAAGCTAGGTGAAGGACGGCTCTCACACACACTTATCTCTCAGAACTGAGCATGTGGAGAGACGTTCGTTCATCTAGCACAAAGGGATCGGTTTGCAGGAGAAACTTATACTCTGGTTTCTCAGTCTGTTTCCTAGTGCCGGTTTGAAGTTCCTGCAGTTTTCACTGTAAAACCGAGTTGGAGCTAGTACCTCCTGAATATAAATGTATGGAGTGGAGTTTGAACCTGAAAAGAAACTTTGTGTTCCCAACAAGCTTGGTGAAGGACGGCTTTCACACACAATTATCTCTCAGAACTGAGCATGTGGAGAGACGTTCGTTCTTCTAGCACAAAGGGAACGGGTTGCAGGAGAAACTTTTACTCTTGTTTCTCAGTATGTTTCCTAGTGCCGGTTTGAAGTTCCTGAAGTTTTCACTGTAAAACCGAGTTGGAGCTAGTACCTCCCCATATATATGTATGGATTGGAGTTTGCAACTGAAAAGAAACTTTGTGTTCCCAACAAGCTAGGTTAAGGACGGCTTTCACACACACTTATCTCTCAGAACTGAGCATGTGGAGAGACGTTCGTTCATCTAGCACAAAGGGAACGGGTTGCAGGAGAAACTTTTACTCTGGTTTCTCAGTCTGTTTCCTAGTGCCGGTTGGAAGTTCCTGCAGGTTTCACTGTATAACCGAGTTGGTGTTAATACCTCCCCATATATATGTATGGAGTGGAGTTTGCAACTGGAAAGAAACTTTGTGTTCCCAACAAGCTAGGTGAAGGACGGCTTTCACACACACTTATCTCTCAGAACTGAGCAGGTGGAGAGACGTTCGCTCATCTAGCACAAAGGGAACGGGTTGCAGGAGAAATCTTTACTATGGTTTCTCAGTCTGTTTCCTAGTGCCGGTTTGAATTTCCTGCAGTTTTCACTGTAAAACCGAGTTGGAGCTAGTACCTCCCCATATATATATTTATGGAGTGGAGTTTGCAACTGAAAAGAAACTTTGTGTTCCCAACAAGCTAGGTGAAGGTCGGCTCTCACACACACTTATCTCTCAGAAATGAACATGTGGAGAGACGTTCGTTCATTTAGCACAAAGGGAACGGGTTGCAGGAGAAACTTTTACTCTGGTTTCTCAGTCTGTTTCCTAGTGCCGGTTTGAAGTTCCTGCAGTTTTCACTGTAAAACCGAGTTGGAGCTAGTACCTCCCGAATATAAATGTATGGAGTGGAGTTTGCACCTGAAAAGAAACTTTGTGTTCCCAACAAGCTAGGTGAAGGACGGCTTTCACACACACTTATCTCTCAGAACTGAGCATGTAGAGAGAAGTTCGTTCATCTAGCACAAAGGGAACGGGTTGCAGGAGAAACTTTTACTCTTGTTTCTCAGTCTGTTTCCTAGTTCCGGTTTGAAGTTCCTGCAGTTTTCACTGTAAAACCGAGTTGGAGCTAGTACCTCCCCATATATATGTATGGAGTGGAGTTTGCAACTGAAAAGAAACTTTGTGTTCCCAACAAGCTAGGTTAAGGACGGCTTTCACACACACTGATCTCTCAGAACTGAGCATGTGGAGAGACGTTCGTTCATCTAGCAAAAAGGGAACGGGTTGCAGGGGAAACTTTTACTCTGGTTTCTCAGTCTGTTTCCTAGTGCCGGTTGGAAGTTCCTGCAGGTTTCACTGTATAACCGAGTTGGTGCTAATACCTCCCCATATATGTGTATGGAGTGGAGTTTGCAACTGGAAAGAAACTTTGTGTTCCCAACAAGCTAGGTGAAGGACGGCTTTCACACACACTTATCTCTCAGAACTGAGCATGTGGAGAGACGTTCGCTCATCTAGCACAAAGGGAACGGGTTGCAGGAGAAATCTTTACTATGGTTTCTCAGTCTGTTTCCTAGTGCCGGTTTGAAGTTCCTGCAGTTTTCACTGTAAAACCGAGTTGGAGCTAGTACCTCCCCATATATATGTATGGAGTGGAGTTTGCAACTGAAAAGAAACTTTGTGTTCCCAACAAGCTAGTTGAAGGTCGGCTCTCACACACACTTATCTCTCAGAACTGAGCATGTGGAGAGACGTTCGTTCATCTAGCACAAAGGGAACGGGTTGCAGGAGAATCTTTTACTCTGGTTTCTCAGTCTGTTTCCTAGTGCCGGTTTGAGGTTCCTGCAGTTTTCACTGTAAAACCGAGTTGGAGCTAGTACCTCCCCATATAAATGTATGGAGTGGAGTTTGCAACTGAAAAGAAACTTTGTGTTCCCAACAAGCTACGTGAAGGACGGCTTTCACACACACTTATCTCTCAGAACTGAGCATGTGGAGAGACGTTCGTTCATCTACCACAAAGTGAACGGGTTGCAGGAGAAACTTTTACTCTTGTTTCTCAGTCTGTTTCCTAGTGCCGGTTTGAAGTTCCTGCAGTTTTCACTGTAAAACCGAGTTGGAGCTAGTACCTCCTGAATATAAATGTATGGAGTGGAGTTTGAACCTGAAAAGAAACTTTGTGTTCCCAACAAGCTTGGTGAAGGACGGCTTTCACACACAATTATCTCTCAGAACTGAGCATGTGGAGAGACGTTCGTTCTTCTAGCACAAAGGGAACGGGTTGCAGGAGAAACTTTTACTCTTGTTTCTCAGTATGTTTCCTAGTGCCGGTTTGAAGTTCCTGAAGTTTTCACTGTAAAACCGAGTTGGAGCTAGTACCTCCCCATATATATGTATGGATTGGAGTTTGCAACTGAAAAGAAACTTTGTGTTCCCAACAAGCTAGGTTAAGGACGGCTTTCACACACACTTATCTCTCAGAACTGAGCATGTGGAGAGACGTTCGTTCATCTAGCACAAAGGGAACGGGTTGCAGGAGAAACTTTTACTCTGGTTTCTCAGTCTGTTTCCTAGTGCCGGTTGGAAGTTCCTGCAGGTTTCACTGTATAACCGAGTTGGTGTTAATACCTCCCCATATATATGTATGGAGTGGAGTTTGCAACTGGAAAGAAACTTTGTGTTCCCAACAAGCTAGGTGAAGGACGGCTTTCACACACACTTATCTCTCAGAACTGAGCAGGTGGAGAGACGTTCGCTCATCTAGCACAAAGGGAACGGGTTGCAGGAGAAATCTTTACTATGGTTTCTCAGTCTGTTTCCTAGTGCCGGTTTGAATTTCCTGCAGTTTTCACTGTAAAACCGAGTTGGAGCTAGTACCTCCCCATATATATATTTATGGAGTGGAGTTTGCAACTGAAAAGAAACTTTGTGTTCCCAACAAGCTAGGTGAAGGTCGGCTCTCACACACACTTATCTCTCAGAAATGAACATGTGGAGAGACGTTCGTTCATTTAGCACAAAGGGAACGGGTTGCAGGAGAAACTTTTACTCTGGTTTCTCAGTCTGTTTCCTAGTGCCGGTTTGAAGTTCCTGCAGTTTTCACTGTAAAACCGAGTTGGAGCTAGTACCTCCCGAATATAAATGTATGGAGTGGAGTTTGCACCTGAAAAGAAACTTTGTGTTCCCAACAAGCTAGGTGAAGGACGGCTTTCACACACACTTATCTCTCAGAACTGAGCATGTAGAGAGAAGTTCGTTCATCTAGCACAAAGGGAACGGGTTGCAGGAGAAACTTTTACTCTTGTTTCTCAGTCTGTTTCCTAGTTCCGGTTTGAAGTTCCTGCAGTTTTCACTGTAAAACCGAGTTGGAGCTAGTACCTCCCCATATATATGTATGGAGTGGAGTTTGCAACTGAAAAGAAACTTTGTGTTCCCAACAAGCTAGGTTAAGGACGGCTTTCACACACACTGATCTCTCAGAACTGAGCATGTGGAGAGACGTTCGTTCATCTAGCAAAAAGGGAACGGGTTGCAGGGGAAACTTTTACTCTGGTTTCTCAGTCTGTTTCCTAGTGCCGGTTGGAAGTTCCTGCAGGTTTCACTGTATAACAGAGTTGGTGCTAATACCTCCCCATATATGTGTATGGAGTGGAGTTTGCAACTGGAAAGAAACTTTGTGTTCCCAACAAGCTAGGTGAAGGACGGCTTTCACACACACTTATCTCTCAGAACTGAGCATGTGGAGAGACGTTCGCTCATCTAGCACAAAGGGAACGGGTTGCAGGAGAAATCTTTACTATGGTTTCTCAGTCTGTTTCCTAGTGCCGGTTTGAAGTTCCTGCAGTTTTCACTGTAAAACCGAGTTGGAGCTAGTACCTCCCCATATATATGTATGGAGTGGAGTTTGCAACTGAAAAGTAACTTTGTGTTCCCAACAAGCTAGGTGAAGTTCGGCTCTCACACACACTTATCTCTCAGAACTGTGCATGTGGAGAGACGTTCGTTCATTTAGCACAAAGGGAACGGGTTGCAGGAGAAACTTTTACTCTGGTTTCTCAGTCTGTTTCCTAGTGCCGGTTTGAAGTTCCTGCAGTTTTCACTGTAAAACAGAGTTGGAGCTAGTATCTCACAATATAAATGTATGGAGTGGAGTATGCAACTGAAAAGAAACTTTTTGTTCCCAACAAGCTAGGTGAAGGACGGCTTTCACACACATTTATCTCTCAGAACTGAGCATGTGGAGAGACGTTCGTTCATCTAGCGCAAAGGGAACGGGTTGCAGGAGAAACTTTTACTCTGGTTTCTCAGTCTGTTAACTAGTGCTGGAATGAAGTTCCTGCAGTTTTCACTGTAAAATCGAGTTGGAGTTATTACCTCCCCAAATATATGTATGGAGTGGAGTTTGCAACTGAAAAGGAACTTTGTGTTCCCAGCAAGCTAGGTGAAGGACAGCTTTCACACACACTTATCTCTCAGAACTGAGCATGTGGAGAGACGTTCGTTCATCTAGCACAAAGGGAACGGGTTGCAGGGAAACTTTTACTCTGGTTTCTCAGTCTGTTTCCTAGTGCCGGTTTGAAGTTCCTGCAGTTTTCATGTAAAACCGAGTTGGAGCTAGTACCTCCCCATATATAATTATGGAGTGGAGTTTGCAACTGAAAAGAAACTTTGTGTTCCCAACAAGCTAGTTGAAGGACGGCTTTCACACACACTTATCTCTCAGAACAGAGCATGTGGAGAGACGTTCGTTCATCTAGCACAAAGGGAACCGGTTGCAGGAGAAACTTTTACTCTGGTTTCTCAGTCTGTTTCCTAGTGCCGGTTTGAAGTTCCTGCAGTTTTCACTGTAAAACCGAGTTGGAGCTAATATATCCCCATATATATGTATGGAGTGGAGTTTGCAACCGTAAAAAAACTTTGTGTTCCCAACAAGCTAGGTGAAGAATGGCTTTCACACACACTTATCTCTCAGAACTGAGCATGTGGAGAGACGTTCGCTCATCTAGCACAAAGGGAACGGGTTGCAGGGGAAATCTTTACTCTGGTTTCTCAGTCTGTTTCCTAGTGCCGGTTTGAAGTTCCTGCAGTTTTCACTTTAAAACCGAGTTGGAGCTAGTACCTCCCCATATATATGTATGGAGTGGAGTTTGCAACTGAAAAGAAACTTTGTGTTCCCAACAAGCTAGTTGAAGTTCGGCTCTCACACACACTTATCTCTCAGAACTGAGCATGTGGAGAGACGTTCGTTCATCTAGCACAAAGGGAACGGGTTGCAGGAGAAACTTTTACTCTGGTTTCTCAGTCTGTTTCCTAGTGACGGTTTGAAGTTCCTGCAGTTTTCACTGTAAAGCCGAGTTGGAGCTAGTACCTCCCCATATATATGTTTGGAGTGGAGTTTGCAACTGAAAAGAAACTTTGTGTTCCCAACAAGCTAGGTGAAGTACGGCTTTCACACACACTTATCTCTCAGAACTGAGCATGTGGAGAGACGTTCGTTCATCTAGCACAAAGGGAACGGGTTGCAGGAGAAACTTTTACTCTGGTTTCTCAGTCTGTTTCCTAGTTCCGGTTTGAAATTCCTGCAGTTTTCACTGTAAAACCGAGTTGGAGCTATTACCTCCCCATATAAATGTATGGAGTGGAGTTTGCAACTTAAAAGAAACTTTGTGTTCCCAACAAGCTAGGTGAAGGACGGCTTTCACACACACATATCTCTCAGAACTGAGCATGTGGAGAGACGTTCGTTCATCTAGCACAAAGGGAACGGGTTGCAGGAGAAACTTTTACTCTGGTTTCTCAGTCTGTTTCCTAGTGCCGGTTTGAAGTTCCTGCAGTTTTCACTGTAAAACCGAGTTGGAGCTAGTACCTCCCCATATATATGTAAGGAGTGGAGTTTGCAACTGAAAAGATACTTTTTGTTCCCAACAAGCTAGGTGAAGGACGGCTTTCACACACACTTATCTCTCAGAACTGAGCATGTGGAGAGACGTTCGTTCATCTAGCACAAAAGGAAAGGGTTGCAGGGGAAACTTTTTCTCTGGTTTCTCAGTCTGATTCCTAGTGCCAGTTTGAAGTTCCTGCAGTTTTCACTGTAAAACCGATTTGGAGCTAGACCTCCCCCTATGTATGTATGGAGTGGAGTTTGCAACTGAAAAGAAACTTTGTGTTCCCAACAAGCTAGGTGAAGGACGGCTTTCTCACACACTTATCTCTCAGAACTGAGCATGTGGAGAGACGTTCGTTCATCTAGCACAAAGGGAACGGGTTGCAGGGGAAACTTTTTCTCTGGTTTCTCAGTCTGATTCCTAGTGCCAGTTAGAAGTTCCTGCAGTTTTCACTGTAAATCCGATTTGGAGCTAGTACCTCCCCCTATGTATGTATGGAGTGGAGTTTGCAACTGAAAAGAAACTTTGTGTTCCCAACAAGCTAGTTGAAGGACGGCTTTCACACACACTTATCTCTCAGAACTGAGCATGTGGAGAGTCGTTCGTTCATCTAGCACAAATGGAACGGGTTGCAGGGGAAACTTTTACTCTGGTTTCTCAGTCTGTTTCCTAGTGCCGGTTTGAAGTTCCTGCAGTTTTCACTGTAAAACCGAGTTGGAGCTAGTACCTCCCCATATATATGTATGGAGTGGAGTTTGCAACTGAAAAGAAACTTTGTGTTCCCAACAAGCTAGGTGAAGGACGGCTTTCACACACACTTAACTCTCAGAACTGAGCATGTGGAGAGACGTTCGTTCATCTAGCACAAAGGGAACGGGTTGCAGGAGCAAATTTTAATCTGGTTTCTGAGTCTGTTTCCTAGTGCCGGTTTGAAGTTCCTGCAGTTTTCACTGTAAAACCGAGTTGGAGCTTGTACCTCCCCACATATATGTATGGAGTGGAGTTTGCAACTGAAAAGAAACTTTGTGTTCCCAACAAGCTAGGTGAAGGACGGCTTTCACACACACTTATCTCTCAGAACTGAGCATGTGGAGAGTCGTTCTTTCATCTAGCACAAAGGGAACGGGTTGCAGGAGAAACTTTTACTCTGGTTTCTCAGTCTGTTTCCTAGTGCCGGTTTGAAGTTCCTGCAGTTTTTACTGTAAAACCGAGTTGGAGCTAGTAAGTCCCCATATATATGTATGGAGTGGAGTTTGCAACTGAAAAGAAACTTTGTGTTCCCAACAAGCTAGGTGAAGGTCGGCTCTCACACACACTTATCTCTCAGAACTGAGCATGTGGAGAGACGTTCGTTCATCTAGCACAAAGGGAACGGGTTTCAGGAGAAACTTTTACTCTGGTTTCTCAGTCTGTTTCCTAGTGCCTGTTTGAAGTTCCTGCAGTTATCACTGTAAAACCGAGTTGGAGCTAGTACCTCCCCATATATATGTATGGAGTGGAGTTTGCAACTGAAAAGAAACTTTGTGTTCCCAACAAGCTAGGTGAAGGACGGCTTTCAAACACACTTATCTCTCAGAACTCAGCATGTGGAGAGTCGTTCGTTCATCTAGCAAAAAGGAACGGGTTGCAGGAGAAACTTTTACTCTGGTTTCTCAGTCTGTTTCCTAGTGCCGGTTTGAAGTTCCTGCAGTTTTCACTGTAAAACCGTGTTGGAGCTAGTACCTCCCCATATATATGTTTGGAGTGGAGTTTGCAACTGAAAAGAAACTTTGTGTTCCCAACAAGGTAGGTGAAGGACGGCTTTCACACACACTTATCTCTCAGAAATGAGCATGTGGAGAGACGTTCGTTCATCTAGCACAAAGGGAACGGGTTGCAGGGGAAACTTTTTCTCTGGTTTCTCAGTCTGATTCCTAGTGCCAGTTTGAAGTTCCTGCAGTTTTCCCTGTAAAACCGATTTGGAGCTAGTACCTCCCCCTATGTATGTATGGAGTGGAGTTTGCAACTGAAAAGAAACTTTGTGTTCCCAACAAGCTAGTTGAAGGACGGCTTTAACACACACATATCTCTCAGAACTGAGCATGTGGAGAGACGTTCGATCATCTAGCACAAAGGGAACGGGTTGCAGGAGAAACTTTTACTGTGATTTCTCAGTCTGTTTCCTAGTGCCGGTTTGATGTTCCTGCAGTTTTCACTGTAAAACCGAGTTGGAGCTAGTACCTCCCCATATATAAGTATGGAGTGGAGTTTGCAACTGAAAAGAATCTTTGTGTTCCCAACAAGCTAGGTGAAGGACGGCTTTCACACACACTTATCTCTCAGAACTGAGCATGTGGAGAGTCGTTCGTTCATCTAGCAGAAATGAACGTGTTGCAGGGGAAACTTTTACTCTGGTTTCTCAGTCTGTTTCCTAGTGCCGGTTTGAAGTTCCTGCAGTTTTCACTGTAAAACCGAGTTGGAGCTAGTACCTCCCCATATATATGTATGGAGTGGAGTTTGCAACTGAAAAGAAACTTTGTGTTCCCAACAAGCTATGTGAAGGACGGCTTTCACACACACTTAACTCTCAGAACTGAGCATGTGGAGAGACGTTCGTTCATCTAGCACAAAGGGAACGGGTTGCAGGAGCAACTTTTAATCTGGTTTCTGAGTCTGTTTCCTAGTGCCGGTTTGAAGTTCCTGCAGTTTTCACTGTAAAACCGAGTTGGAGCTTGTACCTCCCCACATATATGTATGGAGTGGAGTTTGCAACTGAAAAGAAACTTTGTGTTCCCAACAAGCTAGGTGAAGGACGGCTTTCACACACACTTATCTCTCAGAACTGTGCATGTGGAGAGTCGTTCTTTCATCTAGCACAAAGGGAACGGGATGCAGGAGAAACTTTTACTCTGGTTTCTCAGTCTGTTTCCTAGTGCCGGTTTGAAGTTCCTGCAGTTTTTACTGTAAAACCGAGTTGGAGCTAGTAAGTCCCCATATATATGTATGGAGTGGAGTTTGCAACTGAAAAGAAACTTTGTGTTCCCAACAAGCTAGGTGAAGGACGGCTTTCACACACACTTATCTCTCAGAACTGAGCATGTGGAGAGACGTTCGTTCATCTAGCACAAAGGGAACGGGTTGCAGGAGAAACTTTTACTCTGGTTTCTCAGTCTGTTTCCTAGTGCCGGTTTGAAGTTCCTGCAGTTTTCACTGTAAAACCGAGTTGGAGCTAGTACCTCCCCATATATATGTATGGAGTGGAGTTTGCAACTGAAAAGAAACTTTGTGTTCCCAACAAGCTAGGTGAAGGATGGCTTTCACACACACTTATCTCTCAGAACTCAGCATGTGGAGAGACGTTCGTTCATCTCGCACAAAGGGAAAGGGTTGCAGGAGAAACTTTTACTCTGGATTCTCAGTCTGTTTCCTAGTGCCGGTTTGAAGTTCCTGCAGTTTTCACTGTAAAACCGAGTTGGAGCTAGTACTTCCCCATATATATGTATGGAGTGGAGTTTGCAACTGAAAAGAATCTTTGTGTTCCCAACATGCTAGGTGAAGGACGGCTTTCACACACACTTATCTCTCAGAACTGAGCATGTGGAGAGACGTTCTTTCATCTAGAACAAAAGGAACGGGTTACCGGTGAAACTTTTACTCTGGTTTCTCAGTCTGTTTCCTAGTGCCGGTTTGAAGTTCCTGCAGTTTTCACTGTAAAACCGAGTTGGAGCTCGTACCTCCCCATATATATGTTTGGAGTGGAGTTTGCAACTGAAAAGAAACTTTGTGTTCCCAACAAGCTAGGTGAAGGACGGCTTTCACACACACTTATCTCTCAGAACTGAGCATGTGGAGAGACGTTCGTTCATCTAGCACAAAGGGAACGGGTTGCAGGGGAAACTTTTTCTCTGGTTTCTCAGTCTGATTCCTAGGGCCAGTTTGAAGTTCCTGCAGTTTTCCCTGTAAAACCGAATTGGAGCTAGTACCTCCCCCTATGTATGTATGGAGTGGAGTTTGCAACTGAAAAGAAACTTTGTGTTCTCAACAAGCTAGTTGAAGGACGGCTTTAACACACACATATCTCTCAGAACTGAGCATGTGGAGAGACGTTCGATCATCTAGCACAAAGGGAACGGGTTGCAGGAGAAACTTTTTCTGTGATTTCTCAGTCTGTTTCCTAGTGCCGGTTTGATGTTCCTGCAGTTTTCACTGTAAAACCGAGTTGGAGCTAGTACCTCCCCATATATAAGTATGGAGTGGAGTTTGCAACTGAAAAGAATCTTTGTGTTCCCAACAAGCTAGGTGAAGGACGGCTTTCACACACACTTATCTCTCAGAACTGAGCATGTGGAGAGTCGTTCGTTCATCTAGCACAAATGAACGGGTTGCAGGGGAAACTTTTACTCTGGTTTCTCAGTCTGTTTCCTAGTGCCGGTTTGAAGTTCCTGCAGTTATCACTGTAAAACCGAGTTGGAGCTAGTACCTCCCCATATATATGTATGGAGTGGAGTTTGCAACTGAAAAGAAACTTTGTGTTCCCAACAAGCTAGGTGAAGGACGGCTTTCACACACACTTAACTCTCAGAACTGAGCATGTGGAGAGACGTTCGTTCATCTAGCACAAAGGGAACGGGTTGCAGGAGCAACTTTTAATCTGGTTTCTGAGTCTGTTTCCTAGTGCCGGTTTGAAGTTCCTGCAGTTTTCACTGTAAAACCGAGTTGGAGCTTGTACCTCCCCACATATATGTATGGAGTGGAGTTTGCAACTGAAAAGAAACTTTGTGTTCCCAACAAGCTAGGTGAAGGACGGCTTTCACACACACTTATCTCTCAGAACTGTGCATGTGGAGAGTCGTTCTTTCATCTAGCACAAAGGGAACGGGATGCAGGAGAAACTTTTACTCTGGTTTCTCAGTCTGTTTCCTAGTGCCGGTTTGAAGTTCCTGCAGTTTTTACTGTAAAACCGAGTTGGAGCTAGTAAGTCCCCACATATATGTATGGAGTGGAGTTTGCAACTGAAAAGAAACTTTGTGTTCCCAACAAGCTAGGTGAAGGACGGCTTTCACACACACTTATCTCTCAGAACTGAGCATGTGGAGAGACGTTCGTTCATCTAGCACAAAGGGAACGGGTTGCAGGAGAAACTTTTACTCTGGTTTCTCAGTCTGTTTCCTAGTGCCGGTTTGAAGTTCCTGCAGTTTTCACTGTAAAACCGAGTTGGAGCTAGTACCTCCCCATATATATGTATGGAGTGGAGTTTGCAACTGAAAAGAAACTTTGTGTTCCCAACAAGCTAGGTGAAGGATGGCTTTCACACACACTTATCTCTCAGAACTCAGCATGTGGAGAGACGTTCGTTCATCTCGCACAAAGGGAAAGGGTTGCAGGAGAAACTTTTACTCTGGATTCTCAGTCTGTTTCCTAGTGCCGGTTTGAAGTTCCTGCAGTTTTCACTGTAAAACCGAGTTGGAGCTAGTACCTCCCCATATATATGTATGGAGTGGAGTTTGCAACTGAAAAGAATCTTTGTGTTCCCAACATGCTAGGTGAAGGACGGCTTTCACACACACTTATCTCTCAGAACTGAGCATGTGGAGAGACGTTCTTTCATCTAGAACAAAAGGAACGGGTTACCGGAGAAACTTTTACTCTGGTTTCTCAGTCTGTTTCCTAGTGCCGGTTTGAAGTTCCTGCAGTTTTCACTGTAAAACCGAGTTGGAGCTAGTACCTCCCCATATATATGTATGGAGTGGAGTTTGCAACTGAAAAGAAACTTTGTGTTCCCAACAAGCTAGGTGAAGGACGGCTTTCACACACACATATCTCCCAGAACTGAGCATGTGGAGAGACGTTCTTTCATCTAGCACAAAGGGAACGGGTTGCAGGAGAAACTTTTCCTCTGGTTTCTCAGTCTGTTTCCTAGTGCCGGTTTGAAGTTCCTGCAGTTTTCACTGTAAAACCGAGTTGGAGCTAGTACCTCCCCATATATATATATGGAGAGGAGTTTGCAAATGAAAAGAATCTTTGTGTTCCCAACAAGCTAGGTGAAGGACGGCTTTCACACACACTTATCTCTCAGAACTGAGCATGTGGAGAGTCGTTCGTTCATCAAGCACAAAGGGAACGGGTGGCAGGAGAAACTTTTCCTCTGGTTTCTCAGTCTGTTTCCTAGTGCCGGTTTGAAGTTCCTGCAGTTTTTACTGCAAAACAGGGTTGGAGCTAGTACCTCCCCATATATATGTAAGGATTGGAGTTTGCAACTGAAAAGAAACTTTGTGTTCCCAACAAGCTAGGTGAAGGACGGCTTTCACAAACATTTATCTCTCAGAACTGAGCATGTGGAGAGACGTTCGTTCATCTAGCACAAAGGGAATGGGATGCTGGAGAAACTTTTACTCTGGTTCTGAGTCTGTTTCCTAGTGCCGGTTTGAAGTTCCTGCAGTTTTCACTGTAAAACCGAGTTGGAGCTAGTACCTCCCCATATATATGTATGGAGTGGATTTTGCAACTGAAAAGAAACTTTGTGTTCCCAACAAGCTAGGTGAAGGACGGCTTTCACACACACTTATCTCTCAGAACTGAGCATGTGTAGAGACGTTCGTTCATCTAGCACAAAGGGAACGGGTTGCAGGTGAAACTTTTACTCTGGTTTCTCAGTCTGTTTCCTAGTGCCGGTTTGGAGTTCCTGCAGTTTTCACTGTAAAACCGTGTTGGAGCTAGTAACTCCCCATATATATGTATGGAGTGCAGTTTGCAACTGAAAAGAAAATTTGTGTTCCCAACAAGCTAGGTGAAGGACGGCTTTCACACACACATCACTCAGAACTGAGCATGTGGAGAGACGTTTGTTCATCTAGCACAAAGGGAACGGTTTGCAGGAGAAACTTTTACTCTGGTTTCTCAGTCTGTTTCCTAGTGCCGGTTTGAAGTTCCTGCAGTTTTCACTGTAAAACCGAGTTGGAGCTAGTACCTCCCCATTTATATGTATGGAGTGGAGTTTGCAAATGAAAAGAAACTTTGTGTTCCCAACAAGCTAGGTGAAGGACGGCTTTCACACACACTTAACTCTCAGAACTGAGCATGTGGAGAGACGTTCGTTCATCTAGCACAAAGGGAACGGGTTGCAGGGGAAACTTTTAATCTGGTTTCTGAGTCTGTTTCCTAGTGCCGGTTTGAAGTTCCTGCAGTTTTCACTGTAAAACCGAGTTGGAGATTGTACCTCCCCACATATATGTATGGAGTGGAGTTTGCAACTGAAAAGAAACTTTGTGTTCCCAACAAGCTAGGTGAAGGACGGCTGTCACACACACTTATCACTCAGATCTGAGCATGTGGAGAGACGTTCGTTCATCTAGCACAAAGGGAACGGGTTGCAGGAGAAACTTTTACTCTGGTCTCTCAGTCTGATTCCTAGTGCCGGTTTGAATTTCCTGCAGTTTTCACTGTAAAACCGAGTTGGAGCTAGTACCTCCCCATATATATTTATGGAGTGGAGTTTGCAAATGTAAAGAAACTTTGTGTTCCCAACAAGCTAGGTGAAGGACGGCTCTCACACACATTTATCTCTCAGAACTGAGCATGTGGAGAGACGTTCGTTCATCTAGCACAAAGGGAACGGGTTGCAGGAGAAACTTTTACTCTGGTTTCTCAGTCTTTTTCCTAGTGCCGGTTTGAAGTTTCTGCAGTTTTCACTGTAAAACCTAGTTGGAGCTAGTACCTCCCCATATATATGTATGGAGTGGAGTTTGCAACTGAAAAGAAACTTTTTGTTCCCAACAAGCTAGTTGAAGGACGGCTTTCACACACACTTAACTCTCAGAACAAAGCATGTGGAGAGACGTTCGTTCATCTAGCACAAAGGGAACGGGTTGCAGGAGAAACTTTTACTCTGGTTTCTCAGTCTGTTTCCTAGTGCCGGTTTTGCAGTTCCTGAAGTTTTCACTGTAAAACCGAGTTGGAGCTAGTACCTCCCCATATATATGTATGGAGTGGAGTTTGCAACTGAAAAGAATCTTTGTGTTCCCAACAAGCTAGGTGAAGGACGGCTTTCACACACACTTATCTCTCAGAACTGAGCATGTGGAGAGTCGTTCGTTCATCTAGCACAAAGGGAACGGGTTGCAGGAGAAACTTTTACTCTGGATTCTCAGTCTGTTTCCTAGTGCCGGTTTGAAGTTCCTGCAGTTTTCACTGTAAAACCGAGTTGGAGCTAGTACCTCCCCATATATATGTATGGAGTGGAGTTTGCAACTGAAAAGAAACTTTGTGTTCCCAACAAGCTAGGTGAAGAACGGCTTTCACACACACTTATCTCTCAGAACTGAGCATGTGGAGAGTCGTTCTTTCATCTAGCACAAAGGGAACGGGTTGCAGGAGAAACTTTTACTGTGGTTTCTCAGTCTGTTTCCTAGTGCCGGTTTGAAGTTCCTGCAGTTTTTACTGTAAAACCGAGTTGGAGCTAGTACCTTCCCATATATATGTATGGAGTGCAGTTTGCTACTGAAAAGAAACTTTGTGTTCCCAACAAGCTAGGTGTAGGACGGCTTTCACACACACTTATCTCTCAGAACTGAGCATGTGGAGAGTCGATCTTTCATCTAGCACAAAGGGAACGGGTTGCAGGAGAAACTTTTACTCTGGATTCTCAGTCTGTTTCCTAGTGCCGGTTTGAAGATCCTGCAGTTTTCTCTGTAAAACCGAGTTGGAGCTTGTACCTCCCCATATATATGTATGGAGTGGAGTTTGCAACTGAAAAGAAACTTTGTGTTCCCAACAAGCTAGGTGAAGGACGGCTTTCACACACACTTATCTCTCAGAACTGACCATGTGGAGAGACGTTCGTTCATCTAGCACAAAGGGAACGCGTTGCAGGAGAAACTTTTACTCTGGTTTCTGATTCTGTTTCCTAGTGCCGGTGTGAAGTTCCTGCAGTTTTCACTGTAAAACCGAGTTGGAGCTAGTACCTCCCCATATATATGTATGGAGTGGAGTTTGCAACTGAAAAGAAACTTTGTGTTCCCAACAAGCTATGTGAAGGACGGCTTTCACACACACTTTTCTCTCAGAACTGAGCATGTGGAGAGACGTTCGTTCATCTAGCACAAAGGGAAGGGGTTTCAGGAGAAACTTTTACTCTGGTTTCTCAGTCTGTTTCCTAGTGCCGGTTTGAAGTTCCTGCAGTTTTCACTGTAAAACCGAGTTGGAGCTAGTACCTCCCCATTTATATGTATGGAGTGGAGTTTGCAACTGAAAAGAAACTTTGTGTTCCCAACAAGCTAGGTGAAGGACGGCTTTCACACACACTTAACTCTCAGAACTGAGCATGTGGAGAGACGTTCGTTCATCTAGCACAAAGGGAACGGGTTGCAGGGGAAACTTTTAATCTGGTTTCTGAGTCTGTTTCCTAGTGCCGGTTTGAAGTTCCTGCAGTTTTCACTGTAAAACCGAGTTTGAGATTGTACCTCCCCACATATATGTATGGAGTGGAGTTTGCAACTGAAAAGAAACTTTGTGTTCCCAACAAGCTAGGTGAAGGACGGCTGTCACACACACTTATCACTCAGAACTGAGCATGTGGAGAGACGTTCGTTCATCTAGCACAAAGGGAACGGGTTGCAGGAGAAACTTTTACTCTGGTTTCTCAGTCTGATTCCTAGTGCCGGTTTGAATTTCCTGCAGTTTTCACTGTAAAACCGAGTTGGAGCTAGTACCTCCCCATATATATTTATGGAGTGGAGTTTGCAAATGTAAAGAAACTTTGTGTTCCCAACAAGCTAGGTGAAGGACGGCTCTCACACACATTTATCTCTCAGAACTGAGCATGTGGAGAGACGTTCGTTCATCTAGCACAAAGGGAACGGGTTGCAGGGGAAACTTTTACTCTGGTTTCTCAGTCTTTTTCCTAGTGCCGGTTTGAAGTTTCTGCAGTTTTCACTGTAAAACCGAGTTGGAGCTAGTACCTCCCCATATATATGTATGGAGTGGAGTTTGCAACTGAAAAGAAACTTTTTGTTCCCAACAAGCTAGTTGAAGCACGGCTTTCACACACACTTAACTCTCAGAACAAAGCATGTGGAGAGACGTTCGTTCATCTAGCACAAAGGGAACGGGTTGCAGGAGAAACTTTTACTCTGGTTTCTCAGTCTGTTTCCTAGTGCCGGTTTTGCAGTTCCTGAAGTTTTCACTGTAAAACCGAGTTGGAGCTAGTACCTCCCCATATATATGTATGGAGTGGAGTTTGCAACTGAAAAGAAAATTTGTGTTCCCAACAAGCTAGGTGAAGGACGGCTTTCACACACTCTTATCTCTCAGAACTGAGTATGTGGAGAGACGTTCTTTCATCTAGCACAAAGGGAACGGGTTGCAGGAGAAACTTTTACTCTGGTTTCTCAGTCTGTTTCCTAGTGCCGGTTTGAAGTTCCTGCAGTTTTCACTGTAAAACCGAGTTGGAGCTAGTACCTCCCCCTATGTATGTATGGAGTGTAGATTGCAACTGAAAAGAAACTTTGTGTTCCCAACAAGCTAGTTGAAGGACGGCTTTCACACACACATATCTCTCAGAACTGAGCATGTGGAGAGACGTTCGTTCATCTAGCACAAAGGGAACGGGTTGTAGGAGAAACTTTTACTCTGGTTTCTCAGTCTGTTTCCTAGTGCCGGTTTGAAGTTCCTGCAGTTTTCACTGTAAAACCTAGTTGGAGCTAGTACCTCCCCATATATATGTATGGAGTGGAGTTTGCAACTGAAAAGAATCTTTGTGTTCCCAACAAGCTAGGTGAAGGACGGCTTTCACACACACTTATCTCTCAGAACTGAGCATGTGGAGAGTCGTTCGTTCATCTAGCACAAAGGGAACGGGTTGCAGGAGAAACTTTTACTCTGGATTCTCAGTCTGTTTCCTAGTGCCGGTTTGAAGTTCCTGCAGTTTTCACTGTAAAACCGAGTTGGAGCTAGTACCTCCCCATATATATGTATGGAGTGGAGTTTGCAACTGAAAAGAAACTTTGTGTTCCCAACAAGCTAGGTGAAGAACGGCTTTCACACACACTTATCTCTCAGAACTGAGCATGTGGAGAGTCGTTCTTTCATCTAGCACAAAGGGAACGGGTTGCAGGAGAAACTTTTACTCTGGTTTCTCAGTCTGTTTCCTAGTGCCGGTTTTGCAGTTCCTGAAGTTTTCACTGTAAAACCGATTTGGAGCTAGTACCTCCCCATATATATGTATGGAGTGGAGTTTGCAACTGAAAAGAAACTTTGTGTTCCCAACAAGCTAGGTGAAGGACGGCTTTCACACACTCTTATCTCTCAGAACTGAGTATGTGGAGAGACGTTCTTTCATCTAGCACAAAGGGAACGGGTTGCAGGAGAAACTTTTACTCTGGTTTCTCAGTTTGTTTCCTAGTGTCGGTTTGAAGTTCCTGCAGTTTTCACTGTAAAACCGAGTTGGAGCTAGTACCTCCCCCTATGTATGTATGGAGTGTAGATTGCAACTGAAAAGAAACTTTGTGTTCCCAACAAGCTAGTTGAAGGACGGCTTTCACACACACATATCTCTCAGAACTGAGCATGTGGAGAGACGTTCGTTCATCTAGCACAAAGGGAACGGGTTGTAGGAGAAACTTTTACTCTGGTTTCTCAGTCTGTTTCCTAGTGCCGGTTTGAAGTTCCTGCAGTTTTCACTGTAAAACCGAGTTGGAGCTAGTACCTCCCCATATATATATATGGAGTGGAGTTTGCAACTGAAAAGAATCTTTGTGTTCCCAACAAGCTAGGTGAAGGACGGCTTTCACACACACTTATCTCTCAGAACTGAGCATGTGGAGAGTCGTTCGTTCATCTAGCACAAAGGGAACGGGTTGCAGGAGAAACTTTTACTCTGGATTCTCAGTCTGTTTCCTAGTGCCGGTTTGAAGTTCCTGCAGTTTTCACTGTAAAACCGAGTTGGAGCTAGTACCTCCCCATATATATGTATGGAGTGGAGTTTGCAACTGAAAAGAAACTTTGTGTTCCCAACAAGCTAGGTGAAGAACGGCTTTCACACACACTTATCTCTCAGAACTGAGCATGTGGAGAGTCGTTCTTTCATCTAGCACAAAGGGAACGGGTTGCAGGAGAAACTTTTACTGTGGTTTCTCAGTCTGTTTCCTAGTGCCGGTTTGAAGTTCCTGCAGTTTTTACTGTAAAACCGAGTTGGAGCTAGTACCTTCCCATATATATGTATGGAGTGCAGTTTGCAACTGAAAAGAAACTTTGTGTTCCCAACAAGCTAGGTGTAGGACGGCTTTCACACACACTTATCTCTCAGAACTCAGCATGTGGAGAGTCTATCTTTCATCTAGCACAAAGGGAACGGGTTGCAGGAGAAACTTTTACTCTGGATTCTCAGTCTGTTTCCTAGTGCCGGTTTGAAGATCCTGCAGTTTTCACTGTAAAACCGAGTTGGAGCTTGTACCTCCCCATATATATGTATGGAGTGGAGTTTGCAACTGAAAAGAAACTTTGTGTTCCCAACAAGCTAGGTGAAGGACGGCTTTCACACACACTTATCTCTCAGAACTGACCATGTGGAGAGACGTTCGTTCATCTAGCACAAAGGGAACGCGTTGCAGGGGAAACTTTTACTCTGGTTTCTGATTCTGTTTCCTAGTGCCGGTTTGAAGTTCCTGCAGTTTTCACTGTAAAACCGAGTTGGAGCTAGTACCTCCCCATATATATGTATGGAGTGGAGTTTGCAACTGAAAAGAAACTTTGTGTTCCCAACAAGCTAGGTGAAGGACGGCTTTCACACACACTTTTCTCTCAGAACTGAGCATGTGGAGAGACGTTCGTTCATCTAGCACAAAGGGAAGGGGTTTCAGGAGAAACTTTTACTCTGGTTTCTCAGTCTGTTTCCTAGTGCCGGTTTGAAGTTCCTGCAGTTTTCACTGTAAAACAGAGTTGGAGCTAGTACCACACCATATATATGTATGGATTGGAGTTTGCAACTGGAAAGAATCTTTGTGTTCCCAACAAGCTAGGTGAAGGACGGCTTTCACACACACTTATCTCTCAGAACTGAGCATGTGTAGAGACGTTCGTTCATCTAGCACAAAGGGAACGGGTTGCAGGAGAAACTTTTACTCTGGTTTCTCAGTCTGTTTCCTAGTGCCGGTTTGAAGTTCCTGCAGTTTTCACTGTAAAACCGAGTTGGAGCTAGTACCTCCCCATTTATATGTATGGAGTGGAGTTTGCAACTGAAAAGAAACTTTGTGTTCCCAACAAGCTAGGTGAAGGACGGCTTTCACACACACTTAACTCTCAGAACTGAGCATGTGGAGAGACGTTCGTTCATCTAGCACAAAGGGAACGGGTTGCAGGGGAAAGTTTTACTCTGGTTTCTGAGTCTGTTTCCTAGTGCCGGTTTGAAGTTCCTGCAGTTTTCACTGTAAACCGAGTTGGAGCTTGTACCTCCCCACATATATGTATGGAGTGGAGTTTGCAACTGAAAAGAAACTTTGTGTTCCCAACAAGCTAGGTGAAGGACGGCTGTCACACACACTTATCACTCAGATCTGAGCATGTGGAGAGACGTTCGTTCATCTAGCACAAAGGGAACGGGTTGCAGGAGAAACTTTTACTCTGGTTTCTCAGTCTGATTCCTAGTGCCGGTTTGAATTTCCTGCAGTTTTCTCTGTAAAACCGAGTTGGAGCTAGTACCTCCCCATATATATTTATGGAGTGGAGTTTGCAACTGAAAAGAAACTTTGTGTTCCCAACAAGCTAGGTGAAGGACGGCTTTCACACACTCTTATCTCTCAGAACTGAGTATGTGGAGAGACGTTCTTTCATCTAGCACAAAGGGAACGGGTTGCAGGAGAAACTTTTACTCTGGTTTCTCAGTCTGTTTCCTAGTGCCGGTTTGAAGTTCCTGCAGTTTTCACTGTAAAACCGAGTTGGAGCTAGTACCTCCCCCTATGTATGTATGGAGTGTAGATTGCAACTGAAAAGAAACTTTGTGTTCCCAACAAGCTAGTTGAAGGACGGCTTTCACACACACATATCTCTCAGAACTGAGCATGTGGAGAGACGTTCGTTCATCTAGCACAAAGGGAACGGGTTGTAGGAGAAACTTTTACTCTGGTTTCTCAGTCTGTTTCCTAGTGCCGGTTTGAAGTTCCTGCAGTTTTCACTGTAAAACCGAGTTGGAGCTAGTACCTCCCCATATATATGTATGGAGTGGAGTTTGCAACTGAAAAGAAACTTTGTGTTCCCAACAAGCTAGGTGAAGAACGGCTTTCACACACACTTATCTCTCAGAACTGAGCATGTGGAGAGTCGTTCGTTCATCTAGCACAAAGGGAACGGGTTGCAGGAGAAACTTTTACTGTGGTTTCTCAGTCTGTTTCCTAGTGCCGGTTTGAAGTTCCTGCAGTTTTTACTGTAAAACCGAGTTGGAGCTAGTACCTTCCCATATATATGTATGGAGTGCAGTTTGCAACTGAAAAGAAACTTTGTGTTCCCAACAAGCTAGGTGTAGGACGGCTTTCACACACACTTATCTCTCAGAACTGAGCATGTGGAGAGTCGATCTTTCATCTAGCACAAAGGGAACGGGTTGCAGGAGAAACTTTTACTCTGGATTCTCAGTCTGTTTCCTAGTGCCGGTTTGAAGATCCTGCAGTTTTCACTGTAAAACCGAGTTGGAGCTTGTACCTCCCCATATATATGTATGGAGTGGAGTTTGCAACTGAAAAGAAACTTTGTGTTCCCAACAAGCAAGGTGAAGGACGGCTTTCACACACACTTATTTCTCAGAACTGACCATGTGGAGAAACGTTCGTTCATCTAGCACAAAGGGAACGGGTTTCAGGAGAAACATTTACTCTGGTTTCTGATACTGTTTCCTAGTGCCGGTTTGAAGTTCCTGCAGTTTTCACTGTAAAACCGAGTTGGAGCTTGTACCTCCCCATATATATGTATGGAGTGGAGTTTGCAACTGAAAAGAAACTTTGTGTTCCCAACAAGCTAGGTGAAGGACGGCTTTCACACACACTTTTCTCTCAGAACTGAGCATGTGGAGAGACGTTCGTTCATCTAGCACAAAGGGAACGGGTTTCAGGAGAAACTTTTACTCTGGTTTCTCAGTCTGTTTCCTAGTGCCGGTTTGAAGTTCCTGCAGTTTTCACTGTAAAACCGAGTTGGAGCTAGTACCACACCATATATATGTATGGATTGGAGTTTGCAACTGGAAAGAAACTTTGTGTTCCCAACAAGCTAGGTGAAGGACGGCTTTCACACACACTTATCTCTCAGAACTGAGCATGTGGAGAGACGTTCGTTCATCTAGCACAAAGGGAACGGGTTGCAGGAGAAACTTTTACTCTGGTTTCTGATTCTGTTTCCTAGTGCCGGTTTGAAGTTCCTGCAGTTTTCACTGTGAAACCGAGTTGGAGCTAGTACCTTCCCATATATATGTATGGAGTGGAGTTTGCAACTGAAAAGAATCTTTGTGTTCCCAACAAGCTAGGTGAAGGACGGCTTTCACACACACTTATCTCTCAGAACTGAGCATGTGGAGAGCCGTTCTTTCATCTAGCACAAAGGGAACTGGTTGCAGGATAATTTTACTCTGGTTTCTCGGTCTGTTTCCTAGTGCCGATTTGAATTTCCTGCAGTTTTTACTGTAAAACCGAGTTGGAGCTAGTACCTCCCCATATATATGTATGGAGTGGAGTTTGCAACTGAAAAGAAACTTTGTGTTCCCAACAAGCTATGTGAAGGACGGCTTTCACACACACTTATCTCTCAGAATTGAGCATGTGGAGAGACTTTCGTTCATCTAGCACAAAGGGAACGGGTTGCAGGAGAAAGTTTTACTCTGGTTTCTGAGTCTGTTTCCTAGTGCCGGTTTGAAGTTCCTGCAGTTTTCACTGTAAAACCGAGTTGGAGCTAGTACCTCCCCAAATATATGTATGGAGTGGAGTTTGCACCTGAAAAGAAACTTTGTGTTCCCAACAAGCTATGTGAAGGACGGCTTTCTCACACACTTATCTCTCAGAACTGAGCATGTGGAGAGACGTTCGTTCATCTAGCACAAAGGGAACGGTTTGCAGGAGAAACTTTTACTCTGGTTTCTGAGTCTGTTTCCTAGTGCCGGTTTGAAGTTCCTGCAGATTTCACTGTAAAACCGAGTTGGAGCTAGTACCTCCCCCTATGTATGTATGGAGTGGAGATTGCAACTGAAAAGAAACTTTGTGTTCCCAACAAGCTATTTGAAGGACGGCTTTCACACACACTTATCTCTCAGAACTGAGCATGTGGAGAGACGTTCGTTCATCTAGCACAAAGGGAACGGGTTGCAGGAGAAACTTTTACTCTGGATTCTCAGTCTGTTTCCTAGTGCAAGTTTGAATTTCCTGCAGTTTTCACTGTAAAACCGAGTTGGAGCTAGTACCTCCCCATATATATATATGGAGAGGAGTTTGCAACTGAAAAGATTCTTTGTGTTCCCAACAAGCTAGGTGAAAGACGGCTTTCACACACACTTATCTCTCAGAACTGAGCATGTGGAGAGTCGTTCGTTCATCAAGCACAAAGGGAACGGGTTTCAGGAGAAACTTTTACTCTGGTTTCTCAGTCTGTTTCCTAGTGCCGGTTTGAAGTTCCTGCAGTTTTCACTGTCAAACCGAGTTGGAGCTAGTACCTCCCCATATATATGTATGGAGTGGAGTTTGCAACTGAAAAGAAACTTTGTGTTCCCAACAAGCTAGGTGAAGGACGGCTTTCACACACACTTATCTCTCAGAACTGAGCATGTGGAGAGTCGTTCTTTCATCTAGCACAAAGGGAACGGGTTGCAGGAGAAACTTTTACTCTGGTTTCTCAGTCTGTTTCCTAGTGCCGGTTTGAAGTTCCTGCAGTTTTTACTGCAAAACAGGGTTGGAGCTAGTACCTCCCCATATATATGTAAGGATTGGAGTTTGCAACTGAAAAGAAACTTTGTGTTCCCAACAAGCTAGGTGAAGGACGGCTTTCACAAACATTTATCTCTCAGAACTGAGCATGTGGAGAGACGTTCGTTCATCTAGCACAAAGGGAATGGGTTGCTGGAGAAACTTTTACTCTGGTTCTGAGTCTGTTTCCTAGTGCCGGTTTGAAGTTCCTGCAGTTTTCACTGTAAAACCGAGTTGGAGCTAGTACCTCCCCATATATATGTATGGAGTGGATTTTGCAACTGAAAAGAAACTTTGTGTTCCCAACAAGCTAGGTGAAGGACGGCTTTCACACACACTTATCACTCAGAACTGAGCATGTGGAGAGACGTTTGTTCATCTAGCACAAAGGGAACGGTTTGCAGGAGAAACTTTTACTCTGGTTTCTCAGTCTGTTTCCTAGTGCCGGTTTGAAGTTCCTGCAGTTTTCACTGTAAAACCGAGTTGGAGCTAGTACCTCCCCATTTATATGTATGGAGTGGAGTTTGCAACTGAAAAGAAACTTTGTGTTCCCAACAAGCTAGGTGAAGGACGGCTTTCACACACACTTAACTCTCAGAACTGAGCATGTGGAGAGACGTTCGTTCATCTAGCACAAAGGGAACGGGTTGCAGGGGAAAGTTTTACTCTGGTTTCTGAGTCTGTTTCCTAGTGCCGGTTTGAAGTTCCTGCAGTTTTCACTGTAAAACCGAGTTGGAGCTTGTACCTCCCCACATATATGTATGGAGTGGAGTTTGCAACTTAAAAGAAACTTTTGTTCCCAACAAGCTAGGTGAAGGACGGCTGTCACACACACTTATCACTCAGATCTGAGCATGTGTAGAGACGTTCGTTCATCTAGCACAAAGGGAACGGGTTGCAGGAGAAACTTTTACTCTGGTTTCTCAGTCTGATTCCTAGTGCCGGTTTGAATTTCCTGCAGTTTTCACTGTAAAACCGAGTTGGAGCTAGTACCTCCCCATATATATTTATGGAGTGGAGTTTGCAAATGTAAAGAAACTTTGTGTTCCCAACAATCTAGGTGAAGGACGGCTTTCACACACACTTATCTCTCAGAACTGAGCATGTGGAGAGACGTTCGTTCATCTAGCACAAAGGGAACGGGTTGCAGGAGAAACTTTTACTCTGGTTTCTCAGTCTTTTTCCTAGTGCCGGTTTGAAGTTTCTGCAGTTTTCACTGTAAAACCGAGTTGGAGCTAGTACCTCCCCATATATATGTATGGAGTGGAGTTTGCAACTGAAAAGAAACTTTTTGTTCCCAACAAGCTAGTTGAAGGACGGCTTTCACACACACTTAACTCTCAGAACAAAGCATGTGGAGAGACGTTCGTTCATCTAGCACAAATGGAACGGGTTGCAGGAGAAACTTTTACTCTGGTTTCTCAGTCTGTTTCCTAGTGCCGGTTTTGCAGTTCCTGAAGTTTTCACTGTAAAACCGAGTTGGAGCTAGTACCTCCCCATATATATGTATGGAGTGGAGTTTGCAACTGAAAAGAAACTTTGTGTTCCCAACAAGCTAGGTGAAGGACGGCTTTCACACACACTTATCTCTCAGAACTGAGTATGTGGAGAGACGTTCGTTCATCTAGCACAAAGGGAACGGGTTGCAGGAGAAACTTTTACTCTGGTTTCTCAGTCTGTTTCCTAGTGCCGGTTTGAAGTTCCTGCAGTTTTCACTAAAAACCGAGTTGGAGCTAGTACCTCCCCCTATGTATGTATGGAGTGTAGATTGCAACTGAAAAGAAACTTTGTGTTCCCAACAAGCTAGGTGAAGGACGGCTTTCACACACACATATCTCTCAGAACTGAGCATCTGGAGAGACGTTCGTTCATCTAGCACAAAGGGAACGGGTTGTAGGAGAAACTTTTACTCTGGTTTCTCAGTCTGTTTCCTAGTGCCGGTTTGAAGTTCCTGCAGTTTTCACTGTAAAACCTAGTTGGAGCTAGTACCTCCCCATATATATATATGGAGTGGAGTTTGCAACTGAAAAGAATCTTTGTGTTCCCAACAAGCTAGGTGAAGGACGGCTTTCACACACACTTATCTCTCAGAACTGAGCATGTGGAGAGACGTTCGTTCATCTAGCACAAAGGGAACGGGTTGCAGGAGAAACTTTTACTCTGGATTCTCAGTCTGTTTCCTAGTGCCGGTTTGAAGTTCCTGCAGTTTTCACTGTAAAACCGAGTTGGAGCTAGTACCTCCCCATATATATGTATGGAGTGGAGTTTGCAACTGAAAAGAAACTTTGTGTTCCCAACAAGCTAGGTGAAGAACGGCTTTCACACACACTTATCTCTCAGAACTGAGCATGTGGAGAGTCGTTCTTTCATCTAGCACAAAGGGAACCGGTTGCAGGAGAAACTTTTACTGTGGTTTCTCAGTCTGTTTCCTAGTGCCGGTTTGAAGTTCCTGCAGTTTTTACTGTAAAACCGAGTTGGAGCTAGTACCTTCCCATATATATGTAAGGAGTGCAGTTTGCAACTGAAAAGAAACTTTGTGTTCCCAACACGCTAGGTGTAGGACGGCTTTCACACACACTTATCTCTCAGAACTGAGCATGTGGAGAGTCGATCTTTCATCTAGCACAAAGGGAACGGGTTGCAGGAGAAAATTTTACTCTGGATTCTCAGTCTGTTTCCTAGTGCCGGTTTGAAGATCCTGCAGTTTTCACTGTAAAACAGAGTTGGAGCTTGTACCTCCCCATATATATGTATGGAGTGGAGTTTGCAACTGAAAAGAAACTTTGTGTTCCCAACAAGCTAGGTGAAGGACGGCTTTCACACACACTTATCTCTCAGAACTGACCATGTGGAGAGACGTTCGTTCATCTAGCACAAAGGGAACGCGTTGCAGGAGAAACTTTTACTCTGGTTTCTGATTCTGTTTCCTAGTGCCGGTTTGAAGTTCCTGCAGTTTTCACTGTAAAACCGAGTTGGAGCTAGTACCTCCCCATATATATGTATGGAGTGGAGTTTGCAACTGAAAAGAAACTTTGTGTTCCCAACAAGCTAGGTGAAGGACGGCTTTCACACACACTTTTCTCTCAGAACTGAGCATGTGGAGAGACGTTCGTTCATCTAGCACAAAGGGAACGGGTTTCAGGAGAAACTTTTACTCTGGTTTCTCAGTCTGTTTCCTAGTGCCGGTTTGAAGTTCCTGCAGTTTTCACTGTAAAACCGAGTTGGAGCTAGTACCACACCATATATATGTATGGATTGGAGTTTGCAACTGGAAAGAAACTTTGTGTTCCCAACAAGCTAGGTGAAGGACGGCTTTCACACACACTTATCTCTCAGAACTGAGCATGTGGAGAGACGTTCGTTCATCTAGCACAGAGGGAACGGGTTGCAGGAGAAACTTTTACTCTGGTTTCTGATTCTGTTTCCTAGTGCCGGTTTGAAGTTCCTGCAGTTTTCACTGTGAAACCGAGTTGGAGCTAGTACCTCCCCATATATTAGTATGGAGTGGAGTTTGCAACTGAAAAGAATCTTTGTGTTCCCAACAAGGTATGTGAAGGACGGCTTTCACACACACTTATCACTCAGAACTGAGCATGTGGAGAGTCGTTCTTTCATCTAGCACAAAGGGAACGTGTTGCAGGAGAAACTTTTACTCTGGTTTCTCAGTCTGTTTCCTAGTGCCGGTTTGAAGTTCCTGCAGTTTTCACTGTAAAACCGAGTTGGAGCTAGTACCTCCCCATATATATGTATGGAGTGGAGTTTGCAACTGAAAAGAAACTTTGTGTTCCCAACAAGCTAGGTGAAGGACGGCTTTCACACACAATTATCTCTCAGAACTGAGCATGTGGAGAGTCGTTCTTTCATCTAGCACAAAGGGAACGTGTTGCAGGAGAAACTTTTACTCTGGTTTCTCAGTCTGTTTCCTAGTGCCGGTTTGAAGTTCCTGCAGTTTTCACTGTAAAACCGAGTTGGAGCTAGTACCTCCCCATATATATGTATGGAGTGGAGTTTGCAACTGAAAAGAAACTTTGTGTTCCCTACAAGCTAGGTGAAGGACGGCTTTCACACACAATTATCTCTCAGAACTGAGCATGTGGAGAGTCGTTCTTTCATCTAGCACAAAGGGAACGGGTTGCAGGAGAAACTTTTACTCTGGTTTCTCAGACTGTTTCCTAGTGCCGGTTTGAAGTTCCTGCAGTTTTTACTGTAAAACCGATTTGGAGATAGTACCTCCCCATATATATGTATGGAGTGGAGTTTGCAACTGAAAGAAACTTTGTGTTCCCAACAAGCTATGTGAAGGACGGCTTTCACACACACTTATCTCTCAGAACTTAGCATGTGGAGAGACGTTCGTTCATCTAGCACAAATGGAACGGGTTGCAGGAGAAACTTTTACTCTGGTTTCTGAGTCTGTTTCCTAGTGCCGGTTTGAAGTTCCTGCAGTTTTCACTGTAAAACCGAGTTGGAGCTAGTACCTCCCCATATATATGTATGGAGTGGAGTTTGCAACTGAAAAGAAACTTTGTGTTCCCAACAAGCTATGTGAAGAACGGCTTTCACACACACTTATCTCTCAGAACTGAGCATGTGGAGAGACGTTCGTTCATCTAGCACAAAGGGAACGGGTTGCAGGAGAAACTTTTACTCTGGTTTCTGAGTCTGTTTCCTAGTGCCGGTTTGAAGTTCCTGCAGTTTTCACTGTAAAACCGAGTTGGAGCTAGTACCTCCCCATATATCTGAATGGACTGGAGTTTGCAACTGAAAAGAAACTTTGTGTTCCCAACAAGCTAGGTGAAGGACGGCTTTCACACACACTTATCTCTCAGAACTGAGCATGTGGAGAGACGTTCGTTCATCTAGCACAAATGGAACGGGTTGCAGGAGAAACTTTTACTCTGGTTCTGAGTCTGTTTCCTAGTGCCGCTTTGAAGTTCCTGCAGTTTTCACTGTAAAACCGAGTTGGAGCTAGTACCTACCCATATATATGTATGGAGTGGATTTTGCAACTGAAAAGAAACTTTGTGTTCCCAACAAGCTAGGTGAAGGACGGCTTTCACACACACTTATCTCTCAGAACTGAGCATGTATAGAGACGTTCGTTCATCTAGCACAAAGGGAACGGGTTGCAGGAGAAACTTTTACTCCGGTTTCTCAGTCTGTTTCCTAGTGCCGGTTTGGAGTTCCTGCAGTTTTCACTGTAAAACCGTGTTGGAGCTAGTAACTCCCCATATATATGTATGGAGTGCAGTTTGCAACTGAAAAGAAAATTTGTGTTCCCAACAAGCTAGGTGAAGGACGGCTTTCACAAACATTTATCTCTCAGAACTGAGCATGTGGAGAGACGTTCGTTCATCTAGCACAAATGGAACGGGTTGCAGGAGGAACTTTTACTCTGTTCTCTCAGTCTGTTTCCTAGTGCCGCTTTGAAGTTCCTGCAGTTTTCACTGTAAAACAGTGTTGGAGCTAGTACCTCCCGATATATATGTATGGAGTGGAGTTTGCTACTGAAAAGAAACTTTGTGTTCCCAAGAAGCTAGGTGAAGGACGGCTTTCACACACACTTATCTCTCAGAACTGAGCATATGGAGAGACGTTCGTTCATCTAGCACAAAGGGAACGGGTTGCAGGAGAAACTTTAACTCCGGTTTCTCAGTCTGTTTCCTAGTGCCGGTTTGAAGTTCCTGCAGTTTTCACTGTAAAACCGAGTTGGAGCTAGTAACTCCCCATATATATGTATGGAGTGGAGTTTGCAACTGAAAAGAAACTTTGTGTTCCCAACAAGCTAGATGAAGGACGGCTTTCACACACACTTATCTCTCAGAACTGAGCATGTGGAGAGACTTTCGTTCATCTAGCACATAGGGAACGGGTAGCAGGAGAAATTTTTACTCTGGTTTCTCAGTCTGTTTCCTAGTGCCGGTTTGAAGTTCCTACAGTTTTCACTGTAAAACCGAGTTGGAGCTAGTACCTCCCCATATATATGTATGGATTGGAGTTTGCAACTGAAAAGAAACTTTGTGTTCCCAACAAGCTAGGTTAAGGACTGTTTCACACACACTTATCTCTCAGAACTGAGCATGTGGAGAGACGTTCGTTCATCTAGCAAAAAGGGAACGGGTTGCAGGAGAAACTTTTACTCTGGTTTCTCAGTCTGTATCCTAGTGCCGGTTTGAAGTTCCTGCAGTTTTCACTGTAAAACCGAGTTGGAGCTAGTACCTCCCCCTATGTATGTATGGAGTGTAGATTGCAACTGAAAAGAAACTTTGTGTTCCCAACAAGCTAGTTGAAGGACGGCTTTCACACACACATATCTCTCAGAACTGAGCATCTGGAGAGACGTTCGTTCATCTAGCACAAAGGGAACGGGTTGTAGGAGAAACTTTTACTCTGGTTTCTCAGTCTGTTTCCTAGTGCCGGTTTGAAGTTCCTGCAGTTTTCACTGTAAAACCTAGTTGGAGCTAGTACCTCCCCATATATATATATGGAGTGGAGTTTGCAACTGAAAAGAATCTTTGTGTTCCCAACAAGCTAGATGTAGGACGGCTTTCACACACACTTATCTCTCAGAACTGAGCATGTGGAGAGTCGTTCGTTCATCTAGCACAAAGGGAACGGGTTGCAGGAGAAACTTTTACTCTGGATTCTCAGTCTGTTTCCTAGTGCCGGTTTGAAGTTCCTGCAGTTTTCACTGTAAAACCGAGTTGGAGCTAGTACCTCCCCATATATATGTATGGAGTGGAGTTTGCAACTGAAAAGAAACTTTGTGTTCCCAACAAGCTAGGTGAAGAACGGCTTTCACACACAATTATCTCTCAGAACTGAGCATGTGGAGAGTCGTTCTTTCATCTAGCACAAAGGGAACCGGTTGAAGGAGAAACTTTTACTGTGGTTTCTCAGTCTGTTTCCTAGTGCCGGTTTGAAGTTCCTGCAGTTTTTACTGTAAAACTGAGTTGGAGCTAGTACCTTCCCATATATATGTATGGAGTGCAGTTTGCAACAGAAAAGAAACTTTGTGTTCCCAACAAGCTAGGTGTAGGACGGCTTTCACACACACTTATCTCTCAGAACTGAGCATGTGGAGAGTCGATCTTTCATCTAGCACAAAGGGAACGGGTTGCAGGAGAAACTTTTACTCTGGATTCTCAGTCTGTTTCCTAGTGCCGGTTTGAAGTTCCTGCAGTTTTCACTGTAAAACCGAGTTGGAGCTAGTACCTCCCCATATATATGTATGGAGTGGAGTTTGCAACTGAAAAGAAACTTTGTGTTCCCAACAAGCTATGTGAAGGACGGCTTTCACACACACTTGTCTCTCAGAATTGAGCATGTGGAGAGACTTTCGTTCATCTAGCACAAAGGGAACGGGTTGCAGGAGAAAGTTTTACTCTGGTTTCTGAGTCTGTTTCCTAGTGCCGGTTTGAAGTTCCTGCAGTTTTCACTGTAAAACCGAGTTGGAGCTAGTACCTCCCCATATATATGTATGGAGTGGAATTTGCAACTGAAAAGAAACTTTGTGTTCCCAACAAGCCATGTGAAGGACGGCTTTCTCACACACTTATCTCTCAGAACTGAGCATGTGGAGAGACGTTCGTTCATCTAGCACAAAGGGAACGGTTTGCCGGAGAAACTTTTACTCTGGTTTCTGAGTCTGTTTCCTAGTGCCGGTTTGAAGTTCCTGCAGATTTCACTGTAAAACCGAGTTGGAACTAGTACCTCCCCATATATATGAATGGACTGGAGTTTGCAACTGAAAAGAAACTTTGTGTTCCCAACAAGCTAGGTGAAGGACGGCTTTCACACACACTTATCTCTCAGAACTGAGCATGTGGAGAGACGTTCGTTCATCTAGCACAAAGGGAACGGGTTGGAGGAGAAACTTTTACTCTGTTTTCTCAGTCTGTTTCCTAGTGCCGCTTTGAAGTTCCTGCCGTTTTCACTGTAAAACCGAGTTGGAGCTAGTACCTCCCCCTATGTATGTATGGAGTGGAGATTGCAACTGAAAAGAAACTTTGTGTTCCCAACAAGCTATTTGAAGGACGGCTTTCACACACACTTATCTCTCAGAACTGAGCATGTGGAGAGACGTTCGTTCATCTAGCACAAAGGGAACGGGTTGCAGGAGAAACTTTTACTCTGGATTCTCAGTCTGTTTCCTAGTGCCAGTTTGAATTTCCTGCAGTTTTCACTGTAAAACCGAGTTGGAGCTAGTACCTCCCCATATATATATATGGAGAGGAGTTTGCAACTGAAAAGAATCTTTGTGTTCCCAACAAGCTAGGTGAAGGACGGCTTTCACACACACTTATCTCTCAGAACTGAGCATGTGGAGAGTCGTTCGTTCATCAAGCACAAAGGGAACGGGTTTCAGGAGAAACTTTTACTCTGGTTTCTCAGTCTGTTTCCTAGTGCCGGTTTGAAGTTCCTGCAGTTTTCACTGTCAAACCGAGTTGGAGCTATTACCTCCCCATATATATGTATGGAGTGGAGTTTGCAACTGAAAAGAAACTTTGTGTTCCCAACAAGCTAGGTGAAGGACGGCTTTCACACACAGTTAACTCTCAGAACTGAGCATGTGGAGAGACGTTCGTTCATCTAGCACAAAGGGAACGGGTTGCAGGGGAAAGTTTTACTCTGGTTTCTGAGTCAGTTTCCTAGTGCCGGTTTGAAGTTCCTGCAGTTTTCACTGTAAAACCGAGTTGGAGCTTGTACCTCCCCACATATATGTATGGAGTGGAGTTTGCAACTGAAAAGAAACTTTTGTTCCCAACAAGCTAGGTGAAGGACGGCTGTCACACACACTTATCACTCAGAACTGAGCATGTGGAGAGACGTTCGTTCATCTAGCACAAAGGGAACGGGTTGCAGGAGAAACTTTTACTCTGGTTTCTCAGTCTGATTCCTAGTGCCGGTTTGAATTTCCTGCAGTTTTCACTGTAAAACCGAGTTGGAGCTAGTACCTCCCCATATATATTTATGGAGTGGAGTTTGCAAATGTAAAGAAACTTTGTGTTCCCAACAAGCTAGGTGAAGGACGGCTTTCACACACACTTATCTCTCAGAACTGAGCATGTGGAGAGACGTTCGTTCATCTAGCACAAAGGGAACGGGTTGCAGGAGAAACTTTTACTCTGGTTTCTCAGTCTGTTTCCTAGTGCCGGTTTTGCAGTTCCTGCATTTTTCACTGTAAAACCGTGTTGGAGCTAGTACCTCCCCATATATATGTATGGAGTGGAGTTTGCAACTGAAAAGAAACTTTGTGTTCCCAACAAGCTAGGTGAAGGACGGCTTTCACACACACTTATCTCTCAGAACTGAGTATGTGGAGAGACGTTCTTTCATCTAGCACAAAGGGAACGGGTTGCAGGAGAAACTTTTACTCTGGTTTCTCAGTCTGTTTCCTAGTGCCGGTTTGAAGTTCCTGCAGTTTTCACTGTAAAACCGAGTTGGAGCTAGTACCTCCCCCTATGTATGTATGGAGTGTAGATTGCAACTGAAAAGAAACTTTGTGTTCCCAACAAGCTAGGTGAAGAACGGCTTTCACACACAATTATCTCTCAGAACTGAGCATGTGGAGAGTCGTTCTTTCATCTAGCACAAAGGGAACCGGTTGAAGGAGAAACTTTTACTGTGGTTTCTCAGTCTGTTTCCTAGTGCCGGTTTGAAGTTCCTGCAGTTTTTACTGTAAAACTGAGTTGGAGCTAGTACCTTCCCATATATATGTATGGAGTGCAGTTTGCAACAGAAAAGAAACTTTGTGTTCCCAACAAGCTAGGTGTAGGACGGCTTTCACACACACTTATCTCTCAGAACTGAGCATGTGGAGAGTCGATCTTTCATCTAGCACAAAGGGAACGGGTTGCAGGAGAAACTTTTACTCTGGATTCTCAGTCTGTTTCCTAGTGCCGGTTTGAAGTTCCTGCAGTTTTCACTGTAAAACCGAGTTGGAGCTAGTACCTCCCCATATATATGTATGGAGTGGAGTTTGCAACTGAAAAGAAACTTTGTGTTCCCAACAAGCTATGTGAAGGACGGCTTTCACACACACTTGTCTCTCAGAATTGAGCATGTGGAGAGACTTTCGTTCATCTAGCACAAAGGGAACGGGTTGCAGGAGAAAGTTTTACTCTGGTTTCTGAGTCTGTTTCCTAGTGCCGGTTTGAAGTTCCTGCAGTTTTCACTGTAAAACCGAGTTGGAGCTAGTACCTCCCCATATATATGTATGGAGTGGAATTTGCAACTGAAAAGAAACTTTGTGTTCCCAACAAGCCATGTGAAGGACGGCTTTCTCACACACTTATCTCTCAGAACTGAGCATGTGGAGAGACGTTCGTTCATCTAGCACAAAGGGAACGGGTTGCAGGGGAAAGTTTTACTCTGGTTTCTGAGTCAGTTTCCTAGTGCCGGTTTGAAGTTCCTGCAGTTTTCACTGTAAAACCGAGTTGGAGCTTGTACCTCCCCACATATATGTATGGAGTGGAGTTTGCAACTGAAAAGAAACTTTTGTTCCCAACAAGCTAGGTGAAGGACGGCTGTCACACACACTTATCACTCAGAACTGAGCATGTGGAGAGACGTTCGTTCATCTAGCACAAAGGGAACGGGTTGCAGGAGAAACTTTTACTCTGGTTTCTCAGTCTGATTCCTAGTGCCGGTTTGAATTTCCTGCAGTTTTCACTGTAAAACCGAGTTGGAGCTAGTACCTCCCCATATATATTTATGGAGTGGAGTTTGCAAATGTAAAGAAACTTTGTGTTCCCAACAAGCTAGGTGAAGGACGGCTTTCACACACACTTATCTCTCAGAACTGAGCATGTGGAGAGACGTTCGTTCATCTAGCACAAAGGGAACGGGTTGCAGGAGAAACTTTTACTCTGGTTTCTCAGTCTGTTTCCTAGTGCCGGTTTTGCAGTTCCTGCATTTTTCACTGTAAAACCGTGTTGGAGCTAGTACCTCCCCATATATATGTATGGAGTGGAGTTTGCAACTGAAAAGAAACTTTGTGTTCCCAACAAGCTAGGTGAAGGACGGCTTTCACACACACTTATCTCTCAGAACTGAGTATGTGGAGAGACGTTCTTTCATCTAGCACAAAGGGAACGGGTTGCAGGAGAAACTTTTACTCTGGTTTCTCAGTCTGTTTCCTAGTGCCGGTTTGAAGTTCCTGCAGTTTTCACTGTAAAACCGAGTTGGAGCTAGTACCTCCCCCTATGTATGTATGGAGTGTAGATTGCAACTGAAAAGAAACTTTGTGTTCCCAACAAGCTAGGTGAAGAACGGCTTTCACACACAATTATCTCTCAGAACTGAGCATGTGGAGAGTCGTTCTTTCATCTAGCACAAAGGGAACCGGTTGAAGGAGAAACTTTTACTGTGGTTTCTCAGTCTGTTTCCTAGTGCCGGTTTGAAGTTCCTGCAGTTTTTACTGTAAAACTGAGTTGGAGCTAGTACCTTCCCATATATATGTATGGAGTGCAGTTTGCAACAGAAAAGAAACTTTGTGTTCCTAACAAGCTAGGTGTAGGACGGCTTTCACACACACTTATCTCTCAGAACTGAGCATGTGGAGAGTCGATCTTTCATCTAGCACAAAGGGAACGGGTTGCAGGAGAAACTTTTACTCTGGATTCTCAGTCTGTTTCCTAGTGCCGGTTTGAAGTTCCTGCAGTTTTCACTGTAAAACCGAGTTGGAGCTAGTACCTCCCCATATATATGTATGGATTGGAGTTTGCAACTGAAAAGAAACTTTGTGTTCCCAACAAGCTATGTGAAGGACGGCTTTCACACACACTTGTCTCTCAGAATTGAGCATGTGGAGAGACTTTCGTTCATCTAGCACAAAGGGAACGGGTTGCAGGAGAAAGTTTTACTCTGGTTTCTGAGTCTGTTTCCTAGTGCCGGTTTGAAGTTCCTGCAGTTTTCACTGTAAAACCGAGTTGGAGCTAGTACCTCCCCATATATATGTATGGAGTGGAATTTGCAACTGAAAAGAAACTTTGTGTTCCCAACAAGCCATGTGAAGGACGGCTTTCTCACACACTTATCTCTCAGAACTGAGCATGTGGAGAGACGTTCGTTCATCTAGCACAAAGGGAACGGTTTGCCGGAGAAACTTTTACTCTGGTTTCTGAGTCTGTTTCCTAGTGCCGGTTTGAAGTTCCTGCAGATTTCACTGTAAAACCGAGTTGGAACTAGTACCTCCCCATATATATGAATGGACTGGAGTTTGCAACTGAAAAGAAACTTTGTGTTCCCAACAAGCTAGGTGAAGGACGGCTTTCACACACACTTATCTCTCAGAACTGAGCATGTGGAGAGACGTTCGTTCATCTAGCACAAAGGGAACGGGTTGGAGGAGAAACTTTTACTCTGTTTTCTCAGTCTGTTTCCTAGTGCCGCTTTGAAGTTCCTGCCGTTTTCACTGTAAAACCGAGTTGGAGCTAGTACCTCCCCCTATGTATGTATGGAGTGGAGATTGCAACTGAAAAGAAACTTTGTGTTCCCAACAAGCTATTTGAAGGACGGCTTTCACACACACTTATCTCTCAGAACTGAGCATGTGGAGAGACGTTCGTTCATCTAGCACAAAGGGAACGGGTTGCAGGAGAAACTTTTACTCTGGATTCTCAGTCTGTTTCCTAGTGCCAGTTTGAATTTCCTGCAGTTTTCACTGTAAAACCGAGTTGGAGCTAGTACCTCCCCATATATATATATGGAGAGGAGTTTGCAACTGAAAAGAATCTTTGTGTTCCCAACAAGCTAGGTGAAGGACGGCTTTCACACACACTTATCTCTCAGAACTGAGCATGTGGAGAGTCGTTCGTTCATCAAGCACAAAGGGAACGGGTTTCAGGAGAAACTTTTACTCTGGTTTCTCAGTCTGTTTCCTAGTGCCGGTTTGAAGTTCCTGCAGTTTTCACTGTCAAACCGAGTTGGAGCTATTACCTCCCCATATATATGTATGGAGTGGAGTTTGCAACTGAAAAGAAACTTTGTGTTCCCAACAAGCTAGGTGAAGGACGGCTTTCACACACAGTTAACTCTCAGAACTGAGCATGTGGAGAGACGTTCGTTCATCTAGCACAAAGGGAACGGGTTGCAGGGGAAAGTTTTACTCTGGTTTCTGAGTCAGTTTCCTAGTGCCGGTTTGAAGTTCCTGCAGTTTTCACTGTAAAACCGAGTTGGAGCTTGTACCTCCCCACATATATGTATGGAGTGGAGTTTGCAACTGAAAAGAAAATTTGTTCCCAACAAGCTAGGTGAAGGACGGCTGTCACACACACTTATCACTCAGAACTGAGCATGTGGAGAGACGTTCGTTCATCTAGCACAAAGGGAACGGGTTGCAGGAGAAACTTTTACTCTGGTTTCTCAGTCTGATTCCTAGTGCCGGTTTGAATTTCCTGCAGTTTTCACTGTAAAACCGAGTTGGAGCTAGTACCTCCCCATATATATTTATGGAGTGGAGTTTGCAAATGTAAAGAAACTTTGTGTTCCCAACAAGCTAGGTGAAGGACGGCTTTCACACACACTTATCTCTCAGAACTGAGCATGTGGAGAGACGTTCGTTCATCTAGCACAAAGGGAACGGGTTGCAGGAGAAACTTTTACTCTGGTTTCTCAGTCTGTTTCCTAGTGCCGGTTTTGCAGTTCCTGCATTTTTCACTGTAAAACCGTGTTGGAGCTAGTACCTCCCCATATATATGTATGGAGTGGAGTTTGCAACTGAAAAGAAACTTTGTGTTCCCAACAAGCTAGGTGAAGGACGGCTTTCACACACACTTATCTCTCAGAACTGAGTATGTGGAGAGACGTTCTTTCATCTAGCACAAAGGGAACGGGTTGCAGGAGAAACTTTTACTCTGGTTTCTCAGTCTGTTTCCTAGTGCCGGTTTGAAGTTCCTGCAGTTTTCACTGTAAAACCGAGTTGGAGCTAGTACCTCCCCCTATGTATGTATGGAGTGTAGATTGCAACTGAAAAGAAACTTTGTGTCCCAACAAGCTAGGTGAAGGACGGCTTTCACACACACATATCTCTCAGAACTGAGCATCTGGAGAGACGTTCGTTCATCTAGCACAAAGGGAACGGGTTGTAGGAGAAACTTTTACTCTGGTTTCTCAGTCTGTTTCCTAGTGCCGGTTTGAAGTTCCTGCAGTTTTCACTGTAAAACCTAGTTGGAGCTAGTACCTCCCCATATATATATATGGAGTGGAGTTTGCAACTGAAAAGAATCTTTGTGTTCCCAACAAGCTAGGTGAAGGACGGCTTTCACACACACTTATCTCTCAGAACTGAGCATGTGGAGAGACGTTCGTTCATCTAGCACAAAGGGAACGGGTTGCAGGAGAAACTTTTACTCTGGATTCTCAGTCTGTTTCCTAGTGCCGGTTTGAAGTTCCTGCAGTTTTCACTGTAAAACCGAGTTGGAGCTAGTACCTCCCCATATATATGTATGGAGTGGAGTTTGCAACTGAAAAGAAACTTTGTGTTCCCAACAAGCTAGGTGAAGAACGGCTTTCACACACACTTATCTCTCAGAACTGAGCATGTGGAGAGTCGTTCTTTCATCTAGCACAAAGGGAACCGGTTGCAGGAGAAACTTTTACTGTGGTTTCTCAGTCTGTTTTCTAGTGCTGGTTTGAAGTTCCTGCAGTTTTTACTGTAAAACCGAGTTGGAGCTAGTACCTTCCCATATATATGTAAGGAGTGCAGTTTGCAACTGAAAAGAAACTTTGTGTTCCCAACAAGCTAGGTGTAGGACGGCTTTCACACACACTTATCTCTCAGAACTGAGCATGTGGAGAGTCGATCTTTCATCTAGCACAAAGGGAACGGGTTGCAGGAGAAAATTTTACTCTGGATTCTCAGTCTGTTTCCTAGTGCCGGTTTGAAGATCCTGCAGTTTTCACTGTAAAACCGAGTTGGAGCTTGTACCTCCCCATATATATGTATGGAGTGGAGTTTGCAACTGAAAAGAAACTTTGTGTTCCCAACAAGCTAGGTGAAGGACGGCTTTCACACACACTTATCTCTCAGAACTGACCATGTGGAGAGACGTTCGTTCATCTAGCACAAAGGGAACGCGTTGCAGGAGAAACTTTTACTCTGGTTTCTGATTCTGTATCCTAGTGCCGGTTTGAAGTTCCTGCAGTTTTCACTGTAAAACCGAGTTGGAGCTAGTACCTCCCCATATATATGTATGGAGTGGAGTTTGCAACTGAAAAGAAACTTTGTGTTCCCAACAAGCTAGGTGAAGGACGGCTTTCACACACACTTTTCTCTCAGAACTGAGCATGTGGAGAGACGTTCGTTCATCTAGCACAAAGGGAACGGGTTTCAGGAGAAACTTTTACTCTGGTTTCTCAGTCTGTTTCCTAGTGCCGGTTTGAAGTTCCTGCAGTTTTCACTGTAAAACCGAGTTGGAGCTAGTACCACACCATATATATGTATGGATTGGAGTTTGCAACTGGAAAGAAACTTTGTGTTCCCAACAAGCTAGGTGAAGGACGGCTTTCACACACACTTATCTCTCAGAACTGAGCATGTGGAGAGACGTTCGTTCATCTAGCACAGAAGGAACGGGTTGCAGGAGAAACTTTTACTCTGGTTTCTCAGTCTGTATCCTAGTGCCGGTTTGAAGTTCCTGCAGTTTTCACTGTGAAACCGAGTTGGAGCTAGTACCTCCCCATATATTAGTATGGAGTGGAGTTTGCAACTGAAAAGAATCTTTGTGTTCCCAACAAGGTATGTGAAGGACGGCTTTCACACACACTTATCACTCAGAACTGAGCATGTGGAGAGTCGTTCTTTCATCTAGCACAAAGGGAACGGGTTGCAGGAGAAACTTTTACTCTGGTTTCTCAGTCTGTTTCCTAGTGCCGGTTTGAAGTTCCTGCAGTTTTCACTGTAAAACCGAGTTGGAGCTAGTACCTCCCCATATATATGTATGGAGTGGAGTTTGCAACTGAAAAGAAACTTTGTGTTCCCAACAAGCTAGGTGAAGGACGGCTTTCACACACACTTATCTCTCAGAACTGAGCATGTGGAGAGTCGTTCTTTCATCTAGCACAAAGGGAACGGGTTGCAGGAGAAACTTTTACTCTGGTTTCTCAGACTGTTTCCTAGTGCCGGTTTGAAGTTCCTGCAGTTTTTACTGTAAAACCGATTTGGAGCTAGTACCTCCCCATATATATGTATGGAGTGGAGTTTGCAACTGAAAGAAACTTTGTGTTCCCAACAAGCTATGTGAAGGACGGCTTTCACACACACTTATCTCTCAGAACTTAGCATGTGGAGAGACGTTCGTTCATCTAGCACAAATGGAACGGGTTGCAGGAGAAACTTTTACTCTGGTTTCTGAGTCTGTTTCCTAGTGCCGGTTTGAAGTTCCTGCAGTTTTCACTGTAAAACCGAGTTGGAGCTAGTACCTCCCCATATATATGTATTGAGTGGAGTTTGCAACTGAAAAGAAACTTTGTGTTCCCAACAAGCTATGTGAAGAACGGCTTTCACACACACTTATATCTCAGAACTGAGCATGTGGAGAGACGTTCGTTCATCTAGCACAAAGGGAACGGGTTGCAGGAGAAACTTTTACTCTGGTTTCTGAGTCTGTTTCCTAGTGCCGGTTTGAAGTTCCTGCAGTTTTCACTGTAAAACCGAGTTGGAGCTAGTACCTCCCCATATATCTGAATGGACTGGAGTTTGCAACTGAAAAGAAACTTTGTGTTCCCAACAAGCTAGGTGAACGACGGCTTTCACACACACTTATCTCTCAGAACTGAGCATGTGGAGAGACGTTCGTTCATCTAGCACAAAGGGAACGGGTTGCAGGAGGAACTTTTACTCTGTTCTCTCAGTCTGTTTCCTAGTGCCGCTTTGAAGTTCCTGCAGTTTTCACTGTAAAACAGTGTTGGAGCTAGTACCTCCCGATATATATGTATGGAGTGGAGTTTGCAACTGAAAAGAAACTTTGTGTTCCCAACAAGCTAGGTGAAGGACGGCTTTCACACACACTTATCTCTCAGAACTGAGCATATGGAGAGACGTTCGTTCATCTAGCACAAAGGGAACGGGTTGCAGGAGAAACTTTAACTCCGGTTTCTCAGTCTGTTTCCTAGTGCCGGTTTGAAGTTCCTGCAGTTTTCACTGTAAAACCGAGTTGGAGCTAGTAACTCCCCATATATATGTATGGAGTGGAGTTTGCAACCTAAAAGAAACTTTGAGTTCCCAACAAGCTAGATGAAGGACGGCTTTCACACACACTTATCTCTCAGAACTGAGCATGTGGAGAGACGTTCGTTCATCTAGCACAAAGGGAACGGGTTGCAGGAGAAACTTTTACTCTGGTTTCTCAGTCTGTATCCTAGTGCCGGTTTGAAGTTCCTGCAGTTTTCACTGTAAAACCGAGTTGGAGCTAGTACCTCCCCCTATGTATGTATGGAGTGTAGATTGCAACTGAAAAGAAACTTTGTGTTCCCAACAAGCTAGTTGAAGGACGGCTTTCACACACACATATCTCTCAGAACTGAGCATCTGGAGAGACGTTCGTTCATCTAGCACAAAGGGAACGGGTTGTAGGAGAAACTTTTACTCTGGTTTCTCAGTCTGTTTCCTAGTGCCGGTTTGAAATTCCTGCAGTTTTCACTGTAAAACCTAGTTGGAGCTAGTACCTCCCCATATATATATATGGAGTGGAGTTTGCAACTGAAAAGAATCTTTGTGTTCCCAACAAGCTAGGTGTAGGACGGCTTTCACACACACTTATCTCTCAGAACTGAGCATGTGGAGAGTCGTTCTTTCATCTAGCACAAAGGGAACCGGTTGCAGGAGAAACTTTTACTGTGGTTTCTCAGTCTGTTTCCTAGTGCCGGTTTGAAGTTCCTGCAGTTTTTACTGTAAAACCGAGTTGGAGCTAGTACCTTCCCATATATATGTATGGAGTGCAGTTTGCAACTGAAAAGAAACTTTGTGTTCCCAACAAGCTAGGTGTAGGACGGCTTTCACACACACTTATCTCTCAGAACTGAGCATGTGGAGAGTCGATCTTTCATCTAGCACAAAGGGAACGGGTTGCAGGAGAAACTTTTACTCTGCATTCTCAGTCTGTTTCCTAGTGCCGGTTTGAAGATCCTGCAGTTTTCACTGTAAAACCGAGTTGGAGCTAGTAACTCCCCATATATATGTATGGATTGGAGTTTGCAACTGAAAAGAAACTTTGTGTTCCCAACAAGCTAGGTTAAGGACTGTTTCACACACACTTATCTCTCAGAACTGAGCATGTGGAGAGACGTTCGTTCATCTAGCACAAAGGGAACGGGTTGCAGGAGAAACTTTTACTCTGGTTTCTCAGTCTGTATCCTAGTGCCGGTTTGAAGTTCCTGCAGTTTTCACTGTAAAACCGAGTTGGAGCTAGTACCTCCCCCTATGTATGTATGGAGTGTAGATTGCAACTGAAAAGAAACTTTGTGTTCCCAACAAGCTAGTTGAAGGACGGCTTTCACACACACATATCTCTCAGAACTGAGCATCTGGAGAGACGTTCGTTCATCTAGCACAAAGGGAACGGGTTGTAGGAGAAACTTTTACTCTGGTTTCTCAGTCTGTTTCCTAGTGCCGGTTTGAAGTTCCTGCAGTTTTCACTGTAAAACCTAGTTGGAGCTAGTACCTCCCCATATATATATATGGAGTGGAGTTTGCAACTGAAAAGAATCTTTGTGTTCCCAACAAGCTAGGTGTAGGACGGCTTTCACACACACTTATCACTCAGAACTGAGCATGTGGAGAGTCGTTCGTTCATCTAGCACAAAGGGAACGGGTTGCAGGAGAAACTTTTACTCTGGATTCTCAGTCTGTTTCCTAGTGCCGGTTTGAAGTTCCTGCAGTTTTCACTGTAAAACCGAGTTGGAGCTAGTACCTCCCCATATATATGTATGGAGTGGAGTTTGCAACTGAAAAGAAACTTTGTGTTCCCAACAAGCTAGGTGAAGAACGGCTTTCACACACACTTATCTCTCAGAACTGAGCATGTGGAGAGTCGTTCTTTCATCTAGCACAAAGGGAACCGGTTGCAGGAGAAACTTTTACTGTGGTTTCTCAGTCTGTTTCCTAGTGCCGGTTTGAAGTTCCTGCAGTTTTTACTGTAAAACCGAGTTGGAGCTAGTACCTTCCCATATATATGTATGGAGTGCAGTTTGCAACTGAAAAGAAACTTTGTGTTCCCAACAAGCTAGGTGTAGGACGGCTTTCACACACACTTATCTCTCAGAACTGAGCATGTGGAGAGTCGATCTTTCATCTAGCACAAAGGGAACGGGTTGCAGGAGAAACTTTTACTCTGGATTCTCAGTCTGTTTCCTAGTGCCGGTTTGAAGATCCTGCAGTTTTCACTGTAAAACCGAGTTGGAGCTTGTACCTCCCCATATATATGTATGGAGTGGAGTTTGCAACTGAAAAGAAACTTTGTGTTCCCAACAAGCTAGGTGAAGGACGGATTTCACACACACTTATCTCTCAGAACTGACCATGTGGAGAGACGTTCGTTCATCTAGCACAAAGGGAACGCGTTGCAGGAGAAACTTTTACTCTGGTTTCTGATTCTGTTTCCTAGTCCGGTTTGAAGTTCCTGCAGTTTTCACTGTAAAACCGAGTTGGAGCTAGTACCACACCATATATATGTATGGATTGGAGTTTGCAACTGGAAAGAAACTTTGTGTTCCCAACAAGCTAGGTGAAGGACGGCTTTCACACACACTTATCTCTCAGAACTGAGCATGTGGAGAGACGTTCGTTCATCTAGCACAGAGGGAACGGGTTGCAGGAGAAACTTTTACTCTGGTTTCTGATTCTGTTTCCTAGTGCCGGTTTGAAGTTCCTGCAGTTTTCACTGTGAAACCGAGTTGGAGCTAGTACCTCCCCATATATTAGTATGGTGTGGAGTTTGCAACTGAAAAGAATCTTTGTGTTCCCAACAAGGTATGTGAAGGACGGCTTTCACACACACTTATCACTCAGAACTGAGCATGTGGAGAGTCGTTCTTTCATCTAGCACAAAGGGAACGGGTTGCAGGAGAAACTTTTACTCTGGTTTCTCAGTCTGTATCCTAGTGCCGGTTTGAAGTTCCTGCAGTTTTCACTGTAAAACCGAGTTGGAGCTAGTACCTCCCCATATATATGTATGGAGTGGAGTTTGCAACTGAAAAGAAACTTTGTGTTCCCAACAAGCTAGGTGAAGGACGGCTTTCACACACACTTATCTCTCAGAACTGAGCATGTGGAGAGTCGTTCTTTCATCTAGCACAAAGGGAACGGGTTGCAGGAGAAACTTTTACTCTGGTTTCTCAGACTGTTTCCTAGTGCCGGTTTGAAGTTCCTGCAGTTTTTACTGTAAAACCGATTTGGAGCTAGTACCTCCCCATATATATGTATGGAGTGGAGTTTGCAACTGAAAAGAAACTTTGTGTTCCCAACAAGCTATGTGAAGGACGGCTTTCACACACACTTATCTCTCAGAACTGAGCATGTGGAGAGACGTTCGTTCATCTAGCACAAATGGAACGGGTTGCAGGAGAAACTTTTACTCTGGTTTCTGAGTCTGTTTCCTAGTGCCGGTTTGAAGTTCCTGCAGTTTTCACTGTAAAACCGAGTTGGAGCTAGTACCTCCCCATATATATGTATGGAGTGGAGTTTGCAACTGAAAAGAAACTTTGTGTTCCCAACAAGCTATGTGAAGAACGGCTTTCACACACACTTATCTCTCAGAACTGAGCATGTGGAGAGATGTTCGTTCATCTAGCACAAAGGGAACGGGTTGCAGGAGAAACTTTTACTCTGGTTTCTGAGTCTGTTTCCTAGTGCCGGTTTGAAGTTCCTGCAGTTTTCACTGTAAAACCGAGTTGGAGCTAGTACCTCCCCATATATCTGAATGGACTGGAGTTTGCAACTGAAAAGAAACTTTGTGTTCCCAACAAGCTAGGTGAAGGACGGCTTTCACACACACTTATCTCTCAGAACTGAGCATGTGGAGAGACGTTCGTTCATCTAGCACAAAGGGAACGGGTTGCAGGAGAAACTTTTACTCTGGTTTCTGAGTCTGTTTCCTAGTGCCGGTTTGAAGTTCCTGCAGTTTTCACTGTAAAACCGAGTTGGAGCTAGTACCTCCCCATATATATGTATGGAGTGGAGTTTGCAACTGAAAATAACTTTGTTTTCCCAACAATCTAGGTGAAGGACGGCTTTCACACCCACTTATCTCTCAGAACTGAGCATGTGGAGAGACTTTCGTTCATCTAGCACAAAGGGAACGGGTTGCAGGAGGAACTTTTACTCTGGTTTCTCAGTCTGTTTCCTAGTGCCGGTTTGAAGTTCCTGCAGTTTTCACTGTAAAACCGAGTTGGAGCTAGTACCTCCCCATATATATGTATGGAGTGGAGTTTGCAACTGAAAAGAAACTTTGTGTTCCCAACAAGCTAGGTAAGGACTGTTTCACACACACTTATCTCTCAGAACTGAGCATGTGGAGAGACGTTCGTTCATCTAGCACAAAGGGAACGGGTTGCAGGAGAAACTTTTACTCTGGTTTCTCAGTCTGTATCCTAGTGCCGGGTTGAAGTTCCTGCAGTTTTCACTGTAATACCGAGTTGGAGCTAGTACCTCCCCATATATATGTATGGAGTGGAGTTTGCAACTGAAAAGAAACTTTGTGTTCCCAACAAGCTAGGTGAAGGACGGCTTTCACACACACTTATCTCTCAGAACTGAGCATGTGGAGAGTCGTTCTTTCATCTAGCACAAAGGGAACGGTTTGCAGGAGAAACTTTTACTCTGGTTTCTCAGTCTGTTTCCTAGTGCCGGTTTGAAGTTCCTGCAGTTTTCACTGTAAAACCGAGTTGGAGCTAGTACCTCCCCATATATGTGTATGGAGTGGAATTTGCAACTGAAAAGAAACTTTGTGTTCCCAACAAGCTAGGTGAAGGACGGCTTTCACACACACTTATCTCTCTGAACTGAGCATGTGGAGAGACTTTCGTTCATCTAGCACAAAGGGAACGGGTTGCAGGAGAAACTTTTACTCTGGTTTCTGAGTCTGTTTCCTAGTGCCGGTTTGAAGTTCCTGCAGTTTTCACTGTAAAACCGAGTTGGAGCTAGTACCTCCCCATATATATGTATGGAGTGGAGTTTGCAACTGAAAATAAACTTTGTTTTCCCAACAAGCTAGGTGAAGGACGGCTTTCACACCCACTTATCTCTCAGAACTGAGCATGTGGAGAGACTTTCGTTCATCTAGCACAAAGGGAACGGGTTGCAGGAGGAACTTTTACTCTGGTTTCTCAGTCTGTTTCCTAGTGCCGGTTTGAAGTTCCTGCAGTTTTCACTGTAAAACCTAGTTGGAGCTAGTACCTCCCGATATATATGTATGGAGTGGAGTTTGCAACTGAAAATAAACTTTGTGTTCCCAACAAGCTAGGTGAAGGACGGCTTTCACACACACTTATCTCTCAGAACTGAGCATGTAGAGAGACGTTCGTTCATCTAGCACAAAGGGAACGGGTTGCAGGAGAAACTTTTACTCTGGTTTCTCAGTCTGCTTCCTAGTGCCGGTTTGAAGTTCCTGCAGTTTTCACTGTAAAACCGAGTTGGAGCTAGTACCTCCCCATATATATGTATGGAGTGGAGTTTGCAACTGAAAAGAAACTTTGTGTTCCCAACAAGCTAGGTGAAGGACGGCTTTCACACACACTTATCTCTCAGAACTGAGCATGTGGAGAGACGTTCGTTCATCTAGCACAAAGGGAACGGGTTGCAGGAGAAACTTTTACTCTGGTTTCTGAGTCTGATTCCTAGTGCCGGTTTGAAGTTCCTGCAGTCTTCACTGTAAAACCGAGTTGGAGCTAGTACCTCCCCATATATCTGAATGGACTGTAGTTTGCAACTGAAAAGATACTTTGTGTTCCCAACAAGCAAGGTGAAGGACGGCTTTCACACACACTTATCTCTCAGAACTGAGCATGTGGAGAGACGTTCGTTCATCTAGCACAAAGGGAACGGGTTGCAGGAGAAACTTTTACTCTGTTTTCTCAGTCTGTTTCCTAGTGCCGCTTTGAAGTTCCTGCAGTTTTCACTGTAAAACCGTGTTGGAGCTAGTACCTCCCGATATATATGTATGGAGTGGAGTTTGCAACTGAAAAGAAACTTTGTGTTCCCAACAAGCTAGGTGAAGGACGGCTTTCACACACACTTATCTCTCAGAATTGAGCATGTGGAGAGACGTTCGTTCATCTAACACAAAGGGAACGGGTTGCAGGAGAAACTTTTACTCTGGTTTCTCAGTCTGTTTCCTAGTGCCGGTTTGAAGTTCCTGCAGTTTACACTGTAAAACCGTGTTGGAGCTAGTAACTCCCCATATATATATATGGAGTGGAGTCTGCAACTGAAAAGAAACTTTGTGTTCCCAACAAGCTAGATGAATGACGGCTTTCACACACACTTATCTCTCAGAACTGAGCATGTGGAAAGACTTTCTTTCATCTAGCACATAGGGAACGGGTTGCAGGAGAAACTTTTACTCTGGTTTCTCAGTCTGTTTCCTAGTGCCGGTTTGAAGTTCCTACAGTTTTCACTGTAAAACCGAGTTGGAGCTAGTACCTCCCCATATATATGTATGGATTGGAGTTTGCAACTGAAAAGAAACTTTGTGTTCCCAACAAGCTAGGTGAAGGACGGTTTCACACACACTTATCTCTCAGAACTGAGCATGTGGAGAGACGTTCGTTCATCTAGCACAAAGGGAACGGGTTGCAGTAGAAACTTTTACTCTGGTTTCTCAGTCTGTATCCTAGTGCCGGTTTGAAGTTCCTGCAGTTTTCACTGTAAAACCGAGTTGGAGCTAGTACCTCCCCATATATATGTATGGAGTGGAGTTTGCAACTGAAAAGAAACTTTGTGTTCCCAACAAGCTAGGTGAAGTACGGCTTTCACACACACTTATCTCTCAGAACTGAGCATGTGGAGAGACGTTCGTTCATCTAGCACAAATGGAACGGGTTGCAGGAGAAACTTTTAATCTGGTTTCTGAGTCTGTTTCCTAGTGCCGGTTTGAAGTTCCTGCAGTTTTCACTGTAAAACCGAGTTGGAGCTAGTATCTCCCCATATATATGTATGGAGTGGAGTTTGCAACCTAAAAGAAACTTTGTGTTCCCAACAAGCTAGGTGAAGGATGGCTTTCACACACATTTATCTCTTAGAACTTAGCATTTGGAGAGTCGTTCGTTCATCTAGCACAAAAGGAACCGGTTGCAGGAGAAACTTTAACTCTGATTTCTCAGTGTGTTTCCTAGCGCCGGTTTGAAGTTCCTGGAGATTTCACTGTAAAATCGTGTTGGATCTGGTAACCCCAATATATATGTAAGGATTGGAGTTTGCAACTGAATAGAAACTTTGTGTTCCCAACAAGCTAGTTGAAGGACGGCTTTCACACACACTTATCTCTCAGAACTCAGCATGTGGAGAGTCGTTCGTTCATCTAGTAAAAAGGGAATGGTTTGCAGGGAAAGTTTTTACTCTGGATTCTCAGTGTGTTTCCTAGTGCCGGTTTGAAGTTCCTGCAGTCTTCACTGTAAAACCGAGTTGGAGCTAGTACCTCCCCATATATCTGAATGGACTGTAGTTTGCAACTGAAAAGAAACTTTGGGTTCCCAAAAAGCTAGGTGAAGGACGGCTTTCACACACACTTATCTCTCAGAACTGAGCATGTGGAGAGACGTTCGTTCATCTAGCACAAAGGGAACGGGTTGCAGGAGAAACTTTTACTCTGTTTTCTCAGTCTGTTTCCTAGTGCCGCTTTGAAGTTCCTGCAGTTTTCACTGTAAAACCGTGTTGGAGCTAGTACCTCCCGATATATATGTATGGAGTGGAGTTTGCAACTGAAAAGAAACTTTGTGTTCCCAACAAGCTAGGTGAAGGACGGCTTTCACACACACTTATCTCTCAGAACTGAGCATGTGGAGAGACGTTCGTTCATCTAACACAAAGGGAACGGGTTGCAGGAGAAACTTTTACTCTGGTTTCTCAGTCTGTTTCCTAGTGCCGGTTTGAAGTTCCTGCAGTTTTCACTGTAAAACCGTGTTGGAGCTAGTAACTCCCCATATATATGTATGGAGTGGAGTCTGCAACTGAAAAGAAACTTTGTGTTCCCAACAAGCTAGATGAATGACGGCTTTCACACACACTTATCTCTCAGAACTGAGCATGTGGAGAGACTTTCTTTCATCTAGCACATAGGGGACGGGTTGCAGGAGAAACTTTTACTCTGGTTTCTTAGTCTGTTTCCTAGTGCCGGTTTGAAGTTCCTACAGTTTTCACTGTAAAACCGAGTTGGAGCTAGTACCTCCCCATATATATGTATGGATTGGAGTTTGCAACTGAAAAGAAACTTTGTGTTCCCAACAAGCTAGGTGAAGGACGGTTTCACACACACTTATCTCTCAGAACTGAGCATGTGGAGAGACGTTCGTTCATCTAGCACAAATGGAACGGGTTGCAGGAGAAACTTTTAATCTGGTTTCTGAGTCTGTTTCCTAGTGCCGGTTTGAAGTTCCTGCAGTTTTCACTGTAAAACCGAGTTGGAGCTAGTATCTCCCCATATATATGTATGGAGTGGATTTTGCAACTGAAAAGAAACTTTGTGTTCCCAACAAGCTAGGTGAAGGATGGCTTTCACACACACTTATCTCTCAGAACTCAGCATGTGGAGAGTCGTTCGTTCATCTAGTAAAAAGGGAATGGTTTGCAGGGGAAGTTTTTACTCTGGATTCTCAGTGTGTTTCCTAGTGCCGGTTTGAAGTTCCTGCAGTTTTCACTGTAAAACCGTGTTGGAGCTAGTAACTCCCCATATATATGTATGGAGTGGAGTTTGCAACTGAAAAGAAACTTTGTGTTCCCAACAAGCTAGATGAATGACGGCTTTCACACACTCTTATCTCTCAGAACTGAGCATGTGGAGAGACGTTCTTTCATCTAGCACAAACGGAACGGGTTGCAGGAGAAACATTTACTCTGGTTTCTCAGTCTGTTTCCTAGTGCCGGTTTGAAGTTCCTGCATTTTTTACTGTAAAACCGAGTTGGAGCTAGTACCTCCCCATATATATGTATGGAGTGGTGTTTGCAACTGAAAAGAAACTTTGTGTTCCCAACAAGCTATTTGAAGGACGGCTTTCACACACAATTATCTCTCAGATCTGAGCATGTGGAGAGACGTTCGTTCATCTAGCACAAAAGGAACGGGTTGCAGGAGAAACTTTTACTCTGGTTTCTCAGTCTGTTTCCTAGTGCCGGTTTGAAGTTCCTGCAGTTTTCACTGTAAAACCGAGTTGGAGCTAGTACCTCCCCATATATATGTATGGAGTGGAGTTTGCAACTGAAAAGAAACTTTGTGTTCCCAACAAGCTAGGTGAAGGACGGCTTTCACACACACTTATCTCTCAGAACTGAGCATGTGGAGAGACGTTCGTTCATCTAGCACAAAGGCAACGGGTTGCAGGAGAAACTTTTACTCTGGTTTCTGAGTCTGTTTCCTAGTGCCGGTTTGAAGTTCCTGCAGTCTTCACTGTAAAACCGAGTTGGAGCTAGTACCTCCCCATATCTCTGAATGGACTGTAGTTTGCAACTGAAAAGAAACTTTGTGTTCCCAACAAGCTAGGTGAAGGACGGCTTTCACACACACTTATCTCTCAGAACTGAGCATGTGGAGAGACGTTCGTTCATCTAACACAAAGGGAACGGGTTGCAGGAGAAACTTTTACTCTGGTTTCTCAGTCTGTTTCCTAGTTCCGGTTTGAAGTTCCTGCAGTTTTCACTGTAAAACCGTGTTGGAGCTAGTAACTCCCCATATATATGTATGGAGTGGAGTCTGCAACTGAAAAGAAACTTTGTGTTCCCAACAAGCTAGATGAATGACGGCTTTCACACACACTTATCTCTCAGAACTGAGCATGTGGAGAGACTTTCGTTCATCTAGCACATAGGGAACGGGTTGCAGGAGAAACTTTTACTCTGGTTTCTCAGTCTGTTTCCTAGTGCCGGTTTGAAGTTCCTACAGTTTTCACTGTAAAACCGAGTTGGAGCTAGTACCTCCCCATATATATGTATGGATTGGAGTTTGCAACTGAAAAGAAACTTTGTGTTCCCAACAAGCTAGGTGAAGGACGGTTTCACACACACTTATCTCTCAGAACTGAGCATGTGGAGAGACGTTCGTTCATCTAGCACAAAGGGAACGGGTTGCAGGAGAAACTTTTACTCTGGTTTCTCAGTCTGTATCCTAGTGCCGGTTTGAAGTTCCTGCAGTTTTCACTGTAAAACCGAGTTGGAGCTACTACCTCCCCATATATATGTATGGAGTGGAGTTTGCAACTGAAAAGAAACTTTGTTTTCCCAACAAGCTAGGTGAAGGACGGCTTTCACACACACTTATCTCTCAGAACTGAGCATGTGGAGAGACGTTCGTTCATCTAGCACAAATGGAACGGGTTGCAGGAGAAACTTTTAATCTGGTTTCTGAGTCTGTTTCCTAGTTCCGGTTTGAAGTTCCTGCAGTTTTCACTGTAAAACCTAGTTGGAGCTAGTACCTCCCCATATATATATATGGAGTGGAGTTTGCAACTGAAAAGAAACTTTGTGTTCCCAACAAGCTAGGTGAAGGACGGCTTTCACACACACTTATCTTTCAGAACTGAGCATGTAGAGAGACGTTCGTTCATCTAGCACAAAGGGAACGGGTTGCAGGAGAAACTTTTTCTCTGGTTTCTCAGTCTGCTTCCTAGTGCCGGTTTGAAGTTCCTGCAGTTTTCACTGTAAAACCGAGTTGGAGCTAGTACCTCCCCATATATATGTATGGAGTGGAGTTTGCAACTGAAAAGAAACTTTGTGTTCCCAACAAGCTAGGTGAAGGACGGCTTTCACACACACTTATCTCTCAGAACTGAGCATGTGGAGAGACGTTCGTTCATCTAGCACAAAGGGAACGGGTTGCAGGAGAAACTTTAACTCTGATTTCTCAGTGTGTTTCCTAGCGCCGGTTTGAAGTTTCTGGAGATTTCACTGTAAAATCGTGTTGGATCTGGTAACTCCCAATATATATGTATGGATTGGAGTTTGCAACTGAAAAGAAACTTTGTGTTCCCAACAAGCTAGGTGAAGGACGGCTTTCACACACACTTATCTCTCAAAACTCAGCATGTGGAGTGTCGTTCGTTCATCTAGTAAAAAGTTAATGGTTTGCAGGGGAAGTTTTTACTCTGGATTCTCAGAGTTTTTCCTAGTGCCGGTTTGAAGTTCCTGCAGTTTTCACTATAAAACCGAGTTGGAGCTAGTACATCCCCATATATATGTATGGAGTGGAGTTTCCAACTGAAAAGAAACTTTTTGTTCCCAACAAGCTAAGTGAAGTACGGCTTTCACACACACTTATTTCTCAGAACTGAGCATGTGGAGAGACGTTCGTTCATCTAGCGCAAAGGGAACTTGTTGCAGGAGAAACTTTTACTCTGTTTTCTCAGTCTGTTTCCTAGTGCCGGTTTGAAGTTCCTGCAGTTTTCACTGTAAAAACGAGTTGGAGTTAGTACCGACCCATATATATGTATGGAGTGGAGTTTGCAACTGAAAAGAAACTTTGTGTTCCCAACAAGCTAGGTGAAGGACGGCTTTCACACACACTTATCTCTCAGAATTGAGCATGTGGAGAGACGTTCGTTCATCTAGCCGAAAGGGAACGGGTTGCAGGAGAAACTTTTACTCTGGTTTCTCAGTCTGTTTCTTAGTGCCGGTTTGAAGTTCCTGCAGTTTTCAGTGTAAAACCGAGTTGGAGCAAGTACCTCCCCATATATATGTTTGGAGTGGAGTTTGCAACTGAAGAGAATCTTTGTGTTCCCAACAAGCTAGGTGAAGGACGGCTTTCACACACACTTATCTCTCAGAACTGAGCATTTGGAGAGACGTTCGTTCATCTAGCACAAAGGGAACGGGTTGCAGGAGAAACTTTAACTCTGATTTCTCAGTGTGTTTCCTAGCGCCGGTTTGAAGTTTCTGGAGATTTCACTGTAAAATCGTGTTGGATCTGGTAATTCCCAATATATATGTATGGATTGGAGTTTGCAACTGAAAAGAAACTTTGTGTTCCCAACAAGCTAGGTGAAGGACGGCTTTCACACACACTTATCTCTCAAAACTCAGCATGTGGAGTGTCGTTCGTTCATCTAGTAAAAAGGGAATGGTTTGCAGGGGAAGTTTTTACTCTGGATTCTCAGAGTTTTTCCTAGTGCCGGTTTGAAGTTCCTGCAGTTTTCACTATAAAACCGAGTTGGAGCTAGTACATCCCCATATATATGTATGGAGTGGAGTTTCCAACTGAAAAGAAACTTTTTGTTCCCAACAAGCTAAGTGAAGTACGGCTTTCACACACACTTATCTCTCAGAACTGAGCATGTGGAGAGACGTTCGTTCATCTAGCGCAAAGGGAACTTGTTGCAGGAGAAACTTTTACTCTGTTTTCTCAGTCTGTTTCCTAGTGCCGGTTTGATGTTCCTGCAGTTTTCACTGTAAAAACGAGTTGGAGTTAGTACCGACCCATATATATGTATGGAGTGGAGTTTGCAACTGAAAAGAAACTTTGTGTTCCCAACAAGCTAGGTGAAGGACGGCTTTCACACACACTTATCTCTCAGAATTGAGCATGTGGAGAGACGTTCGTTCATCTAGCCGAAAGGGAACGGGTTGCAGGAGAAACTTTTACTCTGGTTTCTCAGTCTGTTTCTTAGTGCCGGTTTGAAGTTCCTGCAGTTTTCAGTGTAAAACCGAGTTGGAGCAAGTACCTCCCCATATATATGTTTGGAGTGGAGTTTGCAACTGAAGAGAATCTTTGTGTTCCCAACAAGCTAGGTGAAGGACGGCTTTCACACACAATTATCTCTCAGAACTGAGCATGTGGAGAGACGTTCGTTCATCTAGCACAAAGGGATCGGGTTGCAGGAGAAACTTTTACTCTGGTTTCTCAGTCTGTTTCCTAGTGCCGGTTTGAAGTTCCTGCAGTTTTCACTGTAAAACCGAGTTGGAGCTAGTACCTCCCCATATATAAGTATGGAGTGGAGTTTGCAACTGAAAAGAATCTTTTTGTTCCCAACAAGCTAGGTGAAGGACGGCTTTCACACACACTTATCACTCAGAACTGGGCATGTGGAGAGTCGTTCGTTCATCTAGCACAAAGGGAACGGTTTGCAGGAGAAACTTTTACTCTGGTTTCTCAGTCTGTTTCCTAGTGCCGGTTTGAAGTGCCTGCAGTTTTCACTGTAAAACCGAGTTGGAGCTAGTACCTCCCCATTTATATGTATGGAGTGGAGTTTGCAACTGAAAAGAAACTTTGTGTTCCCAACAAGCTACGTGAAGGACGGCTTTCACACACACTTATCTCTCAGAACTGAGCATGTGGAGAGTCGTTCTTTCATCTAGCACAAAGGGAACGAGTTGCAGGAGAAACTTTTACTCTGGTTTCTCAGTCTGTTTCCTAGTGCCGGTTTGAAGTTCCTGCAGTTTTTACTGTAAAACCGAGTTGGAGCTAGTACCTCCCCATATATATGTATGGAGTGGAGTTTGCAACTGAAAAGAAACTTTGTGTTCCCAACAAGCTATGTGAAGGACGGCTTCCACACACACTTATCTCTCAGAACTGAGCATGTGGAGAGACGTTCGTTCATCTAGCACAAAGGGAACGGGTGGCAGGAGTAACTTTTACTCTGGTTTCTGAGTCTGTTTCCTAGTGCCGGTTTGAAGTTCCTGCAGTCTTCACTGTAAAACCGAGTTGGAGCTAGTACATCCCCATATATCTGAATGGACTGTAGTTTGCAACTGAAAAGATACTTTGTGTTCCCAACAAGCTAGGTGAAGGACGGCTTTCACACACACTTATCTCTCAGAACTGAGCATGTGGAGAGACGTTCGTTCATCTAGCACAAAGGGAACGGGTTGCAGGAGAAACTTTTACTCTGTTTTCTCAGTCTGTTTCCTAGTGCCGCTTTGAAGTTCCTGCAGTTTTCACTGTAAAACCGTGTTGGAGCTAGTACCTCCCGATATATATGTATGGAGTGGAGTTTGCAACTGAAAAGAAACTTTGTGTTCCCAACAAGCTAGGTGAAGGACGGCTTTCACACACACTTATCTCTCAGAACTGAGCATGTGGAGAGACGTTCGTTCATCTAACACAAAGGGAACGGGTTGCAGGAGAAACTTTTACTCTGGTTTCTCAGTCTGTTTCCTAGTGCCGGTTTGAAGTTCCTGCAGTTTTCACTGTAAAACCGTGTTGGAGCTAGTAACTCCCCATATATATATATGGAGTGGAGTCTGCAACTGAAAAGAAACTTTGTGTTCCCAACAAGCTAGGTGAATGACGGCTTTCACACACACTTATCTCTCAGAACTGAGCATGTGGAAAGACTTTCTTTCATCTAGCACATAGGGAACGGGTTGCAGGAGAAACTTTTACTCTGGTTTCTCAGTCTGTTTCCTAGTGCCGGTTTGAAGTTCCTACAGTTTTCACTGTAAAACCGAGTTGGAGCTAGTACCTCCCCATATATATGTATGGATTGGAGTTTGCAACTGAAAAGAAACTTTGTGTTCCCAACAAGCTAGGTGAAGGATGGTTTCACACACACTTATCTCTCAGAACTGAGCATGTGGAGAGACGTTCGTTCATCTAGCACAAAGGGAACGGGTTGCAGGAGAAACTTTTACTCTGGTTTCTCAGTCTGTATCCTAGTGCCGGTTTGAAGTTCCTGCAGTTTTCACTGTAAAACCGATTTGGAGCTAGTACCTCCCCATATATATGTATGGAGTGGAGTTTGCAACTGAAAAGAAACTTTGTGTTCCCAACAAGCTAGGTGAAGGACGGCTTTCACACACACTTATCTCTCAGAACTGAGCATGTGGAGAGACGTTCGTTCATCTAGCACAAATGGAACGGGTTGCAGGGGAAACTTTTAATCTGGTTTCTGAGTCTGTTTCCTAGTGCCGGTTTGAAGTTCCTGCAGTTTTCACTGTAAAACCGAGTTGGAGCTTGTATCTCCCCATATATATGTATGGAGTGGAGTTTGCAACCTAAAAGAAACTTTGTGTTCCCAACAAGCTAGGTGAAGGATGGCTTTCACACACACTTATCTCTTAGAACTTAGCATTTGGAGAGTCGTTCGTTCATCTAGCACAAAAGGAACCGGTTGCAGGAGAAACTTTAACTCTGATTTCTCAGTGTGTTTCCTAGCGCCGGTTTGAAGTTCCTGGAGATTTCACTGTAAAATCGTGTTGGATCTGGTAACTCCCAATATATATGTAAGGATTGGAGTTTGCAACTGAATAGAAACTTTGTGTTCCCAACAAGTTAGGTGAAGGACGGCTTTCACACACACTTATCTCTCAGAACTCAGCATGTGGAGAGTCGTTCGTTCATCTAGTAAAAAGGGAATGGTTTGCAGGGGAAGTTTTTACTCTGGATTCTCAGTGTGTTTCCTAGTGCCGGTTTGAAATTCCTGCAGTTTTCACTATAAAACCAAGTTGGAGCTAGTACATCCCCATATATATGTATGGAGTGGAGTTTCCAACTGAAAAGAAACTTTTTGTTCCCAACCAGCTAGGTGAAGGACGGCTTTCACACACACTTATCTCTCAGAACTGAGCATGTGGAGAGACGTTCGTTCATCTAGCACAAAGGGAACGGGTTGCAGGAGAAACTTTTACTCTGTTTTCTCAGTCTGTTTCCTAGTGCCGCTTTGAAGTTCCTGCAGTTTTCTCTGTAAAACCGTGTTGGAGCTAGTACCTCCCGATATATATGTATGGAGTGGAGTTTGCAACTGAAAAGAAACTTTGTGTTCCCAACAAGCTAGGTGAAGGACGGCTTTCACACACACTTATCTCTCAGAAATGAGCATGTGGAGAGACGTTCGTTCATCTAACACAAAGGGAACGGGTTGCAGGAGAAACTTTTACTCTGGTTTCTCAGTCTGTTTCCTAGTGCCGGTTTGAAGTTCCTGCAGTTTTCACTGTAAAACCGTGTTGGAGCTAGTAACTCCCCATATATATGTATGGAGTGGAGTTTGCAACTGAAAAGAAACTTTGTGTTCCCAAGAAGCTAGATGAATGACGGCTTTCACACACACTTATCTCTCAGAACTGAGCATGTGGAGAGTCGTTCTTTCATCTAGCACAAACGGAACGGGTTGCAGGAGAAACTTTTACTCTGGTTTCTCAGTCTGTTTCCTAGTGCCGGTTTGAAGTTCCTGCATTTTTTACTGTAAAACCGAGTTGGAGCTAGTACCTCCCCATATATATGTATGGAGTGGAGTTTGCAACTGAAAAGAAACTTTGTGTTCCCAACAAGCTATTTGAAGGACGGCTTTCACACACAATTATCTCTCAGAACTGAGCATGTGGAGAGACGTTCGTTCATCTAGCACAAAGGGAACGGGTTGCAGGAGAAACTTTTACTCTGGTTTCTGAGTCTGTTTCCTAGTGCCGGTTTGAAGTTCCTGCAGTTTTCACTGTAAAACCGAGTTGGAGCTAGTACCTCCCCATATATATGTATGGAGTGGAGTTTGCAACTGAAAAGAAACTTTGTGTTCCCAACAAGCTAGGTGAAGGACGGCTTTCACACACACTTATCTCTCAGAACTGAGCATGTGGAGAGACGTTCGTTCATCTAACACAAAGGGAACGGGTTGCAGGAGAAACTTTTACTCTGGATTCTCAGTCTGTTTCCTAGTGCCGCTTTGAAGATCCTGCAGTTTTCACTGTAAAACCGTGTTGGAGCTAGTACCTCCCGATATATATGTATGGAGTGGAGTTTGCAACTGAAAAGAAACTTTGTGTTCCCAACAAGCTAGGTGAAGGATGGCTTTCACACACACTTATCTCTCAGAACTGAGCATGTGGAGAGACGTTCGTTCATCTAACACAAAGGGAACGGGTTGCAGGAGAAACTTTTACTCTGGTTTCTCAGTCTGTTTCCTAGTTCCGGTTTGAAGTTCCTGCAGTGTTCACTGTAAAACCGTGTTGGAGCTAGTAACTCCCCATATATATGTATGGAGTGGAGTCTGCAACTGAAAAGAAACTTTGTGTTCCCAACAAGCTAGATGAATGACGGCTTTCACACACACTTATCTCTCAGAACTGAGCATGTGGAGAGACTTTCGTTCATCTAGCACATAGGGAACGGGTTGCAGGAGAAACTTTTACTCTGGTTTCTCAGTCTGTTTCCTAGTGCCGGTTTGAAGTTCCTACAGTTTTCACTGTAAAACCGAGTTGGAGCTAGTACCTCCCCATATATATGTATGGATTGGAGTTTGCAACTGAAAAGAAACTTTGTGTTCCCAACAAGCTAGGTGAAGGACGGTTTCACACACACTTATCTCTCAGAACTGAGCATGTGGAGAGACGTTCGTTCATCTAGCACAAAGGGAACGGGTTGCAGGAGAAACTTTTACTCTGGTTTCTCAGTCTGTATCCTAGTGCCGGTTTGAAGTTCCTGCAGTTTTCACTGTAAAACCGAGTTGGAGCTAGTACCTCCCCATATATATGTATGGAGTGGAGTTTGCAAGTGAAAAGAAACTTTGTGTTCCCAACAAGCTAGGTGAAGGACGGCTTTCACACACACTTATCTCTCAGAACTGAGCATGTGGAGAGACGTTCGTTCATCTAGCACAAATGGAACGGGTTGCAGGAGAAACTTTTAATCTGGTTTCTGAGTCTGTTTCCTAGTGCCGGTTTGAAGTTCCTGCAGTTTTCACTGTAAAACTGAGTTGGAGCTAGTATCTCCCCATATATATGTATGGAGTGGAGTTTGCAACTGAAAAGAAACTTTGTGTTCCCAACAAGCTAGGTGAAGGATGGCTTTCACACACACTTATCTCTCAGAACTTAGCATTTGGAGAGTCGTTCGTTCATCTAGCACAAAAGGAACCGGTTGCAGGAGAAACTTTAACTCAGATTTCTCAGTGTGTTTCCTAGCGCCGGTTTGAAGTTCCTGGAGATTTCACTGTAAAATCGTGTTGGATCTGGTAACTCCCAATATATATGTAAGTATTGGAGTTTGCAACTGAATAGAAACTTTGTGTTCCCAACAAGCTATGTGCAGGACGGCTTTCACACACACTTATCTCTCAGAACTCAGCATGTGGAGAGTCGTTCGTTCATCTAGTAAAAAGGGAATGGTTTGCAGGGGAAGTTTTTACTCTGGATTCTCAGTGTGTTTCCTAGTGCCGGTTTGAAGTTCCTGCAGTTTTCACTATAAAACCGAGTTGGAGCTAGTACATCCCCATATATATGTATGGAGTGGAGTTTCCAACTGAAAAGAAACTTTTTGTTCCCAACAAGCTAGGTGAAGGACGGCTTTCACACACACTTATCTCTCAGAATTGAGCATGTGGAGAGACGTTCGTTCATCTAGCCGAAAGGGAACGGGTTGCAGGAGAAACTTTTACTCTGGTTTCTCAGTCTGTTTCTTAGTGCTGGTTTTAAGTTCCTGCAGTTTTCAGTGTAAAACCGAGTTGGAGCAAGTACCTCCCCATATATAAATTTGGAGTGGAGTTTGCAACTGAAGAGAATCTTTGTGTTCCCAACAAGCTAGGTGAAGGACGGTTTCACACACACTTATCTCTCAGAACTGAGCATGTGGGGAGACGTTCGTTCATCTAGCACAAAGGGAACGGGTTGCAGGAGAAACTTTTACTCTGGTTTCTCAGTCTGTATCCTAGTGCCGGTTTGAAGTTCCTGCAGTTTTCACTGTACAACCGAGTTGGAGCTACTACCTCCCCATATATATGTATTGAGTGGAGTTTGCAACTGAAAAGAAACTTTGTTTTCCCAACAAGCTAGGTGAAGGACGGCTTTCACACACACTTATCTCTCAGAACTGGGCATGTGTAGAGACGTTCGTTCATCTAGCACAAATGGAACGGGTTGCAGGAGAAACTTTTAATCTGGTTTCTGAGTCTGTTTCCTAGTGCCGGTTTGAAGTTCCTGCAGTTTTCACTGTAAAACCGAGTTGGAGCTAGTATCTCCCCATATATATGTATGGAGTGGAGTTTGCAACTGAAAAGAAACTTTGTGTTCCCAACAAGCTAGGTGAAGGATGGCTTTCACACACACTTATCTCTCAGAACTTAGCATTTGGAGAGTCGTTCGTTCATCTAGCACAAAAGGAACCGGTTGCAGGAGAAACTTTAACTCAGATTTCTCAGTGTGTTTCCTAGCGCCGGTTAGAAGTTCCTGGAGATTTCACTGTAAAATCGTGTTGGATCTGGTAACTCCCAATATATATGTAAGGATTGGAGTTTGCAACTGAAGAGAATCTTTGTGTTCCCAACAAGCTAGGTGAAGGACGGCTCTCACACACACTTATCTCTCAGAACAGAGCATGTGGAGAGACGTTCGTTCATCTAGCACAAAGGGAACGGGTTGCAGGAGAAACTTTTACTCTGGTTTCTCAGTCTGTTTCCCAGTGCCGGTTTGAAGTTCCTGTAGTTTTCACTGTAAAACCGAGTTGGAGCTAGTACCTCCCCATAAAAATGTATGGAGTGGAGTTTGCAACTGAAATGAAACTTTGTGTTCCCAACAAGCTAGGGGGAGGACGGCTTTCACACAGACTTATCTCTCAGAACTGGGCATGTGGAGAGACGTTCGTTCATCTAGCACAAAGGGAACGGGTTGCAGGAGAAACTTTTACTCTGGTTTCTCAGTCTGTTTCCTAGTGCCGGTATGAAGTTCCTGCAGTTTTCCCTGTAAAACCGAGTTGGAGTTAGTACCTCCCCATATAAATGTATGGAGTGGAGTTGGCAACTGGAAAGAAACTTTGTGTTCCCAACAAGCTATGTGAAGGATGGCTTTCACACACACTTATCTCTCAGAACTGAGCATGTGGAGAGACGTACTTTCATCTAGCACAAAGGGAACGGGTTGCAGGGGAAACTTTTACTCTGGTTTCTGAGTCTGTTTCCTAGTGCCGGTTTGAAGTTCCTGCAGTTTTCACTGTAAAACCGAGTTGGAGTTAGTACCTCCCCATATAAATATATGGAGTGGAGTTTGCAACTGAAAAGAAACTTTGTGTTCCCAACAAGCTAGGTGAATGACGGCTTTCACACGCACATACCACTCAGAACTGAGCATGTGGAGAGACGTCCTTTCATCTAGCACAAAGGGAACGGGTTGCAGGAGAAACTTTTATTCTGGTTTCTCAGTCTGTTTCCTAGTGCCGGTTTGAAGTTCCTGCAGTTTTCACTGTAAAACCGTGTTGGAGCTAGTAACTCCCCATATATATGTATGGAGTGGATTTTGCAACTGAAAAGAAACTTTGTGTTCCCAACAAGCTAGGTGAAGGACGGCTTTCACACACACTTATCTCTCAGAATTGAGCATGTGGAGAGACGTTCGTTCATCTAGCCGAAAGGGAACGGGTTGCAGGAGCAACTTTTACTCAGGTTTCTCAGTCTGTTTCTTAGTGCCGGTTTGAAGTTCCTGCAGTTTTCAGTGTAAAACCGAGTTGGAGCAAGTACCTCCCCATAAATATGTTTGGAGTGGAGTTTGCAACTGAAGAGAATCTTTGTGTTCCCAACAAGCTAGGTGAAGGACGGCTCTCACACACACTTATCTCTCAGAACAGAGCATGTGGAGAGACGTTCGTTCATCTAGCACATAGGGAACGGGTTGCAGGAGAAACTTTTTCTCTGGTTTCTCAGTCTGTTTCCTAGTGCCGGTTTGAAGTTCCTGCAGTTTTCACTGTAAAACAGATTTGGAACTAGTACCTCCCCATATAAATGAATGGAGTGGAGTTTGCAACTGAAAAGAAACTTTGTGTTCCCAACAAGCTAGGTGAAGGACGGCTTTCACACACACTTATCTCTCAGAACTGAGCATGTGGAGAGACGTTCGTTCATCTAGCACAAAGGGAACGGGTTGCAGGAGAAACTTTTACTCTGGTTTCTCAGTCTGTTTCCCAGTGCCGGTTTGAAGTTCCTGTAGTTTTCACTGTAAAACCGAGTTGGAGCTAGTACCTCCCCATATAAATGTATGGAGTGGAGTTTGCAACTGAAATGAAACTTTGTGTTCCCAACAAGCTAGGTGGAGGACGGCTTTCACACAGACTTATCTCTCAGAACTGGGCATGTGGAGAGACGTTCGTTCATCTAGCACAAAGGGAACGGGTTGCAGGAGAAACTTTTACTCTGGTTTCTCAGTCTGTTTCCTAGTGCCGGTTTGAAGTTCCTGAAGTTTTCACTGTAAAACCGAGTTGGAGTTAGTACCTCCCCATATAAATGTATGGAGTGGAGTTTGCAACTGAAAAGAAACTTTGTGTTCCCAACAAGCTAGGTGAATGACGGCTTTCATACACACATACCTCTCAGAACTGAGCATGTGGAGAGACGTCCTTTCATCTAGCACAAAGGGAACGGGTTGCAGGAGAAACTTTTACTCTGGTTTCTCAGTCTGTTTCCTAGTGCCGGTTTGATGTTCCTGCAGTTTTCACTGTAAAACCGAGTTGGAGCTAGTACCTCCCCATATATATGTATGGAGTGGAGTTTGCAACTGAAAAGAAACTTTGTGTTCCCAACAAGCTATGTGAAGGACGGCTTTCACACACACTTATCTCTCAGAACTGAGCATGTGGAGAGACGTTCGTTCATCTAGCACAAAGGGAACGGGTTGCAGGAGAAACTTTTACTCTGGTTTCTGAGTCTGTTTCCTAGTGCCGGTTTGAAGTTCCTGCAGTTTTCTCTGTAAAACCGAGTTGGAGCTAGTACCTCCCCATATATATGAATGGACTGGAGTTTGCAAGTGAAAAGAAACTTTGTGTTCCCAACAAGCTAGGTGAAGGACGGCTTTCACACACACTTATCTCTCAGAACTGAGCATGTGGAGAGACGTTCGTTCATCTAGCACAAAGGGAACGGGTTGCAGGAGAAACTTTTACTCTGGTTTCTCAGTCTGTTTCCTAGTGCCGGTTTGAAGTTCCTACAGTTTTCACTGTAAAACCGAGTTGGAGCTTGTACCTCCCCATATAAATGTATGGAGTGGAGTTTGCAACTGAAAAGAAACTTTGTGTTCCCAACAAGCTAGGTGAATGACGGCTTTCACACACACATACCTCTCAGAACTGAGCATGTGGAGAGACGTCCTTTCATCTAGCACATAGGGAACGGGTTGCAGGAGAAACTTTTACTCTGGTTTCTCAGTTTGTTTCCTAGTGCCGGTTTGAAGTTCCTGCAGTTTTCAGTGTAAAACCGAGTTGGAGCTAGTACCTCCCCATATATATGAATGGAGTGGAGTTTGCAACTGAAAAGAAACTTTGTGTTCCCAACAAGCTAGGTGAAGGACGGCTTTCACACACACATATCTCTCAGAACTGAGCATGTGGAGAGACGTTCGTTCATCTAGCACAAAGGGAAGGGGTTTCAGGAGAAACTTTTACTCTGGTTTCTCAGTCTGTTTCCTAGTGCCGCTTTGAAGTTCCTGCAGTTTTCACTGTAAAACCGTTTTGGAGCTAGTAACTCCCCATATATATGTATGGAGTGGAGTTTGAAACTGAAAAGAAACTTTGTGTTCCCAACAAGCTAGGTGAAGGACGGCTTTCACACACACTTATCTCTCAGAACTGAGCATGTGGAGAGACGTTTGTTCATCTAGCACAAAGGGAACGGGTTGCAGGAGAAACTTTTACTCTGGTTTCTCAGTCTGTTTCCTAGTGCCGGTTTGAAGTTCCTGCAGTTTTCACTGTAAAACTATGTTGGAGCTAGTAACTCCCCATATATATGTATGGAGTGGATTTTGCAACTGAAAAGAAACTTTGTGTTCCCAACAAGCTAGGTGAAGGACGGCTTTCACACACACTTATCTCTCAGAACTGAGCATGTGGAGAGACGTTCGTTCATCTAGCACAAAGGGAACGGGTTGCAGGAGAAACTTTTACTCTGGTTTCTGAGTCTGTTTCCTAGTGCCGGTTTGAAGTTCCTGCAGTTTTGTCTGTAAAACCGAGTTGGAGCTAGTACCTCCCCATATATATGAATGGAGTGGAGTTTGCAACTGAAAAGAAACTTTGTGTTCCCAACAAGCTATGTGAAGGACGGCTTTCACACACACTTATCTCTCAGATCTGAGCATGTGGAGAGACGTTCGTTCATCTAGCACATAGGGAACGGATTGCAGGAGAAACTTTTACTCTGGTTTCTCAGTCTGTTTCCTAGAGCCGGTTTGAAGTTCCTACAGTTTTCACTGTAAAACCGAGTTGGAGCTAGTACCTGCCCATATAAATGTATGGAGTGGAGTTTGCAACTGAAAAGAAACTTTGTGTTCCCAACAAGCTAGGTGAATGACGGCTTTCACACACACATACCTCTCAGAACTGAGCATGTGGAGAGACGTCCTTTCATCTAGCACAAAGGGAACGGGTTGCAGGAGAAACTTTTACTCTGGTTTCTCAGTCTGTTTCCTAGTGCCGGTTTGAAGTTCCTGCAGTTTTCACTCTAAAACCGAGTTGGAGCTAGTACCTCCCCATATATATGAATGGAGTTTAGTTTGCAACTGAAAAGAAACTTTGTGTTCCCAACAAGCTAGGTGAAGGACGGCTTTCACACACACATATCTCTCAGAACTGAGCATGTGGAGAGACGTTCGTTCATCTAGCACAAAGGGAACGGGTTGCAGGAGAAACTTTTACTCTGGTTTCTCAGTCTGTTTCCTAGTGCCGGTTTGAAGTTCCTGCAGTTTTCACTGTAAAACCTAGTTGGAGCTAGTACCTCCCCATATATATGTATGGATTGGAGTTTGCAACTGAAAAGAAACTTTGTGTTCCCAACAAGCTAGGTGAAGGACGGCTGTCACACACACTTATCTCTCAGAACTGAGCATGTGGAGAGACTTTCGTTCATCTAGCACAAAGGGAACGGGTTGCAGGAGAAACTTTTACTCTGGTTTCTCAGTCTGTTTCCTAGTGCCGGTTTGAAGTTCCTGCAGTTTTCACTGTAAAACCGAGTTGGAGCTTGTACCTTCCCATATATATGTATGGAGCGGAGTTTGCATCTGAAAAGAAACTTTGTGTTCCCAACAAGCTAGGTGAATGAAGGCTTTCACACACACATACCTCTCAGAACTGAGCATGTGGAGAGACGTCCTTTCATCTAGCACAAAGGGAACGGGTTGCAGGAGAAACTTTTACACTGGTTTCTCAGTCTGTTTCCTACTGCCGGTTTGAAGTTCCTGCAGTTTTCACTGTAAAACCGAGTTGGAGCTAGTACCTCCCCATATATATGAATGGAGTGGGGTTTGCAACTGAAAAGAAACTTTGTGTTCCCAACAAGCTAGGTGAAGGACGGCTTTCACACACACTTATCTCTCAGAACTGAGCATGTGGAGAGACGTTCGTTCATCTAGCACAAAGGGAACGGGTTGCAGGAGAAACTTTTACTCTGGTTTCTCAGTCTGTTTCCTAGTGCCGCTTTGAATTTCCTGCAGTTTTCACTGTAAAACCGTGTTGGAGCTAGTAACTCCCCATATATATGTATGGAGTGGAGTTTGCAACTGAAAAGAAACTTTGTGTTCCCAACAAGCTAGGTGAAGGACGGCTTTCACACACACTTATCTCTCAGAACTGAGCATGTGGAGAGACGTTCGTTCATCTAGCACAAAGGGAACGGGTTGCAGGAGAAACTTTTACTCTGGTTTCTCAGTCTGTTTCCTAGTGCCGGTTTGAAGTTCCTGCAGTTTTCACTGTAAAACCATGTTGGAGCTAGTAACTCCCCATATATATGTATGGAGTGGAGTTTGCAACTGAAAAGAAACTTTGTGTTCCCAACAAGCTAGGTGAAGGACGGCTTTCACACACACTTATCTCTCAGAACTGAGCATGTGGAGAGACGTTCGTTCATCTAGCACATAGGGAACGGGTTGCAGGAGAAACTTTTACTCTGGTTTCTCAGTCTGTTTCCTAGTGCCGGTTTGAAGTTCCTGCAGTTTTCACTGTAAAACCGAGTTGGAGCTAGTACCTCCCCATATATATGTATGGATTGGAGTTTGCAACTGAAAAGAAACTTTGTGTTCCCAACAAGCTAGGTGAAGGACGGCTTTCACACACACTTATCTCTCAGAACTTAGCATGTGGAGAGATGTTCGTTCATCTAGCACAAAGGGAACGGGTTGCAGGAGAAACTTTTACTCTGGTTTCTCAGTCTGTTTCCTAGTGCCGGTTTGAAGTTCCTGCAGTTTTCACTGTAAAACCGAGTTGGAGCTAGTACCTCCCCATATATATGTATGGAGTGGAGTTTGCAAGTGAAAAGAAACTTTGTGTTCCCAACAAGCTACGTGAAGGACGGCTTTCACACACACTTATCTCTCAGAACTGAGCATGTGCAGAGGCGTTCGTTCATCTAGCACAAAGGGAACGGGTTGCAGGAGAAACTTTTACTCTGGTTTCTCAGTCTGCTTCCTACTTCCGGTTTGAAGTTCCTGCAGTTTTCACTGTAAAACCGAGTTTGGGCTAGTACCTCCCCATATATATGTATGGATTGGAGTTTGCAACTGAAAAGAAACTTTGTGTTCCCAACAAGCTAGGTGAAGGACGGCTGTCACACACACTTATATCTCAGAACTGAGCATGTGGAGAGACTTTCGTTCATCTAGCACAAAGGGAACGGGTTGCAGGAGAAACTTTTACTCTGGTTTCTCAGTCTGTTTCCTAGTGCCGGTTTGAAGTTCCTGCAGTTTTCACTGTAAAACCGAGTTGGAGCTTGTACCTTCCCATATATATGTATGGAGCGGAGTTTGCATCTGAAAAGAAACTTTGTGTTCCCAACAAGCTAGGTGAATGAAGGCTTTCACACACACATACCTCTCAGAACTGAGCATGTGGAGAGACGTCCTTTCATCTAGCACAAAGGGAACGGGTTGCAGGAGAAACTTTTACACTGGTTTCTCAGTCTGTTTCCTAGTGCCGGTTTGAAGTTCCGGCAGTTTTCACTGTAAAACCGAGTTGGAGCTAGTACCTCCCCATATATATGAATGGAGTGGGGTTTGCAACTGAAAAGAAACTTTGTGTTCCCAACAAGCTAGGTGAAGGACGGCTTTCACACACACTTATCTCTCAGAACTGAGCATGTGGAGAGACGTTCGTTCATCTAGCACAAAGGGAACGGGTAATAGGAGAAACTTTTACTCTGGTTTCTCAGTCTGTTTCCTAGTGCCGCTTTGAATTTCCTGCAGTTTTCACTGTAAAACCGTGTTGGAGCTAGTAACTCCCCATATATATGTATGGAGTGGAGTTTGCAACTGAAAAGAAACTTTGTGTTCCCAACAAGCTAGGTGAAGGACGGCTTTCACACACATTTATCTCTCAGAACTGAGCATGTGGAGAGACGTTCGTTCATCTAGCACAAAGGGAACGGGTTGCAGGAGAAACTTTTACTCTGGTTTCTCAGTCTGTTTCCTAGTGCCGGTTTGAAGTTCCTGCAGTTTTCACTGTAAAACCATGTTGGAGCTAGTAACTCCCCATATATATGTATGGAGTGGAGTTTGCAACTGAAAAGAAACTTTGTGTTCCCAACAAGCTAGGTGAAGGACGGCTTTCACACACACTTATCTCTCAGAACTGAGCATGTGGAGAGACGTTCGTTCATCTAGCACATAGGGAACGGGTTGCAGGAGAAACTTTTACTCTGGTTTCTCAGTCTGTTTCCTAGTGCCGGTTTGAAGTTCCTGCAGTTTTCACTGTAAAACCGAGTTGGAGCTAGTACCTCCCCATATATATGTATGGATTGGAGTTTGCAACTGAAAAGAAACTTTGTGTTCCCAACAAGCTAGGTGAAGGACGGCTTTCACACACACTTATCTCTCAGAACTTAGCATGTGGAGAGATGTTCGTTCATCTAGCACAAAGGGAACGGGTTGCAGGAGAAACTTTTACTCTGGTTTCTCAGTCTGTTTCCTAGTGCCGGTTTGAAGTTCCTGCAGTTTTCACTGTAAAACCGAGTTGGAGCTAGTACCTCCCCATATATATGTATGGAGTGGAGTTTGCAAGTGAAAAGAAACTTTGTGTTCCCAACAAGCTACGTGAAGGACGGCTTTCACACACACTTATCTCTCAGAACTGAGCATGTGCAGAGGCGTTCGTTCATCTAGCACAAAGGGAACGGGTTGCAGGAGAAACTTTTACTCTGGTTTCTCAGTCTGCTTCCTACTTCCGGTTTGAAGTTCCTGCAGTTTTCACTGTAAAACCGAGTTTGGGCTAGTACCTCCCCATACATATGTATGGAGTGGAGTTACCAACTGAAAAGAAACTTTTTGTTCCCAACAAGCTAGGTGAAGGACGGCTTTCACACACACTTATCTCTCAGAACTGAGCATGTGGAGAGACGTTCGTTCATCTAGCACAAAGGGAACTTGTTGCAGGAGAAACTTTTACTCTGGTTTCTCAGTCTGTTTCCTAGTGCCGGTTTGAAGTTCCTGCAGTTTTCACTGTAAAACCGAGTTGGAGTTAGTTCCGCCCCATATATATGTATGGAGTGGAGTTTGCAACTGAAAAGAAACTTTGTGTTCCCAACAAGCTAGGTGAAGGACGGCTTTCACACACACATATCTCTCAGAACTGAGCATGTGGAGAGACGTTCGTTCATCTAGCACAAAGGGAACGGGTTATAGGAGAAACTATTACTCTGGTTTCTCAGTCTGTTTCCTAGTGCCGCTTTGAAGTTCCTGCAGTTTTCACTGTAAAACCGTTTTGGAGCTAGTAACTCCCCATATATATGTATGGAGTGGAGTTTGAAACTGAAAAGAAACTTTGTGTTCCCAACAAGCTAGGTGAAGGACGGCTTTCACACACACTTATCTCTCAGAACTGAGCATGTGGAGAGACGTTCGTTCATCTAGCACAAAGGGAACGGGTTGCAGGAGAAACTTTTACTCTGGTTTCTCAGTCTGTTTCCTAGTGCCGGTTTGAAGTTCCTGCAGTTTTCACTGTAAAACCGAGTTGGAGCTAGTACCTCCCCATATATATGTATGGATTGGAGTTTGCAACTGAAAAGAAACTTTGTGTTCCCAACAAGCTAGGTGAAGGACGGCTGTCACACACACTTATCTCTCAGAACTGAGCATGTGGAGAGACGTTCGTTCATCTAGCACAAAGGGAACGGGTTGCAGGAGAAACTTTTACTCTGGTTTCTCAGTCTGTTTCCTAGTGCCGGTTTGAAGTTCCTGCAGTTTTCACTGTAAAACCGAGTTGGAGCTTGTACCTTCCCATATATATGTATGGAGCGGAGTTTGCATCTGAAAAGAAACTTTGTGTTCCCAACAAGCTAGGTGAATGAAGGCTTTCACACACACATACCTCTCAGAACTGAGCATGTGGAGAGACGTCCTTTCATCTAGCACAAAGGGAACGGGTTGCAGGAGAAACTTTTACTCTGGTTTCTCAGTCTGTTTCCTAGTGCCGGTTTGAAGTTCCTGCAGTTTTCACTGTAAAACCGAGTTGGAGCTAGTACCTCCCCATATATATGAATGGAGTGGGGATTGCAACTGAAAAGAAACTTTGTGTTCCCAACAAGCTAGGTGAAGGACGGATTTCACACACACATATCTCTCAGAACTGAGCATGTGGAGAGACGTTCGTTCATCTAGCACAAAGGGAACGGGTTATAGGAGAAACTTTTACTCTGGTTTCTCAGTCTGTTTCCTAGTGCCGCTTTGAATTTCCTGCAGTTTTCACTGTAAAACCGTGTTGGATCTAGTAACTCCCCATATATATGTATGGAGTGGAGTTTGCAACTGAAAAGAAACTTTGTGTTCCCAACAAGCTAGGTGAAGGACGGCTTTCACACACACTTATCTCTCAGAAATGAGCATGTGGAGAGACGTTCGTTCATCTAGCACAAAGGGAACGGGTTGCAGGAGAAACTTTTACTCTGGTTTCTCAGTCTGTTTCCTAGTGCCGGTTTGAAGTTCCTGCAGTTTTCACTGTAAAACCATGTTGGAGCTAGTAACTCCCCATATATATGTATGGAGTGGAGTTTGCAACTGAAAAGAAACTTTGTGTTCCCAACAAGCTAGGTGAAGGACGGCTTTCACACACACTTATCTCTCAGAACTGAGCATGTGGAGAGACGTTCGTTCATCTAGCACATAGGGAGCGGGTTGCAGGAGAAACTTTTACTCTGGTTTCTCAGTCTGTTTCCTAGTGCCGGTTTGAAGTTCCTGCAGTTTTCACTGTAAAACCGAGTTGGAGCTAGTACCTCCCCATATATATGTATGGATTGGAGTTTGCAACTGAAAAGAAACTTTGTGTTCCCAACAAGCTAGGTGAAGGACGGCTTTCACACACACTTATCTCTCAGAACTGAGCATGTGGAGAGACGTTCGTTCATCTAGCACAAAGGGAACGGGTTGCAGGAGAAACTTTTACTCTGGTTTCTCAGTCTGTTTCCTAGTGCCGGTTTGAAGTTCCTGCAGTTTTCACTGTAAAACCGAGTTGGAGCTAGTACCTCCCCATATATATGTATGGAGTGGAGTTTGCAAGTGAAAAGAAACTTTGTGTTCCCAACAAGCTTCGTGAAGGACGGCTTTCACACACACTTATCTCTCAGAACTGAGCATGTGCAGAGGCGTTCGTTCATCTAGCACAAAGGGAACGGGTTGCAGGAGAAACTTTTACTCTGGTTTCTCAGTCTGCTTCCTACTTCCGGTTTGAAGTTCCTGCAGTTTTCGCTGTAAAACCGAGTTGGGGCTAGTACCTCCCCATACATATGTATGGAGTGGAGTTTCCAACTGAAAAGAAACTTTTTGTTCCCAACAAGCTAGGTGAAGGACGGCTTTCACACACACTTATCTCTCAGAACTGAGCATGTGGAGAGACGTTCGTTCATCTAGCGCAAAGGGAACTTGTTGCAGGAGAAAATTTTACTCTGGTTTCTCAGTCTGTTTCCTAGTGCCGGTTTGAAGTTCCTGCAGTTTTCCCTGTAAAACCGAGTTGGAGTTAGTTCCGCCCCATATATATGTATGGAGTGGAGTTTGCAACTGAAAAGAAACTTTGTGTTCCCAACAAGCTAGGTGAAGGACGGCTTCCACACACACTTATCTCTCAGAATTGAGCATGTGGAGAGACTTTCGTTCATCTAGCCCAAAGGGAACGGGTTGCAGGAGAAACTTTTACTCTGGTTTCTCAGTCTGTTTCTTAGTGCCTGTTTGAAGTTCCTGCAGTTTTCTGTGTAAAACCAAGTTTTAGCAAGTACCTCCCCATATATATGTTTGGAGTGGAGTTTTCAACTGAAGAGAATCTTTGTGTTCCCAACAAGCTAGGTGAAGGACGGCTCTCACACACACTTATCTCTCAGAACAGAGCATGTGGAGAGACGTTCGTTCATCTAGCACAAAGGGAACGGGTTGCAGGAGAAACTTTTACTCCGGTTTCTCAGTCTGTTTCCTAGTGCCGGTTTGAAGTTCCTGCAGTTTACACTGTAAAACCGAGTTAGAGCTAGTACCTCCCCATATAGATGTATGGAGTGGAGTTTGCAACTGAAATGAAACTTTGTCTTCCAAACAAGCTAGGTGAAGGACGGCTTTCACACACACTTATCTCTCAGAACTGAGCATGTGGAGAGACGTTCGTTCATCTAGCACAAAGGGAACGGGTTGCAGGAGAAACTTTTACTCTGGTTTCTCAGTCTTTTTCCTAGTGCCGGTTTGAAGTTCCTGCAGTTTTCACTGTACAACCGAGTTGGAGCTAGTACCTCCCATATATATGTATGGAGTGGAGTTTGCAACTGAAATGAAACTTTGTGTTCCCAACAAGCTAGGTGAAGGACGGCTTTCACACACACTTATCTCTCAGAACTGGGCATGTGGAGAGACGTTCGTTCATCTAGCACAAAGGGAACGGGTTGCAGGAGAAACTTTTACTCTGGTTTCTCAGTGTGTTTCCTAGTTCCGGTTTGAAGTTCCTGCAGTTTTCACTGTAAAATCGAGTTGGAGCTAGTACCTCCCCATATATATGTATGGAGTGGAGTTTGCAACTGAAAAGAAAGTTTGTGTTCCCAACAAGCTAGGTGAAGGACGGCTTTCACACACACTTATCTCTCAGAACTGAGCATGTGGAGAGACGTCCTTTCATCTAGCAAAAAGGGAACTGGTTGCATGAGAAACTTTTACTCTGGTTTCTCAGTCTGTTTCCTAGTGCCGGTTTGAAGTTCCTGCAGTTTTCACTCTAAAACAGAGTTGGAGCTAGTACCTCCCCATATATATGAATGGAGTGGAGTTTGCAACTGAAAAGAAACTTTGTGTTCCCAACAAGCTATTTGAAGGACGGCTTTCACACACAATTATCTCTCAGAACTGAGCATGTGGAGAGACGTTCGTTCATCTAGCACAAAGGGAACGGGTTGCAGGAGAAACTTTTACTCTGGTTTCTCAGTCTGTTTCCTAGTGCCGGTTTGAAGTTCCTGCAGTTTTCACTGTAAAACCGAGTTGGAGCTAGTACCTCCCCATATATATGAATGGACTGCAGTTTGCAACTGAAAAGAAACTTTGTGTTCCCAACAAGCTAGGTGAAGGACGGCTTTCACACACATTTATCTCTCAGAACTGAGCATGTGGAGAGACGTTCGTTCATCTAGCACAAAGGGAACGGGTTGCAGGAGAAACTTTTACTCTGTTTTCTCAGTCTGTTTCCTAGTGCCGCTTTGAAGTTCCTGCAGTTTTCACTGTAAAACCGTGTTGGAGCTAGTACCTCCCCATATATATGTATGGAGTGGAGTTTGCAACTGAAAAGAAACTTTGTGTTCCCAACAAGCTAGGTGAAGGACGGCTTTCACACACATTTATCTCTCAGAACTGAGCATGTGGAGAGACGTTCGTTCATCTAGCACAAAGGGAACGGGTTGCAGGAGAAACTTTTACTCTGGTTTCTCAGTCTGTTTCCTAGTGCCGGTTTGAAGTTCCTGCATTTTTCACTGTAAAACCGTGTTGGAGCTAGTAACTCCCCATATATATGTATGGAGTGGAGTTTGCAACTGAAAAGAAACTTTGTGTTCCCAACAAGCTAGGTGAAGGACGGCTTTCACACACACTTATCTCTCAGAACTGAGCATGTGGAGAGACGTTCGTTCATTAGCACATAGGGAACGGGTTGCAGGAGAAATTTTACTCTGGTTTCTCAGTCTGTTTCCTAGTGCCGGTTTGAAGTTCCTACAGTTTTCACTGTAAAACCGAGTGGGAGCTAGTACCTCCCCATATATATGTATGGATTGGAGTTTGCAACTTAAAAGAAACTTTGTGTTCCCAACAAGCTAGGTTAAGGACGGCTTTCACACACACTTATCTCTCAGAACTGAGCATGTGGAGAGACGTTCGTTCATCTAGAACAAAGGGAACGGGTTGCAGGAGAAACTTTTACTCTGGTTTCTCAGTCTGTTTCCTAGTGCCGGTTTGAAGTTCCTGCAGTTTTCACTGTAAAACCGAGTTGGAGTTTGTACCTTCCCATATATATGTATGGAGCGGAGTTTGCATCTGAAAAGAAACTTTGTGTTCCCAACAAGCTAGGTGAAGGACTGCTTTCACACACATTTATCTCTCAGAACAGAGCATGTGGAGAGACGTTCGCTCATCTAGCACAAAGGGAACGGGTTGCAGGAGAAACTTTTACTCTGGTTTCTCAGTCTGTTTCCTAGTGCCGGTTTGAAGTTCCTGCAGTTTTCACTGTAAAACCGAGTTGGAACTATTAGCAACCCATATATATGTATGGAATGGAGTTTGCAACTGAAAAGAAACTTTGTGTTCCCAACAAGCTAGGTGAAGGACGGCTTTCACACACACTTATCTCTCAGAACTGAGCATGTGGAGAGACGTTCGTTCATCTAGCACAAAGGGAACGGGTTATAGGAGAAACTTTTACTCTGGTTTCTCAGTCTGTTTCCTAGTGCCGGTTTGAAGTTCCTGCAGTTTTCACTGTAAAACCAAGTTGGAGCTAGTTCCTCCCCATATATATGTATGGAGTGGAGTTTGCAAGTGAAAAGAAACTTTGTGTTCCCAACAAGCTACGTGAAGGACGGCTTTCACACACACTTATCTCCCAGAACTGAGCATGTGGAGAGGCGTTCGTTCATCTAGCACAAAGGGAACGGGTTGCAGGAGAAACATTTACTCTGGTTTCTTAGTCTGTTTCCTAGTTCCAATTTGAAGTTCCTGCAGTTTTCACTGTAAAACCGAGTTGGGGCTAGTACCTCCCCATACATATGTATGGAGTGGAGTTTCCAACTGAAAAGAAACTTTTTGTTCCCAACAAGCTAGGTGAAGGACGGCTTTCACACACACTTATCTCTCAGAACTGAGCATGTGGAGAGACGTTCGTTCATCTAGCCCAAAGGGAACGGGTTGCAGGAGAAACTTTACTGTGGTTTCTCAGTCTGTTTCTTAGTGCCTGTTTGAAGTTCCTGCAGTTTTCAGTGTAAAACCGAGTTTTAGCAAGTACCTCCCCATATATATGTTTGGAGTGGAGTTTGCAACTGAAGAAAATCTTTGTGTTCCCAACAAGCTAGGTGAAGGACGGCTCTCACACACACTTATCTCTCAGAACAGAGCATGTGGAGAGACGTTCGTTCATCTAGCACAAAGGGAACGGGTTGCAGGAGAAACTATACTCCGGTTTCTCAGTCTGTTTCCAAGTGCCGGTTTGAAGTTCCTGCAGTTTTCACTTTAAAACAGAGTTAGAGCTAGTACCACCCCATATAAATGTATGGATTGGAGTTTGCAACTGAAATGAAACTTTGTGTTCCCAACAAGCTAGGTGGAGGACGGCTTTCACACAGACTTATCTCTCAGAACTGAGCATGTGGAGAGACGTTCGTTCATCTAGCACAATGGGAACGGGTTGCAGGAGAAACTTTTACTCTGGCTTCTCAGTCTGTTTCCTAGTGCCGGTTTGAAGTTCCTGCAGTTTTCACTGTAAAACCGAGTTGGAGTTACTACCTCCCCATATATATATATGGAGTGGAGTTTGCAACTGAAAAGAAAGTTTGTGTTCCCAACAAGCTAGGTGAAGGACGGCTTTCACACACACTTATCTCTCAGAAATTAGCATGTGGAGAGACGTTCGTTCATCTAGCATAAAGGGAACGGGTTGCAGGAGAAACTTTTACTCTGGTTTCTCAGTCTGTTTCCTAGTGCCGGTTTGAAGTTCCTGCAGTTTTCACTGTAACACCTAGTTGGAGTTAGTACCTCCCCATATAAATGTATGGAGTGGAGTTTGCAACTGAAAAGAAACTTTGTGTTCCCAACAAGCAAGCTGAAGGACGGCTCTCACTCACAATTATCTCTCAGAACTGAGCATGTGGAGAGACGTTCGTTCTTCTAGCCCAAAGGGAACGGGTTGCAGGAGAAATTTTACTCTGGTTTCTCAGTCTGTTTCCTAGTGCCGGTTTGAAGTACCTGCAGTTTTCACTGTAAAACCGAGTTGGAGCTAGTACCTCCCCATATATATATATGGAGTGGAGTTTGGAACTGAAAAGAAACTTTGTGTTCCCAACAAGCTAGGTGAAGGAGGCTTTCACACACAATTATCTCTCAGAACTGAGCATGTGGAGAGTCGTTCGTTCATCTAGCACAAAGGGAACGGGTTGCAGGAGAAACTTTTACTCTGGTTTCTCAGTCTGTTTCCTAGTGCCGGTTTGAAGTTCCTGCAGTTTTCACTGTAAAACCGAGTTGGAGCAAGTACCTCCCCATATATATGTATGGAGTGGAGTTTGCAACTGAAAAAACCTTTGTGTTTCCAACAAGCTAGGTGAAGGAGGCTTCACACACACTTATCTCTCAGAACTGAGCATGTGGAGAGACGTTCGTTCATCTAGCACGAAGGGAACGTGTAGCAGGAGAAAGTTTTACTCTGGTTTCTCAGTGTGTTTCCTAGGGCCAGTTTGAAATTCCTGCAGATTTCACTGTAAAACCGAGTTGGAGCTAGTACCTCCCCATATATATGTACGGAGTGGAATTTGCAACTGAAAAGAATCTTTGTTTTCCAAACAAGATATTTGAAGTCCTTTTTTCACACACAATTATCACTCAGAACTGAGCATGTGGAGAGACGTTCGTTCATCTAGCACAAACGGAAAGGGTTGCAGGAGAAACTTTTACTCTGGTTTCTCAGTGTGTTTCCTAGTGCCGGTTTGATGTTCCTGCTGTTTTCAAGGTAAAACAGATTTGGAGCTTGTACGTCCCCATATATATGTATGGAATGGCGTATGAAACTGTAAAGATACTTTGTGTTCCCAATAAGCTAAGTGAAGTAGAGCTTTCACACACAATTATCTCTCAGAACTGAGCATGTGTACTGTCCTTCGTTCATCTAGCACAAAGTGAACGGGTAGCAGGAGAAAGTTTTACTCTAGTTTCTCAGTGTATTTCCTAGGGCCGGTTTGAAATTCCTGCAGATTTCACTGTAAAACCGAGTTGGAGCTAGTACCTCCCCATATATATGTACGGAGTGGAGTTTGCAACTGAAAAGAAACTTTGTGTTTCAAACAAGCTAGGTGAAGGACGGCTGTATCACACAATTTTCTCTCAGAACTGAGCATGTGGAGGGTCGTTCGTTCATCTAGCACAAAGGGAACGGTTTGCAGCAGTTATTTTTACTCTGATTTCTCAGTGTTTTTCCAAGTGCCGGTATGATCTTCCTGCAGTTATCACTGTAAAACCATGTTGGAGCTAGATCCTCCTCATATATATGTTTGAAGTGGAGTTTGCAACTGAAAAGAAACTTTGTGTTCCCAACAAGCTAGTTGAATTTCGGCTTTCACACACACTTATCTATCAGAACTGACCATGTGGAGAGACGTTCGTTCATCTAGCACAAATGGAATGGGATGCAGGAGAAACTTTTACTCTGGTATCTCACTGTGTTTCCTAGTGCCGGTTTGAAGTTGCTGCAGTTTTCACTGTAATACCAAGGTGGATCTTGTACCTCCCCATATACATGTATGGAGTGGTGTTAACAAATGAAAAGAAACTTTGTGTTCCCAAAAAGCTAGGTGAAGGACGGCTTTCACACAAACTTTTCTATCAGAACTGAGCATGTTTAGAGACGTTCGTTCATCTAGCACAAAGTGAACGGTTTGCAGGAGACACTTTTACTCTGGATTCTCAGTGTGTTTCCTAGAGCCGGTTTGAACTTCCTGCAGTTATCAGTTTAAAACCGTGTTGGAGCTGATAACTCCCCATATATATTTAAGGTTGGGAGTTTGCTACTGAAAAGAAACTTGGTTTTCCCAACAAGCTAGGTGAAGGACGGCTTTCACACCCACATATCTCTCAGAACTGAGCATGTGGAGAGTCGTTCGTTCATCTAGCACAAAGTGAACGGGTTGCAGTAGAAATTTAACTCTGATTTCTCAGTGTGTTTCCTAGCGCCGGTTTGAAGTTCCTGGAGATTTCACTGTAAAATCGTGTTGGAGCTGGTAACCGCCCATATATATGTAAGGATTGGAGTTTGCAACTGAAAATAAACTTTCTTTTCCCAACAAGCTAGGTGAAGGACGGCTTTCACACACAATTATCTATCAGAACTGAGCATGTGGTTAGTCGTTCGTTCATCCAGCACAAAGGGAACGGGTTGCAGGAGAAAATTTTTCTCTGGCTTTCTCAGTGTGTTTCCTAGTGCCGGTTTGATGTTCCTGCTGTTTTCAAGGTAAAAGAGATTTGGAGCTTGTACCTCCCCATATATATGTATGGAGTGGCGTAGGCAAATGAAAAGAAACTTTGTGTTCCAAATAAGCTAAGTGAAGTAGAGCTTTCACACACATTTATCTCTCAGAACTCAGCATGTGGAGAGTGGTTCGTTCATCTAGTACAAAGGGAATGGGTTGCAGGGGAAATTTTTACTCTGGATTCTCATTGTGTTTCCTAGTGCCGGTTTGAAATTCCTGCAGATTTCACTATTAAACCGAGTTGGAGCAAGTACCTCCCCATATATATGTAAGGAGTGGAGTTTGCAACTGAAAAGAAACTTTGTGTTCCCAACAAGATAGGTGAAATTTGGCTTTACACACACTTATCCCTCAGAACTGAGCATGTGGTGAGACGTTCGTTCATCTAGCACAAAGGGAACTGGTTGCAGGTGTTATGTTTAATCTGGTTTCTCAGTGTTTTTCCAAATGCCGGTTTGATTTTCCTGCAGTTATCACTGTAAAACCGAGTTGGAGCTATTACCTCCCCATATATATATTTGAAATTGAGTTTGCACCTGAAAGGAAACTTTGTGTTCCCAATAAGCTATGTGAAGGACGGCTTTCACACACAATTATCTCTCAGAACTGAGCATGTGGAGAGAAGTTGGTTCATCTAGCACAAAGGGAATGGTTTGCAGGGGAAACTTTTACTCTGGATTCCCAGTGCTTTTCCAAGTGCTTGTTTGAAGTTCCTGCAGTTTTCACTATAAAACGGAGTTGGAGCTAGTACCACCCCATATATATGTATGGAGTGGGATTTGCAACTGAAAAGAAACTTTGAGTTCAGAACAAGCTAGGTGAAGGTCGGCTTTCACACACACTTACCTTTCAAAACTGAGCATGTGGAGAGACTTTCGTTCATCTAGCACAAACGGAACGGGTTTCAGGAGAAATTTTTACTCTGGCTTTCTCAGTGTGTTTCCTAATGCCGGTTTGAAGTTCCTGCAGTTTTCACTTTAAAACCGAGTTGTTGGTATTACCTCCCCGTATATATGTATGGAGTGGAGTTTGCAACTGAAAAAAAACATTGTGTTTCCAACAATCTAGGTGAAGGACGACTTTCAAACAAACTTTCTATCAGAACTGAGCATGTGGAGAGACGTTCGTTCATCCAGCACAAAGGGAACATTTTGCAGGAGAAACTATTACTCTGGTTTCTCATTGTGTTTCCTAGTGCCGGTTTGATGCTCCTGCTGTTTTCAAGGTAAAACAGATTTGGAGCTTGTACGTTCCCATATATATGTATGGAGTGGCGTATGCAACTGAAAAGATACTTTGTGTTCCCAATAAGCTAAGTGAAGTAGAGCTTTCACACACAATTATCTCTCAGAACTGAGCATATGTAGTGTCATTCGTTCATCTAGCACAAAGGGAACGTGTAGCAGGAGAAAGTTTTACTCTGTTTTCTCAGTGTGTTTCCTAGGGCCGGTTTGAAATTCCTGCAGATTTCACTGCAAAACCGAGTTGGAGCTAGTACCTCCCCATATATATGTACGGAGTGGAGTTTGCAACTGAAAAGAAACTTTGTTTTCCAAACAAGATATTTGAAATTCGGCTTTCACACACACTTATCACTCAGAACTGAGCATGTGGAGAGACGTTCGTTCATCTAGCACAAACGGAAAGGGTTGCAGGAGAAACTTTTTCTCTGGTTTCTCAGTGTGTTTCCTAGTGCCGGTTTGAAGTTCCTGCAGTTTTCACTGTAAAACCAAGGTGGAGCTTGTACCTCCCCATATACATGTATGGAGTGGTGTTAACAAATGAAAAGAAATTTTTGTTCCCAAAAAGCTAGGTGAAGGACAGCTTTCACACAATTTTCTCTCAGAACTGAGCATGTGGAGAGATGTTCTTTCATCTAGCACAAAAGAACCGGTTGCAGGAGAAACTTTACTCTGGTTACTCAGTGTGTTTCCTAGTGCCGGTTTGAAGTTCCTGCACTTTTCACTGTAAAACCGTGTTGGAGCTGGTACGTCCCAATATATATGTAAGGAGTGGAGTTTTAACTGAAAAGAAACTTTGTGTTCCCAACAAGCTAGGTGAAGGTCGGCTTTCACACACATTTATCATTCAGAACTGAGCATGTGGAAAGTCGTTCGTTCACCTAGCACAAAGGGAATGGGTTGCAGGAGAAATTTTTACTGTGGTTTCTCAGTGTGTTTCTTAGTGCCTGTTTGAAGTTCCTGCAGTTTTCACTGTAAAACCGTGTTGGGGCTGTTACCTCCCCATATATATGTAAGGAGTGGAGTTTCATCTGAAAAGAAACTTTGTTTTCCCAACAAGCTAGGTGAAGGACGGCTTTCAAACACACATTTCTCTCAGAACTGAGCATGTGGAAAGTCATTCGTTCATCTAGCAAAATGTGAACGGGTTGCAGGAGAAACTTTAACTCTGATTTCTCAGTGTGTTTCCTAGCGCCGGTTTGAATTTCCTCGAGATTTCACTGTAAAACCAAGTTGGAGCTATTACATCCCCATATATATATTTGAAATGGAGTTTGCACCTGAAAGGAATCTTTGTGTTCCCAACAATATAGGTGAATTTTGGCTTTACAAACAATTATCCCTCAGAACTGAGCATGTGGAGAGACGTTCGTTCATTTAGCACAAATTAAACGGGTTGCAGGATTTATGTTTACTCTGGTTTCTCAGTGTATTTCCAAATGCCGGTTTGATCTTCCTGCAGTTATCACTGTAAAACCGATTTGGAGCTATTACATCCCCATATATATATTTGAAATGGAGTTTGCACCTGAAAGGAAACTTTGTGTTCCCAATAAGCTATGTGAAGGACGGCTTTCACACACAATTATCTCTCAGAACTGAGCATGTGGAGAGACGTTGGTTCATCTAGCACAAAGGGAAAGTTTTGCAATGGAAACTATTTCTCTGGTTTCCCAGTGCTTTTCCAAGTGCCTGTTTGAAGTTCCTGCAGTTTTCACTATAAAACGGATTTGAAGCTAGTACCACCCCATATATATGTATGGAGTGGGGTTTGCAACTGAAAAGAAACTTTGAGTTCAGAACAAGCTAGGTGAAGGTCGGCTTGGACACACACTTACATTTCAGAACTGAGCATGTGGAGAGACGTTCGTTCATCTAGCACAAAGGGAACTGGTTGCAGGAGGAAGTTTTACTCTGGCTTTCTCAGTGTGTTTCCTAGTGCCGGTTTGATGTTCCTGCTGTTTTCAAGGTAAAACAGTGTAGGAGCTTGTATCTCCACATATATATGTAGGAAGTGGCGTATGCAACTGAAAAGAAACTTTGTGTTCGCAATAAGCTAAGTGAAATAGAACTTTCACACACAATTATCTCTCAGAACTGAGCATGTGGAGTGTCCTTCGTTCATCTAGCACAAAGGGATCGGGTAGCAGGGGATAGTTTTACTCTGGATTCTCAGTGTGTTTCCTAGTGCCGGTTTGAAGTTCCTGCAGATTTCACTGTAAAACCGAGTTGGAGCAAGTATCTCCCCATATATATGTACGGAGTGGAGTTTGCAACTGAAAAAAACTTTGTGTTTCCAACAATCTAGGTGAAGGACGGCTTTCACACACACAGATCTGTGAGAACTGAGCATGTTGAGAGTCGTTCGTTCCTCTAGCACAAAGTGAACGCGTTGCAGGAGACACTTTTACTCTGGATTCTCAGGGTGTTTCCTAGAGCCGGATTGAACTTCCTGCAGTTATCACTGTAAAATCGTGTTGGAGCTGGTAACTCCCAATATATAAGTAAGGATTGGGGTTTGCAACTGAAAAGAAACTTTCTTTTCCCAACAAGCTAGGTGAAGGACGGCTTTCACACACACTTATCTCGGAGAACTCAGCATGTGAAGAGTCGTTCGTTCATCTAGTACAAATGGAATGGGTTGCAGGGTAAGTTTTTACTCTGGATTCTCAGTGTGTTTCCTAGTGCCGGTTTGAAGTTCCTGCAGTTTTCACTATAAAACCGAGTTGGAGCTAGTACCTCCCCATATATATGTATGGAGTGAAGTTTGCAACTGAAAAGAAATTTTGTGTTCCCAACAAGGTAGTTGAAGGACGACTTTCACACACACTTACCTCTCAGAACTGAGCATGTGGAGAGACTTAAGTTCCTCTAGCAAAAAGGGAACCGGTTGCAGGAGAAATTTTTACTCTGGTTTCTCAGTGTGTTTCCTATTGCTGGTTTGAAGTTCCTGCAATTTTCACTGTGATACCGTGTTGGATCTGGTACCTCCCCATATATATGTAACGATTGGGGTTTGCAACTGAAAGAAACTTTCTTTTCCCAACAAGCTATGTGAAGGACGGCTTTCACACACAATTATCTATCAGAACTGAGCATGTGGTGAGTCTTTCGTTCATCTAGCACAAAGGGAATGTGTTGCAGGAGAAATTTTTACTGTGGTTTCTCAGTGTGTTTCCTAGTGCCGGTTAGAAGTTCCTGCATTTTTCACTTTAAAACCGAGTTGGAGGTATTACCTCCCCATATATATGTATGGAGTGGAGTTTGCAACTGAAAAAAACATTGTGTTTCCAACAACCTAGGTTAAGGACAGCTTTCAAACAAACTTTCATTCAGAACTGAGCATGTGGAGAGAAGTTCGTTCATCCAGCACAAAGGGAACGGGTTGCAGGAGAAACTTTTACTCTGGCTTTCTCAGTGTGTTTCCTAGTGCCGGTTTGATGTTCCTGCTGTTTTCAAGGTAAAAGAGAGTTGGAGCTTGTACCTCCCCATATATATGTATGGAGTGGCGTATGCAAATGAAAAGAAACTTTGTGTTCCCAATAAGCTAAGTGAAGTAGAGCTTTCACACACAATTATCTCTCAGAACTGAGCATGTGGAGTGTCCTTCGTTCATCTAGCACAAAGGGAACGGGTAGCAGGAGAAAGTTTTACTCTGGTTTCTCAGTGTGTTTCCTAGTGCAGGTTTGAAATTCCTGCAGATTTCACTGTAAAACCGAGTTGGAGCTTGTACCTCCCCATATATATGTACGGAGTGGAGATTGCAACTGAAAAGAAACTTTGTGTTCCCAACACGATAAGTGAATTTTGGCTTTACCCACAATTATCCCTCAGAACTGAGCATGTGGAGAGACGTTCGTTCATTTAGCACAAAGGGTACGGGTTGCAGGAGAAACTTTTACTCTGGCTTTCTCAGTGTGTTTCCTAGTGTCGGTTTGATGTTCCTGCTGTTTTCAAGGTAAAATAGTGTAGGAGCTAGTATCTCCCATATATATGTATGGAGTGGAGTTTGCAACTGAAAAGAAACTTTGTGATCCCAACAAGCTAGTTGAAGGACGGCTTTCACACACACTTATCTCTCAGAACTCAGCATGTGGAGAGACTTAGGTTCCTCTAGCACAAAGGGAACCGGTTGCAGGAGAAACTTTTACTCTGATTTCTCAGTGTGTTTCCTTGCGCCGGTTTGAAGTTCGTGGAAATTTCACTGTAAAACCGTGTTGGAGCTGGTAACTCCCCATATGTATGTAAGGATTGGAGTTTGCAACTGAATAGATACTTTGTTTTCCCAACAAGCTAGGTGAAGGACGGCTTTCACACACACTTATCTCTCAGAACTCAGCATGTGGAGAGACGTTCGATCATCTAGCACAAAGGGAATGGGTTTCAGGAAAAACTTTTACTCTGGCTTTCTCAGTGTGTTTCCTAGTGCCGGTTTGAAGTTCCTGCAGATTTCACTGTAAAACCGAGTTGGAGCTAATACCTCCCCATATATATGTACGGAGTGGAGTTTGCAACTGAAAAAAACTTTGTATTTCCAACAATCTAGGTGAAGGACTGCTTTAACACACACAGATCTGTGAGAACTGAGCATGTGGAGAGTCGTTCGTTCATCTAGCACAAAGTGAACGGGTTGCAGGAGACACTGTTAATCTGGTTTCTCAGTGTGTTTCCTAGAGCCGGATTGAACTTCCTGCAGTTATCACTGTAAAACCGTGTTGGAGCTGATAACTCCCCATATATATTTAAGGTTTGTAGTTTGCAACTGAAAAGAAACTTTGTGTCCCAAAAAGCTAGTTGAAGGACGGCTTCACACACTGATATATCTCAGAACTTAGCATGTGGAGAGTCGTTCGTTCATCTAGCACAAACGGAACGGGTTGCAGGAGAAATTTTTTCTCTGGTTTCTCAGTGTGTTTCTTATTGCCGGTTTGAAGTTCCTGCAGTTTTCACTGTGATACCGTCTTGGATCTGGTACCTCCCCATATATATGTAAGGATTGGAGTTTGCAACTGAAAGAAACTTTCTTTTCCCAACAAGCTATGTGAAGGACGGCTTTCACACACAATTATCTATCAGAACTGAGCATGTGGTGAGTCGTTCGTTCATCTAGCACAAAGGGAATGGGTTGCAGGAGAAACTTTTACTGTGGTTTCTCAGTGTGTTTCCTAGTGCCGGTTTGAAGTTCCTGCAGTTTTCACTTTAAAACCGAGTTGGAGGTATTACCTCCCCATATACATGTATGGAGTGGAGTTTGCAACTGAAAAAAACATTGTGTTTCCAAAAACCTAGGTGAAGGACAGCTTTCAAACAAACTTTCTATCAGAACTGAGCATGTGGAGAGAAGTTCGTTCATCCAGCACAAAGGGAACGGGTTGCAGGAGAAACTTTTACTCTGGCTTTCTCAGTGTGTTTCCTAGTGCCGGTTTAATGTTCCTGCTGTTTTCAAGGTAAAACATATTTGGAGCTTGTACCTCCCCATATATATGTATGGAGTGACGTATGCAAATGAAAAGTAACTTTGTGTTCCCAACAAGCTAGGTGAAGGACGGCTTTCACACACACTCTTTTCTGAGAACAGAGCATGTGTAGAGACGTTCGTTCATGTAGCACAAAGGGAACGGGTAGCAGGAGAAAGTTTTACTCTGGTTTCTCAGTGTGTTTCCTAGTGCAGGTTTGAAATTCCTGTAGATTTCACTGTAAAACCGAGTTGGAGCTAGTTCCTCCCCATATATATGTACGGAGTGGAGTTTGCAACTGAAAAGAAACTTTGTTTTCCAAACAAGATATTTGAATTTCCGCTTTCACTCACACTTATCCCTCAGAACTGAGCATGTGGAGAGACGTTCGTTCATCTAGCACAAACGGAACGGGTTGCAGGACATACTTTTACTCTGGTTTCTCAGTGTGTTTCCTATTGCCGGTTTGAAGTTCCTGCAGTTTTCACTGTGATACCGTGTTGGATCTGGTACCTCCCCATATATATGTAAGGATTGGAGTTTGCAACTGAAAAGAAACTTTCTTTTCCCAACAAGCTAGGTGAAGGACGGCTTTCACACACATTTATCTCTCAGAACTCCGCATGTGGAGAGTCGTTCGTTCATCTAGTACAAAGGGAATGGGTTGCAGGGGAAATTTTTACTCTGGATTCTCAGTGTGTTTCCTAGTGCCGGTTTGAAGTTCCTGCAGTTTTCACTATAAAACCGAGTTGGAGCTAGTACCTCCCCATATATATGTATGGAGTGGAGTTTGCAACTGAAAAGAAACTTTTTGTTCCCAACAAGATAGGTGAATTTTGGCTTTACACACATTTATCCCTCAGAACGGAGCATGTGGAGAGACGTTCGTTCATCTAGCACAAAGGGAACGGGTTGCAGGAATTATGTTTACTCTGGTTTCTCAGTGTTTTTCCAAATGCCAGTTTGATCTTCCTGCAGTTGTCACTGTAAAACCGAGTTGGAGCTATTACATCCCCATATATATATTTGAAATGGAGTTTGCACCTGAAAGGAAACTTTGTGTTCCCAATAAGCTATGTGAAGGACGGCTTCACACACAATTATCTCTCAGAACTGAGCATGTGGAGAGACGTTGGTTCATCTAGCACAAAGGGAACTGTTTGCAAGGGAAACTTTTACTCTGGTTTCCCAGTGCTTTTCCAATTGCGTGTTTGAAGTTCCTGCAGTTTTCACTATAAAACTGTGTTGGAGCTAGTACCAGCCCATATATATGTATGGAGTGGGGTTTGCAACTGAAAAGAAACTTTGAGTTCAGAACAAGCTAGGTGAAGGTCGGCTTGGACACACACTTACATTTCAGAACTGAGCATGTGGAGAGACGTTCGTTCATCTAGCACAAAGGGAACTGGTTGCAGGAGGAAGTTTTACTCTGGCTTTCTCAGTGTGTTTCCTAGTGCCGGTTTGATGTTCCTGCTGTTTTCAAGGTAAAACAGTGTAGGAGCTTGTATCTCCACATATATATGTAGGAAGTGGCGTATGCAACTGAAAAGAAACTTTGTGTTCGCAATAAGCTAAGTGAAATAGAACTTTCACACACAATTATCTCTCAGAACTGAGCATGTGGAGTGTCCTTCGTTCATCTAGCACAAAGGGATCGGGTAGCAGGGGATAGTTTTACTCTGGATTCTCAGTGTGTTTCCTAGTGCCGGTTTGAAGTTCCTGCAGATTTCACTGTAAAACCGAGTTGGAGCAAGTATCTCCCCATATATATGTACGGAGTGGAGTTTGCAACTGAAAAAAACTTTGTGTTTCCAACAATCTAGGTGAAGGACGGCTTTCACACACACAGATCTGTGAGAACTGAGCATGTTGAGAGTCGTTCGTTCCTCTAGCACAAAGTGAACGCGTTGCAGGAGACACTTTTACTCTGGATTCTCAGGGTGTTTCCTAGAGCCGGATTGAACTTCCTGCAGTTATCACTGTAAAACCGTGTTGGAGCTGATAACTCCCCATATATATTTAAGGTTTGGAGTTTGCAACTGAAAAAAACATTGTGTCCCAACCATTAGGTGAAGGATGGCTTACACACACACTGATATATCTCAGAACTGAGCATGTGGAGAGTCGTTCGTTCATCTAGCACAAAGGGAACGGGTTGCAGGAGAAACTTTAACTCTGATTTCTCAGTGTGTTTCCTAGCGCCGGTTTGAAATTCCTGGAGATTTTACTGTAAAATCGTGTTGGAGCTGGTAACTCCCAATATATAAGTAAGGATTGGAGTTTGCAACTGAAAAGAAACTTTCTTTTCCCAACAAGCTAGGTGAAGGACGGCTTTCACACACACTTATCTCGGAGAACTCAGCATGTGAAGAGTCGTTCGTTCATCTAGTACAAATGGAATGGGTTGCAGGGTAAGTTTTTACTCTGGATTCTCAGTGTGTTTCCTAGTGCCGGTTTGAAGTTCCTGCAGTTTTCACTATAAAACCGAGTTGGAGCTAGTACCTCCCCATATATATGTATGGAGTGAAGTTTGCAACTGAAAAGAAACTTTGTGTTCCCAACAAGGTAGTTGAAGGACGACTTTCACACACACTTACCTCTCAGAACTGAGCATGTGGAGAGACTTAGGTTCCTCTAGCAAAAAGGGAACCGGTTGCAGGAGAAATTTTTACTCTGGTTTCTCAGTGTGTTTCCTATTGCCGGTTTGAAGTTCCTGCAATTTTCACTGTGATACCGTGTTGGATCTGGTACCTCCCCATATATATGTAACGATTGGGGTTTGCAACTGAAAGAAACTTTCTTTTCCCAACAAGCTATGTGAAGGACGGCTTTCACACACAATTATCTATCAGAAGTGAGCATGTGGTGAGTCTTTCGTTCATCTAGCACAAAGGGAATGTGTTGCAGGAGAAATTTTTACTGTGGTTTCTCAGTGTGTTTCCTAGTGCCGGTTAGAAGTTCCTGCATTTTTCACTTTAAAACCGAGTTGGAGGTATTACCTCCCCATATATATGTATGGAGTGGAGTTTGCAACTGAAAAAAACATTGTGTTTCCAACAACCTAGGTTAAGGACAGCTTTCAAACAAACTTTCATTCAGAACTGAGCATGTGGAGAGAAGTTCGTTCATCCAGCACAAAGGGAACGGGTTGCAGGAGAAACTTTTACTCTGGCTTTCTCAGTGTGTTTCCTAGTGCCGGTTTGATGTTCCTGCTGTTTTCAAGGTAAAAGAGAGTTGGAGCTTGTACCTCCCTATATATATGTATGGAGTGGCGTATGCAAATGAAAAGAAACTTTGTGTTCCCAATAAGCTAAGTGAAGTAGAGCTTTCACACACAATTATCTCTCAGAACTGAGCATGTGGAGTGTCCTTCGTTCATCTAGCACAAAGGGAACGGGTAGCAGGAGAAAGTTTTACTCTGGTTTCTCAGTGTGTTTCCTAGTGCAGGTTTGAAATTCCTGCAGATTTCACTGTAAAACCGAGTTGGAGCTTGTACCTCCCCATATATATGTACGGAGTGGAGATTGCAACTGAAAAGAAACTTTGTGTTCCCAACACGATAAGTGAATTTTGGCTTTACCCACAATTATCCCTCAGAACTGAGCATGTGGAGAGACGTTCGTTCATTTAGCACAAAGGGTACGGGTTGCAGGAGAAACTTTTACTCTGGCTTTCTCAGTGTGTTTCCTAGTGTCGGTTTGATGTTCCTGCTGTTTTCAAGGTAAAATAGTGTAGGAGCTAGTATCTCCCATATATATGTATGGAGTGGAGTTTGCAACTGAAAAGAAACTTTGTGATCCCAACAAGCTAGTTGAAAGACGGCTTTCACACACACTTATCTCTCAGAACTCAGCATGTGGAGAGACTTAGGTTCCTCTAGCACAAAGGGAACCGGTTGCAGGAGAAACTTTTACTCTGATTTCTCAGTGTGTTTCCTTGCGCCGGTTTGAAGTTCGTGGAAATTTCACTGTAAAACCGTGTTGGAGCTGGTAACTCCCCATATGTATGTAAGGATTGGAGTTTGCAACTGAATAGATACTTTGTTTTCCCAACAAGCTAGGTGAAGGACGGCTTTCACACACACTTATCTCTCAGAACTCAGCATGTGGAGAGACGTTCGATCATCTAGCACAAAGGGAATGGGTTTCAGGAAAAACTTTTACTCTGGCTTTCTCAGTGTGTTTCCTAGTGCCGGTTTGAAGTTCCTGCAGATTTCACTGTAAAACCGAGTTGGAGCTAATACCTCCCCATATATATGTACGGAGTGGAGTTTGCAACTGAAAAAAACTTTGTATTTCCAACAATCTAGGTGAAGGACTGCTTTAACACACACAGATCTGTGAGAACTGAGCATGTGGAGAGTCGTTCGTTCATCTAGCACAAAGTGAACGGGTTGCAGGAGACACTGTTAATCTGGTTTCTCAGTGTGTTTCCTAGAGCCGGATTGAACTTCCTGCAGTTATCACTGTAAAACCGTGTTGGAGCTGATAACTCCCCATATATATTTAAGGTTTGTAGTTTGCAACTGAAAAGAAACTTTGTGTCCCAAAAAGCTAGTTGAAGGACGGCTTTCACACACTGATATATCTCAGAACTTAGCATGTGGAGAGTCGTTCGTTCATCTAGCACAAACGGAACGGGTTGCAGGAGAAATTTTTACTCTGGTTTCTCAGTGTGTTTCCTATTGCCGGTTTGAAGTTCCTGCAGTTTTCACTGTGATACCGTCTTGGATCTGGTACCTCCCCATATATATGTAAGGTTTGGAGTTTGCAACTGAAATAAACTTTCTTTTCCCAACAAGCTATGTGAAGGACGGCTTTCACACACAATTATCTATCAGAACTGAGCATGTGGTGAGTCGTTCGTTCATCTAGCACAAAGGGAATGGGTTGCAGGAGAAACTTTTACTGTGGTTTCTCAGTGTGTTTCCTAGTGCCGGTTTGAAGTTCCTGCAGTTTTCACTTTAAAACCGAGTTGGAGGTATTACCTCCCCATATACATGTATGGAGTGGAGTTTGCAACTGAAAAAAACATTGTGTTTCCAAAAACCTAGGTGAAGGACAGCTTTCAAACAAACTTTCTATCAGAACTGAGCATGTGGAGAGAAGTTCGTTCATCCAGCACAAAGGGAACGGGTTGCAGGAGAAACTTTTACTCTGGCTTTCTCAGTGTGTTTCCTAGTGCCGGTTTGATGTTCCTGCTGTTTTCAAGGTAAAACATATTTGGAGCTTGTACCTCCCCATATATATGTATGGAGTGACGTATGCAAATGAAAAGTAACTTTGTGTTCCCAACAAGCTAGGTGAAGGACGGCTTTCACACACACTCTTTTCTGAGAACAGAGCATGTGTAGAGACGTTCGTTCATGTAGCACTAAGGGAACGGGTAGCAGGAGAAAGTTTTACTCTGGTTTCTCAGTGTGTTTCCTAGTGCAGGTTTGAAATTCCTGTAGATTTCACTGTAAAACCGAGTTGGAGCTAGTTCCTCCCCATATATATGTACGGAGTGGAGTTTGCAACTGAAAAGAAACTTTGTTTTCCAAACAAGATATTTGAATTTCGGCTTTCACTCACACTTATCCCTCAGAACTGAGCATGTGGAGAGACGTTCGTTCATCTAGCACAAACGGAACGGGTTGCAGGACAAACTTTTACTCTGGTTTCTCAGTGTGTTTCCTATTGCCGGTTTGAAGTTCCTGCAGTTTTCACTGTGATACCGTGTTGGATCTGGTACCTCCCCATATATATGTAAGGATTGGAGTTTGCAACTGAAAAGAAACTTTCTTTTCCCAACAAGCTAGGTGAAGGACGGCTTTCACACACATTTATCTCTCAGAACTCCACATGTGGAGAGTCGTTCGTTCATCTAGTACAAAGGGAATGGGTTGCAGGGGAAATTTTTACTCTGGATTCTCAGTGTGTTTCCTAGTGCCGGTTTGAAGTTCCTGCAGTTTTCACAATAAAACCGAGTTGGAGCTAGTACCTCCCCATATATATGTATGGAGTGGAGTTTGCAACTGAAAAGAAACTTTTTGTTCCCAACAAGATAGGTGAATTTTGGCTTTACACACATTTATCCCTCAGAACTGAGCATGTGGAGAGACGTTCGTTCATCTAGCACAAAGGGAACGGGTTGCAGGAGTTATGTTTACTCTGGTTTCTCAGTGTTTTTCCAAATGCCAGTTTGATCTTCCTGCAGTTGTCACTGTAAAACCGAGTTGGAGCTATTACATCCCCATATATATATTTGAAATGGAGTTTGCACCTGAAAGGAAACTTTGTGTTCCCAATAAGCTATGTGAAGGACGGCTTTCACACACAATTATCTCTCAGAACTGAGCATGTGGAGAGACGTTGGTTCATCTAGCACAAAGGGAACGGTTTGCAAGGGAAACTTTTACTCTGGTTTCCCAGTGCTTTTCCAATTGCGTGTTTGAAGTTCCTGCAGTTTTCACTATAAAACGGTGTTGGAGCTAGTACCAGCCCATATATATGTATGGAGTGGGGTTTGCAACTGTAAAGAAACTTTGAGTTCAGAACAAGCTAGGTGAATATCGGCTTTCACACACACTTACATTTCAGAACTGAGCATGTGGAGAGACTTTCGTTCATCTAGCACAAAGGGAATGGGTTGCAGGAGAAACTTTTACTCTGGCTTTCTCAGTGTGTTTCCTAGTGCTGGTTTGATGTTCATGCTGTTTTCAAGGTAAAATAGTGTAGGAGCTTGTATTTCCCCATATATATGTATGGAGTGGCGTATGCAACTGAAAAGAAACTTTATGTTCCCAATAAGCTAAGTGAAATAGAGCTTTCACACACAATTATCTCTCAGAACTGAGCATGTGGAGTGTCCTTCGTTCATCTAGCACAAAGGGAACGGGTAGCAGGGGAAAGTTTTACTCTGGATTCTCAGTGTGTTGCCTAGTGCCGGTTTGAAATTCCTGCAGATTTCACTGTAAAACCTAGTTGGAGCTTGTACCTCCCCATATATATGTAAGGATTGGAGTTTGCAACTGAAAAAAACTTTGTGTTTCCAACAATCTAGGTGAAGGACGGCTTTCACACACACAGATCTGTGAGAACTGAGCATGTGGAGAGTCGTTCGTTCATCTAGCACAAAGTGAACGGGTTGCAGGAGACACTTTTACTCTGGTTTTTCAGGGTGTTTCCTAGAGCCGGATTGAACGTCCTGCAGTTATCACTGTAAAACCGTGTTGGAGCTGATAACTCCCCATATATATTTAAGGTTTGTAGTTTGCAACTGAAAAGAAATTTTGTGTCCCAAAAAGCTAGGTGAAGGACGGCTTTCACACACTGATATATCTCAGAACTGAGCATGTGGAGAGTCGTTCTTTCATCTAGCACAAAGGGAACCGGTTGCAGGAGAAACTTTAACTCTGATTTCTCAGTGTGTTTCCTATTGCCGGTTTGAAGTTCCTGCAGTTTTCACTGTGATACCGTGTTGGATCTGGTACCTACCCCATATATATGTAAGGATTGGAGTTTGCAACTGAAAGAAACTTCCTTTTCCCAACAAGCTATGTGAAGGACGGCTTTCACACACAATTATCTATCAGAACTGAGCATGTGGTGAGTCGTTCGTTCATCTAGCACAAAGGGAATGGGTTGCAGGGGAAACTTTTACTGTGGTTTCTCAGTGTGTTTCCTAGTGCCGGTTTGAAGTTACTGCAGTTTTCACTTTAAAACCGAGTTGGAGGTATTACCTCCCCATATACATGTATGGAGTGGAGTTTGCAACTGAAAAAAACATTGGGTTTCCAAAAACCTAGGTGAAGGACAGCTTTCTAACAAACTTTCATTCAGAACTGAGCATGTGGAGAGAAGTTCGTTCATCCAGCACAAAGGGAAAGGGTTGCAGGAGAAACTTTTACTCTGGTTTCTCAGTCTGTTTCCTAGTGCCGGTTTGATGTTCCTGCTGTTTTCAAGGTAAAACAGAGTTGGAGCTTGTACCTCCCCATATATATGTATGGAGTGGCGTATGCAAATGAAAAGTAACTTTGTGTTCCCAACAAGCTAGGTGAAGGACGGCTTTCACACACACAGTTTTCTGAGAACAGAGCATGTGTAGAGACGTTCGTTCATCTAGCACAAATGGAACGGGTAGCATGAGAAAGTATTACTCTGGTTTCTCAGTGTGTTTCCTAGTGCAGGTTTGATATTCCTGCAGATTTCACTGTAAAACCGAGTTGGAGCTAGTAACTCCCCATATATATGTATGGACTGGAGTTTGCAAATGTAAAGAAACTCTGTGTTCCCAACAAGCTAGGTGAAGGACGGCTCTCACACACACTTATCTCTCAGAACTCAGCATGTGGAGAGACGTTCGATCATCTAGCACAAAGGGAATGGGTTTCAGGAAAAACTTTTACTCTGGCTTTCTCAGTGTGTTTCCTAGTGCCGGTTTGAAGTTCCTGCAGATTTCACTGTAAAACCGAGTTGGAGCTAATACCTCCCCATATATATGTACGGAGTGGAGTTTGCAACTGAAAAAAACTTTGTATTTCCAACAATCTAGGTGAAGGACTGCTTTAACACACACAGATCTGTGAGAACTGAGCATGTGGAGAGTCGTTCGTTCATCTAGCACAAAGTGAACGGGTTGCAGGAGACACTTTTAATCTGGTTTCTCAGTGTGTTTCCTAGAGCCGGATTGAACTTCCTGCAGTTATCACTGTAAAACCGTGTTGGAGCTGATAACTCCCCATATATATTTAAGGTTTGTAGTTTGCAACTGAAAAGAAACTTTGTGCCCCAAATAGCTAGTTGAAGGACGGCTTTCACACACTGATATATCTCAGAACTTAGCATGTGGAGAGTCGTTCGTTCATCTAGCACAAACGGAACGGGTTGCAGGAGAAATTTTTACTCTGGTTTCTCAGTGTGTTTCCTATTGCCGGTTTGAAGTTCCTGCAGTTTTCACTGTGATACCGTCTTGGATCTGGTACCTCCCCATATATATGTAAGGATTGGAGTTTGCAACTGAAAGAAACTTTCTTTTCCCAACAAGCTATGTGAAGGACGGCTTTCACACACAATTATCTATCAGAACTGAGTATGTGGTGAGTCGTTCGTTCATCTAGCACAAAGGGAATGGGTTGCAGGAGAAACTTTTACTGTGGTTTCTCAGTGTGTTTCCTAGTGCCGGTTTGAAGTTCCTGCAGTTTTCACTTTAAAACCGAGTTGGAGGTATTACCTCCCCATATACATGTATGGAGTGGAGTTTGCAACTGAAAAAAACATTGTGTTTCCAAAAACCTAGGTGAAGGACAGCTTTCAAACAAACTTTCTATCAGAACTGAGCATGTGGAGAGAAGTTCGTTCATCCAGCACAAAGGGAACGGGTTGCAGGAGAAACTTTTACTCTGGCTTTCTCAGTGTGTTTCCTAGTGCCGGTTTGATGTTCCTGCTGTTTTCAAGGTAAAACATATTTGGAGCTTGTACCTCCCCATATATATGTATGGAGTGACGTATGCAAATGAAAAGTAACTTTGTGTTCCCAACAAGCTAGGTGAAGGACGGCTTTCACACACACTCTTTTCTGAGAACAGAGCATGTGTAGAGACGTTCGTTCATGTAGCACAAAGGGAACGGGTAGCAGGAGAAAGTTTTACTCTGGTTTCTCAGTGTGTTTCCTAGTGCAGGTTTGAAATTCCTGTAGATTTCACTGTAAAACCGAGTTGGAGCTAGATCCTCCCCATATATATGTACGGAGTGGAGTTTGCAACTGAAAAGAAACTTTGTTTTCCAAACAAGATATTTGAATTTCCGCTTTCACTCACACTTATCCCTCAGAACTGAGCATGTGGAGAGACGTTCGTTCATCTAGCACAAACGGAACGGGTTGCAGGACAAACTTTTACTCTGGTTTCTCAGTGTGTTTCCTATTGCCGGTTTGAAGTTCCTGCAGTTTTCACTGTGATACCGTGTTGGATCTGGTACCTCCCCATATATATGTAAGGATTGGAGTTTGCAACTGAAAAGAAACTTTCTTTTCCCAACAAGCTAGGTGAAGGACGGCTTTCACACACATTTATCTCTCAGAACTCCGCATGTGGAGAGTCGTTCGTTCATCTAGTACAAAGGGAATGGGTTGCAGGGGAAATTTTTACCCTGGATTCTCAGTGTGTTTCCTAGTGCCGGTTTGAAGTTCCCGCAGTTTTCACTATAAAACCGAGTTGGAGCTAGAACCTCCCCATATATATGTATGGAGTGGAGTTTGCAACTGAAAAGAAACTTTTTGTTCCCAACAAGATAGGTGAATTTTGGCTTTACACACATTTATCCCTCAGAACTGAGCATGTGGAGAGACGTTCGTTCATCTAGCACAAAGGGAACGGGTTGCAGGAGTTATGTTTACTCTGGTTTCTCAGTGTTTTTCCAAATGCCAGTTTGATCTTCGTGCAGATGTCACTGTAAAACCGAGTTGGAGCTATTACATCCCCATATATATATTTGAAATGGAGTTTGCACCTGAAAGGAAACTTTGTGTTCCCAATAAGCTATGTGAAGGACGGCTTTCACACACAATTATCTCTCAGAACTGAGCATGTGGAGAGACGTTGGTTCATCTAGCACAAAGGGAACGGTTTGCAAGGGAAACTTTTACTCTGGTTTCCCAGTGCTTTTCCAATTGCGTGTTTGAAGTTCCTGCAGTTTTCACTATAAAACGGTGTTGGAGCTAGTACCAGCCCATATATATGTATGGAGTGGGGTTTGCAACTGAAAAGAAACTTTGAGTTCAGAACAAGCTAGGTGAATATCGGCTTTCACACACACTTACATTTCAGAACTGAGCATGTGGAGAGACTTTCGTTCATCTAGCACAAAGGGAACGGGTTGCAGGAGAAACTTTTACTCTGGCTTTCTCAGTGTGTTTCCTAGTGCTGGTTTGATGTTCATGCTGTTTTCAAGGTAAAATAGTGTAGGAGCTTGTATTTCCCCATATATATGTATGGAGTGGCGTATGCAACTGAAAAGAAACTTTGTGTTCCCAATAAGCTAAGTGAAATAGAGCTTTCACACACAATTATCTCTCAGAACTGAGCATGTGGAGTGTCCTTCGTTCATCTAGCACAAAGGGAACGGGTAGCAGGGGAAAGTTTTACTCTGGATTCTCAGTGTGTTGCCTAGTGCCGGTTTGAAATTCCTGCAGATTTCACTGTAAAACCTAGTTGGAGCTTGTACCTCCCCATATATATGTAAGGATTGGAGTTTGCAACTGAAAAAAACTTTGTGTTTCCAACAATCTAGGTGAAGGACGGCTTTCACACACACAGATCTGTGAGAACTGAGCATGTGGAGAGTCGTTCGTTCATCTAGCACAAAGTGAACGGGTTGCAGGAGACACTTTTACTCTGGTTTTTCAGGGTGTTTCCTAGAGCCGGATTGAACGTCCTGCAGTTATCACTGTAAAACCGTGTTGGAGCTGATAACTCCCCATATATATTTAAGGTTTGTAGTTTGCAACTGAAAAGAAATTTTGTGTCCCAAAAAGCTAGGTGAAGGACGGCTTTCACACACTGATATATCTCAGAACTGAGCATGTGGAGAGTCGTTCTTTCATCTAGCACAAAGGGAACCGGTTGCAGGAGAAACTTTAACTCTGATTTCTCAGTGTGTTTCCTATTGCCGGTTTGAAGTTCCTGCAGTTTTCACTGTGATACCGTGTTGGATCTGGTACCTACCCCATATATATGTAAGGATTGGAGTTTGCAACTGAAAGAAACTTCCTTTTCCCAACAAGCTATGTGAAGGACGGCTTTCACACACAATTATCTATCAGAACTGAGCATGTGGTGAGTCGTTCGTTCATCTAGCACAAAGGGAATGAGTTGCAGGGGAAACTTTTACTGTGGTTTCTCAGTGTGTTTCCTAGTGCCGGTTTGAAGTTACTGCAGTTTTCACTTTAAAACCGAGTTGGAGGTATTACCTCCCCATATACATGTATGGAGTGGAGTTTGCAACTGAAAAAAACATTGGGTTTCCAAAAACCTAGGTGAAGGACAGCTTTCTAACAAACTTTCATTCAGAACTGAGCATGTGGAGAGAAGTTCGTTCATCCAGCACAAAGGGAAAGGGTTGCAGGAGAAACTTTTACTCTGGTTTCTCAGTCTGTTTCCTAGTGCCGGTTTGATGTTCCTGCTGTTTTCAAGGTAAAACAGAGTTGGAGCTTGTACCTCCCCATATATATGTATGGAGTGGCGTATGCAAATGAAAAGTAACTTTGTGTTCCCAACAAGCTAGGTGAAGGACGGCTTTCACACACAGAGTTTTCTGAGAACAGAGCATGTGTAGAGACGTTCGTTCATCTAGCACAAATGGAACGGGTAGCAGGAGAAAGTATTACTCTGGTTTCTCAGTGTGTTTCCTAGTGCAGGTTTGATATTCCTGCAGATTTCACTGTAAAACCGAGTTGGAGCTGGTAACTCCCCATATATATGTATGGACTGGAGTTTGCAAATGTAAAGAAACTCTGTGTTCCCAACAAGCTAGGTGAAGGACGGCTCTCACACACACTTATCTCTCAGAACTCAGCATGTGGAGAGACGTTCGATCATCTAGCACAAAGGGAATGGGTTTCAGGAAAAACTTTTACTCTGGCTTTCTCAGTGTGTTTCCTAGTGCCGGTTTGAAGTTCCTGCAGATTTCACTGTAAAACCGAGTTGGAGCTAATACCTCCCCATATATATGTACGGAGTGGAGTTTGCAACTGAAAAAAACTTTGTATTTCCAACAATCTAGGTGAAGGACTGCTTTAACACACACAGATCTGTGAGAACTGAGCATGTGGAGAGTCGTTCGTTCATCTAGCACAAAGTGAACGGGTTGCAGGAGACACTTTTAATCTGGTTTCTCAGTGTGTTTCCTAGAGCCGGATTGAACTTCCTGCAGTTATCACTGTAAAACCGTGTTGGAGCTGATAACTCCCCATATATATTTAAGGTTTGTAGTTTGCAACTGAAAAGAAACTTTGTGTCCCAAAAAGCTAGTTGAAGGACGGCTTTCACACACTGATATATCTCAGAACTTAGCATGTGGAGAGTCGTTCGTTCATCTAGCACAAACGGAACGGGTTGCAGGAGAAATTTTTACTCTGGTTTCTCAGTGTGTTTCCTATTTCCGGTTTGAAGTTCCTGCAGTTTTCACTGTGATACCGTCTTGGATCTGGTACCTCCCCATATATATGTAAGGATTGGAGTTTGCAACTGAAAGAAACTTTCTTTTCCCAACAAGCTATGTGAAGGACGGCTTTCACACACAATTATCTATCAGAACTGAGCATGTGGTGAGTCGTTCGTTCATCTAGCACAAAGGGAATGGGTTGCAGGAGAAACTTTTACTGTGGTTACTCAGTGTGTTTCCTAGTGCCGGTTTGAAGTTCCTGCAGTTTTCACTTTAAAACCGAGTTGGAGGTATTACCTCCCCATATACATGTATGGAGTGGAGTTTGCAACTGAAAAAAACATTGTGTTTCCAAAAACCTAGGTGAAGGACAGCTTTCAAACAAACTTTCTATCAGAAATGAGCATGTGGAGAGAAGTTCGTTCATCCAGCACAAAGGGAACGGGTTGCAGGAGAAACTTTTACTCTGGCTTTCTCAGTGTGTTTCCTAGTGCCGGTTTGATGTTCCTGCTGTTTTCAAGGTAAAACATATTTGGAGCTTGTACCTCCCCATATATATGTATGGAGTGACGTATGCAAATGAAAAGTAACTTTGTGTTCCCAACAAGCTAGGTGAAGGACGGCTTTCACACACACTCTTTTCTGAGAACAGAGCATGTGTAGAGACGTTCGTTCATGTAGCACAAAGGGAACGGGTAGCAGGAGAAAGTTTTACTCTGGTTTCTCAGTGTGTTTCCTAGTGCAGGTTTGAAATTCCTGTAGATTTCACTGTAAAACCGAGTTGGAGCTAGTTCCTCCCCATATATATGTACGGAGTGGAGTTTGCAACTGAAAAGAAACTTTGTTTTCCAAACAAGATATTTGAATTTCCGCTTTCACTCACACTTATCCCTCAGAACTGAGCATGTGGAGAGACGTTCGTTCATCTAGCACAAACGGAACGGGTTGCAGGACAAACTTTTACTCTGGTTTCTCAGTGTGTTTCCTATTGCCGGTTTGAAGTTCCTGCAGTTTTCACTGTGATACCGTGTTGGATCTGGTACCTCCCCATATATATGTAAGGATTGGAGTTTGCAACTGAAAAGAAACTTTCTTTTCCCAACAAGCTAGGTGAAGGACGGCTTTCACACACATTTATCTCTCAGAACTCCGCATGTGGAGAGTCGTTCGTTCATCTAGTACAAAGGGAATGGGTTGCAGGGGAAATTTTTACTCTGGATTCTCAGTGTGTTTCCTAGTGCCGGTTTGAAGTTCCCGCAGTTTTCACTATAAAACCGAGTTGGAGCTAGTACCTCCCCATATATATGTATGGAGTGGAGTTTGCAACTGAAAAGAAACTTTTTGTTCCCAACAAGATAGGTGAATTTTGGCTTTACACACATTTATCCCTCAGAACTGAGCATGTGGAGAGACGTTCGTTCATCTAGCACAAAGGGAACGGGTTGCAGGAGTTATATTTACTCTGGTTTCTCAGTGTTTTTCCAAATGCCAGTTTGATCTTCCTGCAGATGTCACTGTAAAACCGAGTTGGAGCTATTACATCCCCATATATATATTTGAAATGGAGTTTGCACCTGAAAGGAAACTTTGTGTTCCCAATAAGCTATGTGAAGGACGGCTTTCACACACAATTATCTCTCAGAACTGAGCATGTGGAGAGACGTTGGTTCATCTAGCACAAAGGGAACGGTTTGCAAGGGAAACTTTTACTCTGGTTTCCCAGTGCTTTTCCAATTGCGTGTTTGAAGTTCCTGCAGTTTTCACTATAAAACGGTGTTGGAGCTAGTACCAGCCCATATATATGTATGGAGTGGGGTTTGCAACTGAAAAGAAACTTTGAGTTCAGAACAAGCTAGGTGAATATCGGCTTTCACACACACTTACATTTCAGAACTGAGCATGTGGAGAGACTTTCGTTCATCTAGCACAAAGGGAACGGGTTGCAGGAGAAACTTTTACTCTGGCTTTCTCAGTGTGTTTCCTAGTGCTGGTTTGATGTTCATGCTGTTTTCAAGGTAAAATAGTGTAGGAGCTTGTATTTCCCCATATATATGTATGGAGTGGCGTATGCAACTGAAAAGAAACTTTGTGTTCCCAATAAGCTAAGTGAAATAGAGCTTTCACACACAATTATCTCTCAGAACTGAGCATGTGGAGTGTCCTTCGTTCATCTAGCACAAAGGGAACGGGTAGCAGGGGAAAGTTTTACTCTGGATTCTCAGTGTGTTGCCTAGTGCCGTTTTGAAATTCCTGCAGATTTCACTGTAAAACCTAGTTGGAGCTTGTACCTCCCCATATATATGTAAGGATTGGAGTTTGCAACTGAAAAAAACTTTGTGTTTCCAACAATCTAGGTGAAGGACGGCTTTCACACACACAGATCTGTGAGAACTGAGCATGTGGAGAGTCGTTCGTTCATCTAGCACAAAGTGAACGGGTTGCAGGAGACACTTTTACTCTGGTTTTTCAGGGTGTTTCCTAGAGCCGGATTGAACGTCCTGCAGTTATCACTGTAAAACCGTGTTGGAGCTGATAACTCCCCATATATATTTAAGGTTTGTAGTTTGCAACTGAAAAGAAATTTTGTGTCCCAAAAAGCTAGGTGAAGGACGGCTTTCACACACTGATATATCTCAGAACTGAGCATGTGGAGAGTCGTTCTTTCATCTAGCACAAAGGGAACCGGTTGCAGGAGAAACTTTAACTCTGATTTCTCAGTGTGTTTCCTATTGCCGGTTTGAAGTTCCTGCAGTTTTCACTGTGATACCGTGTTGGATCTGGTACCTACCCCATATATATGTAAGGATTGGAGTTTGCAACTGAAAGAAACTTCCTTTTCCCAACAAGCTATGTGAAGGACGGCTTTCACACACAATTATCTATCAGAACTGAGCATGTGGTGAGTCGTTCGTTCATCTAGCACAAAGGGAATGAGTTGCAGGGGAAACTTTTACTGTGGTTTCTCAGTGTGTTTCCTAGTGCCGGTTTGAAGTTACTGCAGTTTTCACTTTAAAACCGAGTTGGAGGTATTACCTCCCCATATACATGTATGGAGTGGAGTTTGCAACTGAAAAAAACATTGGGTTTCCAAAAACCTAGGTGAAGGACAGCTTTCTAACAAACTTTCATTCAGAACTGAGCATGTGGAGAGAAGTTCGTTCATCCAGCACAAAGGGAAAGGGTTGCAGGAGAAACTTTTACTCTGGTTTCTCAGTCTGTTTCCTAGTGCCGGTTTGATGTTCCTGCTGTTTTCAAGGTAAAACAGAGTTGGAGCTTGTACCTCCCCATATATATGTATGGAGTGGCGTATGCAAATGAAAAGTAACTTTGTGTTCCCAACAAGCTAGGTGAAGGACGGCTTTCACACACAGAGTTTTCTGAGAACAGAGCATGTGTAGAGACGTTCGTTCATCTAGCACAAATGGAACGGGTAGCAGGAGAAAGTATTACTCTGGTTTCTCAGTGTGTTTCCTAGTGCAGGTTTGATATTCCTGCAGATTTCACTGTAAAACCGAGTTGGAGCTGGTAACTCCCCATATATATGTATGGACTGGAGTTTGCAAATGTAAAGAAACTCTGTGTTCCCAACAAGCTAGGTGAAGGACGGCTCTCACACACACTTATCTCTCAGAACTCAGCATGTGGAGAGACGTTCGATCATCTAGCACAAAGGGAATGGGTTTCAGGAAAAACTTTTACTCTGGCTTTCTCAGTGTGTTTCCTAGTGCCGGTTTGAAGTTCCTGCAGATTTCACTGTAAAACCGAGTTGGAGCTAATACCTCCCCATATATATGTACGGAGTGGAGTTTGCAACTGAAAAAAACTTTGTATTTCCAACAATCTAGGTGAAGGACTGCTTTAACACACACAGATCTGTGAGAACTGAGCATGTGGAGAGTCGTTCGTTCATCTAGCACAAAGTGAACGGGTTGCAGGAGACACTTTTAATCTGGTTTCTCAGTGTGTTTCCTAGAGCCGGATTGAACTTCCTGCAGTTATCACTGTAAAACCGTGTTGGAGCTGATAACTCCCCATATATATTTAAGGTTTGTAGTTTGCAACTGAAAAGAAACTTTGTGTCCCAAAAAGCTAGTTGAAGGACGGCTTTCACACACTGATATATCTCAGAACTTAGCATGTGGAGAGTCGTTCGTTCATCTAGCACAAACGGAACGGGTTGCAGGAGAAATTTTTACTCTGGTTTCTCAGTGTGTTTCCTATTTCCGGTTTGAAGTTCCTGCAGTTTTCACTGTGATACCGTCTTGGATCTGGTACCTCCCCATATATATGTAAGGATTGGAGTTTGCAACTGAAAGAAACTTTCTTTTCCCAACAAGCTATGTGAAGGACGGCTTTCACACACAATTATCTATCAGAACTGAGCATGTGGTGAGTCGTTCGTTCATCTAGCACAAAGGGAATGGGTTGCAGGAGAAACTTTTACTGTGGTTTCTCAGTGTGTTTCCTAGTGCCGGTTTGAAGTTCCTGCAGTTTTTACTTTAAAACCGAGTTGGAGGTATTACCTCCCCATATACATGTATGGAGTGGAGTTTGCAACTGAAAAAAACATTGTGTTTCCAAAAACCTAGGTGAAGGACAGCTTTCAAACAAACTTTCTATCAGAACTGAGCATGTGGAGAGAAGTTCGTTCATCCAGCACAAAGGGAACGGGTTGCAGGAGAAACTTTTACTCTGGCTTTCTCAGTGTGTTTCCTAGTGCCGGTTTGATGTTCCTGCTGTTTTCAAGGTAAAACATATTTGGAGCTTGTACCTCCCCATATATATGTATGGAGTGACGTATGCAAATGAAAAGTAACTTTGTGTTCCCAACAAGCTAGGTGAAGGACGGCTTTCACACACACTCTTTTCTGAGAACAGAGCATGTGTAGAGACGTTCGTTCATGTAGCACAAAGGGAACGGGTAGCAGGAGAAAGTTTTACTCTGGTTTCTCAGTGTGTTTCCTAGTGCAGGTTTGAAATTCCTGTAGATTTCACTGTAAAACCGAGTTGGAGCTAGTTCCTCCCCATATATATGTACGGAGTGGAGTTTGCAACTGAAAAGAAACTTTGTTTTCCAAACAAGATATTTGAATTTCCGCTTTCACTCACACTTATCCCTCAGAACTGAGCATGTGGAGAGACGTTCGTTCATCTAGCACAAACGGAACGGGTTGCAGGACAAACTTTTACTCTGGTTTCTCAGTGTGTTTCCTATTGCCGGTTTGAAGTTCCTGCAGTTTTCACTGTGATACCGTGTTGGATCTGGTACCTCCCCATATATATGTAAGGATTGGAGTTTGCAACTGAAAAGAAACTTTCTTTTCCCAACAAGCTAGGTGAAGGACGGCTTTCACACACATTTATCTCTCAGAACTCCGCATGTGGAGAGTCGTTCGTTCATCTAGTACAAAGGGAATGGGTTGCAGGGGAAATTTTTACTCTGGATTCTCAGTGTGTTTCCTAGTGCCGGTTTGAAGTTCCCGCAGTTTTCACTATAAAACCGAGTTGGAGCTAGTACCTCCCCATATATATGTATGGAGTGGAGTTTGCAACTGAAAAGAAACTTTTTGTTCCCAACAAGATAGGTGAATTTTGGCTTTACACACATTTATCCCTCAGAACTGAGCATGTGGAGAGACGTTCGTTCATCTAGCACAAAGGGAACGGGTTGCAGGAGTTATGTTTACTCTGGTTTCTCAGTGTTTTTCCAAATGCCAGTTTGATCTTCCTGCAGATGTCACTGTAAAACCGAGTTGGAGCTATTACATCCCCATATATATATTTGAAATGGAGTTTGCACCTGAAAGGAAACTTTGTGTTCCCAATAAGCTATGTGAAGGACGGCTTTCACACACAATTATCTCTCAGAACTGAGCATGTGGAGAGACGTTGGTTCATCTAGCACAAAGGGAACGGTTTGCAAGGGAAACTTTTACTCTGGTTTCCCAGTGCTTTTCCAATTGCGTGTTTGAAATTCCTGCAGTTTTCACTATAAAACGGTGTTGGAGCTAGTACCAGCCCATATATATGTATGGAGTGGGGTTTGCAACTGAAAAGAAACTTTGAGTTCAGAACAAGCTAGGTGAATATCGGCTTTCACACACACTTACATTTCAGAACTGAGCATGTGGAGAGACGTTGGTTCATCTAGCACAAAGGGAACGGGTTGCAGGAGAAACTTTTACTCTGGCTTTCTCAGTGTGTTTCCTAGTGCTGGTTTGATGTTCATGCTGTTTTCAAGGTAAAATAGTGTAGGAGCTTGTATTTCCCCATATATATGTATGGAGTGGCGTATGCAACTGAAAAGAAACTTTGTGTTCCCAATAAGCTAAGTGAAATAGAGCTTTCACACACAATTATCTCTCAGAACTGAGCATGTGGATTGTCCTTCGTTCATCTAGCACAAAGGGAACGGGTAGCAGGGGAAAGTTTTACTCTGGATTCTCAGTGTGTTGCCTAGTGCCGGTTTGAAATTCCTGCAGATTTCACTGTAAAACCTAGTTGGAGCTTGTACCTCCCCATATATATGTAAGGATTGGAGTTTGCAACTGAAAAAAAACTTTGTGTTTCCAACAATCTAGGTGAAGGACGGCTTTCACACACACAGATCTGTGAGAACTGAGCATGTGGAGAGTCGTTCGTTCATCTAGCACAAAGTGAACGGGTTGCAGGAGACACTTTTACTCTGGTTTTTCAGGGTGTTTCCTAGAGCCGGATTGAACGTCCTGCAGTTATCACTGTAAAACCGTGTTGGAGCTGATAACTCCCCATATATATTTAAGGTTTGTAGTTTGCAACTGAAAAGAAATTTTGTGTCCCAAAAAGCTAGGTGAAGGACGGCTTTCACACACTTATATATCTCAGAACTGAGCATGTGGAGAGTCGTTCTTTCATCTAGCACAAAGGGAACCGGTTGCAGGAGAAACTTTAACTCTGATTACTCAGTGTGTTTCCTATTGCCGGTTTGAAGTTCCTGCAGTTTTCACTGTGATACCGTGTTGGATCTGGTACCTACCCCATATATATGTAAGGATTGGAGTTTGCAACTGAAAGAAACTTCCTTTTCCCAACAAGCTATGTGAAGGACGGCTTTCACACACAATTATCTATCAGAACTGAGCATGTGGTGAGTCGTTCGTTCATCTAGCACAAAGGGAATTGGTTGCAGGGGAAACTTTTACTGTGGTTTCTCAGTGTGTTTCCTAGTGCCGGTTTGAAGTTACTGCAGTTTTCACTTTAAAACCGAGTTGGAGGTATTACCTCCCCATATACATGTATGGAGTGGAGTTTGCAACTGAAAAAAACATTGGGTTTCCAAAAACCTAGGTGAAGGACAGCTTTCTAACAAACTTTCATTCAGAACTGAGCATGTGGAGAGAAGTTCGTTCATCCAGCACAAAGGGAAAGGGTTGCAGGAGAAACTTTTACTCTGGTTTCTCAGTCTGTTTCCTAGTGCCGGTTTGATGTTCCTGCTGTTTTCAAGGTAAAAGAGAGTTGGAGCTTGTACCTCCCCATATATATGTATGGAGTGGCGTATGCAAATGAAAAGTAACTTTGTGTTCCCAACAAGCTAGGTGAAGGACGGCTTTCACACACACTGTTTTCTGAGAACACAGCATGTGTAGAGACGTTCGTTCATCTAGCACAATGGGAACGGTTAGCAGGAGAAAGTTTTACTCTGGTTTCTCAGTGTGTTTCCTAGTGCAGGTTTGAAATTCCTGCAGATTTCACTGTAAAACCGTGTTGGAGCTAGTACCACCCCATATATATTTACGGAGTGGAGTTTGCAACTGAAAAGAAACTTTGTTTTCCAAACAAGATATTTGAAGTTCGGCTTTCACGCACACTTATCCCTAAGAACTGAGCATGTGGATAGACGTTCGTTCATCTAGCAGAAAGGGAACCGGTTGCAGGAGAAACATTAACTCTGGTTTCTCAGTGTGTTTCCTATTGCTGGTTTGAAGTTCCTGCAGTTTTCACTGTGATACCGTGTTGGATCTGGTACCTCCCCATATATATGTAAGGATAGGAGTTTGCAACTGAAAGAAACTTTCTTTTCCCAACAAGCTATGTGAAGGACGGCTTTCACACACAATTATCTATCAGAACTGAGCATGTGGTGAGTCGTTCGTTCATCTAGCACAAAGGGAATGGGTTGCAGGAGAAACTTTTACTGTGGTTTCTCAGTGTGTTTCCTAGTGCCGGTTTGAAGTTCCTGCAGTTTTCACTTTAAAACTGAGTTGGAGCTAGTACCTCCCCATATACATGTATGGAGTGGAGTTTGCAACTGAAAAAAACATTGTGTTTCCAAAAACCTAGGTGAAGGACAGCTTTCAAAAAAACTTTCTATCAGAATTGAGCATGTGGAGAGAAGTTCGTTCATCCAGCACAAATTGAACGGGTTGCAGGAGAAACTTTTACTCTGGCTTTCTCAGTGTGTTTCCTAGTGCCGGTTTGATGTTCCTGCTGTTTTCAAGGTAAAACAGAGTTGGAGCTTGTACCTCCCCATATATATGTATGGAGTGGCGTATGCAAATGAAAAGTAAATTTTTGTGTTCCCAACAAGCTAGGTGAAGGACGGCTTTCACACACACAGTTTTCTGAGAACAGAGCATGTGTAGAGACGTTCGTTCATCTAGCACAAATGGAACGGGTAGCAGGAGAAAGTATTACTCTGGTTTCTCAGTGTGTTTCCTAGTGCAGGTTTGAAGTTCCTGCAGATTTCACTGTAAAACCGAGTTGGAGCTAGTAACTCCCCATATATATTTATGGACTGGAGTTTGCAAATGTAAAGAAACTCTGTGTTCCCAACAAGCTAGGTGAAGGACGGCTCTCACACACACTTATCTCTCAGAACTGAGGATGTGGAGAGACGTTCGTTCATCTAGCACAAAGGGAACGGGTTGCAGGAGAAACTTTTACTCTGGTTTCTCAGTCTGTTTCCTAGTGCCGGTTTGAAGTTCCTGCAGTTTTCACTGTAAAACCGAGTTGGATCTTGTGCCTCCCCATATATATGTATGGAGTGGAGTTTGCAACTGAACTGAAACTTTGTGTTCGCAACAAGCTATGTGAAGGACGACTTTCACACACACTTATCTCTCAGAGCTGAGCATGTGGAGAGACTTTCGTTCATCTAGCACAAAGGGAACGGTTTGCAGGAGAAAATTTTACTCTGGTTTCTCAGTCTGTTTCCTAGTGCCGGTTTGAAGTTCCTGCAGGTTTCACTGTAAAACCGTGTTGGAGCTAGTAACTCCCCATATATATGTATGGAATGGGGTTTGCAACTGAAAAGAAACTTTGTGTTCCCAACAAGCTAGGTGAAGGACGGCTTTCACACACACTTATCACTCATAACTGAGCATGTGGAGAGACGTTTGTTCATCTAGAACAAAGGGAACGAGTTGCAGGAGAAACTTTTACTCTGGTTTCTCAGTCTGTTTCCTAGTGCCGGTTGGAAGTTCCTGCAGTTTCCACTGTAAAACCGATTTGGAGCTAGTACCTCCCCATTTATATGTATGGAGTGGAGTTTCCAACTGAAAAGAAACTTTGTGTTCCCAACAAGCTAGGTGAAATAAGGCTTTCACACTCACTTATCTCTCAGAACTGAGCATCTGGAGAGACGTTCGTTCATCTAGCACAAAGGGAACGGGTTGCAGGAGAAACTTTTACTCTGGTTTCTCAGTCTGTTTCCTAGTGCCGGTTTGAAGTTCCTGCAATTTCACTGTAAAACCGAGTTGGAGCTAGTACCTCCCCATTTATATGTATGGAGTGGAGTTAGCAAATGTAAAGAAACTTTGTGTTCCCAACAAGCTAGTTGAAGGACGGCTTTCACACACACTTATCACTCAGAACTGAGCATGTGGAGATACGTTCCTTCATCTAGCACAAAGGGAACGGGTTGCAGGAGAAACTTTTACTCTGGTTTCTCAGTCTGTTTCCTAGTGCCGGTTTGAAGTTCCTGCAGTTTTCACTGTAAAACCGAGTTGGAGTTAGTACCTCCCCATATATATGTATGGAGTGGAGTTTGCAACTGAAAAGAAACTTTGTGTTCCCAACAAGCTAGGTGAAGGACGGCTTTCACACACACTTATCTCTCAGAACTGAGCATGTGGAGAGACGTTCGTTCATCTAGCACAAAGGGAACGGTTTGAAGGGAAACGTTTACTCTGGTTTCTCAGTCTGTTTCCTAGTGCCGGTTTGAAGTTCCTGCAGTTTTCACTGTAAAACCGAGTTGGAGCTTGTACCTCCCCATATATATGTTTGGAGTGGAGTTTGCAACTGAAAAGAAACTTTGTGTTCCCAACAAGCTATGTGAAGGACGGCTTTCACACACACTTATCTCTCCGAACTGAGCATGTGGAGAGACGTTCGTTCATCTAGCACAAAGGGAACGGGTTGCAGGAGAAACTTTTACTCTGGTTTCTCAGTCTGTTTCCTAGTGCCGGTTTGAAGTTCCTGCTGTTTTCACTGTAAAACCGAGTTGGAGCTAGTACCTCCCCATATATATGTATGGAGTGGAGTTTGCAACTGAAAAGAAACTTTGTGTTCCCAACAAGCTAGGTGAAGTACGGCTGTCACACACACATATCTCTCAGAACTGAGCATGTGGAGAGACGTCTGTTCATCTAGCACAAAGGGAACGGGTTACAGGAGAAACTTTTCTGTGGTTTCTCTGTCTGTTTCCTAGTGCCGGTTTGAAGTTCCTGCAGTTTTTACTGTAAAACCGAGTTGGAGCTAGTACCTCCCCATATATATGTATGGAGTGGAGTTTGCAACTGAAATGAAACTTTGTGTTCCCAACAAGCTAATTGAAGGAAGGCTCTCACACACACTTTCTCTCAGAAATGAGCATGTGGAGAGACGTTCGTTCATCTAGCACAAATGAACGGGTTGCAGGAGAAACTTTTACTCTGGTTTCTCAGTCTGTTTCCTAGTGCCGGTTTGAAGTTCCTGCAGTTTTCACTGTAAAACCGAGTTGGAGCTAGTACCTCCCCATTTATATGTATGGAGTGGAGTTTGCAACTGAAAAAAAACTTTGTGTTCCCAACAAGCTAGGTGAAGTACGGCTTTCACACACACTTATCTCTCAGAACTGAGCATGTGGAGAGACGTTCGTTCATCTAGCATAAAGGGAACGGGTGGCAGTAGAAACTTTTACTCTGGTTTCTCAGACTGTTTCCTAGTGCCGGTTTGAAGTTCCTGCAGTTTTCACTGTAAAACCGAGTTGGAGCTAGTACCTCCCCATATATAAGTATGGAGTGGAGTTTGCAACTGAAAAGAAACTTTGTGTTCCCAACAAGCTAGGTGAAGTACGGCTGTCACACACACATATCTCTCAGAACTGAGCATGTGGATAGACGTTCGTTCATCTAGCACAAAGGGAACGGTTTGCAGGAGAAACTTTTACTCTGGTTTCTCAGTCTGTTTCCTAGTGCCGGTTTGAATTTCCTGCAATTTTCACTGTAAAACCGAGTTGGAGCTAGTACCTCCACATATATATGTATGGAGTGGAGTTTGCAAATGTAAAGAAACTTTGTGTACCCAACAAGCTAGTTGAAGGACGGCTCTCACACACACTTTCTCTCAGAAATGAGCATGTTGAGAGACGTTCGTTCATCTAGCACAAAGGGAACGGGTTGCAGGAGAAACTTTTACTCTGGTTTCTCAGTCTGTTTCCTAGTGCCGTTTTGAAGTTCCTGCATTTTTCACTGTAAAATCGAGTTGGAGCTTGTAACTCCCCATATATATGTATGGAGTGGAGTTTGCAACTGAAAAGAAACTTTGTGTTCCCAACAAGCTATGTGAAGGACGGCTGTCACACACACATATCTCTCAGAACTGAGCATGTGGAGAGACGTTCGTTCATCTAGCACAAAGGGAACGGGTTGCAGGAGAAACTTTTACTCTGGTTTCTCAGTCTGTTTCCTAGTGCCGGTTTGAAGTTCCTGCAGTTTTCACTGTAAAACGGTGTTGGAGCTAGTACCTCCCCATTTATATGTATGGAGTGGAGTTTGCAACTGAAAAAAAACTTTGTGTTCCCAACAAGCTAGGTGAAGTACGGCTTTCACACACACTTATCTCTCAGAACTGAGCATGTGGAGAGACGTTCGTTCATCTAGCATAAAGGGAACGGGTGGCAGTAGAAACTTTTACTCTGGTTTCTCAGACTGTTTCCTAGTGCCGGTTTGAAGTTCCTGCAGTTTTCACTGTAAAACCGAGTTGGAGCTAGTACCTCCCCATATATAAGTATGGAGTGGAGTTTGCAACTGAAAAGAAACTTTGTGTTCCCAACAAGCTAGGTGATGTACGGCTGTCACACACACATATCTCTCAGAACTGAGCATGTGGATAGACGTTCGTTCATCTAGCACAAAGGGAACGGTTTGCAGGAGAAACTTTTACTCTGGTTTCTCAGTCTGTTTCCTAGTGCCGGTTTGAATTTCCTGCAATTTTCACTATAAAACCGAGTTGGAGCTAGTACCTCCACATATATATGTATGGAGTGGAGTTTGCAAATGTAAAGAAACTTTGTGTACCCAACAAGCTAAGTGAAGGACGGCTCTCACACACACTTTCTCTCAGAAATGAGCATGTGGAGAGACGTTCGTTCATCTAGCACAAAGGGAACGGGTTGCAGGAGAAACTTTTACTCTGGTTTCTCAGTCTGTTTCCTAGTGCCGTTTTGAAGTTCCTGCATTTTTCACTGTAAAATCGAGTTGGAGCTTGTACCTCCCCATATATATGTATGGAGTGGAGTTTGCAACTGAAAAGAAACTTTGTGTTCCCAACAAGCTATGTGAAGGACGGCTGTCACACACACATATCTCTCAGAACTGAGCATGTGGAGAGACGTTCGTTCATCTAGCACAAAGGGAACGGGTTGCAGGAGAAACTTTTACTCTGGTTTCTCAGTCTGTTTCCTAGTGCCGGTTTGAAGTTCCTGCAGTTTTCACTGTAAAACGGTGTTGGAGCTAGTACCTCCCCATTTATATGTATGGAGTGGAGTTTGCAACTGAAAAAAAACTTTGTGTTCCCAACAAGCTAGGTGAAGTACGGCTTTCACACACACTTATCTCTCAGAACTGAGCATGTGGAGAGACGTTCGTTCATCTAGCATAAAGGGAACGGGTGGCACTAGAAACTTTTACTCTGGTTTCTCAGACTGTTTCCTAGTGCCGGTTTGAAGTTCCTGCAATTTTCACTGTAAAACCGAGTTGGAGCTAGTACCTCCCCATATATAAGTATGGAGTGGAGTTTGCAACTGAAAAGAAACTTTGTGTTCCCAACAAGCTAGGTGAAGTACGGCTGTCACACACACATATCTCTCAGAACTGAGCATGTGGATAGACGTTCGTTCATCTAGCACAAAGGGAACGGTTTGCAGGAGAAACTTTTACTCTGGTTTCTCAGTCTGTTTCCTAGTGCCGGTTTGAATTTCCTGCAATTTTCACTATAAAACCGAGTTGGAGCTAGTACCTCCACATATATATGTATGGAGTGGAGTTTGCAAATGTAAAGAAACTTTGTGTACCCAACAAGCTAAGAGAAGGACGTCTCTCACACACACTTTCTCTCAGAAATGAGCATGTGGAGAGACGTTCGTTCATCTAGCACAAAGGGAACGGGTTGCAGGAGAAACTTTTACTCTGGTTTCTCAGTCTGTTTCCTAGTGCCGTTTTGAAGTTCCTGCATTTTTCACTGTAAAATCGAGTTGGAGCTTGTACCTCCCCATATATATGTATGGAGTGGAGTTTGCAACTGAAAAGAAACTTTGTGTTCCCAACAAGCTAGGTGAAGGACGGCTGTCACACACACATATCTCTCAGAACTGAGCATGTGGAGAGACGTTCGTTCATCTAGCACAAAGGGAACGGGTTGCAGGAGAAACTTTTACTCTGGTTTCTCAGTCTGTTTCCTAGTGCCGGTTTGAAGTTCCTGCAGTTTTCACTGTAAAACCGAGTTGGAGCTAGTACCTCCCCATATATATGTATGGAGTGGAGTTTGCAAGTGAAAAGAAACTTTGTGTTCCCAACAAGCTAGGTGAAGGACGGCTCTCACACACTCTTATCTCTCAGAACTGAGCATGTGGAGAGACGTTCGTTCATCTAGCATAAAGGGAACGGGTGGCAGTAGAAACTTTTACTCTGGTTTCTCAGTCTGTTTCCTAGTGCCGGTTTGAAGTTCCTGCAGTTTTCACTGTAAAACCGAGTTGGAGCTAGTACCTCCCCATATATAAGTATGGAGTGGGGTTTGCAACTGAAAAGAAACTTTGTGTTCCCATCAAGCTAGGTGAAGTACGGCTGTCACACACACATATCTCTCAGAACTGAGCATGTGGATAGACGTTCGTTCATCTAGCACAAAGGGAACGGTTTGCAGGAGAAACTTTTACTCTGGTTTCTCAGTCTTTTTCCTAGTGCCGGTTTGAATTTCCTGCAATTTTCACTGTAAAACCGAGTTGGAGCTAGTACCTCCACATATATATGTATGGAGTGGAGTTTGCAAATGTAAAGAAACTTTGTGTTCCCAACAAGCTAGGTGAAGGACGGTTCTCACACACACTTTCTCTCAGAAATGAGCATGTGGAGAGACGTTCATTCATCTAGCACAAAGGGAACGGGTTGCAGGAGAAACTTTTACTCTGGTTTCTCAGTCTGTTTCCTAGTGCCGGTTTGAAGTTCCTGCAGTTTTCACTGTAAAACCGAGTTGGAGTTAGTACCTCCCCATTTATATGTATGAAGTGTAGTTTGCAACTGAAAAGAAACTTTGTGTTCCCAACAAGATAGGTGAAGGACTGCTTTCACACACACTTATCTCGCAGAGCTGAGGATGTGGAGAGACTTTCGTTCATCTAGCACAAAGGGAAAGGGTTGCAGGAGAAACTTTTACTCTGGTTTCTCAATCTGTTTCCTAGTGCCGGTTGAAGTTCCTGCAGTTTTCACTGTAAAACCGAGTTGGAGCTTGTACCTCCCCATTTATATGTATGGAGTGGAGTTTCCAACTGAAAAGAAACTTTGTGTTCCCAACAAGCTAGGTGAAGGACGGCTTTCACACACACTTATCTCTCAGAACTGAGCATGTGCAGAGACGTTCGTTCATCTAGCACAAAGGGAACGGGTTGCAGGAGAAACTTTTACTCTGGTTTCTCTGTCTGTTTCCTAGTGCCGGTTTGAAGTTCCTGCAGTTTTCACTGTAAAACCGAGTTGGAGCTGGTACCTCCACATATATATGTATGGAGTGGAGTTTGCAAATGTAAAGAAACTTTGTGTTCCCAACAAGCTAATTGAAGGACGGCCCTCACACACACTTTCTCTCAGAAATGAGCATGTGGAGAGACGTTCGTTCATCCAGCACAAATGAACGGGTTGCAGGAGAAATTTTTACTCTGGTTTCTCAGTCTGTTTCCTAGTGCCGGTTTGAAGTTCCTGCAGTTTTCACTGTAAAACCGAGTTGGAGCTAGTACCTCCCCATTTATATGTATGGAGTGGAGTTTGCAACTGAAAAGAAACTTTGTGTTCCCAACAAGCTAGGTGAAGGACGGCTGTCACACACACATATCTCTCAGAACTGAGCATGTGGAGAGACGTTCGTTCATCTAGCACAAAGGGAACGGGTTGCAGGAGAAACTTTTACTCTGGTTTCTCAGTCTGTTTCCTAGTGCCGGTTTGAAGTTCCTGCAGTTTTCACTGTAAAACCGAGTTGGAGCTAGTACCTCCCCATATATATGTATGGAGTGGAGTTTGCAACAGAAAAGAAACTTTGTGTTCCCAACAAGCTATGTGAAGGACGGCTCTCACACACACTTATCTCTCAGAACTGAGCATGTGGAGAGACGTTCGTTCATCTAGCACACAGGGAACGGGTTGCAGGAGAAACTTTTACTCTGGTTTCTCAGTCTGTTTCCTAGTGCCGTTTTGAAGTTCCTGCAGTTTTCACTGTAAAACTGAGTTGGAGCTAGTACCTCCCCATTTATATGTATGGAGTGGAGATTGCAACTGAAAAAAAACTTTGTGTTCCCAACAAGCTAGGTGAAGGACGGCTTTCACACACACTTATCTCTCAGAACTGAGCATGTGGAGAGACGTTCGTTCATCTAGCATAAAGGGAACGGGTGGCAGGAGAAACTTTTACTCTGGTTTCTCAGTCTGTTTCCTAGTGCCGGTTTGAAGTTCCTGCAGTTTTCACAGTAAAACCGAGTTGGAGCTAGTACCTCCCAATATATATGTATGGAGTGGAGTTTGCAACTGAAAAGAAACTTTGTGTTCCCAACAAGCTAGGTGAAGGACGGCTGTCACACACACTTATCTCTCAGAACTGAGCATGTGGAGAGACGTTCATTCATCTAGCACAAAGGGAACGGGTTGCAGGAGAAACTTTTACTCTGGTTTCTCAGTCTGTTTCCTAGTGCCGGTTTGAAGTTCCTGCAGTTTTCACTGTAAAACCGAGTTGGAGTTAGTACCTCCCCATTTATATGTATGAAGTGTAGTTTGCAACTGAAAAGAAACTTTGTGTTCCCAACAAGATAGGTGAAGGACGGCTTTCACACACACTTATCTCGCAGAGCTGAGGATGTGGAGAGACTTTCGTTCATCTAGCACAAAGGGAACGGGCTGCAGGAGAAACTTTTACTCTGGATTCTCAATCTGTTTCCTAGTGCCGGTTGAAGTTCCTGCAGTTTTCACTGTAAAACCGAGTTGGAGCTAGTAACTCCACATATATATGTATGGAGTGGAGTTTGAAAATGTAAAGAAACTTTGTGTTCCCAACAACTAATTGAAGGACGGCCCTCACACACACTTTCTCTCAGAAATGAGCATGTGGAGAGACGTTCGTTCATCTAGCACAAAGGGAACGGGTTGCAGGAGAAACTTTTACTCTGGTTTCTCAGTCTGTTTCCTAGTGCCGGTTTGAAGTTCCTGCAGTTTTCACTGTAAAACCGAGTTGGAGCTAGTACCTCCCCATTTATATGTATGGAGTGGATTTTGCAACTGAAAAAAAACTTTGTGTTCCCAACAAGCTAGATGAAGGACGGCTTTCACACACACTTATCTCTCAGAACTGAGCATGTGGAGAGACGTTCGTTCATCTAGCATAAAGGGAACGGGTGGCAGGAGAAACTTTTACTCTGGTTTCTCAGTCTGTTTCCTAGTGCCGGTTTGAAGTTCCTGCAGTTTTCACAGTAAAACCGAGTTGGAGCTAGTACCTCCCCATATATAAGTATGGAGTGGAGTTTGCAACTGAAAAGAAACTTTGTGTTCCCAACAAGCTAGGTGAAGGACGGCTGTCACACACACTTATCTCTCAGAACTGAGCATGTGGAGAGACGTTCGTTCATCTAGCACAAAGGGAACGGGTTGCAGGAGAATCTTTTACTCTGCTTTCTCAGTCTGTTTCCTAGTGCCGGTTTGAAGTTCCTGCAGTTTTCACTGTAAAACCGAGTTGGAGTTAGTACCTCCCCATTTATATGTATGAAGTGTAGTTTGCAACTGAAAAGAAACTTTGTGTTCCCAACAAGATAGGTGAAGGACGGCTTTCACACACACTTATCTCGCAGAGCTGAGGATGTGGAGAGACTTTCGTTCATCTAGCACAAAGGGAACGGGTTGCAGGAGAAACTTTTACTCTGGTTTCTCAATCTGTTTCCTAGTGCCGGTTGAAGTTCCTGCAGTTTTCACTGTAAAACCGTGTTGGAGCTTGTACCTCCCCATTTATCTGTATGGAGTGGAGTTTCCAACTGAAAAGAAACTTTGTGTTCCCAACAAGCTAGGTGAAGGACGGCTTTCACACACACTTATCTCTCAGAACTGAGCATGTGGAGAGACGTTCGTTCATCTAGCACAAAGGGAACGGGTTGCAGGAGAAACATTTACTCTGGTTTCTCAGTCTGTTTCGTAGTGCCGGTTTGAAGTTCCAGCAGTTTTCACTGTAAAACCGATTTGGAGATTTTACCTCCCCATATATATGAATGGAGTGGAGTTTGCAACTGAAAAGAAACTTTGTGTTCCCAACAATCTATGTGAAGGACGGCTGTCACACACACTTATCTCTCAGAACTGAGCATGTGGAGAGACGTTCGTTCATCTAGCACAAAGGGAACGGGTTGCAGGAGAAACTTTTACTCTGTTTTCTCAGTCTTTTTCCTAGTGCCGGTTTGAAGTTCCTGCAGTTTTCTCTGTAAAACAGAGTTGGAGCTTGTACCTCCCCATATATATGTATGGAGTGGAGTTGGCAAGTGAAAAGAAACTTTGTGTTCCGAACAAGCTAGGTGAAGGACGGCTCTCACACACACTTATCACTCAGAACTGAGCATGTGGAGAGACGTTCGTTCATCTAGCACAAAGGGAACGGGTTGCAGGAGAGACTTTTACTGTGGTTTCTAAGTCTGTTTCCTAGTGCCGGTTTGAAGTTCCTGCAGTTTTCACTGTAAAACCGAGTTGGAGCTTGTACCTCCCCATATATATGTATGAAGTGGAGATTGCAACTGAAAAGAAACTTTGTGTTCCCAGCAAGCTAGGTGAAGGACGGCTTTCACACACACTTATCTCTCAGAACTGAGCATGTGGAGAGACGTTCGTTCATCTAGAACAAAGGGAACGGGTTGCAGGAGAAACTTTTACTCTGGTTTCTCAGTCTGTTTCCTAGTGCCGGTTTGAAGTTCCTGCAGTATTCACTGAAAAATCGTGTTGGAGCTTGTACCTCCCCATATATATGTATGGAGTGGGGTTTGCAACTGAAAAGAAACTTTGTGTTCCCAACAAGCTAGGTGAAGGACGGCTGTCACACACACATATCTCTCAGAACTGAGCATGTGGAGAGACGTTCGTTCATCTAGCACAAAGGGAACGGGTTGCAGGAGAAACTTTTACTCTGGTTTCTCAGTCTATTTCCTAGTGCCGGTTTGAAGTTCCTGCAGTTTTCACTGTAAAACAGAGTTGGAGCTAGTACCTCCCCATATATATGTATGGAATGGAGTTTGCAACTGAAAAGAAACTTTGTGTTCCCAACAAGCTAGGTGAAGGACGGCTCTCACACTCACTTATCTCTCAGAACTGTGCATGTGGAGAGACGTTCGTTCATCTAGCATAAAGGGATCGGGTGGCAGTAGAAACTTTTACTCTGGTTTCTCAGACTGTTTCCTAGTGCCGGTTTGATGTTCCTGCAGTTTTCACTGTAAAACAGAGTTGGAGCTAGTACCTCCCCATATATAAGTTTGGAGTGGAGTTTGCAACTGAAAAGAAACTTTGTGTTCCCAACAAGCTAGGTGAAGGACGGCTGTCACACACACTTATCTCTCAGAACTGAGCATGTGGAGAGACGTTCGTTCATCTAGCACAAAGGGAACGGGTGGCAGGAGAAACTTTTACTCTGGTTTCTCAGTCTGTTTCCTAGTGCCGGTTTGAAGTTCCTGCAGTTTTCACAGTAAAACCGAGTTGGAGCTAGTACCTCCCCATATATAAGTATGGAGTGGAGTTTGCAACTGAAAAGAAACTTTGTGTTCCCAACAAGCTAGGTGAAGGACGGCTGTCACACACACTTATCTCTCAGAACTGAGCATGTGGAGAGACGTTCGTTCATCTAGCACAAAGGGAACGGGTTGCAGGAGAATCTTTTACTCTGCTTTCTCAGTCTGTTTCCTAGTGCCGGTTTGAAGTTCCTGCAGTTTTCACTGTAAAACCGAGTTGGAGTTAGTACCTCCCCATTTATATGTATGAAGTGTAGTTTGCAACTGAAAAGAAACTTTGTGTTCCCAACAAGATAGGTGAAGGACGGCTTTCACACACACTTATCTCGCAGAGCTGAGGATGTGGAGAGACTTTCGTTCATCTAGCACAAAGGGAACGGGTTGCAGGAGAAACTTTTACTCTGGTTTCTCAATCTGTTTCCTAGTGCCGGTTGAAGTTCCTGCAGTTTTCACTGTAAAACCGTGTTGGAGCTTGTACCTCCCCATTTATCTGTATGGAGTGGAGTTTCCAACTGAAAAGAAACTTTGTGTTCCCAACAAGCTAGGTGAAGGACGGCTTTCACACACACTTATCTCTCAGAACTGAGCATGTGGAGAGACGTTCGTTCATCTAGCACAAAGGGAACGGGTTGCAGGAGAAACATTTACTCTGGTTTCTCAGTCTGTTTCGTAGTGCCGGTTTGAAGTTCCAGCAGTTTTCACTGTAAAACCGATTTGGAGATTTTACCTCCCCATATATATGAATGGAGTGGAGTTTGCAACTGAAAAGAAACTTTGTGTTCCCAACAATCTATGTGAAGGACGGCTGTCACACACACTTATCTCTCAGAACTGAGCATGTGGAGAGACGTTCGTTCATCTAGCACAAAGGGAACGGGTTGCAGGAGAAACTTTTACTCTGTTTTCTCAGTCTTTTTCCTAGTGCCGGTTTGAAGTTCCTGCAGTTTTCTCTGTAAAACAGAGTTGGAGCTTGTACCTCCCCATATATATGTATGGAGTGGAGTTGGCAAGTGAAAAGAAACTTTGTGTTCCGAACAAGCTAGGTGAAGGACGGCTCTCACACACACTTATCACTCAGAACTGAGCATGTGGAGAGACGTTCGTTCATCTAGCACAAAGGGAACGGGTTGCAGGAGAGACTTTTACTGTGGTTTCTAAGTCTGTTTCCTAGTGCCGGTTTGAAGTTCCTGCAGTTTTCACTGTAAAACCGAGTTGGAGCTTGTACCTCCCCATATATATGTATGAAGTGGAGATTGCAACTGAAAAGAAACTTTGTGTTCCCAGCAAGCTAGGTGAAGGACGGCTTTCACACACACTTATCTCTCAGAACTGAGCATGTGGAGAGACGTTCGTTCATCTAGAACAAAGGGAACGGGTTGCAGGAGAAACTTTTACTCTGGTTTCTCAGTCTGTTTCCTAGTGCCGGTTTGAAGTTCCTGCAGTATTCACTGAAAAATCGTGTTGGAGCTTGTACCTCCCCATATATATGTATGGAGTGGGGTTTGCAACTGAAAAGAAACTTTGTGTTCCCAACAAGCTAGGTGAAGGACGGCTGTCACACACACATATCTCTCAGAACTGAGCATGTGGAGAGACGTTCGTTCATCTAGCACAAAGGGAACGGGTTGCAGGAGAAACTTTTACTCTGGTTTCTCAGTCTATTTCCTAGTGCCGGTTTGAAGTTCCTGCAGTTTTCACTGTAAAACAGAGTTGGAGCTAGTACCTCCCCATATATATGTATGGAATGGAGTTTGCAACTGAAAAGAAACTTTGTGTTCCCAACAAGCTAGGTGAAGGACGGCTCTCACACTCACTTATCTCTCAGAACTGTGCATGTGGAGAGACGTTCGTTCATCTAGCATAAAGGGATCGGGTGGCAGTAGAAACTTTTACTCTGGTTTCTCAGACTGTTTCCTAGTGCCGGTTTGATGTTCCTGCAGTTTTCACTGTAAAACAGAGTTGGAGCTAGTACCTCCCCATATATAAGTTTGGAGTGGAGTTTGCAACTGAAAAGAAACTTTGTGTTCCCAACAAGCTAGGTGAAGGACGGCTGTCACACACACTTATCTCTCAGAACTGAGCATGTGGAGAGACGTTCGTTCATCTAGCACAAAGGGAACGGGTTGCAGGAGAAACTTTTACTCTGGTTTCTCAGTCTGTTTCCTACTGCCGTTTAGAAGTTCCTGCAGTTTTCACTGTAAAACCGAGTTGGAGTTAGTACCTCCCCATTTATATGTATGAAGTGTAGTTTGCAACTGAAAAGAAACTTTGTGTTCCCAACAAGCTAGGTGAAGGACGGCTTTCACACACACTTATCTCTCAGAACTGAGCATGTGGAGAGACGTTCGTTCATCTAGCATAAAGGGAACGGGTGGCAGGAGAAACTTTTACTCTGGTTTCTCAGTCTGTTTCCTAGTGCCGGTTTGAAGTTCCTGCAGTTTTCACAGTAAAACCGAGTTGGAGCTAGTACCTCCCAATATATATGTATGGAGTGGAGTTTGCAACTGAAAAGAAACTTTGTGTTCCCAACAAGCTAGGTGAAGGACGGCTGTCACACACACTTATCTCTCAGAACTGAGCATGTGGAGAGACGTTCATTCATCTAGCACAAAGGGAACGGGTTGCAGGAGAAACTTTTACTCTGGTTTCTCAGTCTGTTTCCTAGTGCCGGTTTGAAGTTCCTGCAGTTTTCACTGTAAAACCGAGTTGGAGTTAGTACCTCCCCATTTATATGTATGAAGTGTAGTTTGCAACTGAAAAGAAACTTTGTGTTCCCAACAAGATAGGTGAAGGACGGCTTTCACACACACTTATCTCGCAGAGCTGAGGATGTGGAGAGACTTTCGTTCATCTAGCACAAAGGGAACGGGCTGCAGGAGAAACTTTTACTCTGGATTCTCAATCTGTTTCCTAGTGCCGGTTGAAGTTCCTGCAGTTTTCACTGTAAAACCGAGTTGGAGCTAGTAACTCCACATATATATGTATGGAGTGGAGTTTGAAAATGTAAAGAAACTTTGTGTTCCCAACAACTAATTGAAGGACGGCCCTCACACACACTTTCTCTCAGAAATGAGCATGTGGAGAGACGTTCGTTCATCTAGCACAAAGGGAACGGGTTGCAGGAGAAACTTTTACTCTGGTTTCTCAGTCTGTTTCCTAGTGCCGGTTTGAAGTTCCTGCAGTTTTCACTGTAAAACCGAGTTGGAGCTAGTACCTCCCCATTTATATGTATGGAGTGGAGTTTGCAACTGAAAAAAAACTTTGTGTTCCCAACAAGCTAGATGAAGGACGGCTTTCACACACACTTATCTCTCAGAACTGAGCATGTGGAGAGACGTTCGTTCATCTAGCATAAAGGGAACGGGTGGCAGGAGAAACTTTTACTCTGGTTTCTCAGTCTGTTTCCTAGTGCCGGTTTGAAGTTCCTGCAGTTTTCACAGTAAAACCGAGTTGGAGCTAGTACCTCCCCATATATAAGTATGGAGTGGAGTTTGCAACTGAAAAGAAACTTTGTGTTCCCAACAAGCTAGGTGAAGGACGGCTGTCACACACACTTATCTCTCAGAACTGAGCATGTGGAGAGACGTTCGTTCATCTAGCACAAAGGGAACGGGTTGCAGGAGAATCTTTTACTCTGCTTTCTCAGTCTGTTTCCTAGTGCCGGTTTGAAGTTCCTGCAGTTTTCACTGTAAAACCGAGTTGGAGTTAGTACCTCCCCATTTATATGTATGAAGTGTAGTTTGCAACTGAAAAGAAACTTTGTGTTCCCAACAAGATAGGTGAAGGACGGCTTTCACACACACTTATCTCGCAGAGCTGAGGATGTGGAGAGACTTTCGTTCATCTAGCACAAAGGGAACGGGTTGCAGGAGAAACTTTTACTCTGGTTTCTCAATCTGTTTCCTAGTGCCGGTTGAAGTTCCTGCAGTTTTCACTGTAAAACCGTGTTGGAGCTTGTACCTCCCCATTTATCTGTATGGAGTGGAGTTTCCAACTGAAAAGAAACTTTGTGTTCCCAACAAGCTAGGTGAAGGACGGCTTTCACACACACTTATCTCTCAGAACTGAGCATGTGGAGAGACGTTCGTTCATCTAGCACAAAGGGAACGGGTTGCAGGAGAAACATTTACTCTGGTTTCTCAGTCTGTTTCGTAGTGCCGGTTTGAAGTTCCAGCAGTTTTCACTGTAAAACCGATTTGGAGATTTTACCTCCCCATATATATGAATGGAGTGGAGTTTGCAACTGAAAAGAAACTTTGTGTTCCCAACAATCTATGTGAAGGACGGCTGTCACACACACTTATCTCTCAGAACTGAGCATGTGGAGAGACGTTCGTTCATCTAGCACAAAGGGAACGGGTTGCAGGAGAAACTTTTACTCTGTTTTCTCAGTCTTTTTCCTAGTGCCGGTTTGAAGTTCCTGCAGTTTTCTCTGTAAAACAGAGTTGGAGCTTGTACCTCCCCATATATATGTATGGAGTGGAGTTGGCAAGTGAAAAGAAACTTTGTGTTCCGAACAAGCTAGGTGAAGGACGGCTCTCACACACACTTATCACTCAGAACTGAGCATGTGGAGAGACGTTCGTTCATCTAGCACAAAGGGAACGGGTTGCAGGAGAGACTTTTACTGTGGTTTCTAAGTCTGTTTCCTAGTGCCGGTTTGAAGTTCCTGCAGTTTTCACTGTAAAACCGAGTTGGAGCTTGTACCTCCCCATATATATGTATGAAGTGGAGATTGCAACTGAAAAGAAACTTTGTGTTCCCAACAAGCTAGGTGAAGGACGGCTTTCACACACACTTATCTCTCAGAACTGAGCATGTGGAGAGACGTTCGTTCATCTAGAACAAAGGGAACGGGTTGCAGGAGAAACTTTTACTCTGGTTTCTCAGTCTGTTTCCTAGTGCCGGTTTGAAGTTCCTGCAGTATTCACTGAAAAATCGTGTTGGAGCTTGTACCTCCCCATATATATGTATGGAGTGGGGTTTGCAACTGAAAAGAAACTTTGTGTTCCCAACAAGCTAGGTGAAGGACGGCTGTCACACACACATATCTCTCAGAACTGAGCATGTGGAGAGACGTTCGTTCATCTAGCACAAAGGGAACGGGTTGCAGGAGAAACTTTTACTCTGGTTTCTCAGTCTATTTCCTAGTGCCGGTTTGAAGTTCCTGCAGTTTTCACTGTAAAACAGAGTTGGAGCTAGTACCTCCCCATATATATGTATGGAATGGAGTTTGCAACTGAAAAGAAACTTTGTGTTCCCAACAAGCTAGGTGAAGGACGGCTCTCACACTCACTTATCTCTCAGAACTGTGCATGTGGAGAGACGTTCGTTCATCTAGCATAAAGGGATCGGGTGGCAGTAGAAACTTTTACTCTGGTTTCTCAGACTGTTTCCTAGTGCCGGTTTGATGTTCCTGCAGTTTTCACTGTAAAACAGAGTTGGAGCTAGTACCTCCCCATATATAAGTTTGGAGTGGAGTTTGCAACTGAAAAGAAACTTTGTGTTCCCAACAAGCTAGGTGAAGGACGGCTGTCACACACACTTATCTCTCAGAACTGAGCATGTGGAGAGACGTTCGTTCATCTAGCACAAAGGGAACGGGTTGCAGGAGAAACTTTTACTCTGGTTTCTCAGTCTGTTTCCTACTGCCGTTTAGAAGTTCCTGCAGTTTTCACTGTAAAACCGAGTTGGAGTTAGTACCTCCCCATTTATATGTATGAAGTGTAGTTTGCAACTGAAAAGAAACTTTGTGTTCCCAACAAGATAGGTGAAGGGCGGCTTTCACACACACTTTTCTCGCAGAGCTGAGGATGTGGAGAGACTTTCGTTCATCTAGCACAAAGGGAACGGGTTGCAGGAGAAACTTTTACTCTGGTTTCTCAATCTGTTTCCTAGTGCCGGTTGAAGTTCCTGCAGTTTTCACTGTAAAACCGAGTTGGAGCTTGTACCTCCCCATTTATATGTATGGAGTGGAGTTTGCAAGTGAAAAGAAACTTTGTGTTCCCAACAAGCTAGGTGAAGGACGGCTTTCACACACACTTATCTCTCAGAACTGAGCATGTGGAGAGACGTTCGTTCATCTAGCACAAAGGGAACGGGTTGCAGGAGAAACTATTACTCTGGTTTCTCAGTCTGTTTCGTAGTGCCGGTTTGAAGTTCCTGCAGTTTTCACTGTAAAACCCATTTGGAGTTTTTACCTCCCCATATATATGAATGGAGTGGAGTCTGCAACTGAAATGAAACTTTGTGTTCCCAACAATCTATGTGAAGGACGGCTGTCACACACACTTATCTCTCAGAACTGAGCATGTGGAGAGACGTTCGTTCATCTAGCACAAAGGGAACGGGTTGCAGGAGAAACTTTTACTCTGGTTTCTCAGTCTGTTTCCTAGTGCCGGTTTGAAGTTCCTGCAGTTTTCACTGTAAAACCGATTTGGAGCTTGTACCTCCCCATATATATGTATGGAGTGGAGTTTGCGAGTGAAAAGAAACTTTGTGTTCCGAACAAGCTAGGTGAAGGACGGCTCTCACACACACTTATCACTCAGAACTGAGCATGTGGAGAGACGTTCGTTCATCTAGCACAAAGGGAACGGGTTGCAGGAGAGACTTTTACTGTGGTTTCTAAGTCTGTTTCCTAGTGCCGGTTTGAAGTTCCTGCAGTTTTCACTGTAAAACCGAGTTGGAGATTGTACCTCCCCATATATATATATGGAGTGGAGTTTGCAACTGAAAAGAAACTTTGTGTTCCCAACAAGGTAGTTGAAGGACGGCTGTCACACACACTTATCTCTCAGAACTGAGCATGTGGAGAGACGTTCGTTCATCTAGCACAAAGGGAAAGGGTTGCAGGAGAAACTTTACTCTGGTTTCTCAGTCTGTTTCCTAGTGCTGGTTTGAAGTTCCTGCAGTTTTCACTGTAAAACCGAGTTGGAGCTAGTACCTCCACATATATATATGTATGGAGTGGAGTTTGCAAATGTAAAGAAACTTTGTGTTCCCAACAAGCTAGGTGAAGGACGGCTTTCACACACACTTTCTCTCAGAAATGAGCATGTGGAGAGACGTTCGTTCATCTAGCACAAAGGGAACGGGTTGCAGGAGAAACTTTTACTCTGGTTTCTCAGTCTGTTTCCTAGTGCCGGTTAGAAGTTCCTGCTGTTTTCACTGTAAAACCGAGTTGGAGCTAGTACCTCCCCATATATATGTATGAAGTGGAGTTTGCAACTGAAAAGAAACTTTTTGTTCCCAGCAAGCTATGTGAAGGACGGCTTTCACACACACTTATCTCTCAGAACTGAGCATGTGGAGAGACGTTCGTTCATCTAGCACAAAGGAAACGGGTTGCAGGAGAAACTTTTACTCTGGTTTCTGAGTCTGTTTCCTTGTGCCGGTTTGAAGTTCCTGCAGTTTTCACTGAAAAACCGAGTTGGAGCTAGTACCTCCCCATATATATTTATGGAGTGGAGTTTGCAACTGAAAAGAAACTTTGTGTTCCCAACAAGTTAGGTGAAGGACGGCTTTCACACACACTTATCTTTCAGAACTGTGCATGTGGAGAGACGTTCGTTCATCTAGCACAAAGGGAACGGGTTGCAGGAGAAACTTTTACTCTGGTATCTCAGTCTGTTTCCTAGTGCCAGTTTGAAGTTCCTGCAGTTTTCACTGTAAAACCGAGTTGGAGCTAGTACCTCCCCATATATATGTATGGAGTGGAGTTTGCAACTGAAAAGAAACTTTGTGTTCCCAACAAGCTATTTGAAGGACTGCTTTCACACACACTTATCTCTCAGAACTGAGCATGTGGAGATACGTTCGTTCATCTAGCACAAAGCGAATGGGTGGCAGGAGAAACTTTTACTCTGGATTCTCAGTCTGTTACCTAGTGCCGGTTTGAAGTTCCTGCAGTTTTCACTGTAAAACCGAGTTGGAGCTAGTACCTCCCCATATATATGTATTGAGTGGAGTCTGCAACTGAAATGAAACTTTGTGTTCCCAACAAGCTATGTGAAGGACGGCTTTCACACACAATTATCTCTCAGAACTGAGCATGTGGAGAGACGTTCGTTCATCTAGCCCAAAGGGAACGGGTTGCAGGAGAAACTTTTACTCTGGTTTCTCAGTCTGTTTCCTAGTGCCGGTTTGAAATTCCTGCAGTTTTCACTGTAAAACCGAGTTGGAGCTAGTACCTCCCCATATATATGTATGGAGTGGAGTTTGCAAATGAAAAGAAACTTTGTGTTCCCAACAAGCTAGATGAAGGACGGCTCTCAAACACACTTATCTCTCAGAACTGAGCATGTGGAGAGACGTTCGTTCATCTAGCACAAAGGGAACGGGTTGCAGGAGAAACTTTTACTCTGGTTTCTCAGTCTTTTTCCTAGTGCCAGTTTGAAGTTCCTGCACTTTTCACTGTAATACCGAGTTGGATTTAGTACCTCCCCATATATATGTATGGAGTGGAGTTTGCAACTGAAAAGAAACTTTGTGTTCCAAACAAGATAGGTGAAAGACGGCTTTCACACACACTTATCTCTCAGAACTGAGCATGTGGAGAGACGTTCGCTCATGTAGCACAAAGGGAACGGGTTTCAGGAGAAACTTTTACTCTGGTTTCTCAGTCTGTTTCCTAGTGCCGGTTTGAAGATCCTGCAGTTTTCACTGTAAAACCGATTTGGAGCTAGTACCTCCCCATATATATGTATGGAGTGGAGTTTGCAACTGAAAAGAAACTTTGTGTTCCCAACAAGCTAGGTGAAGGACGGCTTTCACACACACTTATCTCTCAGAACTGAGGATTTGGAGAGACTTTCGTTCATCTAGGACAAAGGGAACGTGTTGCAGGAGAAACTTTTTCTCTGGTTTTTCAGTCTGTTTCCTAGTGCCGGTTTGAAGTTCCTGCAGTTTTCACTGTAAAACCGAGTTGGAGCTAGTACCTCCCCATATATATGTATGGAGTGGAGTTTGCAAATGTAAAGAAACTTTGTGTTCCCAACAAGCTAGGTGAAGGACGGCTCTCACACACAATTATCTCTCAGAATTGAGCATGTGGAGAGACGTTCGTTCTTCTAGCACAAAGGGAACGGGTTGCAGGAGAAACTTTTACCCTGGTTTCTCAGTCTGTTTCCTAGTACCGGTTTGAAGTTCCTGCAGTTTTCACTGTAAAACAGAGTTGGAGCTAGTACCTCCCCATATATATGTATGGAGTGGTGTTTGCAAATGAAAAGAAACTTTGTGTTCTCAACAAGCTAGATGAAGGACGGCTCTCAAACACACTTATCTCTCAGAACTGAGCATGTGGAGAGACGTTCGTTCATCTAGCACAAAGGGAACGGGTTGCAGGAGAAACTTTTACTCTGGTTTCTCAGTCTGTTTCCTAGTGCCAGTTTGAAGTTCCTGCACTTTTCACTGTAAAACCGAGTTGGATTTAGTACCGCCCCATATATATGTATGGAGTGGAGTTTGCAACTGAAAAGAAACTTTGTGTTCCCAACAAGATAGGTGAAAGACGGCTTTCACACACACTTATCTCTCAGAACTGAGCATGTGGAGAGACGTTCGCTCATCTAGCACAAAGGGAACGGGTTTCAGGAGAAACTTTTACTCTGGTTTCTCAGTCTGTTTCCTAGTGCCGGTTTGAAGATCCTGCAGTTTTCACTGTAAAACCGAGTTGGAGCTAGTACCTCCCCATATATATGTATGGAGTGGAGTTTGCAACTGAAAAGAAACTTTGTGTTCCCAACAAGCTAGGTGAAGGACGGCTTTCACACACACTTATCTCTCAGAACTGATTATTTGGAGAGACTTTCGTTCATCTAGGACAAAGGGAACGTGTTGCAGGAGAAACTTTTTCTCTGGTTTCTCAGTCTGTTCCTAGTGCCGGTTTGAAGTTCCTGCAGTTTTCACTGTAAAACCGAGTTGGAGCTATTACCTCCCCATATATATGTATGGAGTGGAGTTTGCAAATGTAAAGAAACTTTGTGTTCCCAACAAGCTAGGTGAAGGACGGCTCTCACACACACTTATCTCTCAGAATTGAGCATGTGGAGAGGCGTTCGTTCTTCTAGCACAAAGGGAACGGGTTGCAGGAGAAACTTTTACCCTGGTTTCTCAGTCTGTTTCCTAGTACCGGTTTGAAGTTCCTGCAGTTTTCACTGTAAAACAGAGTTGGAGCTAGTACCTCCCCATATATATGTATGGAGTGGAGTTTGCAAATGAAAAGAAACTTTGTGTTCTCAACAAGCTAGATGAAGGACGGCTCTCAAACACACTTATCTCTCAGAACTGAGCATGTGGAGAGACGTTCGTTCATCTAGCACAAAGGGAACGGGTTGCAGGAGAAACTTTTACTCTGGTTTCTCAGTCTGTTTCCTAGTGCCGGTTTGAAGTTCCTGCAGTTTTCACTGTAAAACGAGTTGGGGATAGTACCTCCCCATATATATGTATGGAGTGGAGTTTGCAACTGAAAAGAAACTTTGTGTTCCCAACAAGCTAGGTGAAGGACGGCTTTCATACACACTTATCTCTCAGAACTGAGCATGTGGAGAGACGTTCGCTCATCTAGCACAAAGGGAACGGGTTTCAGGAGAAACTTTTACTCTGGTTTCTCAGTCTGTTTCCTATTGCCGGTTTGAAGATCCTGCAGTTTTCACTGTAAAACCGAGTTTCAGCTAGTACCTCCCCATATATATGTATGGAGTGTAGTTTGCAACTGAAATGAAACTTTGTGTTCCCAACAAGCTAGGTGAAGGTCGGCTCTCACACCCACTTATCTCTCAGAAATGAGCATGTGGAGAGACTTTCGCTCATCTAACACAAAGGGAACGGGTGGCAGGAGAACCTTTTACTCTGGATTCTCAGTCTGTTTCCTAGTGCCGGTTAGAAATTCCTGCTGTTTTCACAGTAAAACCGAGTTGGAGCTAGTACCTCCCCATATATATGTATGGAGTGGAGTTTGCAACTGAAATGAAACTTTGTGTTCCCAACAAGCTAGGTGAAGGACGGCTCTCACACAGACTTATCTCTCAGAACTGAGCATGTGGACAGACGTTCGTTCATCTAGCACAAAGGGAACGGGTTGCAGGAGAAACTTTTACTCTGGTTTCTCAGTCTGTTTCCTAGTGCCGGTTTGAAGTTCCTGCAATTTTCACTGTAAAACCGAGTTGGAGCTAGTACCTCCCCATATATATGCTTGGAGTGGAGTTTGCAACTGAAAAGAAACTTTGTGTTCCCAACAAGCTAGGTGAAGGACGGCTCTCACACCCACTTATCTCTCAGAACTGAGCATGTGGAGAGACGTTCGTTCATCTAGCACAAAGGGAGCGGGTTGCAGGAGAAACTTTTACTGTGGTTACTCAGTCTATTTCCTAGTGCCGGTTTGAAGTTCCTGCAGTTTTCACTGTAAAACAGAGTTGGAGCTAGTACCTCCCCATATATATGTATGGAATGGAGTTTGCAACTGAAAAGAAACTTTGTGTTCCCAACAAGCTAGGTGAAGGACGGCTCTCACACACACTTATCTCTCAGAACTGAGCATGTGGAGAGACGTTCGTTCATCTAGCACAAAGGGAACGGGTTGCAGGAGAAACTTTTACTCTGGTTTCTCAGTCTATTTCCTAGTGCCGGTTTGAAGTTCCTGCAGTTTTCACTGTAAAACAGAGTTGGAGCTAGTACCTCCCCATATATATGTATGGAATGGAGTTTGCAACTGAAAAGAAACTTTGTGTTCCCAACAAGCTAGGTGAAGGACGGCTCTCACACTCACTTATCTCTCAGAACTGTGCATGTGGAGAGACGTTCGTTCATCTAGCATAAAGGGATCGGGTGGCAGTAGAAACTTTTACTCTGGTTTCTCAGACTGTTTCCTAGTGCCGGTTTGATGTTCCTGCAGTTTTCACTGTAAAACAGAGTTGGAGCTAGTACCTCCCCATATATAAGTTTGGAGTGGAGTTTGCAACTGAAAAGAAACTTTGTGTTCCCAACAAGCTAGGTGAAGGACGGCTGTCACACACACTTATCTCTCAGAACTGAGCATGTGGAGAGACGTTCGTTCATCTAGCACAAAGGGAACGGGTTGCAGGAGAAACTTTTACTCTGGTTTCTCAGTCTGTTTCCTACTGCCGTTTAGAAGTTCCTGCAGTTTTCACTGTAAAACCCAGTTGGAGTTAGTACCTCCCCATTTATATGTATGAAGTGTAGTTTGCAACTGAAAAGAAACTTTGTGTTCCCAACAAGATAGGTGAAGGGCGGCTTTCACACACACTTTTCTCGCAGAGCTGAGGATGTGGAGAGACTTTCGTTCATCTAGCACAAAGGGAACGGGTTGCAGGAGAAACTTTTACTCTGGTTTCTCAATCTGTTTCCTAGTGCCGGTTGAAGTTCCTGCAGTTTTCACTGTAAAACCGAGTTGGAGCTTGTACCTCCCCATTTATATGTATGGAGTGGAGTTTGCAAGTGAAAAGAAACTTTGTGTTCCCAACAAGCTAGGTGAAGGACGGCTTTCACACACACTTATCTCTCAGAACTGAGCATGTGGAGAGACGTTCGTTCATCTAGCACAAAGGGAACGGGTTGCAGGAGAAACTATTACTCTGGTTTCTCAGTCTGTTTCCTAGTGCCGGTTTGAAGTTCCTGCAGTTTTCACTGTAAAACCCATTTGGAGTTTTTACCTCCCCATATATATGAATGGAGTGGAGTTTGCAACTGAAAAGAAACTTTGTGTTCCCAACAATCTATGTGAAGGACGGCTGTCACACACACTTATCTCTCAGAACTGAGCATGTGGAGAGACGTTCGTTCATCTAGCACAAAGGGAACGGGTTGCAGGAGAAACTTTTACTCTGGTTTCTCAGTCTGTTTCCTAGTGCCGGTTTGAAGTTCCTGCAGTTTTCACTGTAAAACCGATTTGGAGCTTGTACCTCCCCATATATATGTATGGAGTGGAGTTTGCGAGTGAAAAGAAACTTTGTGTTCCGAACAAGCTAGGTGAAGGACGGCTCTCACACACACTTATCACTCAGAACTGAGCATGTGGAGAGACGTTCGTTCATCTAGCACAAAGGGAACGGGTTGCAGGAGAGACTTTTACTGTGGTTTCTAAGTCTGTTTCCTAGTGCCGGTTTGAAGTTCCTGCAGTTTTCACTGTAAAACCGAGTTGGAGATTGTACCTCCCCATATATATATATGGAGTGGAGTTTGCAACTGAAAAGAAACTTTGTGTTCCCAACAAGCTAGGTGAAGGACGGCTTTCACACACACTTATCTCTCAGAACTGAGCATGTGGAGAGACGTTCGTTCATCTAGCACAAAGGGAAAGGGTTGCAGGAGAAACTTTACTCTGGTTTCTCAGTCTGTTTCCTAGTGCTGGTTTGAAGTTCCTGCAGTTTTCACTGTAAAACCGAGTTGGAGCTAGTACCTCCACATATATATGTATGGAGTGGAGTTTGCAAATGTAAAGAAACTTTGTGTTCCCAACAAGCTAGGTGAAGGACGGCTTTCACACACACTTTCTCTCAGAAATGAGCATGTGGAGAGACGTTCGTTCATCTAGCACAAAGGGAACGGGTTGCAGGAGAAACTTTTACTCTGGTTTCTCAGTCTGTTTCCTAGTGCCGGTTAGAAGTTCCTGCTGTTTTCACTGTAAAACCGAGTTGGAGCTAGTACCTCCCCATATATATGTATGAAGTGGAGTTTGCAACTGAAAAGAAACTTTTTGTTCCCAGCAAGCTATGTGAAGGACGGCTTTCACACACACTTATCTCTCAGAACTGAGCATGTGGAGAGACGTTCGTTCATCTAGCACAAAGGGAACGGGTTGCAGGAGAAACTTTTACTCTGGTTTCTGAGTCTGTTTCCTTGTGCCGGTTTGAAGTTCCTGCAGTTTTCACTGAAAAACCGAGTTGGAGCTAGTACCTCCCCATATATATTTATGGAGTGGAGTTTGCAACTGAAAAGAAACTTTGTGTTCCCAACAAGTTAGGTGAAGGACGGCTTTCACACACACTTATCTTTCAGAACTGTGCATGTGGAGAGACGTTCGTTCATCTAGCACAAAGGGAACGGGTTGCAGGAGAAACTTTTACTCTGGTATCTCAGTCTGTTTCCTAGTGCCAGTTTGAAGTTCCTGCAGTTTTCACTGTAAAACCGAGTTGGAGCTAGTACCTCCCCATATATATGTATGGAGTGGAGTTTGCAACTGAAAAGAAACTTTGTGTTCCCAACAAGCTATTTGAAGGACTGCTTTCACACACACTTATCTCTCAGAACTGAGCATGTGGAGATACGTTCGTTCATCTAGCACAAAGCGAATGGGTGGCAGGAGAAACTTTTACTCTGGATTCTCAGTCTGTTACCTAGTGCCGGTTTGAAGTTCCTGCAGTTTTCACTGTAAAACCGAGTTGGAGCTAGTACCTCCCCATATATATGTATTGAGTGGAGTCTGCAACTGAAATGAAACTTTGTGTTCCCAACAAGCTATGTGAAGGACGGCTTTCACACACAATTATCTCTCAGAACTGAGCATGTGGAGAGACGTTCGTTCATCTAGCCCAAAGGGAACGGGTTGCAGGAGAAACTTTTACTCTGGTTTCTCAGTCTGTTTCCTAGTGCCGGTTTGAAATTCCTGCAGTTTTCACTGTAAAACCGAGTTGGATCTAATACCTGCCCATATATATGTATGGAGTGGAGTTTGCAAATGTAAAGAAACTTTGTGTTCCCAACAAGCTAGGTGAAGGACGGCTCTCACACACAGTTATCTCTCGGAATTGAGCATGAGGAGAGACGTTCGTTCATTTAGCACAAAGGGAACTGGTTGCAGGAGAAACTTTTACTCTGGTTTCTCAGTGTGTTTTCTAGTGCCGGTTTGAAGTTCCTGCAGTTTTCATTGTAAAACCGAGTTGGAGCTAATACCTCCCCATATATATGTATGGAGTGGAGTTTGCAACTGAAAAGAAACTTTGTGTTCCCAACAAGCTAGGTGAAGGACGGCTTTCACACACACTTATCTCTCAGAACTGAGCATGTGGAGAGACGTTCGATCATCTAGCACAAAGGGAACGGGTTGCAGTAGAAACTTTTACTCTGGTTTCTCAGTCTGTTTCCTAGTGCCGGTTTGAAGTTCCTGCAGTTTTCACTGTAAAACCGAGTTGGAGCTAGTACCTCCCCATATATATGTTTGGAGTGGAGTTTGCAAATGAAAAGAAACTTTGTGTTCCCAACAAGCTAGGGGAAGGACGGCTCTCACACAGACATATCTCTCAGAACTGAGCATGTGGAAAGACGTTCGTTAATCTAGCACAAATTGAAAGGGTTGCAGTAGAAACTTTTACTCTGGTTTCTCAGTCTGTTTCCTAGTGCCGATTAGATGTTCCTGCTGTTTTCACTGTAAAACCGAGTTGGAGCTAGTACCTCCCCATATATATGTATGGAGTGGAGTTTGCAACTGAAAAGAAACTTTGTGTTCCCAACAAGTTAGGTGAAGGACGGCTCTCACACTGACATATCTCTCAGAACTGAGCATGTGGAGAGACGTTCGTTCATCTAGCACAAAGGGAACGGGTTGCAGGAGAAACTTTTACTCTGGTTTCTCAGTCTGTTTCCTAGTGCCGGTTTGAAGTTCCTGCAGTTTTCTCTGTAAAACCGAGTTGGAGCTAGTACCTCCCCATATATATGTATGGAGTGGAGTTTGCAAATGTAAAGAAACTTTGTGTTCCCAACAAGCTAGGTGAAGGACGGCTCTCACACACAATTTTCTCTCAGAATTGAGCATGTGGAGAGACGTTCGTTCTTCTAGCACAAAGGGAACGGGTTGCAGGAGAAACTTTTACCCTGGTTTCTCAGTCTGTTTCCTAGTACCGGTTTGAAGTTCCTGCAGTTTTCACTGTAAAACAGAGTTGGAGCTAGTACCTCCCCATATATATGTATGGAGTGGAGTTTGCAAATGAAAAGAAACTTTGTGTTCTCAACAAGCTAGATGAAGGACGGCTCTCAAACACACTTATCTCTCAGAACTGAGCATGTGGAGAGACGTTCGTTCATCTAGCACAAAGGGAACGGGTTGCAGGAGAAACTTTTACTCTGGTTTCTCAGTCTGTTTCCTAGTGCCAGTTTGAAGTTCCTGCACTTTTCACTGTAAAACCGAGTTGGATTTAGTACCTCCCCATATATATGTATGGAGTGGAGTTTGCAACTGAAAAGAAACTTTGTGTTCCCAACAAGATAGGTGAAAGACGGCTTTCACACACACTTATCTCTCAGAACTGAGCATGTGGAGAGACGTTCGTTCATCTAGCACAAAGGGAACGGGTTTCAGGAGAAACTTTTACTCTGGTTTCTCAGTCTGTTTCCTAGTGCCGGTTTGAAGATCCTGCAGTTTTCACTGTAAAACCGAGTTGGAGCTAGTACCTCCCCATATATATGTATGGAGTGGAGTTTGCAACTGAAAAGAAACTTTGTGTTCCCAACAAGCTAGGTGAAGGACGGCTTTCACACACACTTATCTCTCAGAACTGATTATTTGGAGAGACTTTCGTTCATCTAGGACAAAGGGAACGTGTTGCAGGAGAAACTTTTTCTCTGGTTTCTCAGTCTGTTCCTAGTGCCGGTTTGAAGTTCCTGCAGTTTTCACTGTAAAACCGAGTTGGAGCTATTACCTCCCCATATATATGTATGGAGTGGAGTTTGCAAATGTAAAGAAACTTTGTGTTCCCAACAAGCTAGGTGAAGGACGGCTCTCACACACACTTATCTCTCAGAATTGAGCATGTGGAGAGGCGTTCGTTCTTCTAGCACAAAGGGAACGGGTTGCAGGAGAAACTTTTACCCTGGTTTCTCAGTCTGTTTCCTAGTACCGGTTTGAAGTTCCTGCAGTTTTCACTGTAAAACAGAGTTGGAGCTAGTACCTCCCCATATATATGTATGGAGTGGAGTTTGCAAATGAAAAGAAACTTTGTGTTCTCAACAAGCTAGATGAAGGACGGCTCTCAAACACACTTATCTCTCAGAACTGAGCATGTGGAGAGACGTTCGTTCATCTAGCACAAAGGGAACGGGTTGCAGGAGAAACTTTTACTCTGGTTTCTCAGTCTGTTTCCTAGTGCCGGTTTGAAGTTCCTGCAGTTTTCACTGTAAAACCGAGTTGGGGATAGTACCTCCCCATATATATGTATGGAGTGGAGTTTGCAACTGAAAAGAAACTTTGTGTTCCCAACAAGCTAGGTGAAGGACGGCTTTCACACACACTTATCTCTCAGAACTGAGCATGTGGAGAGACGTTCGCTCATCTAGCACAAAGGGAACGGGTTTCAGGAGAAACTTTTACTCTGGTTTCTCAGTCTGTTTCCTATTGCCGGTTTGAAGATCCTGCAGTTTTCACTGTAAAACCGAGTTTCAGCTAGTACCTCCCCATATATATGTATGGAGTGTAGTTTGCAACTGAAATGAAACTTTGTGTTCCCAACAAGCTAGGTGAAGGACGGCTCTCACACCCACTTATCTCTCAGAACTGAGCATGTGGAGAGACTTTCGCTCATCTAACACAAATGGAACGGGTGGCAGGAGAATCTTTTACTCTGGTTTCTCAGTCTGTTTCCTAGTGCCGGTTAGAAATTCCTGCTGTTTTCACTGTAAAACCGAGTTGGAGCTAGTACCTCCCCATATATATGTATGGAGTGGAGTTTGCAACTGAAATGAAACTTTGTGTTCCCAACAAGCTAGGTGAAGGACGGCTCTCACACAGACTTATCTCTCAGAACTGAGCATGTGGACAGACGTTCGTTCATCTAGCACAAAGGGAACGGGTTGCAGGAGAAACTTTTACTCTGGTTTCTCAGTCTGTTTCCTAGTGCCGGTTTGAAGTTCCTGCAATTTTCACTGTAAAACCGAGTTGGAGATTGTACCTCCCCATATAAATCTATGGAGTGTACTATGCAACTGAAAAGAAACTTTGTGTTCCCAACAAGCTAGGTGAAGGACGGCTTTCACACACACTTATCTCTCAGAACTGAGCATGTGGAGAGACGTTCGCTCATCTAGCACATAGGGAACGGGTTTCAGGAGAAACTTTTACTCTGGTTTCTCAGTCTGTTTCCTATTGCCGGTTTGAAGATCCTGCAGTTTTCACTGTAAAACCGAGTTGGAGCTAGTACCTCCCCATATATATGCTTGGAGTGGAGTTTGCAACTGAAAAGAAACTTTGTGTTCCCAACAAGCTAGGTGAAGGACGGCTCTCACACCCACTTATCTCTCAGAACTGAGCATGTGGAGAGACGTTCGTTCATCTAGCACAAAGGGAACGGGTTGCAGGAGAAACTTTTACTCTGGTTTCTCAGTCTGTTTCCTAGTGCCGGTTTGAAGTTCCTGCAGTTTTCACTGTAAAACCGAGTTGGAGCTAGTACCTCCCCATATAAATGTATGGAGTGTAGTTTGCAACTGAAAAGAAACATTGTGTTCCCAACAAGCTAGGTGAAGGACGGCTTTCACACACACTTATCTCTCAGAACTGAGCATGTGGAGAGATTTTCGTTCATCTAGCACAAAGGGAACGGTTTGCAGGAGAAACTTTTACTCTGGGTTCTCAGTCTGTTTCCTAGTGCCGGTTTGAAGTTCCTGCAGTTTTCACTGTAAAACCGAGTTGGAGCTAGTACCTCCCCATATATATTTATGGAGTGGAATTTGCAACAGAAAAGAAACTTTGTGTTCCCAACAAGCTAGGTTAAGGACGGCTTTCACACACACTTATCTCTCAGAACTCAGGATGTGGAGAGACTTTCGCTCATCTAGCACAAAGGGAACGGGTTGCAGGAGAAACTTTTACTCTGGTTTCTCAGTATGTTTCCTAGTGCCTGTTTGAAGTCCTGCAGTTTTCACTGTAAAACCGAGTTGGAGCTAGTACCTCCCCATTTATATGTATGGAGTGGAGTTTCCAACTGAAAAGAAACTTTGTGTTCCCAACAAGCTAGGTGATGGACGGCTTTCACACTCACTTATCTCTCAGAACTGAGCATGTGGAGAGACGTTCGCTCATCTAGCACAAAGGGAACTTTTTGCAGGAGAAACTTTTACTCTGTTTTCTCAGTGTGTTTTCTAGTGCCGGTTTGAAGTTCCTGCATTTTTCACTGTAAAACCGAGTTGGAGCTAGTACCCCCCATATATATGTATGGAGTGGAGTTTGCAAATGTAAAGAAACTTTGTGTTCCTAACAAGCTAGTTGAAGGACGGCTCTCACACACACTTATCTCTCAGAATTGAGCATGTGGAGAGACGTTCGTTCATCTAGCACAAAGGGAAGGGGTTGCAGGAGAAACTTTTACTCTGGTTTCTCAGTCTGTTTCCTATTGCCGGTTTGAAGATCCTGCAGATTTCACTGTAAAACCGAGTTGGAGCTAGTACCTCCCCATATATATGTATGGAGTGGAGTTTGCAACTGAAAAGAAACTTTGTGTTCCCAACAAGCTAAGTGAAGGACGGCTCTCACACACACTTATCTCTCAGAACTGAGCATGTGGAGAGACTTTCGTTCATCTAGCACAAAGGGAACGGGTTGCAGGAGAAACTTTTACTCTGGTTTCTCAGTCTGTTTCCTAGTGCCGGTTTGAAGTTCCTGCAGTTTTCACTGTAAACACGAGTTGGAGCTAGTACCTCCCCATATATATGTATGGAGTGGAGTTTGCAACTGAAAAGAAACTTTGTGTTCCCAACAAGCTAGGTGAAGGACGGCTTTCACACACACTTAATTCTCAGAACTGAGCATTTGGAGAGATGTTCGTTCATCTAGCACAAAGGGAACGGTTTGCAGGAGAAACATTTACTCTGGGTTCTCAGTCTGTTTCCTAGTGCCGGTTTGAAGTTCCTGCAGATTTCACTGTAAAACCGAGTTGGAGCTAGTACCTCCCCATATATATTTATGGAGTGGAGTTTGCAACAGAAAAGAAACTTTGTGTTCCCAACAAGCTAGTTGAAGGACGGCTTTCACACACACTTATCTCTCAGAACTGAGCATGTGGAGAGACGTTCGCTCATCTAGCACAAAGGGAACGGGTTGCAGGAGAAACTTTTACTCTGGTTTCTCAGTCTGTTTCCTAGTGCCGGTTTGAAGTCCTGCAGTTTTCACTGTAAAACCGAGTTGGAGCTAGTACCTCCCAATTAATATGTATGGAGTGGTGTTTCCAACTGAATAGAAACTTTGTGTTCCCAAGAATCTAGGAGAAGGACGGCTTTCACACTCACTTATCTCTCAGAACTGAGCATGTGGAGAGACCTTCGATCATCTAGAACAAAGGGAACTGTTTGCAGGAGAAACTTTTACTCTGGTTTCTCAGTGTGTTTTCTAGTGCCGGTTGAAGTTACTGCAGTTTTCACTGTAAAACCGATTTGGAGCTAGTACCACACCATATATATGTATGGAGTGGAGTTTGCAACTTAAAAGAAACTTTGTGTTCCCAACAAGCTATTTGAAAGACGGCTTTCACACACACTTATCTCTCAGAACTGAGCATGTGAAGAGAAATTCGTTCATCTAGCCGAAATGGAACGGGTTGCAGGAGAAATTTTACTCTGGTTTCTCAGTCTGTTTCCTTGTGCCGGTTTGAAGTTCCTGCAGTTTTCACTGTAAAACCGAGTTGGAGCTAGAACCTCCCCATATAAATGTATGGAGTATAGTTTGCAACTGAAAAGAAACTTTGTGTTCCCAACAAGCTAGGTGAAGGACGGCTTTCACACACAATTATCTATCAGAACTGAGCATGTGGTGAGTCGTTCGTTCATCTATCACAAAGGGAATGAGTTCCAGGAGAAATTTTTACTGTGGTTTCTCAGTGTGTTTCCTAGTGCCGGTTTGAAGTTCCTGCAGTTTTCACTGTAAAACCGAGTTGGAGGTAATACCTCCCCATATATATGTATGGAGTGGAGTTTGCAACTGAAAAAATCTTTGTGTTTCCATCAATCTAGGTTAAGGACGGCTTTCAAAGAAACTTTCTATCAGAACTGAGCATGTGGTGAGACGTTCGTTCATCCAGCACAAAGGGAACGGGTTGCAGGAGAAACTTTTACTCTGGCTTTCTCAGTGTGTTTCCTAGTGCCGGTTTGATGTTCCTGCTGTTTTCAAGGTAAAACAGAGTTGGAGCTTGTACCTCCCCATATATATGTATGGAGTGGCGTATGCAACTGAAAAGAAACTTTGTGTTCCCAATAAGCTAAGTGAAGTAGAGCTTTCACACACACTTATCTCTCAGAACTCAGCATGTGGAGAGTGGTTCGTTCATCTAGTACAAAGGGAATGGGTTGCAGGGGAAATTTTTACTCTGGATTCTCAGTGTGTTTCCTAGTGCCGGTTTGAAACTCTTGCAGATTTCACTATAAATCCGAGTTGGAGCAAGTACCTCCCCAAATATATGTATAGAGTGGAGTTTGCAACTGAAAAGAAACTTTGTGTTCCCAACAAGATAGGTGAATTTTGGCTTTACACACACTTATCCCTCAGAACTGAGCATGTGGAGAGACATTCGTTCATCTAGCACAAAGGGAACTGGTTGCAGGTGTTATGTTTACTCTGTTTTCTCAGTGTTTTTCCAAATGCCGGTTTGATCTTCCTGCAGTTATCACTGTAAAACCGAGTTGGAGCTATTACCTCCCCATATATATATTTGAAATGGAGTTTGCACCTGAAAGGAAACTTTGTGTTCCCAATAAGCTATGTGAAGGGCGGCTTTCACACACAATTATCTCTCAGAACTGAGCATGTGGTGAGAAGATGGTTCATCTAGCACAAAGGGAATGTTTTGCAAGGGAAACTTTTACTCTGGTTTCCCAGTGCTTTTCCAAGTGCCTGTTTGAAGTTCCTGCAGTTTTCAATATAAAACGGGGTTGGAGCTAGTACCATCCCATATATATGTATGGAGTGGTGTTTGCAACTGAAAAGAAACTTTGAGTTCAGAACAAGCTAGGTGAAGGTCGGCTTTCACACACACTTACATTTCAAAACTGAGCATGTGGAGAGACTTTCGTTCAACTAGCACAAAGGGAACGGGTTGCAGGAGAAACTTTTACTCTGGTTTCTCAGTCTGTTTCCTAGTGCCGGTTTGAAGTCCTGCAGTTTTCACTGTAAAACCGAGTTGGAGCTAGTACCTCCCCATTTTTGTGTATGGAGTGGAGTTTCCAACTGAAAAGAAACTTTGTGTTCCCAACAAGCTAGGTGAAGGGCGGCTTTCACACTCACTTATCTCTCAGAACTGAGCATGTGGAGAGACGTTCGTTCATCTAGCACAAAGGGACCTGGTTGCAGGAGAAACTTTTACTCTGGTTTCTCAGTGTGTTTTCAAGTGCCGTTTTGAAGTTCCTGCAGTTTTCACTGTAAAACCGAGTTGGAGCTAGTACCTCCCCATATATATGTATGGAGTGGAGTTTGCAACTGAAATGAAACTTTGTGTTCCCAACAAGCTAGGTGAAGGACGGCTTTCACACACACTTATCTCTCAGAACTGAGCATGTGGAGAGACTTTCGTTCATCTAGCACAAAGGGAACGTGTTGCAGGAGAAACTTTTACTCTGGTTTCTCTGTCTGTTTCCTAGTGCCGGTTTGATGTTCCTGCAGTTTTCACTGTAAAACCGAGTTGGAGCTAATACCTCCCCATATATATGTATGGAGTGGATTTTGCAAATTTAAAGAAACTTTGTGTTACCAACAAGCTAGGTGAAGGACGGCTCTCACACACACTTATCTGTCGGAATTGAGCATGTGGAGAGACGTTTGTTCATCTAGCACAAAGGGAACGGGTTGCAGGAGAAACTTTTACTATGGTTTCTCAGTCTGTTTCCTAGTGCCGGTTAGAAGTTCCTGCTGTTTTCACTGTAAAACCGAGTTGGAGCTAGTACCTCCCCATTTATATGTATGGAGTGGAGTTTCCAACTGAAAAGAAACTTTTTTTCCCAACAAGCTAGGTGAAGGACGGCTTTCAAACACACATATCTCGCAGTACGGAGCATGTGGAGTGTCGTTCGTTCATCTAGCACAAAGTGAACGGGTTGCAGGAGAAATTTAACTGTGATTTCTCAGTGTGTTTCATAGCGCCGGTTTGAAGTTCCTGGAGATTTCACTGTAAAATCGTGTGGGAGCTGGTAACTCCCCATATATATGTAAGGATTGGAGTTTGCAACTGAAAAGAAACTTACTTTTCCCAACAAGCTAGGTGAAGGACGGCTTTCACACACAATTATCTATCAGAACTGAGCATGTGGTGAGTCGTTCGTTCATCTAGCACAAAGGGAATGAGTTCCAGGAGAAATTTTTACTGTGGTTTCTCAGTGTGTTTCCTAGTGCCGGTTTGAAGTTCCTGCAGTTTTCACTGTAAAACCGAGTTGGAGGTAATACCTCCCCATATATATGTATAGAGTGGAGTTTGCAACTGAAAAAATCTTTGTGTTTCCATCAATCTAGGTTAAGGACGGCTTTCAAAGAAACTTTCTATCAGAACTGAGCATGTGGTGAGACGTTCGTTCATCCAGCACAAAGGGAACGGGTTGCAGGAGAAACTTTTACTCTGGCTTTCTCAGTGTGTTTCCTAGTGCCGGTTTGATGTTCCTGCTGTTTTCAAGGTAAAACAGAGTTGGAGCTTGTCCCTCCCCATATATATGTATGGAGTGGCGTATGCAACTGAAAAGAAACTTTGTGTTCCCAATAAGCTAAGTGAAGTAGAGCTTTCACACACACTTATCTCTCAGAACTCAGCATGTGGAGAGTGGTTCGTTCATCTAGTACAAAGGGAATGGGTTGCAGGGGAAATTTTTACTCTGGATTCTCAGTGTGTTTCCTAGTGCCGGTTTGAAACTCTTGCAGATTTCACTATAAATCCGAGTTGGAGCAAGTACCTCCCCATATATATGTATAGAGTGGAGTTTGCAACTGAAAAGAAACTTTTTGTTCCCAACAAGATAGGTGAATTTTGGCTTTACACACACTTATCCCTCAGAACTGAGCATGTGGAGAGACATTCGTTCATCTAGCACAAAGGGAACTGGTTGCAGGTGTTATGTTTACTCTGGTTTCTCAGTGTTTTTCCAAATACCGGTTTGATCTTCCTGCAGTTATCACTGTAAAACCGAATTGGAGCTATTACCTCCCCATATATATATTTGAAATGGAGTTTGCACCTGAAAGGAAACTTTGTGTTCCCAATAAGCTATGTGAAGGGCGGCTTTCACACACAATTATCTCTCAGAACTGAGCATGTGGTGAGAAGATGGTTCATCTAGCACAAAGGGAATGTTTTGCAAGGGAAAATTTTACTCTGGTTTCCCAGTGCTTTTCCAAGTGCCTGTTTGAAGTTCCTGCAGTTTTCAATATAAAACGGGGTTGGAGCTAGTACCATCCCATATATATGTACGGAGTGGTGTTTGCAACTGAAAAGAAACTTTGAGTTCAGAACAAGCTAGGTGAAGGTCGGCTTTCACACACACTTACATTTCAAAACTGAGCATGTGGAGAGACTTTCGTTCAACTAGCACAAAGGGAACGGGTTGCAGGAGAAACTTTTACTCTGGTTTCTCAGTCTGTTTCCTAGTGCCGGTTTGAAGTTCCTGCAGTTTTCACTGTAAAACCGAGTTGGAGCTAGTACCTCCCCATATATATGTATCTAGGGGCGTATGCAACTGAAAAGAAACTTTGTGTTCCCAACAAGCTAGGTGAAGTACGGATTTCACACACAATTATCTATAGAACTGAGCATGTGGTTAGTCGTTCGTTCATCTAGCACAAAGGGAATGGGTTGCAGGAAAAATTTTTACTGTGGTTCCTCAGTGTGTTTCCTAGTGCTGGTTGAAGTTCGTGCAGTTTTCCCTGTAAAACCGAGTTGGAGGTATTACCTCCCCATATATATGTATCTAGGGGCGTATGCAACTGAAAAGAAACTTTATGTTTCCAATAAGCTAAGTGAAGTAGGGCTTTCACACACAATTATCTCTCAGAACTGAGCATGTGGAGTGTCCTTCGTTCATGTAGCACAAAGGGAATGGGTTGCAGTAGAAATTTTTACTGTGGTTTCTCAGTGTGTTTCCTATTGCCGGTTTGAAATTCCTGCAGATTTCACTGTAAAACCGAGTTGGAGCTAGTACCTCCCCATATATATATACGGAGTGGAGTTTGCAACTGAAAAGGAACTTTGTTTTCCAAACAAGATATTTGAAGTTCGGCTTTCACACACACTTATCCCTCAGAACTGAGCATGTGGAGAGACGTTCGTTCATCTAGCACAAACGGAAAGGGTTGCAGGAGAAACTTTTACTCTGGTTTCTCAGTGTGTTTCCTATTGCCGGTTTGAAGTTCCTGCAGTTTTCACTGTGATACCGTGTTCGATCTGGTACCTCCTCATATATAAGTAAGGATTGGAGTATGCAACAAAAAATAAACTTTGTGTTCCAAACAAGCTAGGTGAAGGACGGCTGTAACACACAGTTTTCTCTCAGAACTGAGCATGTGGAGGGTCGTTCGTTCATCTAGCACAAAGGGAACGGTTTGCAGGAGTTATTTTTACTCTGATTTCTCAGTGTTTTTCCAAGTGCCGGTATGATCTTCCTGCAGTTATCACTGTAAAACCGAGTTGGAGCTAGATCCTCCCCATATATATGTTTGAAGTGGAGTTTGCAACTGAAAGGAAACTTTGTGTTCCCAACAAGCTAGGTGAATGACGGCTTTCACACACATTTATCATTCAGAACTGACCATGTGGAGATACGTTCGTTCAACTAGCACAAAGGGAATGGGTTGCAGGAGAAACTTTTACTGTGGTATCTCACTGTGTTTCCTAGTGCCGGTTTGAAGTTCCTGCAGTTTTCACTGTAAAACCGAGGTGGAGCTTTTACCTCCCCATATACATGTATGGAGTGGTGTTAACAAATGAAAAGAAACTTTTTGTTCCCAAAAAGCTAGGTGAAGGACAGCTTTCACACAATTTTCTCTCAGAACTGAGCATGTGGAGAGATGTTCTTTCATCTAGCACAAAAGAACGGGTTGCTGGAGAAACTTTACTCTGGTTACTCAGTGTGTTTCCTAGTGCCGGTTTGAAGTTCCTGCACTTTTCACTGTAAAACCGTGTTGGATCTGGTACGTCCCCATATATATGTAAGGAGTGGAGTTTTAACTGAAAAGAAACTTTGTGTTCCCAACAAGCTAGGTGAAGGTCGGCTTTCACACACAGTTATCATTCAGAACTGAGCATGTGGAAAGTCGTTCGTTCACCTAGCACAAAGGGAATGGGTTGCAGCAGAAATTTTTACTGTGGTTTCTCAGTGTGTTTCTTAGTGCCTGTTTGAAGTTCCTGCAGTTTTCACTGAAAAACCAAGTTGGAGCTATTACCTCCCCATATATATGTATGGAGTGGAGTTTGCAACTGAAAAAAATTTGTGTTTCCAACAATCTATGTGAAGGACTGCTTTCAAACAAACTTTTCTATCAGAACTGTTCATGTGGAGAGACTTTCGTTCATCTAGCACAAAGGGAAAGGTTTGCAGGAGAAACTTTTACTCTGGTTTCTCAGTGTTTTTCCTAGAGCCGTTTTGAACTTCCTGCAGGTTTCACTGTAAAACCGAGTTGGAGCTAGTATCTCCCATATATATGTATGGACTGGAGTTTGCAACTGAATAGAAACTTTGTGTTCCCTATAATCTAAGTGAATTAGAGCTTTCACACACAATTATCTCTCCGAACTGAGCATGTGGAGTGTCCTTCGTTCATCTAGCACAAAGTGAACGGGTTGCAGGAGACACTATTACTCTGGTTTCTCAGTGTGTTTCCTAGAGCCGGTTTGAACTTCCTGCAGTTATCAGTGTAAAACCTTGTTGGAGCTGATAACTCCCCATATATATTTAAGGTTTGGAGTTTGGTACTGTAAGAAAATTTGTTTTCCCAACAAGCTAGGTGTAGGACGGCTTTCACACACACTTATCTCTCAGTACTGAGCATGTGGAGAGTCGTTCGTTCATCTAGCACAAAGGGAACGGGTTGCAGGGGAAATTTAACTATGATTACTCTGTGTGTTTCCTAGCGCTGGTTTTATGTTCCTGGAAATTTCACTGTAAAATCGGGTTGGAGCTGGTAACTACCCATATATATGTAAGGATTGGAGTTTGCAACTGAAAAGAAACTTTCTTTTCCCAACAAGCTAGGTGAAGGACGGCTTTCACACACAATTATCTATCAGAACTGAGCATGTGGTGAGTCGTTCGTTCATCTAGCACAAAGGGAAAGGGTTGCAGGAGAAAATTTTACTGTGTTTTCTCAGTGTGTTTCCTAGTGACGGTTTGAATTTCCTGCAGCTTTCACTGTAAAACCGAGTTGGAGGTATTACCTCCCCATATATATGTATGGAGTGGAGTTTGCAACTGAAAAATCTTTGTGTTTCCAACAATCTAGGTGAAGGACGGGTTTCAAACAAACTTTCTATCAGAACTGAGCATGTGGAGAGACGTTCGTTCATCCAGCACAAATGGAAAAGTTTGCAGGAGAAACTTTTACTCTGGCTTTCTCAGTGTGTTTCCTAGTGCCGGTTTGATGTTCCTGCTGTTTTCAAGGTAAAACAGATTTGGAGCTTGTACCTCCCCATATATATGTATGGATAGGCGTATGCAACTGAAAAGAAACTTTGTGTTCCCAATAAGCTAAGTGAAGTAGAGCTTTCACACACAAATATCTCTCAGAACTGAGCATGTGGAGTGTCCTTCGTTCATCTAGCACAAAGGGAACGGGTAGCAGGAGAAAGTTTTACTCTGGTTTCTCAGTGTGTTTCCTAGTGCCTGTTTGAAATTCCTGCAGATTTCACTGTAAAACCGAGTTGGAGCTTGAACCTCCCCATATATATGTACTGAGTGGAGTTTGCAACTGAAAAGAAACTTTGTTTTCCAAACAAGATATTTGAAGTTTGGCTTTCACACACACTTATCCCTCAGAAATGATCATGTGGAGAGACTTTCGTTCATCTAGCACAAAGGGAACGGGTTGCAGGAGAAAATTTTACTCTGGTTTCTCAATGTGTTTCCTATTGCCGGTTTGAAGTTCCTGCAGTTTTCACAGTGATACCGTGTTGGATCTTGTACCTCCCCATATATATGTAAGGATTGGAGTTTGCAACTGAAAGAAACTTTCTTTTCCCAACAAGCTAGGTGAAGGACGGCTTTCACACACAATTATATATCAGAACTGAGCATGTGGTCAGTCGTTCGTTCATCTAGCACAAAGGGAATGGGTTGCAGGAGAAATTTTTACTGTGGTTTCTCAGTGTGTTTCCTAGTGCCGGTTTGAAGTTCCTGCAGTTTTCACTGTAAAACCGAGTTGGAGGTATAACCTCCCCATATATATGTATGAAGTGGCGTATGCAACTGAAAAGAAACTTTGTGTTCCCAATAAGGTAAGTGAAGTAGAGCTTTCACACACAATTATCTCTCAGAACTGAGCATGTGGAGTGTCCTTCGTTCATCTAGCACAAAGGGAACGGGTAGCAGGAGAAAGTTTTACTCTGGTTTCTCAGTGTGTTTCCTAGTTCCGGTTTGAAATTCCTGCTGATTTCACTGTAAAACCGAGTTGGAGCTAATACCTCCCCATATATATGTACAGAGTGGAGTTTGCAACTGAAAAGAACTGTGTTTTCCAAACAATATATTTGAAGTTCGGCTTTCACACACACTTATCCCTCAGAACTTAGCATGTGGAGAGACGTTCGTTCATCTAGCACAAACGGAACGAGATGCAGGACAAACATTTACTCTGGTTTCTCATGTGTTTCCTATTGCCGGTTTGAAGTTCCTGCAGTTTTCACTGTGATACCGTGTTGGATCTGGTACCTCCCCATATATATGTAAGGATTGGAGTTTGCAACAAAAAATAAACTTTGTGTTCCAAACAAGCTAGGTGAAGGACGGCTGTAACACACAATTTTCTCTCAGAACTGAGCATGTGGAGGGTCGTTCGTTCATCTAGCACAAAGGGAACGGTTTGCAGGAGTTATTTTTACTCTGATTTCTCAGTGTTTTTCCAAGTGCCGGTATGATCTTCCTGCAGTTATCACTTTAAAACCGAGTTGGAGCTAGATCCTCCATATATATGTTTGAAGTGGTGTTTGCAACTGAAAAGAAACTTTGTGTTCCCAACCAGCTGGGTGAAGGACGGCTTTCACACACACTTATCTCTCAGAACTGACCATGTGGAGAGACGTTCATTCATCTAGCACAAAGGGAATGGGTTGCAGGAGAAACTTTTACTGTGGTATCTCACTGTGTTTCATAGTGACGGTTTGAAGTTCCTGCACTTTTCACTGTAAAACCGTGTTGGGGCTGTTACCTCCCCATATATATGTAAGGAGTGGAGTTTCATCTGAAAAGAAACTTTGTTTTCCCAACAAGCTAGGTGAAGGACGGCTTTCAAACACACATATCTCTCAGAACTGAGCATGTGGAAAGTCATTCGTTCATCTAGCACAATGTGAACGGGTTGCAGGAGAAACTTTAACTCTGATTTCTCAGTGTGTTTCCTAGCACCGGTTTGAATTTCCTCGAGATTTCACTGTAAAACCAAGTTGGAGCTATTACATCCCCATATATATATTTGAAATGGAGTTTGCACCTGAAAGGAATCTTTGTGTTCCCAACAAGATAGGTGAATTTTGGCTTTACAAACAATTATCCCTCACAACTGAGCATGTGGAGAGACGTTCGTTCATTTAGCACAAATTGAACGGGTTGCAGGATTTATGTTTACTCTGGTTTCTCAGTGTTTTTCCAAATGCCGGTTTGATCTTCCTGCAGTTATCACTGTAAAACCGATTTGGAGCTATTACATCCCCATATATATATTTGAAATGGAGTTTGCACCTGAAAGGAAACTTTGTGTTCCCAATAAGCTATGTGAAGGACGGCTTTCACACACAATTATCTCTCAGAACTGAGCATGTTGAGAGACTTTGGTTCATCTAGCACAAAGGGAACGGTTTGCAAGGGAAACTATTTCTCTGGTTTCCCAGTGCTTTTCCAAGTGCCTGTTTGAAGTTCCTGCAGTTTTCACTATAAAACGGATTTGAAGCTAGTACCACCCCATATATATGTATGGAGTGGGGTTTGCAACTGAAAAGAAACTTTGAGTTCAGAACAAGCTAGGTGAAGGTCGGCTTGGACACACACTTACATTTCAGAACTGAGCATGTGGAGAGACTTTCGTTCATCTAGCACAAAGGGAACTGGTTGCAGGAGGAAGTTTTACTCTGGTTTTCTCAGTGTGTTTCCTAGTGCCGGTTTGATGTTCCTGCTGTTTTCAAGGTAAAACAGTGTAGGAGCTTGTATCTCCACATATATATGTATGGAGTGGCGTATGCAACTGAAAAGAAACTTTGTGTTCGCAATAAGCTAAGTGAAATAGAACTTTCACACACAATTATCTCTCAGAACTGAGCATGTGGAGTGTCCTTCGTTCATCTAGCACAAAGGGATCGGGTAGCAGGTGATAGTTTTACTCTGGATTCCTAGTGTGTTTCCTAGTGCCGGTTTGAAATTCCTGCAGATTTCACTGTAAAACCGTGTTGGAGCAAGTATCTCCCCATATATATGTACGTAGTGGAGTTTGCAACTGAAAAAAACTTTGTGTTTCCAACAATCTAGGTGAAGGACGGCTTTCACACACACAGATCTGTGAGAACTGAGCATGTTGAGAGTCGTTCGTTCCTCTAGCACAAAGTGAACGCGTTGCAGGAGACACTTTTACTCTGGATTCTCAGGGTGTTTCCTAGAGCCGGATTGAACTTCCTGCAGTTATCACTGTAAAACCGTGTTGGAGCTGATAACTCCCCATATATATTTAAGGTTTGGAGTTTGCAACTGAAAAAAACATTGTGTCCCAACAATTAGATGAAGGATGGCTTACACACACACTGATATATCTCAGAACTGAGCATGTGGAGAGTCGTTCGTTCATCTAGCACAAAGGGAAAGGGTTGCAGGAGAAACTTTAACTCTGATTTCTCAGTGTGTTTCCTAGCGCCGGTTTGAAATTCCTGAAGATTTTACTGTAAAATCGTGTTGGAGCTGGTAACTCCCAATATATAAGTAAGGATTGGAGTTTGCAACTGAAAAGAAACTTTCTTTTCCCAACAAGCTAGGTGAAGGACGGCTTTCACACACACTTATCTCGGAGAACTCAGCATGTGAAGAGTCGTTCGTTCATCTAGTACAAATGGAATGGGTTGCAGGGTAAGTTTTTACTCTGGATTCTCAGTGTGTTTCCTAGTGCCGGTTTGAAGTTCCTGCAGTTTTCACTATAAAACCGAGTTGGAGCTAGTACCTCCCCATATATATGTATGGAGTGAAGTTTGCAACTGAAAAGAAACTTTGTGTTCCCAACAAGGTAGTTGAAGGACGACTTTCACACACACTTACCTCTCAGAACTGAGCATGTGGAGAGACTTAGGTTCCTCTAGCACAAAGGGAACCGGTTGCAGGAGAAATTTTTACTCTGGTTTCTCAGTGTGTTTCCTATTGCCGGTTTGAAGTTCCTGCAATTTTCACTGTGATACCGTGTTGGATCTGGTACCTCCCCATATATATGTAACGATTGGAGTTTGCAACTGAAAGAAACTTTCTTTTCCCAACAAGCTATGTGAAGGACGGTTTTCACACACAATTATCTATCAGAACTTAGCATGTGGTGAGTCGTTCGTTCATCTAGCACAAAGGGAATGGGTTGCAGGAGAAATTTTTACTGTGGTTTCTCAGTGTGTTTCCTAGTGCCGGTTAGAAGTTCCTGCATTTTTCACTTTAAAACCGAGTTGGAGGTATTACCTCCCCATATATATGTATGGAGTGGAGTTTGCAACTGAAAAAAACATTGTGTTTCCAACAACCTAGGTTAAGGACAGCTTTCAAACAAACTTTCATTCAGAACTGAGCATGTGGAGAGAAGTTCGTTCATCCAGCACAAAGGGAACGGGTTGCAGGAGAAACTTTTACTCTGGCTTTCTCAGTGTGTTTCCTAGTGCCGGTTTGATGTTCCTGCTCTTTTCAAGGTAAAAGAGAGTTGGAGCTTGTACCTCCCCATGTATATGTATGGAGTGGCGTATGCAAATGAAAAGAAACTTTGTGTTCCCAATAAGCTAAGTGAAGTAGAGCTTTCACACACAATTATCTCTCAGAACTGAGCATGTGGAGTGTCCTTCGTTCATCTAGCACAAAGGGAACTGGTAGCAGGAGAAAGTTTTACTCTGGTTTCTCAGTGTGTTTCCTAGTGCAGGTTTGAAATTCCTGCAGATTTCACTGTAAAACCGATTTGGAGCTTGTACCTCCCCATATATATGTACGGAGTGGAGTTTGCAACTGAAAAGAAACTTTGTGTTCCCAACAAGATAGGTGAATTTTGGCTTTACCCACAATTATCCCTCAGAACTTAGCATGTGGAGATACGTTCGTTCATTTAGCACAAAGGGTACGGGTTGCAGGAGAAACTTTTACTCTGGCTTTCTCAGTGTGTTTCCTAGTGTCGGTTTGATGTTCCTGCTGTTTTCAAGGTAAAATAGTGTAGGAGCTAGTATCTCCCATATATATATATGGAGTGGAGTTTGCAACTGAAAAGAAACTTTGTGATCCCAACAAGCTAGTTGAAGGACGGCTTTCACACACAATTATCTCTCAGAACTGAGCATGTGGAGAGACGTTGGTTCATCTAGCACAAAGGGAACGGTTTGCAAGGGAAACTTTTACTCTGGTTTCCCAGTGCTTTTCCAATTGCGTGTTTGAAGTTCCTGCAATTTTCACTATAAAACGGTGTTGGAGCTAGTACCAGCCCATATATATGTATGGAGTGGGGTTTGCAACTGAAAAGAAACTTTGAGTTCAGAACAAGCTAGGTGAATATCGGCTTTCACACACACTTACATTTCAGAACTGTGCATGTGGAGAGACTTTCGTTCATCTAGCACAAAGGGAACGGGTTGCAGGAGAAACTTTTACTCTGGCTTTCTCAGTGTGTTTCCTAGTGCTGGTTTGATGTTCATGCTGTTTTCAAGGTAAAATAGTGTAGGAGCTTGTATTTCCCCATATATATGTATGGAGTGGCGTATGCAACTGAAAAGAAACTTCGTGTTCCCAATAAGCTAAGTGAAATAGAGCTTTCACACACAATTATCTCTCAGAACTGAGCATGTGGAGTGTCCTTCGTTCATCTAGCACAAAGGGAACGGGTAGCAGGGGAAAGTTTTACTCTGGATTCTCAGTGTGTTGCCTAGTGCCGGTTTGAAATTCCTGCAGATTTCACTGTAAAACCTAGTTGGAGCTTGTACCTCCCCATATATATGTAAGGATTGGAGTTTGCAACTGAAATAAACTTTGTGTTTCCAACAATCTAGGTGAAGGACGGCTTTCACACACACAGATCTGTGAGAACTGAGCATGTGGAGAGTCGTTCGTTCATCTAGCACAAAGTGAACGGGTTGCAGGGACACTTTTACTCTGGTTTTTCAGGGTGTTTCCTAGAGCCGGATTGAACGTCCTGCAGTTATCACTGTAAAACCGTTTTGGAGCTGATAACTCCCCATATATATTTAAGGTTTGTAGTTTGCAACTGAAAAGAAATTTTGTGTCCCAAAAAGCTAGGTGAAGGACGGCTTTCACACACTGATATATCTCAGAACTGAGCATGTGGAGAGTCGTTCGTTCATCTAGCACAAAGGGAACCGGTTGCAGGAGAAACTTTAACTCTGATTTCTCAGTGTGTTTCCTATTGCCGGTTTGAAGTTCCTGCAGTTTTCACTGTGATACCGTGTTGGATCTGGTACCTACCCCATATATATGTAAGGATTGGAGTTTGCAACTGAAAGAAACTTCCTTTTCCCAACAAGCTATGTGAAGGACGGCTTTCACACACAATTATCTATCAGAACTGAGCATGTGGTGAGTCGTTCGTTCATCTAGCACAAAGGGAATGGGTTGCAGGGGAAACTTTTACTGTGGTTTCTCAGTGTGTTTCCTAGTGCCGGTTTGAAGTTACTGCAGTTTTCACTTTAAAACCGAGTTGGAGGTATTACCTCCCCATATACATGTATGGAGTGGAGTTTGCAACTGAAAAAAACATTGGGTTTCCAAAAACCTAGGTGAAGGACAGCTTTCTAACAAACTTTCATTCAGAACTGAGCATGTGGAGAGAAGTTCGTTCATCCAGCACAAAGGGAAAGGGTTGCAGGAGAAACTTTTACTCTGGTTTCTCAGTCTGTTTCCTAGTGCCGGTTTGATGTTCCTGCTGTTTTCAAGGTAAAAGAGAGTTGGAGCTTGTACCTCCTCATATAAATGTATGGAGTGGCGTATGCAAATGAAAAGTAACTTTGTGTTCCCAACAAGCTAGGTGAAGGACGGCTTTCACACACACTGTTTTCTGAGAACACAGCATGTGTAGAGACGTTCGTTCATCTAGCACAATGGGAACGGTTAGCAGGAGAAAGTTTTACTCTGGTTTCTCAGTGTGTTTCCTAGTGCAGGTTTGAAATTCCTGCAATTTCACTGTAAAACCGTGTTGGAGCTAGTACCTCCCAATATATATTTACGGAATGGAGTTTGCAACTGAAAAGAAACTTTGTTTTCCATACAAGATATTTGAAGTTCGGCTTTCACTCACACTTATCCCTAAGAACTGAGCATGTGGATAGACGTTCGTTCATCTAGCACAAAGGGAACCGGTTGCAGGAGAAACTTTAACTCTGGTTTCTCAGTGTGTTTCCTATTGCCGGTTTGAAGTTCCTGCAGTTTTCACTGTGATACCGTGTTGGATCTGGTACCTCCCCATATATATGTAAGGATAGGAGTTTGCAACTGAAAGAAACTTTCTTTTCCCAACAAGCTATGTGAAGGACGGCTTTCACACACAATTATCTATCAGAACTGAGCATGTGGTGAGTCGTTCGTTCATCTAGCACAAAGGGAATGGGTTGCAGGAGAAACTTTTACTGTGGTTTCTCAGTGTGTTTCCTAGTGCCGGTTTGAAGTTCCTGCAGTTTTCACTTTAAAACCGAGTTGGAGGTATTACCTCCCCATATACATGTATGGAGTGGAGTTTGCAACTGAAAAAAACATTGTGTTTCCAAAAACCTACGTGAAGGACAGCTTTCAAAAAAACTTTCTATCAGAACTGAGCATGTGGAGAGAAGTTCGTTCATCCAGCACAAAGGGAACGGGTTGCAGGAGAAACTTTTACTATGGCTTTCTCAGTGTGTTTTCTAGTGCCGGTTTGATGTTCCTGCTGTTTTCAAGGTAAAACAGAGTTGGAGCTTGTACCTCCCCATATATATGTATGGAGTGGCGTATGCAAATGAAAAGTAACTTTGTGTTCCCTACAAGCTAGGTGAAGGACGGCTTTCACACACACAGTTTTCTGAGAACAGAGCATGTGTAGAGACGTTCGTTCATCTAGCACAAATGGAAAGGGTAGCAGGAGAAAGTATTACTCTGGTTTCTCAGTGTGTTTCCTAGTGCAGGTTTGATATTCCTGCAGATTTCACTGTAAAACCGAGTTGAAGCTAGTAACTCCCCATATATATGTATGGACTGGAGTTTGCAAATGTAAAGAAACTCTGTGTTCCCAACAAGCTAGGTGAAGGACGGCTCTCACACACACTTATCTCTCAGAACTGAGGATGTGGAGAGACGTTCGTTCATCTAGCACAAAGGGAACGGGTTGCAGGAGAAACTTTTACTCTGGTTTCTCAGTCTGTTTCCTAGTGCCGTTTTGAAGTTCCTGCAGTTTTCACTGTAAAACCGAGTTGGAGCTAGTGCCTCCCCATATATATGTATGGAGTGGAGTTTGCAACTGAACTGAAACTTTGTGTTCGCAACAAGCTATGTGAAGGACGGCTTCACACACACTTATCTCTCAGAGCTGAGCATGTGGAGAGACTTTCGTTCATCTAGCACAAAGGGAACGGTTTGCAGGAGAAAATTTTACTCTGGTTTCTCAGTCTGTTTCCTAGTGCCGGTTTGAAGTTCCTGCAGGTTTCACTGTAAAACCGTGTTGGAGCTAGTAACTCCCCTTATATATGTATGGAATGGGGTTTGCAACTGAAAAGAAACTTTGTGTTCCCAACAAGCTAGGTGAAGGACGGCTTTCACACACAATTATCACTCAGAACTGAGCATGTGGAGAGACGTTGGTTCATCTAGCACAAAGGGAACGGTTTGCAAGGGAAACTTTTACTCTGGTTTCCCAGTGCTTTTCCAATTGCGTGTTTGAAGTTCCTGCAATTTTCACTATAAAACGGTGTTGGAGCTAGTACCAGCCCATATATATGTATGGAGTGGGGTTTGCAACTGAAAAGAAACTTTGAGTTCAGAACAAGCTAGGTGAATATCGGCTTTCACACACACTTACATTTCAGAACTGAGCATGTGGAGAGACGTTCGTTCATCTATCACAAAGGGAACGGGTTGCAGGAGAAACTTTTACTCTGGCTTTCTCAGTGTGTTTCCTAGTGCTGGTTTGATGTTCATGCTGTTTTCAAGGTAAAATAGTGTAGGAGCTTGTATTTCCCCATATATATGTATGGAGTGGCGTATGCAACTGAAAAGAAACTTCTTGTTCCCAATAAGCTAAGTGAAATAGAGCTTTCACACACAATTATCTCTCAGAACTGAGCATGTGGAGTGTCCTTCGTTCATCTAGCACAAAGGGAACGGGTAGCAGGGGAAAGTTTTACTCTGGATTCTCAGTGTGTTGCCTAGTGCCGTTTTGAAATTCCTGCAGATTTCACTGTAAAACCTAGTTGGAGCTTGTACCTCCCCATATATATGTAAGGATTGGAGTTTGCAACTGAAATAAACTTTGTGTTTCCAACAATCTAGGTGAAGGACGGCTTTCACACACACAGATCTGTGAGAACTGAGCATGTGGAGAGTCGTTCGTTCATCTAGCACAAAGTGAACGTGTTGCAGGAGACACTTTTACTCTGGTTTTTCAGGGTGTTTCCTAGAGCCGGATTGAACGTCCTGCAGTTATCACTGTAAAACCGTGTTGGAGCTAGTGCCTCCCCATATATATTTATGGAGTGGAGTTTGCAACTGAACTGAAACTTTGTGTTCGCAACAAGCTATGTGAAGGACGGCTTTCAAACACACTTATCTCTCAGAGCTGAGCATGTGGAGAGACGTTCGTTCATCTAGCACAAAGGGAACGGGTTGCAGGAGAAACTTTTACTCTGGTTTCTCAGTCTGTTTCCTAGTGCCGGTTTGAAGTTCCTGCAATTTCACTGTAAAACAGAGTTGGAGCTAGTACCTCCCCATATATAAGTATGGAGTGGAGTTTGCAACTGAAAAGAAACTTTGTGTTCCCAACAAGCTATTTGAAGGACGCCTTTCACACACACTTATCTCTCAGAACTGAGCATGTGGAAAGACGTTCGTTCATCTAGCACAAAGGGAACGGGTTGCAGGTGAAACTTTTACTCTGGTTTCTCAGTCTGTTTCCTAGTGCCGGTTTGAAGTTCCTGAAGTTTTTACTGTAAAACCGAGTTGGAGCTAGTACCTCCCCTTATATATGTATGGAGTGGAGTTTGCTACTGAAAAGAAACTTTGTGTTCCCAACAAGCTAGGTGAAAGACGGCTTTCAAACACACTTATCTCTCAGAACTGAGCATGTGGAGAGACGTTCGTTCATCTAGCACAAAGGGAACGGGTTGCAGGAGAAACGTTTACTCTGGTTTATCAGTCTTTTTCCTAGTGCCGGTTTTAAGTTCCTGCAGTTTTCACTGTAAAACCGATTTGAAGCTTGTACCTCCCCATATATATATTTGGAGTGGAGTTTGCAACTGAAAAAAACTTTGTGTTCCCAACAAGCTAGGTGAAGTACGGCTTTCACACACACTTATCTCTCAGAACTGAGCATGTGGAGAGACGTTCATTCATCTAGCACAAAGGGAAAGGGTTGCAGGAGAAACTTTTACTCTGGTTTCTCAGTCTGTTTCCTAGTGCCGGTTTGAAGTTCCTGCAGTTTTCACTGTAAAACCGAGTTGGAGCTAGTACCTCCCCATATATATGTATGGAGTGGAGTTTGCAACTGAAAAGAAACTTTGTGTTCCCAACAAGCTAGGTGAAGAACGGCTGTCACACACACATATCTCTCAGAACTGAGCATGTGGAGAGACGTTCGTTCATCTAGCACAAAGGGAACGGTTTGCAGGAGAAACTTTTACTGTGGTTTCTCTGTCTGTTTCCTAGTGCCGGTTTGAAGTTCCTGCAGTTTTTACGGTAAAACAGAGTTGGAGCTAGTACCTCCCCATATATATGTATGGAGTGGAGTTTGCAACTGAAATGAAACTTTGTGTTCCCAACAAGCTAGGTGAAGGACGGATTTCACACACACTTATTTCTCAGAACTGAGCATGTGGAGAGACGTTTGTTTATCTAGCACAAAGGGAACGGGTTGCAAGAGAAACTTTTACTCTGGTTTCTCAGTCTGTTTCCTAGTGCCGGTTTGAAGTTCCTACATTTTTCACTGTAAAACCGATTTGGAGCTAGTACCTCCCCATTTATATGTATGGAGTGGAGTTTGCAACTGAAAAGAAACTTTGTGTTCCCAACAAGCTAGGTGAAGGACAGCTTTCACACTCACTTATCTCTCAGAACTGAGCATGTGGAGAGACGTTCGTTCATCTAGCACAAAGGGAACGGGTTGCAGGAGAAACTTTTACTCTGGTTTCTCAGTCTGTTTCCTAGTGCCGGTTTGAAATTCCTGCAGTTTTCACTGTAAAACCGAGTTGGAGCTTGTACCTCCCCATATATATGTTTGGAGTGGAGTTTGCAACTGAAAAGAAACTTTGTGTTCCCAACAAGCTAGGTGAAGGACGGCTTTCACACACACATATCTCTCAGAACTGAGGATGTGGAGAGACGTTCGTTCATCTAGCACAAATGGAACGGGTTGCAGGAGAAACTTTTACTCTGGTTTCTCAGTCTGTTTCCTAGTGCCGTTTTGAAGTTCCTGCAGTTTTCACTGTAAAACCGAGTTGGAGCTATTACCTCCACTTATATATGTATGGAGTGGATTTTGCAAATGTAAAGAAACTTTGTGTTCCCAACAAGCTAATTGAAGGACGGCTCTCAAAAACACTTTCTCTCAGAAATGAGCATGTGGAGAGACGTTCGTTCATCTAGCACAAATGAACGGGTTGCAGGAGAAACTTTTACTCTTTTTTCTCAGTCTGTTTCCTAGTGCCGGTTTGAAGTTCCTGCAGTTTTCACTGTAAAACCGAGTTGGAGATAGTACCTCCCCATATATAAGTATGGAGTGGAGTTTGCAACTGAAAAGAAACTTTGTGTTCCCAACAAGCTAGGTGAAGTACGGCTGTCAAACACACATATCTCTCAGAACTGAGCATGTGGATAGACGTTCGTTCATCTAGCACAAAGGGAACGGTTGGCAGGAGAAACTTTTACTCTGGTTTCTCAGACTGTTTCCTAGTGCCGGTTTGAAGTTCCTGCAATTTTCACTGTAAAACCGTGTTGGAGCTAGTACCTCCACATATATATGTATGGAGTGGAGTTTGCAAATGTAAAGAAACTTTGTGTTCCCAACAAGCTAGGTGAAGGACGGCTCTCACACACACTTTCTCTCAGAAATGAGCATGTGGAGAGACGTTCGTTCATCTAGCACAAAGGGAACGGGTTGCAGGAGAAAATTTTACTCTGGTTTCTCAGTCTGTTTCCTAGTGCCGTTTTGAAGTTCCTGCATTTTTCACTGTAAAACCGACTTGGAGTTAGTACCTCCCCATTTATATGTATGAAGTGGAGTTTGCAACTGAAAAGAAACTTTGTGTTCCCAACAAGCTAGGTGAAGGACGGCTTTCACACACACTTATCTCTCAGAACTGAGCATGTGGAGAGACGTTCGTTCATCTAGCACAAAGGGAACGGGTTGCAGGAGAAATTTTACTCTGTTTTCTCAGTCTGTTTCCTAGTGCCGGTTTGAAGTTCCTGCAGTTTTCACTGTAAAACCGAGTTGGAGCTAGTACCTCCCCATTTATATGTATGGAGTGGAGTTTGCAACTGAAAAGAAACTTTGTGTTCCCAACAAGCTAGGTGAAGGAAGGCTTTCACACTCACTTATCTCTCAGAACTGAGCATGTGGAGAGACTTTCGTTCATCTAGCACAAAAGGAACGGGTTGCAGGTGAAACTTTTACTCTGGTTTCTCAGTCTGTTTCCTAGTGCCGGTTTGAATTTCCTGCAGTTTTCACTGTAAAATCGAGTTGGAGCTTGTACCTCCCCATATATATGTATGGAGTGGAGTTTGCAACTGAAAAGAAACTTTGTGTTCCCAACAAGCTAGGTGAATTACGGCTGTCACACACACATATCTCTCAGAACTGAGCATGTGGAGAGACGTTCGTTCATCTAGCACAAAGGGAACGGGTTGCAGGAGAAACTTTTACTCTGGTTTCTCAGTCTTTTTCCTAGTGCCGGTTTGAAGTTCCTGCAGTTTTCACTGTAAAACCGAGTTGGAGCTAGTACCTCCCCTATATATGTATGGAATGGAGTTTGCAAGTGAAAAGAAACTTTGTGTTCCAAACAAGCTAGGTGAAGGACGGCTCTCACACACACTTATCTCTCAGAACTGAGCATGTGGAGAGACGTTCGTTCATCTAGCACAAAGGGAACGGGTTGCAGGAGAAACTTTTACTCTGGTTTCTCAGTCTTTTTCATAGTGCCGGTTTGAAGTTCCTGCAGTTTTCACTGTAAAACCGAGTTGGAGCTAGTACCTCCCCATTTATATGTATGGAGTGGAGTTTGCAACTGAAAAGAAACTTTGTGTTCCCAACAAGCTAGGTGAAGGACGGCTCTCACACACACTTATCTCTCAGAACTGAGCATGTGGAGAGACGTTCGTTCATCTAGCATAAAGGGAACGGGTGGCAGGATAAACTTTTACTCTGGTTTCTCAGTCTGTTTCCTAGTGCCGGTTTGAAGTTCCTGCAGTTTTCACTGTAAAACCGAGTTGGAGCTAGTACCTCCCCATATATAAGTATGGAGTGGAGTTTGCAACTGAAAAGAAACTTTGTGTTCCCAACAAGCTAGGTGAAGGACGGCTGTCACACACACTTATCTCTCAGAACTGAGCATGTGGAGAGACGTTCGTTCATCTAGCACAAAGGGAACGGGTTGCAGGAGAAATTTTACTCTGATTTCTCATTCTGTTTCCTAGTGCCGGTTTGAATTTCCTGCAGTTTTCACTGTAAAACCGAGTTGGAGTTAGTACCTCCCCAGTTATATGTATGAAGGGTAGTTTGCAACTGAAAAGAAACTTTGTGTTCCCAACAAGATAGGTGAAGGACGGCTTTCACACACACTTATCTCGCATCTGAGGATGTGGAGAGACTTTCGTTCATCTAGCACAAAGGGAACGGGTTGCAGGAGAAACTTTTACTCTGGTTTCTCAATCTGTTTCCTAGTGCCGGTTGAAGTTCCTGCAGTTTTCACTGTAAAACCGAGTTGGAGCTTGTACCTCCCCATTTATATGTATGGAATGGAGTTTCCAACTGAAAAGAAACTTTGTGTTCCCAACAAGCTAGGTGAAGGACGGCTTTCACACACACTTATCTCTCAGAACTGAGCATTTGGAGAGACGTTCGTTCATCTAGCACAAAGGGAACGGTTTGCAGGAGAAACTTTTACTCTGGTTTCTCAGTCTGTTTCGTAGTGCCGGTTTGAAGTTCCTGCAGTTTTCACTCTAAAACCGATTTGGAGTTTTTACCTCCCCATATATATGAATGGAGTGGGGTTTGCAACTGAAAAGAAACTTTGTGTTCCCAACAAGCTAGGTGAAGGACGGCTGTCACACACACATATCTCTCAGAACTGAGCATGTGGAGAGACGTTCGTTCATCTAGCACAAAGGGAACGGGTTGCAGGAGAAACTTTTACTCTGATTTCTCATTCTGTTTCCTAGTGCCGGTTTGAATTTCCTGCAGTTTTCACTGTAAAACCGAGTTGGAGTTAGTACCTCCCCAGTTATTTGTATGAAGGGTAGTTTGCAACTGAAAAGAAACTTTGTGTTCCCAACAAGATAGGTGAAGGACGGCTTTCACACACACTTATCTCGCATCTGAGGATGTGGAGAGACTTTCGTTCATCTAGCACAAAGGGAACGGGTTGCAGGAGAAACTTTTACTCTGGTTTCTCAATCTGTTTCCTAGTGCCGGTTGAAGTTCCTGCAGTTTTCACTGTAAAACCGAGTTGGAGCTTGTACCTCCCCATTTATATGTATGGAATGGAGTTTCCAACTGAAAAGAAACTTTGTGTTCCCAACAAGCTAGGTGAAGGACGGCTTTCACACACACTTATCTCTCAGAACTGAGCATGTGGAGAGACGTTCGTTCATCTAGCACAAAGGGAACGGTTTGCAGGAGAAAATTTTACTCTGGTTTCTCAGTCTGTTTCGTAGTGCCGGTTTGAAGTTCCTGCAGTTTTCACTCTTAAACCGATTTGGAGTTTTTACCTCCCCATATATATGAATGGAGTGGGGTTTGCAACTGAAAAGAAACTTTGTGTTCCCAACAAGCTAGGTGAAGGACGGCTGTCACACACACATATCTCTCAGAACTGAGCATGTGGAGAGACGTTCGTTCATCTAGCACAAAGGGAACGGGTTGCAGGAGAAACTTTTACTCTGGTTTCTCAGTCTGTTTCCTAGTGCCGGTTTGAAGTTCCTGCAGTTTTCACTGTAAAACCGAGTTGGAGCTAGTACCTCCCCATATATATGTATGGAGTGGAGTTTGGAAGTGAAAAGAAACTTTGTGTTCCCAACAAGCTAGGTGAAGGACGGCTCTCACACACACTTATCTCTCAGAACTGAGCATGTGGAGAGACGTTCGTTCATCTAGCACAAAGGGAACGGGTTGCAGGAGAAACTTTTACTCTGGATTCTCAGTCTTTTTCCTAGTGCCGGTTTGAAGTTCCTGCAGTTTTCACTGTAAAACCGAGTTGGAGCTAGTACCTCCCCATATATAAGTATGGAGTGGAGTTTGCAACTGAAAAGAAACTTTGTGTTCCCAACAAGATAGGTGAAGGACGGCTGTCACACACACTTATCTCTCAGAACTGAGCATGTGGAGAGACGTTCGTTCATCTAGCACAAAGGGAACGGGTTGCAGGAGAAACTTTTACTCTGGTTTCTAAGTCTGTTTCCTAGTGCCGGTTTGAAGTTCCTGCAGTTTTCACTGTAAAACCGAGTTGGAGTTAGTACCTCCCCATTTATATGTATGAAGGGTAGTTTGCAACTGAAAAGAAACTTTGTGTTCCCAACAAGATAGGTGAAGGACGGCTTCACACACACTTATCTCGCAGATCTGAGGATGTGGAGAGACTTTCGTTCATCTAGCACAAAGGGAACGGGTTGCAGGAGAAACTTTTACTCTGGTTTCTCAATCTGTTTCCTAGTGCCGGTTGAAGTGCCTGCAGTTTTCACTGTAAAACCGAGTTGGAGCTTGTACCTCCCCATTTATATGTATGGAATGGAGTTTCCAACTGAAAAGAAACTTTGTGTTCCCAACAAGGTAGTTGAAGGACGGCTGTCACACACACTTATCTCTCAGAACTGAGCATGTGGAGAGACGTTCCTTCATCTAGCAGAAAGGGAAAGGGTTGCAGGAGAAACTTTACTCTGGTTTCTCAGTCTGTTTCCTAGGGCCGTTTTGAAGTTCCTGCAGTTTTCACTGTAAAACCTAGTTGGAGCTAGTACCTCCCCATATATATGTATGGAGTGGAGTTTTCAAATGTAAAGAAACTTTGTGTTCCCAACAACCTAGGTGAAGGACGGCTCTCACACACACTTTCTCTCAGAAATGAGCATGTGGAGAGACGTTCGTTCATCTAGCACAAAGGGAACGGGTTGCAGGAGAAACTTTTACTCTGGTTTCTCAGTCTGTTTCCTAGTGCCGGTTAGAAGTTCCTGCTGTTTTCACTGTAAAACCGAGTTGGAGCTAGTACCTCCCCTATATATGTATGAAGTGCAGATTGCAACTGAAATGAAACTTTGTGTTCCCAACAAGCTAGGTGAAATAAGGCTTTCACACTCACTTATCTCTCAGAACTGAGCATGTGGAGAGACGTTCGTTCATCTAGCACAAAAGGAACGGGTTGCAGGTGAAACTTTTACTCTGGTTTCTCAGTCTGTTTCCTAGTGCCGGTTTGAAGTTCCTGCAGTTTTCACTGTAAAACCGAGTTGGAGCTAGTACCTCCCCATATATATGTATGGAGTGGAGTTTGCAAGTTAAAAGAAACTTTGTGTTCCCAACAAGCTAGGTGAAGGACGGCTCTCACACACACTTATCTCTCAGAACTGAGCATGTGGAGAGACGTTCGTTCATCTAGCACAAAGGGAACGGGTTGCAGGAGAAACTTTTACTCTGGTTTCTCAGTCTTTTTCCTAGTGCCGGTTTGAAGTTCCTGCAGTTTTCACTGTAAAACCGAGTTGGAGCTAGTACCTCCCCATTTATATGTATGGAGTGGAGTTTGCAACTGAAAAGAAACTTTGTGTTCCCAACAAGCTAGGTGAAGGACGGCTTTCACACACACTTATCTCTCAGAACTGAGCATGTGGAGAGACGTTCGTTCATCTAGCATAAAGGGAACGGTTGGCAGGATAAACTTTTACTCTGGTTTCTCAGTCTGTTTCCTAGTGCCGGTTTGAAGTTCCTGCAGTTTTCACTGTAAAACCGAGTTGGAGCTAGTACCTCCCCATATATAAGTATGGAGTGGAGTTTGCAACTGAAAAGAAACTTTGTGTTCCCAACAAGCTAGGTGAAGGACGGCTGTCACACACACTTATCTCTCAGAACTGAGCATGTGGAGAGACGTTCGTTCATCTAGCACAAAGGGAACGGGTTGCAGGAGAAACTTTTACTCTGATTTCTCATTCTGTTTCCTAGTGCCGGTTTGAATTTCCTGCAGTTTTCACTGTAAAACCGAGTTGGAGTTAGTACCTCCCCATTTATATGTATGAAGGGTAGTTTGCAACTGAAAAGAAACTTTGTGTTCCCAACAAGCTAGGTGAAGGACGGCTTTCACACACACTTATCTCGCAGATCTGAGGATGTGGAGAGACTTTCGTTCATCTAGCACAAAGGGAACGGGTTGCAGGAGAAACTTTTACTCTGGTTTCTCAATCTGTTTCCTAGTGCCGGTTGAAGTTCCTGCAGTTTTCACTGTAAAACCGAGTTGGAGCTTGTACCTCCCCATTTATATGTATGGAATGGAGTTTCCAACTGAAAAGAAACTTTGTGTTCCCAAGAAGCTAGGTGAAGGACGGCTTTCACACACACTTATCTCTCAGAACTGAGCATGTGGAGAGACGTTCGTTCATCTAGCACAAAGGGAACGGTTTGCAGGAGAAACTTTTACTCTGGTTTCTCAGTCTGTTTCGTAGTGCCGGTTTGAAGTTCCTGCAGTTTTCACTGTAAAACCGATTTGGAGATTTTACCTCCCCATATATATGAATGGAGTGGGGTTTGCAACTGAAAAGAAACTTTGTGTTCCCAACAAGCTAGGTGAAGGACGGCTGTCACACACACATATCTCTCAGAACTGAGCATGTGGAGAGACGTTCGTTCATCTAGCACAAAGGGAACGGGTTGCAGGAGAAACTTTTACTCTGGTTTCTCAGTCTGTTTCCTAGTGCCGGTTTGAAGTTCCTGCAGTTTTCACTGTAAAACCGAGTTGGAGCTAGTACCTCCCCATATATATGTATGGAGTGGAGTTTGCAAGTGAAAAGAAACTTTGTGTTCCCAACAAGCTAGGTGAAGGACGGCTCTCACACACACTTATCTCTCAGAACTGAGCATGTGGAGAGACGTTCGTTCATCTAGCACAAAGGGAACGGGTTGCAGGAGAAACTTTTACTCTGGTTTCTCAGTCTTTTTCCTAGTGCCGGTTTGAAGTTCCTGCAGTTTTCACTGTAAAACCGAGTTGGAGCTAGTACCTCCCCATTTATATGTATGGAGTGGAGTTTGCAACTGAAAAGAAACTTTGTGTTCCCAACAAGCTAGGTGAAGGACGGCTTTCACACACACTTATCTCTCAGAACTGAGCATGTGGAGAGACGTTCGTTCATCTAGCACAAAGGGAACGGTTTGCAGGAGAAACTTTTACTCTGGTTTCTCAGTCTGTTTCGTAGTGCCGGTTTGAAGTTCCTGCAGTTTTCACTGTAAAACCGATTTGGAGATTTTACCTCCCCATATATATGAATGGAGTGGGGTTTGCAACTGAAAAGAAACTTTGTGTTCCCAACAAGCTAGGTGAAGGACGGCTGTCACACACACATATCTCTCAGAACTGAGCATGTGGAGAGACGTTCGTTCATCTAGCACAAAGGGAACGGGTTGCAGGAGAAACTTTTACTCTGGTTTCTCAGTCTGTTTCCTAGTGCCGGTTTGAAGTTCCTGCAGTTTTCACTGTAAAACCGAGTTGGAGCTAGTACCTCCCCATATATATGTATGGAGTGGAATTTGCAAGTGAAAAGAAACTTTGTGTTCCCAACAAGCTAGGTGAAGGACGGCTCTCACACACACTTATCTCTCAGAACTGAGCATGTGGAGAGACGTTCGTTCATCTAGCACAAAGGGAACGGGTTGCAGGGGAAACTTTTACTCTGGTTTCTCAGTCTTTTTCCTAGTGCCGGTTTGAAGTTCCTGCAGTTTTCACTGTAAAACCGAGTTGGAGCTAGTACCTCCCCATTTATATGTATGGAGTGGAGTTTGCAACTGAAAAGAAACTTTGTGTTCCCAACAAGCTAGGTGAAGGACGGCTTTCACACACACTTATCTCTCAGAACTGAGCATGTGGAGAGACGTTCGTTCATCTAGCATAATGGGAACGGGTGGCAGGAGAAACTTTTACTCTGGTTTCTCAGTCTGTTTCCTAGTGCCGGTTTGAAGTTCCTGCAGTTTTCACTGTAAAACCGAGTTGGAGCTAGTACCTCCCCATATATAAGTATGGAGTGGAGTTTGCAACTGAAAAGAAACTTTGTGTTCCCAACAAGCTAGGTGAAGGACGGCTGTCACACACACTTATCTCTCAGAACTGAGCATGTGGAGAGACGTTCGTTCATCTAGCACAAAGGGAACGGGTTGCAGGAGAAACTTTTACTCTGGTTTCTCAGTCTGTTTCCTAGTGCCGGTTTGAAGTTCCTGCAGTTTTCACTGTAAAACCGAGTTGGAGTTAGTACCTCCCCATTTATATGTATGAAGGGTAGTTTGCAACTGAAAAGAAACTTTGTGTTCCCAACAAGATAGGTGAAGGACGGCTTCACACACACTTATCTCGCAGATCTGAGGATGTGGAGAGACTTTCGTTCATCTAGCACAAAGGGAACGGGTTGCAGGAGAAACTTTTACTCTGGTTTCTCAATCTGTTTCCTAGTGCCGGTTGAAGTGCCTGCAGTTTTCACTGTAAAACCGAGTTGGAGCTTGTACCTCCCCATTTATATGTATGGAATGGAGTTTCCAACTGAAAAGAAACTTTGTGTTCCCAACAAGCTAGGTGAAGGACGGCTTTCACACACACTTATCTCTCAGAACTGAGCATGTGGAGAGACTTTCGCTCATCTAGCACAAAGGGAACGGGTTGCAGGAGAAACTTTTACTCTGGTTTCTCAGTCTGTTTCGTAGTGCCGGTTTGAAGTTCCTGCAGTTTTCACTGTAAAACCGATTTGGAGATTTTACCTCCCCATATATATGAATGGAGTGGAGTTTGCAACTGAAAAGAAACTTTGTGTTGCCAACAATCTATGTGAAGGACGGCTGTCACACACACTTATCTCTCAGAACTGAGCATGTTTAGAGACGTTCGTTCATCTAGCACAAAGGGAACGGGTTGCAGGAGAAACTTTTACTCTGGTTTCTCAGTCTGTTTCCTAGTGCCGGTTTGAAGTTCCTGCAGTTTTCACTGTAAAACCGAGTTGGAGCTTGTACCACCCCATATATATGTATGGAGTGGGGTTTGCAAGTGAAAAGAAACTTTGTGTTCCGAACAAGCTAGGTGAAGGACGGCTCTCACACACACTTATCACTCAGAACTGAGCATGTGGAGAGACGTTCGTTCATCTAGCACAAAGGGAACGGGTTGCAGGAGAAACTTTTACTCTGGTTTCTCAGTCTGTTTCCTAGTGCCGGTTAGAAGTTCCTGCTGTTTTCACTGTAAAACCGAGTTGGAGCTAGTACCTCACCATATATATGTATGAAGTGCAGATTGCAACTGAAAAGAAACTTTGTGTTCCCAACAAGCTAGGTGAAATAAGGCTTTCACACTCACTTATCTCTCAGAACTGAGCATGTGGAGAGACGTTCATTCATCTAGCACAAAGGGAACGGGTTGCAGGAGAAACTTTTACTCTGGTTTCTCAGTCTGTTTCTTAGTGCCGGTTTGAAGTTCCTGCAATTTCACTGTAAAACCGAGTTGGAGCTAGTACCTCCCCATTTATATGTATGGAGTGGAGTTAGCAAATGTAAAGAAACTTTGTTTTCCCAACAAGCTAGTTGAAGGACGGCTTTCACACACACTTATCACTCAGAACTGAGCATGTGGAAATACGTTCGTTCATCTAGCACAAAGGGAACGGGTTGCAGGAGAAACTTTTACTATGGTTTCTCAGTCTGTTTCCTAGTGCCGGTTTGAAGTTCCTGCAGTTATCACTGTAAAACCGAGTTGGAGCTAGTACCTCCCCATATATAAGTATGGAGAGGAGTTTGCAACTGAAAAGAAACTTTGTGTTCCCAACAAGCTAGGTGAAGGACGGCTTTCACACACACTTATCTCTCAGAACTGAGCATGTGGAAAGACGTTCGTTCATCTAGCACAAAGGGAACGGGTTGCAGGAGAAACTTTTACTCTGGTTTCTCAGTCTGTTTCCTAGTGCCGGTTTGAAGTTCCTGCAGTTTTTACTGTAAAACCGAGTTGGAGCTTGTACCTCCCCATATATATGTATGGAGTGGAGTTTGCAACTGAAAAGAAACTTAGTGTTCCCAACAAGCTAGGTGAAGGACGGCTTTCACACACACTTATCTCTCAGAACTGAGCATGTGGAGAGACGTTCGTTCATCTAGCACAAAGGGAACGGGTTGCATAAAAAACGTTTACTCTGGTTTCTCAGTCTTTTTCCTAGTTCCGGTTTTAAGTTCCTGCAGTTTTCACTGTAAAACCGATTTGGAGCTTGTACCTCCCCATATATATATTTGGAGTGGAGTTTGCAACTGAAAAGAAACTTTGTGTTCCCAACAAGCTAGGTGAAGGACGGCTTTCACACACACTTATCTCTCAGAACTGAGCATGTGGAAAGACGTTCGTTCATCTAGCACAAAGGGAACGGGTTGCAGGAGAAACTTTTACTCTGGTTTCTCAGTCTGTTTCCTAGTGCCGGTTTGAAGTTCCTGAAGTTTTCACTGTAAAACCGAGTTGGAGCTAGTACCTCCCCATATATATGTATGGAGTGGAGTTTGCAACTGAAAAGAAACTTTGTGTTCCCAACAAGCTAGGTGAAGGACGGCTGTCACACACACATATCTCTCAGAACTGAGCATGTGGAGAGACGTTCGTTCATCTAGCACAAAGGGAACGGGTTGCAGGAGAAACTTTTACTGTGGTTTCTCTGTCTGTTTCCTAGTGCCGGTTTGAAGTTCCTGCAGTTTTTACTGTAAAACCGAGTTGGAGCTAGTACCTCCCCATATATATGTATGGAGTGGAGTTTGCAACTGAAATGAAACTTTGTGTTCCCAACAAGCTAGGTGAAGTGCGGATTTCACACACACTTATCTCTCAGAACTGAGCATGTGGAGAGACGTTTGTTCATCTAGCACAAAGGGAACGGGTTGCAGGAGAAACTTTTACTCTGGTTTCTCAGTCTGTTTCCTAGTGCCGGTTTGAAGTTCCTGCAGTTTTCACTGTAAAACCGAGTTGGAGCTAGTACATCCCCATATATATGTATGGAGTGGAGTTTGCAAATGAAAAGAAACTTTGTGTTCCCAACAAGCTAGGTGAAGGACGGCTTTCACACACACTTATCTCTCAGAACTGAGCATGTGGAGAGACTTTCGCTCATCTAGCACAAAGGGAACGGGTTGCAGGAGAAACTTTTACTCTGGTTTCTCAGTCTGTTTCGTAGTGCCGGTTTGAAGTTCCTGCAGTTTTCACTGTAAAACCGATTTGGAGATTTTACCTCCCCATATATATGAATGGAGTGGAGTTTGCAACTGAAAAGAAACTTTGTGTTGCCAACAATCTATGTGAAGGACGGCTCTCACACACACTTTCTCTCAGAAATGAGCATGTGGAGAGACGTTCGTTCATCTAGCACAAAGGGAACGGGTTGCAGGAGAAACTTTTACTCTGGTTTCTCAGTCTGTTTCCTAGTGCCGGTTAGAAGTTCCTGCTGTTTTCACTGTAAAACCGAGTTGGAGCTAGTACCTCCCCTATATATGTATGAAGTGCAGATTGCAACTGAAATGAAACTTTGTGTTCCCAACAAGCTAGGTGAAATAAGGCTTTCACACTCACTTATCTCTCAGAACTGAGCATGTGGAGAGACGTTCGTTCATCTAGCACAAAATTAATGGGTTGCATGTGAAACTTTTACTCTGGTTTCTCAGTCTGTTTCCTAGTGCCGGTTTGAAGTTCCTGCAGTTTTCACTGTAAAACCGAGTTGGAGCTAGTACCTCCCCATATATATGTATGGAGTGGAGTTTGCAAGTGAAAAGAAACTTTGTGTTCCCAACAAGCTAGGTGAAGGACGGCTCTCACACACACTTATCTCACAGAACTGAGCATGTGGAGAGACGTTCGTTCATCTAGCACAAAGGGAACGGGTTGCAGGAGAAACTTTTACTCTGGTTTCTCAGTCTTTTTCCTAGTGCCGGTTTGAAGTTCCTGCAGTTTTCACTGTAAAACCGAGTTGGAGCTAGTACCTCCCCATTTATATGTATGGAGTGGAATTTGCAACTGGAAAGAAACTTTGTGTTCCCAACAAGCTAGGTGAAGGACGGCTTTCACACACACTTATCTCTCAGAACTGAGCATGTGGAGAGACTTTCGTTCATCTAGCATAAAGGGAACGGGTGGCAGGATAAACTTTTACTCTGGTTTCTCAGTCTGTTTCCTAGTGCCGGTTTGAAGTTCCTGCAGTTTTCACTGTAAAACCGAGTTGGAGCTAGTACCTCCCCATATATAAGTATGGAGTGGAGTTTGCAACTGAAAAGAAACTTTGTGTTCCCAACAAGCTAGGTGAAGGACGGCTGTCACACACACTTATCTCTCAGAACTGAGCATGTGGAGAGACGTTCGTTCATCTAGCACAAAGGGAACGGGTTGCAGGAGAAACTTTTACTCTGATTTCTCATTCTGTTTCCTAGTGCCGGTTTGAATTTCCTGCAGTTTTCACTGTAAAACCGAGTTGGAGTTAGTACCTCCCCATTTATATGTATGAAGGGTAGTTTGCAACTGAAAAGAAACTTTGTGTTCCCAACAAGCTAGGTGAAGGACGGCTTTCACACACACTTATCTCGCAGATCTGAGGATGTGGAGAGATTTTCGTTCATCTAGCACAAAGGGAACGGGTTGCAGGAGAAACTTTTACTCTGGTTTCTCAATCTGTTTCCTAGTGCCGGTTGAAGTTCCTGCAGTTTTCACTGTAAAACCGAGTTGGAGCTTGTACCTCCCCATTTATATGTATGGAATGGAGTTTCCAACTGAAAAGAAACTTTGTGTTCCCAACAAGCTAGGTGAAGGACGGCTTTCACACACACTTATCTCTCAGAACTGAGCATGTGGAGAGACGTTCGTTCATCTAGCACAAAGGGAACGGTTTGCAGGAGAAACTTTTACTCTGGTTTCTCAGTCTGTTTCGTAGTGCCGGTTTGAAGTTCCTGCAGTTTTCACTGTAAAACCGATTTGGAGATTTTACCTCCCCATATATATGAATGGAGTGGGGTTTGCAACTGAAAAGAAACTTTGTGTTCCCAACAAGCTAGGTGAAGGACGGCTGTCACACACACATATCTCTCAGAACTGAGCATGTGGAGAGACGTTCGTTCATCTAGCACAAAGGGAACGGGTTGCAGGAGAAACTTTTACTCTGGTTTCTCAGTCTGTTTCCTAGTGCCGGTTTGAAGTTCCTGCAGTTTTCACTGTAAAACCGAGTTGGAGCTAGTACCTCCCCATATATATGTATGGAGTGGAGTTTGCAAGTGAAAAGAAACTTTGTGTTCCCAACAAGCTAGGTGAAGGACGGCTCTCACACACACTTATCTCTCAGAACTGAGCATGTGGAGAGACGTTCGTTCATCTAGCACAAAGGGAACGGGTTGCAGGAGAAACTTTTACTCTGGTTTCTCAGTCTTTTTCCTATTGCCGGTTTGAAGTTCCTGCAGTTTTCACTGTAAAACCGAGTTGGAGCTAGTACCTCCCCATTTATATGTATGGAGTGGAGTTTGCAACTGAAAAGAAACTTTGTGTTCCCAACAAGCTAGGTGAAGGACGGCTTTCACACACACTTATCTCTCAGAACTGAGCATGTGGAGAGACGTTCGTTCATCTAGCATAAAGGGAACGGTTGGCAGGATAAACTTTTACTCTGGTTTCTCAGTCTGTTTCCTAGTGCCGGTTTGAAGTTCCTGCAGTTTTCACTGTAAAACCGAGTTGGAGCTAGTACCTCCCCATATATAAGTATGGAGTGGAGTTTGCAACTGAAAAGAAACTTTGTGTTCCCAACAAGCTAGGTGAAGGACGGCTGTCACACACACTTATCTCTCAGAACTGAGCATGTGGAGAGACGTTCGTTCATCTAGCACAAAGGGAACGGGTTGCAGGAGAAACTTTTACTCTGGTTTCTCAGTCTGTTTCCTAGTGCCGGTTTGAAGTTCCTGCAGTTTTCACTGTAAAACCGAGTTGGAGTTAGTACCTCCCCATTTATATGTATGAAGGGTAGTTTGCAACTGAAAAGAAACTTTGTGTTCCCAACAAGATAGGTGAAGGACGGCTTCACACACACTTATCTCGCAGATCTGAGGATGTGGAGAGACTTTCGTTCATCTAGCACAAAGGGAACGGGTTGCAGGAGAAACTTTTACTCTGGTTTCTCAATCTGTTTCCTAGTGCCGGTTGAAGTGCCTGCAGTTTTCACTGTAAAACCGAGTTGGAGCTTGTACCTACCCATTTATATGTATGGAATGGAGTTTCCAACTGAAAAGAAACTTTGTGTTCCCAACAAGCTAGGTGAAGGACGGCTTTCACACACACTTATCTCTCAGAACTGAGCATGTGGAGAGACTTTCGCTCATCTAGCACAAAGGGAACGGGTTGCAGGAGAAACTTTTACTCTGGTTTCTCAGTCTGTTTCGTAGTGCCGGTTTGAAGTTCCTGCAGTTTTCACTGTAAAACCGATTTGGAGATTTTACCTCCCCATATATATGAATGGAGTGGAGTTTGCAACTGAAAAGAAACTATGTGTTGCCAACAATTTATGTGAAGGACGGCTGTCACACACACTTATCTCTCAGAACTGAGCATGTGGAGAGACGTTCGTTCATCTAGCACAAAGGGAACGGGTTGCAGGAGAAACTTTTACTCTGGTGTCTCAGTCTGTTTCCTAGTGCCGGTTTGAAGTTCCTGCAGTTTTCACTGTAAAACCGAGTTGGAGCTTGTACCACCCCATATATATGTATGGAGTGGGGTTTGCAAGTGAAAAGAAACTTTGTGTTCCGAACAAGCTAGGTGAAGGACGGCTCTCACACACACTTATCACTCAGAACTGAGCATGTGGAGAGACGTTTGTTCATCTAGCACAAAGGGAACGGGTTGCAGGAGAGACTTTTACTGTGGTTTCTAAGTCTGTTTCCTAGTGCCGGTTTGAAGTTCCTGCAGTTTTCACTGTAAAACCGAGTTGGAGCTTTTACCACCCCATATATATTTATGGAGTGGAGTTTGCAACTGAAAAGAAACTTTGTGTTCCCAACAAGGTAGTTGAAGGACGGCTGTCACACACACTTATCTCTCAGAACTGAGCATGTGGAGAGACGTTCCTTCATCTAGCACAAAGGGAAAGGGTTGCAGGAGAAACTTTACTCTGGTTTCTCAGTCTGTTTCCTAGGGCCGTTTTGAAGTTCCTGCAGTTTTCACTGTAAAACCGAGTTGGAGCTAGTACCTCCACTTATATATGTATGGAGTGGAGTTTTCAAATGTAAAGAAACTTTGTGTTCCCAACAAGCTAGGTGAAGGACGGCTCTCACACACACTTTCTCTCAGAAATGAGCATGTGGAGAGACGTTCGTTCATCTAGCACAAAGGGAACGGGTTGCAGGAGGAACTTTTACTCTGGTTTCTCAGTCTGTTTCCTAGTGCCGGTTAGAAGTTCCTGCTGTTTTCACTGTAAAACCGAGTTGGAGCTAGTACCTCCCCATATATATGTATGAAGTGCAGATTGCAACTGAAATGAAACTTTGTGTTCCCAACAAGCTAGGTGAAATAAGGCTTTCACACTCACTTATCTCTCAGAACTGAGCATGTGGAGAGACGTTCGTTCATCTAGCACAAAGGGAACGGGTTGCAGGAGAAACTTTTACTCTGGTTTCTCAGTCTGTTTCCTAGTGCCGGTTTGAACTTCCTGCAATTTCAATGTAAAACCGAGTTGGAGCTAGTACCTCCCCATTTATATGTATGGAGTGGAGTTAGCAAATGTAAAGAAACTTTGTGTTCCCAACAAGCTAGTTGAAGGACGGTTTCACACACACTTATCACTCAGAACTGAGCATGTGGAAATACGTTCGTTCATCTAGCACAAAGGGAACGGGTTGCAGGAGAAACTTTTACTATGGTTTCTCAGTCTGTTTCCTAGTGCCGGTTTGAAGTTCCTGCAGTTTTCACTGTAAAACCGAGTTGGAGCTAGTACCTCCCCATATATAAGTATGGAGAGGAGTTTGCAACTGAAAAGAAACTTTGTGTTCCCAACAAGCTAGGTGAAGGACGGCTTTCACACACACTTATCTCTCAGAACTGAGCATGTGGAAAGACGTTCGTTCATCTAGCACAAAGGGAACGGGTTGCAGGAGAAACTTTTACTCTGGTTTCTCAGTCTGTTTCCTAGTGCCGGTTTGAAGTTCCTGCAGTTTTTACTGTAAAACCGAGTTGGAGCTTGTACCTCCCCATATATATGTATGGAGTGGAGTTTGCAACTGAAAAGAAACTTTGTGTTCCCAACAAGCTAGGTGAAGGACGGCTTTCACACACACTTATCTCTCAGAACTGAGCATGTGGAGAGACGTTCGTTCATCTAGCTCAAAGGGAACGGGTTGCATGAAAAACGTTTACTCTGGTTTCTCAGTCTTTTTCCTAGTGCCGGTTTTAAGTTCCTGCATTTTTCACTGTAAAACCGATTTGGAGCTTGTACCTCCCCATATATATATTTGGAGTGGAGTTTGCAACTGAAAAGAAACTTTGTGTTCCCAACAAGCTAGGTGAAGGACGGCTTTCACACACACTTATCTCTCAGAACTGAGCATGTGGAGAGACGTTCGTTCATCTAGCACAAAGGGAACGGGTTGCAGGAGAAACTTTTACTCTGGTTTCTCAGTCTGTTTCCTAGTGCCGGTTTGAAGTTCCTGAAGTTTTCACTGTAAAACCGAGTTGGAGCTAGTACCTCCCCATATATATGTATGGAGTGGAGTTTGCAACTGAAAAGAAACTTTGTGTTCCCAACAAGCTAGGTGAAGGACGGCTGTCACACACACATATCTCTCAGAACTGAGCATGTGGAGAGACGTTCGTTCATCTAGCAAAAAGGGAACGGGTTGCAGGAGAAACTTTTACTCCGGTTTCTCAGTCTGTTTCCTAGTGCCGGTTTGAAGTTCCTACATTTTTCACTGTAAAACCGAGTTGGAGCTAGTACCTACCCATTTATATGTATGGAGTGGAGTTTGCAACTGAAAAGAAACTTTGTGTTCCCAACAATCTAGGTGAAGGACAGTTTTCACACTCACTTATCTCTCAGAACTGAGCATGTGGAGAGACGTTCGTTCATCTAGCACAAAGGGAACGGGTTGCAGGAGAAACTTTTACTCTGGTTTCTCAGTCTGTTTCCTAGTGCCGGTTTGAACTTCCTGCAATTTCAATGTAAAACCGAGTTGGAGCTAGTACCTCCCCATTTATATGTATGGAGTGGAGTTAGCAAATGTAAAGAAACTTTGTGTTCCCAACAAGCTAGTTGAAGGACGGTTTCACACACACTTATCACTCAGAACTGAGCATGTGGAAATACGTTCGTTCATCTAGCACAAAGGGAACGGGTTGCAGGAGAAACTTTTACTATGGTTTCTCAGTCTGTTTCCTAGTGCCGGTTTGAAGTTCCTGCAGTTTTCACTGTAAAACCGAGTTGGAGCTAGTACCTCCCCATATATAAGTATGGAGAGGAGTTTGCAACTGAAAAGAAACTTTGTGTTCCCAACAAGCTAGGTGAAGGACGGCTTTCACACACACTTATCTCTCAGAACTGAGCATGTGGAAAGACGTTCGTTCATCTAGCACAAAGGGAACGGGTTGCAGGAGAAACTTTTACTCTGGTTTCTCAGTCTGTTTCCTAGTGCCGGTTTGAAGTTCCTGCAGTTTTTACTGTAAAACCGAGTTGGAGCTTGTACCTCCCCATATATATGTATGGAGTGGAGTTTGCAACTGAAAAGAAACTTTGTGTTCCCAACAAGCTAGGTGAAGGACGGCTTTCACACACACTTATCTCTCAGAACTGAGCATGTGGAGAGACGTTCGTTCATCTAGCTCAAAGGGAACGGGTTGCATGAAAAACGTTTACTCTGGTTTCTCAGTCTTTTTCCTAGTGCCGGTTTTAAGTTCCTGCATTTTTCACTGTAAAACCGATTTGGAGCTTGTACCTCCCCATATATATATTTGGAGTGGAGTTTGCAACTGAAAAGAAACTTTGTGTTCCCAACAAGCTAGGTGAAGGACGGCTTTCACACACACTTATCTCTCAGAACTGAGCATGTGGAGAGACGTTCGTTCATCTAGCACAAAGGGAACGGGTTGCAGGAGAAACTTTTACTCTGGTTTCTCAGTCTGTTTCCTAGTGCCGGTTTGAAGTTCCTGAAGTTTTCACTGTAAAACCGAGTTGGAGCTAGTACCTCCCCATATATATGTATGGAGTGGAGTTTGCAACTGAAAAGAAACTTTGTGTTCCCAACAAGCTAGGTGAAGGACGGCTGTCACACACACATATCTCTCAGAACTGAGCATGTGGAGAGACGTTCGTTCATCTAGCAAAAAGGGAACGGGTTGCAGGAGAAACTTTTACTCCGGTTTCTCAGTCTGTTTCCTAGTGCCGGTTTGAAGTTCCTACATTTTTCACTGTAAAACCGAGTTGGAGCTAGTACCTACCCATTTATATGTATGGAGTGGAGTTTGCAACTGAAAAGAAACTTTGTGTTCCCAACAATCTAGGTGAAGGACAGTTTTCACACTCACTTATCTCTCAGAACTGAGCATGTGGAGAGACGTTCGTTCATCTAGCACAAAGGGAACGGGTTGCAGGAGAAACTTTTACTATGGTTTCTCATTCTGTTTCCTAGTGCCGGTTTGAAGTTCCTGCAGTTTTCACTGTAAAACCGAGTTGGAGCTTGTACCTCCCCATATATATGTTTGGAGTGGAGTTTGCAACTGAAAAGAAACTTTGTGTTCCCAACAAGCTAGTTGAAGGACGGCTTTCACACACACTTATCTCTCAGAACTGAGGATGTGGAGAGACGTTCGTTCATCTAGCACAAAGGGAACGGGTTGCAGGAGAAACTTTTACTCTGGTTTCTCAGTCTGTTTCCTAGTGCCGGTTTGAAGTTCCTGCAGTTTTCACTGTAAAACCGAGTTGGAGCTAGTAACTCCACATATATATGTATGGAGTGGAGTTTGCAAATGTAAAGAAACTTTGTGTTCCCAACAAGCTAATTGAAGGACGGCTCTCACACACACTTTCTCTCAGAAATGAGCATGTGGAGAGACGTTCGTTCATCTAGCACAAATGAACGGGTTGCAGGAGAAATTTTTACTCTGGTTTCTCAGTCTGTTTCCTAGTGCCGGTTTGAAGTTCCTGCAGTTTTCACTGTAAAACCGAGTTGGAGCTAGTTCCTCCCCATATATAAGTATGGAGTGGAGTTTGCAACTGAAAAGAAACTTTGTGTTCCCAACAAGCTAGGTGAAGTACGGCTGTCACACACACATATCTCTCAGAACTGAGCATGTGGATAGACGTTCGTTCATCTAGCACAAAGGGAACGGTTTGCAGGAGAAACTTTTACTCTGGTTTCTCAGTCTGTTTCCTAGTGCCGGTTTGAATTTCCTGCAATTTTCACTGTAAAACCGAGTTGGAGCTAGTACCTCCACATATATATGTATGGAGTGGAGTTTGCAAATGTAAAGAAACTTTGTGTTCCCAACAAGCTAGGTGAAGGACGGCTCTCACACACACTTTCTCTCAGAAATGAGCATGTGGAGAGACGTTCGTTCATCTAGCAAAAAGGGAACGGGTTGCAGGAGAAACTTTTACTCTGGTTTCTCAGTCTGTTTCCTAGTGCCGTTTTGAAGTTCCTGCATTTTTCACTGTAAAACCGAGTTGGAGCTAGTACCTCCCCATATATATGTATGGAGTGGAGTTTGCAAATGAAAAGAAACTTTGTGTTCCCAACAAGCTAGGTGAAGGACGGCTGTCACACACACATATCTCTCAGAACTGAGCATGTGGAGAGACGTTCGTTCATTTAGCACAAAGGGAACGGGTTGCAGGAGAAACTTTTACTGTGGTTTCTCTGTCTGTTTCCTAGTGCCGGTTTGAAGTTCCTGCAGTTTTTACTGTAAAACCGAGTTGGAGCTAGTACCTCCCCATATATATGTATGGAGTGGAGTTTGCAACTGAAATGAAACTTTGTGTTCCCAACAAGCTAGGTGAAGGGCGGATTTCACACACACTTATCTCTCAGAACTGAGCATGTGGAGAGACGTTTGTTCACCTAGCACAAAGGGAACGGGTTGCAGGAGAAACTTTTACTCTGGTTTCTCAGTCTGTTTCCTAGTGCCGGTTTGAAGTTCCTGCATTTTTCACTGTAAAACCGAGTTGGAGCTAGTACCTCCCCATATATATGTATGGAGTGGAGTTTGCAACTGAAAAGAAACTTTGTGTTCCCAACAAGCTAGGTGAAGGACGGCTGTCACACACACATATCTCTCAGAACTGAGCATGTGGAGAGACGTTCTTTCATCTAGCACAAAGGGAACGGGTTGCAGGAGAAACTTTTACTGTGGTTTCTCTGTCTGTTTCCTAGTGCCGGTTTGAAGTTCCTGCAGTTTTTACTGTAAAACCGAGTTGGAGCTAGTACCTCCCCATATATATGTATGGAGTGGAGTTTGCAACTGAAATGAAACTTTGTGTTCCCAACAAGCTAGGTGAAGGGCGGATTTCACACACACTTATCTCTCAGAACTGAGCATGTGGAGAGACGTTTGTTCATCTAGCACAAAGGGATCGGGTTGCAGGAGAAACTTTTACTCTGGTTTCTCAGTCTGTTTCCTAGTGCCGGTTTGAAGTTCCTACATTTTTCACTGTAAAACCGAGTTGGAGCTAGTACCTCCCCATTTATATGTATGGAGTGGAGTTTGCAACTGAAAAGAAACTTTGTGTTCCCAACAATCTAGGTGAAGGACAGCTTTCACACTCACTTATCTCTCAGAACTGAGCATGTGGAGAGACTTTCGTTCATCTAGCACAAAGGGAACGGGTTGCAGGAGAAACTTTTACTCTGGTTTCTCAGTCTGTTTCCTAGTGCCGGTTTGAAGTTCCTGCAGTTTTCACTGTAAAACCGAGTTGGAGCTTGTACCTCCCCATATATATGTTTGGAGTGGAGTTTGCAACTGAAAAGAAACTTTGTGTTCCCAACAAGCTAGGTGAAGGACGGCTTTCACACACACTTATCTCTCAGAACTGAGGATGTGGAGAGAAGTTCGTTCATCTAGCACAAAGGGAGCGGGTTGCAGGAGAAACTTTTACTCTGGTTTCTCAGTCTGTTTCCTAGTGCCGGTTTGAAGTTCCTGCAGTTTTCACTGTAAAACCGAGTTGGAGCTAGTAACTCCACATATATATGTATGGAGTGGAGTTTGCAAATGTAAAGAAACTTTGTGTTCCCAACAAGCTAATTGAAGGACGGCTCTCACACACACTTTCTCTCAGAAATGAGCATGTGGAGAGACGTTCGTTCATCTAGCACAAATGAACGGGTTGCAGGAGAAATTTTTACTCTGGTTTCTCAGTCTGTTTCCAGGTGCCGGTTTGAAGTTCCTGCAGTTTTCACTGTAAAACCGAGTTGGAGCTAGTACCTCCCCATTTATATGTATGGAGTGGAGTTTCCAACTGAAAAGAAACTTTGTGTTCCCAACAAGCTAGGTGAAGTATGGCTTTCACTCACACTTATCTCTCAGAACTGAGCATGTGGATAGACGTTCGTTCATCTAGCATAAAAGGAACGGGTGGCAGTAGAAACTTTTACTCTGGTTTCTCAGACTGTTTCCTAGTGCCGGTTTGAAGTTCCTGCAGTTTTCACTGTAAAACCGAGTTGGAGCTAGTACCTCCCCATATATAAGTATGGAGTGGAGTTTGCAACTGAAAAGAAACTTTGTGTTCCCAACAAGATAGGTGAAGTACGGCTGTCACACACACATATCTCTCAGAACTGAGCATGTGGATAGACGTTCGTTCATCTAGCACAAAGGGAACGGTTTGCAGGAGAAACTTTTACTCTGGTTTCTCAGTCTGTTTCCTAGTGCCGGTTTGAATTTCCTGCAATTTTCACTGTAAAACCGAGTTGGAGCTAGTACCTCCACATATATATGTATGGAGTGGAGTTTGCAAATGTAAAGAAACTTTGTGTTCCCAACAAGCTAGGTGAAGGACGGCTCTCACACACACTTTCTCTCAGAAATGAGCATGTGGAGAGACGTTCGTTCATCTAGCAAAAAGGGAACGGGTTGCAGGAGAAACTTTTACTGTGGTTTCTAAGTCTGTTTCCTAGTGCCGTTTTGAAGTTCCTGCATTTTTCACTGTAAAACCGACTTGGAATTAGTACCTCCCCATTTATATGTATGAAGTGGAGTTTGCAACTGAAAAGAAACTTTGTGTTCCCAACAAGCTAGGTGAAGGACGGCTTTCACACACACTTATCTCTCAGAACTGAGCATGTGGAGAGACGTTCGTTCATCTAGCACAAAGGGAACGGGTTGCAGGAGAAATTTTACTCTGGTTTCTCAGTCTGTTTCCTAGTGCCGGTTTGAAGTTCCTGCAGTTTTCACTGTAAAACCGAGTTAGAGTTAGTACCTCCCCATTTATATGTATGAAGTGTAGTTTGCAACTGAAAAGAAACTTTGTGTTCCCAACAAGATAGGTGAAGGACGGCTTTCACACACACATATCTCGCAGATCTGAGGATGTGGAGAGACTTTCGTTCATCTAGCACAAAGGGAACGGGTTGCAGGAGAAACTTTTACTCTGGTTTCTCAATCTGTTTCCTAGTGCCGGTTGAAGTTCCTGCAGTTTTCACTGTAAAACCGAGTTTGAGCTTGTACCTCCCCATTTATATGTATGGAATGGAGTTTCCAACTGAAAAGAAACTTTGTGTTCCCAACAAGCTAGGTGAAGGACGGCTTTCACACACACTTATCTCTCAGAACTGAGCATGTGGAGAGACGTTCGTTCATCAAGCACAAAGGGAACGGGTTGCAGGAGAAACTTTTACTCTGGTTTCTCAGTCTGTTTCGTAGTGCCGGTTTGAAGTTCCTGCAGTTTTCACTGTAAAACCGATTTGGGGATTTTACCTCCCCATATATATGAATGGAGAGGAGTTTGCAACTGAAAAGAAACTTTGTGTTCCCAACAATCTATGTGAAGGACGGCTGTCACACACACTTATCTCTCAGAACTGAGCATGTGGAGAGACGTTCGTTCATCTAGCACAAAGGGAACGGGTTGCAGGAGAAACTTTTACTCTGGTTTCTCAGTCTGTTTCCTAGTGCCGGTTTGAAGTTCCTGCAGTTTTCACTGTAAAACCGAGTTGGAGCTTGTACCTCCCCATATATATGTATGGAGTGGAGTTTGCAACTGAAAAGAAACTTTGTGTTCCCAACAAGGTAGTTGAAGGACGGCTGTCACACACAATTATCTCTCAGAACTGAGCATGTGGAGAGACGTTCGTTCATCTAGCACAAAGGGAAAGGGTTGCAGGAGAAACTTTACTCTGGTTTCTCAGTCTGTTTCCTAGTGCCGGTTTGAAGTTCCTGCAGTTCTCACTGTAAAACCGAGTTGGAGCTAGTACCTCCACATATATATGTATGGAGTGGAGTTTTCAAATGTAAAGAAACTTTGTGTTCCCAACAAGCTAGGTGAAGGACGGCTCTCACACACACTTTCTCTCAGAAATGAGCATGTGGAGAGACGTTCGTTCATCTAGCACAAAGGAACGGGTTGCAGGAGAAACTTTTACTCTGGTTTCTCAGTCTGTTTCCTAGTGCCGGTTTGAAGTTCCTGCAGTTTTCACTGTAAAACCGAGTTGGAGCTAGTACCTCCCCATATATATGTATGGAGTGGAGTTTGCAACTGAAAAGAAACTTTGTGTTCCCAAAAAGCTAGGTGAAGGACGGCTTTCACACACACTTATCTCTCAGAACTGAGCATGTGGAGAGACGTTCGTTCATCAAGCACAAAGGGAACGGGTTGCAGGAGAAACTTTTACTCTGGTTTCTCAGTCTGTTTCGTAGTGCCGGTTTGAAGTTCCTGCAGTTTTCACTGTAAAACCGAGTTGGAGCTAGTAACTCCACATATATATGTATGGAGTGGAGTTTGCAAATGTAAAGAAACTTTGTGTTCCCAACAAGCTAATTGAAGGACGGCTCTCACACACACTTTCTCTCAGAAATGAGCATGTGGAGAGACGTTCGTTCATCTAGCACAAATGAACGGGTTGCAGGAGAAATTTTTACTCTGGTTTCTCAGTCTGTTTCCTAGTGCCGGTTTGAAGTTCCTGCAGTTTTCACTGTAAAACCGAGTTGGAGCTAGTACCTCCCCATTTATATGTATGGAGTGGAGTTTCCAACTGAAAAGAAACTTTGTATTCCCAACAAGCTAGGTGAAGTACGGCTTTCACACACACTTATCTCTCAGAACTGAGCATGTGGATAGACGTTCGTTCATCTAGCATAAAAGGAACGGGTGGCAGTAGAAACTTTTACTCTGGTTTCTCAGACTGTTTCCTAGTGCCGGTTTGAAGTTCCTGCAGTTTTCACTGTAAAACCGAGTTGGAGCTAGTACCTCCCCATATATAAGTATGGAGTGGAGTTTGCAACTGAAAAGAAACTTTGTGTTCCCAACAAGCTAGGTGAAGTACGGCTGTCACACACACATATCTCTCAGAACTGAGCATGTGGATAGACGTTCGTTCATCTAGCACAAAGGGAACGGTTTGCAGGAGAAACTTTTACTCTGGTTTCTCAGTCTGTTTCCTAGTGCCGGTTTGAATTTCCTGCAATTTTCACTGTAAAACCGAGTTGGAGCTAGTACCTCCACATATATATGTATGGAGTGGAGTTTGCAAATGTAAAGAAACTTTGTGTTCCCAACAAGCTAGGTGAAGGACGGCTCTCACACACACTTTCTCTCAGAAATGAGCATGTGGAGAGACGTTCGTTCATCTAGCAAAAAGGGAACGGGTTGCAGGAGAAACTTTTACTCTGGTTTCTCAGTCTGTTTCCTAGTGCCGTTTTGAAGTTCCTGCATTTTTCACTGTAAAACCGAGTTGGAGCTAGTACCTCCCCATATATATGTATGGAGTGGAGTTTGCAAATGAAAAGAAACTTTGTGTTCCCAACAAGCTAGGTGAAGGACGGCTGTCACACACACATATCTCTCAGAACTGAGCATGTGGAGAGACGTTCGTTCATTTAGCACAAAGGGAACGGGTTGCAGGAGAAACTTTTACTGTGGTTTCTCTGTCTGTTTCCTAGTGCCGGTTTGAAGTTCCTGCAGTTTTTACTGTAAAACCGAGTTGGAGCTAGTACCTCCCCATATATATGTATGGAGTGGAGTTTGCAACTGAAATGAAACTTTGTGTTCCCAACAAGCTAGGTGAAGGGCGGATTTCACACACACTTATCTCTCAGAACTGAGCATGTGGAGAGACGTTTGTTCACCTAGCACAAAGGGAACGGGTTGCAGGAGAAACTTTTACTCTGGTTTCTCAGTCTGTTTCCTAGTGCCGGTTTGAAGTTCCTGCATTTTTCACTGTAAAACCGAGTTGGAGCTAGTACCTCCCCATATATATGTATGGAGTGGAGTTTGCAACTGAAAAGAAACTTTGTGTTCCCAACAAGCTAGGTGAAGGACGGCTGTCACACACACATATCTCTCAGAACTGAGCATGTGGAGAGACGTTCTTTCATCTAGCACAAAGGGAACGGGTTGCAGGAGAAACTTTTACTGTGGTTTCTCTGTCTGTTTCCTAGTGCCGGTTTGAAGTTCCTGCAGTTTTTACTGTAAAACCGAGTTGGAGCTAGTACCTCCCCATATATATGTATGGAGTGGAGTTTGCAACTGAAATGAAACTTTGTGTTCCCAACAAGCTAGGTGAAGGGCGGATTTCACACACACTTATCTCTCAGAACTGAGCATGTGGAGAGACGTTTGTTCATCTAGCACAAAGGGATCGGGTTGCAGGAGAAACTTTTACTCTGGTTTCTCAGTCTGTTTCCTAGTGCCGGTTTGAAGTTCCTACATTTTTCACTGTAAAACCGAGTTGGAGCTAGTACCTCCCCATTTATATGTATGGAGTGGAGTTTGCAACTGAAAAGAAACTTTGTGTTCCCAACAATCTAGGTGAAGGACAGCTTTCACACTCACTTATCTCTCAGAACTGAGCATGTGGAGAGACTTTCGTTCATCTAGCACAAAGGGAACGGGTTGCAGGAGAAACTTTTACTCTGGTTTCTCAGTCTGTTTCCTAGTGCCGGTTTGAAGTTCCTGCAGTTTTCACTGTAAAACCGAGTTGGAGCTTGTACCTCCCCATATATATGTTTGGAGTGGAGTTTGCAACTGAAAAGAAACTTTGTGTTCCCAACAAGCTAGGTGAAGGACGGCTTTCACACACACTTATCTCTCAGAACTGAGGATGTGGAGAGAAGTTCGTTCATCTAGCACAAAGGGAGCGGGTTGCAGGAGAAACTTTTACTCTGGTTTCTCAGTCTGTTTCCTAGTGCCGGTTTGAAGTTCCTGCAGTTTTCACTGTAAAACCGAGTTGGAGCTAGTAACTCCACATATATATGTATGGAGTGGAGTTTGCAAATGTAAAGAAACTTTGTGTTCCCAACAAGCTAATTGAAGGACGGCTCTCACACACACTTTCTCTCAGAAATGAGCATGTGGAGAGACGTTCGTTCATCTAGCACAAATGAACGGGTTGCAGGAGAAATTTTTACTCTGGTTTCTCAGTCTGTTTCCAGGTGCCGGTTTGAAGTTCCTGCAGTTTTCACTGTAAAACCGAGTTGGAGCTAGTACCTCCCCATTTATATGTATGGAGTGGAGTTTCCAACTGAAAAGAAACTTTGTGTTCCCAACAAGCTAGGTGAAGTATGGCTTTCACTCACACTTATCTCTCAGAACTGAGCATGTGGATAGACGTTCGTTCATCTAGCATAAAAGGAACGGGTGGCAGTAGAAACTTTTACTCTGGTTTCTCAGACTGTTTCCTAGTGCCGGTTTGAAGTTCCTGCAGTTTTCACTGTAAAACCGAGTTGGAGCTAGTACCTCCCCATATATAAGTATGGAGTGGAGTTTGCAACTGAAAAGAAACTTTGTGTTCCCAACAAGATAGGTGAAGTACGGCTGTCACACACACATATCTCTCAGAACTGAGCATGTGGATAGACGTTCGTTCATCTAGCACAAAGGGAACGGTTTGCAGGAGAAACTTTTACTCTGGTTTCTCAGTCTGTTTCCTAGTGCCGGTTTGAATTTCCTGCAATTTTCACTGTAAAACCGAGTTGGAGCTAGTACCTCCACATATATATGTATGGAGTGGAGTTTGCAAATGTAAAGAAACTTTGTGTTCCCAACAAGCTAGGTGAAGGACGGCTCTCACACACACTTTCTCTCAGAAATGAGCATGTGGAGAGACGTTCGTTCATCTAGCAAAAAGGGAACGGGTTGCAGGAGAAACTTTTACTGTGGTTTCTAAGTCTGTTTCCTAGTGCCGTTTTGAAGTTCCTGCATTTTTCACTGTAAAACCGACTTGGAATTAGTACCTCCCCATTTATATGTATGAAGTGGAGTTTGCAACTGAAAAGAAACTTTGTGTTCCCAACAAGCTAGGTGAAGGACGGCTTTCACACACACTTATCTCTCAGAACTGAGCATGTGGAGAGACGTTCGTTCATCTAGCACAAAGGGAACGGGTTGCAGGAGAAATTTTACTCTGGTTTCTCAGTCTGTTTCCTAGTGCCGGTTTGAAGTTCCTGCAGTTTTCACTGTAAAACCGAGTTAGAGTTAGTACCTCCCCATTTATATGTATGAAGTGTAGTTTGCAACTGAAAAGAAACTTTGTGTTCCCAACAAGATAGGTGAAGGACGGCTTTCACACACACATATCTCGCAGATCTGAGGATGTGGAGAGACTTTCGTTCATCTAGCACAAAGGGAACGGGTTGCAGGAGAAACTTTTACTCTGGTTTCTCAATCTGTTTCCTAGTGCCGGTTGAAGTTCCTGCAGTTTTCACTGTAAAACCGAGTTTGAGCTTGTACCTCCCCATTTATATGTATGGAATGGAGTTTCCAACTGAAAAGAAACTTTGTGTTCCCAACAAGCTAGGTGAAGGACGGCTTTCACACACACTTATCTCTCAGAACTGAGCATGTGGAGAGACGTTCGTTCATCAAGCACAAAGGGAACGGGTTGCAGGAGAAACTTTTACTCTGGTTTCTCAGTCTGTTTCGTAGTGCCGGTTTGAAGTTCCTGCAGTTTTCACTGTAAAACCGATTTGGGGATTTTACCTCCCCATATATATGAATGGAGAGGAGTTTGCAACTGAAAAGAAACTTTGTGTTCCCAACAATCTATGTGAAGGACGGCTGTCACACACACTTATCTCTCAGAACTGAGCATGTGGAGAGACGTTCGTTCATCTAGCACAAAGGGAACGGGTTGCAGGAGAAACTTTTACTCTGGTTTCTCAGTCTGTTTCCTAGTGCCGGTTTGAAGTTCCTGCAGTTTTCACTGTAAAACCGAGTTGGAGCTTGTACCTCCCCATATATATGTATGGAGTGGAGTTTGCAACTGAAAAGAAACTTTGTGTTCCCAACAAGGTAGTTGAAGGACGGCTGTCACACACAATTATCTCTCAGAACTGAGCATGTGGAGAGACGTTCGTTCATCTAGCACAAAGGGAAAGGGTTGCAGGAGAAACTTTACTCTGGTTTCTCAGTCTGTTTCCTAGTGCCGGTTTGAAGTTCCTGCAGTTCTCACTGTAAAACCGAGTTGGAGCTAGTACCTCCACATATATATGTATGGAGTGGAGTTTTCAAATGTAAAGAAACTTTGTGTTCCCAACAAGCTAGGTGAAGGACGGCTCTCACACACACTTTCTCTCAGAAATGAGCATGTGGAGAGACGTTCGTTCATCTAGCACAAAGGAACGGGTTGCAGGAGAAACTTTTACTCTGGTTTCTCAGTCTGTTTCCTAGTGCCGGTTTGAAGTTCCTGCAGTTTTCACTGTAAAACCGAGTTGGAGCTAGTACCTCCCCATATATATGTATGGAGTGGAGTTTGCAACTGAAAAGAAACTTTGTGTTCCCAAAAAGCTAGGTGAAGGACGGCTTTCACACACACTTATCTCTCAGAACTGAGCATGTGGAGAGACGTTCGTTCATCAAGCACAAAGGGAACGGGTTGCAGGAGAAACTTTTACTCTGGTTTCTCAGTCTGTTTCGTAGTGCCGGTTTGAAGTTCCTGCAGTTTTCACTGTAAAACCGAGTTGGAGCTAGTAACTCCACATATATATGTATGGAGTGGAGTTTGCAAATGTAAAGAAACTTTGTGTTCCCAACAAGCTAATTGAAGGACGGCTCTCACACACACTTTCTCTCAGAAATGAGCATGTGGAGAGACGTTCGTTCATCTAGCACAAATGAACGGGTTGCAGGAGAAATTTTTACTCTGGTTTCTCAGTCTGTTTCCTAGTGCCGGTTTGAAGTTCCTGCAGTTTTCACTGTAAAACCGAGTTGGAGCTAGTACCTCCCCATTTATATGTATGGAGTGGAGTTTCCAACTGAAAAGAAACTTTGTATTCCCAACAAGCTAGGTGAAGTACGGCTTTCACACACACTTATCTCTCAGAACTGAGCATGTGGATAGACGTTCGTTCATCTAGCATAAAAGGAACGGGTGGCAGTAGAAACTTTTACTCTGGTTTCTCAGACTGTTTCCTAGTGCCGGTTTGAAGTTCCTGCAGTTTTCACTGTAAAACCGAGTTGGAGCTAGTACCTCCCCATATATAAGTATGGAGTGGAGTTTGCAACTGAAAAGAAACTTTGTGTTCCCAACAAGATAGGTGAAGTACGGCTGTCACACACACATATCTCTCAGAACTGAGCATGTGGATAGACGTTCGTTCATCTAGCACAAAGGGAACGGTTTGCAGGAGAAACTTTTACTCTGGTTTCTCAGTCTGTTTCCTAGTGCCGGTTTGAATTTCCTGCAATTTTCACTGTAAAACCGAGTTGGAGCTAGTACCTCCACATATATATGTATGGAGTGGAGTTTGCAAATGTAAAGAAACTTTGTGTTCCCAACAAGCTAGGTGAAGGACGGCTCTCACACACACTTTCTCTCAGAAATGAGCATGTGGAGAGACGTTCGTTCATCTAGCAAAAAGGGAACGGGTTGCAGGAGAAACTTTTACTGTGGTTTCTCAGTCTGTTTCCTAGTGCCGTTTTGAAGTTCCTGCGTTTTTCACTGTAAAACCGACTTGGAATTAGTACCTCCCCATTTATATGTATGAAGTGGAGTTTGCAACTGAAAAGAAACTTTGTGTTCCCAACAAGATAGGTGAAGGACGGCTTTCACACACACATATCTCGCAGATCTGAGGATGTGGAGAGACTTTCGTTCATCTAGCACAAAAGGAACGGGTTGCAGGAGAAACTTTTACTCTGGTTTCTCAATCTGTTTCCTAGTGCCGGTTGAAGTTCCTGCAGTTTTCACTGTAAAACCGAGTTTGAGCTTGTACCTCCCCATTTATATGTATGGAATGGAGTTTCCAACTGAAAAGAAACTTTGTGTTCCCAACAAGCTAGGTGAAGGACGGCTTTCACACACACTTATCTCTCAGAACTGAGCATGTGGAGAGACGTTCGTTCATCAAGCACAAAGGGAACGGGTTGCAGGAGAAACTTTTACTCTGGTTTCTCAGTCTGTTTCGTAGTGCCGGTTTGAAGTTCCTGCAGTTTTCACTGTAAAACCGATTTGGGGATTTTACCTCCCCATATATATGAATGGAGAGGAGTTTGCAACTGAAAAGAAACTTTGTGTTCCCAACAATCTATGTGAAGGACGGCTGTCACACACACTTACCTCTCAGAACTGAGCATGTGGAGAGACGTTCGTTCATCTAGCACAAAGGGAACGGGTTGCAGGAGAAACTTTTACTCTGGTTTCTCAGTCTGTTTCCTAGTGCCGGTTTGAAGTTCCTGCAGTTTTCACTGTAAAACCGAGTTGGAGCTTGTACCTCCCCATATATATGTATGGAGTGGAGTTTGCAACTGAAAAGAAACTTTGTGTTCCCAACAAGGTAGTTGAAGGACGGCTGTCACACACAATTATCTCTCAGAACTGAGCATGTGGAGAGACGTTCGTTCATCTAGCACAAAGGGAAAGGGTTGCAGGAGAAACTTTACTCTGGTTTCTCAGTCTGTTTCCTAGTGCCGGTTTGAAGTTCCTGCAGTTCTCACTGTAAAACCGAGTTGGAGCTAGTACCTCCACATATATATGTATGGAGTGGAGTTTTCAAATGTAAAGAAACTTTGTGTTCCCAACAAGCTAGGTGAAGGACGGCTCTCACACACACTTTCTCTCAGAAATGAGCATGTGGAGAGACGTTCGTTCATCTAGCACAAAGGAACGGGTTGCAGGAGAAACTTTTACTCTGGTTTCTCAGTCTGTTTCCTAGTGCCGGTTTGAAGTTCCTGCAGTTTTCACTGTAAAACCGAGTTGGAGCTAGTACCTCCCCATATATATGTATGGAGTGGAGTTTGCAAGTGAAAAGAAACTTTGTGTTCCCAACAAGCTAGGTGAAGGACGGCTCTCACACACACTTATCTCTCAGAACTGAGCATGTGGAGAGACGTTCGTTCATCTAGCACAAAGGGAACGGGTTGCAGGAGAAACTTTTACTCTGGTTTCTCAGTCTGTTTCCTAGTGCCGGTTTGAAGTTCCTGCAGTTTTCACTGTAAAACCGAGTTGGAGCTTGTACCTCCCCATATATATGTATGGAGTGGAGTTTGCAACTGAAAAGAAACTTTGTGTTCCCAACAAGGTAGTTGAAGGACGGCTGTCACACACAATTATCTCTCAGAACTGAGCATGTGGAGAGACGTTCGTTCATCTAGCACAAAGGGAAAGGGTTGCAGGAGAAACTTTACTCTGGTTTCTCAGTCTGTTTCCTAGTGCCGGTTTGAAGTTCCTGCAGTTCTCACTGTAAAACCGAGTTGGAGCTAGTACCTCCACATATATATGTATGGAGTGGAGTTTTCAAATGTAAAGAAACTTTGTGTTCCCAACAAGCTAGGTGAAGGACGGCTCTCACACACACTTTCTCTCAGAAATGAGCATGTGGAGAGACGTTCGTTCATCTAGCACAAAGGAACGGGTTGCAGGAGAAACTTTTACTCTGGTTTCTCAGTCTGTTTCCTAGTGCCGGTTTGAAGTTCCTGCAGTTTTCACTGTAAAACCGAGTTGGAGCTAGTACCTCCCCATATATATGTATGGAGTGGAGTTTGCAAGTGAAAAGAAACTTTGTGTTCCCAACAAGCTAATTGAAGGACGGCTCTCACACACACTTTCTCTCAGAAATGAGCATGTGGAGAGACGTTCGTTCATCTAGCACAAATGAACGGGTTGCAGGAGAAATTTTTACTCTGGTTTCTCAGTCTGTTTCCTAGTGCCGGTTTGAAGTTAATGCAGTTTTCACTGTAAAACCGAGTTGGAGCTAGTACCTCCCCATTTATATGTATGGAGTGGAGTTTCCAACTGAAAAGAAACTTTGTGTTCCCAACAAGCTAGGTGAAGTACGGCTTTCACACACACTTATCTCTCAGAACTGAGCATGTGGATAGACGTTCGTTCATCTAGCATAAAAGGAACGGGTGGCAGTAGAAACTTTTACTCTGGTTTCTCAGACTGTTTCCTAGTGCCGGTTTGAAGTTCCTGCAGTTTTCACTGTAAAACCGAGTTGGAGCTAGTACCTCCCCATATATAAGTATGGAGTGGAGTTTGCAACTGAAAAGAAACTTTGTGTTCCCAACAAGATAGGTGAAGTACGGCTGTCACACACACATATCTCTCAGAACTGAGCATGTGGATAGACGTTCGTTCATCTAGCACAAAGGGAACGGTTTGCAGGAGAAACTTTTACTCTGGTTTCTCAGTCTGTTTCCTAGTGCCGGTTTGAATTTCCTGCAATTTTCACTGTAAAACCGAGTTGGAGCTAGTACCTCCACATATATATGTATGGAGTGGAGTTTGCAAATGTAAAGAAACTTTGTGTTCCCAACAAGCTAGGTGAAGGACGGCTCTCACACACACTTTCTCTCAGAAATGAGCATGTGGAGAGACGTTCGTTCATCTAGCAAAAAGGGAACGGGTTGCAGGAGAAACTTTTACTGTGGTTTCTCAGTCTGTTTCCTAGTGCCGTTTTGAAGTTCCTGCATTTTTCACTGTAAAACCGACTTGGAATTAGTACCTCCCCATTTATATGTATGAAGTGGAGTTTGCAACTGAAAAGAAACTTTGTGTTCCCAACAAGCTAGGTGAAGGACGGCTTTCACACACACTTATCTCTCAGAACTGAGGATGTGGAGAGACGTTCGTTCATCTAGCACAAAGGGAACGGGTTGCAGGAGAAATTTTACTCTGGTTTCTCAGTCTGTTTCCTAGTGCCGGTTTGAAGTTCCTGCAGTTTTCACTGTAAAACCGAGTTAGAGTTAGTACCTCCCCATTTATATGTATGAAGTGTAGTTTGCAACTGAAAAGAAACTTTGTGTTCCCAACAAGATAGGTGAAGGACGGCTTTCACACACACATATCTCGCAGATCTGAGGATGTGGAGAGACTTTCGTTCATCTAGCACAAAGGGAACGGGTTGCAGGAGAAACTTTTACTCTGGTTTCTCAATCTGTTTCCTAGTGCCGGTTGAAGTTCCTGCAGTTTTCACTGTAAAACCGAGTTTGAGCTTGTACCTCCCCATTTATATGTATGGAATGGAGTTTCCAACTGAAAAGAAACTTTGTGTTCCCAACAAGCTAGGTGAAGGACGGCTTTCACACACACTTATCTCTCAGAACTGAGCATGTGGAGAGACGTTCGTTCATCAAGCACAAAGGGAACGGGTTGCAGGAGAAACTTTTACTCTGGTTTCTCAGTCTGTTTCGTAGTGCCGGTTTGAAGTTCCTGCAGTTTTCACTGTAAAACCGATTTGGGGATTTTACCTCCCCATATATATGAATGGAGAGGAGTTTGCAACTGAAAAGAAACTTTGTGTTCCCAACAATCTATGTGAAGGACGGCTGTCACACACACTTATCTCTCAGAACTGAGCATGTGGAGAGACGTTCGTTCATCTAGCACAAAGGGAACGGGTTGCAGGAGAAACTTTTACTCTGGTTTCTCAGTCTGTTTCCTAGTGCCGGTTTGAAGTTCCTGCAGTTTTCACTGTAAAACCGAGTTGGAGCTTGTACCTCCCCATATATATGTATGGAGTGGAGTTTGCAACTGAAAAGAAACTTTGTGTTCCCAACAAGGTAGTTGAAGGACGGCTGTCACACACAATTATCTCTCAGAACTGAGCATGTGGAGAGACGTTCGTTCATCTAGCACAAAGGGAAAGGGTTGCAGGAGAAACTTTACTCTGGTTTCTCAGTCTGTTTCCTAGTGCCGGTTTGAAGTTCCTGCAGTTCTCACTGTAAAACCGAGTTGGAGCTAGTACCTCCACATATATATGTATGGAGTGGAGTTTTCAAATGTAAAGAAACTTTGTGTTCCCAACAAGCTAGGTGAAGGACGGCTCTCACACACACTTTCTCTCAGAAATGAGCATGTGGAGAGACGTTCGTTCATCTAGCACAAAGGAACGGGTTGCAGGAGAAACTTTTACTCTGGTTTCTCAGTCTGTTTCCCAGTGCCGGTTTGAAGTTCCTGCAGTTTTCACTGTAAAACCGAGTTGGAGCTAGTACCTCCCCATATATATGTATGGAGTGGAGTTTGCAAGTGAAAAGAAACTTTGTGTTCCCAACAAGCTAGGTGAAGGACGGCTCTCACACACACTTATCTCTCAGAACTGAGCATGTGGAGAGACGTTCGTTCATCTAGCACAAAGGGAACGGGTTGCAGGAGAAACTTTTACTCTGGTTTCTCAGTCTTTTTCCTAGTGCCGGTTTGAAGTTCCTGCAGTTTTCACTGTAAAACCGAGTTGGAGCTAGTACCTCCCCATTTATATGTATGGAGTGGAGTTTGCCACTGAAAAGAAACTTTGTGTTCCCAACAAGCTAGGTGAAGGACGGCTTTCACACACACTTATCTCTCAGAACTGAGCATGTGGAGAGACGTTCGTTCATCTAGCATAAAGGGAACGGGTGGCAGGAGAAACTTTTACTCTGGTTTCTCAGTCTGTTTCCTAGTGCCGGTTTGAAGTTCCTGCAGTTTTCACTGTAAAACCGAGTTGGAGCTAGTACCTCCCCATATATATGTATGGAGTGGAGTTTGCAACTGAAAAGAAACTTTGTGTTCCCAACAAGCTAGGTGAAGGACGGCTTTCACACACACTTATCTCTCAGAACTGAGCATGTGGAGAGACGTTCGTTCATCAAGGACAAAGGGAACGGGTTGCAGGAGAAACTTTTACTCTGGTTTCTCAGTCTGTTTCGTAGTGCCGGTTTGAAGTTCCTGCAGTTTTCACTGTAAAACCGATTTGGGGATTTTACCTCCCCATATATATGAATGGAGAGGAGTTTGCAACTGAAAAGAAACTTTGTGTTCCCAACAATCTATGTGAAGGACGGCTGTCACACACACTTATCTCTCAGAACTGAGCATGTGGAGAGACGTTCGTTCATCTAGCAGAAAGGGAACGGGTTGCAGGAGAAACTTTTACTCTGGTTTCTCAGTCTGTTTCCTAGTGCCGGTTTGAAGTCCCTGCAGTTTTCACTGTAAAACCGAGTTGGAGCTTGTACCTCCCCATATATATGTATGGAGTGGAGTTTGCAACTGAAAAGAAACTTTGTGTTCCCAACAAGGTAGTTGAAGGACGGCTGTCACACACAATTATCTCTCAGAACTGAGCATGTGGAGAGACGTTCGTTCATCTAGCACAAAGGGAAAGGGTTGCAGGAGAAACTTTACTCTGGTTTCTCAGTCTGTTTCCTAGTGCCGGTTTGAAGTTCCTGCAGTTCTCACTGTAAAACCGAGTTGGAGCTAGTACCTCCACATATATATGTATGGAGTGGAGTTTTCAAATGTAAAGAAACTTTGTGTTCCCAACAAGCTAATTGAAGGACGGCTCTCAAAAACACTTTCTCTCAGAAATGAGCATGTGGAGAGACGTTCGTTCATCTAGCACAAATGAACGGGTTGCAGGAGAAACTTTTACTCTTTTTTCTCAGTCTGTTTCCTAGTGCCGGTTTGAAGTTCCTGCAGTTTTCACTGTAAAACCGAGTTGGAGATAGTACCTCCCCATATATAAGTATGGAGTGGAGTTTGCAACTGAAAAGAAACTTTGTGTTCCCAACAAGCTAGGTGAAGTACGGCTGTCAAACACACATATCTCTCAGAACTGAGCATGTGGATAGACGTTCGTTCATCTAGCACAAAGGGAACGGTTGGCAGGAGAAACTTTTACTCTGGTTTCTCAGACTGTTTCCTAGTGCCGGTTTGAAGTTCCTGCAATTTTCACTGTAAAACCGTGTTGGAGCTAGTACCTCCACATATATATGTATGGAGTGGAGTTTGCAAATGTAAAGAAACTTTGTGTTCCCAACAAGCTAGGTGAAGGACGGCTCTCACACACACTTTCTCTCAGAAATGAGCATGTGGAGAGACGTTCGTTCATCTAGCACAAAGGGAACGGGTTGCAGGAGAAAATTTTACTCTGGTTTCTCAGTCTGTTTCCTAGTGCCGTTTTGAAGTTCCTGCATTTTTCACTGTAAAACCGACTTGGAGTTAGTACCTCCCCATTTATATGTATGAAGTGGAGTTTGCAACTGAAAAGAAACTTTGTGTTCCCAACAAGCTAGGTGAAGGACGGCTTTCACACACACTTATCTCTCAGAACTGAGCATGTGGAGAGACGTTCGTTCATCTAGCACAAAGGGAACGGGTTGCAGGAGAAATTTTACTCTGTTTTCTCAGTCTGTTTCCTAGTGCCGGTTTGAAGTTCCTGCAGTTTTCACTGTAAAACCGAGTTGGAGCTAGTACCTCCCCATTTATATGTATGGAGTGGAGTTTGCAACTGAAAAGAAACTTTGTGTTCCCAACAAGCTAGGTGAAGGAAGGCTTTCACACTCACTTATCTCTCAGAACTGAGCATGTGGAGAGACTTTCGTTCATCTAGCACAAAAGGAACGGGTTGCAGGTGAAACTTTTACTCTGGTTTCTCAGTCTGTTTCCTAGTGCCGGTTTGAATTTCCTGCAGTTTTCACTGTAAAATCGAGTTGGAGCTTGTACCTCCCCATATATATGTATGGAGTGGAGTTTGCAACTGAAAAGAAACTTTGTGTTCCCAACAAGCTAGGTGAATTACGGCTGTCACACACACATATCTCTCAGAACTGAGCATGTGGAGAGACGTTCGTTCATCTAGCACAAAGGGAACGGGTTGCAGGAGAAACTTTTACTCTGGTTTCTCAGTCTTTTTCCTAGTGCCGGTTTGAAGTTCCTGCAGTTTTCACTGTAAAACCGAGTTGGAGCTAGTACCTCCCCTATATATGTATGGAATGGAGTTTGCAAGTGAAAAGAAACTTTGTGTTCCAAACAAGCTAGGTGAAGGACGGCTCTCACACACACTTATCTCTCAGAACTGAGCATGTGGAGAGACGTTCGTTCATCTAGCACAAAGGGAACGGGTTGCAGGAGAAACTTTTACTCTGGTTTCTCAGTCTTTTTCATAGTGCCGGTTTGAAGTTCCTGCAGTTTTCACTGTAAAACCGAGTTGGAGCTAGTACCTCCCCATTTATATGTATGGAGTGGAGTTTGCAACTGAAAAGAAACTTTGTGTTCCCAACAAGCTAGGTGAAGGACGGCTCTCACACACACTTATCTCTCAGAACTGAGCATGTGGAGAGACGTTCGTTCATCTAGCATAAAGGGAACGGGTGGCAGGATAAACTTTTACTCTGGTTTCTCAGTCTGTTTCCTAGTGCCGGTTTGAAGTTCCTGCAGTTTTCACTGTAAAACCGAGTTGGAGCTAGTACCTCCCCATATATAAGTATGGAGTGGAGTTTGCAACTGAAAAGAAACTTTGTGTTCCCAACAAGCTAGGTGAAGGACGGCTGTCACACACACTTATCTCTCAGAACTGAGCATGTGGAGAGACGTTCGTTCATCTAGCACAAAGGGAACGGGTTGCAGGAGAAATTTTACTCTGATTTCTCATTCTGTTTCCTAGTGCCGGTTTGAATTTCCTGCAGTTTTCACTGTAAAACCGAGTTGGAGTTAGTACCTCCCCAGTTATATGTATGAAGGGTAGTTTGCAACTGAAAAGAAACTTTGTGTTCCCAACAAGATAGGTGAAGGACGGCTTTCACACACACTTATCTCGCATCTGAGGATGTGGAGAGACTTTCGTTCATCTAGCACAAAGGGAACGGGTTGCAGGAGAAACTTTTACTCTGGTTTCTCAATCTGTTTCCTAGTGCCGGTTGAAGTTCCTGCAGTTTTCACTGTAAAACCGAGTTGGAGCTTGTACCTCCCCATTTATATGTATGGAATGGAGTTTCCAACTGAAAAGAAACTTTGTGTTCCCAACAAGCTAGGTGAAGGACGGCTTTCACACACACTTATCTCTCAGAACTGAGCATTTGGAGAGACGTTCGTTCATCTAGCACAAAGGGAACGGTTTGCAGGAGAAACTTTTACTCTGGTTTCTCAGTCTGTTTCGTAGTGCCGGTTTGAAGTTCCTGCAGTTTTCACTCTAAAACCGATTTGGAGTTTTTACCTCCCCATATATATGAATGGAGTGGGGTTTGCAACTGAAAAGAAACTTTGTGTTCCCAACAAGCTAGGTGAAGGACGGCTGTCACACACACATATCTCTCAGAACTGAGCATGTGGAGAGACGTTCGTTCATCTAGCACAAAGGGAACGGGTTGCAGGAGAAACTTTTACTCTGATTTCTCATTCTGTTTCCTAGTGCCGGTTTGAATTTCCTGCAGTTTTCACTGTAAAACCGAGTTGGAGTTAGTACCTCCCCAGTTATTTGTATGAAGGGTAGTTTGCAACTGAAAAGAAACTTTGTGTTCCCAACAAGATAGGTGAAGGACGGCTTTCACACACACTTATCTCGCATCTGAGGATGTGGAGAGACTTTCGTTCATCTAGCACAAAGGGAACGGGTTGCAGGAGAAACTTTTACTCTGGTTTCTCAATCTGTTTCCTAGTGCCGGTTGAAGTTCCTGCAGTTTTCACTGTAAAACCGAGTTGGAGCTTGTACCTCCCCATTTATATGTATGGAATGGAGTTTCCAACTGAAAAGAAACTTTGTGTTCCCAACAAGCTAGGTGAAGGACGGCTTTCACACACACTTATCTCTCAGAACTGAGCATGTGGAGAGACGTTCGTTCATCTAGCACAAAGGGAACGGTTTGCAGGAGAAAATTTTACTCTGGTTTCTCAGTCTGTTTCGTAGTGCCGGTTTGAAGTTCCTGCAGTTTTCACTCTAAAACCGATTTGGAGTTTTTACCTCCCCATATATATGAATGGAGTGGGGTTTGCAACTGAAAAGAAACTTTGTGTTCCCAACAAGCTAGGTGAAGGACGGCTGTCACACACACATATCTCTCAGAACTGAGCATGTGGAGAGACGTTCGTTCATCTAGCACAAAGGGAACGGGTTGCAGGAGAAACTTTTACTCTGGTTTCTCAGTCTGTTTCCTAGTGCCGGTTTGAAGTTCCTGCAGTTTTCACTGTAAAACCGAGTTGGAGCTAGTACCTCCCCATATATATGTATGGAGTGGAGTTTGGAAGTGAAAAGAAACTTTGTGTTCCCAACAAGCTAGGTGAAGGACGGCTCTCACACACACTTATCTCTCAGAACTGAGCATGTGGAGAGACGTTCGTTCATCTAGCACAAAGGGAACGGGTTGCAGGAGAAACTTTTACTCTGGATTCTCAGTCTTTTTCCTAGTGCCGGTTTGAAGTTCCTGCAGTTTTCACTGTAAAACCGAGTTGGAGCTAGTACCTCCCCATATATAAGTATGGAGTGGAGTTTGCAACTGAAAAGAAACTTTGTGTTCCCAACAAGATAGGTGAAGGACGGCTGTCACACACACTTATCTCTCAGAACTGAGCATGTGGAGAGACGTTCGTTCATCTAGCACAAAGGGAACGGGTTGCAGGAGAAACTTTTACTCTGGTTTCTCAGTCTGTTTCCTAGTGCCGGTTTGAAGTTCCTGCAGTTTTCACTGTAAAACCGAGTTGGAGTTAGTACCTCCCCATTTATATGTATGAAGGGTAGTTTGCAACTGAAAAGAAACTTTGTGTTCCCAACAAGATAGGTGAAGGACGGCTTCACACACACTTATCTCGCAGATCTGAGGATGTGGAGAGACTTTCGTTCATCTAGCACAAAGGGAACGGGTTGCAGGAGAAACTTTTACTCTGGTTTCTCAATCTGTTTCCTAGTGCCGGTTGAAGTGCCTGCAGTTTTCACTGTAAAACCGAGTTGGAGCTTGTACCTCCCCATTTATATGTATGGAATGGAGTTTCCAACTGAAAAGAAACTTTGTGTTCCCAACAAGGTAGTTGAAGGACGGCTGTCACACACACTTATCTCTCAGAACTGAGCATGTGGAGAGACGTTCCTTCATCTAGCAGAAAGGGAAAGGGTTGCAGGAGAAACTTTACTCTGGTTTCTCAGTCTGTTTCCTAGGGCCGTTTTGAAGTTCCTGCAGTTTTCACTGTAAAACCTAGTTGGAGCTAGTACCTCCCCATATATATGAATGGAGTGGGGTTTGCAACTGAAAAGAAACTTTGTGTTCCCAACAAGCTAGGTGAAGGACGGCTGTCACACACACATATCTCTCAGAACTGAGCATGTGGAGAGACGTTCGTTCATCTAGCACAAAGGGAACGGGTTGCAGGAGAAACTTTTACTCTGGTTTCTCAGTCTTTTTCCTAGTGCCGGTTTGAAGTTCCTGCAGTTTTCACTGTAAAACCGAGTTGGAGCTAGTACCTCCCCATATATAAGTATGGAGTGGAGTTTGCAACTGAAAAGAAACTTTGTGTTCCCAACAAGATAGGTGAAGGACGGCTGTCACACACACTTATCTCTCAGAACTGAGCATGTGGAGAGACGTTCGTTCATCTAGCACAAAGGGAACGGGTTGCAGGAGAAACTTTTACTCTGGTTTCTCAGTCTGTTTCCTAGTGCCGGTTTGAAGTTCCTGCAGTTTTCACTGTAAAACCGAGTTGGAGTTAGTACCTCCCCATTTATATGTATGAAGGGTAGTTTGCAACTGAAAAGAAACTTTGTGTTCCCAACAAGATAGGTGAAGGACGGCTTCACACACACTTATCTCGCAGATCTGAGGATGTGGAGAGACTTTCGTTCATCTAGCACAAAGGGAACGGGTTGCAGGAGAAACTTTTACTCTGGTTTCTCAATCTGTTTCCTAGTGCCGGTTGAAGTGCCTGCAGTTTTCACTGTAAAACCGAGTTGGAGCTTGTACCTCCCCATTTATATGTATGGAATGGAGTTTCCAACTGAAAAGAAACTTTGTGTTCCCAACAAGGTAGTTGAAGGACGGCTGTCACACACACTTATCTCTCAGAACTGAGCATGTGGAGAGACGTTCCTTCATCTAGCAGAAAGGGAAAGGGTTGCAGGAGAAACTTTACTCTGGTTTCTCAGTCTGTTTCCTAGGGCCGTTTTGAAGTTCCTGCAGTTTTCACTGTAAAACCTAGTTGGAGCTAGTACCTCCCCATATATATGTATGGAGTGGAGTTTTCAAATGTAAAGAAACTTTGTGTTCCCAACAACCTAGGTGAAGGACGGCTCTCACACACACTTTCTCTCAGAAATGAGCATGTGGAGAGACGTTCGTTCATCTAGCACAAAGGGAACGGGTTGCAGGAGAAACTTTTACTCTGGTTTCTCAGTCTGTTTCCTAGTGCCGGTTAGAAGTTCCTGCTGTTTTCACTGTAAAACCGAGTTGGAGCTAGTACCTCCCCTATATATGTATGAAGTGCAGATTGCAACTGAAATGAAACTTTGTGTTCCCAACAAGCTAGGTGAAATAAGGCTTTCACACTCACTTATCTCTCAGAACTGAGCATGTGGAGAGACGTTCGTTCATCTAGCACAAAAGGAACGGGTTGCAGGTGAAACTTTTACTCTGGTTTCTCAGTCTGTTTCCTAGTGCCGGTTTGAAGTTCCTGCAGTTTTCACTGTAAAACCGAGTTGGAGCTAGTACCTCCCCATATATATGTATGGAGTGGAGTTTGCAAGTTAAAAGAAACTTTGTGTTCCCAACAAGCTAGGTGAAGGACGGCTCTCACACACACTTATCTCTCAGAACTGAGCATGTGGAGAGACGTTCGTTCATCTAGCACAAAGGGAACGGGTTGCAGGAGAAACTTTTACTCTGGTTTCTCAGTCTTTTTCCTAGTGCCGGTTTGAAGTTCCTGCAGTTTTCACTGTAAAACCGAGTTGGAGCTAGTACCTCCCCATTTATATGTATGGAGTGGAGTTTGCAACTGAAAAGAAACTTTGTGTTCCCAACAAGCTAGGTGAAGGACGGCTTTCACACACACTTATCTCTCAGAACTGAGCATGTGGAGAGACGTTCGTTCATCTAGCATAAAGGGAACGGTTGGCAGGATAAACTTTTACTCTGGTTTCTCAGTCTGTTTCCTAGTGCCGGTTTGAAGTTCCTGCAGTTTTCACTGTAAAACCGAGTTGGAGCTAGTACCTCCCCATATATAAGTATGGAGTGGAGTTTGCAACTGAAAAGAAACTTTGTGTTCCCAACAAGCTAGGTGAAGGACGGCTGTCACACACACTTATCTCTCAGAACTGAGCATGTGGAGAGACGTTCGTTCATCTAGCACAAAGGGAACGGGTTGCAGGAGAAACTTTTACTCTGATTTCTCATTCTGTTTCCTAGTGCCGGTTTGAATTTCCTGCAGTTTTCACTGTAAAACCGAGTTGGAGTTAGTACCTCCCCATTTATATGTATGAAGGGTAGTTTGCAACTGAAAAGAAACTTTGTGTTCCCAACAAGCTAGGTGAAGGACGGCTTTCACACACACTTATCTCGCAGATCTGAGGATGTGGAGAGACTTTCGTTCATCTAGCACAAAGGGAACGGGTTGCAGGAGAAACTTTTACTCTGGTTTCTCAATCTGTTTCCTAGTGCCGGTTGAAGTTCCTGCAGTTTTCACTGTAAAACCGAGTTGGAGCTTGTACCTCCCCATTTATATGTATGGAATGGAGTTTCCAACTGAAAAGAAACTTTGTGTTCCCAAGAAGCTAGGTGAAGGACGGCTTTCACACACACTTATCTCTCAGAACTGAGCATGTGGAGAGACGTTCGTTCATCTAGCACAAAGGGAACGGTTTGCAGGAGAAACTTTTACTCTGGTTTCTCAGTCTGTTTCGTAGTGCCGGTTTGAAGTTCCTGCAGTTTTCACTGTAAAACCGATTTGGAGATTTTACCTCCCCATATATATGAATGGAGTGGGGTTTGCAACTGAAAAGAAACTTTGTGTTCCCAACAAGCTAGGTGAAGGACGGCTGTCACACACACATATCTCTCAGAACTGAGCATGTGGAGAGACGTTCGTTCATCTAGCACAAAGGGAACGGGTTGCAGGAGAAACTTTTACTCTGGTTTCTCAGTCTGTTTCCTAGTGCCGGTTTGAAGTTCCTGCAGTTTTCACTGTAAAACCGAGTTGGAGCTAGTACCTCCCCATATATATGTATGGAGTGGAGTTTGCAAGTGAAAAGAAACTTTGTGTTCCCAACAAGCTAGGTGAAGGACGGCTCTCACACACACTTATCTCTCAGAACTGAGCATGTGGAGAGACGTTCGTTCATCTAGCACAAAGGGAACGGGTTGCAGGAGAAACTTTTACTCTGGTTTCTCAGTCTTTTTCCTAGTGCCGGTTTGAAGTTCCTGCAGTTTTCACTGTAAAACCGAGTTGGAGCTAGTACCTCCCCATTTATATGTATGGAGTGGAGTTTGCAACTGAAAAGAAACTTTGTGTTCCCAACAAGCTAGGTGAAGGACGGCTTTCACACACACTTATCTCTCAGAACTGAGCATGTGGAGAGACGTTCGTTCATCTAGCACAAAGGGAACGGTTTGCAGGAGAAACTTTTACTCTGGTTTCTCAGTCTGTTTCGTAGTGCCGGTTTGAAGTTCCTGCAGTTTTCACTGTAAAACCGATTTGGAGATTTTACCTCCCCATATATATGAATGGAGTGGGGTTTGCAACTGAAAAGAAACTTTGTGTTCCCAACAAGCTAGGTGAAGGACGGCTGTCACACACACATATCTCTCAGAACTGAGCATGTGGAGAGACGTTCGTTCATCTAGCACAAAGGGAACGGGTTGCAGGAGAAACTTTTACTCTGGTTTCTCAGTCTGTTTCCTAGTGCCGGTTTGAAGTTCCTGCAGTTTTCACTGTAAAACCGAGTTGGAGCTAGTACCTCCCCATATATATGTATGGAGTGGAATTTGCAAGTGAAAAGAAACTTTGTGTTCCCAACAAGCTAGGTGAAGGACGGCTCTCACACACACTTATCTCTCAGAACTGAGCATGTGGAGAGACGTTCGTTCATCTAGCACAAAGGGAACGGGTTGCAGGGGAAACTTTTACTCTGGTTTCTCAGTCTTTTTCCTAGTGCCGGTTTGAAGTTCCTGCAGTTTTCACTGTAAAACCGAGTTGGAGCTAGTACCTCCCCATTTATATGTATGGAGTGGAGTTTGCAACTGAAAAGAAACTTTGTGTTCCCAACAAGCTAGGTGAAGGACGGCTTTCACACACACTTATCTCTCAGAACTGAGCATGTGGAGAGACGTTCGTTCATCTAGCATAATGGGAACGGGTGGCAGGAGAAACTTTTACTCTGGTTTCTCAGTCTGTTTCCTAGTGCCGGTTTGAAGTTCCTGCAGTTTTCACTGTAAAACCGAGTTGGAGCTAGTACCTCCCCATATATAAGTATGGAGTGGAGTTTGCAACTGAAAAGAAACTTTGTGTTCCCAACAAGCTAGGTGAAGGACGGCTGTCACACACACTTATCTCTCAGAACTGAGCATGTGGAGAGACGTTCGTTCATCTAGCACAAAGGGAACGGGTTGCAGGAGAAACTTTTACTCTGGTTTCTCAGTCTGTTTCCTAGTGCCGGTTTGAAGTTCCTGCAGTTTTCACTGTAAAACCGAGTTGGAGTTAGTACCTCCCCATTTATATGTATGAAGGGTAGTTTGCAACTGAAAAGAAACTTTGTGTTCCCAACAAGATAGGTGAAGGACGGCTTCACACACACTTATCTCGCAGATCTGAGGATGTGGAGAGACTTTCGTTCATCTAGCACAAAGGGAACGGGTTGCAGGAGAAACTTTTACTCTGGTTTCTCAATCTGTTTCCTAGTGCCGGTTGAAGTGCCTGCAGTTTTCACTGTAAAACCGAGTTGGAGCTTGTACCTCCCCATTTATATGTATGGAATGGAGTTTCCAACTGAAAAGAAACTTTGTGTTCCCAACAAGCTAGGTGAAGGACGGCTTTCACACACACTTATCTCTCAGAACTGAGCATGTGGAGAGACTTTCGCTCATCTAGCACAAAGGGAACGGGTTGCAGGAGAAACTTTTACTCTGGTTTCTCAGTCTGTTTCGTAGTGCCGGTTTGAAGTTCCTGCAGTTTTCACTGTAAAACCGATTTGGAGATTTTACCTCCCCATATATATGAATGGAGTGGAGTTTGCAACTGAAAAGAAACTTTGTGTTGCCAACAATCTATGTGAAGGACGGCTGTCACACACACTTATCTCTCAGAACTGAGCATGTTTAGAGACGTTCGTTCATCTAGCACAAAGGGAACGGGTTGCAGGAGAAACTTTTACTCTGGTTTCTCAGTCTGTTTCCTAGTGCCGGTTTGAAGTTCCTGCAGTTTTCACTGTAAAACCGAGTTGGAGCTTGTACCACCCCATATATATGTATGGAGTGGGGTTTGCAAGTGAAAAGAAACTTTGTGTTCCGAACAAGCTAGGTGAAGGACGGCTCTCACACACACTTATCACTCAGAACTGAGCATGTGGAGAGACGTTCGTTCATCTAGCACAAAGGGAACGGGTTGCAGGAGAAACTTTTACTCTGGTTTCTCAGTCTGTTTCCTAGTGCCGGTTAGAAGTTCCTGCTGTTTTCACTGTAAAACCGAGTTGGAGCTAGTACCTCACCATATATATGTATGAAGTGCAGATTGCAACTGAAAAGAAACTTTGTGTTCCCAACAAGCTAGGTGAAATAAGGCTTTCACACTCACTTATCTCTCAGAACTGAGCATGTGGAGAGACGTTCATTCATCTAGCACAAAGGGAACGGGTTGCAGGAGAAACTTTTACTCTGGTTTCTCAGTCTGTTTCTTAGTGCCGGTTTGAAGTTCCTGCAATTTCACTGTAAAACCGAGTTGGAGCTAGTACCTCCCCATTTATATGTATGGAGTGGAGTTAGCAAATGTAAAGAAACTTTGTTTTCCCAACAAGCTAGTTGAAGGACGGCTTTCACACACACTTATCACTCAGAACTGAGCATGTGGAAATACGTTCGTTCATCTAGCACAAAGGGAACGGGTTGCAGGAGAAACTTTTACTATGGTTTCTCAGTCTGTTTCCTAGTGCCGGTTTGAAGTTCCTGCAGTTATCACTGTAAAACCGAGTTGGAGCTAGTACCTCCCCATATATAAGTATGGAGAGGAGTTTGCAACTGAAAAGAAACTTTGTGTTCCCAACAAGCTAGGTGAAGGACGGCTTTCACACACACTTATCTCTCAGAACTGAGCATGTGGAAAGACGTTCGTTCATCTAGCACAAAGGGAACGGGTTGCAGGAGAAACTTTTACTCTGGTTTCTCAGTCTGTTTCCTAGTGCCGGTTTGAAGTTCCTGCAGTTTTTACTGTAAAACCGAGTTGGAGCTTGTACCTCCCCATATATATGTATGGAGTGGAGTTTGCAACTGAAAAGAAACTTAGTGTTCCCAACAAGCTAGGTGAAGGACGGCTTTCACACACACTTATCTCTCAGAACTGAGCATGTGGAGAGACGTTCGTTCATCTAGCACAAAGGGAACGGGTTGCATAAAAAACGTTTACTCTGGTTTCTCAGTCTTTTTCCTAGTTCCGGTTTTAAGTTCCTGCAGTTTTCACTGTAAAACCGATTTGGAGCTTGTACCTCCCCATATATATATTTGGAGTGGAGTTTGCAACTGAAAAGAAACTTTGTGTTCCCAACAAGCTAGGTGAAGGACGGCTTTCACACACACTTATCTCTCAGAACTGAGCATGTGGAAAGACGTTCGTTCATCTAGCACAAAGGGAACGGGTTGCAGGAGAAACTTTTACTCTGGTTTCTCAGTCTGTTTCCTAGTGCCGGTTTGAAGTTCCTGAAGTTTTCACTGTAAAACCGAGTTGGAGCTAGTACCTCCCCATATATATGTATGGAGTGGAGTTTGCAACTGAAAAGAAACTTTGTGTTCCCAACAAGCTAGGTGAAGGACGGCTGTCACACACACATATCTCTCAGAACTGAGCATGTGGAGAGACGTTCGTTCATCTAGCACAAAGGGAACGGGTTGCAGGAGAAACTTTTACTGTGGTTTCTCTGTCTGTTTCCTAGTGCCGGTTTGAAGTTCCTGCAGTTTTTACTGTAAAACCGAGTTGGAGCTAGTACCTCCCCATATATATGTATGGAGTGGAGTTTGCAACTGAAATGAAACTTTGTGTTCCCAACAAGCTAGGTGAAGTGCGGATTTCACACACACTTATCTCTCAGAACTGAGCATGTGGAGAGACGTTTGTTCATCTAGCACAAAGGGAACGGGTTGCAGGAGAAACTTTTACTCTGGTTTCTCAGTCTGTTTCCTAGTGCCGGTTTGAAGTTCCTGCAGTTTTCACTGTAAAACCGAGTTGGAGCTAGTACATCCCCATATATATGTATGGAGTGGAGTTTGCAAATGAAAAGAAACTTTGTGTTCCCAACAAGCTAGGTGAAGGACGGCTTTCACACACACTTATCTCTCAGAACTGAGCATGTGGAGAGACTTTCGCTCATCTAGCACAAAGGGAACGGGTTGCAGGAGAAACTTTTACTCTGGTTTCTCAGTCTGTTTCGTAGTGCCGGTTTGAAGTTCCTGCAGTTTTCACTGTAAAACCGATTTGGAGATTTTACCTCCCCATATATATGAATGGAGTGGAGTTTGCAACTGAAAAGAAACTTTGTGTTGCCAACAATCTATGTGAAGGACGGCTCTCACACACACTTTCTCTCAGAAATGAGCATGTGGAGAGACGTTCGTTCATCTAGCACAAAGGGAACGGGTTGCAGGAGAAACTTTTACTCTGGTTTCTCAGTCTGTTTCCTAGTGCCGGTTAGAAGTTCCTGCTGTTTTCACTGTAAAACCGAGTTGGAGCTAGTACCTCCCCTATATATGTATGAAGTGCAGATTGCAACTGAAATGAAACTTTGTGTTCCCAACAAGCTAGGTGAAATAAGGCTTTCACACTCACTTATCTCTCAGAACTGAGCATGTGGAGAGACGTTCGTTCATCTAGCACAAAATTAATGGGTTGCATGTGAAACTTTTACTCTGGTTTCTCAGTCTGTTTCCTAGTGCCGGTTTGAAGTTCCTGCAGTTTTCACTGTAAAACCGAGTTGGAGCTAGTACCTCCCCATATATATGTATGGAGTGGAGTTTGCAAGTGAAAAGAAACTTTGTGTTCCCAACAAGATAGGTGAAGGACGGCTCTCACACACACTTATCTCACAGAACTGAGCATGTGGAGAGACGTTCGTTCATCTAGCACAAAGGGAACGGGTTGCAGGAGAAACTTTTACTCTGGTTTCTCAGTCTTTTTCCTAGTGCCGGTTTGAAGTTCCTGCAGTTTTCACTGTAAAACCGAGTTGGAGCTAGTACCTCCCCATTTATATGTATGGAGTGGAATTTGCAACTGGAAAGAAACTTTGTGTTCCCAACAAGCTAGGTGAAGGACGGCTTTCACACACACTTATCTCTCAGAACTGAGCATGTGGAGAGACTTTCGTTCATCTAGCATAAAGGGAACGGGTGGCAGGATAAACTTTTACTCTGGTTTCTCAGTCTGTTTCCTAGTGCCGGTTTGAAGTTCCTGCAGTTTTCACTGTAAAACCGAGTTGGAGCTAGTACCTCCCCATATATAAGTATGGAGTGGAGTTTGCAACTGAAAAGAAACTTTGTGTTCCCAACAAGCTAGGTGAAGGACGGCTGTCACACACACTTATCTCTCAGAACTGAGCATGTGGAGAGACGTTCGTTCATCTAGCACAAAGGGAACGGGTTGCAGGAGAAACTTTTACTCTGATTTCTCATTCTGTTTCCTAGTGCCGGTTTGAATTTCCTGCAGTTTTCACTGTAAAACCGAGTTGGAGTTAGTACCTCCCCATTTATATGTATGAAGGGTAGTTTGCAACTGAAAAGAAACTTTGTGTTCCCAACAAGCTAGGTGAAGGACGGCTTTCACACACACTTATCTCGCAGATCTGAGGATGTGGAGAGATTTTCGTTCATCTAGCACAAAGGGAACGGGTTGCAGGAGAAACTTTTACTCTGGTTTCTCAATCTGTTTCCTAGTGCCGGTTGAAGTTCCTGCAGTTTTCACTGTAAAACCGAGTTGGAGCTTGTACCTCCCCATTTATATGTATGGAATGGAGTTTCCAACTGAAAAGAAACTTTGTGTTCCCAACAAGCTAGGTGAAGGACGGCTTTCACACACACTTATCTCTCAGAACTGAGCATGTGGAGAGACGTTCGTTCATCTAGCACAAAGGGAACGGTTTGCAGGAGAAACTTTTACTCTGGTTTCTCAGTCTGTTTCGTAGTGCCGGTTTGAAGTTCCTGCAGTTTTCACTGTAAAACCGATTTGGAGATTTTACCTCCCCATATATATGAATGGAGTGGGGTTTGCAACTGAAAAGAAACTTTGTGTTCCCAACAAGCTAGGTGAAGGACGGCTGTCACACACACATATCTCTCAGAACTGAGCATGTGGAGAGACGTTCGTTCATCTAGCACAAAGGGAACGGGTTGCAGGAGAAACTTTTACTCTGGTTTCTCAGTCTGTTTCCTAGTGCCGGTTTGAAGTTCCTGCAGTTTTCACTGTAAAACCGAGTTGGAGCTAGTACCTCCCCATATATATGTATGGAGTGGAGTTTGCAAGTGAAAAGAAACTTTGTGTTCCCAACAAGCTAGGTGAAGGACGGCTCTCACACACACTTATCTCTCAGAACTGAGCATGTGGAGAGACGTTCGTTCATCTAGCACAAAGGGAACGGGTTGCAGGAGAAACTTTTACTCTGGTTTCTCAGTCTTTTTCCTATTGCCGGTTTGAAGTTCCTGCAGTTTTCACTGTAAAACCGAGTTGGAGCTAGTACCTCCCCATTTATATGTATGGAGTGGAGTTTGCAACTGAAAAGAAACTTTGTGTTCCCAACAAGCTAGGTGAAGGACGGCTTTCACACACACTTATCTCTCAGAACTGAGCATGTGGAGAGACGTTCGTTCATCTAGCATAAAGGGAACGGTTGGCAGGATAAACTTTTACTCTGGTTTCTCAGTCTGTTTCCTAGTGCCGGTTTGAAGTTCCTGCAGTTTTCACTGTAAAACCGAGTTGGAGCTAGTACCTCCCCATATATAAGTATGGAGTGGAGTTTGCAACTGAAAAGAAACTTTGTGTTCCCAACAAGCTAGGTGAAGGACGGCTGTCACACACACTTATCTCTCAGAACTGAGCATGTGGAGAGACGTTCGTTCATCTAGCACAAAGGGAACGGGTTGCAGGAGAAACTTTTACTCTGGTTTCTCAGTCTGTTTCCTAGTGCCGGTTTGAAGTTCCTGCAGTTTTCACTGTAAAACCGAGTTGGAGTTAGTACCTCCCCATTTATATGTATGAAGGGTAGTTTGCAACTGAAAAGAAACTTTGTGTTCCCAACAAGATAGGTGAAGGACGGCTTCACACACACTTATCTCGCAGATCTGAGGATGTGGAGAGACTTTCGTTCATCTAGCACAAAGGGAACGGGTTGCAGGAGAAACTTTTACTCTGGTTTCTCAATCTGTTTCCTAGTGCCGGTTGAAGTGCCTGCAGTTTTCACTGTAAAACCGAGTTGGAGCTTGTACCTACCCATTTATATGTATGGAATGGAGTTTCCAACTGAAAAGAAACTTTGTGTTCCCAACAAGCTAGGTGAAGGACGGCTTTCACACACACTTATCTCTCAGAACTGAGCATGTGGAGAGACTTTCGCTCATCTAGCACAAAGGGAACGGGTTGCAGGAGAAACTTTTACTCTGGTTTCTCAGTCTGTTTCGTAGTGCCGGTTTGAAGTTCCTGCAGTTTTCACTGTAAAACCGATTTGGAGATTTTACCTCCCCATATATATGAATGGAGTGGAGTTTGCAACTGAAAAGAAACTATGTGTTGCCAACAATTTATGTGAAGGACGGCTGTCACACACACTTATCTCTCAGAACTGAGCATGTGGAGAGACGTTCGTTCATCTAGCACAAAGGGAACGGGTTGCAGGAGAAACTTTTACTCTGGTGTCTCAGTCTGTTTCCTAGTGCCGGTTTGAAGTTCCTGCAGTTTTCACTGTAAAACCGAGTTGGAGCTTGTACCACCCCATATATATGTATGGAGTGGGGTTTGCAAGTGAAAAGAAACTTTGTGTTCCGAACAAGCTAGGTGAAGGACGGCTCTCACACACACTTATCACTCAGAACTGAGCATGTGGAGAGACGTTTGTTCATCTAGCACAAAGGGAACGGGTTGCAGGAGAGACTTTTACTGTGGTTTCTAAGTCTGTTTCCTAGTGCCGGTTTGAAGTTCCTGCAGTTTTCACTGTAAAACCGAGTTGGAGCTTTTACCACCCCATATATATTTATGGAGTGGAGTTTGCAACTGAAAAGAAACTTTGTGTTCCCAACAAGGTAGTTGAAGGACGGCTGTCACACACACTTATCTCTCAGAACTGAGCATGTGGAGAGACGTTCCTTCATCTAGCACAAAGGGAAAGGGTTGCAGGAGAAACTTTACTCTGGTTTCTCAGTCTGTTTCCTAGGGCCGTTTTGAAGTTCCTGCAGTTTTCACTGTAAAACCGAGTTGGAGCTAGTACCTCCACTTATATATGTATGGAGTGGAGTTTTCAAATGTAAAGAAACTTTGTGTTCCCAACAAGCTAGGTGAAGGACGGCTCTCACACACACTTTCTCTCAGAAATGAGCATGTGGAGAGACGTTCGTTCATCTAGCACAAAGGGAACGGGTTGCAGGAGGAACTTTTACTCTGGTTTCTCAGTCTGTTTCCTAGTGCCGGTTAGAAGTTCCTGCTGTTTTCACTGTAAAACCGAGTTGGAGCTAGTACCTCCCCATATATATGTATGAAGTGCAGATTGCAACTGAAATGAAACTTTGTGTTCCCAACAAGCTAGGTGAAATAAGGCTTTCACACTCACTTATCTCTCAGAACTGAGCATGTGGAGAGACGTTCGTTCATCTAGCACAAAGGGAACGGGTTGCAGGAGAAACTTTTACTCTGGTTTCTCAGTCTGTTTCCTAGTGCCGGTTTGAACTTCCTGCAATTTCAATGTAAAACCGAGTTGGAGCTAGTACCTCCCCATTTATATGTATGGAGTGGAGTTAGCAAATGTAAAGAAACTTTGTGTTCCCAACAAGCTAGTTGAAGGACGGTTTCACACACACTTATCACTCAGAACTGAGCATGTGGAAATACGTTCGTTCATCTAGCACAAAGGGAACGGGTTGCAGGAGAAACTTTTACTATGGTTTCTCAGTCTGTTTCCTAGTGCCGGTTTGAAGTTCCTGCAGTTTTCACTGTAAAACCGAGTTGGAGCTAGTACCTCCCCATATATAAGTATGGAGAGGAGTTTGCAACTGAAAAGAAACTTTGTGTTCCCAACAAGCTAGGTGAAGGACGGCTTTCACACACACTTATCTCTCAGAACTGAGCATGTGGAAAGACGTTCGTTCATCTAGCACAAAGGGAACGGGTTGCAGGAGAAACTTTTACTCTGGTTTCTCAGTCTGTTTCCTAGTGCCGGTTTGAAGTTCCTGCAGTTTTTACTGTAAAACCGAGTTGGAGCTTGTACCTCCCCATATATATGTATGGAGTGGAGTTTGCAACTGAAAAGAAACTTTGTGTTCCCAACAAGCTAGGTGAAGGACGGCTTTCACACACACTTATCTCTCAGAACTGAGCATGTGGAGAGACGTTCGTTCATCTAGCTCAAAGGGAACGGGTTGCATGAAAAACGTTTACTCTGGTTTCTCAGTCTTTTTCCTAGTGCCGGTTTTAAGTTCCTGCATTTTTCACTGTAAAACCGATTTGGAGCTTGTACCTCCCCATATATATATTTGGAGTGGAGTTTGCAACTGAAAAGAAACTTTGTGTTCCCAACAAGCTAGGTGAAGGACGGCTTTCACACACACTTATCTCTCAGAACTGAGCATGTGGAGAGACGTTCGTTCATCTAGCACAAAGGGAACGGGTTGCAGGAGAAACTTTTACTCTGGTTTCTCAGTCTGTTTCCTAGTGCCGGTTTGAAGTTCCTGAAGTTTTCACTGTAAAACCGAGTTGGAGCTAGTACCTCCCCATATATATGTATGGAGTGGAGTTTGCAACTGAAAAGAAACTTTGTGTTCCCAACAAGCTAGGTGAAGGACGGCTGTCACACACACATATCTCTCAGAACTGAGCATGTGGAGAGACGTTCGTTCATCTAGCAAAAAGGGAACGGGTTGCAGGAGAAACTTTTACTCCGGTTTCTCAGTCTGTTTCCTAGTGCCGGTTTGAAGTTCCTACATTTTTCACTGTAAAACCGAGTTGGAGCTAGTACCTACCCATTTATATGTATGGAGTGGAGTTTGCAACTGAAAAGAAACTTTGTGTTCCCAACAATCTAGGTGAAGGACAGTTTTCACACTCACTTATCTCTCAGAACTGAGCATGTGGAGAGACGTTCGTTCATCTAGCACAAAGGGAACGGGTTGCAGGAGAAACTTTTACTCTGGTTTCTCAGTCTGTTTCCTAGTGCCGGTTTGAACTTCCTGCAATTTCAATGTAAAACCGAGTTGGAGCTAGTACCTCCCCATTTATATGTATGGAGTGGAGTTAGCAAATGTAAAGAAACTTTGTGTTCCCAACAAGCTAGTTGAAGGACGGTTTCACACACACTTATCACTCAGAACTGAGCATGTGGAAATACGTTCGTTCATCTAGCACAAAGGGAACGGGTTGCAGGAGAAACTTTTACTATGGTTTCTCAGTCTGTTTCCTAGTGCCGGTTTGAAGTTCCTGCAGTTTTCACTGTAAAACCGAGTTGGAGCTAGTACCTCCCCATATATAAGTATGGAGAGGAGTTTGCAACTGAAAAGAAACTTTGTGTTCCCAACAAGCTAGGTGAAGGACGGCTTTCACACACACTTATCTCTCAGAACTGAGCATGTGGAAAGACGTTCGTTCATCTAGCACAAAGGGAACGGGTTGCAGGAGAAACTTTTACTCTGGTTTCTCAGTCTGTTTCCTAGTGCCGGTTTGAAGTTCCTGCAGTTTTTACTGTAAAACCGAGTTGGAGCTTGTACCTCCCCATATATATGTATGGAGTGGAGTTTGCAACTGAAAAGAAACTTTGTGTTCCCAACAAGCTAGGTGAAGGACGGCTTTCACACACACTTATCTCTCAGAACTGAGCATGTGGAGAGACGTTCGTTCATCTAGCTCAAAGGGAACGGGTTGCATGAAAAACGTTTACTCTGGTTTCTCAGTCTTTTTCCTAGTGCCGGTTTTAAGTTCCTGCATTTTTCACTGTAAAACCGATTTGGAGCTTGTACCTCCCCATATATATATTTGGAGTGGAGTTTGCAACTGAAAAGAAACTTTGTGTTCCCAACAAGCTAGGTGAAGGACGGCTTTCACACACACTTATCTCTCAGAACTGAGCATGTGGAGAGACGTTCGTTCATCTAGCACAAAGGGAACGGGTTGCAGGAGAAACTTTTACTCTGGTTTCTCAGTCTGTTTCCTAGTGCCGGTTTGAAGTTCCTGAAGTTTTCACTGTAAAACCGAGTTGGAGCTAGTACCTCCCCATATATATGTATGGAGTGGAGTTTGCAACTGAAAAGAAACTTTGTGTTCCCAACAAGCTAGGTGAAGGACGGCTGTCACACACACATATCTCTCAGAACTGAGCATGTGGAGAGACGTTCGTTCATCTAGCAAAAAGGGAACGGGTTGCAGGAGAAACTTTTACTCCGGTTTCTCAGTCTGTTTCCTAGTGCCGGTTTGAAGTTCCTACATTTTTCACTGTAAAACCGAGTTGGAGCTAGTACCTACCCATTTATATGTATGGAGTGGAGTTTGCAACTGAAAAGAAACTTTGTGTTCCCAACAATCTAGGTGAAGGACAGTTTTCACACTCACTTATCTCTCAGAACTGAGCATGTGGAGAGACGTTCGTTCATCTAGCACAAAGGGAACGGGTTGCAGGAGAAACTTTTACTATGGTTTCTCATTCTGTTTCCTAGTGCCGGTTTGAAGTTCCTGCAGTTTTCACTGTAAAACCGAGTTGGAGCTTGTACCTCCCCATATATATGTTTGGAGTGGAGTTTGCAACTGAAAAGAAACTTTGTGTTCCCAACAAGCTAGTTGAAGGACGGCTTTCACACACACTTATCTCTCAGAACTGAGGATGTGGAGAGACGTTCGTTCATCTAGCACAAAGGGAACGGGTTGCAGGAGAAACTTTTACTCTGGTTTCTCAGTCTGTTTCCTAGTGCCGGTTTGAAGTTCCTGCAGTTTTCACTGTAAAACCGAGTTGGAGCTAGTAACTCCACATATATATGTATGGAGTGGAGTTTGCAAATGTAAAGAAACTTTGTGTTCCCAACAAGCTAATTGAAGGACGGCTCTCACACACACTTTCTCTCAGAAATGAGCATGTGGAGAGACGTTCGTTCATCTAGCACAAATGAACGGGTTGCAGGAGAAATTTTTACTCTGGTTTCTCAGTCTGTTTCCTAGTGCCGGTTTGAAGTTCCTGCAGTTTTCACTGTAAAACCGAGTTGGAGCTAGTTCCTCCCCATATATAAGTATGGAGTGGAGTTTGCAACTGAAAAGAAACTTTGTGTTCCCAACAAGCTAGGTGAAGTACGGCTGTCACACACACATATCTCTCAGAACTGAGCATGTGGATAGACGTTCGTTCATCTAGCACAAAGGGAACGGTTTGCAGGAGAAACTTTTACTCTGGTTTCTCAGTCTGTTTCCTAGTGCCGGTTTGAATTTCCTGCAATTTTCACTGTAAAACCGAGTTGGAGCTAGTACCTCCACATATATATGTATGGAGTGGAGTTTGCAAATGTAAAGAAACTTTGTGTTCCCAACAAGCTAGGTGAAGGACGGCTCTCACACACACTTTCTCTCAGAAATGAGCATGTGGAGAGACGTTCGTTCATCTAGCAAAAAGGGAACGGGTTGCAGGAGAAACTTTTACTCTGGTTTCTCAGTCTGTTTCCTAGTGCCGTTTTGAAGTTCCTGCATTTTTCACTGTAAAACCGAGTTGGAGCTAGTACCTCCCCATATATATGTATGGAGTGGAGTTTGCAAATGAAAAGAAACTTTGTGTTCCCAACAAGCTAGGTGAAGGACGGCTGTCACACACACATATCTCTCAGAACTGAGCATGTGGAGAGACGTTCGTTCATTTAGCACAAAGGGAACGGGTTGCAGGAGAAACTTTTACTGTGGTTTCTCTGTCTGTTTCCTAGTGCCGGTTTGAAGTTCCTGCAGTTTTTACTGTAAAACCGAGTTGGAGCTAGTACCTCCCCATATATATGTATGGAGTGGAGTTTGCAACTGAAATGAAACTTTGTGTTCCCAACAAGCTAGGTGAAGGGCGGATTTCACACACACTTATCTCTCAGAACTGAGCATGTGGAGAGACGTTTGTTCACCTAGCACAAAGGGAACGGGTTGCAGGAGAAACTTTTACTCTGGTTTCTCAGTCTGTTTCCTAGTGCCGGTTTGAAGTTCCTGCATTTTTCACTGTAAAACCGAGTTGGAGCTAGTACCTCCCCATATATATGTATGGAGTGGAGTTTGCAACTGAAAAGAAACTTTGTGTTCCCAACAAGCTAGGTGAAGGACGGCTGTCACACACACATATCTCTCAGAACTGAGCATGTGGAGAGACGTTCTTTCATCTAGCACAAAGGGAACGGGTTGCAGGAGAAACTTTTACTGTGGTTTCTCTGTCTGTTTCCTAGTGCCGGTTTGAAGTTCCTGCAGTTTTTACTGTAAAACCGAGTTGGAGCTAGTACCTCCCCATATATATGTATGGAGTGGAGTTTGCAACTGAAATGAAACTTTGTGTTCCCAACAAGCTAGGTGAAGGGCGGATTTCACACACACTTATCTCTCAGAACTGAGCATGTGGAGAGACGTTTGTTCATCTAGCACAAAGGGATCGGGTTGCAGGAGAAACTTTTACTCTGGTTTCTCAGTCTGTTTCCTAGTGCCGGTTTGAAGTTCCTACATTTTTCACTGTAAAACCGAGTTGGAGCTAGTACCTCCCCATTTATATGTATGGAGTGGAGTTTGCAACTGAAAAGAAACTTTGTGTTCCCAACAATCTAGGTGAAGGACAGCTTTCACACTCACTTATCTCTCAGAACTGAGCATGTGGAGAGACTTTCGTTCATCTAGCACAAAGGGAACGGGTTGCAGGAGAAACTTTTACTCTGGTTTCTCAGTCTGTTTCCTAGTGCCGGTTTGAAGTTCCTGCAGTTTTCACTGTAAAACCGAGTTGGAGCTTGTACCTCCCCATATATATGTTTGGAGTGGAGTTTGCAACTGAAAAGAAACTTTGTGTTCCCAACAAGCTAGGTGAAGGACGGCTTTCACACACACTTATCTCTCAGAACTGAGGATGTGGAGAGAAGTTCGTTCATCTAGCACAAAGGGAGCGGGTTGCAGGAGAAACTTTTACTCTGGTTTCTCAGTCTGTTTCCTAGTGCCGGTTTGAAGTTCCTGCAGTTTTCACTGTAAAACCGAGTTGGAGCTAGTAACTCCACATATATATGTATGGAGTGGAGTTTGCAAATGTAAAGAAACTTTGTGTTCCCAACAAGCTAATTGAAGGACGGCTCTCACACACACTTTCTCTCAGAAATGAGCATGTGGAGAGACGTTCGTTCATCTAGCACAAATGAACGGGTTGCAGGAGAAATTTTTACTCTGGTTTCTCAGTCTGTTTCCAGGTGCCGGTTTGAAGTTCCTGCAGTTTTCACTGTAAAACCGAGTTGGAGCTAGTACCTCCCCATTTATATGTATGGAGTGGAGTTTCCAACTGAAAAGAAACTTTGTGTTCCCAACAAGCTAGGTGAAGTATGGCTTTCACTCACACTTATCTCTCAGAACTGAGCATGTGGATAGACGTTCGTTCATCTAGCATAAAAGGAACGGGTGGCAGTAGAAACTTTTACTCTGGTTTCTCAGACTGTTTCCTAGTGCCGGTTTGAAGTTCCTGCAGTTTTCACTGTAAAACCGAGTTGGAGCTAGTACCTCCCCATATATAAGTATGGAGTGGAGTTTGCAACTGAAAAGAAACTTTGTGTTCCCAACAAGATAGGTGAAGTACGGCTGTCACACACACATATCTCTCAGAACTGAGCATGTGGATAGACGTTCGTTCATCTAGCACAAAGGGAACGGTTTGCAGGAGAAACTTTTACTCTGGTTTCTCAGTCTGTTTCCTAGTGCCGGTTTGAATTTCCTGCAATTTTCACTGTAAAACCGAGTTGGAGCTAGTACCTCCACATATATATGTATGGAGTGGAGTTTGCAAATGTAAAGAAACTTTGTGTTCCCAACAAGCTAGGTGAAGGACGGCTCTCACACACACTTTCTCTCAGAAATGAGCATGTGGAGAGACGTTCGTTCATCTAGCAAAAAGGGAACGGGTTGCAGGAGAAACTTTTACTGTGGTTTCTAAGTCTGTTTCCTAGTGCCGTTTTGAAGTTCCTGCATTTTTCACTGTAAAACCGACTTGGAATTAGTACCTCCCCATTTATATGTATGAAGTGGAGTTTGCAACTGAAAAGAAACTTTGTGTTCCCAACAAGCTAGGTGAAGGACGGCTTTCACACACACTTATCTCTCAGAACTGAGCATGTGGAGAGACGTTCGTTCATCTAGCACAAAGGGAACGGGTTGCAGGAGAAATTTTACTCTGGTTTCTCAGTCTGTTTCCTAGTGCCGGTTTGAAGTTCCTGCAGTTTTCACTGTAAAACCGAGTTAGAGTTAGTACCTCCCCATTTATATGTATGAAGTGTAGTTTGCAACTGAAAAGAAACTTTGTGTTCCCAACAAGATAGGTGAAGGACGGCTTTCACACACACATATCTCGCAGATCTGAGGATGTGGAGAGACTTTCGTTCATCTAGCACAAAGGGAACGGGTTGCAGGAGAAACTTTTACTCTGGTTTCTCAATCTGTTTCCTAGTGCCGGTTGAAGTTCCTGCAGTTTTCACTGTAAAACCGAGTTTGAGCTTGTACCTCCCCATTTATATGTATGGAATGGAGTTTCCAACTGAAAAGAAACTTTGTGTTCCCAACAAGCTAGGTGAAGGACGGCTTTCACACACACTTATCTCTCAGAACTGAGCATGTGGAGAGACGTTCGTTCATCAAGCACAAAGGGAACGGGTTGCAGGAGAAACTTTTACTCTGGTTTCTCAGTCTGTTTCGTAGTGCCGGTTTGAAGTTCCTGCAGTTTTCACTGTAAAACCGATTTGGGGATTTTACCTCCCCATATATATGAATGGAGAGGAGTTTGCAACTGAAAAGAAACTTTGTGTTCCCAACAATCTATGTGAAGGACGGCTGTCACACACACTTATCTCTCAGAACTGAGCATGTGGAGAGACGTTCGTTCATCTAGCACAAAGGGAACGGGTTGCAGGAGAAACTTTTACTCTGGTTTCTCAGTCTGTTTCCTAGTGCCGGTTTGAAGTTCCTGCAGTTTTCACTGTAAAACCGAGTTGGAGCTTGTACCTCCCCATATATATGTATGGAGTGGAGTTTGCAACTGAAAAGAAACTTTGTGTTCCCAACAAGGTAGTTGAAGGACGGCTGTCACACACAATTATCTCTCAGAACTGAGCATGTGGAGAGACGTTCGTTCATCTAGCACAAAGGGAAAGGGTTGCAGGAGAAACTTTACTCTGGTTTCTCAGTCTGTTTCCTAGTGCCGGTTTGAAGTTCCTGCAGTTCTCACTGTAAAACCGAGTTGGAGCTAGTACCTCCACATATATATGTATGGAGTGGAGTTTTCAAATGTAAAGAAACTTTGTGTTCCCAACAAGCTAGGTGAAGGACGGCTCTCACACACACTTTCTCTCAGAAATGAGCATGTGGAGAGACGTTCGTTCATCTAGCACAAAGGAACGGGTTGCAGGAGAAACTTTTACTCTGGTTTCTCAGTCTGTTTCCTAGTGCCGGTTTGAAGTTCCTGCAGTTTTCACTGTAAAACCGAGTTGGAGCTAGTACCTCCCCATATATATGTATGGAGTGGAGTTTGCAACTGAAAAGAAACTTTGTGTTCCCAAAAAGCTAGGTGAAGGACGGCTTTCACACACACTTATCTCTCAGAACTGAGCATGTGGAGAGACGTTCGTTCATCAAGCACAAAGGGAACGGGTTGCAGGAGAAACTTTTACTCTGGTTTCTCAGTCTGTTTCGTAGTGCCGGTTTGAAGTTCCTGCAGTTTTCACTGTAAAACCGAGTTGGAGCTAGTAACTCCACATATATATGTATGGAGTGGAGTTTGCAAATGTAAAGAAACTTTGTGTTCCCAACAAGCTAATTGAAGGACGGCTCTCACACACACTTTCTCTCAGAAATGAGCATGTGGAGAGACGTTCGTTCATCTAGCACAAATGAACGGGTTGCAGGAGAAATTTTTACTCTGGTTTCTCAGTCTGTTTCCTAGTGCCGGTTTGAAGTTCCTGCAGTTTTCACTGTAAAACCGAGTTGGAGCTAGTACCTCCCCATTTATATGTATGGAGTGGAGTTTCCAACTGAAAAGAAACTTTGTATTCCCAACAAGCTAGGTGAAGTACGGCTTTCACACACACTTATCTCTCAGAACTGAGCATGTGGATAGACGTTCGTTCATCTAGCATAAAAGGAACGGGTGGCAGTAGAAACTTTTACTCTGGTTTCTCAGACTGTTTCCTAGTGCCGGTTTGAAGTTCCTGCAGTTTTCACTGTAAAACCGAGTTGGAGCTAGTACCTCCCCATATATAAGTATGGAGTGGAGTTTGCAACTGAAAAGAAACTTTGTGTTCCCAACAAGATAGGTGAAGTACGGCTGTCACACACACATATCTCTCAGAACTGAGCATGTGGATAGACGTTCGTTCATCTAGCACAAAGGGAACGGTTTGCAGGAGAAACTTTTACTCTGGTTTCTCAGTCTGTTTCCTAGTGCCGGTTTGAATTTCCTGCAATTTTCACTGTAAAACCGAGTTGGAGCTAGTACCTCCACATATATATGTATGGAGTGGAGTTTGCAAATGTAAAGAAACTTTGTGTTCCCAACAAGCTAGGTGAAGGACGGCTCTCACACACACTTTCTCTCAGAAATGAGCATGTGGAGAGACGTTCGTTCATCTAGCAAAAAGGGAACGGGTTGCAGGAGAAACTTTTACTGTGGTTTCTCAGTCTGTTTCCTAGTGCCGTTTTGAAGTTCCTGCGTTTTTCACTGTAAAACCGACTTGGAATTAGTACCTCCCCATTTATATGTATGAAGTGGAGTTTGCAACTGAAAAGAAACTTTGTGTTCCCAACAAGATAGGTGAAGGACGGCTTTCACACACACATATCTCGCAGATCTGAGGATGTGGAGAGACTTTCGTTCATCTAGCACAAAAGGAACGGGTTGCAGGAGAAACTTTTACTCTGGTTTCTCAATCTGTTTCCTAGTGCCGGTTGAAGTTCCTGCAGTTTTCACTGTAAAACCGAGTTTGAGCTTGTACCTCCCCATTTATATGTATGGAATGGAGTTTCCAACTGAAAAGAAACTTTGTGTTCCCAACAAGCTAGGTGAAGGACGGCTTTCACACACACTTATCTCTCAGAACTGAGCATGTGGAGAGACGTTCGTTCATCAAGCACAAAGGGAACGGGTTGCAGGAGAAACTTTTACTCTGGTTTCTCAGTCTGTTTCGTAGTGCCGGTTTGAAGTTCCTGCAGTTTTCACTGTAAAACCGATTTGGGGATTTTACCTCCCCATATATATGAATGGAGAGGAGTTTGCAACTGAAAAGAAACTTTGTGTTCCCAACAATCTATGTGAAGGACGGCTGTCACACACACTTACCTCTCAGAACTGAGCATGTGGAGAGACGTTCGTTCATCTAGCACAAAGGGAACGGGTTGCAGGAGAAACTTTTACTCTGGTTTCTCAGTCTGTTTCCTAGTGCCGGTTTGAAGTTCCTGCAGTTTTCACTGTAAAACCGAGTTGGAGCTTGTACCTCCCCATATATATGTATGGAGTGGAGTTTGCAACTGAAAAGAAACTTTGTGTTCCCAACAAGGTAGTTGAAGGACGGCTGTCACACACAATTATCTCTCAGAACTGAGCATGTGGAGAGACGTTCGTTCATCTAGCACAAAGGGAAAGGGTTGCAGGAGAAACTTTACTCTGGTTTCTCAGTCTGTTTCCTAGTGCCGGTTTGAAGTTCCTGCAGTTCTCACTGTAAAACCGAGTTGGAGCTAGTACCTCCACATATATATGTATGGAGTGGAGTTTTCAAATGTAAAGAAACTTTGTGTTCCCAACAAGCTAGGTGAAGGACGGCTCTCACACACACTTTCTCTCAGAAATGAGCATGTGGAGAGACGTTCGTTCATCTAGCACAAAGGAACGGGTTGCAGGAGAAACTTTTACTCTGGTTTCTCAGTCTGTTTCCTAGTGCCGGTTTGAAGTTCCTGCAGTTTTCACTGTAAAACCGAGTTGGAGCTAGTACCTCCCCATATATATGTATGGAGTGGAGTTTGCAAGTGAAAAGAAACTTTGTGTTCCCAACAAGCTAGGTGAAGGACGGCTCTCACACACACTTATCTCTCAGAACTGAGCATGTGGAGAGACGTTCGTTCATCTAGCACAAAGGGAACGGGTTGCAGGAGAAACTTTTACTCTGGTTTCTCAGTCTGTTTCCTAGTGCCGGTTTGAAGTTCCTGCAGTTTTCACTGTAAAACCGAGTTGGAGCTTGTACCTCCCCATATATATGTATGGAGTGGAGTTTGCAACTGAAAAGAAACTTTGTGTTCCCAACAAGGTAGTTGAAGTACGGCTTTCACACACAATTATCTCTCAGAACTGAGCATGTGGAGAGACGTTCGTTCATCTAGCACAAAGGGAAAGGGTTGCAGGAGAAACTTTACTCTGGTTTCTCAGTCTGTTTCCTAGTGCCGGTTTGAAGTTCCTGCAGTTCTCACTGTAAAACCGAGTTGGAGCTAGTACCTCCACATATATATGTATGGAGTGGAGTTTTCAAATGTAAAGAAACTTTGTGTTCCCAACAAGCTAGGTGAAGGACGGCTCTCACACACACTTTCTCTCAGAAATGAGCATGTGGAGAGACGTTCGTTCATCTAGCACAAAGGAACGGGTTGCAGGAGAAACTTTTACTCTGGTTTCTCAGTCTGTTTCCTAGTGCCGGTTTGAAGTTCCTGCAGTTTTCACTGTAAAACCGAGTTGGAGCTAGTACCTCCCCATATATATGTATGGAGTGGAGTTTGCAAGTGAAAAGAAACTTTGTGTTCCCAACAAGCTAATTGAAGGACGGCTCTCACACACACTTTCTCTCAGAAATGAGCATGTGGAGAGACGTTCGTTCATCTAGCACAAATGAACGGGTTGCAGGAGAAATTTTTACTCTGGTTTCTCAGTCTGTTTCCTAGTGCCGGTTTGAAGTTAATGCAGTTTTCACTGTAAAACCGAGTTGGAGCTAGTACCTCCCCATTTATATGTATGGAGTGGAGTTTCCAACTGAAAAGAAACTTTGTGTTCCCAACAAGCTAGGTGAAGTACGGCTTTCACACACACTTATCTCTCAGAACTGAGCATGTGGATAGACGTTCGTTCATCTAGCATAAAAGGAACGGGTGGCAGTAGAAACTTTTACTCTGGTTTCTCAGACTGTTTCCTAGTGCCGGTTTGAAGTTCCTGCAGTTTTCACTGTAAAACCGAGTTGGAGCTAGTACCTCCCCATATATAAGTATGGAGTGGAGTTTGCAACTGAAAAGAAACTTTGTGTTCCCAACAAGATAGGTGAAGTACGGCTGTCACACACACATATCTCTCAGAACTGAGCATGTGGATAGACGTTCGTTCATCTAGCACAAAGGGAACGGTTTGCAGGAGAAACTTTTACTCTGGTTTCTCAGTCTGTTTCCTAGTGCCGGTTTGAATTTCCTGCAATTTTCACTGTAAAACCGAGTTGGAGCTAGTACCTCCACATATATATGTATGGAGTGGAGTTTGCAAATGTAAAGAAACTTTGTGTTCCCAACAAGCTAGGTGAAGGACGGCTCTCACACACACTTTCTCTCAGAAATGAGCATGTGGAGAGACGTTCGTTCATCTAGCAAAAAGGGAACGGGTTGCAGGAGAAACTTTTACTGTGGTTTCTCAGTCTGTTTCCTAGTGCCGTTTTGAAGTTCCTGCATTTTTCACTGTAAAACCGACTTGGAATTAGTACCTCCCCATTTATATGTATGAAGTGGAGTTTGCAACTGAAAAGAAACTTTGTGTTCCCAACAAGCTAGGTGAAGGACGGCTTTCACACACACTTATCTCTCAGAACTGAGGATGTGGAGAGACGTTCGTTCATCTAGCACAAAGGGAACGGGTTGCAGGAGAAATTTTACTCTGGTTTCTCAGTCTGTTTCCTAGTGCCGGTTTGAAGTTCCTGCAGTTTTCACTGTAAAACCGAGTTAGAGTTAGTACCTCCCCATTTATATGTATGAAGTGTAGTTTGCAACTGAAAAGAAACTTTGTGTTCCCAACAAGATAGGTGAAGGACGGCTTTCACACACACATATCTCGCAGATCTGAGGATGTGGAGAGACTTTCGTTCATCTAGCACAAAGGGAACGGGTTGCAGGAGAAACTTTTACTCTGGTTTCTCAATCTGTTTCCTAGTGCCGGTTGAAGTTCCTGCAGTTTTCACTGTAAAACCGAGTTTGAGCTTGTACCTCCCCATTTATATGTATGGAATGGAGTTTCCAACTGAAAAGAAACTTTGTGTTCCCAACAAGCTAGGTGAAGGACGGCTTTCACACACACTTATCTCTCAGAACTGAGCATGTGGAGAGACGTTCGTTCATCAAGCACAAAGGGAACGGGTTGCAGGAGAAACTTTTACTCTGGTTTCTCAGTCTGTTTCGTAGTGCCGGTTTGAAGTTCCTGCAGTTTTCACTGTAAAACCGATTTGGGGATTTTACCTCCCCATATATATGAATGGAGAGGAGTTTGCAACTGAAAAGAAACTTTGTGTTCCCAACAATCTATGTGAAGGACGGCTGTCACACACACTTATCTCTCAGAACTGAGCATGTGGAGAGACGTTCGTTCATCTAGCACAAAGGGAACGGGTTGCAGGAGAAACTTTTACTCTGGTTTCTCAGTCTGTTTCCTAGTGCCGGTTTGAAGTTCCTGCAGTTTTCACTGTAAAACCGAGTTGGAGCTTGTACCTCCCCATATATATGTATGGAGTGGAGTTTGCAACTGAAAAGAAACTTTGTGTTCCCAACAAGGTAGTTGAAGGACGGCTGTCACACACAATTATCTCTCAGAACTGAGCATGTGGAGAGACGTTCGTTCATCTAGCACAAAGGGAAAGGGTTGCAGGAGAAACTTTACTCTGGTTTCTCAGTCTGTTTCCTAGTGCCGGTTTGAAGTTCCTGCAGTTCTCACTGTAAAACCGAGTTGGAGCTAGTACCTCCACATATATATGTATGGAGTGGAGTTTTCAAATGTAAAGAAACTTTGTGTTCCCAACAAGCTAGGTGAAGGACGGCTCTCACACACACTTTCTCTCAGAAATGAGCATGTGGAGAGACGTTCGTTCATCTAGCACAAAGGAACGGGTTGCAGGAGAAACTTTTACTCTGGTTTCTCAGTCTGTTTCCCAGTGCCGGTTTGAAGTTCCTGCAGTTTTCACTGTAAAACCGAGTTGGAGCTAGTACCTCCCCATATATATGTATGGAGTGGAGTTTGCAAGTGAAAAGAAACTTTGTGTTCCCAACAAGCTAGGTGAAGGACGGCTCTCACACACACTTATCTCTCAGAACTGAGCATGTGGAGAGACGTTCGTTCATCTAGCACAAAGGGAACGGGTTGCAGGAGAAACTTTTACTCTGGTTTCTCAGTCTTTTTCCTAGTGCCGGTTTGAAGTTCCTGCAGTTTTCACTGTAAAACCGAGTTGGAGCTAGTACCTCCCCATTTATATGTATGGAGTGGAGTTTGCCACTGAAAAGAAACTTTGTGTTCCCAACAAGCTAGGTGAAGGACGGCTTTCACACACACTTATCTCTCAGAACTGAGCATGTGGAGAGACGTTCGTTCATCTAGCATAAAGGGAACGGGTGGCAGGAGAAACTTTTACTCTGGTTTCTCAGTCTGTTTCCTAGTGCCGGTTTGAAGTTCCTGCAGTTTTCACTGTAAAACCGAGTTGGAGCTAGTACCTCCCCATATATATGTATGGAGTGGAGTTTGCAACTGAAAAGAAACTTTGTGTTCCCAACAAGCTAGGTGAAGGACGGCTTTCACACACACTTATCTCTCAGAACTGAGCATGTGGAGAGACGTTCGTTCATCAAGGACAAAGGGAACGGGTTGCAGGAGAAACTTTTACTCTGGTTTCTCAGTCTGTTTCGTAGTGCCGGTTTGAAGTTCCTGCAGTTTTCACTGTAAAACCGATTTGGGGATTTTACCTCCCCATATATATGAATGGAGAGGAGTTTGCAACTGAAAAGAAACTTTGTGTTCCCAACAATCTATGTGAAGGACGGCTGTCACACACACTTATCTCTCAGAACTGAGCATGTGGAGAGACGTTCGTTCATCTAGCAGAAAGGGAACGGGTTGCAGGAGAAACTTTTACTCTGGTTTCTCAGTCTGTTTCCTAGTGCCGGTTTGAAGTCCCTGCAGTTTTCACTGTAAAACCGAGTTGGAGCTTGTACCTCCCCATATATATGTATGGAGTGGAGTTTGCAACTGAAAAGAAACTTTGTGTTCCCAACAAGGTAGTTGAAGGACGGCTGTCACACACAATTATCTCTCAGAACTGAGCATGTGGAGAGACGTTCGTTCATCTAGCACAAAGGGAAAGGGTTGCAGGAGAAACTTTACTCTGGTTTCTCAGTCTGTTTCCTAGTGCCGGTTTGAAGTTCCTGCAGTTCTCACTGTAAAACCGAGTTGGAGCTAGTACCTCCACATATATATGTATGGAGTGGAGTTTTCAAATGTAAAGAAACTTTGTGTTCCCAACAAGCTAGGTGAAGGACGGCTCTCACACAAACTTTCTCTCAAAAATGAGCATGTGGAGAGACGTTCGTTCATCTAGCACAAAGGAACGGGTTGCAGGAAAACTTTTACTCTGGTTTCTCAGTCTGTTTCCTAGTGCCGGTTTGAAGTTCCTGCAGTTTTCACTGTAAAACCGAGTTGGAGCTAGTACCTCCCCATATATATGTATGGAGTGGAGTTTGCAAGTGAAAAGAAACTTTGTGTTCCCAACAAGCTAGGTGAAGGACGGCTCTCACACACACTTATCTCTCAGAACTGAGCATGTGGATAGACGTTCGTTCATCTAGCACAAAGGGAACGGGTTGCAGGAGAAACTTTTACTCTGGTTTCTCAGTCTTTTTCCTAGTGCCGGTTTGAAGTTCCTGCAGTTTTCACTGTAAAACCGAGTTGGAGCTAGTACCTCCCCATTTATATGTATGGAGTGGCGTTTGCCACTGAAAAGAAACTTTGTGTTCCCAACAAGCTAGGTGAAGGACGGCTTTCACACACACTTATCTCTCAGAACTGAGCATGTGGAGAGACGTTCGTTCATCTAGCATAAAGGGAACGGGTGGCAGGAGAAACTTTTACTCTGGTTTCTCAGTCTGTTTCCTAGTGCCGGTTTGAAGTTCCTGCAGTTTTCACTGTAAAACCGAGTTGGAGCTAGTACCTCCCCATATATAAGTATGGAGTGGAGTTTGCAACTGAAAAGAAACTTTGTGTTCCCAACAAGCTAGGTGAAGGACGGCTGTCACACACACTTATCTCTCAGAACTGAGCATGTGGAGAGACGTTCGTTCATCTAGCACAAAGGGAACGGGTTGCAGGAGAAACTTTTACTCTGGTTTCTCAGTCTGTTTCCTAGTGCCGGTTTGAAGTTCCTGCAGTTTTCACTGTAAAACCGAGTTGGAGTTAGTACCTCCCCATTTATATGTATGAAGTGTAGTTTGCAACTGAAAAGAAACTTTGTGTTCCCAACAAGATAGGTGAAGGACGGCTTTCACACACACATATCTCGCAGATCTGAGGATGTGGAGAGACTTTCGTTCATCTAGCACAAAGGGAACGGGTTGCAGGAGAAACTTTTACTCTGGTTTCTCAATCTGTTTCCTAGTGCCGGTTGAAGTTCCTGCAGTTTTCACTGTAAAACCGAGTTGGAGCTTGTACCTACCCATTTATATGTATGGAATGGAGTTTCCAACTGAAAAGAAACTTTGTGTTCCCAACAAGCTAGGTGAAGGACGGCTTTCACACACACTTATCTCTCAGAACTGAGCATGTGGAGGGACGTTCGTTCATCTAGCACAAAGGGAACGGGTTGCAGGAGAAACTTTTACTCTGGTTTCTCAGTCTGTTTCGTAGTGCCGGTTTGAAGTTCCTGCAGTTTTCACTGTAAAACCGATTTGGAGATTTTACCTCCCCATATATATGAATGGAGTGGAGTTTGCAACTGAAAAGAAACTTTGTGTTCCCAACAAGCTAGGTGAAGGACGGCTGTCACACACACTTTTCTCTCAGAACTGAGCATGTGGAGAGACGTTCGTTCATCTAGCACAAAGGGAACGGGTTGCAGGAGAAACTTTTACTCTGGTTTCTCAGTCTGTTTCCTAGTGCCGGTTTGAAGTTCCTGCAGTTTTCACTGTAAAACCGAGTTGGAGCTTGTACCTCCCCATATATATGTATGGAGTGGAGTTTGCAACTGAAAAGAAACTTTGTGTTCCCAACAAGGTAGTTGAAGGACGGCTGTCACACACACTTATCTCTCAGAACTGAGCATGTGGAGAGACGTTCGTTCATCTAGCACAAAGGGAAATGGTTGCAGGAGAAACTTTACTCTGGTTTCTCAGTCTGTTTCCTAGTGCCGGTTTGAAGTTCCTGCAGTTTTCACTGTAAAACCGAGTTGGAGCTAGTACCTCCACATATATATGTATGGAGTGGAGATTTCAAATGTAAAGAAACTTTGTGTTCCCAACAAGCTAGGTGAAGGACGGCTCTCACACACACTTTCTCTCAGAAATGAGCATGTGTAGAGACGTTCGTTCATCTAGCACAAAGGGAACGGGTTGCAGGAGAAACTTTTACTCTGGTTTCTCAGTCTGTTTCCTAGTGCCAGTTAGAAGTTCCTGCTGTTTTCACTGTAAAACCGAGTTGGAGCTAGTACCTCCCCATATATATGTATGAAGTGGAGATTGCAACTGAAAAGAAACTTTGTGCTCCCAGCAAGCTAGGTGAAGGACGGCTTTCACACACACTTATCTCTCAGAACTGAGCATGTGGAGAGACGTTCGTTCATCTAGCACAAAGGGAACGGGTTGCAGGAGAAACTTTTACTCTGGTTTCTCAGTCTGTTTCCTAGTGCCGGTTTGAAGTTCCTGCAGTTTTCACTGTAAAACCGAGTTGGAGTTAGTACCTCCCCATTTATATGTATGAAGTGTAGTTTGCAACTGAAAAGAAACTTTGTGTTCCCAACAAGATAGGTGAAGGACGGCTTTCACACACACATATCTCGCAGATCTGAGGATGTGGAGAGACTTTCGTTCATCTAGCACAAAGGGAACGGGTTGCAGGAGAAACTTTTACTCTGGTTTCTCAATCTGTTTCCTAGTGCCGGTTGAAGTTCCTGCAGTTTTCACTGTAAAACCGAGTTGGAGCTTGTACCTACCCATTTATATGTATGGAATGGAGTTTCCAACTGAAAAGAAACTTTGTGTTCCCAACAAGCTAGGTGAAGGACGGCTTTCACACACACTTATCTCTCAGAACTGAGCATGTGGAGGGACGTTCGTTCATCTAGCACAAAGGGAACGGGTTGCAGGAGAAACTTTTACTCTGGTTTCTCAGTCTGTTTCGTAGTGCCGGTTTGAAGTTCCTGCAGTTTTCACTGTAAAACCGATTTGGAGATTTTACCTCCCCATATATATGAATGGAGTGGAGTTTGCAACTGAAAAGAAACTTTGTGTTCCCAACAAGCTAGGTGAAGGACGGCTGTCACACACACTTTTCTCTCAGAACTGAGCATGTGGAGAGACGTTCGTTCATCTAGCACAAAGGGAACGGGTTGCAGGAGAAACTTTTACTCTGGTTTCTCAGTCTGTTTCCTAGTGCCGGTTTGAAGTTCCTGCAGTTTTCACTGTAAAACCGAGTTGGAGCTTCTACCTCCCCATATATATGTATGGAGTGGAGTTTGCAACTGAAAAGAAACTTTGTGTTCCCAACAAGGTAGTTGAAGGACGGCTGTCACACACACTTATCTCTCAGAACTGAGCATGTGGAGAGACGTTCGTTCATCTAGCACAAAGGGAAATGGTTGCAGGAGAAACTTTACTCTGGTTTCTCAGTCTGTTTCCTAGTGCCGGTTTGAAGTTCCTGCAGTTTTCACTGTAAAACCGAGTTGGAGCTAGTACCTCCACATATATATGTATGGAGTGGAGATTTCAAATGTAAAGAAACTTTGTGTTCCCAACAAGCTAGGTGAAGGACGGCTCTCACACACACTTTCTCTCAGAAATGAGCATGTGTAGAGACGTTCGTTCATCTAGCACAAAGGGAACGGGTTGCAGGAGAAACTTTTACTCTGGTTTCTCAGTCTGTTTCCTAGTGCCAGTTAGAAGTTCCTGCTGTTTTCACTGTAAAACCGAGTTGGAGCTAGTACCTCCCCATATATATGTATGAAGTGGAGATTGCAACTGAAAAGAAACTTTGTGCTCCCAGCAAGCTAGGTGAAGGACGGCTTTCACACACACTTATCTCTCAGAACTGAGCATGTGGAGAGACGTTCGTTCATCTAGCCCAAAGGGAACGGGTTGCAGGAGAAACTATTACTCTGGTTTCTCAGTCTGTTTCCTAGTGCCGGTTTGAAGTTCCTGCAGTTTTCACTGTAAAACCGAGTTGGAGCTAGTAACTCCACATATATATGTATGGAGTGGAGTTTGCAAATGTAAATAAACTTTGTGTTCCCAACAAGCTAGGTGAAGGACGGCTGTCACACACACATATCTCTCAGAACTGAGCATGTGGAGAGACGTTCGTTCATCTAGCACAAAGTGAACGGGTTGCAGGAGAAACTTTTACTCTGGTTTCTCAGTCTGTTTCCTATTGCCGGTTTGAAGTTCCTGCAGTTTTCACTATAAAACCGAGTTGGAGCTAGTACCTCCGCATATATATGTATGGAGTGGAGTTTGCAAGTGAAAAGAAACTTTGTGTTCCCAACAAGCTAGGTGAAGGACGGCTCTCACACACACTTATCTCTCAGAACTGAGCATGTGGAGAGACGTTCGTTCATCTAGCACAAAGGGAACGGGTTGCAGGAGAAACTTTTACTCTGGTTTCTCAGTCTTTTTCTTAGTGACGGTTTGAAGTTCCTGCAGTTTTCACTGTAAAACCGAGTTGGAGCTAGTACCTCCACATATATATGTATGGAGTGGAGTTTTCAAATGTAAAGAAACTTTGTGTTCCCAACAAGCTAGGTGAAGGACGGCTCTCACACACACTTTCTCTCAGAAATGAGCATGTGGAGAGACGTTCGTTCATCTAGCACAAAGGGAACGGGTTGCAGGAGAAACTTTTACTCTGGTTTCTCAGTCTGTTTCCTAGTGCCAGTTAGAAGTTCCTGCTGTTTTCACTGTAAAACCGAGTTGGAGCTAGTACCTCCCCATATATATGTATGAAGTGGAGATTGCAACTGAAAAGAAACTTTGTGTTCCCAGCAAGCTAGGTGAAGGACGGCTTTCACACACACTTATCTCTCAGAACTGAGCATGTGGAGAGACGTTCGTTCATCTAGCCCAAAGGGAACGGGTTGCAGGAGAAACTTTTACTCTGGTTTCTCAGTCTGTTTCCTAGTGCCGGTTTGAAGTTCCTGCAGATTTCACTGTAAAATCGAGTTGGAGCTTGTACCTCCCCATATATATGTATGGAGTGGAGTTTGCAACTGAAAAGAAACTTTGTGTTCCCAACAAGCTAGGTGAAGGACGGCTGTCACACACACATATCTCTCAGAACTGAGCATGTGGAGAGACGTTCGTTCATCTAGCACAAAGGGAACGGGTTGCAGGAGAAACTTTTACTCTGGTTTCTCAGTCTGTTTTCTATTGCCGGTTTGAAGTTCCTGCAGTTTTCACTGTAAAACCGAGTTGGAGCTAGTACCTCCCCATATATATGTATGGAGTGGAGTTTGCAAGTGAAAAGAAACTTTGTGTTCCCAACAAGCTAGGTGAAGGACGGCTCTCACACACACTTATCTCTCAGAACTGAGCATGTGGAGAGACGTTCGTTCATCTAGCACAAAGGGAACGGGTTGCAGGAGAAACTTTTACTCTGGTTTCTCAGTCTTTTTCTTAGTGACGGTTTGAAGTTCCTGCAGTTTTCACTGTAAAACCGAGTTGGAGCTATTACCTCCCCATTTATATGTATGGAGTGGAGTTTGCAACTGAAAAAAAACTTTGTGTTCCCAACAAGGTAGGTGAAGGACGGCTTTCACACACACTTATCTCTCAGAACTGAGCATGTGGAGAGACGTTCGTTCATCTAGCACAAAGGGAACGGGTTGCAGGAGAAACTTTTACTCTGGTTTCTCAGTCTGTTTCCTAGTGCCGGTTTGAATTTCCTGCAGTTTTCACTGTAAAACCGAGTTGGAGTTAGTACCTCCCCATTTATATGTAAGAAGTGTAGTTTGCAACTGAAAAGAAACTTTGTGTTCCCAACAAGATAGGTGAAGGACGGCTTTCACACACACTTATCTCGCAGAGCTGAGGATGTGGAGAGACTTTCGTTCATCTAGCACAAAGGGAACGGGTTGCAGGAGAAACTTTTACTCTGGTTTCTCAATCTGTTTCCTAGTGCCGGTTGAAGTTCCTGCAGTTTTCACAGTAAAACCGTGTTGGAGCTTGTACCTCCCCATTTATATGTATGGAGTGGAGTATCCAACTGAAAAGAAACTTTGTGTTCCCAACAAGCTAGGTGAAGGACGGCTTTCACACACACTTATCTCTCAGAACTGAGCATGTGGAGAGACGTTCGCTCATCTAGCACAAAGGGAACGGGTTGCAGGAGAAACTTTTACTCTGGTTTCTCAGTCTGTTTCGTACTGCCGGTTTGAAGTTCCTGCAGTTTTCACTGTAAAACCGATTTGGAGTTTTTACCTCCCCATATATATGAATGGAGTGGAGTTTGCAACTGAAAAGAAACTTTGTGTTCCCAACAATCTATGTGAAGGACGGCTGTCACACACACTTATCTCTCAGAACTGAGCATGTGGAGAGACGTTCGTTCATCTAGCACAAAGGGAACGGGTTGCAGGAGAAACTTTTACTCTGGTTTCTCAGTCTGTTTCCTAGTGCCGGTTTGAAGTTCCTGCAGTTTTCACTGTAAAACCGAGTTGGTGCTTGTACCTCCCCATATATATGTATGGAGTGGAGTTTGCGGGTGAAAAGAAACTTTGTGTTCCGAACAAGCTAGGTGAAGGACGGCTCTCACACACACTTATCACTCAGAACTGAGCATGTGGAGAGACGTTCGCTCATCTAGCACAAAGGGAACGGGTTGCAGGAGAAACTTTTACTCTGGTTTCTCAGTCTGTTTCCTAGTGCCAGTTAGAAGTTCCTGCTGTTTTCACTGTAAAACCGAGTTGGAGCTAGTACCTCCCCATATATATGTATGAAGTGGAGATTGCAAATGAAAAGAAACTTTGTGTTCCCAGCAAGCTAGGTGAAGGACGGCTTTCACACACACTTATCTCTCAGAACTGAGCATGTGGAGAGACGTTCGTTCATCTAGCCCAAAGGGAACGGGTTGCAGGAGAAACTTTTACTCTGGTTTCTCAGTCTGTTTCCTAGTGCCGGTTTGAAGTTCCTGCAGATTTCACTGTAAAATCGAGTTGGAGCTTGTACCTCCCCATATATATGTATGGAGTGGAGTTTGCAACTGAAAAGAAACTTTGTGTTCCCAACAAGCTAGGTGAAGGACGGCTGTCACACACACATATCTCTCAGAACTGAGCATGTGGAGAGACGTTCGTTCATCTAGCACAAAGGGAACGGGTTGCAGGAGAAACTTTTACTCTGGTTTCTCAGTCTGTTTTCTATTGCCGGTTTGAAGTTCCTGCAGTTTTCACTGTAAAACCGAGTTGGAGCTAGTACCTCCCCATATATATGTATGGAGTGGAGTTTGCAAGTGAAAAGAAACTTTGTGTTCCCAACAAGCTAGGTGAAGGACGGCTCTCACACACACTTATCTCTCAGAACTGAGCATGTGGAGAGACGTTCGTTCATCTAGCACAAAGGGAACGGGTTGCAGGAGAAACTTTTACTCTGGTTTCTCAGTCTTTTTCTTAGTGACGGTTTGAAGTTCCTGCAGTTTTCACTGTAAAACCGAGTTGGAGCTATTACCTCCCCATTTATATGTATGGAGTGGAGTTTGCAACTGAAAAAAAACTTTGTGTTCCCAACAAGGTAGGTGAAGGACGGCTTTCACACACACTTATCTCTCAGAACTGAGCATGTGGAGAGACGTTCGTTCATCTAGCACAAAGGGAACGGGTTGCAGGAGAAACTTTTACTCTGGTTTCTCAGTCTGTTTCCTAGTGCCGGTTTGAATTTCCTGCAGTTTTCACTGTAAAACCGAGTTGGAGTTAGTACCTCCCCATTTATATGTAAGAAGTGTAGTTTGCAACTGAAAAGAAACTTTGTGTTCCCAACAAGATAGGTGAAGGACGGCTTTCACACACACTTATCTCGCAGAGCTGAGGATGTGGAGAGACTTTCGTTCATCTAGCACAAAGGGAACGGGTTGCAGGAGAAACTTTTACTCTGGTTTCTCAATCTGTTTCCTAGTGCGGGTTGAAGTTCCTGCAGTTTTCACAGTAAAACCGTGTTGGAGCTTGTACCTCCCCATTTATATGTATGGAGTGGAGTATCCAACTGAAAAGAAACTTTGTGTTCCCAACAAGCTAGGTGAAGGACGGCTTTCACACACACTTATCTCTCAGAACTGAGCATGTGGAGAGACGTTCGCTCATCTAGCACAAAGGGAACGGGTTGCAGGAGAAACTTTTACTCTGGTTTCTCAGTCTGTTTCGTACTGCCGGTTTGAAGTTCCTGCAGTTTTCACTGTAAAACCGATTTGGAGTTTTTACCTCCCCATATATATGAATGGAGTGGAGTTTGCAACTGAAAAGAAACTTTGTGTTCCCAACAATCTATGTGAAGGACGGCTGTCACACACACTTATCTCTCAGAACTGAGCATGTGGAGAGACGTTCGTTCATCTAGCACAAAGGGAACGGGTTGCAGGAGAAACTTTTACTCTGGTTTCTCAGTCTGTTTCCTAGTGCCGGTTTGAAGTTCCTGCAGTTTTCACTGTAAAACCGAGTTGGTGCTTGTACCTCCCCATATATATGTATGGAGTGGAGTTTGCGGGTGAAAAGAAACTTTGTGTTCCGAACAAGCTAGGTGAAGGACGGCTCTCACACACACTTATCACTCAGAACTGAGCATGTGGAGAGACGTTCGTTCATCTAGCACAATGGGAACGGGTTGCAGGAGAGACATTTACTGTGGTTTCTAAGTCTGTTTCCTAGTGCCGGTTTGAAGTTCCTGCAGTTTTCACTGTAAAACCGAGTTGGAGCTTGTACCTCCCCATATATATGTATGGAGTGGAGTTTGCAACTGAAAAGAAACTTTGTGTTCCCAACAAGTTAGTTGAAGGACGGCTGTCACACACACTTTTCTCTCAGAACTGAGCATGTGGAGAGACGTTCGTTCATCTAGCACAAAGGGAAAGGGTTGCAGGGGAAACTTTACTCTGGTTTCTCAGTCTGTTTCCTAGTGCCGGTTTGAAGTTCCTGCAGTTTTCACTGTAAAACCGAGTTGGAGCTAGTACCTCCACATATATATGTATGGAGTGGAGTTTGCAAATGTAAAGAAACTTTGTGTTCCCAACAAGCTAGGTGAAGGACGGCTCTCACACACACTTTCTCTCAGAAATGAGCATGTGGAGAGACGTTCATTCATCTAGCACAAAGGGAACGGGTTGCAGGAGTAATTTTACTCTGGTTTCTCAGTCTGTTTCCTAGTGCCGGTTAGAAGTTCCTGCTGTTTTCACTGTAAAACCGTGTTGGAGCTAGTACCTCCCCATATATATGTATGAAGTGGAGTTTGCAACTGAAAAGAAACTTTGTGTTCCCAAAAAGCTAGGTGAAGGACGGCTTTCACACACACTTATCTCTCAGAACTGAGCATGTGGAGAGACGTTCGTTCATCTAGCACAAAGGGTACGGGTTGCAGGAGAAACTTTTACTCTGGTTTCTGAGTCTGTTTCCTAGTGCCGGTTTGAAGTTCCTGCAGTTTTCACTGAAAAACCGAGTTGGAGCTAGTACCTCCCCATATATATATGGAGTGGAGTTTGCAACTGAAAAGAAACTTTGTGTTCCCAACAAGTTAGGTGAAGTACGGCTTTCACACACACTTATCTCTCAGAACTGTGCATGTGGAGAGACGTTCGTTCATCTAGCACAAAGGGAACGGGTTGCAGGAGAAACTTTTACTCTGGTTTCTCAGTCTGTTTCCTAGGGCCGTTTTGAAGTTCCTGCAGTTTTCACTGTAAAACCAAGTTGGAGCTAGTACCTCCCCATATATATGTATGGAGTGGGGTTTGCAACTGAAAAGAAACTTTGTGTTCCCTACAAGCTAGTTGAAGTACGGCTCTCACACACACTTATCTCTCAGAACTGAGCATGTGGAGAGACGTTCGTTCATCTAGCACAAAGGGAACGGGTTGCAGGAGAAACTTTTACTCTGGTTTCTCAGTCTGTTTCCTAGGGCCGTTTTGAAGTTTCTGCAGTTTTCACTGTAAAACCGAGTTGGAGCTTGTACCTCCCCATATATATGTATTGAGTGGATTCTGCAACTGAAATGAAACTTTATGTTCCAAACAAGCTAGGTGAAGGACGGCTTTCACACACACTTATCTCTCAGAACTGAGCATGTGGAGAGACGTTCGTTCATCTAGCCCAAAGGGAACGGGTTGCAGGAGAAACTTTTACTCTGGTTTCTCAGTCTGTTTCCTAGTGCCGGTTTGAAGTTCCTGCAGTTTTCACTGTAAAACCGAGTTGGAGCTAGTACCTCCCCATATATATGTATGGAGTGGAGTTTGCAAATGAAAAGAAACTTTGTGTTCCCAACAAGCTAAATATAGGACGGCTCTCAAACACACTTATCTCTCAGAACTGAGCATGTGGAGAGACGTTCGCTCATCTAGCACATAGGGAACGGGTTTCAGGTGAAATTTTTACTCTGGTTTCTCAGTCTGTTTCCTAGTGCCAGTTTTAAGTTCCTGCAGTATTCACTGTAAAACCGAGTTGGATTTAGTACCTCCCCATATATATGTATGGAGTGCAGTTTGCAACTGAAAAGAAACTTTGTGTTCCCAACAAGATAGGTGAAAGACGGCTTTCACACACACTTATCTCTCAGAACTGAGCATGTGGAGAGACGTTCGTTCATCTAGCACAAAGGGAACGGGTTGCAGGAGAAACTTTTACTCCGGTTTCTCAGTCTGTTTCCTAGTGCCGGTTTGAAGATCCTGCAGTTTTCACTGTAAAACCGAGTTGGAGCTAGTACCTCCCCATATAAATGTATGGAGTGTAGTTTGCAACTGAAAAGAAACTTTGTGTTCCCAACAAGCTAATTGAAGGACGGCTTTCACACACACTTATCTCTCAGAACTGAGGATTTGGAGAGACTTTCGTTCATCTAGCACAAAGGGAACGGTTTGCAGGAGAAACTTTTTCTCTGGTTTCTCAGTCTGTTTCCTAGTGCCGGTTTGAAGTTCCTGCATTTTTCACTGTAAAACCGAGTTGGAGCTAGTACCTCCCCATATATATTTACGGAGTGGAGTTTGCAAATGTAAAGAAACTTTGTGTTCCCAACAAGCTAGGTGAAGGACGGCTCTCACACACACTTATCTCTCAGAACTGAGAATGTGGAGAGACGTTCGCTCATCTAGCACAAAGGGAACGGGTTGCAGGAGAAACTTTTACCCTGGTTTCTCAGTCTGTTTCCTAGTGCCGGTTTGAAGTCCTGCAGTTTTCACTGTAAAACCGAGTTGGAGCTAGTACCTCCCCATTTATATGTATGGAGTGGAGTTTCCAACTGAAAAGAAACTTTGTGTTCCCAACAAGCTAGGTGACGGACGGCTTTCACACTCACTTATCTCTCAGAACTGAGCATGTGGAGAGACGTTCGCTCATCTAGCACAAAGGGAACTGTTTGCAGGAGAATCTTTTACTCTGTTTTCTCAGTGTGTTTTCTAGTGCCGGTTTGAAGTTCCTGCAGTTTTCACTGTAAAACCGAGTTGGAGCTAGTACCTCCCCATATATATGTATGGAGTGGAGTTTGCAAATGTAAAGAAACTTTGTGTTCCCAACAAGCTAGTTGAAGGACGCCTCTCACACACACTTATCTCTCAGAATTGAGCATGTGGAGAGACGTTCGTTCATCTAGCACAAAGGGAACGGTTTGCAGGAGAAACTTTTACTCTGGGTTCTCAGTCTGTTTCCTAGTGCCGGGTTGAAGTTCCTGCAATTTTCACTGTAAAACCGAGTTGGAGCTAGTACCTCCCCATATATATTTATGGAGTGGAGTTTGCAACAGTAAAGAAATTTTGTGTTCCCAACAAACTAGTTGAAGGACGGCTTTCACACACACTTATCTCTCAGAACTGAGCATGTGGAGAGACGTTCCCTCATCTAGCAGAAAGGGAACGGGTTGCAGGAGAAACTTTTACTCTGGTTTCTCAGTCTGTTTCCTAGTGCCGGTTTGAAGTCCTGCAGTTTTCACTGTAAAACCGAGTTGGAGCTAGTACCTCCCAATTAATATGTATGGAGTGGAGTTTCCAACTGAATAGAAACTTTGTGTTCCCAACAATCTAGGAGAAGGACGGCTTTCACACACACTTATCTCTCAGAACTGAGCTTGTGAAGAGAAATTCGTTCATCTAGCCCAAAGGGAACGGGTTGCAGGAGAAATTTTTACTCTGGTTTCTCAGTCTGTTTCCTAGTGCCGGTTTGAAGTTCCTGCAGTTTTCACTGTAAAACCGAGTTGGAGCTAGAACCTCCCCATATAAATGTATGGAGTATAGTTTGCAACTGAAAAGAAAGTTTGTGTTCCCAACAAGCTAGGTGAAGGACGGCTTTCACACACTCTTATCTCTCAGAACTGAGCATGTGGAGAGATGTTCGTTCATCTAGCACAAAGGGAACGGTTTGCAGGAGAAACTTTTACTCTGGGTTCTCAGTCTGTTTCCTAGTGCCGGTTTGAATTTCCTGCAGATTTCACTGTAAAACCGAGTTGGAGCTAGTACCTCCCCATATATATTTATGGAGTGGAGTTTGCAACAGAAAAGAAACTTTGTGTTCCCAACAAGCTAAGTGAAGGACGGCTTTCACACACACTTATCTCTCAGAACTGAGCATGTGGAGAGACGTTCGCTCATCTAGCACAAAGGGAACGGGTTTCAGGGGAAACTTTTACTCTGGGTTCTCAGTCTGTTTCCTAGTGCCGGTTTGAAGTACCTGCAGATTTCACTGTAAAACCGACTTGGAGCTAGTACCTCCCCATATATATGTATGGAGTGGAGTTTGCAACTGAAATGAAACTTTGTGTTCCCAACAAGCTAGGTGAAGGACGGCTCTCACACAGACATATCTCTCAGAACTGAGCATGTGGAGAGACGTTCGTTCATCTAGCACAAAGGGAACGGGTTGCAGGAGAAATTTTTCTCTGGTTTCTCAGTCTGTTTCCTAGTGCCGGTTTGAAGTTCCTGCAGTTTTCACTGTAAAACCGAGTTGGAGCTTGTACCTCCCCATATAAATGTATGGAGTGTAGTTTGCAACTGAAAAGAAACTTTGTGTTCCCAACAAGGTAGGTGAAGGACGGCTTTCACACACATTTATCTCTCAGAACTGAGCATGTGGAGAGACGTTCGCTCATCTAGCACAAAGGGAACGGGTTTCAGGAGAAACTTTTACTCTGGTTTCTCAGCCTGTTTCCTAGTGCCGGTTTGAAGTTCCTGCAGTTTTCACTGTAAAACCGAGTTGGAGCTAGTACCTCCCCTTATATATGTATGGAGTGGAGTTTGCAACTGAAAAGAAACTTTGTGTTCCCAACAAGCTAGGTGAAGGACGGCTCTCAAACCCACTAATCTCTCAGAACTGAGCATGTGGAGATACGTTCGTTCATCTAGCACAAAGGGAAAGGGTTGCAGGAGAAATTTTTACTCTGGTTTCTCAGTCTGTTTCCTAGTGCCGGTTTGAAGTTCCTGCAGTTTTCACTGTAAAACCGAGTTGGAGCTAGTACCTCCCCATATAAATATATGGAGTGTAGTTTGCAACTGAAAAGATACTTTGTGTTCCCAACAAGCTAGGTGAAGGACGTCTTTCACACACACTTATCTCTCAGATCTGAGCATGTGGAGAGATGTTCGTTCATCTAGCACAAAGGGAACGGTTTGCAGGAGAAACATTTACTCTGGGTTCTCAGTCTGTTTCCTAGTGCCAGTTTGAAGTTCCTGCAGTTTTCACTGTAAAACCGAGTTGGAGCTAGTACCTCCCCATTTATAATTATGGAGTGGAGGTTCCTACTGAAAAGAAACTTTGTGTTCCCAACAAGCTAGGTGAAGGACGGCTCTCACACAGACTTATCTCTCAGAATTGAGCATGTGGAGAGACGTTCGTTCATCTAGCACAAAGGGAACGGGTTGCAGGAGAAACTTTTACTCTGGTTTCTCAGTCTGTTTCCTAGTACCGGTTTGAAGTTCCTGCAGTTTTCACTGTAAAAGCGAGTTGGAGCTAGTACATCCCCATATATATGTATGGAGTGGAGTTTGCAAATGAAAAGAAACTTTGTGTTCCCAACAAGCTAGGTGAAGGACGGCTTTCACACACACTTATCTCTCAGAACTGAGCATGTGGACAGACGTTCGTTCATCTAGCACAAAGGGAAGGGGTTGCAGGAGAAACTTTTACTCTGGTTTCTCAGTCTGTTTCCTAGTGCCGGTTTGAAGTTCCTGCAGTTTTCACTGTAAAACCGAGTTAGAGTTAGTACCGCCCCATATATATGTATTAAGTGGAGTTTGCAACTGAAAAGAAACTTTGTGTTTTCAACAAGCTAGGTGAAGGACGGCTTTCACACACACTTATCTCTCAGAACTGAGCATGTGGAGAGACGTTCGCTCATCTAGCACAAAAGGAACGGGTTGCAGGAGAAACTTTTACTCTGGTTTCTCAGTATTTTTCCTATTGCCGGTTTGAAGATCCTGCAGTTTTCACTGTAAAACCGAGTTGGAGCTAGTACCTCCCCATATATATGTATGGAGTGGAGTTTGCAACTGAAAAGAAACTTTGTGTTCCCAACAAGCTAGGTGAAGGACGGCATTCACACACACTTATCTCTCAGAACTGAGCATGTGGAGAGACTTTCGCTCATCTAGCACAAAGGGAACGGGTTGCAGGAGAAACTTTTACTCTGGTTTCTCAGTCTGTTTCCTAGTGCCGGTTAGAAGTTCCTGCTCTTTTCACTGTAAAACCGAGTTGGAGCTAGTACCTCCCCATATATATGTATGGAGTGGAGTTTGCAACTGAAATGAAACTTTGTGTTTCCAACAAGCTAGGTGAAGGACGGCTCTCACACAGACATATCTCTCAGAACTGAGCATGTGGAGAGACGTTCGTTCATCTAGAACAAAGGGAACGGGTTGCAGGAGAAACTTTTTCTCTGGTTTCTCAGTCTGTTTCCTAGTGCCGGTTTGAAGTTCCTGCAGTTTTCACTGTAAAACCGAGTTGGAGCTTGTACCTCCCCATATAAATGTATGGAGTGTAGTTTGCAACTGAAAAGAAACTTTGTGTTCCCGACAAGGTAGGTGAAGGACGGCTTTCACACACATTTATCTCTCAGAACTGAGCATGTGGAGAGACGTTCGCTCATCTAGCACAAAGGGAACGGGTTTCAGGAGAAACTTTTACTCTGGTTTCTCAGTCTGTTTCCTATTGCCGGTTTGAAGATCCTGCAGTTTTCACTGTAAAACCGAGTTGGAGCTAGTACCTCCCCATATATATGTATGGAGTGGAGTTTGCAACTGAAAAGGAACTTTGTGTTCCCAACAAGCTAGGTGAAGGACGGCTCTCACACCCACTAATCTCTCAGAACTGAGCATGTTGAGAGACGTTCGTTCATCTAGCACAAAGGGAAAGGGTTGCAGGAGAAACTTTTACTCTGGTTTCTCAGTCTGTTTCCTAGTGCCAGTTTGAAGTTCCTGCAGTTTTCACTGTAAAACCGAGTTGGAGCTAGTACCTCCCCATTTATATGTATGGAGTGGAGGTTCCTACTGAAAAGAAACTTTGTGTTCCCAACAAGCTAGGTGACGGACGGCTTTCACACTCACTTATCTCTCAGAACTGAGCATGTGGAGAGACGTTCGTTCATCTAGCACAAAGGGAAATATTTGCAGGAGAAACTTTTACTCTGTTTTCTCAGTGTGTTTTCTAGTGCCGGTTTGAAGTTCCTGCAGTTTTCACTGTAAAACCGAGTTGGAGTTAGTACCTCCCCATATATATGTATGGAGTTGAGTTTGCAAATGTAAAGAAACTTTGTGTTCCCAACAAGCTAGGTGAAGGACGGCTCTCACACAGACTTATCTCTCAGAATTGAGCATGTGGAGAGACGTTCGTTCATGTAGCACAAAGGGAACGGGTTGCAGGAGAAACTTTTACTCTGGTTTCTCAGTCTGTTTCCTAGTACCGGTTTGAAGTTCCTGCAGTTTTCACTGTAAAACCGAGTTGGAGCTAGTACCTCCCCATATATATGTATGGAGTGGAGTTTGCAAATGAAAAGAAACTTTGTGTTCCCAACAAGCTAGATGAAGGACGGCTCTCAATCACACTTATCTCTCAGAACTGAGCATGTGGAGAGACGTTCGTTCATCTAGCACAAAGGGAAGGGGTTGCAGGATAAACTTTTACTCTGGTTTCTCAGTCTGTTTCCTAGTGCCGGTTTGAAGTTCCTGCAGTTTTCACTGTAAAACCGAGTTGGAGCTAGTACCTCCCCTTATATATGTATGGAGTGGAGTTTGCAACTGAAAAGAAACTTTGTGTTCCCAACAAGCTAGGTGAAGGACGGCTCTCAAACCCACTAATCTCTCAGAACTGAGCATGTGGAGATACGTTCGTTCATCTAGCACAAAGGGAAAGGGTTGCAGGAGAAATTTTTACTCTGGTTTCTCAGTCTGTTTCCTAGTGCCGGTTTGAAGTTCCTGCAGTTTTCACTGTAAAACCGAGTTGGAGCTAGTACCTCCCCATATAAATATATGGAGTGTAGTTTGCAACTGAAAAGATACTTTGTGTTCCCAACAAGCTAGGTGAAGGACGTCTTTCACACACACTTATCTCTCAGATCTGAGCATGTGGAGAGATGTTCGTTCATCTAGCACAAAGGGAACGGTTTGCAGGAGAAACATTTACTCTGGGTTCTCAGTCTGTTTCCTAGTGCCAGTTTGAAGTTCCTGCAGTTTTCACTGTAAAACCGAGTTGGAGCTAGTACCTCCCCATTTATAATTATGGAGTGGAGGTTCCTACTGAAAAGAAACTTTGTGTTCCCAACAAGCTAGGTGAAGGACGGCTCTCACACAGACTTATCTCTCAGAATTGAGCATGTGGAGAGACGTTCGTTCATCTAGCACAAAGGGAACGGGTTGCAGGAGAAACTTTTACTCTGGTTTCTCAGTCTGTTTCCTAGTACCGGTTTGAAGTTCCTGCAGTTTTCACTGTAAAAGCGAGTTGGAGCTAGTACATCCCCATATATATGTATGGAGTGGAGTTTGCAAATGAAAAGAAACTTTGTGTTCCCAACAAGCTAGGTGAAGGACGGCTTTCACACACACTTATCTCTCAGAACTGAGCATGTGGACAGACGTTCGTTCATCTAGCACAAAGGGAAGGGGTTGCAGGAGAAACTTTTACCCTGGTTTCTCAGTCTGTTTCCTAGTGCCGGTTTGAAGTTCCTGCAGTTTTCACTGTAAAACCGAGTTAGAGTTAGTACCGCCCCATATATATGTATTAAGTGGAGTTTGCAACTGAAAAGAAACTTTGTGTTTTCAACAAGCTAGGTGAAGGACGGCTTTCACACACACTTATCTCTCAGAACTGAGCATGTGGAGAGACGTTCGCTCATCTAGCACAAAAGGAACGGGTTGCAGGAGAAACTTTTACTCTGGTTTCTCAGTATTTTTCCTATTGCCGGTTTGAAGATCCTGCAGTTTTCACTGTAAAACCGAGTTGGAGCTAGTACCTCCCCATATATATGTATGGAGTGGAGTTTGCAACTGAAAAGAAACTTTGTGTTCCCAACAAGCTAGGTGAAGGACGGCATTCACACACACTTATCTCTCAGAACTGAGCATGTGGAGAGACTTTCGCTCATCTAGCACAAAGGGAACGGGTTGCAGGAGAAACTTTTACTCTGGTTTCTCAGTCTGTTTCCTAGTGCCGGTTAGAAGTTCCTGCTCTTTTCACTGTAAAACCGAGTTGGAGCTAGTACCTCCCCATATATATGTATGGAGTGGAGTTTGCAACTGAAATGAAACTTTGTGTTTCCAACAAGCTAGGTGAAGGACGGCTCTCACACAGACATATCTCTCAGAACTGAGCATGTGGAGAGACGTTCGTTCATCTAGAACAAAGGGAACGGGTTGCAGGAGAAACTTTTTCTCTGGTTTCTCAGTCTGTTTCCTAGTGCCGGTTTGAAGTTCCTGCAGTTTTCACTGTAAAACCGAGTTGGAGCTTGTACCTCCCCATATAAATGTATGGAGTGTAGTTTGCAACTGAAAAGAAACTTTGTGTTCCCGACAAGGTAGGTGAAGGACGGCTTTCACACACATTTATCTCTCAGAACTGAGCATGTGGAGAGACGTTCGCTCATCTAGCACAAAGGGAACGGGTTTCAGGAGAAACTTTTACTCTGGTTTCTCAGTCTGTTTCCTATTGCCGGTTTGAAGATCCTGCAGTTTTCACTGTAAAACCGAGTTGGAGCTAGTACCTCCCCATATATATGTATGGAGTGGAGTTTGCAACTGAAAAGGAACTTTGTGTTCCCAACAAGCTAGGTGAAGGACGGCTCTCACACCCACTAATCTCTCAGAACTGAGCATGTTGAGAGACGTTCGTTCATCTAGCACAAAGGGAAAGGGTTGCAGGAGAAACTTTTACTCTGGTTTCTCAGTCTGTTTCCTAGTGCCAGTTTGAAGTTCCTGCAGTTTTCACTGTAAAACCGAGTTGGAGCTAGTACCTCCCCATTTATATGTATGGAGTGGAGGTTCCTACTGAAAAGAAACTTTGTGTTCCCAACAAGCTAGGTGACGGACGGCTTTCACACTCACTTATCTCTCAGAACTGAGCATGTGGAGAGACGTTCGTTCATCTAGCACAAAGGGAAATATTTGCAGGAGAAACTTTTACTCTGTTTTCTCAGTGTGTTTTCTAGTGCCGGTTTGAAGTTCCTGCAGTTTTCACTGTAAAACCGAGTTGGAGTTAGTACCTCCCCATATATATGTATGGAGTTGAGTTTGCAAATGTAAAGAAACTTTGTGTTCCCAACAAGCTAGGTGAAGGACGGCTCTCACACAGACTTATCTCTCAGAATTGAGCATGTGGAGAGACGTTCGTTCATGTAGCACAAAGGGAACGGGTTGCAGGAGAAACTTTTACTCTGGTTTCTCAGTCTGTTTCCTAGTACCGGTTTGAAGTTCCTGCAGTTTTCACTGTAAAACCGAGTTGGAGCTAGTACCTCCCCATATATATGTATGGAGTGGAGTTTGCAAATGAAAAGAAACTTTGTGTTCCCAACAAGCTAGATGAAGGACGGCTCTCAATCACACTTATCTCTCAGAACTGAGCATGTGGAGAGACGTTCGTTCATCTAGCACAAAGGGAAGGGGTTGCAGGATAAACTTTTACTCTGGTTTCTCAGTCTGTTTCCTAGTGCCGGTTTGAAGTTCCTGCAGTTTTCACTGTAAAACCGAGTTAGAGTTAGTACCGCCCCATATATATGTATTAAGTGGAGTTTGCAACTGAAAAGAAAGTTTGTGTTCCCAACATGCTAGGTGAAGGACGGCTTTCACACACACTTATCTCTCAGAACTGAGCATGTGGAGAGACGTTCGCTCATTTAGCACAAAAGGAACGGGTTTCAGGAGAAACTTTTACTCTGGTTTCTCAGTCTGTTTCCTATTGCCGGTTTGAAGATCCTGCAGTTTTCACTGTAAAACCGAGTTGGAGCTAGTACCTCCCCATATATATTTATGGAGTGGAGTTTGCAACTGAAAAGAAACTTTGTGTTCCCAACAAGCTATTTGAAGGACGCCTTTCACACACACTTATCTCTCAGAACTGAGCATGTGGAGAGACGTTCGCTCATCTAGCACAAAGGGAACGGGTTGCAGGAGAAACTTTTACTCTGATTTCTCAGTCTGTTTCCTATTGCCGGTTTGAAGATCCTGCAGTTTTCACTGTAAAACCGAGTTGGTGCTTGTACCTACCCATATATATGTATGGAGTGGAGTTTGCAACTGAAAAGAAACTTTGTGTTCCCAACAAGCTATTTGAAGGACGCCTTTCACACACACATATCTCTCAGAACTGAGCATGTGGAGAGACGTTCGCTCATCTAGCACAAAGGGAACGGGTTGCAGGAGAAACTTTTACTCTGGTTTCTCAGTCTGTTTCCTAGTGCCGGTTTGAAGTCCTGCAGTTTTCACTGTAAAACCGAGTTGGAGCTAGTACCTCTCAATTAATATGTATGGAGTGGAGTTTCCAACTGAAAAGAAACTTTGTGTTCCCAACAAGCTAGGAGAAGGACGGCTTTCACACTCACTTATCTCTGAGAACATAGCATGTGGAGAGAAGTTCGTTCATCTAGCACAAAGGGAACTGGTTGCAGGAGAAACTTTTACTCTGGATTCTCAGTGTGTTTTCTAGTGCCCGTTTGAAGTTCCTGCAGTTTTCACTGTAAAACCGATTTGGAGCTAGTACCTCCCCATTTATATGTATGGAGTGGATTTTGCAACTGAAATGAAACTTTGTGTTCCCAACAAGCTAGGTGAAGGACGGCTTTCACACACACTTATCTCTCAGAACTGAGCATGTGGATAGACGTTCGTTTATCTAGCACATAGGGAACGGGTTGCAGGAGAAACTTTTACTCTGTTTTCTCAGTCTGTTTCCTAGTGCCGGTTTGAAGTTCCTGCAGTTTTCACTGTAAAACCGAGTTGGAGCTAGTACCTCCCCATATATATTTATGGAGTGGAGTTTGCAACAGAAAAGAAACTTTGTGTTCCCAACAAGCTATTTGAAGGACGCCTTTCACACACACTTTTCTCTCAGAACTGAGCATGTGGAGAGACGTTCGCTCATCTAGCACAAAGGGAACGGGTTGCAGGAGAAACTTTTACTCTGATTTCTCAGTCTGTTTCCTATTGCCGGTTTGAAGATCCTGCAGTTTTCACTGTAAAACCTAGTTGGAGCTTGTACCTCCCCATATATATGTATGGAGTGGAGTTTGCAACTGAAAAGAAACTTTGTGTTCCCAACAAGCTAGGTGAAGGACGGCTCTCACACACACTTATCTCTCAGAACTGAGCATGTGGAGAGACTTTCGCTCATCTAGCACAAAGGGAACGGGTTGCAGGAGAAACTTTTACTCTGGTTTCTCAGTCTGTTTCCTAGTGCCGGTTTGAAGTTCCTGCAGTTTTCACTGTAAAACCGAGTTGGAGCTAGTACCTCCCCATATATATTTATTGAGTGGAGTTTGCAACAGAAAAGAAACTTTGTGTTCCCAACATGCTATTTGAAGGACGCCTTTCACACACACTTATCTCTCAGAACTGAGCATGTGGAGAGACGTTCGCTCATCTAGCACAAAGGGAACGGGTTGCAGGAGAAACTTTTACTCTGGTTTCTCAGTCTGTTTCCTAGTGCCGGTTTGAAGTCCTGCAGTTTTCACTGTAAAACCGAGTTGGAGCTAGTACCTCTCAATTAATATGTATGGAGTGGAGTTTCCAACTGAAAAGAAACTTTGTGTTCCCAACAAGCTAGGAGAAGGACTGCTTTCACACTCACTTATCTCTCAGAACATAGCATGTGGAGAGAAGTTCGTTCATCTAGCACAAAGGGAACTGGTTGCAGGAGAAACTTTTACTCTGGTTTCTCAGTGTGTTTTCTAGTGCCCGTTTGAAGTTCCTGCAGTTTTCACTGTAAAACCGAGTTGGAGCTAGTACTTCCCCATATATATGTATGGAGTGGAGTTTGCAAATGTAAAGAAACTTTATTTTCCCAACAAGCTAGGTGAAGGACGGCTTTCACACACTCTTATCTCTCAGAATTGAGCATGTGGAGAGACGTTCGTTCATCTAGCACAAAGGGAACGGGTTGCAGGAGAAACTTTAACTCTGGTTTCTCAGTCTGTTTCCTAGTACGGGTTTGAAGTTCCTGCAGATTCCACTGTAAAACCGAGTTGGAGCTATTACCTCCCCTTATATATATATGGAGTGGAGTTTGCAACTGAAAAGAATTTTTGTGTTCCCAACAAGCTAGTTGAAGGACGGCGTTCGCACACACTTATCTCTCAGAACTGAGCATGTGGAGAGAAATTCGTTCATCTAGCACAAAGGGAACGGGTTGCAGGAGAAACTTTTACTCTGGTTTCTCAGTCTGTTTCCTAGTGCCGGTTTGAAGTCCTGCAGTTTTCACTGTAAAACCGAGTTGGAGCTAGTACCTCCCCATTTATATGTATGGAGTGGAGTTTCCAACTGAAAAGAAACTTTGTGTTCCCAACAAACTAGGTGAAGGACGGCTTTTACACTCACTTATCTCTCAGAACTGAGCATGTGGAGAGACGTTCGCTCATCTAGCACAAAGGGAACTGGTTGCAGGAGAAACTTTTACTCTGGTTTCTCAGTGTGTTTTCTAGTGCCGTTTTGAAGCTCCTGCAGTTTTCACTGTAAAACCGAGTTGGAGCTAGTACCTCCCCATATATATGTATGGAGTGGAGTTTGCAACTGAAAAGAAACTTTGTGTTCCCAGCAAGCTAGGTGAAGGACGGCTTTCACACACACTTATCTCTCAGAACTGAGGATGTGGAGAGATTTTCGTTCATCTAGCTCAAAGGGAACGGGTTGCAGGAGAAACTTTTACTCTGGTTTCTCAGTCTGTTTCCTAGTGCCGGTTTGAAGTTCCTGCAGTTTTCACTGTAAAACCGAGTTGGAGCTAGTACCTCCCCATATATATGTATGGAGTGGAGTTTGCAAATGTAAAGAAACTTTGTGTTCCCAACAAGCTAGGTGAAGGACGGCTCTCACACACAATTATCTCACAGAATTGAGCATGTGGAGAGACGTTCGTTCATCTAGCACAAAGGGAACGGGTTGCAGGAGAAACTTTTACTCTGGTTTCTCAGTCTGTTTCCTAGTACCGGTTTGAAGTTCCTGCAGTTTTCACTGTAAAACCGAGTAGGAGCTAGTACCTCCCCATATATATGTATGGATTGTTGTTTGCAACTGAAAAGAAACTTTGTGTTCCCAACAAGCTAGGTGAAGTACGGCTCTCAAACACACTTATCTCTCAGAACTGAGCATGTGGAGAGACGTTCGTTCATCTAGCACAAAGGGAACGGGTTGCAGGAGAAATTTTACTCTGGTTTCTCAGTCTGTTTCCTAGTGCCGGTTTGAAGTTCCTGCAGTTTTCACTGTAAAATCCAGTTGGAGTTGGTACCTCCCCATATAAATGTATGGTGTGGACTTTGCAACTGAAAAGAAACTGTGTGTTCCCAACAAGCTAGGTGAAGGACGGCTCTCACACACACTTAACTCTCAGAACTGAGCATGTGGAGAGACGTTCGCTCATCTAGCACAAAGGGAACGGGTTGCAGGAGAAACTTTTACTCTGGTTTCTCAGTCTGTTTCCTAGTGCCGGTTTGAAGTCCTGCAGTTTTCACTGTAAAACCGAGTTGGAGCTAGTACCTCTCAATTAATATGTATGGAGTGGAGTTTCCAACTGAAAAGAAACTTTGTGTTCCCAACAAGCTAGGAGAAGGACTGCTTTCACACTCACTTATCTCTCAGAATATAGCATGTGGAGAGAAGTTCGTTCATCTAGCACAAAGGGAACTGGTTGCAGGAGAAACTTTTACTCTGGTTTCTCAGTGTGTTTTCTAGTGCCCGTTTGAAGTTCCTGCAGTTTTCACTGTAAAACCGAGTTGGAGCTAGTACTTCCCCATATATATGTATGGAGTGGAGTTTGCAAATGTAAAGAAACTTTATTTTCCCAACAAGCTAGGTGAAGGACGGCATTCACACACTCTTATCTCTCAGAATTGAGCATGTGGAGAGACGTTCGTTCATCTAGCTCAAAGGGAACGGGTTGCAGGAGAAACTTTAACTCTGGTTTCTCAGTCTGTTTCCTAGTACGGGTTTGAAGTTCCTGCAGTTTCCACTGTAAAACCGAGTTGGAGCTATTACCTCCCCTTATATATATATGGAGTGGAGTTTGCAACTGAAAAGAATTTTTGTGTTCCCAACAAGCTAGTTGAAGGACGGCGTTCACACACACTTATCTCTCAGAACTGAGCATGTGGAGAGAAATTCGTTCATCTAGCACAAAGGGAACGGGTTGCAGGGGAAACTTTTACTCTGGTTTCTCAGTCTGTTTCCTAGTGCCGGTTTGAAGTCCTGCAGTTTTCACCGTAAAACCGAGTTGGAGCTAGTACCTCCCCATTTATATGTATGGAGTGGAGTTTCCAACTGAAAAGAAACTTTGTGTTCCCAACAAACTAGGTGAAGGACGGCTTTCACACTCACTTATCTCTTTGAACTGAGCATGTGGAGAGACGTTCGTTCATCTAGCACAAAGGGAACTGGTTGCAGGAGAAACTTTTACTCTGGATTCTCAGTGTGTTTTCTAGTGCCGGTTTGAAGCTCCTGCAGTTTTCACTGTAAAACCGAGTTGGAGCTAGTACCTCCCCATATATATGTATGGAGTGGAGTTTGCAACTGAAAAGAAACTTTGTGTTCCCAGCAAGCTAGGTGAAGGACGGCTTTCACACACACATATCTCTCAGAACTGAGGATGTGGAGAGATTTTCGTTCATCTAGCTCAAAGGGAACGGGTTCCAGGAGAAACTTTTACTCTGGTTTCTCAGTCTCTTTCTTAGTGCCGGTTTGAAGTTCCTGCAGTTTTCACTGTAAAACCGAGTTGGAGCTAGTACCTCCCCATATATATGTATGGAGTGGAGTTTGCAAATGTAAAGAAACTTTGTGTTCCCAACAAGCTAGGTGAAGGACGGCTCTCACACACAATTATCTCACAGAATTGAGCATGTGGAGAGACGTTCGTTCATCTAGCACAAAGGGAACGGGATGCAGGAGAAACTTTTACTCTGGTTTCTCAGTCTGTTTCCTAGTACCGGTTTGAAGTTCCTGCAGTTTTCACTGTAAAACCGAGTTGGAGCTAGTACCTCCCCATATATATGTATGGATTGTTGTTTGCAACTGAAAAGAAACTTTGTGTTCCCAACAAGCTAGGTGAAGTACGGCTCTCAAACACACTTATCTCTCAGAACTGAGCATGTGGAGAGACGTTCGTTCATCTAGCACAAAGGGAACGGGTTGCAGGAGAAACTTTTACTCTGGTTTCTCAGTCTGTTTCCTAGTGCCGGTTTGAAATTCCTGCAGTTTTCACTGTAAAACCGAGTTGGAGTTAGTACCTCCCCATATATATGTATGAAGTGGAGTTTGCAACTGAAAAGAAACTTTGTGTTCCCAACAAGCTAGGTGAAGGACGGCTTTCACACACACTTATCTCTCAGAACTGAGGATGTGGAGAGACTTTCGTTCATCTAGCACAAAGGAACGTGTTGCAGGAGAAACTTTTACTCTGGTTTCTCAGTCTGTTTCCTAGTGCCGGTTTGAAGTTCCTGCAGTTTTCACTGTAAAACCGAGTTGGAGCTAGTACCTCCCCATATATATGTATGGAGTGGAGTTTGCAAATGTAAAGAAACTTTGTGTTCCCAACAAGCTAGGTGAAGGACGGCTTTCACACACACTTATCTCTCAGAACTGAGGATGTGGAGAGACTTTCGTTCATCTAGCACAAAGGGAACGTGTTGCAGGAGAAACTTTTACTCTGGTTTCTCAGTCTGTTTCCTAGTGCCGGTTTGAAGTTCCTGCAGTTTTCACTGTAAAACCGAGATGGAGCTAGTACCTCCCCATATATATGTATGGAGTGGAGATTGCAAATGTAAAGAAACTTTGTGTTCCCAACAAGCTAGGTGAAGGACGGCTCTCACACACAATTGTCTCTCAGAATTGAGCATGTGGAGAGACGTTCGTTCATCTAGCACAAAGGGAACGGTTTGCAGGAGAAACTTTTACTCTGGTTTCTCAGTCTGTTTCCTAGTACCGGTTTGAAGTTCCTGCAGTTTTCACTGTAAAACCGAGTTGGAGCTAGTACCTCCCCATATATATGTATGGAGTGGAGTTAGCAACTGAAAAGAAACTTTGTGTTCCCAACAAGCTAGGTGAAGGACAGCTCTCAAACACACTTATCACTCAGAACTGAGCATGTGGAGAGACGTTCGCTCATCTAGCACAAAGGGAACGGGTTTCAGGAGAAACTTTTTCTCTGGTTTCTGAGTCTGTTTCCTAGTGCCAGTTTGAAGTTCCTGCAGTTTTCACTGTAAAACCGAGTTGGAGCTAGTACCTCCCCATATAAATGTATGGAGTGTAGTTTGCAACTGAAAAGAAACTTTGTGTTCCCAACAAGCTAGGTGAAGGACGGCTTTCACACTCACTTATCTCTCAGAACTGAGCATGTGGAGAGACGTTCGTTCATCTAGCACAAAGGGAACTGGTTGCAGGAGAAACTTTTATTCTGGTTTCTCAGTGTGTTTTCTAGTGCCTGTTTGAAGTTCCTGCAGTTTTCACTGTAAAACCGAGTTGGAGCTAGTACCTCCCCATATATATGTATGGAGTGGAGTTTGCAACTGAAAAGAAACTTTGTGTTCCCAACAAGCTAGGTGAAGGACGGCTTTCACACACACTTATCTCTCAGAACTGAGGATGTGGAGATAATTTCGTTCATCTAGCAAAAAGGGAACGTGTTGCAGGAGAAACTTTACTCTGGTTTCTCAGTCTGTTTCCTTGTGCCGGTTTGAAGTTCCTGCAGTTTTCACTGTAAAACCGAGTTGGAGCTAATACCTCCCCATATATATGTATGGAGTGGAGTTTGCAAATGTAAAGAAACTTTGTGTTACCAACAAGCTAGGAGAAGGACGGCTCTCACACACACTTATCTCTCGGAATTGAGCATGAGGAGAGACGTTTGTTCATCTAGCAAAAAGGGAACGGGTTGCAGGAGAAACTTTTACTCTGGTTTCTCAGTCTGTTTCCTAGTACCGGTTTGAAGTTCCTGCAGTTTTCACTGTAAAACCGAGTTGGAGCTTGTACCTCCCCATATATATGTATGGATTGTTGTTTGCAACTGAAAAGAAACTTTGTGTTCCCAACAAGCTAGGTGAAGTACGGCTCTCAAACACACTTATCTCTCAGAACTGAGCATGTGGAGAGACGTTCGTTCATCTAGCACAAAGAGAACGGGTTGCAGGAGAAACTTTTACTCTGGTTTCTCAGTCTGTTTCCTAGTGCCGGTTTGAAATTCCTGCAGTTTTCACTGTAAAACCGAGTTGGAGTTAGTACCTCCCCATATATATGTATGAAGTGGAGTTTGCAACTGAAAAGAAACTTTGTGTTCCCAACAAGCTAGGTGAAGGACGGCTTTCACACACACTTATCTCTCAGAACTGAGGATGTGGAGAGACTTTCGTTCATCTAGCACAAAGGAACGTGTTGCAGGAGAAACTTTTACTCTGGTTTCTCAGTCTGTTTCCTAGTGCCGGTTTGAAGTTCCTGCAGTTTTCACTGTAAAACCGAGTTGGAGCTAGTACCTCCCCATATATATGTATGGAGTGGAGTTTGCAAATGTAAAGAAACTTTGTGTTCCCAACAAGCTAGGTGAAGGACGGCTTTCACACACACTTATCTCTCAGAACTGAGGATGTGGAGAGACGTTCGTTCATCTAGCACAAAGGGAACGTGTTGCAGGAGAAACTTTTACTCTGGTTTCTCAGTCTGTTTCCTAGTGCCGGTTTGAAGTTCCTGCAGTTTTCACTGTAAAACCGAGTTGGAGTTTGTACCTCCCCATATATATGTATGGATTGTTGTTTGCAACTGAAAAGAAACTTTGTGTTCCCAACAAGCTAGGTGAAGTACGGTTCTCAAACACACTTATCTCTCAGAACTGAGCATGTGGAGAGACGTTCGTTCATCTAGCACAAAGGGAACGGGTTGCAGGAGAAACTTTTACTCTGGTTTCTCAGTCTGTTTCCTAGTGCCGGTTTGAAATTCCTGCAGTTTTCACTGTAAAACCGAGTTGGAGTTAGTACCTCCCCATATATATGTATGAAGTGGAGTTTGCAACTGAAAAGAAACTTTGTGTTCCCAACAAGCTAGGTGAAGGACGGCTTTCACACACACTTATCTCTCAGAACTGAGGATGTGGAGAGACTTTCGTTCATCTAGCACAAAGGAACGTGTTGCAGGAGAAACTTTTACTCTGGTTTCTCAGTCTGTTTCCTAGTGCCGGTTTGAAGTTCCTGCAGTTTTCACTGTAAAACCGAGTTGGAGCTAGTACCTCCCCATATATATGTATGGAGTGGAGTTTGCAAATGTAAAGAAACTTTGTGTTCCCAACAAGCTAGGTGAAGGACGGCTTTCACACACACTTATCTCTCAGAACTGAGGATGTGGAGAGACGTTCGTTCATCTAGCACAAAGGGAACGTGTTGCAGGAGAAACTTTTACTCTGGTTTCTCAGTCTGTTTCCTAGTGCCGGTTTGAAGTTCCTGCAGTTTTCACTGTAAAACCGAGTTGGAGCTAGTACCTCCCCATATATATGTATGGAGTGGAGATTGCAAATGTAAAGAAACTTTGTGTTCCCCACAAGCTAGGTGAAGGACGGCTCTCACACACAATTATCTCTCAGAATTGAGCATGTGGAGAGACGTTCGTTCATCTAGCACAAAGGGAACGGTTTGCAGGAGAAACTTTTACTCTGGTTTCTCAGTCTGTTTCCTAGTACCGGTTTGAAGTTCCTGCAGTTTTCACTGTAAAACCGAGTTGGAGCTAGTACCTCCCCATATATATGTATGGAGTGGAGTTAGCAAATGAAAAGAAACTTTGTGTTCCCAACAAGCTAGGTGAAGGACAGCTCTCAAACACACTTATCACTCAGAACTGAGCATGTGGAGAGACGTTCGCTCATCTAGCACAAAGGGAACGGGTTTCAGGAGAAACTTTTTCTCTGGTTTCTGAGTCTGTTTCCTAGTGCCGGTTTGAAGTTCCTGCAGTTTTCACTGTAAAACCGAGTTGGAGCTAGTACCTCCCCATATAAATGTATCGAGTGTAGTTTGCAACTGAAAAGAAACTTTGTGTTCCCAACAAGCTAGGTGAAGGACGGCTTTCACACTCACTTATCTCTCAGAACTGAGCATGTGGAGAGACGTTCGTTCATCTAGCACAAAGGGAACTGGTTGCAGGAGAAACTTTTATTCTGGTTTCTCAGTGTGTTTTCTAGTGCCTGTTTGAAGTTCCTGCAGTTTTCACTGTAAAACCGAGTTGGAGCTAGTACCTCCCCATATATATGTATGGAGTGGACTTTGCAACTGAAAAGAAACTTTGTGTTCCCAACAATCTAGGTGAAGGACGGCTTTCACACACACTTATCTCTCAGAACTGAGGTTGTGGACATACTTTCGTTCATCTAGCAAAAAGGGAACGTGTTGCAGGAGAAACTTTACTCTGGTTTCTCAGTCTGTTTCCTTGTGCCGGTTTGAAGTTCCTGCAGTTTTCACTGTAAAACCGAGTTGGAGCTAATACCTCCCCATATATATGTATGGAGTGGAGTTTGCAAATGTAAAGAAACTTTGTGTTACCAACAAGGTAGGAGAAGGACGGCTCTCACACACACTTATCTCTCAGAACTGAGCATGTGGATAGACGTTCGTTCATCTAGCACAAAGGGAACGGGTTGCAGGAGAAACTTTTACTCTGTTTTCTCAGTCTGTTTCCTAGTGCCGGTTTGAAGTTCCTGCAGTTTTCACTGTAAAACCGAGTTGGAGCTAGTACCTCCGCATATATATTTATGGAGTGGAGTTTGCAACAGAAAAGAAACATTGTGTTCCCAACAAGCTATTTGAAGGACGCCTTTCACACACACTTATCTCTCAGAACTGAGCATGTGGAGAGACGTTCGCTCATCTAGCACAAAGGGAACGGGTTGCAGGAGAAACTTTTACTCTGATTTCTCAGTCTGTTTCCTATTGCCGGTTTGAAGATCCTGCAGTTTTCACTGTAAAACCGAGTTGGAGCTTGTACCTCCCCATATATATGTATGGAGTGTAGTTTGCAACTGAAAAGAAACTTTGTGTTCCCAACAAGCTAGGTGAAGGACGGCTCTCACACACACTTATCTCTCAGAACTGAGCATGTGGAGAGACTTTCGCTCATCTAGCTCAAAGGGAACGGGTTGCAGGAGAAACTTTTACTCTGGTTTCTCAGTCTGTTTCCTAGTGCCGGTTTGAAGTTCCTGCAGTTTTCACTGTAAAACCGAGTTGGAGCTAGTACCTCCCCATATATATTTATGGAGTGGAGTTTGCAACAGAAAAGAAACTTTGTGTTCCCATCATGCTATTTGAAGGACGCCTTTCACACACACTTATCTCTCAGAACTGAGCATGTGGAGAGACGTTCGCTCATCTAGCACAAAGGGAACGGGTTGCAGGAGAAACTTTTACTCTGGTTTCTCAGTCTGTTTCCTAGTGCCGGTTTGAAGTCCTGCAGTTTTCACTCTAAAACCGAGTTGGAGCTAGTACCTCTCAATTAATATGTATGGAGTGGAGTTTCCAACTGAAAAGAAACTTTGTGTTCCCAACAAGCTAGGAGAAGGACTGCTTTCACACTCACTTTTCTCTCAGAACATAGCATGTGGAGAGAAGTTCGTTCATCTAGCACAAAGGGAACTGGTTGCAGGAGAAACTTTTACTCTGGTTTCTCAGTGTGTTTTCTAGTGCCCGTTTGAAGTTCCTGCAGTTTTCACTGTAAAACCGAGTTGGAGCTAGTACTTCCCCATATATATGTATGGAGTGGAGTTTGCAAATGTAAAGAAACTTTATTTTCCCAACAAGCTAGGTGAAGGACGGCTTTCACACACTCTTATCTCTCAGAATTGAGCATGTGGAGAGACGTTCGTTCATCTAGCACAAAGGGAACGGGTTGCAGGAGAAACTTTAACTCTGGTTTCTCAGTCTGTTTCCTAGTACGGGTTTGAAGTTCCTGCAGTTTCCACTGTAAAACCGAGTTGGAGCTATTACCTCCCCTTATATATATATGGAGTGGAGTTTGCAACTGAAAAGAATTTTTGTGTTCCCAACAAGCTAGTTGAAGGACGGCGTTCACACACACTTATCTCTCAGAACTGAGAATGTGGAGAGAAATTCGTTCATCTAGCACAAAGGGAACGGGTTGCAGGAGAAACTTTTACTCTGGTTTCTCAGTCTGTTTCCTAGTGCCGGTTTGAAGTCCTGCAGTTTTCACTGTAAAACCGAGTTGGAGCTATTACCTCCCCATATATATGTATGGATTGTTGTTAGCAACTGAAAAGAAACTTTGTGTTCCCAACAAGCTAGGTGAAGTACGGCTCTCAAACACACTTATCTCTCAGAACTGAGCATGTGGAGAGACGTTCGTTCATCTAGCACAAAGGGAACGGGTTGCAGGAGAAACTTTTACTCTGGTTTCTCAGTCTGTTTCCTAGTGCCGGTTTGAAGTTCCTGCAGTTTTCACTGTAAAACCGAGTTGGAGTTAGTACCTCCCCATATATATGTATGAAGTGGAGTTTGCAACTGAAAAGAAACTTTGTGTTCCCAACAAGCTAGGTGAAGGACGGCTTTCACACACACTTATCTCTCAGAACTGAGGATGTGGAGAGACTTTCGTTCATCTAGCACAAAGGAACGTGTTGCAGGAGAAACTTTTACTCTGGTTTCTCAGTCTGTTTCCTAGTGCCGATTTGAAGTTCCTGCAGTTTTCACTGTAAAACCGAGTTGGAGCTAGTACCTCCCCATATATATGTATGGAGTGGAGTTTGCAAATGTAAAGAAACTTTGTGTTCCCAACAAGCTAGGTGAAGGACGGCTTTCACACACACTTATCTCTCAGAACTGAGGATGTGGAGAGACTTTCGTTCATCTAGCACAAAGGGAACGTGTTGCAGGAGAAACTTTTACTCTGGTTTCTCAGTCTGTTTCCTAGTGCCGGTTTGAAGTTACTGCAGTTTTCACTGTAAAACCGAGTTGGAGCTAGTACCTCCCCATATATATATATGGAGTGGAGATTGCAAATGTAAAGAAACTTTGTGTTCCCAACAAGCTAGGTGAAGGACGGCTCTCACACACAATTATCTCTCAGAATTGAGCATGTGGAGAGACGTTCGTTCATCTAGCACAAAGGGAAAGGTTTGCAGGAGAAACTTTTACTCTGGTTTCTCAGTCTGTTTCCTAGTACCGGTTTGAAGTTCCTGCAGTTTTCACTGTAAAACCGAGTTGGAGCTAGTACCTCCCCATATATATGTATGGAGTGGAGTTAGCAAATGAAAAGAAACTTTGTGTTCCCAACAAGCTAGGTGAAGGACAGCTCTTAAAAACACACTTATCACTCAGAACTGAGCATGTGGAGAGACTTTCGCTCATCTAGCACAAAGGGAACGGGTTTCAGGAGAAACTTTTTCTCTGGTTTCTGAGTCTGTTTCCTAGTGCCGGTTTGAAGTTCCTGCAGTTTTCACTGTAAAACCGAGTTGGAGCTAGTACCTCCCCATATAAATGTATGGAGTGTAGTTTGCAACTGAAAAGAAACTTTGTGTTCCCAACAAGCTAGGTGAAGAACGGCTTTCACACTCACTTATCTCTCAGAACTGAGCATGTGGAGAGACGTTCGTTCATCTAGCACAAAGGGAACTGGTTGCAGGAGAAACTTTTATTCTGGTTTCTCAGTGTGTTTTCTAGTGCCTGTTTGAAGTTCCTGCAGTTTTCACTGTAAAACCGAGTTGGAGCTAGTACCTCCCCATATATATGTATGGAGTGGAGTTTGCAACTGAAAAGAAACTTTGTGTTCCCAACAAGCTAGGTGAAGGACGGCTTTCACACACACTTATCTCTCAGAACTGAGGATGTGGAGATACTTTCGTTCATCTAGCAAAAAGGGAACGTGTTGCAGGAGAAACTTTACTCTGGTTTCTCAGTCTGTTTCCTTGTGCCGGTTTGAAGTTCCTGCAGTTTTCACTGTAAAACCGAGTTGGAGCTAATACCTCCCCATATATATGTATGGAGTGGAGTTTGCAAATGTAAAGAAACTTTGTGTTACCAACAAGCTAGGAGAAGGACGGCTCTCACACACACTTATCTCTCGGAATTGAGCATGAGGAGAGACGTTTGTTCATCTAGCAAAAAGGGAACGGGTTGCAGGAGAAACTTTTACTCTGGTTTCTCAGTCTGTTTCCTAGTACCGGTTTGAAGTTCCTGCAGTTTTCACTGTAAAACCGAGTTGGAGCTAGTACCTCCCCATATATATGTATGGATTGTTGTTTGCAACTGAAAAGAAACTTTGTGTTCCCAACAAACTAGGTGAAGGACGGCTTTCACACTCACTTATCTCTTTGAACTGAGCATGTGGAGAGACGTTCGTTCATCTAGCACAAAGGGAACTGGTTGCAGGAGAAACTTTTACTCTGGATTCTCAGTGTGTTTTCTAGTGCCGGTTTGAAGCTCCTGCAGTTTTCACTGTAAAACCGAGTTGGAGCTAGTACCTCCCCATATATATGTATGGAGTGGAGTTTGCAACTGAAAAGAAACTTTGTGTTCCCAGCAAGCTAGGTGAAGGACGGCTTTCACACACACTTATCTCTCAGAACTGAGGATGTGGAGAGATTTTCGTTCATCTAGCTCAAAGGGAACGGGTTCCAGGAGAAACTTTTACTCTGGTTTCTCAGTCTCTTTCTTAGTGCCGGTTTGAAGTTCCTGCAGTTTTCACTGTAAAACCGAGTTGGAGCTAGTACCTCCCCATATATATGTATGGAGTGGAGTTTGCAAATGTAAAGAAACTTTGTGTTCCCAACAAGCTAGGTGAAGGACGGCTCTCACACACAATTATCTCACAGAATTGAGCATGTGGAGAGACGTTCGTTCATCTAGCACAAAGGGAACGGGATGCAGGAGAAACTTTTACTCTGGTTTCTCAGTCTGTTTCCTAGTACCGGTTTGAAGTTCCTGCAGTTTTCACTGTAAAACCGAGTTGGAGCTAGTACCTCCCCATATATATGTATGGATTGTTGTTTGCAACTGAAAAGAAACTTTGTGTTCCCAACAAGCTAGGTGAAGTACGGCTCTCAAACACACTTATCTCTCAGAACTGAGCATGTGGAGAGACGTTCGTTCATCTAGCACAAAGGGAACGGGTTGCAGGAGAAACTTTTACTCTGGTTTCTCAGTCTGTTTCCTAGTGCCGGTTTGAAATTCCTGCAGTTTTCACTGTAAAACCGAGTTGGAGTTAGTACCTCCCCATATATATGTATGAAGTGGAGTTTGCAACTGAAAAGAAACTTTGTGTTCCCAACAAGCTAGGTGAAGGACGGCTTTCACACACACTTATCTCTCAGAACTGAGGATGTGGAGAGACTTTCGTTCATCTAGCACAAAGGAACGTGTTGCAGGAGAAACTTTTACTCTGGTTTCTCAGTCTGTTTCCTAGTGCCGGTTTGAAGTTCCTGCAGTTTTCACTGTAAAACCGAGTTGGAGCTAGTACCTCCCCATATATATGTATGGAGTGGAGTTTGCAAATGTAAAGAAACTTTGTGTTCCCAACAAGCTAGGTGAAGGACGGCTTTCACACACACTTATCTCTCAGAACTGAGGATGTGGAGAGACTTTCGTTCATCTAGCACAAAGGGAACGTGTTGCAGGAGAAACTTTTACTCTGGTTTCTCAGTCTGTTTCCTAGTGCCGGTTTGAAGTTCCTGCAGTTTTCACTGTAAAACCGAGATGGAGCTAGTACCTCCCCATATATATGTATGGAGTGGAGATTGCAAATGTAAAGAAACTTTGTGTTCCCAACAAGCTAGGTGAAGGACGGCTCTCACACACAATTGTCTCTCAGAATTGAGCATGTGGAGAGACGTTCGTTCATCTAGCACAAAGGGAACGGTTTGCAGGAGAAACTTTTACTCTGGTTTCTCAGTCTGTTTCCTAGTACCGGTTTGAAGTTCCTGCAGTTTTCACTGTAAAACCGAGTTGGAGCTAGTACCTCCCCATATATATGTATGGAGTGGAGTTAGCAACTGAAAAGAAACTTTGTGTTCCCAACAAGCTAGGTGAAGGACAGCTCTCAAACACACTTATCACTCAGAACTGAGCATGTGGAGAGACGTTCGCTCATCTAGCACAAAGGGAACGGGTTTCAGGAGAAACTTTTTCTCTGGTTTCTGAGTCTGTTTCCTAGTGCCAGTTTGAAGTTCCTGCAGTTTTCACTGTAAAACCGAGTTGGAGCTAGTACCTCCCCATATAAATGTATGGAGTGTAGTTTGCAACTGAAAAGAAACTTTGTGTTCCCAACAAGCTAGGTGAAGGACGGCTTTCACACTCACTTATCTCTCAGAACTGAGCATGTGGAGAGACGTTCGTTCATCTAGCACAAAGGGAACTGGTTGCAGGAGAAACTTTTATTCTGGTTTCTCAGTGTGTTTTCTAGTGCCTGTTTGAAGTTCCTGCAGTTTTCACTGTAAAACCGAGTTGGAGCTAGTACCTCCCCATATATATGTATGGAGTGGAGTTTGCAACTGAAAAGAAACTTTGTGTTCCCAACAAGCTAGGTGAAGGACGGCTTTCACACACACTTATCTCTCAGAACTGAGGATGTGGAGATAATTTCGTTCATCTAGCAAAAAGGGAACGTGTTGCAGGAGAAACTTTACTCTGGTTTCTCAGTCTGTTTCCTTGTGCCGGTTTGAAGTTCCTGCAGTTTTCACTGTAAAACCGAGTTGGAGCTAATACCTCCCCATATATATGTATGGAGTGGAGTTTGCAAATGTAAAGAAACTTTGTGTTACCAACAAGCTAGGAGAAGGACGGCTCTCACACACACTTATCTCTCGGAATTGAGCATGAGGAGAGACGTTTGTTCATCTAGCAAAAAGGGAACGGGTTGCAGGAGAAACTTTTACTCTGGTTTCTCAGTCTGTTTCCTAGTACCGGTTTGAAGTTCCTGCAGTTTTCACTGTAAAACCGAGTTGGAGCTTGTACCTCCCCATATATATGTATGGATTGTTGTTTGCAACTGAAAAGAAACTTTGTGTTCCCAACAAGCTAGGTGAAGTACGGCTCTCAAACACACTTATCTCTCAGAACTGAGCATGTGGAGAGACGTTCGTTCATCTAGCACAAAGAGAACGGGTTGCAGGAGAAACTTTTACTCTGGTTTCTCAGTCTGTTTCCTAGTGCCGGTTTGAAATTCCTGCAGTTTTCACTGTAAAACCGAGTTGGAGTTAGTACCTCCCCATATATATGTATGAAGTGGAGTTTGCAACTGAAAAGAAACTTTGTGTTCCCAACAAGCTAGGTGAAGGACGGCTTTCACACACACTTATCTCTCAGAACTGAGGATGTGGAGAGACTTTCGTTCATCTAGCACAAAGGAACGTGTTGCAGGAGAAACTTTTACTCTGGTTTCTCAGTCTGTTTCCTAGTGCCGGTTTGAAGTTCCTGCAGTTTTCACTGTAAAACCGAGTTGGAGCTAGTACCTCCCCATATATATGTATGGAGTGGAGTTTGCAAATGTAAAGAAACTTTGTGTTCCCAACAAGCTAGGTGAAGGACGGCTTTCACACACACTTATCTCTCAGAACTGAGGATGTGGAGAGACGTTCGTTCATCTAGCACAAAGGGAACGTGTTGCAGGAGAAACTTTTACTCTGGTTTCTCAGTCTGTTTCCTAGTGCCGGTTTGAAGTTCCTGCAGTTTTCACTGTAAAACCGAGTTGGAGTTTGTACCTCCCCATATATATGTATGGATTGTTGTTTGCAACTGAAAAGAAACTTTGTGTTCCCAACAAGCTAGGTGAAGTACGGCTCTCAAACACACTTATCTCTCAGAACTGAGCATGTGGAGAGACGTTCGTTCATCTAGCACAAAGGGAACGGGTTGCAGGAGAAACTTTTACTCTGGTTTCTCAGTCTGTTTCCTAGTGCCGGTTTGAAATTCCTGCAGTTTTCACTGTAAAACCGAGTTGGAGTTAGTACCTCCCCATATATATGTATGAAGTGGAGTTTGCAACTGAAAAGAAACTTTGTGTTCCCAACAAGCTAGGTGAAGGACGGCTTTCACACACACTTATCTCTCAGAACTGAGGATGTGGAGAGACTTTCGTTCATCTAGCACAAAGGAACGTGTTGCAGGAGAAACTTTTACTCTGGTTTCTCAGTCTGTTTCCTAGTGCCGGTTTGAAGTTCCTGCAGTTTTCACTGTAAAACCGAGTTGGAGCTAGTACCTCCCCATATATATGTATGGAGTGGAGTTTGCAAATGTAAAGAAACTTTGTGTTCCCAACAAGCTAGGTGAAGGACGGCTTTCACACACACTTATCTCTCAGAACTGAGGATGTGGAGAGACGTTCGTTCATCTAGCACAAAGGGAACGTGTTGCAGGAGAAACTTTTACTCTGGTTTCTCAGTCTGTTTCCTAGTGCCGGTTTGAAGTTCCTGCAGTTTTCACTGTAAAACCGAGTTGGAGCTAGTACCTCCCCATATATATGTATGGAGTGGAGATTGCAAATGTAAAGAAACTTTGTGTTCCCCACAAGCTAGGTGAAGGACGGCTCTCACACACAATTATCTCTCAGAATTGAGCATGTGGAGAGACGTTCGTTCATCTAGCACAAAGGGAACGGTTTGCAGGAGAAACTTTTACTCTGGTTTCTCAGTCTGTTTCCTAGTACCGGTTTGAAGTTCCTGCAGTTTTCACTGTAAAACCGAGTTGGAGCTAGTACCTCCCCATATATATGTATGGAGTGGAGTTAGCAAATGAAAAGAAACTTTGTGTTCCCAACAAGCTAGGTGAAGGACAGCTCTCAAACACACTTATCACTCAGAACTGAGCATGTGGAGAGACGTTCGCTCATCTAGCACAAAGGGAACGGGTTTCAGGAGAAACTTTTTCTCTGGTTTCTGAGTCTGTTTCCTAGTGCCGGTTTGAAGTTCCTGCAGTTTTCACTGTAAAACCGAGTTGGAGCTAGTACCTCCCCATATAAATGTATCGAGTGTAGTTTGCAACTGAAAAGAAACTTTGTGTTCCCAACAAGCTAGGTGAAGGACGGCTTTCACACTCACTTATCTCTCAGAACTGAGCATGTGGAGAGACGTTCGTTCATCTAGCACAAAGGGAACTGGTTGCAGGAGAAACTTTTATTCTGGTTTCTCAGTGTGTTTTCTAGTGCCTGTTTGAAGTTCCTGCAGTTTTCACTGTAAAACCGAGTTGGAGCTAGTACCTCCCCATATATATGTATGGAGTGGACTTTGCAACTGAAAAGAAACTTTGTGTTCCCAACAATCTAGGTGAAGGACGGCTTTCACACACACTTATCTCTCAGAACTGAGGTTGTGGACATACTTTCGTTCATCTAGCAAAAAGGGAACGTGTTGCAGGAGAAACTTTACTCTGGTTTCTCAGTCTGTTTCCTTGTGCCGGTTTGAAGTTCCTGCAGTTTTCACTGTAAAACCGAGTTGGAGCTAATACCTCCCCATATATATGTATGGAGTGGAGTTTGCAAATGTAAAGAAACTTTGTGTTACCAACAAGGTAGGAGAAGGACGGCTCTCACACACACTTATCTCTCAGAACTGAGCATGTGGATAGACGTTCGTTCATCTAGCACAAAGGGAACGGGTTGCAGGAGAAACTTTTACTCTGTTTTCTCAGTCTGTTTCCTAGTGCCGGTTTGAAGTTCCTGCAGTTTTCACTGTAAAACCGAGTTGGAGCTAGTACCTCCCCATATATATTTATGGAGTGGAGTTTGCAACAGAAAAGAAACATTGTGTTCCCAACAAGCTATTTGAAGGACGCCTTTCACACACACTTATCTCTCAGAACTGAGCATGTGGAGAGACGTTCGCTCATCTAGCACAAAGGGAACGGGTTGCAGGAGAAACTTTTACTCTGATTTCTCAGTCTGTTTCCTATTGCCGGTTTGAAGATCCTGCAGTTTTCACTGTAAAACCGAGTTGGAGCTTGTACCTCCCCATATATATGTATGGAGTGTAGTTTGCAACTGAAAAGAAACTTTGTGTTCCCAACAAGCTAGGTGAAGGACGGCTCTCACACACACTTATCTCTCAGAACTGAGCATGTGGAGAGACTTTCGCTCATCTAGCTCAAAGGGAACGGGTTGCAGGAGAAACTTTTACTCTGGTTTCTCAGTCTGTTTCCTAGTGCCGGTTTGAAGTTCCTGCAGTTTTCACTGTAAAACCGAGTTGGAGCTAGTACCTCCCCATATATATTTATGGAGTGGAGTTTGCAACAGAAAAGAAACTTTGTGTTCCCATCATGCTATTTGAAGGACGCCTTTCACACACACTTATCTCTCAGAACTGAGCATGTGGAGAGACGTTCGCTCATCTAGCACAAAGGGAACGGGTTGCAGGAGAAACTTTTACTCTGGTTTCTCAGTCTGTTTCCTAGTGCCGGTTTGAAGTCCTGCAGTTTTCACTGTAAAACCGAGTTGGAGCTAGTACCTCTCAATTAATATGTATGGAGTGGAGTTTCCAACTGAAAAGAAACTTTGTGTTCCCAACAAGCTAGGAGAAGGACTGCTTTCACACTCACTTTTCTCTCAGAACATAGCATGTGGAGAGAAGTTCGTTCATCTAGCACAAAGGGAACTGGTTGCAGGAGAAACTTTTACTCTGGTTTCTCAGTGTGTTTTCTAGTGCCCGTTTGAAGTTCCTGCAGTTTTCACTGTAAAACCGAGTTGGAGCTAGTACTTCCCCATATATATGTATGGAGTGGAGTTTGCAAATGTAAAGAAACTTTATTTTCCCAACAAGCTAGGTGAAGGACGGCTTTCACACACTCTTATCTCTCAGAATTGAGCATGTGGAGAGACGTTCGTTCATCTAGCACAAAGGGAACGGGTTGCAGGAGAAACTTTAACTCTGGTTTCTCAGTCTGTTTCCTAGTACGGGTTTGAAGTTCCTGCAGTTTCCACTGTAAAACCGAGTTGGAGCTATTACCTCCCCTTATATATATATGGAGTGGAGTTTGCAACTGAAAAGAATTTTTGTGTTCCCAACAAGCTAGTTGAAGGACGGCGTTCACACACACTTATCTCTCAGAACTGAGAATGTGGAGAGAAATTCGTTCATCTAGCACAAAGGGAACGGGTTGCAGGAGAAACTTTTACTCTGGTTTCTCAGTCTGTTTCCTAGTGCCGGTTTGAAGTCCTGCAGTTTTCACTGTAAAACCGAGTTGGAGCTATTACCTCCCCATATATATGTATGGATTGTTGTTAGCAACTGAAAAGAAACTTTGTGTTCCCAACAAGCTAGGTGAAGTACGGCTCTCAAACACACTTATCTCTCAGAACTGAGCATGTGGAGAGACGTTCGTTCATCTAGCACAAAGGGAACGGGTTGCAGGAGAAACTTTTACTCTGGTTTCTCAGTCTGTTTCCTAGTGCCGGTTTGAAGTTCCTGCAGTTTTCACTGTAAAACCGAGTTGGAGTTAGTACCTCCCCATATATATGTATGAAGTGGAGTTTGCAACTGAAAAGAAACTTTGTGTTCCCAACAAGCTAGGTGAAGGACGGCTTTCACACACACTTATCTCTCAGAACTGAGGATGTGGAGAGACTTTCGTTCATCTAGCACAAAGGAACGTGTTGCAGGAGAAACTTTTACTCTGGTTTCTCAGTCTGTTTCCTAGTGCCGATTTGAAGTTCCTGCAGTTTTCACTGTAAAACCGAGTTGGAGCTAGTACCTCCCCATATATATGTATGGAGTGGAGTTTGCAAATGTAAAGAAACTTTGTGTTCCCAACAAGCTAGGTGAAGGACGGCTTTCACACACACTTATCTCTCAGAACTGAGGATGTGGAGAGACTTTCGTTCATCTAGCACAAAGGGAACGTGTTGCAGGAGAAACTTTTACTCTGGTTTCTCAGTCTGTTTCCTAGTGCCGGTTTGAAGTTACTGCAGTTTTCACTGTAAAACCGAGTTGGAGCTAGTACCTCCCCATATATATATATGGAGTGGAGATTGCAAATGTAAAGAAACTTTGTGTTCCCAACAAGCTAGGTGAAGGACGGCTCTCACACACAATTATCTCTCAGAATTGAGCATGTGGAGAGACGTTCGTTCATCTAGCACAAAGGGAAAGGTTTGCAGGAGAAACTTTTACTCTGGTTTCTCAGTCTGTTTCCTAGTACCGGTTTGAAGTTCCTGCAGTTTTCACTGTAAAACCGAGTTGGAGCTAGTACCTCCCCATATATATGTATGGAGTGGAGTTAGCAAATGAAAAGAAACTTTGTGTTCCCAACAAGCTAGGTGAAGGACAGCTCTTAAAAACACACTTATCACTCAGAACTGAGCATGTGGAGAGACTTTCGCTCATCTAGCACAAAGGGAACGGGTTTCAGGAGAAACTTTTTCTCTGGTTTCTGAGTCTGTTTCCTAGTGCCGGTTTGAAGTTCCTGCAGTTTTCACTGTAAAACCGAGTTGGAGCTAGTACCTCCCCATATAAATGTATGGAGTGTAGTTTGCAACTGAAAAGAAACTTTGTGTTCCCAACAAGCTAGGTGAAGGACGGCTTTCACACTCACTTATCTCTCAGAACTGAGCATGTGGAGAGACGTTCGTTCATCTAGCACAAAGGGAACTGGTTGCAGGAGAAACTTTTATTCTGGTTTCTCAGTGTGTTTTCTAGTGCCTGTTTGAAGTTCCTGCAGTTTTCACTGTAAAACCGAGTTGGAGCTAGTACCTCCCCATATATATGTATGGAGTGGAGTTTGCAACTGAAAAGAAACTTTGTGTTCCCAACAAGCTAGGTGAAGGACGGCTTTCACACACACTTATCTCTCAGAACTGAGGATGTGGAGATACTTTCGTTCATCTAGCAAAAAGGGAACGTGTTGCAGGAGAAACTTTACTCTGGTTTCTCAGTCTGTTTCCTTGTGCCGGTTTGAAGTTCCTGCAGTTTTCACTGTAAAACCGAGTTGGAGCTAATACCTCCCCATATATATGTATGGAGTGGAGTTTGCAAATGTAAAGAAACTTTGTGTTACCAACAAGCTAGGAGAAGGACGGCTCTCACACACACTTATCTCTCGGAATTGAGCATGAGGAGAGACGTTTGTTCATCTAGCAAAAAGGGAACGGGTTGCAGGAGAAACTTTTACTCTGGTTTCTCAGTCTGTTTCCTAGTACCGGTTTGAAGTTCCTGCAGTTTTCACTGTAAAACCGAGTTGGAGCTAGTACCTCCCCATATATATGTATGGATTGTTGTTTGCAACTGAAAAGAAACTTTGTGTTCCCAACAAGCTAGGTGAAGTACGGCTCTCAAACACACTTATCTCTCAGAACTGAGCATGTGGAGAGACGTTCGTTCATCTAGCACAAAGGGAACGGATTGCAGGAGAAACTTTTACTCTGGTTTCTCAGTCTGTTTCCTAGTGCCGGTTTGAAATTCCTGCAGTTTTCACTGTAAAACCGAGTTGGAGTTAGTACCTCCCCATATATATGTATGAAGTGGAGTTTGCAACTGAAAAGAAACTTTGTGTTCCCAACAAGCTAGGTGAAGGACGGCTTTCACACACACTTATCTCTCAGAACTGAGGATGTGGAGAGACTTTCGTTCATCTAGCACAAAGGAACGTGTTGCAGGAGAAACTTTTACTCTGGTTTCTCAGTCTGTTTCCTAGTGCCGGTTTGAAGTTCCTGCAGTTTTCACTGTAAAACCGAGTTGGAGCTAGTAACTCCCCTTATATATGTATGGAGTGGAGTTTGCAAATGTAAAGAAACTTTGTGTTCCCAACAAGCTAGGTGAAGGACGGCTTTCACACACACTTATCTCTCAGAACTGAGGATGTGGAGAGACTTTCGTTCATCTAGCACAAAGGGAACGTGTTGCAGGAGAAACTTTTACTCTGGTTTCTCAGTCTGTTTCCTAGTGCCGGTTTGAAGTTCCTGCAGTTTTCACTGTAAAACCGAGTTGGAGCTAGTACCTCCCCATATATATGTATGGAGTGGAGATTGCATATGTAAAGAAACTTTGTGTTCCCAACAAGCTAGGTGAAGGACGGCTCTCACACACAATTATCTCTCAGAATTGAGCATGTGGAGAGACGTTCGTTCATCTAGCACGAAGGGAACGGTTTGCAGGAGAAACTTTTACTCTGGTTTCTCAGTCTGTTTCCTAGTACCGGTTTGAAGTTCCTGCAGTTTTCACTGTAAAACCTAGTTGGAGCTAGTACCTCCCCATATATATGTATGGAGTGGAGTTAGCAAATGAAAAGAAACTTTGTGTTCCCAACAAGCTAGGTGAAGGACAGCTCTCAAACACACTTATCACTCAGAACTGAGCATGTGGAGAGTCGTTCGCTCATCTAGCACAAAGGGAAAGGGTTTCAGGAGAAACTTTTTCTCTGGTTTCTGAGTCTGTTTCCTAGTGCCGGTTTGAAGTTCCTGCAGTTTTCACTGTAAAACCGAGTTGGAGCTAGTACCTCCCCATATAAATGTATGGAGTGTAGTTTGCAACTGAAAAGAAACTTTGTGTTCCCAACAAGCTAGGTGAAGGACGGCTTTCACACTCACTTATCTCTCAGAACTGAGCATGTGGAGAGACGTTCGTTCATCTAGCACAATGGGAACTGGTTGCAGGAGAAACTATTATTCTGGTTTCTCAGTGTGTTTTCTAGTGCCTGTTTGAAGTTCCTTCAGTTTTCACTGTAAAACCGAGTTGGAGCTAGTACCTCCCCATATATATGTATGGAGTGGAGTTTGCAACTGAAAAGAAACTTTGTGTTCCCAACAAGCTAGGTGAAGGACGGCTTTCACACACACTTATCTCTCAGAACTGAGGATGTGGAGATACTTTCGTTCATCTAGCAAAAAGGGAAAGTGTTGCAGGAGAAACTTTACTCTGGTTTCTCAGTCTGTTTCCTTGTGCCGGTTTGAAGTTCCTGCAGTTTTCACTGTAAAACCGAGTTGGAGCTAATACCTCCCCATATATATGTATGGAGTGGAGTTTGCAAATGTAAAGAAACTTTGTGTTACCAACAAGCTAGGAGAAGGACGGCTCTCACACACACTTATCTCTCGGAATTGAGCATGAGGAGAGACGTTTGTTCATCTAGCAAAAAGGGAACGGGTTGCAGGAGAAACTTTTACTCTGGTTTCTCAGTCTGTTTCCTAGTACCGGTTTGAAGTTCCTGCAGTTTTCACTGTAAAACCGAGTTGGAGCTAGTACCTCCCCATATATATGTATGGAGTGTAGTTTGCAACTGAAAAGAATCTTTGTGTTCCCAACAAGCTAGTTCAAGGACGGCTTTCACACACACTTATCCCACAGAACGGAGCATGTGGAGAGACGTTCGTTCATCTAGCCCAAATTGAACGGGTTGCAGTAGAAACGTTTACTCTGGTTTCTCAGTCTGTTTCCTAGTGCCGGTTTGAAGTTACTGCAGTTTTCACTGTAAAACCGAGTTGGAGCTAGTACCTCCCCTTATATATGTATGGAGTGGAGTTTGCAAATGAAAAGAAACTTTGTGTTCCCAACAAGCTAGGTGAAGGACGGCTCTCACACCCACTTATCTCTCAGAACTGAGCATGTGGAGAGACTTTCGCTCATCTAGCACAAAGGGAACGGGTTTCAGGAGAAACTTTTACTCTGGTTTCTCAGTCTGTTTCCTAGTGCCTGTTAGATGTTCCTGCTGTTTTCACTGTAAAACCGATTTGGAGCTAGTACCTCCCCATATATATGTATGTAGTGGAGTTTGCAACTGAAAAGAAACTTTGTGTTCCCAACAAGCTAGGTGATGGACGGCTTTCACACTCACTTATCTCTCAGAACTGAGCATGTGGAGAGATGTTCTTTCATCTAGCTCAAAGGGAATGGTTTGCAGGAGAAACTATTACTCTGGGTTCTCAGTCTGTTTCCTAGTGCCGGTTTGAATTTCCTGCAGTTTTCACTGTAAAACCGAGTTGGAGCTAGTACCTCCCCATATATATGTATGGATTGTTGTTTGCAACTGAAAAGAAACTTTGTGTTCCCAACAAGCTAGGTGAAGGACGGCTTTCACACTCACTTATCTCTCAGAACTGAGCATGTGGAGAGACGTTCGTTCATTTAGCACAAAGGGAACTGGTTGCAGGAGAAACTTTTACTCTGGTTTCTCAGTGTGTTTTCTAGTGCCGGTTTGAATTTCCTGCAGTTTTCACTGTAAAACCGAGTTGGAGCTAGTACCTCCCCATATATATGTATGGAGTGGAGTTTGCAACTGAAAAGAAATTTTGTGTTCCCAACAAGCTATTTGAAGGACGCCTTTCACACACACTTATCTCTCAGAACTGAGCATGTGGAGAGACGTTCGCTCATCTAGCACAAATGGAACGGGTTTCAGGAGAAACTTTTACTCTGGTTTCTCAGTCTGTTTCCTATTGCCCGTTTGAAGATCCTGCAGTTTTCACTGTAAAACCGAGTTGGATCTAGTACCTCCCCATATATATGTATGGAGTGGAGTTTGCAACTGAAAAGAAACTTTGTGTTCCCAACAAGCTAGATGAAGGACGGTCTCACACACACTTATCTCTCAGAACTGAGCATGTGGAGAGACGTTCGTTAATCTAGCACAAATTGAAAGGGTTGCAGTAGAAACTTTTACTCTGGTTTCTCAGTCTGTTTCCTAGTGCCGGTTAGATGTTCCTGCTGTTTTCACTGTAAAACCGAGTTGGAGCTAGTACCTACCCTTTTATATGTATGGAGTGGAGTTTGCAACTGAAAAGAAACTTTGTGTTCCCAACAAGCTAGGTGAAGGACGGCTCTCACACAGACATATCTCTCAGAACAGAGCATGTGGAGAGACCTTCGTTCATCTAGCACAAAGGGAACGGGTTGCAGGAGAAACTTTTACTCTGGTTTCTCAGTCTGTTTCCTAGTGCCGGTTTGAAGTTCCTGCAGTTTTCACTGTAAAACCCAGTTGGAGATTGTACCTCCCCATATAAATGTATGGAGTATAGTTTGCAACTGAAAAGAAACTTTGTGTTCCCAACAAGCTAGGTGAAGGACGGCTTTAATACACACTTATCTCTCAGAACTGAGCATGTGGAGAGATGTTCTTTCATCTAGCAAAAAGGGAACGGTTTGCAGGAGAAACTTATACTCTGGGTTCTCAGTCTGTTTCCTAGTGCCGGTTTGAAGTTCCTGCAGTTTTCACTGTAAAACCGAGTTGGAGCTAGTACCTCCCCATATATATTTATGGAGTGGAGTTTGCAACTGAAAAGAAACTTTGTGTTCCCAACAAGCTAGGTGAAGGACGGCTTTCACACACACTTATCTCTCAGAACTGAGCATGTGGGGAGACGTTCGCTCATCTAGCACAAAGGGAACGGGTTGCAGGAGAAACTTTTACTCTGGTTTCTCAGTCTGTTTCCTAGTGCCGGTTTGAAGTCCTGCAGTTTTCACTGTAAAACCGAGTTGGAGCTAGTACCTCCCCATTTATGTGTATGGAGTGGAGTTTCCAACTGAAAAGAAACTTTGTGTTCCCAACAAGCTAGGTGAAGGACGTCTTTCACACACACTTATCTCTCAGAACTGAGCATGTGGAGAGACGTTCGCTCATCTAGCACAAATGGAACGGGTTTCAGGAGAAACTTTTACTCTGGTTTCTCAGTCTGTTTCCTATTGCCGGTTTGAAGATCCTGCAGTTTTCACTGTAAAACCGAGTTGGATCTAGTACCTCCCCATATATATGTATGGAGTGGAGTTTGCAACTGAAAAGAAACTTTGTGTTCCCAACAAGCTAGATGAAGTACGGCTCTCACACACACTTACCTCTCAGAACTGAGCATGTGGAGAGACGTTCGTTAATCTAGCACAAATTGAAAGGGTTGCAGTAGAAACTTTTACTCTGGTTTCTCAGTCTGTTTCCTAGTGCCGGTTAGATGTTCCTGCTGTTTTCACTGTAAAACCGAGTTGGAGCTAGTACCTACCCTTTTATATGTATGGAGTGGAGTTTGCAACTGAAAAGAAACTTTGTGTTCCCAACAAGCTAGGTGAAGGACGGCTCTCACACAGACATATCTCTCAGAACTGAGCATGTGGAGAGACGTTCGTTCATCTAGCACAAAGGGAACGGGTTGCAGGAGAAACTTTTACTCTGGTTTCTCAGTCTGTTTCCTAGTGCCGGTTTGAAGTTCCTGCAGTTTTCACTGTAAAACCGAGTTGGAGTTTGTACCTCCCCATATAAATGTATGGAGTGTAGTTTGCAACTGAAAAGAAACTTTGTGTTCCCAACAAGCTAGGTGAAGGACGGCTTTCACACTCAGTTATCTCTCAGAACTGAGCATGTGGAGAGACGTTCGTTCATCTAGCACAAAGGGAACGGGTTGCAGGAGAAACTTTTACTGTGGTTTCTCAGTGTGTTTTCAAGTGCCGGTTTGATGTTCCTGCAGTTTTCACTGTAAAACCGAGTTGGAGCTAATACCTCCCCATATATATGTATGGAGTGGATTTTGCAAATGTAAAGAAACTTTGTGTTCCCAACAAGCTAGGTGAAGGACGGCTCTCACACACAATTATCTCTCAGAATTGAGCATGTGGAGAGACGTTCGTTCATCTAGCACGAAGGGAACGGTTTGCAGGAGAAACTTTTACTCTGGTTTCTCAGTCTGTTTCCTAGTACCGGTTTGAAGTTCCTGCAGTTTTCACTGTAAAACCTAGTTGGAGCTAGTACCTCCCCATATATATGTATGGAGTGGAGTTAGCAAATGAAAAGAAACTTTGTGTTCCCAACAAGCTAGGTGAAGGACAGCTCTCAAACACACTTATCACTCAGAACTGAGCATGTGGAGAGTCGTTCGCTCATCTAGCACAAAGGGAAAGGGTTTCAGGAGAAACTTTTTCTCTGGTTTCTGAGTCTGTTTCCTAGTGCCGGTTTGAAGTTCCTGCAGTTTTCACTGTAAAACCGAGTTGGAGCTAGTACCTCCCCATATAAATGTATGGAGTGTAGTTTGCAACTGAAAAGAAACTTTGTGTTCCCAACAAGCTAGGTGAAGGACGGCTTTCACACTCACTTATCTCTCAGAACTGAGCATGTGGAGAGACGTTCGTTCATCTAGCACAAAGGGAACTGGTTGCAGGAGAAACTATTATTCTGGTTTCTCAGTGTGTTTTCTAGTGCCTGTTTGAAGTTCCTTCAGTTTTCACTGTAAAACCGAGTTGGAGCTAGTACCTCCCCATATATATGTATGGAGTGGAGTTTGCAACTGAAAAGAAACTTTGTGTTCCCAACAAGCTAGGTGAAGGACGGCTTTCACACACACTTATCTCTCAGAACTGAGGATGTGGAGATACTTTCGTTCATCTAGCAAAAAGGGAAAGTGTTGCAGGAGAAACTTTACTCTGGTTTCTCAGTCTGTTTCCTTGTGCCGGTTTGAAGTTCCTGCAGTTTTCACTGTAAAACCGAGTTGGAGCTAATACCTCCCCATATATATGTATGGAGTGGAGTTTGCAAATGTAAAGAAACTTTGTGTTACCAACAAGCTAGGAGAAGGACGGCTCTCACACACACTTATCTCTCGGAATTGAGCATGAGGAGAGACGTTTGTTCATCGAGCAAAAAGGGAACGGGTTGCAGGAGAAACTTTTACTCTGGTTTCTCAGTCTGTTTCCTAGTACCGGTTTGAAGTTCCTGCAGTTTTCACTGTAAAACCGAGTTGGAGCTAGTACCTCCCCATATATATGTATGGAGTGTAGTTTGCAACTGAAAAGAATCTTTGTGTTCCCAACAAGCTAGTTCAAGGACGGCTTTCACACACACTTATCCCACAGAACGGAGCATGTGGAGAGACGTTCGTTCATCTAGCCCAAATTGAACGGGTTGCAGTAGAAACGTTTACTCTGGTTTCTCAGTCTGTTTCCTAGTGCCGGTTTGAAGTTACTGCAGTTTTCACTGTAAAACCGAGTTGGAGTTAGTACCTCCCCTTATATATGTATGGAGTGGAGTTTGCAAATGAAAAGAAACTTTGTGTTCCCAACAAGCTAGGTGAAGGACGGCTCTCACACCCACTTATCTCTCAGAACTGAGCATGTGGAGAGACTTTCGCTCATCTAGCACAAAGGGAACGGGTTTCAGGAGAAACTTTTACTCTGGTTTCTCAGTCTGTTTCCTAGTGCCTGTTAGATGTTCCTGCTGTTTTCACTGTAAAACCGATTTGGAGCTAGTACCTCCCCATATATATGTATGTAGTGGAGTTTGCAACTGAAAAGAAACTTTGTGTTCCCAACAAGCTAGGTGATGGACGGCTTTCACACTCACTTATCTCTCAGAACTGAGCATGTGGAGAGATGTTCTTTCATCTAGCTCAAAGGGAATGGTTTGCAGGAGAAACTATTACTCTGGGTTCTCAGTCTGTTTCCTAGTGCCGGTTTGAATTTCCTGCAGTTTTCACTGTAAAACCGAGTTGGAGCTAGTACCTCCCCATATATATGTATGGATTGTTGTTTGCAACTGAAAAGAAACTTTGTGTTCCCAACAAGCTAGGTGAAGGACGGCTTTCACACTCACTTATCTCTCAGAACTGAGCATGTGGAGAGACGTTCGTTCATTTAGCACAAAGGGAACTGGTTGCAGGAGAAACTTTTACTCTGGTTTCTCAGTGTGTTTTCTAGTGCCGGTTTGAATTTCCTGCAGTTTTCACTGTAAAACCGAGTTGGAGCTAGTACCTCCCCATATATATGTATGGAGTGGAGTTTGCAACTGAAAAGAAATTTTGTGTTCCCAACAAGCTATTTGAAGGACGCCTTTCACACACACTTATCTCTCAGAACTGAGCATGTGGAGAGACGTTCGCTCATCTAGCACAAATGGAACGGGTTTCAGGAGAAACTTTTACTCTGGTTTCTCAGTCTGTTTCCTATTGCCCGTTTGAAGATCCTGCAGTTTTCACTGTAAAACCGAGTTGGATCTAGTACCTCCCCATATATATGTATGGAGTGGAGTTTGCAACTGAAAAGAAACTTTGTGTTCCCAACAAGCTAGATGAAGGACGGTCTCACACACACTTATCTCTCAGAACTGAGCATGTGGAGAGACGTTCGTTAATCTAGCACAAATTGAAAGGGTTGCAGTAGAAACTTTTACTCTGGTTTCTCAGTCTGTTTCCTAGTGCCGGTTAGATGTTCCTGCTGTTTTCACTGTAAAACCGAGTTGGAGCTAGTACCTACCCTTTTATATGTATGGAGTGGAGTTTGCAACTGAAAAGAAACTTTGTGTTCCCAACAAGCTAGGTGAAGGACGGCTCTCACACAGACATATCTCTCAGAACAGAGCATGTGGAGAGACGTTCGTTCATCTAGCACAAAGGGAACGGGTTGCAGGAGAAACTTTTACTCTGGTTTCTCAGTCTGTTTCCTAGTGCCGGTTTGAAGTTCCTGCAGTTTTCACTGTAAAACCCAGTTGGAGATTGTACCTCCCCATATAAATGTATGGAGTATAGTTTGCAACTGAAAAGAAACTTTGTGTTCCCAACAAGCTAGGTGAAGGACGGCTTTAACACACACTTATCTCTCAGAACTGAGCATGTGGAGAGATGTTCTTTCATCTAGCAAAAAGGGAACGGTTTGCAGGAGAAACTTATACTCTGGGTTCTCAGTCTGTTTCCTAGTGCCGGTTTGAAGTTCCTGCAGTTTTCACTGTAAAACCGAGTTGGAGCTAGTACCTCCCCATATATATTTATGGAGTGGAGTTTGCAACTGAAAAGAAACTTTGTGTTCCCAACAAGCTAGGTGAAGGACGGCTTTCACACACACTTATCTCTCAGAACTGAGCATGTGGGGAGACGTTCGCTCATCTAGCACAAAGGGAACGGGTTGCAGGAGAAACTTTTACTCTGGTTTCTCAGTCTGTTTCCTAGTGCCGGTTTGAAGTCCTGCAGTTTTCACTGTAAAACCGAGTTGGAGCTAGTACCTCCCCATTTATGTGTATGGAGTGGAGTTTCCAACTGAAAAGAAACTTTGTGTTCCCAACAAGCTAGGTGAAGGACGTCTTTCACACACACTTATCTCTCAGAACTGAGCATGTGGAGAGACGTTCGCTCATCTAGCACAAATGGAACGGGTTTCAGGAGAAACTTTTACTCTGGTTTCTCAGTCTGTTTCCTATTGCCGGTTTGAAGATCCTGCAGTTTTCACTGTAAAACCGAGTTGGATCTAGTACCTCCCCATATATATGTATGGAGTGGAGTTTGCAACTGAAAAGAAACTTTGTGTTCCCAACAAGCTAGATGAAGTACGGCTCTCACACACACTTACCTCTCAGAACTGAGCATGTGGAGAGACGTTCGTTAATCTAGCACAAATTGAAAGGGTTGCAGTAGAAACTTTTACTCTGGTTTCTCAGTCTGTTTCCTAGTGCCGGTTAGATGTTCCTGCTGTTTTCACTGTAAAACCGAGTTGGAGCTAGTACCTACCCTTTTATATGTATGGAGTGGAGTTTGCAACTGAAAAGAAACTTTGTGTTCCCAACAAGCTAGGTGAAGGACGGCTCTCACACAGACATATCTCTCAGAACTGAGCATGTGGAGAGACGTTCGTTCATCTAGCACAAAGGGAACGGGTTGCAGGAGAAACTTTTACTCTGGTTTCTCAGTCTGTTTCCTAGTGCCGGTTTGAAGTTCCTGCAGTTTTCACTGTAAAACCGAGTTGGAGTTTGTACCTCCCCATATAAATGTATGGAGTGTAGTTTGCAACTGAAAAGAAACTTTGTGTTCCCAACAAGCTAGGTGAAGGACGGCTTTCACACTCAGTTATCTCTCAGAACTGAGCATGTGGAGAGACGTTCGTTCATCTAGCACAAAGGGAACGGGTTGCAGGAGAAACTTTTACTGTGGTTTCTCAGTGTGTTTTCAAGTGCCGGTTTGATGTTCCTGCAGTTTTCACTGTAAAACCGAGTTGGAGCTAATACCTCCCCATATATATGTATGGAGTGGATTTTGCAAATGTAAAGAAACTTTGTGTTACCAACAAGCTAGGTGAAGGACGGCTCTCACACACACTTATCTCTCGGAATTGAGCATGTGGAGAGACGTTTGTTCATCTAGCACAAAGAGAACGGGTTGCAGGAGAAACTTTTACTATGGTTTCTCAGTCTGTTTCCTAGTGCCGGTTAGAAGTTCCTGCTGTTTTCACTGTAAAACCGAGTTGGAGCTAGTACCTCCCCATTTATATGTATGGAGTGGAGTTTGCAAATGAAATGAAACTTTGTGTTCCCAACAAGCTAGGTGAAGGACGGATTTCACACACACTTATCTCTCAGAACTGAGCATGTGGAGAGACGTTCGTTCATCTAGCACAAAGGGAAAGGTTTGCAGGAGAAACTTTTACTATGGATTCTCAGTCTGTTTCCTAGTGCCGGTTTGAAGTTCCTGCAGTTTTCACTGTAAAACCGAGTTGGAGCTAGTACCTCCCCATATATATTTATGGAGTGGAGTTTGCAACAGAAAAGAAACTTTGTGTTCCCAACAAGCTATTTGAAGGACGCCTTTCACACACACTTATCTCTCAGAACTGAGCATGTGGAGAGACGTTCGCTCATTTAGCACAAATGGAACGGTTTTCAGGAGAAACTTTTACTCTGATTTCTCAGTCTGTTTCCTATTGCCGGTTTGAAGATCCTGCAGTTTTCACTGTAAAACCGAGTTGGAGCTAGTACCTCCCCATATATATGTATGGAGTGGAGTTTGCAACTGAAAAGAAACTTTGTGTTCCCAACAAGCTAGGTGAAGGACGGCTCTCACACACAGTTATCTCTCAGAACTGAGCATGTGGAGAGACTTTCGCTCATCTAGCACAAAGGGAACGGGTTGCAGGAGAAACTTTTACTCTGGTTTCTCAGTCTATTTCCTAGTGCCTGTTAGAAGTTCCTGCTGTTTTCACTGTAAATCCGAGTTGGAGCTAGTACCTCCCCATTTATATGTATGGAGTGGAGTTTCCAACTGAAAAGAAACTTTGTGTTCCCAACAAGCTAGGTGAAGGACGGCTTTCACACACACTTATCTCTCAGAACTGAGCATGTGGAGAGACGTTCGTTCATCTAGCACAAAGGGAACGGGTTGCAGGGGAAACTTTTATTCTGGTTTCTCAGTCTGTTTCCTAGTGCCGGTTTGAAGTTCCTGCAGTTTTCACTGTAAAACCGAGTTGGACCTAGTACCTCCCCATATATATTTATGAAGTGGAGTTTGCAACAGAAAAGAAACTTTGTGTTCCCAACAAGCTATTTGAAGGACGCCTTTCACACACACTTATCTCTCAGAACTGAGCATGTGGAGAGACGTTCGCTCATCTAGCACAAAGGGAACGGGTTGCAGGAGAAACTTTTACTCTGGTTTCTCAGTCTGTTTCCTAGTGCCGGTTTGAAGTCCTGCAGTTTTCACTGTAAAACCGAGTTGGAGCTAGTACCTCTCAATTAATATGTATGGAGTGGAGTTTCCAACTGAAAAGAAACTTTGTGTTCCCAACAAGCTAGGAGAAGGACGGCTTTCACACTCACTTATCTCTCAGAACATAGCATGTGGAGAGAAGTTCGTTCATCTAGCACAAAGGGAACTGGTTGCAGGAGAAACTTTTATTCTGGTTTCTCAGTGTGTTTTCTAGTGCCGGTTTGAAGTCCTGCAGTTTTCACTGTAAAACCGAGTTGGAGCTAGTACCTCCCCATTTATGTGTATGGAGTGGAGTTTCCAACTGAAAAGAAACTTTGTGTTCCCAACAAGCTAGGTGAAGGACGGCTTTCACACTCACTTATCTCTCAGAACTGAGCATGTGGAGAGACGTTCGTTCATCTAGCACAAAGGGAACGGGTTGCAGGAGAAACTTTTACTCTGGTTTCTCAGTGTGTTTTCAAGTGCCGGTTTGATGTTCCTGCAGTTTTCACTGTAAAACCGAGTTGGAGCTAATACCTCCCCATATATATGTATGGAGTGGATTTTGCAAATGTAAAGAAACTTTGTGTTACCAACAAGCTAGGTGAAGGACGGCTCTCACACACACTTATCTCTCGGAATTGAGCATGTGGAGAGACGTTTGTTCATCTAGCACAAAGGGAACGCGTTGCAGGTGAAACTTTTACTATGGTTTCTCAGTCTGTTTCCTAGTGCCGGTTAGAAGTTCCTGCTGTTTTCACTGTAAAACCGAGTTGGATCTAGTACCTCCCCATTTATATGTATGGAGTGGAGTTTGCAAATGAAATGAAACTTTGTGTTCCCAACAAGCTAGGTGAAGGACGGATTTCACACACACTTATCTCTCAGAACTGAGCATGTGGAGAGACGTTCGTTCATCTAGCACAAAGGGAAAGGTTTGCAGAAGAAACTTTTACTATGGATTCTCAGTCTGTTTCCTAGTGCCGGTTTGAAGTTCCTGCAGTTTTCACTGTAAAACCGAGTTGGAGCTAGTACCTCCCCATATATATTTATGGAGTGAAGTTTGCAACAGAATAGAAACTTTGTGTTCCCAACAAGCTAGGTGAAGGACGGCTTTCACACTCACTTATCTCTCAGAACTGAGCATGTGGAGAGACGTTCGTTCATCTAGCACAAAGGGAACTGGTTGCAGGAGAAACTATTATTCTGGTTTCTCAGTGTGTTTTCTAGTGCCTGTTTGAAGTTCCTTCAGTTTTCACTGTAAAACCGAGTTGGAGCTAGTACCTCCCCATATATATGTATGGAGTGGAGTTTGCAACTGAAAAGAAACTTTGTGTTCCCAACAAGCTAGGTGAAGGACGGCTTTCACACACACTTATCTCTCAGAACTGAGGATGTGGAGATACTTTCGTTCATCTAGCAAAAAGGGAAAGTGTTGCAGGAGAAACTTTACTCTGGTTTCTCAGTCTGTTTCCTTGTGCCGGTTTGAAGTTCCTGCAGTTTTCACTGTAAAACCGAGTTGGAGCTAATACCTCCCCATATATATGTATGGAGTGGAGTTTGCAAATGTAAAGAAACTTTGTGTTACCAACAAGCTAGGAGAAGGACGGCTCTCACACACACTTATCTCTCGGAATTGAGCATGAGGAGAGACGTTTGTTCATCTAGCAAAAAGGGAACGGGTTGCAGGAGAAACTTTTACTCTGGTTTCTCAGTCTGTTTCCTAGTACCGGTTTGAAGTTCCTGCAGTTTTCACTGTAAAACCGAGTTGGAGCTAGTACCTCCCCATATATATGTATGGAGTGTAGTTTGCAACTGAAAAGAATCTTTGTGTTCCCAACAAGCTAGTTCAAGGACGGCTTTCACACACACTTATCCCACAGAACGGAGCATGTGGAGAGACGTTCGTTCATCTAGCCCAAATTGAACGGGTTGCAGTAGAAACGTTTACTCTGGTTTCTCAGTCTGTTTCCTAGTGCCGGTTTGAAGTTACTGCAGTTTTCACTGTAAAACCGAGTTGGAGCTAGTACCTCCCCTTATATATGTATGGAGTGGAGTTTGCAAATGAAAAGAAACTTTGTGTTCCCAACAAGCTAGGTGAAGGACGGCTCTCACACCCACTTATCTCTCAGAACTGAGCATGTGGAGAGACTTTCGCTCATCTAGCACAAAGGGAACGGGTTTCAGGAGAAACTTTTACTCTGGTTTCTCAGTCTGTTTCCTAGTGCCTGTTAGATGTTCCTGCTGTTTTCACTGTAAAACCGATTTGGAGCTAGTACCTCCCCATATATATGTATGTAGTGGAGTTTGCAACTGAAAAGAAACTTTGTGTTCCCAACAAGCTAGGTGATGGACGGCTTTCACACTCACTTATCTCTCAGAACTGAGCATGTGGAGAGATGTTCTTTCATCTAGCTCAAAGGGAATGGTTTGCAGGAGAAACTATTACTCTGGGTTCTCAGTCTGTTTCCTAGTGCCGGTTTGAATTTCCTGCAGTTTTCACTGTAAAACCGAGTTGGAGCTAGTACCTCCCCATATATATGTATGGATTGTTGTTTGCAACTGAAAAGAAACTTTGTGTTCCCAACAAGCTAGGTGAAGGACGGCTTTCACACTCACTTATCTCTCAGAACTGAGCATGTGGAGAGACGTTCGTTCATTTAGCACAAAGGGAACTGGTTGCAGGAGAAACTTTTACTCTGGTTTCTCAGTGTGTTTTCTAGTGCCGGTTTGAATTTCCTGCAGTTTTCACTGTAAAACCGCGTTGGAGCTAGTACCTCCCCATATATATGTATGGAGTGGAGTTTGCAACTGAAAAGAAATTTTGTGTTCCCAACAAGCTATTTGAAGGACGCCTTTCACACACACTTATCTCTCAGAACTGAGCATGTGGAGAGACGTTCGCTCATCTAGCACAAATGGAACGGGTTTCAGGAGAAACTTTTACTCTGGTTTCTCAGTCTGTTTCCTATTGCCCGTTTGAAGATCCTGCAGTTTTCACTGTAAAACCGAGTTGGATCTAGTACCTCCCCATATATATGTATGGAGTGGAGTTTGCAACTGAAAAGAAACTTTGTGTTCCCAACAAGCTAGATGAAGGACGGTCTCACACACACTTATCTCTCAGAACTGAGCATGTGGAGAGACGTTCGTTAATCTAGCACAAATTGAAAGGGTTGCAGTAGAAACTTTTACTCTGGTTTCTCAGTCTGTTTCCTAGTGCCGGTTAGATGTTCCTGCTGTTTTCACTGTAAAACCGAGTTGGAGCTAGTACCTACCCTTTTATATGTATGGAGTGGAGTTTGCAACTGAAAAGAAACTTTGTGTTCCCAACAAGCTAGGTGAAGGACGGCTCTCACACAGACATATCTCTCAGAACAGAGCATGTGGAGAGACGTTCGTTCATCTAGCACAAAGGGAACGGGTTGCAGGAGAAACTTTTACTCTGGTTTCTCAGTCTGTTTCCTAGTGCCGGTTTGAAGTTCCTGCAGTTTTCACTGTAAAACCGAGTTGGAGATTGTACCTCCCCATATAAATGTATGGAGTATAGTTTGCAACTGAAAAGAAACTTTGTGTTCCCAACAAGCTAGGTGAAGGACGGCTTTAACACACACTTATCTCTCAGAACTGAGCATGTGGAGAGATGTTCTTTCATCTAGCAAAAAGGGAACGGTTTGCAGGAGAAACTTATACTCTGGGTTCTCAGTCTGTTTCCTAGTGCCGGTTTGAAGTTCCTGCAGTTTTCACTGTAAAACCGAGTTGGAGCTAGTACCTCCCCATATATATTTATGGAGTGGAGTTTGCAACTGAAAAGAAACTTTGTGTTCCCAACAAGCTAGGTGAAGGACGGCTTTCACACACACTTATCTCTCAGAACTGAGCATGTGGGGAGACGTTCGCTCATCTAGCACAAAGGGAACGGGTTGCAGGAGAAACTTTTACTCTGGTTTCTCAGTCTGTTTCCTAGTGCCGGTTTGAAGTCCTGCAGTTTTCACTGTAAAACCGAGTTGGAGCTAGTACCTCCCCATTTATGTGTATGGAGTGGAGTTTCCAACTGAAAAGAAACTTTGTGTTCCCAACAAGCTAGGTGAAGGACGGCTTTCACACTCACTTATCTCTCAGAACTGAGCATGTGGAGAGACGTTCGCTCATCTAGCACAAATGGAACGGGTTTCAGGAGAAACTTTTACTCTGGTTTCTCAGTCTGTTTCCTATTGCCGGTTTGAAGATCCTGCAGTTTTCACTGTAAAACCGAGTTGGATCTAGTACCTCCCCATATATATGTATGGAGTGGAGTTTGCAACTGAAAAGAAACTTTGTGTTCCCAACAAGCTAGATGAAGGACGGCTCTCACACACACTTACCTCTCAGAACTGAGCATGTGGAGAGACGTTCGTTAATCTAGCACAAATAGAAAGGGTTGCAGTAGAAACTTTTACTCTGGTTTCTCAGTCTGTTTCCTAGTGCCGGTTAGATGTTCCTGCTGTTTTCACTGTAAAACCGAGTTGGAGCTAGTACCTACCCTTTTATATGTATGGAGTGGAGTTTGCAACTGAAAAGAAACTTTGTGTTCCCAACAAGCTAGGTGAAGGACGGCTCTCACACAGACATATCTCTCAGAACTGAGCATGTGGAGAGACGTTCGTTCATCTAGCACAAAGGGAACGGGTTGCAGGAGAAACTTTTACTCTGGTTTCTCAGTCTGTTTCCTAGTGCCGGTTTGAAGTTCCTGCAGTTTTCACTGTAAAACCGAGTTGGAGTTTATACCTCCCCATATAAATATATGGAGTGTAGTTTGCAACTGAAAAGAAACTTTGTGTTCCCAACAAGCTAGGTGAAGGACGGCTTTCACACTCAGTTATCTCTCAGAACTGAGCATGTGGAGAGACGTTCGTTCATCTAGCACAAAGGGAACGGGTTGCAGGGGAAACTTTTACTGTGGTTTCTCAGTGTGTTTTCAAGTGCCGGTTTGATGTTCCTGCAGTTTTCACTGTAAAACCGAGTTGGAGCTAATACCTCCCCATATATATGTATGGAGTGGATTTTGCAAATGTAAAGAAACTTTGTGTTACCAACAAGCTAGGTGAAGGACGGCTCTCACACACACTTATCTCTCGGAATTGTGCATGTGGAGAGACGTTTGTTCATCTAGCACAAAGAGAACGGGTTGCAGGAGAAACTTTTACTATGGTTTCTCAGTCTGTTTCCTAGTGCCGGTTAGAAGTTCCTGCTGTTTTCACTGTAAAACCGAGTTGGAGCTAGTACCTCCCCATTTATATGTATGGAGTGGAGTTTGCAAATGAAATGAAACTTTGTGTTCCCAACAAGCTAGGTGAAGGACGGATTTCACACACACTTATCTCTCAGAACTGAGCATGTGGAGAGACGTTCGTTCATCTAGCACAAAGGGAAAGGTTTGCAGGAGAAACTTTTACTATGGATTCTCAGTCTGTTTCCTAGTGCCGGTTTGAAGTTCCTGCAGTTTTCACTGTAAAACCGAGTTGGAGCTAGTACCTCCCCATATATATTTATGGAGTGGAGTTTGCAACAGAAAAGAAACTTTGTGTTCCCAACAAGCTATTTGAAGGACGCCTTTCACACACACTTATCTCTCAGAACTGAGCATGTGGAGAGACGTTCGCTCATTTAGCACAAATGGAACGGTTTTCAGGAGAAACTTTTACTCTGATTTCTCAGTCTGTTTCCTATTGCCGGTTTGAAGATCCTGCAGTTTTCACTGTAAAACCGAGTTGGAGCTAGTACCTCCCCATATATATGTATGGAGTGGAGTTTGCAACTGAAAAGAAACTTTGTGTTCCCAACAAGCTAGGTGAAGGACGGCTCTCACACACAGTTATCTCTCAGAACTGAGCATGTGGAGAGACTTTCGCTCATCTAGCACAAAGGGAACGGGTTGCAGGAGAAACTTTTACTCTGGTTTCTCAGTCTATTTCCTAGTGCCTGTTAGAAGTTCCTGCTGTTTTCACTGTAAATCCGAGTTGGAGCTAGTACCTCCCCATTTATATGTATGGAGTGGAGTTTCCAACTGAAAAGAAACTTTGTGTTCCCAACAAGCTAGGTGAAGTACGGCTTTCACACACACTTATCTCTCAGAACTGAGCATGTGGAGAGACGTTCGTTCATCTAGCACAAAGGGAACGGGTTGCAGGGGAAACTTTTATTCTGGTTTCTCAGTCTGTTTCCTAGTGCCGGTTTGAAGTTCCTGCAGTTTTCACTGTAAAACCGAGTTGGACCTAGTACCTCCCCATATATATTTATGAAGTGGAGTTTGCAACAGAAAAGAAACTTTGTGTTCCCAACAAGCTATTTGAAGGACGCCTTTCACACACACTTATCTCTCAGAACTGAGCATGTGGAGAGACGTTCGCTCATCTAGCACAAAGGGAACGGGTTGCAGGAGAAACTTTTACTCTGGTTTCTCAGTCTGTTTCCTAGTGCCGGTTTGAAGTCCTGCAGTTTTCACTGTAAAACCGAGTTGGAGCTAGTACCTCTCAATTAATATGTATGGAGTGGAGTTTCCAACTGAAAAGAAACTTTGTGTTCCCAACAAGCTAGGAGAAGGACGGCTTTCACACTCACTTATCTCTCAGAACATAGCATGTGGAGAGAAGTTCGTTCATCTAGCACAAAGGGAACTGGTTGCAGGAGAAACTTTTATTCTGGTTTCTCAGTGTGTTTTCTAGTGCCGGTTTGAAGTCCTGCAGTTTTCACTGTAAAACCGAGTTGGAGCTAGTACCTCCCCATTTATGTGTATGGAGTGGAGTTTCCAACTGAAAAGAAACTTTGTGTTCCCAACAAGCTAGGTGAAGGACGGCTTTCACACTCACTTATCTCTCAGAACTGAGCATGTGGAGAGACGTTCGTTCATCTAGCACAAAGGGAACGGGTTGCAGGAGAAACTCTTACTCTGGTTTCTCAGTGTGTTTTCAAGTGCCGGTTTGATGTTCCTGCAGTTTTCACTGTAAAACCGAGTTGGAGCTAATACCTCCCCATATATATGTATGGAGTGGATTTTGCAAATGTAAAGAAACTTTGTGTTACCAACAAGCTAGGTGAAGGACGGCTCTCACACACACTTATCTCTCGGAATTGAGCATGTGGAGAGACGTTTGTTCATCTAGCACAAAGGGAACGGGTTGCAGGAGAAACTTTTACTATGGTTTCTCAGTCTGTTTCCTAGTGCCGGTTAGAAGTTCCTGCTGTTTTCACTGTAAAACCGAGTTGGATCTAGTACCTCCCCATTTATATGTATGGAGTGGAGTTTGCAAATGAAATGAAACTTTGTGTTCCCAACAAGCTAGGTGAAGGACGGATTTCACACACACTTATCTCTCAGAACTGAGCATGTGGAGAGACGTTCGTTCATCTAGCACAAAGGGAAAGGTTTGCAGAAGAAACTTTTACTATGGATTCTCAGTCTGTTTCCTAGTGCCGGTTTGAAGTTCCTGCAGTTTTCACTGTAAAACCGAGTTGGAGCTAGTACCTCCCCATATATATTTATGGAGTGAAGTTTGCAACAGAAAAGAAACTTTGTGTTCCCAACAAGCTATTTGAAGGACTCCTTTCACACACACTTATCTCTCAGAACTGAGCATGTGGAGAGACGTTCGCTCATCTAGCACAAATGGAACGGGTTTCAGGAGAAACTTTTACTCTGATTTCTCAGTCTGTTTCCTATTGCCGGTTTGAAGATCCTGCAGTTTTCACTGTAAAACCGAGTTGGAGCTAGTACCTCCCCATATATATGTATGGAGTGGAGTTTGCAACTGAAAAGAAACTTTGTGTTCCCAACAAGCTAGGTGAAGGACGGCTCTCACACACACTTATCTCTCAGAACTGAGCATGTGGAGAGACTTTCGCTCATCTAGCACAAAGGGAACGGGTTGCAGGAGAAACTTTTACTCTGGTTTCTCAGTCTATTTCCTAGTGCCGGTTAGAAGTTCCTGCTGTTTTCACTGTAAATCCGAGTTGGAGCTAGTACCTCCCCATTTATATGTATGGAGTGGAGTTTCCAACTGAAAAGAAACTTTGTGTTCCCAACAAGCTAGGTGAAGGACGGCTTTCACACACACTTATCTCTCAGAACTGAGCATGTGGAGAGACGTTCGTTCATCTAGCACAAAGGGAACGGGTTGCAGGGGAAACTTTTATTCTGGTTTCTCAGTCTGTTTCCTAGTGCCGGTTTGAAGTTCCTGCAGTTTTCACTGTAAAACCGAGTTGGAGCTAGTACCTCCCCATATATATTTATGAAGTGGAGTTTGCAACAGAAAAGAAACTTTGTGTTCCCAACAAGCTATTTGAAGGACGCCTTTCACACACACTTATCTCTCAGAACTGAGCATGTGGAGAGACGTTCGCTCATCTAGCACAAAGGGAACGGGTTGCAGGAGAAACTTTTACTCTGGTTTCTCAGTCTGTTTCCTAGTGCCGGTTGGAAGTCCTGCAGTTTTCACTGTAAAACCGAGTTGGAGCTAGTACCTCTCAATTAATATGTATGGAGTGGAGTTTCCTACTGAAAAGAAACTTTGTGTTCCCAACAAGCTAGGAGAAGGACGGCTTTCACACTCACTTATCTCTCAGAACATAGCATGTGGAGAGAAGTTCGTTCATCTAGCACAAAGGGAACTGGTTGCAGGAGAAACTTTTATTCTGGTTTCTCAGTGTGTTTTCTAGTGCCTGTTTGAAGTTACTGCAGTTTTCACTGTAAAACCGAGTTGGAGCTAGTACCTCCCCATATATATGTATGGAGTGGAGTTTGCAACTGAAAAGAAACTTTGTGTTCCCAACAAGCTAGGAGAAGGACGGCTTTCACACTCACTTATCTCTCAGAACATAGCATGAGGAGAGACGTTTGTTCATCTAGCACAAAGGGAACGGGTTGCAGGAGAAACTTTTACTCTGCTTTCTCAGTCTGTTTCCTAGTGCCTGTTAGATGTTCCTGCTGTTTTCACTGTAAAACCGATTTGGAGTTAGTACCTCCCCATATATATGTATGGAGTGGAGTTTGCAACTGAAAAGAAACTTCGTGTTCCCAACAAGCTAGGTGAAGGACGGCTCTCACACAGACATATCTCTCAGAACTGAGCATGTGGAGAGACGTTCGTTCATCTAGCACAAAGGGAACGGGTTGCAGGAGAAACTTTTACTCTGGTTTCTCAGTCTGTTTCCTAGTGCCGGTTTGAAGTTCCTGCAGTTTTCACTGTAAAACCGAGTTGGAGCTAGTACCTCCACATATAAATGTATGGAGTGTAGTTTGCAACTGAAAAAAACTTTGTGTTCCCAACAAGCTAGGTGAAGGACGGCTTTCACACTCACTTATCTCTCAGAACTGAGCATGTGGAGAGATGTTCTTTCATCTAGCTCAAAGGGAAAGGTTTGCAGTAGAAACTTTTACTCTGGGTTCTCAGTCTGTTTCCTAGTGCCGGTTTGAATTTCCTGCAGTTTTCACTGTAAAACCGAGTTGGAGCTAGTACCTCCCCATATATATGAATGGAGTGTTGTTTGCAACTGAAAAGAAACTTTGTGTTCCCATCAAGCTAGGTGAAGGACGGCTTTCACACTCACTTATCTCTCAGAACTGAGCATGTGGAGAGACGTTCGTTCATTTAGCACAAAGGGACCTGGTTGCAGGAGAAACTTTTACTCTGGTTTCTCAGTGTGTTTTCTAGTGCCGGTTTGAAGTTCCTGCAGTTTTCACTGTAAAACCGAGTTGGAGCTAGTACCTCCCCATATATATTTATGGAGTGGAGTTTGCAACAGAAAAGAAACTTTGTGTTCCCAACAAGCTATTTGAAGGACGCCTTTCACACACACTTATCTCTCAGAACTGAGCATGTGGAGAGACGTTCGCTCATCTAGCACAAATGGAACGGGTTTCAGGAGAAACTTTTACTCTGGTTTCTCAGTCTGTTTCCTATTGCCGGTTTGAAGATCCTGCAGTTTTCACTGTAAAACCGAGTTGGAGCTAGTACCTCCCCATATATATGTATGGAGTGGAGTTTGCATCTGAAAAGAAACTTTGTGTTCCCAACAAGCTAGGAGAAGGACGGCTTTCACACTCACTTATCTCTCAGAACTGAGGATGTGGAGAGACTTTCGTTCATCTAGCACAAAGGGAACTGGTTGCAGGAGAAACTTTTATTCTGGTTTCTCAGTGTGTTTTCTAGTGCCTGTTTGAAGTTCCTGCAGTTTTCACTGTAAAACCGAGTTGGAGCTAGTACTTCCCCATATATATGTATGGAGTGGGGTTTGCAACTGAAAAGAAACTTTGTGTTCCCAACAAGCTAGGTGAAGGACGGCTTTCACACACACTTATCTCTCAGAACTGAGGATGTGGAATACTTTCGTTCATCTAGCAAAAAGGGAACGTGTTGCATGAGAAACTTTACTCTGGTTTCTCAGTCTGTTTCCTAGTGCCGGTTTGAAGTTCCTGCAGTTTTCACTGTAAAACCGAGTTGGAGCTAGTACCTCCACATATAAATGTATGGAGTGTAGTTTGCAACTGAAAAAAACTTTGTGTTCCCAACAAGCTAGGTGAAGGACGGCTTTCACACTCACTTATCTCTCAGAACTGAGCATGTGGAGAGATGTTCTTTCATCTAGCTCAAAGGGAACGGTTTGCAGGAGAAACTTTTACTCTGGGTTCTCAGTCTGTTTCCTAGTGCCGGTTTGAATTTCCTGCAGTTTTCACTGTAAAACCGAGTTGGAGCTAGTACCTCCCCATATATATGAATGGAGTGTTGTTTGCAACTGAAAAGAAACTTTGTGTTCCCAACAAGCTAGGTGAAGGACGGCTTTCACACTCATTTATCTCTCAGAACTGAGCATGTGGAGAGACGTTCGTTCATTTAGCACAAAGGGACCTGGTTGCAGGAGAAACTTTTACTCTGGTTTCTCAGTGTGTTTTCTAGTGCCGGTTTGAAGTTCCTGCAGTTTTCACTGTAAAACCGAGTTGGAGCTAGTACCTCCCCATATATATGTATGGAGTGGAGTTTGCAACTGAAAAGAATTTTTCTGTTCCCAACAAGCTAGTTGAAGGACGGTTTCACACACACTTATCTCTCAGAACTGAGCATGTGGAGAGACGTTCGTTCATCTAGCACAAAGGGAACGGGTTGCAGTAGAAACTTTTACTCTGGTTTCTCAGTCTGTTTCCTAGTGCCGGTTTGAAGTTCCTGCAGTTTTCACTGTAAAACCGAGTTGGAGCTAGTACCTCCCCATATATATGTATGGAGTGGAGTTTGCAAATGAAAAGAAACTTTGTGTTCCCAACAAGCTAGGTGAAGGACGGCTTTCACACTCACTTATCTCTCAGAACTGAGCATGTGGAGAGACGTTCGTTCATCTAGCACAAAGGGAACGGGTTGCAGGAGAAACTTTTACTCTGGTTTCTCAGTGTGTTTTCAAGTGCCGGTTTGAAGTTCCTGCAGTTTTCACTGTAAAACCGAGTTGGAGCTAGTACCTCCCCATATATATGTATGGAGTGGAGTTTGCAACTGAAAAGAAACTTTGTGTTCCCAACAAGCTAGGTGAAGGACGGCTTTCACACACACTTATCTCTCAGAACTGAGGATGTGGAGATACTTTCGTTCATCTAGCACAAAGGGAACGTGTTGCAGGAGAAACTTTTACTCTGGTTTCTCAGTCTGTTTCCTAGTGCCGGTTTGATGTTCCTGCATTTTTCACTGTAAAACCGAGTTGGAGCTAATACCTCCCCATATATATGTATGGAGTGGATTTTGCAAATGTAAAGAAACTTTGTGTTACCAACAAGCTAGGTGAAGGACGGCTCTCACACACACCTATCTCTCGGAATTGAGCATGTGGAGAGACGTTTGTTCATCTAGCACAAAGGGAACGGGTTGCAGGAGAAACTTTTACTATGGTTTCTCAGTCTGTTTCCTAGTGCCGGTTAGAAGTTCCTGCTGTTTTCACTGTAAAACCGAGTTCGAGCTAGTACCTCCCCATTTATATGTATGGAGTGGAGTATGCAACTGAAATGAAACTTTGTGTTCCCAACAAGCTAGGTGAAGGACGGCTTTCACACACACTTATCTCTCAGAACTGAGCATGTGGAGAGACGTTCGTTCATCTAGCACAAAGGGAAAGGTTTGCAGGAGAAACTTTTACTCTGGATTCTCAGTCTGTTTCCTAGTGCCGGTTTGAAGTTCCTGCAGTTTTCACTGTAAAACCGAGTTGGAGCTAGTACCTCCCCATATATATTTATGGAGTGGAGTTTGCAACAGAAAAGAATCTTTGTGTTCCCAACAAGCGAGGTGAAGGACGCCTTTCACACACACTTATCTCTCAGAACTGAGCATGTGGAGAGACGTTCGCTCATCTAGCACAAATGGAACGGGTTTCAGGAGAAACTTTTACTCTGGTTTCTCAGTCTGTTTCCTATTGCCGGTTTGAAGATCCTGCAGTTTTCACTGTAAAACCGAGTTGGAGCTAGTACCTCCCCATATATATGTATGGAGTGGAGTTTGCATCTGAAAAGAAACTTTGTGTTCCCAACAAGCTAGTTGAAGGACGGCTCTCACACACACTTATCTCTCAGAACTGAGCATGTGGAGAGACTTTCGCTCATCTAGCACAAAGGGAACGGGTTGCAGGAGAAACTTTTACTCTGGTTTCTCAGTCTGTTTCCTAGTGCCGGTTAGAAGTTCCTGCTGTTTTCACTGTAAAACCGAGTTGGAGCTAGTACCTCCCCATTTATATGTATGGAGTGGATTTTGCAACTGAAATGAAACTTTGTGTTCCCAACAAGCTAGGTGAAGGACGGCTTTCACACACACTTATCTCTCAGAACTGAGCATGTGGAGAGACGTTCGTTCATCTAGCACAAAGGGAACGGGTTGCAGGAGAAACTTTTACTCTGTTTTCTCAGTCTGTTTCCTAGTGCCGTTTTGAAGTTTCTGCAGTTTTCACTGTAAAACCGAGTTGGAGCTAGTACCTCCCCATATATATTTATGGAGTGGAGTTTGCAACAGAAAAGAAACTTTGTGTTCCCAACAAGCTATTTGAAGGACGCCTTTCACACACACTTATCTCTCAGAAATGAGCATGTGGAGAGACGTTCGCTCATCTAGCACAAAGGGAACGGGTTGCAGGAGAAACTTTTACTCTGATTTCTCAGTCTGTTTCCTATTGCCGGTTTGAAGATCCTGCAGTTTTCACTGTAAAACCGAGTTGGAGCTTGTACCTCCCCATATATATGTATGGAGTGGAGTTTGCAACTGAAAAGAAACTTTGTGTTCCCAACAAGCTAGGTGAAGGACGGCTCTCACACACACTTATCTCTCAGAACTGAGCATGTGGAGAGATTTTCGCTCATCTAGCACAAAGGGAACGGGTTGCAGGAGAAACTTTTACTCTGGTTTCTCAGTCTGTTTCCTAGTGCCGGTTTGAAGTTCCTGCAGTTTTCACTGTAAAACCGAGTTGGAGCTAGTACCTCCCCATATATATTTATGGAGTGGAGTTTGCAACAGAAAAGAAACTTTGTGTTCCCAACATGCTATTTGAAGGACGCCTTTCACACACACATATCTCTCAGAACTGAGCATGTGGAGAGACGTTCGCTCATCTAGCACAAAGGGAACGGGTTGCAGGAGAAACTTTTACTCTGGTTTCTCAGTCTGTTTCCTAGTGCCGGTTTGAAGTCCTGCAGTTTTCACTGTAAAACCGAGTTGGAGCTAGTACCTCTCAATTAATATGTATGGAGTGGAGTTTCCAACTGAAAAGAAACTTTGTGTTCCCAACAAGCTAGGAGAAGGACGGCTTTCACACTCACTTATCTCTGAGAACATAGCATGTGGAGAGCAGTTTGTTCATCTAGCACAAAGGGAACTGGTTGCAGGAGAAACTTTTACTCTGGTTTCTCAGTGTGTTTTCTAGTGCCCGTATGAAGTTCCTGCAGTTTTCACTGTAAAACCGAGTTGGAGCTAGTACCTCCCCATTTATATGTATGGAGTGGATTTTGCAACTGAAGTGAAACTTTGTGTTCCCAACAAGCTAGGTGAAGGACGGCTCTCACACACAATTATCTCTCAGAATTGATCATGTGGAGAGACGTTTGTTCATCTAGCACAAATGGAACGGGTTTCAGGAGAAACTTTTACTCTGGTTTCTCAGTCTGTTTCCTATTGCCGGTTTGAAGATCCTGCAGTTTTCACTGTAAAACCGAGTTGGAGCTAGTACCTCCCCATATATATGTATGGAGTGGAGTTTGCATCTGAAAAGAAACTTTGTGTTCCCAACAAGCTAGGAGAAGGACGGCTTTCACACTCACTTATCTCTCAGAACTGAGGATGTGGAGAGACTTTCGTTCATCTAGCACAAAGGGAACTGGTTGCAGGAGAAACTTTTATTCTGGTTTCTCAGTGTGTTTTCTAGTGCCTGTTTGAAGTTCCTGCAGTTTTCACTGTAAAACCGAGTTGGAGCTAGTACTTCCCCATATATATGTATGGAGTGGGGTTTGCAACTGAAAAGAAACTTTGTGTTCCCAACAAGCTAGGTGAAGGACGGCTTTCACACACACTTATCTCTCAGAACTGAGGATGTGGAATACTTTCGTTCATCTAGCAAAAAGGGAACGTGTTGCATGAGAAACTTTACTCTGGTTTCTCAGTCTGTTTCCTAGTGCCGGTTTGAAGTTCCTGCAGTTTTCACTGTAAAACCGAGTTGGAGCTAGTACCTCCACATATAAATGTATGGAGTGTAGTTTGCAACTGAAAAAAACTTTGTGTTCCCAACAAGCTAGGTGAAGGACGGCTTTCACACTCACTTATCTCTCAGAACTGAGCATGTGGAGAGATGTTCTTTCATCTAGCTCAAAGGGAACGGTTTGCAGGAGAAACTTTTACTCTGGGTTCTCAGTCTGTTTCCTAGTGCCGGTTTGAATTTCCTGCAGTTTTCACTGTAAAACCGAGTTGGAGCTAGTACCTCCCCATATATATGAATGGAGTGTTGTTTGCAACTGAAAAGAAACTTTGTGTTCCCAACAAGCTAGGTGAAGGACGGCTTTCACACTCATTTATCTCTCAGAACTGAGCATGTGGAGAGACGTTCGTTCATTTAGCACAAAGGGACCTGGTTGCAGGAGAAACTTTTACTCTGGTTTCTCAGTGTGTTTTCTAGTGCCGGTTTGAAGTTCCTGCAGTTTTCACTGTAAAACCGAGTTGGAGCTAGTACCTCCCCATATATATGTATGGAGTGGAGTTTGCAACTGAAAAGAATTTTTCTGTTCCCAACAAGCTAGTTGAAGGACGGTTTCACACACACTTATCTCTCAGAACTGAGCATGTGGAGAGACGTTCGTTCATCTAGCACAAAGGGAACGGGTTGCAGTAGAAACTTTTACTCTGGTTTCTCAGTCTGTTTCCTAGTGCCGGTTTGAAGTTCCTGCAGTTTTCACTGTAAAACCGAGTTGGAGCTAGTACCTCCCCATATATATGTATGGAGTGGAGTTTGCAAATGAAAAGAAACTTTGTGTTCCCAACAAGCTAGGTGAAGGACGGCTTTCACACTCACTTATCTCTCAGAACTGAGCATGTGGAGAGACGTTCGTTCATCTAGCACAAAGGGAACGGGTTGCAGGAGAAACTTTTACTCTGGTTTCTCAGTGTGTTTTCAAGTGCCGGTTTGAAGTTCCTGCAGTTTTCACTGTAAAACCGAGTTGGAGCTAGTACCTCCCCATATATATGTATGGAGTGGAGTTTGCAACTGAAAAGAAACTTTGTGTTCCCAACAAGCTAGGTGAAGGACGGCTTTCACACACACTTATCTCTCAGAACTGAGGATGTGGAGATACTTTCGTTCATCTAGCACAAAGGGAACGTGTTGCAGGAGAAACTTTTACTCTGGTTTCTCAGTCTGTTTCCTAGTGCCGGTTTGATGTTCCTGCATTTTTCACTGTAAAACCGAGTTGGAGCTAATACCTCCCCATATATATGTATGGAGTGGATTTTGCAAATGTAAAGAAACTTTGTGTTACCAACAAGCTAGGTGAAGGACGGCTCTCACACACACCTATCTCTCGGAATTGAGCATGTGGAGAGACGTTTGTTCATCTAGCACAAAGGGAACGGGTTGCAGGAGAAACTTTTACTATGGTTTCTCAGTCTGTTTCCTAGTGCCGGTTAGAAGTTCCTGCTGTTTTCACTGTAAAACCGAGTTCGAGCTAGTACCTCCCCATTTATATGTATGGAGTGGAGTATGCAACTGAAATGAAACTTTGTGTTCCCAACAAGCTAGGTGAAGGACGGCTTTCACACACACTTATCTCTCAGAACTGAGCATGTGGAGAGACGTTCGTTCATCTAGCACAAAGGGAAAGGTTTGCAGGAGAAACTTTTACTCTGGATTCTCAGTCTGTTTCCTAGTGCCGGTTTGAAGTTCCTGCAGTTTTCACTGTAAAACCGAGTTGGAGCTAGTACCTCCCCATATATATTTATGGAGTGGAGTTTGCAACAGAAAAGAATCTTTGTGTTCCCAACAAGCGAGGTGAAGGACGCCTTTCACACACACTTATCTCTCAGAACTGAGCATGTGGAGAGACGTTCGCTCATCTAGCACAAATGGAACGGGTTTCAGGAGAAACTTTTACTCTGGTTTCTCAGTCTGTTTCCTATTGCCGGTTTGAAGATCCTGCAGTTTTCACTGTAAAACCGAGTTGGAGCTAGTACCTCCCCATATATATGTATGGAGTGGAGTTTGCATCTGAAAAGAAACTTTGTGTTCCCAACAAGCTAGTTGAAGGACGGCTCTCACACACACTTATCTCTCAGAACTGAGCATGTGGAGAGACTTTCGCTCATCTAGCACAAAGGGAACGGGTTGCAGGAGAAACTTTTACTCTGGTTTCTCAGTCTGTTTCCTAGTGCCGGTTAGAAGTTCCTGCTGTTTTCACTGTAAAACCGAGTTGGAGCTAGTACCTCCCCATTTATATGTATGGAGTGGATTTTGCAACTGAAATGAAACTTTGTGTTCCCAACAAGCTAGGTGAAGGACGGCTTTCACACACACTTATCTCTCAGAACTGAGCATGTGGAGAGACGTTCGTTCATCTAGCACAAAGGGAACGGGTTGCAGGAGAAACTTTTACTCTGTTTTCTCAGTCTGTTTCCTAGTGCCGTTTTGAAGTTTCTGCAGTTTTCACTGTAAAACCGAGTTGGAGCTAGTACCTCCCCATATATATTTATGGAGTGGAGTTTGCAACAGAAAAGAAACTTTGTGTTCCCAACAAGCTATTTGAAGGACGCCTTTCACACACACTTATCTCTCAGAAATGAGCATGTGGAGAGACGTTCGCTCATCTAGCACAAAGGGAACGGGTTGCAGGAGAAACTTTTACTCTGATTTCTCAGTCTGTTTCCTATTGCCGGTTTGAAGATCCTGCAGTTTTCACTGTAAAACCGAGTTGGAGCTTGTACCTCCCCATATATATGTATGGAGTGGAGTTTGCAACTGAAAAGAAACTTTGTGTTCCCAACAAGCTAGGTGAAGGACGGCTCTCACACACACTTATCTCTCAGAACTGAGCATGTGGAGAGATTTTCGCTCATCTAGCACAAAGGGAACGGGTTGCAGGAGAAACTTTTACTCTGGTTTCTCAGTCTGTTTCCTAGTGCCGGTTTGAAGTTCCTGCAGTTTTCACTGTAAAACCGAGTTGGAGCTAGTACCTCCCCATATATATTTATGGAGTGGAGTTTGCAACAGAAAAGAAACTTTGTGTTCCCAACATGCTATTTGAAGGACGCCTTTCACACACACATATCTCTCAGAACTGAGCATGTGGAGAGACGTTCGCTCATCTAGCACAAAGGGAACGGGTTGCAGGAGAAACTTTTACTCTGGTTTCTCAGTCTGTTTCCTAGTGCCGGTTTGAAGTCCTGCAGTTTTCACTGTAAAACCGAGTTGGAGCTAGTACCTCTCAATTAATATGTATGGAGTGGAGTTTCCAACTGAAAAGAAACTTTGTGTTCCCAACAAGCTAGGAGAAGGACGGCTTTCACACTCACTTATCTCTGAGAACATAGCATGTGGAGAGCAGTTTGTTCATCTAGCACAAAGGGAACTGGTTGCAGGAGAAACTTTTACTCTGGTTTCTCAGTGTGTTTTCTAGTGCCCGTATGAAGTTCCTGCAGTTTTCACTGTAAAACCGAGTTGGAGCTAGTACCTCCCCATTTATATGTATGGAGTGGATTTTGCAACTGAAGTGAAACTTTGTGTTCCCAACAAGCTAGGTGAAGGACGGCTCTCACACACAATTATCTCTCAGAATTGATCATGTGGAGAGACGTTTGTTCATCTAGCACAAAGGGAACGGGTTGCAGGAGAAACTTTTACTCTGGTTTCTCAGTCTGTTTCCTAGTGCCGGTTAGAAGTTCCTGCTGTTTTCACTGTAAAACCGAGTTGGAGCTAGTACCTCCCCATTTATATGTATGGAGTGGAGTTTGCAACTGAAATGAAACTTTGTGTTCCCAACAAGCTAGGTGAAGGACGGCTTTCACACACACTTATCTCTCAGACCTGAGCATGTGGAGAGACGTTCGTTCATCTAACACAAAGGGAAAGGTTTGCAGGAGAAACTTTTACTCTGGATTCTCAGTCTTTTTCCTAGTGCAGGTTTGAAGATCCTGCAGTTTTCACTGTAAAACCGAGTTGGAGCTAGTACCTCCCCATATATATTTATGGAGTGGAGTTTGCAACAGAAAAGAAACTTTGTGTTCCCAACAAGCTATTTGAAGGACGCCTTTCACACACAATTATCTCTCAGAACTGAGCATGTGGAGAGACGTTCGCTCATCTAGCACAAATGGAACGGGTTTCAGGAGAAACTTTTACTCTGGTTTCTCAGTCTGTTTCCTATTGCCGGTTTGAAGATCCTGCAGTTTTCACTGTAAAACCGAGTTGGAGCTAGTACCTCCCCATATATATGTATGGAGTGGAGTTTGCATCTGAAAAGAAACTTTGTGTTCCCAACAAGCTAGGTGAAGGACGGCTCTCACACACACTTATCTCTCAGAACTGAGCATGTGGAGAGACTTTCGCTCATCTAGCACAAAGGGAACGGGTTGCAGGAGAAACTTTTACTCTGGTTTCTCAGTCTGTTTCCTAGTGCCGGTTAGAAGTTCCTGCTGTTTTCACTGTAAAACCGAGTTGGAGCAAGTACCTCCCCATTTATATGTATGGAGTGGATTTTGCAACTGAAATGAAACTTTGTGTTCCCAACAAGCTAGGTGAAGGACGGCTTTCACACACACTTATCTCTCAGAACTGAGCAAGTTGAGAGACGTTCGTTCATCTAGCACAAAGGGAACGGGTTGCAGGAGAAACTTTTACTCTGTTTTCTCAGTCTGTTTCCTAGTGCCGGTTTGAAGTTTCTGCAGTTTTCACTGTAAAACCGAGTTGGAGCTAGTACCTCCCCATATATATTTATGGAGTGGGGTTTGCAACAGAAAAGAAACTTTGTGTTCCCAACAAGCTATTTGAAGGACGCCTTTCACACACACTTATCTCTCAGAACTGAGCATGTGGAGAGACGTTCGCTCATCTAGCACAAAGGGAACGGGTTGCAGGAGAAACTTTTACTCTGATTTCTCAGTCTGTTTCCTATTGCCGGTTTGAAGATCCTGCAGTTTTCACTGTAAAACCGAGTTGGAGCTTGTACCTCCCCATATATATGTATGGAGTGGAGTTTGCAACTGAAAAGAAACTTTGTGTTCCCAACAAGCTAGGTGAAGGACGGCTCTCACACACACTTATCTCTCAGAACTGAGCATGTGGAGAGACGTTCGTTCATCTAGCACAAAGGGAACGGGTTGCAGGAGAAACTTTTACTCTGGTTTCTCAGTCTGTTTCCTAGTGCCGGTTTGAAGTTCCTGCAGTTTTCACTGTAAAACCGAGTTGGAGCTAGTACCTCCCCATATATATTTATGGAGTGGAGTTTGCAACAGAAAAGAAACTTTGTGTTCCCAACATGCTATTTGAAGGACGCCTTTCACACACACATATCTCTCAGAACTGAGCATGTGGAGAGACGTTCGCTCATCTAGCACTAAGGGAACGGGTTGCAGGAGAAACTTTTACTCTGGTTTCTCAGTCTGTTTCCTAGTGCCGGTTTGAAGTCCTGCAGTTTTCACTGTAAAACCGAGTTGGAGCTAGTACCTCTCAATTAATATGTATGGAGTGGAGTTCCCAACTGAAAAGAAACTTTGTGTTCCCAACAAGCTAGGAGAAGGACGGCTTTCACACTCACTTATCTCTGAGAACATAGCATGTGGAGAGCAGTTCGTTCATCTAGCACAAAGGGAACTGGTTGCAGGAGAAACTTTTACTCTGGTTTCTCAGTGTGTTTTCTAGTGCCCGTTTGAAGTTCCTGCAGTTTTCACTGTAAAACCGAGTTGAATCTAGTACCTATCCATTTATATGTATGGAGTGGATTTTGCAACTGAAATGAAACTTTGTGTTCCCAACAAGCTAGGTGAAGGACGGCTTTCACACACACTTATCTCTCAGAACTGAGCATGTGGATAGACGTTCGTTCATCTAGCACAAAGGGAACGGGTTGCAGGAGAAACTTTTACTCTGGTTTCTCAGTCTGTTTCCTAGTGCCGGTTTGAAGTTCCTGCAGTTTTCACTGTGAAACCGAGTTGGAGCTAGTACCTCCCCATATATATTTATGGAGTGGAGTTTGCAACAGAAAAGAAACTTTGTGTTCCCAACAAGCTCTTTGAAGGACGCCTTTCACACACACTTATCTCTCAGAACTGAGCATGTGGAGAGACGTTCGCTCATCTAGCACAAAGGGTACGGGTTGCAGGAGAAACTTTTACTCTGATTTCTCAGACTGTTTCCTATTGCCGGTTTGAAGATCCTGCAGTTTTCACTGCAAAACCGAGTTGGAGCTTGTACCTCCCCATATATATGTATGGAGTGGAGTTTGCAACTGAAAACAAACTTTGTGTTCCCAACAAGCTAGGTGAAGGACGGCTCTCACACACACTTATCTCTCAGAACTGAGCATGTGGAGAGACTTTCGCTCATCTAGCACAAAGGGAACGGGTTGCAGGAGAAACTTTTACTCTGGTTTCTCAGTCTGTTTCCTAGTGCCGGTTTGAAGTTCCTGCAGTTTTCACTGTAAAACCGAGTTGGAGCTAGTACCTCCCCATATATATTTATGGATTGGAGTTTGCAACAGAAAAGAAACTTTGTGTTCCCAACATGCTATTTGAAGGACGCCTTTCACACACACTTATCTCTCAGAACTGAGCATGTGGAGAGAAGTTCGCTCATCTAGCACAAAGGGAACGGGTTGCAGGAGAAACTTTTACTCTGGTTTCTCAGTCTGTTTCCTAGTGCCGGTTTGAAGTCCTGCAGTTTTCACTGTAAAATCGAGTTGGAGCTAGTACCTCTCAATTAATATGTATGGAGTGGAGTTTCCAACTCAAAAGAAACTTTGTGTTCCCAACAAGCTAGGAGAAGGACTGCTTTCACACTCACTTATCTCTCAGAACATAGCATGTGGAGAGAAGTTCGTTCATCTAGCACAAAGGGAACTGGTTGCAGGAGAAACTTTTACTCTGGTTTCTCAGTGTGTTTTCTAGTGCCCGTTTGAAGTTCCTGCAGTTTTCACTGTAAAACCGAGTTGGAGCTAGTACCTCCCCGTATATATGTATGGAGTGGAGTTTGCAACTGAAAAGAAACTTTGTGTTCCCAACAAGCTAGGTGAAGGACGGCTTTCACACACTCTTATCTCTCAGAATTGAGCATGTGGAGAGACGTTCGTTCATCTAGCACAAAGGGAACGGGTTGCTGGAGAAACTTTAACTCTGGTTTCTCAGTCTGTTTCCTAGTACGGGTTTGAAGTTCCTGCAGTTTCCACTGTAAAACCGAGTTGGAGCTATTACCTCCCCTTATATATATATGGAGTGGAGTTTGCAACTGAAAAGAATTTTTGTGTTCCCAACAAGCTAGTTGAAGGACGGCGTTCACACACACTTATCTCTCAGAACTGAGCATGTGGAGAGAAATTCGTTCATCTAGCACAAAGGGAACGGGTTGCAGGAGAAACTTTTACTCTGGTTTCTCAGTCTGTTTCCTAGTGCCGGTTTGAAGTCCTGCAGTTTTCACTGTAAAACCGAGTTGGAGCTAGTACCTCCCCATTTATATGTATGGAGTGGAGTTTCCAACTGAAAAGAAACTTTGTGTTCCCAACAAACTAGGTGAAGGACGGCTTTCACACTCACTTATCTCTCAGAACTGAGCATGTGGAGAGACGTTCGTTCATCTAGCACAAAAGGAACTGGTTGCAGGAGAAACTTTTACTCTGGTTTCTCAGTGTGTTTTCTAGTGCCGGTTTGAAGCTCCTGCAGTTTTCTCGGTAAAACCGAGTTGGAGCTAGTACCTCCCCATATATATGTATGGAGTGGAGTTTGCAACTGAAAAGAAACTTTGTGTTCCCAGCAAGCTAGGTGAAGGACGGCTTTCACACACACTTATCTCTCAGAACTGAGGATGTGGAGAGACTTTCGTTCATCTAGCTCAAAGGGAACGGGTTTCAGGAGAAACTTTTACTCTGGTTTCTCAGTCTGTTTCCTAGTGCCGGTTTGAAGTTCCTGCAGTTTTCACTGTAAAACCGAGTTGGAGCTAGTACCTCCCCATATATATGTATGGAGTGGAGTTTGCAAATGTAAAGAAACTATGTGTTCCCAACAAGCTAGGTGAAGGACGGCTCTCAAACACACTTATCTCTCAGAACTGAGCATGTGGAGAGACGTTCGTTCATATAGCACAAAGGGAACGGGTTGCAGGAGAAACTTTTACTCTGGTTTCTCAGTCTGTTTCCTAGTGCCGGTTTGAAGTTCCTGCAATTTTCACTGTAAAACCGAGTTGGAGTTAGTACCTCCCTATATATGTATGAAGTGGAGTTTGCAACTGAAAAGAAACTTTGTGTTCCCAACAAGCTAGGTGAAGGACGGCTTTCACACACACTTATCTCTCAGAACTGAGGATGTGGAGAGACTTTCGTTCATCTAGCACAAAGGAACGTGTTGCAGGAGAAACTTTTACTCTGGTTTCTCAGTCTGTTTCCTAGTGCCGGTTTGAAGTTCCTGCAGTTTTCACTGTAAAACCGAGTTGGAGCTAGTACCTCCCCATATATATGTATGGAGTGGAGTTTGCAAATGTAAAGAAACTTTGTGTTCCCAACAAGCTAGGTGAAGGACGGCTTTCACACACACTTATCTCTCAGAACTGAGGATGTGGAGAGACTTTCGTTCATCTAGCACAAAGGGAACGTGTTGCAGGAAAAACTTTTACTCTGGTTTCTCAGTCTGTTTCCTAGTGCCGGTTTTAAGTTCCTGCAGTTTTCACTGTAAAACCGAGTTGGAGTTAGTACCTCACCATATATATGTATGAAGTGGAGTTTGCAACTGAAAAGAAACTTTGTGTTCCCAACAAGCTAGGTGAAGGACGGCTTTCACACACAATTATCTCTCAGAACTGAGCATGTGGAGAGACGTTCGCTCATCTAGCACAAAGGGAACGGGTTTCAGGAGAAACTTTTTCTCTGGTTTCTGAGTCTGTTTCCTAGTGCCGGTTTGAAGTTCCTGCAGTTTTCACTGTAAAACCGAGTTGGAGCTAGTAGCTCCCCATATAAATGTATGGAGTGTAGTTTGCAACTGAAAAGAAACTTTGTGTTCCCAACAAGCTAGGTGAAGGACGGCTTTCACACTCACTTATCTCTCAGAACTGAGCATGTGGAGAGACGTTCGTTCATCTAGCACAAAGGGAACTGGTTGCAGGAGAAACTTTTATTCTGGTTTCTCAGTGTGTTTTCTAGTGCCTGTTTGAAGTTCCTGCAGTTTTCACTGTAAAACCGAGTTGGAGCTAGTACCTCCCGATATATATGTATGGAGTGGAGTTTGCAACTGAAAAGAAACTTTGTGTTCCCAACAAGCTAGGTGAAGGACGGCTTTCACACACACTTATCTCTCAGAACTGAGGATGTGTAGATACTTTCGTTCATCTGGCAAAAAGGGAACGTGTTGCAGGAGAAACTTTACTCTGGTTTCTCAGTCTGTTTCCTTGTGCCGGTTTGAAGTTCCTGCAGTTTTCACTGTAAAACCGAGTTGGAGCTAATACCTCCCCATATATATGTATGGAGTGGAGTTTGCAAATGTAAAGAAACTTTGTGTTACCAACAAGCTAGGAGAAGGACGGCTCTCAAACACACTTATCTCTCGGAATTGAGCATGAGGAGAGACGTTTGTTCATCTAGCAAAAAGGGAACGGGTTGCAGGAGAAACTTTTACTCTGGTTTCTCAGTCTGTTTCCTAGTACCGGTTTGAAGTTCCTGCAGTTTTCACTGTAAAACCGAGTTGGAGCTAGTACCTCCCCATATATATGTATGGAGTGTAGTTTGCAACTGAAAAGAATCTTTGTGTTCCCAACAAGCTAGTTCAAGGACGGCTTTCACACACACTTATCCCTCAGAACGGAGCATGTGGAGAGACGTTCGTTCATCTAGCCCAAAGGGAACGGGTTGCAGTAGAAACGTTTACTCTGGTTTCTCAGTCTGTTTCCTAGTGCCGGTTTGAAGTTCCTGCAGTTTTCACTGTAAAACCGAGTTGGAGCTAGTACCTCCCCATATATATGTATGGAGTGGAGTTTGCAAATGAAAAGAAACTTTGTGTTCCCAACAAGCTAGGTGAAGGGCGGCTCTCACACCCACTTATCTCTCAGAACTGAGCATGTGGAGAGACTTTCGCTCATCTAGCACAAAGGGAACGGGTTTCAGGAGAAACTTTTACTCTGGTTTCTCAGTCTGTTTCCTAGTGCCTGTTAGATGTTCCTGCTGTTTTCACTGTAAAACCGATTTGGAGCTAGTACCTCCCCATATATATGTATGGAGTGGAGTTTGCAACTGAAAAGAAACTTTGTGTTCCCAACAAGCTAGGTGAAGGACGGCTCTCACACAGACATATCTCTCAGAACTGAGCATGTGGAGAGACGTTCGTTCATCTAGCACAAAGGGAACGGGTTGCAGGAGAAACTTTTACTCTGGTTTCTCAGTCTGTTTCCTAGTGCCGGTTTGAAGTTCCTGCAGTTTTCACTGTAAAACCTAGTTGGAGCTAGTACCACCCCATATAAATGTATTGAGTGTAGTTTGCAACTGAAAAGAAACTTTGTGTTCCCAACAAGCTAGGTGAAGGACGGCTTTCACACTCACTTATCTCTCAGAACTGAGCATGTGGAGAGATGTTCTTTCATCTAGCTCAAAGGGAACGGTTTGCAGGAGAAACTTTTACTCTGGGTTCTCAGTCTTTTTCCTAGTGCCGGTTTGAATTTCCTGCAGTTTTCACTGTAAAACCGAGTTGGAGCTATTACCTCCCCATATATATGTATGGATTGTTGTTTGCAACTGAAAAGAAACTTTGTGTTCCCAACAAGCTAGGTGAAGGACGGCTTTCACACTCACTTATCTCTCAGAACTGAGCATGTGGAGAGACGTTCGTTCATTTAGCACAAAGGGACTTGGTTGCAGGAGAAACTTTTACTCTGGTTTCTCAGTGTGTTTTCTAGTGCCGGTTTGAAGTTCCTGCAGTTTTCACTGTAAAACCGAGTTGGAGCTAGTACCTCCTAATATATATGTATGGAGTGGAGTTGGCAACTGAAAAGAATCTTTGTGTTCCCAACAAGCTAGTTGAAGGACGGCTTTCACACACACTTATCTCTCAGAACTGAGCATGTGGAGAGACGTTCGTTCATCTAGCACAAAGGGAACGGGTTGCAGTAGAAACTTTTACTCTGGTTTCTCAGTCTGTTTCCTAGTGCCGGTTTGAAGTTCCTGCAGTTTTCACTGTAAAACCGAGTTGGAGCTAGTACCTCCCCATATATATGTATGGAGTGGAGTTTGCAAATGAAAAGAAACTTTGTGTTCCCAACAAGCTAGGTGAAGGACGGCTCTCACACAGACATATCTCTCAGAACTGAGCATGTGGAGAGACGTTCGTTAATCTAGCACAAATTGAAAGGGTTGCAGTAGAAACTTTTACTCTGGTTTCTCAGTCTGTTTCCTAGTGCCGGTTAGATGTTCCTGCTGTTTTCACTGTAAAACCGAGTTGGAGCTAGTACCTCCCTTTTATATGTATGGAGTGGAGTTTGCAACTGAAAAGAAACTTTGTGTTCCCAACAAGCTAGGTGAAGGAAGGCTCTCACACAGACATATCTCTCAGAACTGAGCATGTGGAGAGACGTTCGTTCATTAGCATAAAGGGAACGGGTTGCAGGAGAAACTTTTACTCTGGTTTCTCAGTCTGTTTCCTAGTGCCGGTTTGAAGTTCCTGCAGTTTTCACTGTAAAACCGAGTTGGAGCTAGTACCTCCCCATATAAATGTATGGAGTGTAGTTTGCAACTGAAAAGAAATTTTGTGTTCCCAACAAGCTAGGTGAAGGACGGCTTTAACACACACTTATCTCTCAGAACTGAGCATGTGGAGAGATGTTCTTTCATCTAGCAAAAAGGGAACGGTTTGCAGGAGAAACTTATACTCTGGGTTCTCAGTCTGTTTCCTAGTGCCGGTTTGAAGTTCCTGCAGTTTTCACTGTAAAACCGAGTTGGAGCTTGTACCTCCCCATATATATTTATGGAGTGGAGTTTGCAACTGAAAAGAAACTTTGTGTTCCCAACAAGCTAGGTGAAGGACGGCTTTCACACACACTTATCTCTCTGAACTGAGCATGTGGGGAGACGTTCGCTCATCTAGCACAAAGGGAACGGGATGCAGGGGAAACTTTTACTCTGGTTTCTCAGTCTGTTTCCTAGTGCCGGTTTGAAGTCCTGCAGTTTTCACTGTAAAAACGAGTTGGAGCTAGTACCTCCCCATTTATGTGTATGGAGTGGAGTTTCCAACTGAAAAGAAACTTTGTGTTCCCAACAAGCTAGGTGACGGACGGCTTTCACACTCACTTATCTCTCAGAACTGAGCATGTGGAGAGACGTTCGTTCATCTAGCACAAAGGGAACGGGTTGCAGGAGAAACTTTTACTCTGGTTTCTCAGTGTGTTTTCAAGTGCCGGTTTGAAGTTCCTGCAGTTTTCACTGTAAAACCGAGTTGGAGCTAGTACCTCCCCATATATATGTATGGAGTGGAGTTTGCAACTGAAAAGAAACTTTGTGTTCCCAACAAGCTAGGTGAAGCACGGCTTTCACACACACTTATCTCTCAGAACTGAGGATGTGGAGATACTTTCGTTCATCTAGCACAAAGGGAACGTGTTGCAGGAGAAACTTTTACTCTGGTTTCTCAGTCTGTTTCCTAGTGCCGGTTTGATGTTCCTGCAGTTTTCACTGTAAAACCGAGTTGGAGCTAATACCTCCCCATATATATGTATGGAGTGGATTTTGCAAATGTAAAGAAACTTTGTGTTACCAACAAGCTAGGTGAAGGACGGCTCTCACACACACTTATCTCTCGGAATTGAGCATGTGGAGAGACGTTTGTTCATCTAGCACAAAGGGAACTGGTTGCAGGAGAAACTTTTACTATGGTTTCTCAGTCTGTTTCCTAGTGCCGGTTAGAAGTTCCTGCTGTTTTCACTGTAAAACCGAGTTGGAGCTAGTACCTCCCCATTTATATGTATGGAGTGGAGTTTGCAACTGAAATGAATCTTTGTGTTCCCAACAAGCTAGTTCAAGGACGGCTTTCACACACACTTATCCCTCAGAACGGAGCATGTGGAGAGACGTTCGTTCATCTAGCTCAAAGGGAACGGGTTTCAGGAGAAACTTTTACTCTGGTTTCTCAGTCTGTTTCCTAGTGCCGGTTTGAAGTTCCTGCAGTTTTCACTGTAAAACCGAGTTGGAGCTAGTACCTCCCCATATATATGTATGGAGTGGAGTTTGCAAATGTAAAGAAACTATGTGTTCCCAACAAGCTAGGTGAAGGACGGCTCTCAAACACACTTATCTCTCAGAACTGAGCATGTGGAGAGACGTTCGTTCATATAGCACAAAGGGAACGGGTTGCAGGAGAAACTTTTACTCTGGTTTCTCAGTCTGTTTCCTAGTGCCGGTTTGAAGTTCCTGCAATTTTCACTGTAAAACCGAGTTGGAGTTAGTACCTCCCTATATATGTATGAAGTGGAGTTTGCAACTGAAAAGAAACTTTGTGTTCCCAACAAGCTAGGTGAAGGACGGCTTTCACACACACTTATCTCTCAGAACTGAGGATGTGGAGAGACTTTCGTTCATCTAGCACAAAGGAACGTGTTGCAGGAGAAACTTTTACTCTGGTTTCTCAGTCTGTTTCCTAGTGCCGGTTTGAAGTTCCTGCAGTTTTCACTGTAAAACCGAGTTGGAGCTAGTACCTCCCCATATATATGTATGGAGTGGAGTTTGCAAATGTAAAGAAACTTTGTGTTCCCAACAAGCTAGGTGAAGGACGGCTTTCACACACACTTATCTCTCAGAACTGAGGATGTGGAGAGACTTTCGTTCATCTAGCACAAAGGGAACGTGTTGCAGGAAAAACTTTTACTCTGGTTTCTCAGTCTGTTTCCTAGTGCCGGTTTTAAGTTCCTGCAGTTTTCACTGTAAAACCGAGTTGGAGTTAGTACCTCACCATATATATGTATGAAGTGGAGTTTGCAACTGAAAAGAAACTTTGTGTTCCCAACAAGCTAGGTGAAGGACGGCTTTCACACACAATTATCTCTCAGAACTGAGCATGTGGAGAGACGTTCGCTCATCTAGCACAAAGGGAACGGGTTTCAGGAGAAACTTTTTCTCTGGTTTCTGAGTCTGTTTCCTAGTGCCGGTTTGAAGTTCCTGCAGTTTTCACTGTAAAACCGAGTTGGAGCTAGTAGCTCCCCATATAAATGTATGGAGTGTAGTTTGCAACTGAAAAGAAACTTTGTGTTCCCAACAAGCTAGGTGAAGGACGGCTTTCACACTCACTTATCTCTCAGAACTGAGCATGTGGAGAGACGTTCGTTCATCTAGCACAAAGGGAACTGGTTGCAGGAGAAACTTTTATTCTGGTTTCTCAGTGTGTTTTCTAGTGCCTGTTTGAAGTTCCTGCAGTTTTCACTGTAAAACCGAGTTGGAGCTAGTACCTCCCGATATATATGTATGGAGTGGAGTTTGCAACTGAAAAGAAACTTTGTGTTCCCAACAAGCTAGGTGAAGGACGGCTTTCACACACACTTATCTCTCAGAACTGAGGATGTGTAGATACTTTCGTTCATCTGGCAAAAAGGGAACGTGTTGCAGGAGAAACTTTACTCTGGTTTCTCAGTCTGTTTCCTTGTGCCGGTTTGAAGTTCCTGCAGTTTTCACTGTAAAACCGAGTTGGAGCTAATACCTCCCCATATATATGTATGGAGTGGAGTTTGCAAATGTAAAGAAACTTTGTGTTACCAACAAGCTAGGAGAAGGACGGCTCTCAAACACACTTATCTCTCGGAATTGAGCATGAGGAGAGACGTTTGTTCATCTAGCAAAAAGGGAACGGGTTGCAGGAGAAACTTTTACTCTGGTTTCTCAGTCTGTTTCCTAGTACCGGTTTGAAGTTCCTGCAGTTTTCACTGTAAAACCGAGTTGGAGCTAGTACCTCCCCATATATATGTATGGAGTGTAGTTTGCAACTGAAAAGAATCTTTGTGTTCCCAACAAGCTAGTTCAAGGACGGCTTTCACACACACTTATCCCTCAGAACGGAGCATGTGGAGAGACGTTCGTTCATCTAGCCCAAAGGGAACGGGTTGCAGTAGAAACGTTTACTCTGGTTTCTCAGTCTGTTTCCTAGTGCCGGTTTGAAGTTCCTGCAGTTTTCACTGTAAAACCGAGTTGGAGCTAGTACCTCCCCATATATATGTATGGAGTGGAGTTTGCAAATGAAAAGAAACTTTGTGTTCCCAACAAGCTAGGTGAAGGGCGGCTCTCACACCCACTTATCTCTCAGAACTGAGCATGTGGAGAGACTTTCGCTCATCTAGCACAAAGGGAACGGGTTTCAGGAGAAACTTTTACTCTGGTTTCTCAGTCTGTTTCCTAGTGCCTGTTAGATGTTCCTGCTGTTTTCACTGTAAAACCGATTTGGAGCTAGTACCTCCCCATATATATGTATGGAGTGGAGTTTGCAACTGAAAAGAAACTTTGTGTTCCCAACAAGCTAGGTGAAGGACGGCTCTCACACAGACATATCTCTCAGAACTGAGCATGTGGAGAGACGTTCGTTCATCTAGCACAAAGGGAACGGGTTGCAGGAGAAACTTTTACTCTGGTTTCTCAGTCTGTTTCCTAGTGCCGGTTTGAAGTTCCTGCAGTTTTCACTGTAAAACCTAGTTGGAGCTAGTACCACCCCATATAAATGTATTGAGTGTAGTTTGCAACTGAAAAGAAACTTTGTGTTCCCAACAAGCTAGGTGAAGGACGGCTTTCACACTCACTTATCTCTCAGAACTGAGCATGTGGAGAGATGTTCTTTCATCTAGCTCAAAGGGAACGGTTTGCAGGAGAAACTTTTACTCTGGGTTCTCAGTCTTTTTCCTAGTGCCGGTTTGAATTTCCTGCAGTTTTCACTGTAAAACCGAGTTGGAGCTATTACCTCCCCATATATATGTATGGATTGTTGTTTGCAACTGAAAAGAAACTTTGTGTTCCCAACAAGCTAGGTGAAGGACGGCTTTCACACTCACTTATCTCTCAGAACTGAGCATGTGGAGAGACGTTCGTTCATTTAGCACAAAGGGACTTGGTTGCAGGAGAAACTTTTACTCTGGTTTCTCAGTGTGTTTTCTAGTGCCGGTTTGAAGTTCCTGCAGTTTTCACTGTAAAACCGAGTTGGAGCTAGTACCTCCTAATATATATGTATGGAGTGGAGTTGGCAACTGAAAAGAATCTTTGTGTTCCCAACAAGCTAGTTGAAGGACGGCTTTCACACACACTTATCTCTCAGAACTGAGCATGTGGAGAGACGTTCGTTCATCTAGCACAAAGGGAACGGGTTGCAGTAGAAACTTTTACTCTGGTTTCTCAGTCTGTTTCCTAGTGCCGGTTTGAAGTTCCTGCAGTTTTCACTGTAAAACCGAGTTGGAGCTAGTACCTCCCCATATATATGTATGGAGTGGAGTTTGCAAATGAAAAGAAACTTTGTGTTCCCAACAAGCTAGGTGAAGGACGGCTCTCACACAGACATATCTCTCAGAACTGAGCATGTGGAGAGACGTTCGTTAATCTAGCACAAATTGAAAGGGTTGCAGTAGAAACTTTTACTCTGGTTTCTCAGTCTGTTTCCTAGTGCCGGTTAGATGTTCCTGCTGTTTTCACTGTAAAACCGAGTTGGAGCTAGTACCTCCCTTTTATATGTATGGAGTGGAGTTTGCAACTGAAAAGAAACTTTGTGTTCCCAACAAGCTAGGTGAAGGAAGGCTCTCACACAGACATATCTCTCAGAACTGAGCATGTGGAGAGACGTTCGTTCATTAGCATAAAGGGAACGGGTTGCAGGAGAAACTTTTACTCTGGTTTCTCAGTCTGTTTCCTAGTGCCGGTTTGAAGTTCCTGCAGTTTTCACTGTAAAACCGAGTTGGAGCTAGTACCTCCCCATATAAATGTATGGAGTGTAGTTTGCAACTGAAAAGAAATTTTGTGTTCCCAACAAGCTAGGTGAAGGACGGCTTTAACACACACTTATCTCTCAGAACTGAGCATGTGGAGAGATGTTCTTTCATCTAGCAAAAAGGGAACGGTTTGCAGGAGAAACTTATACTCTGGGTTCTCAGTCTGTTTCCTAGTGCCGGTTTGAAGTTCCTGCAGTTTTCACTGTAAAACCGAGTTGGAGCTTGTACCTCCCCATATATATTTATGGAGTGGAGTTTGCAACTGAAAAGAAACTTTGTGTTCCCAACAAGCTAGGTGAAGGACGGCTTTCACACACACTTATCTCTCTGAACTGAGCATGTGGGGAGACGTTCGCTCATCTAGCACAAAGGGAACGGGATGCAGGGGAAACTTTTACTCTGGTTTCTCAGTCTGTTTCCTAGTGCCGGTTTGAAGTCCTGCAGTTTTCACTGTAAAAACGAGTTGGAGCTAGTACCTCCCCATTTATGTGTATGGAGTGGAGTTTCCAACTGAAAAGAAACTTTGTGTTCCCAACAAGCTAGGTGACGGACGGCTTTCACACTCACTTATCTCTCAGAACTGAGCATGTGGAGAGACGTTCGTTCATCTAGCACAAAGGGAACGGGTTGCAGGAGAAACTTTTACTCTGGTTTCTCAGTGTGTTTTCAAGTGCCGGTTTGAAGTTCCTGCAGTTTTCACTGTAAAACCGAGTTGGAGCTAGTACCTCCCCATATATATGTATGGAGTGGAGTTTGCAACTGAAAAGAAACTTTGTGTTCCCAACAAGCTAGGTGAAGCACGGCTTTCACACACACTTATCTCTCAGAACTGAGGATGTGGAGATACTTTCGTTCATCTAGCACAAAGGGAACGTGTTGCAGGAGAAACTTTTACTCTGGTTTCTCAGTCTGTTTCCTAGTGCCGGTTTGATGTTCCTGCAGTTTTCACTGTAAAACCGAGTTGGAGCTAATACCTCCCCATATATATGTATGGAGTGGATTTTGCAAATGTAAAGAAACTTTGTGTTACCAACAAGCTAGGTGAAGGACGGCTCTCACACACACTTATCTCTCGGAATTGAGCATGTGGAGAGACGTTTGTTCATCTAGCACAAAGGGAACTGGTTGCAGGAGAAACTTTTACTATGGTTTCTCAGTCTGTTTCCTAGTGCCGGTTAGAAGTTCCTGCTGTTTTCACTGTAAAACCGAGTTGGAGCTAGTACCTCCCCATTTATATGTATGGAGTGGAGTTTGCAACTGAAATGAATCTTTGTGTTCCCAACAAGCTAGTTCAAGGACGGCTTTCACACACACTTATCCCTCAGAACGGAGCATGTGGAGAGACGTTCGTTCATCTAGCCCAAAGGGAACGGGTTGCAGTAGAAACGTTTACTCTGGTTTCTCAGTCTGTTTCCTAGTGCCGGTTTGAAGTTCCTGCAGTTTTCACTGTAAAACCGAGTTGGAGCTAGTACATCCCCATATATATGTATGGAGTGGAGTTTGCAAATGAAAAGAAACTTTGTGTTCCCAACAAGCTAGGTGAAGGGCGGCTCTCACACCCACTTATCTCTCAGAACTGAGCATGTGGAGAGACTTTCGCTCATCTAGCACAAAGGGAACGGGTTTCAGGAGAAACTTTTACTCTGGTTTCTCAGTCTGTTTCCTAGTGCCTGTTAGATGTTCCTGCTGTTTTCACTGTAAAACCGATTTGGAGCTAGTACCTCCCCATATATATGTATGGAGTGGAGTTTGCAACTGAAAAGAAACTTTGTGTTCCCAACAAGCTAGGTGAAGGACGGCTCTCACACAGACATATCTCTCAGAACTGAGCATGTGGAGAGACGTTCGTTCATCTAGCACAAAGGGAACGGGTTGCAGGAGAAACTTTTACTCTGGTTTCTCAGTCTGTTTCCTAGTGCCGGTTTGAAGTTCCTGCAGTTTTCACTGTAAAACCGAGTTGGAGCTAGTACCACCCCATATAAATGTATTGAGTGTAGTTTGCAACTGAAAAGAAAATTTGTGTTCCCAACAAGCTAGGTGAAGGACGGCTTTCACACTCACTTATCTCTCAGAACTGAGCATGTGGAGAGATGTTCTTTCATCTAGCTCAAAGGGAACGGTTTGCAGGAGAAACTTTTACTCTGGGTTCTCAGTCTGTTTCCTAGTGCCGGTTTGAATTTCCTGCAGTTTTCACTGTAAAACCGAGTTGGAGCTATTACCTCCCCATATATATGTATGGATTGTTGTTTGCAACTGAAAAGAAACTTTGTGTTCCCAACAAGCTAGGTGAAGGACGGCTTTCACACTCACTTATCTCTCAGAAATGAGCATGTGGAGAGACGTTCGTTCATTTAGCACAAAGGGACCTGGTTGCAGGAGAAACTTTTACTCTGGTTTCTCAGTGTGTTTTCTAGTGCCGGTTTGAAGTTCCTGCAGTTTTCACTGTAAAACCGAGTTGGAGCTAGTACCTCCTAATATATATGTATGGAGTGGAGTTGGCAACTGAAAAGAATCTTTGTGTTCCCAACAAGCTAGTTGAAGGACGGCTTTCACACACACTTATCTCTCAGAACTGAGCATGTGGAGAGACGTTCGTTCATCTAGCACAAAGGGAACGGGTTGCAGTAGAAACTTTTACTCTGGTTTCTCAGTCTGTTTCCTAGTGCCGGTTTGAAGTTCCTGCAGTTTTCACTGTAAAACCGAGTTGGAGCTAGTACCTCCCCATATATATGTATGGAGTGGAGTTTGCAAATGAAAAGAAACTTTGTGTTCCCAACAAGCTAGGTGAAGGACGGCTCTCACACAGACATATCTCTCAGAACTGAGCATGTGGAGAGACGTTCGTTAATCTAGCACAAATTGAAAGGGTTGCAGTAGAAACTTTTACTCTGGTTTCTCAGTCTGTTTCCTAGTGCCGGTTAGATGTTCCTGCTGTTTTCACTGTAAAACCGAGTTGGAGCTAGTACCTCCCTTTTATATGTATGGAGTGGAGTTTGCAACTGAAAAGAAACTTTGTGTTCCCAACAAGCTAGGTGAAGGAAGGCTCTCACAGAGACATATCTCTCAGAACTGAGCATGTGGAGAGACGTTCGTTCATTAGCATAAAGGGAACGGGTTGCAGGAGAAACTTTTACTCTGGTTTCTCAGTCTGTTTCCTAGTGCCGGTTTGAAGTTCCTGCAGTTTTCACTGTAAAACCGAGTTGGAGCTAGTACCTCCCCATATAAATGTATGGAGTGTAGTTTGCAACTGAAAAGAAACTTTGTGTTCCCAACAAGCTAGGTGAAGGACGGCTTTAACACACACTTATCTCTCAGAACTGAGCATGTGGAGAGATGTTCTTTCATCTAGCAAAAAGGGAACGGTTTGCAGGAGAAACTTATACTCTGGGTTCTCAGTCTGTTTCCTAGTGCCGGTTTGAAGTTCCTGCAGTTTTCACTGTAAAACCGAGTTGGAGCTTGTACCTTCCCATATATATTTATGGAGTGGAGTTTGCAACTGAAAAGAAACTTTGTGTTCCCAACAAGCTAGGTGAAGGACGGCTTTCACACACACTTATCTCTCTGAACTGAGCATGTGGGGAGACGTTCGCTCATCTAGCACAAAGGGAACGGGATGCAGGAGAAACTTTTACTCTGGTTTCTCAGTCTGTTTCCTAGTGCCGGTTTGAAGTCCTGCAGTTTTCACTGTAAAAACGAGTTGGAGCTAGTACCTCCACATTTATGTGTATGGAGTGGAGTTTCCAACTGAAAAGAAACTTTGTGTTCCCAACAAGCTAGGTGACGGACGGCTTTCACACTCACTTATCTCTCAGAACTGAGCATGTGGAGAGACGTTCGTTCATCTAGCACAAAGGGAACGGGTTGCAGGAGAAACTTTTACTCTGGTTTCTCAGTGTGTTTTCAAGTGCCGGTTTGAAGTTCCTGCAGTTTTCACTGTAAAACCGAGTTGGAGCTAGTACCTCCCCATATATATGTATGGAGTGGAGTTTGCAACTGAAAAGAAACTTTGTGTTCCCAACAAGCTAGGTGAAGCACGGCTTTCACACACACTTATCTCTCAGAACTGAGGATGTGGAGATACTTTCGTTCATCTAGCACAAAGGGAACGTGTTGCAGGAGAAACTTTTACTCTGGTTTCTCAGTCTGTTTCCTAGTGCCGGTTTGATGTTCCTGCAGTTTTCACTGTAAAACCGAGTTGGAGCTAATACCTCCCCATATATATATGTATGGAGTGGATTTTGCAAATGTAAAGAAACTTTGTGTTACCAACAAGCTAGTTGAAGGACGGCTCTCACACACACTTATCTCTCGGAATTGAGCATGTGGAGAGACGTTTGTTCATCTAGCACAAAGGGAACTGGTTGCAGGAGAAACTTTTACTATGGTTTCTCAGTCTGTTTCCTAGTGCCGGTTAGAAGTTCCTGCTGTTTTCACTGTAAAACCGAGTTGGAGCTAGTACCTCCCCATTTATATGTATGGAGTGGAGTTTGCAACTGAAATGAAACTTTGTGTTCCCAACAAGCTAGGTGAAGGACGGCTTTCACACACACTTATCTCTCAGAACTGAGCATGTGGAGAGACGTTCGTTCATCTAGCACAAAGGGAAAGGTTTGCAGGAGAAACTTTTACTCTGGATTCTCAGTCTGTTTCCTAGTGCCGGTTTGAAGTTCCTGCAGTTTTCACTGTAAAACCGAGTTGGAGCTAGTACCTCCCCATATATATTTATGGAGTGGAGTTTGCAACAGAAAAGAAACTTTGTGTTCCCAACAAGCTATTTGAAGGACGCCTTTCACACACACTTATCTCTCAGAACTGAGCATGTGGAGAGACGTTCGCTCATCTAGCACAAATGGAACGGGATTCAGGAGAAACTTTTACTCTGGTTTCTCAGTCTGTTTCCTATTGCCGGTTTGAAGATCCTGCAGTTTTCACTGTAAAACCGAGTTGGAGCTAGTACCTCCCCATATATATGTATGGAGTGTATTTTGCAACTGAAAAGAAACTTTGTGTTCCCAACAAGCTAGGTGAAGGACGGCTCTCACACACACTTATCTCTCAGAACTGAGCATGTGGAGAGACGTTCGTTAATCTAGCACAAATTGAAAGGGTTGCAGTAGAAACTTTTACTCTGGTTTCTCAGTCTGTTTCCTAGTGCCGGTTAGATGTTCCTGCTGTTTTCACTGTAAAACCGAGTTGGAGCTAGTACCTACCCTTTTATATGTATGGAGTGGAGTTTGCAACTGAAAAGAAACTTTGTGTTCCCAACAAGCTAGGTGAAGGACGGCTCTCACACAGACATATCTCTCAGAACTGAGCATGTGGAGAGACGTTCGTTCATCTAGCACAAAGGGAACGGGTTGCAGGAGAAACTTTTACTCTGGTTTCTCAGTCTGTTTCCTAGTGCCGGTTTGAAGTTCCTGCAGTTTTCACTGTAAAACCGAGTTGGAGCTAGTACCTCCCCATATAAATGTATGGAGTGTAGTTTGCAACTGAAAAGAAACTTTGTGTTCCCAACAAGCTAGGTGAAGGACGGCTTTAACACACACTTATCTCTCAGAACTGAGCATGTGGAGAGATGTTCTTTCATCTAGCAAAAAGGGAACGGTATGCAGGAGAAACTTATACTCTGGGTTCTCAGTCTGTTTCCTAGTGCCGTTTTGAAGTTCCTGCATTTTTCACTGTAAAACCGAGTTGGAGTTAGTACCTCCCCATATATATTTATGGAGTGGAGTTTGCAACTGAAAAGAAACTTTGTGTTCCCTACAAGCTAGGTGAAGGACGGCTTTCACACACACTTATCTCTCAGAACTGAGCATGTGGGGAGACGTTCGCTCATCTAGCACAAAGGGAACGGGTTGCAGGAGAAACTTTTACTCTGGTTTCTCAGTCTGTTTCCTAGTGCCGGTTTGAAGTCCTGCAGTTTTCACTGTAAAACCGAGTTGGAGCTAGTACCCCCCCATTTATGTGTATGGAGTGGAGTTTCCAACTGAAAAGAAACTTTGTGTTCCCAACAAGCTAGGTGAAGGACGGCTTTCACACTCACTTATCTCTCAGAACTGAGCATGTGGTGAGACGTTCGTTCATCTAGCACAAAGGGAACGGGTTGCAGGAGAAACTTTTACTCTGGTTTCTCAGTGTGTTTTCAAGTGCCGATTTGAAGTTCCTGCAGTTTTCACTGTAAAACCGATTTGGAGCTACTACCTCCCCATATATATGTATGGAGTGGAGTTTGCAACTGAAAAGAAACTTTGTGTTCCCAACAAGCTAGGTGAAGGACGGCTTTCACACACACTTATCTCTCAGAACTGAGGATGTGGAGATACTTTCGTTCATCTAGCACAAAGGGAACGTGTTGCAGGAGAAACTTTTACTTTGGTTTCTCAGTCTGTTTCCTAGTGCCGGTTTGATGTTCCTGCAGTTTTCACTGTAAAACCGAGTTGGAGCTAATACCTCCCCATATATATGTATGGAGTGGATTTTGCAAATGTAAACAAACTTTGTGTTACCAACAAGCTGGGTGAAGGACGGCTCTCACACACACTTATCTCTCAGAACTGAGCATGTGGAGAGACTTTCGCTCATCTAGCCCAAAGGGAACATGTTGCAGGAGAAACTTTTACTCTGGTTTCTCAGTCTATTTCCTAGTGCCGGTTAGAAGTTCCTGCTGTTTTCACTGTAAATCCGAGTTGGAGCTAGTACCTCCCCATTTATATGTATGGAGTGGAGTTTCCAACTGAAAAGAAACTTTGTGTTCCCAACAAGCTATGTGAAGGACGGCTTTCACACACACTTATCTCTCAGAACTGAGCATGTGGAGAGACGTTCGTTCATCTAGCACAAAGGGAACGGGTTGCAGGAGAAACTTTTATTCTGGTTTCTCAGTCTGTTTCCTAGTGCCGGTTTGAAGTTCCTGCAGTTTTCACTGTAAAACCGAGTTGGAGCTAGTACCTCCCCATATATATTTATGAAGTGGATTTTGCAACAGAAAAGAAACTTTGTGTTCCCAACAAGCTATTTGAAGGACGCCTTTCACACACACTTATCTCTCAGAACTGAGCATGTGGAGAGACGTTCGCTCATCTAGCACAAAGGGAACGGGTTGCAGGAGAAACTTTTACTCTGGTTTCTCAGTCTGTTTCCTAGTGCCGGTTTGAAGTCCTGCAGTTTTCACTGTAAAAGCGAGTTGGAGCTAGTAACTCTCAATTAATATGTATGGAGTGGAGTTTCCAACTGAAAAGAAACTTTGTGTTCCCAACAAGCTAGGAGAAGGACGGCTTTCACACTCACTTATCTCTCAGAACATAGCATGTGGAGAGAAGTTCGTTCATCTAGCACAAAGGGAACTGGTTGCAGGAGAAACTTTTATTCTGGTTTCTCAGTGTGTTTTCTAGTGCCTGTTTGAAGTTCCTGCAGTTTTCACTGTAAAACCGTGTTGGAGCTAGTACCTCCCCATATATATGTATGGAGTGGAGTTTGCAACTGAAAAGAAACTTTGTGTTCCCAACAAGCTAGGTGAAGGACGGCTTTCACACACACTTATCTCTCAGAACTGAGGATGTGGAATACTTTCGTTCATCTAGCAAAAAGGGAACGTGTTGCAGGAGAAACTTTACTCTGGTGTCTCAGTCTGTTTCCTAGTGCCGGTTTGAAGTTCATGCAGTTTTCACTGTAAAACCGATTTGGAGCTAATACCTCCCCATATATATGTATGGAGTGGAGTTTGCAAATGTAAAGAAACTTTGTGTTACCAACAAGCTATTTGAAGGACGGCTCTCACACAAACTTATCTCTCGGAATTGAGCATGAGGAGAGACGTTTGTTCATCTAGCACAAAGGGAACGGGTTGCAGGAGAAACTTTTACTCTGGTTTCTCAGTCTGTTTCCTAGTACCGGTTTGAAGTTCCTGCAGTTTTCACTGTAAAACCGTGTTGGAGCTAGTAACTCCCCATATATATGTATGGAGTGGAGTCTGCAACTGAAAAGAATCTTTGTGTTCCCAACAAGCTAGTTCAAGGACGGCTTTCACACACACTTATCTCTCAGAACGGAGCATGTGGAGAGACGTTCGTTCATCTAGCCCAAAGGGAACGGGTTGCAGTAGAAACGTTTACTCTGGTTTCTCAGTCTGTTTCCTAGTGCCGTTTTGAATTTCCTGCAGTTTTCACTGTAAAACCGAGTTGGAGCTAGTACCTCCCCATATATATGTATGGAGTGGAGTTTGCAAATGAAAAGAAACTTTGTGTTCCCAACAAGCTAGGTGAAGGACGGCTCTCACACCCACTTATATCTCAGAACTGAGCATGTGGAGAGACTTTCGCTCATCTAGCACAAAGGGAACGGGTTGCAGGAGAAACTTTTACTCTGGTTTCTCAGTCTGTTTCCTAGTGCCGGTTTGAAGTTCCTGCAGTTTTCACTGTAAAACCGAGTTGGAGCTAGTACCTCCACATATAAATGTATGGAGTGTAGTTTGCAACTGAAAAAAACATTGTGTTCCCAACAAGCTAGGTGAAGGACGGCTTTCACACTCACTTATCTCTCAGAACTGAGCATGTGGAGAGATGTTCTTTCATCTAGCTCAAAGGGAACGGTTTGCAGGAGAAACTTTTACTCTGGGTTCTCAGTCTGTTTCCTAGTGCCGGTTTGAATTTCCTGCAGTTTTCACTGTAAAACCGAGTTGGAGCTAGTCCCTCCCCATATATATGTATGGAGTGTTGTTTGCAACTGAAAAGAAACTTTGTGTTCCCAACAAGCTAGGTGAAGGACGGCTTTCACACTCACTTATCTCTCAGAACTGAGCATGTGGATAGACGTTCGTTCATTTAGCACAAAGGGACCTGGTTGCAGGAGAAACTTTTACTCTGGTTTCTCAGTGTGTTTTCTAGTGCCGGTTTGAATTTCCTGCAGTTTTCACTGTAAAACCGAGTTGGAGCTAGTACCTCCCCATATATATGTATGGAGTGGAGTTTGCAACTGAAAAGAATCTTTCTGTTCCCAACAAGCTAGTTGAAGGACGGTTTCACACACACTTATCTCTCAGAACTGAGCATGTGGAGAGACGTTCGTTCATCTAGCACAAAGGGAACGGGTTGCAGTAGAAACTTTTACTCTGGTTTCTCAGTCTGTTTCCTAGTGCCGGTTTGAAGTTCCAGCATTTTTCACTGTAAAACCGAGTTGGAGCTAGTACCTCCCCATATATATGTATGGAGTGGAGTTTGCAACTGAAAAGAAACTTTGTGTTCCCAACAAGCTAGGTGAAGGACGGCTCTCACACAGACATATCTCTCAGAACTGAGCATGTGGAGAGACGTTCGTTCATCTAGCACAAAAGGTACGGGTTGCAGGAGAAAGTTTTACTCTGGTTTCTCAGTCTGTTTCCCAGTGCCGGTTTGAAGTTCCTGCAGTTTTCACTGTAAAACCGAGTTGGAGCTAGTACCTCCCCATATATATCTATGGAGTGGAGTTTGCAACTGAAAAGAAACTTTGTGTTCCCAACATGCTTGGTGAAGAACGGCTTTAACACACACTAATCTCTCAGAACTGAGCATGTGGGGAGACGTTCGCTCATCTAGCACAAAGGGAACGGGTTGCAGGAGAAACTTTTACTCTGGTTTCTCAGTCTGTTTCCTAGTGCCGTTTTGAAGTCCTGCAGTTTTCACTGTAAAACCGAGTTGGAGCTAGTACCTCCCCATTTATGTGTATGGAGTGGAGTTTCCAACTGAAAAGAAACTTTGTGTTCCCAACAAGCTTGGTGAAGGACGGCTTTCACACTCACTTATCTCTCAGAACTGAGCATGTGGAGAGACGTTCGTTCATCTAGCACAAAGGGACCTGGTTGCAGGAGAAACTTTTACTCTGGTTTCTCAGTGTGTTTTCAAGTGCCGGTTTGAAGTTCCTGCAGTTTTCACTGTAAAACCGAGTTGGAGCTAGTACCTCCCCATATATATGTATGGAGTTGAGTTTGCAACTGAAAAGAAACTTTGTGTTCCCAACAAGCTAGGTGAAGGACGGCTTTCACACACACTTATCTCTCAGAACTGAGGATGTGGAGATACTTTCGTTCAACTAGCACAAAGGGAACGTGTTGCAGGAGAAACTTTTACTCTGGTTTCTCAGTCTGTTTCCTAGTGCCGGTTTGATGTTCCTGCAGTTCTCACTGTAAAACCGAGTTGGAGCAAATACCTCCCCATATATATGTATGGAGTGGATTTTGCAAATGTAAAGAAACTTTGTGTTACCAACAAGCTAGGTGAAGGACGGCTCTCACACATACTTATCTCTCGGAATTGAGCATGTGGAGAGACGTTTGTTCATCTAGCACAAAGGGAACGGGTTGCAGGAGAAACTTTTACTCTGGTTTCTCAGTCTGTTTCCTAGTGCCGGTTAGAAGTTCCTGCTGTTTTCACTGTAAAACCGAGTTGGAGCTAGTACCTCCCCATTTATATGTATGGAGTGGAGTTTGCAACTGAAATGAATCTTTGTGTTCCCAACAAGCTAGGTGAAGGACGGCTTTCACACACACTTATCTCTCAGAACTGAGCATGTGGAGAGACGTTCGTTCATCTAGCACAAAGGGAAAGGTTTGCAGGAGAAACTTTTACTATGGATTCTCAGTCTGTTTCCTAGTGCCGGTTTGAAGATCCTGCAGTTTTCACGGTAAAACCGAGTTGGAGCTTGTACCTCCCCATATATATGTATGGAGTGGAGTTTGCAACTGAAAAGAAACTTTGTGTTCCCAACAAGCTATTTGAAGGACGCCTTTCACACACACTTATCTCTCAGAACTGAGCATGTGGAGAGACGTTCGCTCATCTAGCACAAAGGGAACGGGTTGCAGGAGAAACTTTTACTCTGGTTTCTCAGTCTGTTTCCTATTGCCGGTTTGAAGATCCTGCAGTTTTCACTGTAAAACCGAGTTGGAGCTAGTACCTCCCCATATATATGTATGGAGTGGAGTTTGCAACTGAAAGAAACTTTGTGTTCCCAACAAGCTAGGTGAAGGACGGCTCTCACACACACTTATCTCTCAGAACTGAGCATGTGGGGAGACTTTCGCTCATCTAGCACAAAGGGAACGGGTTGCAGGAGAAACTTTTACTCTGGTTTCTCAGTCTATTTCCTAGTGCCGGTTAGAAGTTCCTGCTGTTTTCACCGTAAATCCGAGTTGGAGCTAGTACCTCCCCATTTATATGTATGGAGTGGAGTTTCCAACTGAAAAGAATCTTTGTGTTCCCAACAAGCTAGGTGAAGGACGGCTTTCACACACACTTATCTCTCAGAACTGAGCATGTGGAGAGACGTTCGTTCATCTAGCACAAAGGGAACGGGTTGCAGGAGAAACTTTTATTCTGGTTTCTCAGTCTGTTTCCTAGTGCCGGTTTGAAGTTCCTGCAGTTTTCACTGTAAAACCGAGTTGGAGCTAGTACCTCCCCATATATATATATGAAGTGGAGTTTGCAACAGAAAAGAAACTTTGTGTTCCCAACAAGCTATTTGAAGGACGCCTTTCACACACACTTATCTCTCAGAACTGAGCATGTGGAGAGACGTTCGCTCATCTAGCACAAAGGGAACGGGTTGCAGGAGAAACTTTTACTCTGGTTTCTCAGTCTGTTTCCTAGTGCCGGTTTGAAGTCCTGCAGTTTTCACTGTAAAACCGAGTTGGAGCTAGTACCTCTCAATTAATATGTATGGAGTGTAATTTCCAACTGAAAAGAAACTTTGTGTTCCCAACAAGCTAGGAGAAGAACGGCTTTCACACTCACTAATCTCTCAGAACATAGCATGTGGAGAGAAGTTCGTTCATCTAGCACAAAGGGAACTGGTTGCAGGAGAAACTTTTACTGTGGTTTCTCAGTGTGTTTTCTAGTGCCGGTTTGAAGTTCCTGCAGTTTTCACTGTAAAACCGATTTGGAGCTAATACCTCCCCATATATATGTATGGAGTGGATTTTGCAAATGTAAAGAAACTTGTGTTACCTACAAGCTAGGTGAAGGACGGCCCCCCACACACACTTATCTCTCGGAATTGAGCATGTGGAGAGACGTTTGTTCATCTAGCAAAAAGGGAACGGGTTGCAGGAGAAACTTTTACTCTGGGTTCTCAGTCTGTTTCCTAGTGCCGGTTAGAAGATCCTGCAGTTTTCACTGTAAAACAGATTTGGAGCAAGTACCTCCCCATTTATGTGTATGGAGTGGAGTTTCCAACTGAAAAGAAACTTTGTGTTCCCAACAAGCTTGGTGAAGGACGGCTTTCACACTCACTTATCTCTCAGAACTGAGCATGTGGAGAGACGTTCGTTCATCTAGCACAAAGGGACGTGGTTGCAGGAGAAACTTTTACTCTGGTTTCTCAGTCTGTTTCCTAGTGCCGGTATGAAGTTCCTGCAGTTTTCACTGTAAAACCGAGTTGGAGCTAGTACCTCCCCATATATATTTATGAAGTGGAGTTTGCAACAGAAAAGAAACTTTGTGTTCCCAACAAGCTATTTGAAGGACGCCTTTCACACACACTTATCTCTCAGACCTGAACATGTGGAGAGACGTTCGCTCATCTAGCACAAAGGGAACGGGTTGCAGGAGAAACTTTTACTCTGGTTTCTCAGTCTGTTTCCTAGTGCCGGTTTGAAGTCCTGCAGTTTTCACTGTAAAACCGAGTTGGAGCTAGTACCTCTCAATTAATATGTATGGAGTGGAGTTTCCAACTGAAAAGAAACTTTGTTTTCCCAACAAGCTAGTAGAAGGACGGCTTTCACACTCACTTATCTCTCAGAACATAGCATGTGGAGAGACTTTCGTTCATCTAGCACAAAGGGAACGGGTTGCAGGAGAAACTTTTACTCTTGTTTCTCAGTCTGTTTCCTAGTGCCAGTTTGAAGTTCCTGCAGTTTTCACTGTAAAACCGAGTTGGAGCAAGTACCTCCCCATATATATTTATGGAGTGGAGTTTGCAAATATAAAGAAACTTTATGTTCCCAACAAGCTAGGTGAAGGACGGCTTTCACACACACTTATCTCTCAGAACTGAGGATGTGGAGATACTTTCGTTCATCTAGCACAAAGGGAACGTGTTGCAGGAGAAACTTTACTCTGGTTTCTCAGTCTGTTTCCTAGTGCCGGTTTGATGTTCCTGCAGTTTTCACTGTAAAACCGAGTTGGAGCTATTACCTCCCCATATATATGTATGGAGTGGATTTTGCAAATGTAAAGAAACTTTGTGTTACCAACAAGCTAGGTGAAGGACGGCTCTCACACACACTTATCTCTCGGAATTGAGCATGTGGAGAGACGTTTGTTCACCTAGCACAAAGGGAACGGGTTGCAGGAGAAACTATTACTATGGTTTCTCAGTCTGTTTCCTAGTGCCGTTTAGAAGTTCCTGCTGTTTTCACTGTAAAACCGAGTTGGAGCTAGTACCTCCCCATTTATATGTATGGAGTGGAGTTTGCAACTGAAATGAAACTTTGTGTTCCCAACAAGCTAGGTGAAGGACGGCTTTCACACACACTTATCTCTCAGAACTGAGCATGTGGAGAGACGTTCGTTCATCTAGCACAAAGGGAACGGGTTGCAGGAGAAACTTTTACTCTGCTTTCTCAGTCTGTTTCCTAGTGCCAGTTTGAAGTTCCTGCAGTTTTCACTGTAAAACCGAGTTGGAGCTCGTACCTCCCCATATATATGTATGGAGTGGAGTTTGCAACTGAAAAGAAACTTTGTGTTCCCAACAAGCTACTTGAAGGACGCCTTTCACACACACTTATCTCTCAGAATTGAGCATGTGGAGAGACGTTCGCTCATCTAGCACAAAGGGAACGGGTTGCAGGAGAAACTTTTACTCTGGTTTCTCAGTCTGTTTCCTAGTGCCGGTTTGAAGTCCTGCAGTTTTCACTGTAAAACCGAGTTGGAGCTAGTACCTCTCAATTAATATGTATGGAGTGGAGTTTCCAACTGAAAGGAAACTTTGTGTTCCCAACAATCTAGGAGAAGGACGGCTTTCACACTCACTTATCTCTCAGAACATAGCATGTGGAGAGAAGTTCGTTCATCTAGCACAAAGGGAACTGGTTGCAGGAGAAACTTTTACTCTGGTTTCTCAGTGTGTTTTCTAGTGCCGGTTTGAAGTTCCTGCAGTTTTCACTGTAAAACCGAGTTGGAGCTATTACCTCCCCATATATATGTATGGAGTGTTGTTTGCATCTGAAAAGAAACTTTGTGTTCCCAACAAGCTAGGTGAAGGACGGCTTTCACACACACTTATCTCTCAGAATTGAGGATGTGGAGAGACTTTCGTTCATCTAGCACGAAGGGAACGGGTTGCAGGAGAAACTTTTACTCTGGTTTCTCAGTCTGTTTCCTAGTGCCAGTTTGAAGTTCCTGCTGTTTTCACTGTAAAACCGAGTTGGAGCTAGTACCTCCCCATTTATATGTATGGAGTGGAGTTTCCAACTGAAAAGAAACTTTGTGTTCCCAACAAGCTAGGTGAAGGACGGCTTTCACACACACTTATCTCTCAGAACTGAGCATGTGGAGAGACGTTCGTTCATCTAGCACAAAGGGAAAGGGTTGCAGGAGAAACTTTTACTCTGGTTTCTCAGTCTGTTTCCTAGTGCCGGTTTGAAGTTCCTGCAGTTTTCACTGTAAAACCGAGTTGGAGCTAGTACCTCCTCATATATATTTATGAAGTGGACTTTGCAACCGAAAAGAAACTTTGTGTTCCCAACAAGCTATTTGAAGGACGCCTTTCACACACACTTATCTCTCAGAATTGAGCATGTGGAGAGACGTTCGCTCATTTAGCACAAAGGGAACGGGTTGCAGGAGAAACTTTTACTCTGGTTTCTCAGTCTGTTTCCTAGTGCCGGTTTGAAGTCCTGCAGTTTTCACTGTAAAACCGAGTTGGAGCTAGTACCTCTCAATTAATATGTATGGAGTGGAGTTTCCAACTGAAAAGAAACTTTGTGTTCCCAACAAGCTAGGAGAAGGACGGCTTTCACACTCACTTATCTCTCAGAACATAGCATGTGGAGAGAAGTTCGTTCATCTAGCACAAAGGGAACTGGTTGCAGGAGAAACTTTTACTCTGGTTTCTCAGTGTGTTTTCTAGTGCCGGTATGAAGTTCCTGCAGTTTTCACTGTAAAATCGAGTTGGAGCTAGTACCTCCCCATATAAATTTATGGAGTGGAGTTTGCAACAAAAAAGAAACTTTGTGTTCCCAACAAGCTAGGTGAAGGACGGCTTTCACACACACTTATCTCTCAGAACTGAGGATGTGGAGAGACTTTCGTTCATCTAGCACAAAGGGAACGTGTTGCAGGAGAAACTTTTACTCTGGTTTCTCAGTCTGTTTCCTAGTGTCGGTTTGAAGTTCCTGCAGTTTTCACTGTAAAACCGAGTTGGAGCTAGTACCTCCCCATATATATGTATGGAGTGGAGTTTGCAAATGTAAAGAAACTTTGTTTTTCCAACAAGCTAGGTGAAGGACGGCTCTCACACACAATTATCTCTCAGAATTGAGCATGTGGAGAGACGTTCGTTCATCTAGCACAAAGGGAACAGGTTGCAGGGGAAACTTTTACTCTGGTTTCTCAGTCTGTTTAATAGTACCGGTTTGAAGTTCCTGCAGTTTTCACTGTAAAACCGAGTTGGAGCTAGTACCTCCCCATATATATGTATGGAGTGGAGTTTGCAAATGAAAAGAAACTTTGTGTTCCCAACAAGCTAGGTGAAGGACGGCTCTCAAACACACTTATCACTCCGAACTGAGCATGTGGAGAGACGTTCGTTCATCTAGCACAAAGGGAACGGGTTGCAGGAGAAACTTTTACTCTGGTCTCTCAGTCTGTTTCCTAGTGCCGGTTTGAAGTTCCTGCAGTTTTCACTGTAAAACCGAGTTGGAGTTAGTACCTCCCCATATATATGTATGAAGTGGAGTTTGCAACTGAAAAGAAACTTTGTGTTCCCAACAAGCTAGGTGAAGGACGGCTTTCACACACACTTATCTCTCAGAACTGAGCATGTGGAGAGACGTTCGCTCATCTAGCACAAAGGGAACGGGTTTCAGGAGAAACTTTTACTCTGGTTTCTGAGTCTGTTTCCTAGTGCCGGTATGAAGATCCTGCAGTTTTCACTGTAAAACCGATTTGGAGCTAGTACCTCCCCATATATATGTATGGAGTGGAGTTTGCAACTGAAAAGAAACTTTGTGTTCCCAACAAGCTATGTGAAGGACGGCTCTCACACCCACTTATCTCTCAGAACTGAGCATGTGGAAAGACTTTCGCTCATCTAGCACAAAGGGAACGGGTTGCAGGAGAAACTTTTACTCTGGTTTCTCAGTCTGTTTCCTAGTGCCGGTTAGATGTTCCTGCTGTTTTCACTGTAAAACCGAGTTGGAGCTAGTACCTCCCCATATATATGTATGGAGTGGAGTTTGCAACTGAAAAGAAACTTTGTGTTCCCAACAAGCTAGGTGAAGGACGGCTCTCACACAGACATATCTCTCAGAACTGAGCATGTGGAGAGACGTTCGTTCATCTAGCACATATGGAACGTGTTGCAGGAGAAACTTTTACTCTGGTTTCTCAGTCTGTTTCCCAGTGCCGGTTTGAAGTTCCTGCAGTTTTCACTGTAAAACCGAGTTGGAGCTAGTACATCCCCATATAAATGTATGGAGTGTAGTTTGCAACTGAAAAGAAACTTTGTGTTCCCAACAAGCTAGGTGAAGGACGGCTTTCACACTCACTTATCTCTCAGAACTGAGCATGTGGAGAGACGTTCGTTCATCTAGCACAAAGGGAACTGGTTGCAGGAGAAACTTTTACTCTGGTTTCTCAGTGTGTTTTCTAGTGCCGGTTTGAAGTTCCTGCAGTTTTCACTGTAAAACCGAGTTGGAGCTAATACCTCCCAATATATATGTATGGAGTGGAGTTTACAACTGAAAAGAAACTTTGTGTTCCCAACAAGCTAGGTGAAGGACGGCTTTCACACACAGTTATCTCTCAGAACTGAGGATGTGGAGATACTTTCGTTCATCTAGCAAAAAGGGAACGTGTTGCAGGAGAAACTTTACTCTGGTTTCTCAGTCTGTTTCCTAGTGCCGGTTTGAAGTTCCTGCAGTTTTCACTGTAAAATCGAGTTGGAGCTAATACCTCCCCATATATATGTATGGAGTGGAGTTTGCAAATGTAAAGAAACTTTGTGTTACCAACAAGCTAGGTGAAGGACGGCTCTCACACACACTTATCTCTCGGAATTGAGCATGAGGAGAGACGTTTGTTCATCTAGCACAAAGGGAACGGGTTGCAGGAGAAACTTTTACTCTGGTTTCTCAGTCTGTTTCCTAGTACTGGTTTCAAGTTCCTGCAGTTTTCACTGTAAAACCGAGTTGGAGCTAGTACTTCCCCATATATATGTATGGAGTGGATTTTGCAAATGAAAAGAAACTTTGTGTTCCCAACAAGCTAGGTGAAGGACGGCTCTCACACCCACTTATCTCTCAGAACTGAGCATGTGGAGAGACTTTCGCTCATCTAGCACAAAGGGAACGGGTTGCAGAGAAACTTTTACTCTGGTTTCTCAGTCTGTTTCCTAGTGCCGGTTTGAATTTCCTGCAGTTTTCACTGTAAAACCGAGTTGGAGCTAGTACCTCCCCATATATATGTATGGAGTGGAGTTTGCAACTGAAAAGAAACTTTGTGTTCCCAACAAGCTAGGTGAAGGACGGCTCTCACACAGACATATCTCTCAGAACTTAGCATGTGGAGAGACGTTCGTTCATCTAGCACAAATGGAATGGGTTGCAGGAGAAACATTTACTCTGGTTTCTCAGTCTGTTTCCTAGTGCCGGTTTGAAGTTCCTGCAGTTTTCACTGTAAAACCGAGTTGGAGCTAGTAACTCCCCATATAAATGTATGGAGTGTAGTTTGCAACTGAAAAGAAACTTTGTGTTCCCAACAAGCTAGGTGAAGGACGGCTTTCACACTCACTTATCTCTCAGAACTGAGCATGTGGAGAGATGTTCTTTCATCTAGCACAAAGGGAACGGTTTGCAGGAGAAACTTTTACTCTGGGTTCTCAGTCTGTTTCCTAGTGCCGGTTTGAAGTTCCTGCAGTTTTCACTGAAAAACCGAGTTGGAGCTAGTACCTCCCCATATATAATTATGGAGTGTAGTTTGCAACTGGAAAGAAACTTTGTGTTCCCAACAAGCTAGGTGAAAGACGGCTTTCACACGCACTTATCTCTCAGAACTGAGCATGTGGAGAGACGTTCGTTCATTTAGCACAAAGGGAACTGTTTGCAGGAGAAACTTTTACTCTGGTTTCTCAGTGTGTTTTCTAGTGCCGGTTTGAAGTTTCTGCAGTTTTCACTGTAAAATCGAGTTGGAGCTAGTACCTCCCCATATATATGTATGGAGTGGAATTTGCAACTGAAAAGAATCTTTGTGTTCCCAACAAGCTAGTTGAAGGACGGCTTTCACACACACTTATCTCTCAGAACTGAGCATGTGGAGAGACGTTCGTTCATCGAGCCCAAAGGGAACGGGTTGCAGTAGAAACTTTTACTCTGGTTTCTCAGTCTGTTTCCTAGTGCCGGTTTGAAGTTCCTGCAGTTTTCACTGTAAAACCGAGTTGGAGCTAGTACCTCCCCATATAAATGTATGGATTGTAGTTTGCAACTGAAAAGAAACTTTGTGTTCCCAACAAGCTAGGTGAAGGACGGCTTTAAAACACACTTATCTCTCAGAACTGAGCATGTGGAGAGATGTTCTTTCATCTAGCACAAAGGGAACGGTTTGCAGGAGAAACTTATACTCTGGGTTCTCAGTCTGTTTCCTAGTGCCGGTTTGAAGTTCCTGCAGTTTTCACTGTAAAACCGAATTGGAGCTAGTACCTCCCCATATATATTTATGGAGTGGAGTTTGCAACTGAAAACAAACTTTGTGTTCCCAAAAAGCTAGGTGAAGGACGGCTTTCACACACACTTATCTCTCAGAACTGAGCATGTGGAGAGACGTTCGCTCATCTAGCACAAAGGAACGGGTTGCAGGAGAAAGTTTTACTCTGGTTTCTCAGTCTGTTTCCTAGTGCCGGTTTGAAGTCATGCAGTTTTCACTGTAAAACCGAGTTGGAGCTAGTACCTCCCCATGTATGTGTATGGAGTGGAGTTTCCAACTGAAAAGAAACTTTGTGTTCCCAACAAGCTAGGTGAAGGACGACTTTCACAATCACTTATCTCTCAGAACTGAGCATGTGGAGAGACGTTCGTTCATCTAGCACAAAGGGAACTGGTTGCAGGAGAAACTTTTACTCTGGTTTCTCAGTGTGTTTTCTAGTGCCGGTTTGAAGTTCCTGCAGTTTTCACAGTAAAACCGAGTTGGAGCTAGTACCACCCCATATATATGTATGGAGTGGAGTTTGCAAATGAAAAGAAACTTTGTGTTCCCAACAAGCTAGGTGAAGGACGGCTTTCACACACACTTATCTCTCAGAACTGAGGATGTGGAGATAATTTCGTTCATCTAGCACAAAGGGAACGTGTTGCAGGAGAAACTTTACTCTGGTTTCTCAGTCTGTTTCCTAGTGCCGGTTTGAAGTTCCTGCAGTTTTCACTGTAACACCGAGTTGGAGCTAATACCTCCCCATATATATGTATGGGGTGGAGTTTGCAAATGTAAAGAAACTTTGTGTTCCCAACAAGCTAGGTGAAGGATGGCTCTCAAACACACTTACCTCTCAGAACTGAGCATGTGGAGAGACGTTCGTTCATCTAGCACAAAGGGAATGGGTTGCAGGAGAAACTTTTACTCTGGTTTCTCAGTCTTTTTCCTAGTACCGGTTTGAAGTTCCTGCAGTTTTCACTGTGAAACCGAGTTGGAGCTAGTACCTCCTCATATAAATGTATGGATTGTAGTTTGCAACTGAAAAGAAACTTTGTGTTCCCAACAAGCTAGGTGAAGGACGGCTTTAAAACACACTTATCTCTCAGAACTGAGCATGTGGAGAGATGTTCTTTCATCTAGCAAAAAGGGAACGGTTTGCAGGAGAAACTTATACTCTGGGTTCTCAGTCTGTTTCCTAGTGCCGGTTTGAAGTTCCTGCAGTTTTCACTGTAAAACCGAATTGGAGCTAGTACCTCCCCATATATATTTATGGAGTGGAGTTTGCAACTGAAAAGAAACTTTGTGTTCCCAACAAGCTAGGTGAAGGACGGCTTTCACACACACTTATCTCTCAGAACTGAGCATGTGGAGAGACGTTCGCTCATCTAGCACAAAGGAACGGGTTGCAGGAGAAAGTTTTACTCTGGTTTCTCAGTCTGTTTCCTAGTGCCGGTTTGAAGTCCTGCAGTTTTCACTGTAAAACCGAGTTGGAGCTAGTACCTCCCCATTTATGTGTATGGAGTGGAGTTTCCAACTGAAAAGAAACTTTGTGTTCCCAACAAGCTAGGTGAAGGACGGCTTTCACACTCACTTATCTCTCAGAACTGAGCATGTGGAGAGACGTTCGTTCATCTAGCACAAAGGGAACTGGTTGCAGGAGAAACTTTTACTCTGGTTTCTCAGTGTGTTTTCTAGTGCCGGTTTGAAGTTCCTGCAGTTTTCACTGTAAAACCGAGTTGGAGCTAGTACCTCCCCATATATATATATGGAGTGGAGTTTGCAAATGAAAAGAAACTTTGTGTTCCCAACAAGCTAGGTGAAGGACGGCTTTCACACACACTTATCTCTCAGAACTGAGGATGTGGAGAGACGTTCGTTCATCTAGCACAAAGGGAACGGGTTGCAGGAAAAACTTTTACTCTGGTTTCTCAGTCTGTTTCCTAGTGCCGGTTTGAAGTTCCTGCAGTTTTCACTGTAAAACCGAGTTGGAGTTTGTACCTCCCCATATATATGTATGGAGTGGAGTTTGCAACTGAAAAGAAACTTTGTGTTCCCAACAAGCTAGGTGAATGACGGCTTTCACACACACTTATCTCTCAGAACTGAGGATGTGGAGATACGTTCGTTCATCTAGCACAAAGGGAACGGGTGGCAGGAGAAACTTTTACTCTGGTTTCTCAGTCTGTTTCCTAGTGCCGGTTTGAAGTTCCTGCAGTTTTCACTGTAAAACAGAATTGGAGCTAGTACCTCCCCATATATATGTATGGAGTGGAATTTGGAACTGAAATGAAACTTTGTTTTCCCAACAAGCTAGGTGAAGGACGGCTTTCACACACACTTACCTCTCAGAACTGAGCATGTGGAGAGACTTTCGTTCATCTAGCACAAAGGGAACGGGTTGCAGGAGATACTTTTACTCTGGTTTCTCAGTCTGTTTCCTAGTGCCGGTTTGAAGTTCCTGCAGTTTTCACTGTAAAACCGTGTTGGAGCTAGTAACTCCCCATATATATGTATGGAGTGGAGTTTGCAACTGAAATGAAACTTTGTGTTCCCAACAAGCTAGTTGAAGGACGGCTTTCACACACAATTATCACTCAGAACTGAGCATGTGGAGAGACGTTTGTTCATCTAGCACAAAGGGAACGTGTTGCAGGAGAAACTTTTACTCTGGGTTCTCAGTCTGTTTCCTAGTGCCGGTTTGAAGTTCCTGCAGTTTTTACTGTAAAACCGAGTTGGAGCTTGTACCTCCCCATTTATATGTATGGAGTTGAGTTTCCAACTGAAAAGAAACTTTATGTTCCTAACAAGCTAGGTGAAATACGGCTTTGACACTCACTAATCTCTCAGAACTGAGCATGTGGAGAGAAGTTCGTTCATCTAGCACAAAGGGAACGGGTTGCAGGAGAAACTTTTACTCTGGTTTCTCAGTCTGTTTCCTAGTGCCGGTTTGAAGTTCCTGCAGTTTTCACTGTAAAACCGAGTTGGAGCTAGTACCTCCCCATATATATGCATGGAAATGAATTTGCAATTGAAAAGAAACTTTGTGTTCCCAACAAGCTAGGTGAAGGACGGCTTTCACACACACCTATCTCTCCGAACTGAGCATGTGGAGAGACGTTCGCTCATCTAGCACAAAGGGAACGATTTGCAGGAGAAAGTTTTACTCTGGTTTCTCAGTCTGTTTCCTAGTGCCGGTTTGAAGTTCCTGCAGTTTTCACTGAAAAACCGAGTTGGAGCTAGTACCTCCCCATATATAATTATGGAGTGTAGTTTGCAACTGGAAAGAAACTTTGTGTTCCCAACAAGCTAGGTGAAAGACGGCTTTCACACGCACTTATCTCTCAGAACTGAGCATGTGGAGAGACGTTCGTTCATTTAGCACAAAGGGAACTGTTTGCAGGAGAAACTTTTACTCTGGTTTCTCAGTGTGTTTTCTAGTGCTGGTTTGAAGTTTCTGCAGTTTTCACTGTAAAACCGAGTTGGAGCTAGTACCTCCCCATATATATGTATGGAGTGGAATTTGCAACTGAAAAGAATCTTTGTGTTCCCAACAAGATAGTTGAAGGACGGCTTTCACACACACTTATCTCTCAGAACTGAGCATGTGGAGAGACGTTCGTTCATCGAGCCCAAAGGGAACGGGTTGCAGTAGAAACTTTTACTCTGGTTTCTCAGTCTGTTTCCTAGTGCCGGTTTGAAGTTCCTGCAGTTTTCACTGTAAAACCGAGTTGGAGCTAGTACCTCCCCATATAAATGTATGGATTGTAGTTTGCAACTGAAAAGAAACTTTGTGTTCCCAACAAGCTAGGTGAAGTACGGCTTTAAAACACACTTATCTCTCAGAACTGAGCATGTGGAGAGATGTTCTTTCATCTAGCACAAAGGGAACGGTTTGCAGGAGAAACTTATACTCTGGGTTCTCAGTCTGTTTCCTAGTGCCGGTTTGAAGTTCCTGCAGTTTTCACTGTAAAACCGAATTGGAGCTAGTACCTCCCCATATATATTTATGGAGTGGAGTTTGCAACTGAAAACAAACTTTGTGTTCCCAAAAAGCTAGGTGAAGGACGGCTTTCACACACACTTATCTCTCAGAACTGAGCATGTGGAGAGACGTTCGCTCATCTAGCACAAAGGAACGGGTTGCAGGAGAAACTTTTACTCTGGTTTCTCAGTCTGTTTCCTAGTGCCGGTTTGAAGTCCTGCAGTTTTCACTGTAAAACCGAGTTGGAGCTAGTACCTCCCCATTTATGTGTATGGAGTGGAGTTTCCAACTGAAAAGAAACTTTGTGTTCCCAACAAGCTAGGTGAAGGACGACTTTCACACTCACTTATCTCTCAGAACTGAGCATGTGGAGAGACGTTCGTTCATCTAGCACAAAGGGAACTGGTTGCAGGAGAAACTTTTACTCTGGTTTCTCAGTGTGTTTTCTAGTGCCGGTTTGAAGTTCCTGCAGTTTTCACAGTAAAACCGAGTTGGAGCTAGTACCACCCCATATATATGTATGGAGTGGAGTTTGCAAATGAAAAGAAACTTTGTGTTCCCAACAAGCTAGGTGAAGGACGGCTTTCACACACACTTATCTCTCAGAACTGAGGATGTGGAGATAATTTCGTTCATCTAGCACAAAGGGAACGTGTTGCAGGAGAAACTTTACTCTGGTTTCTCAGTCTGTTTCCTAGTGCCGGTTTGAAGTTCCTGCAGTTTTCACTGTAACACCGAGTTGGAGCTAATACCTCCCCATATATATGTATGGGGTGGAGTTTGCAAATGTAAAGAAACTTTGTGTTCCCAACAAGCTAGGTGAAGGATGGCTCTCAAACACACTTACCTCTCAGAACTGAGCATGTGGAGAGACGTTCGTTCATCTAGCACAAAGGGAATGGGTTGCAGGAGAAACTTTTACTCTGGTTTCTCAGTCTTTTTCCTAGTACCGGTTTGAAGTTCCTGCAGTTTTCACTGTAAAATCGAGTTGGAGCTAGTTCCTCCCCATATATATGTATGGAGTGGAGTTTGCAACTGAAAAGAAACTTTGTGTTCCCAACAAGCTAGGTGAAAGACGGCTTTCACACACACTTATCTCTCAGAACTGAGCATGTGGAGAGACGTTCGTTCATCTAGCACAAAGGGAACGGGTTGCAGGAGAAACTTTTACTCTGGTTTCTCAGTCTGTTTCCTAGTGCCGGTTTGAATTTCCTTCAGTTTTCACTGTAAAACCGAATTGGAGCTAGTACCTCCCCATATATATGTATGGAGTGGAGTTTGCAACTGAAATGAAACTTTGTGTTCCCAACAAGCTAGGTGAAGAACGGCTTTCACACACACTTATCTCTCAGAACTGAGCATGTGGAGAGACTTTCGTTCATTTAGCACAAAGGGAACGGGTTGCAGGAGAAACTTTTAGTCTGGTTTCTCAGTCTGTTTCCTAGTGCCGGTTTGAAGTTCCTGCAGTTTTCACTGTAAAACCGTGTTGGAGCTAGTACCTCCCCATATATATGTATGGAGTGGAGTTTGCAACTGAAAAGAAACTTTGTGTTCCCAACAAGCTATTTGAAGGACGGCTTTCACACACACTTATCACTCAGAACTGAGCATGTGGAGAGACGTTTGTTCATCTAGCACAAAGGGAACGGGTTGCAGGAGAAACTTTTACTCTGGTTTCTCAGTCTGTTTCCTAGTGCCGGTTTCAAGTTCCTGCAGATTTCACTGTAAAACCGAGTTGGAGCTAGTACCTCCCCCTATAAATGTATGGAGTGGAGTTTGCAACTGAAAAGAATCTTTGTGTTCCCAACAAGCTAGGTGAAGGACGGCTTTCACACACACTTATCTCTCAGAACTGAGCATGTGGAGAGACGTTCGTTCATCTAGCACAAAGGGAACGGGTTGCAGGAGAAACTTTTACTCTGGTTTCTCAGTCTGTTTCCTAGTGCCGGTTTCAAGTTCCTGCAGATTTCACTGTAAAACCGAGTTGGAGCTCGTACCTCCCCCTATATATGTATGTAGTGGAGTTTGCAACTGAAAAGAATCTTTGTGTTCCCAACAAGCTAGGTGAAGGACGGCTTTCACACACACTTATCTCTCAGAACTGAGCATGTGGAGAGACGTTCGTTCATCTAGCACAAAGGGAACGGATTGCAGGAGAAACTTTTACTCTGGTTTCTCAGTCTGTTTCCTAGTGCCGGTTTGAAGTTCCTGCAGTTTTCACTGTAAAACCGAGTTGGAGCTAGTACCTCCCCATATATATGTATGGAGTGGAGTTTGCAATTGAAATGAAACTATGTGTTCCCAACAAGCTAGGTGAAGGACGGCTTTCACACACACTTATCTCTCAGAACTGAGCATGTGGAGAGACGTTCGTTCATCTAGCACAAAGGGAACGGTTTGCAGGAGAAACTTTTACTCTGGTTTCTCAGTCTGTTTCCTAGTGCCGGTTTGAAGTTCCTGCAGTTTTCACTGTAAAACCGTGTTGGAGCTAGTAACTGCCCATATATATGTATGGAGTGGGGTTTGCAACTGAAAAGAAACTTTGTGTTCCCAACAAGCTAGGTGAATGACGGCTTTCACACACACTTATCACTCAGAACTGAGCATGTTTAGAGACGTTTGTTCATCTAGCACAAAGGGAACGTGTTGCAGGAGAAACTTTTACTCTGTTTTCTCAGTCTGTTTCCTAGTGCCGGTTTAATGTTCCTGCAGTTTTCTCTGTAAAACCGGGTTGGAGCTAGTACCTCCCCATATATATGTATGGAGTGGAGTTTGCAACTGAAAAGAAACTTTGTGTTCCCAACAAGCTACGTGAAGGACGGCTTTCACACACACTTTCTCTCAGAACTGAGCATTTGGAGAGTCGTTCTTTCATCTAGCACAAAGGGAACGGGTTGCAGGAGAAACTTTTACTCTGGTTTCTCAGTCTGTTTCCTAGTGCCGGTTCGAAGTTCCTGCAGTTTTCTCTGTAAAACCGAGTTGGAGCTAGTACCTCCCCATATATATGTATGGAGAGGAGTTTGCTACTGAAAAGAAACTTTGTGTTCCCAGCAAGCTAGGTGAAGAATGGCTTTCACACACACTTATCTCTCAGAACTGAAGATGTGGAGAGACGTTCGTTCATCTAGCACAAAGGGAACGGGTGGCAGGGGAAACTTTTACTCTGGTTTCTCAGTCTGGTTACTAGTGCCGGTTTGAAGTTCCTGCAGTTTTCACTGTAAAAGCGAGTTGGAGCTTGTACCTCCCCATATATATGTATGGAGTGGAGTTTGCAACTGAAAAGAAACTTTGTGTTCCCAACAAGCTAGGTGAAGGACGGCTTTCACACACACTTATCTCTCAGAACTGAGCATGTGGAGAGACTTTCGTTCATCTAGCACAAAGGGAACGGGTTGCAGGAGAAACTTTTACTCTGGTTTCTCAGTCTGTTTCCTAGTGCCGGTTTGAAGTTCCTGCAGTTTTCACTGTAAAACCGTGTTGGAGCTAGTAACTCCCCATATATATGTATGGAGTGGAGTTTGCAACTGAAAAGAAACTTTGTGTTCCCAACAAGCTAGTTGAAGGACGGCTTTCACACACACTTATCACTCAGAACTGAGCAAGTGGAGAGACATTTGTTCATCTAGCACAAAGGGAAAGGGTTGCAGGAGAAACTTTTACTCTGGTTTCTCAGTCTTTTTCCTAGTGCCGGTATGAAGTTCCTGCAGTTTTTACTGTAAAACCGAGTTGGAGCTTGTACCTCCCCATTTATATGTATGGAGTGGAGTTTCCAACTGAAAAGAAACTTTGTGTTCCCAACAAGCTAGGTGAAATACGGCTTTGACACTCACTTATCTCTCAGAACTCAGCATTTGTAGAGACGTTCGTTCATCTAGCACAAAGGGAACGGGTTGCAGGAGAAACTTTTACTCTGGTTTCTCAGTCTGTTTCCTAGTGCCGGTTTGAAGTTCCTGCAGTTTTCACTGTAAAACCGAATTGGAGCTAGTACCTCCCCATATATATGTATGGAGTGGAGTTTGCAACTGAAATGAAACTTTGTGTTCCCAACAAGCTAGGTGAAGGACGGCTTTCACACACACTTATCTCTCAGAACTGTGCATGTGGAGAGACTTTCGTTCATCTAGCACAAAGGGAACGGGATGCAGAAGAAACTTTTACTCTGGTTTCTCAGTCTGTTTCCTAGTGCCGGTTTGAAGTTCCTGCAGTTTTCACTGTAAAACCGTGTTGGAGCTAATAACTGCCCATATATATGTATGGAGTGGAGTTTGCAACTGAAAAGATACTTTGTGTTCCCAACAAGCTAGGTGAAGGACGGCTTTCACACACACTTATCTCTCAGAACTGAGCATGTGGAGAGTCGTTCGTTCATCTAGCACAAAGGGAACGGGTTGCAGGAGAATCTTTTATTGTGGTTTCTCAGTCTGTTTCCTAGTGCCGGTTTGAAGTTCTTGCAGTTTTCACAGTAAAACAGAGGTGGAGCTAGTACCTCCCCATAAATATGTATGGAGTGGAGTTTGCAACTGAAAAGAAACTTTGGGTTCCCAACAAGCTAGGTGAAGGACGGCTTTCACACACACTTATCTCTAAGAACTGAGCATGTGGAGAGACGGTCTTTCATCTAGGACAAAGGGAACGGGTTGCAGGAGAAACTTTTACTCTGGTTTCTCAGTCTGTTTCCTAGTGCCGGTTTGAAGTTCCTGCAGTATTCACTGTAAAACTGAGTTTGAGCTAGTACCTCCCCATATATATGTATGGAGTGGAGTTTGCAACTGACAAGAAACTTTGTGTTCCCAACAAGCTAGGTAAAGGACGGCTTTCACACACATTTATCTCTCAGAACTGAGCATGTGGAGAGACGTTCGCTCAAGTAGCACAAAGGAAACGGGTTTCAGGAGAATCTTTTACTCTGGATTCTCAGTCTGTTTCCTAGTGCCGTTTTGAAGTTCCTGCAGATTTCACTGTAAAATCGAGTTGTAGCTAGTACCTCCCCATATATATGTATGGAGTGGAGTTTGCAACTGAAAAGAAACTTTGTGTTCCCAACAAGATAGGTGAAGGACGGCTTTCAAACACACTTATCTCTCAGAACTGAGCATGTGGAGAGACGTTCACTCATCTAGCACAAAGGGAACGTGTTGCAGGAGAAACTTTTACTCTGGTTTCTCAGTCTGTTTCCTAGTGCCGGTTTGAAGTTCCTGCAGTTTTCACTGTAAAACCGAGTTGGAGCTAGTACCTCCCCATATAAATATATGGAGTGGAGTATGCAACTGAAAAGAAATTTTGTGTTCCCAACAAGCTAGGTGAAGGACGGCTTTCACACACAGTTACCTCTCAGAACTGAGCATGTGGAGAGACGTTCGTTCATCTAGCACAAAGGGAACGGGTTGCAGGAGAAACTTTTACTCTGGTTTCTCAGTCTGTTTCCTAGTGCCGGTTTGATGTTCCTGCAGTTTTCACTGTAAAACCGAGTTGGAGATAGTACCTCCCCATACATATGTATGGAGTGTAGTTTGCAACTGAAAAGAAACTTTGTGTTCCAAACAAGCTAGGTGAAGGACGGCTTTCACACACACTTACCTCTCAGAACTGAGCATGTGGAGAGACGTTCGTTCATCTACCACAAAGGGAACAGGTTTCAGGAGAAACTTTTACTCTGGTTTCTCAGTCTGTTTCCTAGTGCCGGTTTGAAGTTCCTGCAGTTTTCACTGTAAAACCGAGTTGGAGCTAGTACCTCCCCATATATATGTATGGATTGGAGTTTGCAACTGAAATGAAACTTTGTGTTCTCAACAAGCTAGGTGAAGGACGGCTTTCACACACAATTACCTCTCAGAGCTGAGCATGTGGAGAGACGTTCGTTCATCTACCACAAAGGGAACAGGTTTCAGGAGAAACTTTTACTCTGGTTTCTCAGTCTGTTTCCTAGTGCCGGTTTGAAGTTCCTGCAGTTTTCACTGTGAAACGGAGTTGGAGCTAGTACCTCCCCATATATATGTATGGAGTGGAGTTTGCAACTGAAAAGAAACTTTGTGTTCCCAACAAGCAAGGTGAAGGACGGCTTTCACACACAGTTACCTCTCAGAACTGAGCATGTGGAGAGACGTTCGTTCATCTAGCACAAAGGGAACGGGTTGCAGGGGAAACTTTTACTGTGGTTTCTCAGTCTGTTTCCTAGTGCCTGTTTGAAGTTCCTGCAGTTTTCACTGTAAAATCGAGTTGGAGCTAGTACCTTCCCATATATATGTATGGAGTGGAATTTGCATCTGAAAAGAATCTTTGTGTTCCCAACAAGCTAGGTGAAGGACGGCTTTCACACACAGTTACCTCTCAGAACTGAGCATGTGGAGAGACGTTCGCTCATCTAGCACAAAGGGAACGGGTTGCAGGAGAAACTTTTACTCTGGTTTCTCAGTCTGTTTCCTAGTGCCGGTTTGAAGTTCCTGCAGTTTTCACTGTAAAACCGAGTTGGAGCTAGTACCTCCCCATGTATATGTATGGAATGGAGTTTGCAACTGAAAAGAAACTTTGTGTTCCCAACAAGCTAGGTGAAGGACGGCTTTCACAGACATTTATCTCTCAGAACTGAGCATGTGGAGAGACGTTCGCTCATCTAGCACAAAGGGAACGGGTTTCAGGAGAAACTTTTACTCTGGATTTTCAGTCTGTTTCCTAGTGCCGTTTTGAATTTCCTGCAGTTTTCACTGTAAAACCGAGTTGGAGCTAGTACCTCCCCATATATATGTATGGAGTGGAGTTTGCAACTGAAAACAAACTTTGTGTTCCCAACAAGCTAGGTGAAGGACGGCTTTCAAACACACTTATCTCTCAGAACTGAGCATGTGGAGAGACGTTCGTTCATCTAGCACAAAGGGAACGGGTTGCAGGAGAAACTTTTACTCTGGATTCTCAGTCTGTTTCCTAGTGCCGGTTTGAAGTTCCTGCAGTTTTCACTGTAAAACCGAGTTGGAGCTAGTACCTACCCATATATATGTATGGAGTGGAGTATGCAACTGAAAAGAAATTTTGTGTTCCCAACAAGCTAGATGAAGGACGGCTTTCACACACACTTATCTCTCAGAACTGAGCATGTGGAGAGACTTTCGCTCATCTAGAACAAAGGGAACGGGTTGCAGGAGAAACTTTTACTCTGGTTTCTCAGTCTGTTTCCTAGTGCCGGTTTGAAGTTCCTGCAGTTTTCACTGTAAAACCGAGTTGGAGCTAGTACCTCCCCATATATATGTATGGATTGGAGTTTGCAACTGAAATGAAACTTTGTGTTCTCAACAAGCTAGGTGAAGGACGGCTTTCACACCCACTTACCTCTCAGAATTGAGCATGTGGAGAGACTTTCGTTCATCTAGCACAAAGGGAACGGGTTGCAGGAGAAACTTTTACTCTGGTTTCTCATTCTGTTTCCTAGTGCCGGTTTGAAGTTCCTGCAGTTTTCACTGTAAAACCGAGTTGGAGCTAGTACCTCCCCATATATATATATGGAGTGGAGTTTGCAACTGAAAAGAAACTTTGTGTTCCCAACAAGCTAGGTGAAGGGCGGCTTTCACATACACTTATCTCTCGGAACTGAGCATGTGGAGAGACATTCGTTCATCTAGCACAAAAGGAAAGGTTTGCAGGAGAAACTTTTACTCTGTTTTCTCAGGCTGTTTCCTAGTGCCGGTAAGAAGTTCCTGCAGTTTTCACTGTAAAACCGAGTTGGAGCTAGTACCTCCCCATATATATGTATGGAGTGAGGTTTGCAAGTGAAAAGAAACTTTGTGTTCCCAACAAGCTAGGTGAAGGGCGGCTTTCACACACACTTATCTCTCAGAACTGAGCATGTGGATAGACGTTCGTTCATCTAGCAGAAAGGGAACGGGTTGCAGGAGAAACTTTTACTCTGGTTTCTCAGTCTGTTTCGTAGTGCCGGTTTGAAGTTCCTGCAGTTTTCACTGTAAAACCGAGTTGGAGCTAGTACCTCCCCATATATATGTATGGAGATGAATTTGCAACTGAAAAGAAACTATGTGTTCCCAAGAAGCTATGTGAAGGACGGCTTTCACACACACTTATCTCTCAGAACTGAGCATGTGGAGAGACGTTCGTTCATCTAGCAGAAAGGGAACGGGTTGCAGGAGAAACTTTTACTCTGGTTTCTCAGTCTGTTTCCTAGTTCCGGTATGAAGTTCCTGCAGTTTTCACTGTAAAACCGAGTTGGAGCTCGTACCTCCCCATATATATTTATGGAGTGGAGTTTGCAACTGAAAAGAAATTTTGTGTTCCCAACAAGTTAGGTGAAGGACGGCTTTCTCACACACTTATCTCTCAGAACTGAGCATGTGGAGAGACGTTCGTTCATGTAGCACAAAGGGAACGGGTTGCAGGAGAAACTTTTACTCTGTTTTCTCAGTCTGTTTCCTAGTGCCGGTTTGAAGTTCCTGCAGTTTTCACTGTAAAACCGAGTTGGAGCTAGTACCTCCCCATATATATGTATGGAGTGGAGTTTGCAACTGAAATGAAACTTTGTGTTCTCAACAAGCTAGGTGAAGGACGGCTTTCACACACACTTACCTCTCAGAATTGAGCATGTGGAGAGACTTTCGTTCATCTACCACAAAGGGAACGGGTTGCAGGAGAAACTTTTACTCTGGTTTCTCATTCTGTTTCCTAGTGCCGGTTTGAAGTTCCTGCAGTTTTCACTGTAAAACCGAGTTGGAGCTAGTACCTACCCATATATATGTATGGAGTGGAGTATGCAACTGAAAAGAAATTTTGTGTTCCCAACAAGCTAGATGAAGGACGGCTTTCACACAAACTTATCTCTCAGAACTGAGCATGTGGAGAGACTTTCGCTCATCTAGAACAAAGGGAACGGGTTGCAGGAGAAACTTTTACTCTGGTTTCTCAGTCTGTTTCCTAGTGCCGGTTTGAAGTTCCTGCAGTTTTCACTGTAAAACCGAGTTGGAGCTAGTACCTCCCCATATATATGTATGGATTGGAGTTTGCAACTGAAATGAAACTTTGTGTTCTCAACAAGCTAGGTGAAGGACGGCTTTCACACCCACTTACCTCTCAGAATTGAGCATGTGGAGAGACTTTCGTTCATCTAGCACAAAGGGAACGGGTTGCAGGAGAAACTTTTACTCTGGTTTCTCATTCTGTTTCCTAGTGCCGGTTTGAAGTTCCTGCATTTTTCACTGTAAAACCGAGTTGGAGCTAGTACCTCCCCATATATATATATGGAGTGGAGTTTGCAACTGAAAAGAAACTTTGTGTTCCCAACAAGCTAGGTGAAGGGCGGCTTTCACATACACTTATCTCTCAGAACTGAGCATGTGGAGAGACATTCGTTCATCTAGCACAAAAGGAACGGTTTGCAGGAGAAACTTTTACTCTGTTTTCTCAGGCTGTTTCCTAGTGCCGGTAAGAAGTTCCTGCAGTTTTCACTGTAAAACCGAGTTGGAGCTAGTAACTCCCCATATATATGTATGGAGTGGAGTTTGCAAGTGAAAAGAAACTTTGTGTTCCCAACAAGCTAGGTGAAGGGCGGCTTTCACACACACTTATCTCTCAGAACTGAGCATGTGGATAGACGTTCGTTCATCTAGCAGAAATGGAACGGGTTGCAGGAGAAACTTTTACTCTGGTTTCTCAGTCTGTTTCCTAGTGCCGGTTTGAAGTTCCTGCAGTTTTCACTGTAAAACCGAGTTGGAGCTAGTACCTACCCATATATATGTATGGAGATGAATTTGCAACTGAAAAGAAACTATGTGTTCCCAAGAAGCTATGTGAAGGACATCTTTCACACACACTTATCGCTCAGAACTGAGCATGTGGAGAGACGTTCGTTCATCTAGCAGAAAGGGAACGGGTTGCAGGAGAAACTTTTACTCTGGTTTCTCAGTCTGTTTCCTAGTTCCGGTATGAAGTTCCTGCAGTTTTCACTGTAAAACCGAGTTGGAGCTCGTACCTCCCCATATATATTTATGGAGTGGAGTTTGCAACTGAAAAGAAATTTTGTGTTCCCAACAAGTTAGGTGAAGGACGGCATTCTCACACACTTATCTCTCAGAACTGAGCATGTGGAGAGACGTTCGTTCATGTAGCACAAAGGGAACGGGTTGCAGGAGAAACTTTTACTCTGTTTTCTCAGTCTGTTTCCTAGTGCCGGTTTGAAGTTCCTGCAGTTTTCACTGTAAAACCGAGTTGGAGATAGTACCTCCCCATATATATGTATGGAGTGGAGTTTGCAACTGAAATGAAACTTTGTGTTCTCAACAAGCTAGGTGAAGGACGGCTTTCACACACACTTACCTCTCAGAATTGAGCATGTGGAGATACTTTTGTTCATCTACCACAAAGGGAACGGGATGCAGGAGAAACTTTTACTCTGGTTTCTCAGTCTGTTTCCTAGTGCCGGTTTGAAGTTCCTGCAGTTTTCACTGTAAAACCGAGTTGGAGCTAGTACCTCCCCATATATATGTATGGAGATGAATTTGCAACTGAAAAGAAACTATGTGTTCCCAAGAAGCTATGTGAAGGACGTCTTTCACACACACTTATCGCTCAGAACTGAGCATGTGGAGAGACGTTCGTTCATCTAGCAGAAAGGGAACGGGTTGCAGGAGAAACTTTTACTCTGGTTTCTCAGTCTGTTTCCTAGTTCCGGTATGAAGTTCCTGCAGTTTTCACTGTAAAACCGAGTTGGAGCTCGTACCTCCCCATATATATTTATGGAGTGGAGTTTGCAACTGAAAAGAAATTTTGTGTTCCCAACAAGTTAGGTGAAGGACGGCATTCTCACACACTTATATCTCAGAACTGAGCATGTGGAGAGACGTTCGTTCATGTAGCACAAAGGGAACGGGTTGCAGGAGAAACTTTTACTCTGGTTTCTCAGTCTGTTTCCTAGTGCCGGTTTGAAGTTCCTGCAGTTTTCACTGTAAAACCGAATTGGAGCTAGTACCTCCCCATATATATGTATGGATTGGAGTTTGCAACTGAAATGAAACTTTGTGTTCTCAACAAGCTAGGTGAAGGACGGCTTTCACACACAATTACCTCTCAGAACTGAGCATGTGGAGAGACGTTCGTTCATCTACCACAAAGGGAACAGGTTTCAGGAGAAACTTTTACTCTGGTTTCTCAGTCTGTTTCCTAGTGCCGGTTTGAAGTTCCTGCAGTTTTCACTGTGAAACGGAGTTGGAGCTAGTACCTCCCCATATATATGTATGGAGTGGAGTTTGCAACTGAAAAGAAACTTTGTGTTCCCAACAAGCTAGGTGAAGGACGGCTTTCACACACAGTTACCTCTCAGAACTGAGCATGTGGAGAGACGTTCGCTCATCTAGCACAAAGGGAACGGGTTTCAGGAGAAACTTTTACTCTGGATTTTCAGTCTGTTTCCTAGTGCCGTTTTGAATTTCCTGCAGTTTTCACTGTAAAACCGAGTTGGAGCTAGTACCTCCCCATATATATGTATGGAGTGGAGTTTGCAACTGAAAAGAATCTTTGTGTTCCCAACAAGCTAGGTGAAGGACGGCTTTCACACACAGTTACCTCTCAGAACTGAGCATGTGGAGAGACGTTCGCTCATCTAGCACAAAGGGAACGGGTTGCAGGAGAAACTTTTACTCTGGTTTCTCAGTCTGTTTCCTAGTGCCGGTTTGAAGTTCCTGCAGTTTTCACTGTAAAACCGAGTTGGAGCTAGTACCTCCCCATGTATATGTATGGAATGGAGTTTGCAACTGAAAAGAAACTTTGTGTTCCCAACAAGCTAGGTGAAGGACGGCTTTCACAGACATTTATCTCTCAGAACTGAGCATGTGGAGAGACGTTCGCTCATCTAGCACAAAGGGAACGGGTTTCAGGAGAAACTTTTACTCTGGATTTTCAGTCTGTTTCCTAGTGCCGTTTTGAATTTCCTGCAGTTTTCACTGTAAAACCGAGTTGGAGCTAGTACCTCCCCATATATATGTATGGAGTGGAGTTTGCAACTGAAAACAAACTTTGTGTTCCCAACAAGCTAGGTGAAGGACGGCTTTCAAACACACTTATCTCTCAGAACTGAGCATGTGGAGAGACGTTCGTTCATCTAGCACAAAGGGAACGGGTTGCAGGAGAAACTTTTACTCTGGATTCTCAGTCTGTTTCCTAGTGCCGGTTTGAAGTTCCTGCAGTTTTCACTGTAAAACCGAGTTGGAGCTAGTACCTACCCATATATATGTATGGAGTGGAGTATGCAACTGAAAAGAAATTTTGTGTTCCCAACAAGCTAGATGAAGGACGGCTTTCACACACACTTATCTCTCAGAACTGAGCATGTGGAGAGACTTTCGCTCATCTAGAACAAAGGGAACGGGTTGCAGGAGAAACTTTTACTCTGGTTTCTCAGTCTGTTTCCTAGTGCCGGTTTGAAGTTCCTGCAGTTTTCACTGTAAAACCGAGTTGGAGCTAGTACCTCCCCATATATATGTATGGATTGGAGTTTGCAACTGAAATGAAACTTTGTGTTTTCAACAAGCTAGGTGAAGGACGGCTTTCACACCCACTTACCTCTCAGAATTGAGCATGTGGAGAGACTTTCGTTCATCTAGCACAAAGGGAACGGGTTGCAGGAGAAACTTTTACTCTGGTTTCTCATTCTGTTTCCTAGTGCCGGTTTGAAGTTCCTGCAGTTTTCACTGTAAAACCGAGTTGGAGCTAGTACCTCCCCATATATATATATGGAGTGGAGTTTGCAACTGAAAAGAAACTTTGTGTTCCCAACAAGCTAGGTGAAGGGCGGCTTTCACATACACTTATCTCTCAGAACTGAGCATGTGGAGAGACATTCGTTCATCTAGCACAAAAGGAACGGTTTGCAGGAGAAACTTTTACTCTGTTTTTTCAGGCTGTTTCCTAGTGCCGGTAAGAAGTTCCTGCAGTTTTCACTGTAAAACCGAGTTGGAGCTAGTAACTCCCCATATATATGTATGGAGTGGAGTTTGCAAGTGAAAAGAAACTTTGTGTTCCCAACAAGCTAGGTGAAGGGCGGCTTTCACACACACTTATCTCTCAGAACTGAGCATGTGGATAGACGTTCGTTCATCTAGCAGAAAGGGAACGGGTTGCAGGAGAAACTTTTACTCTGGTTTCTCAGTCTGTTTCCTAGTGCCGGTTTGAAGTTCCTGCAGTTTTCACTGTAAAACCGAGTTGGAGCTAGTACCTCCCCATATATATGTATGGAGATGAATTTGCAACTGAAAAGAAACTATGTGTTCCCAAGAAGCTATGTGAAGGACGGCTTTCACACACACTTATCGCTCAGAACTGAGCATGTGGAGAGACGTTCGTTCATCTAGCAGAAAGGGAACGGGTTGCAGGAGAAACTTTTACTCTGGTTTCTCAGTCTGTTTCCTAGTTCCGGTATGAAGTTCCTGCAGTTTTCACTGTAAAACCGAGTTGGAGCTCGTACCTCCCCATATATATTTATGGAGTGGAGTTTGCAACTGAAAAGAAATTTTGTGTTCCCAACAAGTTAGGTGAAGGACGGCATTGTCACACACTTATCTCTCAGAACTGAGCATGTGGAGAGACGTTCGTTCATGTAGCACAAAGGGAACGGGTTGCAGGAGAAACTTTTACTCTGTTTTCTCAGTCTGTTTCCTAGTGCCGGTTTGAAGTTCCTGCAGTTTTCACTGTAAAACCGAGTTGGAGATAGTACCTCCCCATATATATGTATGGAGTGGAGTTTGCAACTGAAATGAAACTTTGTGTTCTCAACAAGCTAGGTGAAGGACGGCTTTCACACACACTTACCTCTCAGAATTGAGCATGTGGAGATACTTTTGTTCATCTACCACAAAGGGAACGGGTTGCAGGAGAAACTTTTACTCTGGTTTCTCATTCTGTTTCCTAGTGCCGGTTTGAAGTTCCTGCAGTTTTCACTGTAAAACCGAGTTGGAGCTAGTACCTCCCCATATATATATATGGAGTGGAGTTTGGAACTGAAAAGAAACTTTGTGTTCCCAACAAGCTAGGTGAAGGGCGGCTTTCACACACACTTATCTCTCAGAACTGAGCATGTGGAGAGACGTTCGTTCATCTAGCAGAAAGGGAACGGGTTGCAGGAGAAACTTTTACTCTGGTTTCTCAGTCTGTTTCCTAGTGCCGGTTTGAAGTTCCTGCAGTTTTCACTGTAAAACCGAGTTGGAGCTAGTACCTCCCCATATATATGTATGGAGATGAATTTGCAACTGAAAAGAAACTATGTGTTCCCAAGAAGCTATGTGAAGGACGGCTTTCACACACACTTATCGCTCAGAACTGAGCATGTGGAGAGACGTTCGTTCATCTAGCAGAAAGGGAACGGGTTGCAGGAGAAACTTTTACTCTGGTTTCTCAGTCTGTTTCCTAGTTCCGGTATGAAGTTCCTGCAGTTTTCACTGTAAAACCGAGTTGGAGCTCGTACCTCCCCATATATATTTATGGAGTGGAGTTTGCAACTGAAAAGAAATTTTGTGTTCCCAACAAGTTAGGTGAAGGACGGCATTCTCACACACTTATCTCTCAGAACTGAGCATGTGGAGAGACGTTCGTTCATGTAGCACAAAGGGAACGGGTTGCAGGAGAAACTTTTACTCTGTTTTCTCAGTCTGTTTCCTAGTGCCGGTTTGAAGTTCCTGCAGTTTTCACTGTAAAACCGAGTTGGAGATAGTACCTCCCCATATATATGTATGGAGTGGAGTTTGCAACTGAAATGAAACTTTGTGTTCTCAACAAGCTAGGTGAAGGACGGCTTTCACACACACTTACCTCTCAGAATTGAGCATGTGGAGATACTTTTGTTCATCTACCACAAAGGGAACGGGTTGCAGGAGAAACTTTTACTCTGGTTTCTCATTCTGTTTCCTAGTGCCGGTTTGAAGTTCCTGCAGTTTTCACTGTAAAACCGAGTTGGAGCTAGTACCTCCCCATATATATATATGGAGTGGAGTTTGGAACTGAAAAGAAACGTTGTGTTCCCAACAAGCTAGGTGAAGGGCGGCTTTCACACACACTTATCTCTCAGAACTGAGCATGTGGAGAGACGTTCGTTCATCTAGCAGAAAGGGAACGGGTTGCAGGAGAAACTTTTACTCTGGTTTCTCAGTCTGTTTCCTAGTGCCGGTTTGAAGTTCCTGCAGTTTTCACTGTAAAACCGAGTTGGAGCTAGTACCTCCCCATATATATGTATGGAGATGAATTTGCAACTGAAAAGAAACTATGTGTTCCCAACAAACTATGTGAAGGACGGCTTTCACACACACTTATCTCTCAGAACTGAGCATGTGGAGAGACGTTCGTTCATCTAGCAGAAAGGGAACGGGTTGCAGGGGAAACTTTTACTCTGGTTTCTCAGTCTGTTTCCTAGTTCCGGTATGAAGTTCCTGCAGTTTTCACTGTAAAACCGAGTTGGAGCTCGTACCTCCCCATATATATGTATGGAGTGGAGTTTGCAACTGAAAAGAAATTTTGTGTTCCCAACAAGTTAGGTGAAGGACGGCTTTCTCACACACTTATCTCTCAGAACTGAGCATGTGGAGAGACGTTCGTTCATGTAGCACAAAGGGAACGGGTTGCAGGAGAAACTTTTACTCTGTTTTCTCAGTCTGTTTCCTAGTGCCGGTTTGAAGTTCCTGCAGTTTTCACTGTAAAATCGAGTTGTAGCTAGTACCTCCCCATTCATATGTATGGGGTGGAGTTTGCAACTGAAATGAAACTTTGTGTTCTCAACAAGCTAGTTGAAGGACGGCTTTCACACACACTTACCTCTCAGAACTGAGCATGTGGAGAGACTTTCGTTCATCTACCACAAAGGGAACGGGTTGCAGGAGAAACTTTTACTCTGGTTTCTCATTCTGTTTCCTAGTGCCGGTTTGAAGTTCCTGCAGTTTTCACTGTAAAACCGAGTTGGAGCTAGTACCTCCCCATATATATATATGGAGTGGAGTTTGCAACTGAAAAGAAACTTTGTGTTCCCAACAAGCTAGGTGAAGGGCGGCTTTCACATACACTTATCTCTCAGAACTGAGCATGTGGAGAGACATTCGTTCATCTAGCACAAAAGGAACGGGTTGCAGGAGAAACTTTTACTCTGGTTTCTCAGTCTGTTTCCTAGTGCCGGTATGAAGTTCCTGCAGTTTTCACTGTAAAACCGAGTTGGAGCTAGTACCTCCCCATATATATGTATGGAGTGGGGTTTGCAAGTGAAAAGAAACTTTGTGTTCCCAACAAGCTAGGTGAAGGACGGCTTTCACACACACTTATCTCTCAGAACTGAGCATGTGGAGAGACGTTCGTTCATCTAGCAGAAAGGGAACGGGTTGCAGGAGAAACTTTTACTCTGGTTTCTCAGTCTGTTTCCTAGTTCCGGTATGAAGTTCCTGCAGTTTTCACTGTAAAACCGAGTTGGAGCTCGTACCTCCCCATATATATTTATGGAGTGGAGTTTGCAACTGAAAAGAAATTTTGTGTTCCCAAAAAGTTAGGTGAAGGACGGCTTTCTCACACACTTATCTCTCAGAACTGAGCATGTGGAGAGACGTTCGTTCATGTAGCACAAAGGGAACGGGTTGCAGGAAAAACTTTTACTCTGTTTTCTCAGTCTGTTTCCTAGTGCCGGTTTGAAGTTCCTGCAATTTTCACTGTAAAACCGTGTTGGAGCTAGTACCTCCCCATATATATGTATGGAGTGGAGTTTGCAAGTGAAAAGAAACTTTGTGTTCCCAACAAGCTAGTTGAAGTTCGGCTTTCACAAACACTTATCTCTCAGTACTGAGCATGTGGAGAGACTTTCGTTCATCTAGCACAAAGGGAACGGGTTGCATGTGAAACTTTTACTCTCGTTTCTCAGTCTGATTCCTAGTGCCGTTTTGAAGTTCCTGCAGATTTCACTGTAAAATCGAGTTGTAGCTAGTACCTCCCCATATATATGTATGGAGTGGAGTTTGCAACTGAAAAGAAACTTTGTGTTCCCAACAAGATATGTGAAGGACGGCTTTCAAACACACTTATCTCTCAGAACTGAGCATGTGGAGAGACGTTCACTCATCTAGCACCAATTGAACGTGTTGCAGGAGAAACTTTTACTCTGGTTTCTCAGTCTGTTTCCTAGTGCCGGTTTGAAGTTCCTGCAGTTTTCACTGTAAAACCGAGTTGGAGCTAGTACCTCCCCATATAAATATATGGAGTGGAGTATGCAACTGAAAAGAAATTTTGTGTTCCCAACAAGCTAGGTGAAGGACGGCTTTCACACACAGTTACCTCTCAGAACTGAGCATGTGGAGAGACGTTCGTTCATCTAGCACAAAGGGAACGGGTTGCAGGAGAAACTTTTACTCTGGTTTCTCAGTCTGTTTCCTAGTGCCGGTTTGATGTTCCTGCAGTTTTCACTGTAAAACCGAGTTGGAGATAGTACCTCCCCATACATATGTATGGAGTGTAGTTTGCAACTGAAAAGAAACTTTGTGTTCCAAACAAGCTAGGTGAAGGACGGCTTTCACACACACTTACCTCTCAGAACTGAGCATGTGGACAGACGTTCGTTCATCTACCACAAAGGGAACAGGTTTCAGGAGAAACTTTTACTCTGGTTTCTCAGTCTGTTTCCTAGTGCCGGTTTGAAGTTCCTGCAGTTTTCACTGTGAAACGGAGTTGGAGCTAGTACCTCCCCATATATATGTATGGAGTGGAGTTTGCAACTGAAAAGAAACTTTGTGTTCCCAACAAGCTAGGTGAAGGACGGCTTTCACACACAGTTACCTCTCAGAACTGAGCATGTGGAGAGACTTTCGCTCATCTAGCACAAAGGGAACGGGTTGCAGGGGAAACTTTTACTGTGGTTTCTCAGTCTGTTTCCTAGTGCCGGTTTGAATTTCCTGCAGTTTTCACGGTAAAATCGAGTTGGAGCTAGTACCTCCCCATATATATGTATGGAGTGGAGTTTGCAACTGAAAAGAATCTTTGTGTTCCCAACAAGCTAGGTGAAGGACGGCTTTCACACACAGTTACCTCTCAGAACTGAGCATGTGGAGAGACTTTCGCTCATCAAGCACAAAGGGAACGGGTTGCAGGAGAAACTTTTACTCTGGTTTCTCAGTCTGTTTCCTAGTGCCGGTTGGAATTTCCTGCAGTTTTCACTGTAAAACCGAGTTGGAGCTAGTACCTCCCCATGTATATGTATGGAATGGAGTTTGCAACTGAAAAGAAACTTTGTGTTCCCAACAAGCTAGGTGAAGGACGGCTTTCACAGACATTTATCTCTCAGAACTGAGCATGTGGAGAGACGTTCGCTCATCTAGTACAAAGGGAACGGGTTTCAGGAGAAACTTTTACTCTGGATTTTCAGTCTGTTTCCTAGTGCCGTTTTGAATTTCCTGCAGTTTTCACTGTAAAACAGAGTTGGAGCTAGTACCTCCACATATATATGTATGGAGAGGAGTTTGCAACTGAAAACAAACTTTGTGTTCCCAACAAGCTATGTGAAGGACGGCTTTCAAACACACTTATCTCTGAGAACTGAGCATGTGGAGAGACGTTCGTTCATCTAGCACAAAGGGAACGGGTTGCAGGAGAAACTTTTACTCTGGATTCTCAGTCTGTTTCCTAGTGCCGGTTTGAAGATCCTGCAGTTTTCACTGTAAAACCGAGTTGGAGCTAGTACCTACCCATATATTTGTATGGAGTGGAGTATGCAACTGAAAAGAAATTTTGTGTTCCCAACAAGCTAGATGAAGGACGGCTTTCACACACACTTATCTCTCAGAACTGAGCATGTGGAGAGACTTTTGCTCATCTAGAACAAAGGGAACGGGTTGCAGGAGAAACTTTTACTCTGGTTTCTCAGTCTGTTTCCTAGTGCCGGTTTGAAGTTCCTGCAGTTTTCACTGTAAAACCGAGTTGGAGCTAGTACCTCCCCATATATATGTATGGATTGGAGTTTGCAACTGAAATGAAACTTTGTGTTCTCAACAAGCTAGGTGAAGGACGGCTTTCACACACACTTACCTCTCAGAACTGAGCATGTGGAGAGACGTTCGTTCATCTACCACAAAGGGAACAGGTTTCAGGAGAAACTTTTACTCTGGTTTCTCAGTCTGTTTCCTAGTGCCGGTTTGAAGTTCCTGCAGTTTTCACTGTGAAACGGAGTTGGAGCTAGTACCTCCCCATATATATGTATGGAGTGGAGTTTGCAACTGAAAAGAAACTTTGTGTTCCCAACAAGCTAGGTGAAGGACGGCTTTCACACACAGTTACCTCTCAGAACTGAGCATGTGGAGAGACGTTCGCTCATCTAGCACAAAGGGAACGGGTTGCAGGGGAAACTTTTACTGTGGTTTCTCAGTCTGTTTCCTAGTGCCGGTTTGAAGTTCCTGCAGTTTTCACTGTAAAATCGAGTTGGAGCTAGTACTTCCCCATATATATGTATGGAGTGGAGTTTGCAACTGAAAAGAATCTTTGTGTTCCCAACAAGCTAGGTGAAGGACGGCTTTCACACACAGTTACATCTCAGAACTGAGCATGTGGAGAGACGTTCGCTCATCTAGCACAAAGGGAACGGGTTGCAGGAGAAACTTTTACTCTGGTTTCTCAGTCTGTTTCCTAGTGCCGGTTTGAAGTTCCTGCAGTTTTCACTGTAAAACCGAGTTGGAGCTAGTACCTCCCCATATATATGTATGGGGTGGAGTTTGCAACTGAAATGAAACTTTGTGTTCTCAACAAGCTAGGTGAAGGACGGCTTTCACACACACTTACCTCTCAGAATTGAGCATGTGGAGAGACTTTCGTTCATCTACCACAAAGGGAACGGGTTGCAGGAGAAACTTTTACTCTGGTTTCTCATTCTGTTTCCTAGTGCCGCTTTGAAGTTCCTGCAGTTTTCACTGTAAAACCGAGTTGGAGCTTGTACCTCCCCATATATATATATGGAGTGGAGTTTGCAACTGAAAAGAAACTTTGTGTTCCCAACAAGCTAGGTGAAGGGCGGCTTTCACATACACTTATCTCTCAGAACTAAGCATGTGGAGAGACATTCGTTCATCTAGCACAAAAGGAACGGGTTGCAGGAGAAACTTTTACTCTGGTTTCTCAGTCTGTTTCCTAGTGCCGGTATGAAGTTCCTGCAGTTTTCACTGTAAAACCGAGTTGGAGCTAGTACCTCCCCATATATATGTATGGAGTGGGGTTTGCAAGTGAAAAGAAACTTTGTGTTCCCAACAAGCTAGGTGAAGGACGGCTTTCACACACACTTATATCTCAGAACTGAGCATGTGGAGAGACGTTCGTTCATCTAGCAGAAAGGGAACGGGTTGCAGGAGAAACTTTTACTCTGGTTTCTCAGTCTGTTTCCTAGTGCCGGTTTGAAGTTCCTGCAGTTTTCACTGTAAAACCGAGTTGGAGCTAGTACCTCCCCATATATATGTATGGAGATGAATTTGCAACTGAAAAGAAACTTTGTGTTCCCAACAAGCTATGTGAAGGACGGCTTTCACACACACTTATCTCTCAGAACTGAGCATGTGGAGAGACTTTCGTTCATCTAGCAGAAAGGGAACGGGATGCAGGAGAACCTTTTACTCTGGTTTCTCAGTCTGTTTCCTAGTTCCGGTATGAAGTTCCTGCAGTTTTCACTGTAAAACCGAGTTGGAGCTCGTACCTCCCCATATATATTTATGGAGTGGAATTTGCAACTGAAAAGAAATTTTGTGTTCCCAAAAAGTTAGGTGAAGGACGGCTTTCTCACACACTTATCTCTCAGAACTGAGCATGTGGAGAGACGTTCGTTCATGTAGCACAAAGGAACGGTTTGCAGCAAAAACTTTTACTCTGTTTTCTCAGTCTGTTTCCTAGTGCCGGTTTGAAGTTCCTGCAATTTTCACTGTAAAACTGTGTTGGAGCTAGTACCTCCCCATATATATGTATGGAGTGGAGTTTGCAAGTGAAAAGAAACTTTGTGTTCCCAACAAGCTAGTTGAAGGTCGGCTTTCACAAACACTTATCTCTCAGTACTGAGCATGTGGAGAGACGTTCGTTCATCTAGCACAATGGGAACGGGTTGCAGGAGAAACTTTTACTCTGTTTTCTCAGTCTGTTTCCTAGTGCCGGTTTGAAGTTCCTGCAATTTTCACTGTAAAACCGAGTTGGAGCTAGTACCTCCCCATATATATGTATGGAGTGGAGTTTGCAACTGAAAAGAAACTTTGTGTTCCCAACAAGCTAGTTGAAGGACGGCTTTCACAAACACTTATCTCTCAGAACTGAGCATGTGGATAGACGTTCGTTCATCTAGCACAAAGGGAACGGGTTGCAGGAGAAACTTTTACTCTGGTTTCTCAGTCTGTTTCCTAGTGCCGGTTTGAAGTTCCTGCAATTTTCACTGTAAAACCGAGTTGGATATTGTACCTACCCATATATATATATGGAGTCGAGTTTGCAAGTGTAAAGAAACTTTGTGTTCCCAACAAGCTAGTTGAAGGACGGCTTTCACACACACTTATCTCTCAGAACTGAGCATGTGGAGAGACGTTCGCTAATCTAGCACAAAAGGAACGGGTTGCAGGAGAAACTTTTACTCTGGTTTCTCAGTCTGTTTCCTAGTGCCGGTTTGAAGATCCTGCAGTTTTCACTGTAAAACCGATTTGGAGCTAGTATCTCCCCATATATATGTATGGAGTGGAGTTTGCAACTGAAAAGAAATTTAGTGTTCCCAACAAGCTAGGTGAAGGACGGCTTTCACTCACACTTATCTCTCAGAACTGAGCAAGTGGAGAGACGTTCGTTCATCTAGCACAAAGGAACGGGTTGCAGGAGAAAATTTTACTCTGGTTTCTCAGTCTGTTTCCTAGTGCCGGTTTGAAGTTCCTGCAGTTTTCACTGTAAAACCGAGTTGGAGCTAGTACCTCCACATATATATGTATGGAGTGGAGTTTGCAACTGAAAGAATCTTTGTGTTCCCAACAAGCTAGGTGAAGAACGGTTTTCACACACACTTATCTCTCAGAAATGAGCATGTGGAGAGTCGTTCGCTCATCTAGCAAAAAGAGAACGGGTTGCAGGAGAAACTTTTATTGTGGTTTCTCAGTCTGTTTCCTAGTGCCGGTTTGAAGTTCTTGCAGTTTTCACAGTAAAACCGAGGTGGAGCTAGTACCTCCCCATAAATATGTATGGAGTGGAGTTTGCAACTGAAAAGAAACTTTGTGTTCCCAACAAGCTAGGTGAAGGACGGCTTTCACACACACTTACCTCTAAGAACTGAGCATGTGGAGAGACGGTCTTTCATCTAGGACAAAGGGAACGGGTGGCAGGAGAAACTTTTACTCTGGTTTCTCAGACTGTTTCCTAGTGCCGGTTTGAAGTTCCTGCAGATTTCACTGTAAAACCGAGTTGGAGCTAGTACCTCCCCATATATATGTATGGAGTGGTGTTGGCAACTGAAAAGAAACTTTGTGTTCTCAACAAGATAGGTGAAGGACGGCTTTCAAACACACTTATCTCTCAGAACTGAGCATGTGGAGAGACGTTCACTCATCTAGCACAAAGGGAACGGGTTGCAGGAGAAACTATTACTCTGGTTTCTCAGTCTGTTTCCTAGTGCCGGTTTGAAGTTCCTGCAGTTTTCACTGTAAAACCGAGTTGGAGCTAGTACCTCCCCATATATATGTATGGAGTGGAGTATGCAACTGAAAAGAAATTTTGTGTTCCCAACAAGCTAAGTGAAGGACGGCTTTCACACAAACTTACCTCTCATAATTGAGCATGTGGAGAGACATTCGTTCATCTACCACAAAGGGAACGGGTTGCAGGAGAAACTATTACTCTGGTTTCTCATTCTGTTTCCTAGTGCCGGTTTGAAGTTCCTGCAGTTTTCACTGTAAAACCGAGTTGGAGCTAGTACCTCCCCATATATATATATGGAGTGGAGTTTGCAACTGAAAAGAAACTTTTTGTTCCCAACAAGCTAGGTGAAGGGCGGCTTTCACATACACTTATCTCTCAGAACTGAGCATGTGGAGAGACATTCGTTCATCTAGCACAAAAGGAACGGGTTGCAGGAGAAACTTTTACTCTGGTTTCTCAGTCTGTTTCCTAGTGCCGGTATGAAGTTCCTGCAGTTTTCACTGTAAAACCGAGTTGGAGCTAGTACCTCCCCATATATATGTATGGAGTGGGGTTTGCAAGTGAAAAGAAACTTTGTGTTCCCAACAAGCTAGGTGAAGTGCGGCTTTCACACACACTTATCTCTCAGAACTGAGCATGTGGAGAGACGTTCGTTCATCTAGCAGAAAGGGAACGGGTTGCAGGAGAAACTTTTACTCTGGTTTCTCAGTGTGTTTCCTAGTGCCGGTTTGAAGTTCCTGCAATTTTCACTGTAAAACCGAGTTGGAGCTAGTACCTCCCCATATATATGTATGGAGTGGAGTTTGCAAGTGGAAAGAAACTTTGTGTTCCCAACAAGCTAGTTGAAGGACGGCTTTCACAAACACTTATCTCTCAGAGCTGAGCATGTGGATAGACGTTCGTTCATCTAGCACAAAGGGAACGGGTTGCAGGAGAAACTTTTACTCTGGTTTCTCAGTCTGTTTCCTAGTGCTGGTTTGAAGTTCCTGCAATTTTCACTGTAAAACCGAGTTGGAGATTGTACCTCCCCATATATATATATGGAGTCGAGTTTGCAAGTGTAAAGAAACTTTGTGTTCCCAACAAGCTAGTTGAAGGACGGCTTTCACACATACTTATCTCTCAGAACTGTGCATGTGGAGAGACGTTCGCTAAACTAGCACAAAGGAACGGGTTGCAGGAGAAAATTTTACTCTGGTTTCTCAGTCTGTTTCCTAGTGCCGGTTTGAAGTTCCTGTAGTTTTCACTGTAAAACCGAGTTGGAGCTAGTACCTCCACATATATATGTATGGAGTGGAGTTTGCAACTTAAAGAATCTTTGTGTTCCCAACAAGGTAGGTGAAGGACGGCTTTCACACACAATTATCTCTCAGAACTGAGCATGTGGAGAGTCGTTCGCTCATCTAGCACAATGGGAACGGGTTGCAGGAGAAACTTTTATTGTGGTTTCTCAGTCTGTTTCCTAGTGCCGGTTTGAAGTTCTTGCAGTTTTCACAGTAAAACCGAGGTGGAGCTAGTACCTCCCCATAAATATGTATGGAGTGGAGTTTGCAACTGAAAAGAAACTTTGTGTTCCCAACAAGCTAGGTGAAGTACGGCTTTCACACACACTTATCTCTAAGAACTGAGCATGTGGAGAGACGGTCTTTCATCTAGGACAAAGGGAACGGGTGGCAGGAGAAACTTTTACTCTGGTTTCTCAGTCTGTTTCCTAGTGCCGGTTTGAAGTTCTTGCAGTTTTCACAGTAAAACCGAGGTGGAGCTAGTACCTCCCCATATATATGTATGAAGTGGTGTTGGCAACTGAAAAGAAACTTTGTGTTCCCAACAAGATAGGTGAAGGACGGCTTTCAAACACACTTATCTCTCAGAACTGAGCATGTGGAGAGACGTTCACTCATCTAGCACAAAGGGAACGGGTTCCAGGAGAAACTATTACTCTGGTTTCTCAGTCTGTTTCCTAGTGCCGGTTTGAAGTTCCTGCAGTTTTCACTGTAAAACCGAGTTGGAGCTAGTACCTCCCCATATATATGTATGGAGTGGAGTATGCAACTGAAAAGAAATTTTGTGTTCCCAACAAGCTAGGTGAAGGACGGCTTTCACACACACTTATCTCTCAGAACTGAGCATGTGAAGAGACGTTCGTTCATCTAGCACAAATGGAACGGGTTGCAGGAGAAACTTTTACTCTGGTTTCTCAGTCTGTTTCCTAGTGCCGGTTTGAAGTTCCTGCAGTTTTCACTGTAAAACCGAGTTGGAGATAGTACCTCCCCATATATATGTATGGATTGGAGTTTGTAACTGAAAAGAAACTTTGTGTTCCCAACAAGCTAGGTGAAGGACGGCTCTCAAACACACTTATCTCTCAGAACTGAGCATGTGGAGAGACGTTCGTTCATCTAGCACAAAGGGAACGGGTTGCAGGAGTAACTTTTACTCTGGTTTCTCAGTCTGTTTCCTAGTGCCGGTTTGAAGTTCCTGCAGTTTTCACTTTAAAACCGAGTTGGAGCTAGTACCTCCCCTTATATATGTATGGAGTGTAGTTTGCAACTGAAAAGAAACTTTGTGTTCCCAACAAGCTAGGTGAAGGACGGCTTTCACACACACTTACCTCTCAGAACTGTGCATGTGGAGAGACTTTCGCTCATCTAGAACAAAGGGAACGGGTTGCAGGTGAAACTTTTACTCTGGATTCTCAGTCTGATTCCTAGTGCCTGTATGAAGTTCCTGCAGTTTTCACTGTAAAACCGAGTTGGAGCACGTACCTCCCCATATATATTTATGGAGTTGAGTTTGCAACTGAAAAGAAATTTTGTGTTCCCAACAAGTTAGTTGAAGGACGGCTTTCACACACACTTTTCTCTCAGAACTGAGCATGTGGAGAGACGTTCGTTCATCTAGCACAATGGGACCGGTTGCAGGAGAAACTTTTACTCTGGTTTCTCAGTCTGTTTCCTAGTGCCAGTTTGAAGTTCCTGCAATTTTCACTGTAAAACCGAGTTGGAGCTAGTACCTCCCCATATATATATATGGAGTCGAGTTTGCAAGTGTAAAGAAACTTTGTGTTCCCAACAAGCTATTTGAAGGACGGCTTTCACACACACTTATCTCTCAGAACTGAGCATGTGGAGAGAAGTTCGCTAAACTAGCACAAAAGGAACGGGTTGCAGGAGAAACTTTTACTCTGGTTTCTCAGTCTGTTTCCTAGTGCCGGTTTGAAGATCCTGCAGTTTTCACTGTAAAACCGATTTGGAGCTAGTATCTCCCCATATATATGTATGGAGTGGAGTTTGCAACTGAAAAGGAATTTAGTGTTCCCAACAAGCTAGGTGAAGGACGGATTTCACACACACTTATCTCTCAGAACTGAGCATGTGGAGAGACGTTCGTTCATCTAGCACAAAGGAACGGGTTGCAGGAGAAAATTTTACTCTGGTTTCTCAGTCTGTTTCCTAGTGCCGGTTTGAAGTTCCTGCAGTTTTCACTGTAAAACCGAGTTGGAGCTAGTACCTCCACATATATATGTATGGAGTGGAGTTTGCAACTGAAAGAATCTTTGTGTTCCCAACAAGCAAGGTGAAGGACGGCTTTCACACACACTTATCTCTCAGAACTGAGCATGTGGAGAGTCGTTCGCTCATCTAGCACAAAGGGAACGGGTTGCAGGAGAAACTTTTATTGTGGTTTCTCAGTCTGTTTCCTAGTGCCGGTTTGAAGTTCTTGCAGTTTTCACAGTAAAACCGAGGTGGAGATAGTACCTCCCCATAAATATGTATGGAGTTGAGTTTGCAACTGAAAAGAAACTTTTTGTTCCCAACAAGATAGGTGAAGGACGGCTTTCACACACACTTATCTCTAAGAACTGAGCATGTGGAGAGACGGTCTTTCATCTAGGACAAAGGGAACGGGTGGCAGGAGAAACTTTTACTCTGGTTTCTCAGTCTGTTTCCTAGTGCCGGTTTGAAGTTCCTGCAGTTTTCACTGTAAAACTGAGTTTGAGCTTGTACCACCCCATATATATGTATGGAGTGGAGTTTGCAACTGACAAGAAACTTTGTGTTCCCAACAAGCTAGTTAAAGGACGGCTTTCACACACATTTATCTCTCAGAACTGAGCATGTGGAGAGACGTTCGCTCATGTAGCACAAAGGAAACGGGTTTCAGGAGAATCTTTTACTCTGGATTCTCAGTCTGTTTCCTAGTGCCGTTTTGAAGTTCCTGCAGATTTCACTGTAAAATCGAGTTGGAGCTAGTACCTCCCCATATATATGTGTGGATTGGTGTTGGCAACTGAAAAGAAACTTTGTGTTCCCAACAAGATAGGTGAAGGACGGCTTTCACACACACTTATCTCTCAGAACTGAGCATGTGGAGAGACGTTCACTCATCTAGCACAAAGGGAACGGGTTCCAGGAGAAACTATTACTCTGGTTTCTCAGTCTGTTTCCTAGTGCCGGTTTGAAGTTCCTGCAGTTTTCACTGTATACCGAGTTGGAGCTAGTACTTCCCCATATATATGTATGGAGTGGAATATGCAACTGAAAAGAAATTTTGTGTTCCCAACAAGCTACGTGAAGGACGGCTTTCACACACACTTATCTCTCAGAACTGAGCATGTGAAGAGACGTTCGTTCATCTAGCACAAATGGAACGGGTTGCAGGAGAAACTTTTACTCTGGATTCTCAGTCTGTTTCCTAGTGCCGGTTTGAAGTTCCTGCAGTTTTCACTGTAAAACCGAGTTGGAGATAGTACCTCCCCATATATATGTATGGATTGGAGTTTGTAACTGAAAAGAAACTTTGTGTTCCGAACAAGCTAGGTGAAGGACGGCTCTCAAACACACTTATCTCTCAGAACTGAGCATGTGGAGAGACGTTCGTTCATCTAGCACAAAGGGAACGGGTTGCAGGAGTAACTTTTACTCTGGTTTCTCAGTCTGTTTCCTAGTGCCGGTTTGAAGTTCCTGCAGTTTTCACTGTAAAACCGAGTTGGAGCTAGTACCTCCCCTTATATATGTATGGAGTGTAGTTTGCAACTGAAAAGAAACTTTGTGTTCCCAACACGCTAGGTGAAGGACGGCTTTCACACACACTTACCTCTCAGAACTGAGCATGTGGAGAGACATTCGCTCATCTAGAACAAAGGGAACGGGTTGCAGGAGAAACTTTTACTCTGGTTTCTCAGTCTGTTTCGTAGTGCCGGTTTGAAGTTCCTGCAGTTTTCACTGTAAAACCGAGTTGGAGCTAGTAACTCCCCTTATATATGTATGGAGTGTAGTTTGCAACTGAAAAGAAACTTTGTGTTCCCAACAAGCTAGGTGAAGGACGGCTTTCACACACACTTACCTCTCAGAACTGAGCATGTGGAGAGACGTTCGTTCATCTACCACAATGGGAACGGGTTTCAGGAGAAACTTTTACTCTGGTTTCTCAGTCTGTTTCCTAGTGCCGGTTTGAAGTTCCTGCAGTTTTCACTGTAAAACCGAGTTGGAGCTAGTACCTCCCCATATATATGTATGGAGTGGAGATTGCAACTGAAAAGAAACTTTGTGTTCCCAACAAGCTAGGTGAAGGACGGCTTTCACACACATTTATCTCTCAGAACTGAGCATGTGGAGAGACGTTCGCTCATCTAGCACAAAGGGAACGGGTTGCAGGAGAAACTTTTACTCTGGTATCTCAGTCTGTTTCCTAGTGCCGTTTTGAAGTTCCTGCAGTTTTCACTGTAAAATCGGGTTGTAGCTAGTACCTCCCCATATATATATATGGAGTGGAGTTTGCAACTGAAAAGAAACTTTGTGTTCCCAACAAGCTATGTGAAGGACGGCTTTCACACACAGTTACCTCTCAGAACTGAGCATGTGGAGAGACGTTCGCTCATCTAGCACAAAGGGAACGGGTTGCAGGAGAAACTTTTACTGTGGTTTCTCAGTCTGTTTCCTAGTGCCGGTTTGAAGTTCCTGCAGTTTTCACTGTAAAACCGAGTTGGAGCTGGTACCTCCCCATATATATGTATGTAGTGGAGTTTGCAACTGAAAAGAAACTTTGTGTTCCCAACAAGCAAGGTGAAGGACGGCTCTGACACACACTTATCTCTCAGAACTGAGCATGTGGAGAGACGTTCGTTCATCTAGGACAAAGGGAACGGGTTGCAGGAGGAACTTTTACTCTGGTTTCTCAGTCTGTTAACTAGTGCTGGATTGAAGTTCCTGCAGTTTTCACTGTAAAACCGAGTTGGAGCTAGTACCTCCCCATATATATGTATGGAGTGGAGTTTGCAACTGAAAAGAAACTTTGTGTTCCCAACAAGCTAGGTGAAGGACGTCTTTCACACACACTTATCTCTCAGAACTGAGCATGTGGAGAGACTTTCGCTCATCTAGAACAAAGGGAACGGGTTGCAGGAGAAACTTTACTCTGGTATCTCAGTCTTTTTCCTAGTGCCGTTTTGAAGTTCCTGCAGTTTTCACTGTAAAATCGAATTGGAACTTGTAGCTCCCCATATATATGTATGGAGTGGAGTTTGCAACTGAAAACAAACTTTGTGTTCCCAACAATCTAGATGAAGGACGGCTTTCACACACACTTATCTCTCAGAACTGAGCATTTGGAGAGACTTTCGCTCATATAGAACAAAGGGAACGGGTTGCAGGAGAAACTTTTACTCTGGTTTCTCAGTCTTTTTCCTAGTTCCGGTTTGAAGTTCCTGCAGTTTTCACTGTAAAACCGAGTTGGAGCTAGTACCTCCCCATATATATGTATGGAGTGGAGTTTGCAACTGAAATGAAACTTTGTGTTCTCAACAAGCTAGGTGAAGGACGGCTTTCACACACACTTACCTCTCAGAATTGAGCATGTGGAGAGACATTCGTTCATCTACCACAAAGGGAACGGGTTGCAGGAGAAACTTTTACTCTGGTTTCTCATTCTGTTTCCTAGTGCCGGTTTGAAGTTCCTGCAGTTTTCACTGTAAAACCGAGTTGGAGATAGTACCTCCCCATATATATGTATGGAGTGGAGTTTGCAACTGAAAAGAAACTTTGTGTTCCCAACAAGCTAGGTGAAGGACGGCTTTTACATACACTTATCTCTCAGAACTGAGCATGTGGAGAGACATTCGTTCATCTAGCACAAAAGGAAAGGGTTGCAGGAGAAACTTTTACTCTGGTATCTCAGTCTGTTTCCTAGTGCCGGTATGAAGTTCCTGCAGTTTTCACTGTAAAACCGAGTTGGAGCTCGTACCTCCCCATATATATTTATGGAGTTGAGTTTGCAACTGAAAAGAAATTTTGTGTTCCCAACAAGTTAGTTGAAGGACGGCTTTCACACACACTTATCTGTCAGAACTGAGCATGTGGAGAGATGTTCGTTCATCTAGCACAATGGGAACGGGTTGCAGGAGAAACTTTTACTCTGGTTTCTCAGTCTGTTTCCTAGTGCCGGTTTGAAGTTCCTGCAATTTTCACTGTAAAACCGAGTTGGAGCTAGTACCTCCCCATATATATGTATGGAGTGGTGTTTGCAAGTGAAAAGAAACTTTGTGTCCCAACAAGCTAGTTGAAGGTCGGCTTTCACAAACACTTATCTCTCAGAAATGAGCATGTGGATAGACGTTCGTTCATCTAGCACAAAGGGAACGGGTTGCAGGTGAAATTTTACTCTGTTTTCTCAGTCTGTTTCCTAGTGCCGTTTTGAAGTTCCTGCAGTTTTCACTGTAAAATCGGGTTGTAGCTAGTACCTCCCCATATATATATATGGAGTGGAGTTTGCAACTGAAAAGAAACTTTGTGTTCCCAACAAGCTATGTGAAGGACGGCTTTCACACACAGTTACCTCTCAGAACTGAGCATGTGGAGAGACGTTCGCTCATCTAGCACAAAGGGAACGGGTTGCAGGAGAAACTTTTACTGTGGTTTCTCAGTCTGTTTCCTAGTGCCGGTTTGAAGTTCCTGCAGTTTTCACTGTAAAACCGAGTTGGAGCTAGTACCTCCCCATATATATGTATGTAGTGGAGTTTGCAACTGAAAAGAAACTTTGTGTTCCCAACAAGCAAAGTGAAGGACGGCTCTGACACACACTTATCTCTCAGAACTGAGCATGTGGAGAGACGTTCGTTCATCTAGGACAAAGGGAACGGGTTGCAGGAGGAACTTTTACTCTGGTTTCTCAGTCTGTTAACTAGTGCTGGATTGAAGTTCCTGCAGTTTTCACTGTAAAACCGAGTTGGAGCTAGTACCTCCCCATATATATGTATGGAGTGGAGTTTGCAACTGAAAAGAAACTTTGTGTTCCCAACAAGCTAGGTGAAGGACGTCTTTCACACACACTTATCTCTCAGAACTGAGCATGTGGAGAGACTTTCGCTCATCTAGAACAAAGGGAAAGGGTTGCAGGAGAAACTTTACTCTGGTATCTCAGTCTTTTTCCTAGTGCCGTTTTGAAGTTCCTGCAGTTTTCACTGTAAAATCGAGTTGGAGCTAGTACCTACCCATATATATGTATGGAGTGGAGTTTGCAACTGAAAAGAAACTTTGTGTTCCCAACAAGCTAGGTGAAGGACGGCTTTCACACACAGTTACCTCTCAGAACTGAGCATGTGGGAGACGTTCGCTCATCTAGCACAAAGGGAACGGGTTGCAGGGGAAACTTTTACTCTGGTTTCTCAGTCTGTTTCCTAGTGCCGGTTTGAAGTTCCTGCAGTTTTCACTGTAAAATCGAGTTGGAGCTAGTACCTCCCCATATATATGTATGGAGTGGAGTTTGCAACTGAAAAGAATCTGTGTGTTCCCAACAAGCTATGTGAAGTACGGCTTTCACACACAGTTACCTCTCAGAACTGAGCATGTGGAGAGACGTTCGCTCATCTAGCACAAAGGGAACGGGTTGCAGGAGAAACTTTTACTCTGTTTTCTCAGTCTGTTTCCTAGTGCCGGTTTGAAGTTCCTGCAGTTTTCACTGTAAAACCGAGTTGGAGCTAGTACCTCCCCATATATATGTATGGAGTGGAGTTTCCTACTGAAAAGAAACTTTGTGTTCCCAACAAGCTATGTGAAGGACGGCTTTCACAGACATTTATCTCTCAGAAATGAGCATGTGGAGAGACGTTCGCTCATCTAGCACAAAGGGAACGGGTTTCAGGAGAAACTTTTACTCTGGTTTTTCAATCTGTTTCCTAGTGCCGTTTTGAATTTCCTGCAGTTTTCACTGTAAAACCGAGTTGGAGCTAGTACCTCCCCATATATATGTATGGAGTGGAGTTTGCAACTGAAAACAAACTTTGTGTTCCCAACAAGCTAGGTGAAGGACGGCTTTCAAACACACTTATCTCTCAGAACTGAGCATGTGGAGAGACGTTCGTTCATCTAGCAAAAAGGGAACGGGTTGCAGGAGAAACTTTTACTCTGGTTTCTCAGTCTGTTTCCTAGTGCCTGTTTGAAGTTCCTGCAGTTTTCACTGTAAAACCGAGTTGGAGCTAGTACCTACCCATATATATGTATGGAGTGGAGTATGAAACTGAAAAGAAATTTTGTGTTCCCAACAATCTAGATGAAGGACGGCTTTCACACACACTTATCTCTCAGAACTGAGCATGTGGAGAGACTTTCGCTCATCTAGAACAAAGGGAACGGGTTGCAGGAGAAACTTTTACTCTGGTTTCTCAGTCTTTCTCCTAGTTCCGGTTTGAAGTTCCTGCAGTTTTCACTGTAAAACCGAGTTGGAGCTAGTACCTCCCCATATATATGTATGGAGTGGAGTTTGCAACTGAAATGAAACTTTGTGTTCTCAACAAGCTAAGTGAAGAACGGCTTTCACACACACTTACCTCTCAGAATTGAGCATGTGGAGAGACGTTCGTTCATCTAGCACAAATGAACGGGTTGCAGGAGAAACTTTTACTCTTTTTTCTCAGTCTGTTTCCTAGTGCCGGTTTGAAGTTCCTGCAGTTTTCACTGTAAAACCGAGTTGGAGCTAGTACCTCCCCATTTATATGTATGGAGTGGAGTTAGCAAATGTAAAGAAACTTTGTGTTCCCAACAAGCTAGTTGAAGGACGGCTTTCACACACACTTATCACTCAGAACTGAGCATGTGAAATACGTTCGTTCATCTAGCACAAAGAGAACGGGTTGCAGGAGAAACTTTTACTCTGGTTTCTCAGTCTGTTTCCTAGTGCCGGTGTGAAGTTCCTGCAGTTTTCACTGTAAAACCGAGTTGGAGCTAGTACCTCCCCATATATAAGTATGGAGTGGAGTTTGCAACTGAAAAGAAACTTTGTGTTCCCAACAAGCTATTTGAAGGACGCCTTTCACACACACTTATCTCTCAGAACTGAGCATGTGGAAAGACGTTCGTTCATCTAGCACAAAGGGAACGGGTTGCAGGAGAAACTTTTACTCTGGTTTCTCAGTCTGTTTCCTAGTGCCGGTTTGAAGTTCCTGAAGTTTTTACTGTAAAACCGAGTTGGAGCTAGTACCTCCCCATATATATGTATGGAGTGGAGTTTGCTACTGAAAAGAAACTTTGTGTTCCCAACAAGCTAGGTGAAAGACGGCTTTCAAACACACTTATCTCTCAGAACTGAGCATGTGGAGAGACGTTCGTTCATCTAGCACAAAGGGAACGGGTTGCAGGAGAAACGTTTACTCTGGTTTATCAGTCTTTTTCCTAGTGCCGGTTTTAAGTTCCTGCAGTTTTCACTGTAAAACCGATTTGAAGCTTGTACCTCCCCATATATATATTTGGAGTGGAGTTTGCAACTGAAAAAAACTTTGTGTTCCCAACAAGCTAGGTGAAGTACGGCTTTCTCACACACTTATCTCTCAGAACTGAGCATGTGGAGAGACGTTCATTCATCTAGCACAAAGGGAAAGGGTTGCAGGAGAAACTTTTACTCTGGTTTCTCAGTCTGTTTCCTAGTGCCGGTTTGAAGTTCCTGCAGTTTTCACTGTAAAACCGAGTTGGAGCTAGTACCTCCCCATATATATGTATGGAGTGGAGTTTGCAACTGAAAAGAAACTTTGTGTTCCCAACAAGCTAGGTGAAGAACGGCTGTCACACACACATATCTCTCAGAACTGAGCATGTGGAGAGACGTTCGTTCATCTAGCACAAAGGGAACGGGTTGCAGGAGAAACTTTTACTGTGGTTTCTCTGTCTGTTTCCTAGTGCCGGTTTGAAGTTCCTGCAGTTTTTACGGTAAAACAGAGTTGGAGCTAGTACCTCCCCATATATATGTATGGAGTGGAGTTTGCAACTGAAATGAAACTTTGTGTTCCCAACAAGCTAGGTGAAGGACGGATTTCACACACACTTATCTCTCAGAACTGAGCATGTGGAGAGACGTTTGTTCATCTAGCACAAAGGGAACGGGTTGCAGGAGAAACTTTTACTCTGGTTTCTCAGTCTGTTTCCTAGTGCCGGTTTGAAGTTCCTACATTTTTCACTGTAAAACCGAGTTGGAGCTAGTACCTCCCCATTTATATGTATGGAGTGGAGTTTGCAACTGAAAAGAAACTTTGTGTTCCCAACAAGCTAGGTGAAGGACAGCTTTCACACTCACTTATCTCTCAGAACTGAGCATGTGGAGAGACGTTCGTTCATCTAGCACAAAGGGAACGGGTTGCAGGAGAAACTTTTACTCTGGTTTCTCAGTCTGTTTCCTAGTGCCGGTGTGAAGTTCCTGCAGTTTTCACTGTAAAACTGGGTTGGAGCTAGTACCTCCCCATATATAAGTATGGAGTGGAGTTTGCAACTGAAAAGAAACTTTGTGTTCCCAACAAGCTATTTGAAGGACGCCTTTCACACACACTTATCTCTCAGAACTGAGCATGTGGAAAGACGTTCGTTCATCTAGCACAAAGGGAACGGGTTGCAGGAGAAACTTTTACTCTGGTTTCTCAGTCTGTTTCCTAGTGCCGGTTTGAAGTTCCTGAAGTTTTTACTGTAAAACCGAGTTGGAGCTAGTACCTCCCCATATATATGTATGGAGTGGAGTTTGCTACTGAAAAGAAACTTTGTGTTCCCAACAAGCTAGGTGAAAGACGGCTTTCAAACACACTTATCTCTCAGAACTGAGCATGTGGAGAGACGTTCGTTCATCTAGCACAAAGGGAACGGGTTGCAGGAGAAACGTTTACTCTGGTTTATCAGTCTTTTTCCTAGTGCCGGTTTTAAGTTCCTGCAGTTTTCACTGTAAAACCGATTTGAAGCTTGTACCTCCCCATATATATATTTGGAGTGGAGTTTGCAACTGAAAAAAACTTTGTGTTCCCAACAAGCTAGGTGAAGTACGGCTTTCTCACACACTTATCTCTCAGAACTGAGCATGTGGAGAGACGTTCATTCATCTAGCACAAAGGGAAAGGGTTGCAGGAGAAACTTTTACTCTGGTTTCTCAGTCTGTTTCCTAGTGCCGGTTTGAAGTTCCTGCAGTTTTCACTGTAAAACCGAGTTGGAGCTAGTACCTCCCCATATATATGTATGGAGTGGAGTTTGCAACTGAAAAGAAACTTTGTGTTCCCAACAAGCTAGGTGAAGAACGGCTGTCACACACACATATCTCTCAGAACTGAGCATGTGGAGAGACGTTCGTTCATCTAGCACAAAGGGAACGGGTTGCAGGAGAAACTTTTACTGTGGTTTCTCTGTCTGTTTCCTAGTGCCGGTTTGAAGTTCCTGCAGTTTTTACGGTAAAACAGAGTTGGAGCTAGTACCTCCCCATATATATGTATGGAGTGGAGTTTGCAACTGAAATGAAACTTTGTGTTCCCAACAAGCTAGGTGAAGGACGGATTTCACACACACTTATCTCTCAGAACTGAGCATGTGGAGAGACGTTTGTTCATCTAGCACAAAGGGAACGGGTTGCAGGAGAAACTTTTACTCTGGTTTCTCAGTCTGTTTCCTAGTGCCGGTTTGAAGTTCCTACATTTTTCACTGTAAAACCGAGTTGGAGCTAGTACCTCCCCATTTATATGTATGGAGTGGAGTTTGCAACTGAAAAGAAACTTTGTGTTCCCAACAAGCTAGGTGAAGGACAGCTTTCACACTCACTTATCTCTCAGAACTGAGCATGTGGAGAGACGTTCGTTCATCTAGCACAAAGGGAACGGGTTGCAGGAGAAACTTTTACTCTGGTTTCTCAGTCTGTTTCCTAGTGCCGGTTTGAAATTCCTGCAGTTTTCACTGTAAAACCGAGTTGGAGCTTGTACCTCCCCATATATATGTTTGGAGTGGAGTTTGCAACTGAAAAGAAACTTTGTGTTCCCAACAAGCTAGGTGAAGGACGGCTTTCACACACACATATCTCTCAGAACTGAGGATGTGGAGAGACGTTCGTTCATCTAGCACAAATGGAACGGGTTGCAGGAGAAACTTTTACTCTGGTTTCTCAGTCTGTTTCCTAGTGCCGGTTTGAAGTTCCTGCAGTTTTCACTGTAAAACCGAGTTGGAGCTATTACCTCCACTTATATATGTATGGAGTGGAGTTTGCAAATGTAAAGAAACTTTGTGTTCCCAACAAGCTAATTGAAGGACGGCTCTCACACACACTTTCTCTCAGAAATGAGCATGTGGAGAGACGTTCGTTCATCTAGCACAAATGAACGGGTTGCAGGAGAAACTTTTACTCTTTTTTCTCAGTCTGTTTCCTAGTGCCGGTTTGAAGTTCCTGCAGTTTTCACTGTAAAACCGAGTTGGAGCTAGTACCTCCCCATTTATATGTATGGAGTGGAGTTTGCAACTGAAAAAAAACTTTGTGTTCCCAACAAGCTAGGTGAAGTACGGCTTTCACACACACTTATCTCTCAGAACTGAGCATGTGGAGAGACGTTCGTTCATCTAGCATAAAGGGAACGGGTGGCAGTAGAAACTTTTACTCTGGTTTCTCAGACTGTTTCCTAGTGCCGGTTTGAAGTTCCTGCAGTTTTCACTGTAAAACCGAGTTGGAGATAGTACCTCCCCATATATAAGTATGGAGTGGAGTTTGCAACTGAAAAGAAACTTTGTGTTCCCAACAAGCTAGGTGAAGTACGGCTGTCACACACACATATCTCTCAGAACTGAGCATGTGGATAGACGTTCGTTCATCTTGCACAAAGGGAACGGTTGGCAGGAGAAACTTTTACTCTGGTTTCTCAGTCTGTTTCCTAGTGCCGGTTTGAAGTTCCTGCAATTTTCACTGTAAAACCGTGTTGGAGCTAGTACCTCCACATATATATGTATGGAGTGGAGTTTGCAAATGTAAAGAAACTTTGTGTTCCCAACAAGCTAGGTGAAGGACGGCTCTCACACACACTTTCTCTCAGAAATGAGCATGTGTAGAGACGTTCGTTCATCTAGCACAAAGGGAACGGGTTGCAGGAGAAAATTTTACTCTGGTTTCTCAGTCTGTTTCCTAGTGCCGTTTTGAAGTTCCTGCATTTTTCACTGTAAAACCGACTTGGAGTTAGTACCTCCCCATTTATATGTATGAAGTGGAGTTTGCAACTGAAAAGAAACTTTGTGTTCCCAACAAGCTAGGTGAAGGACGGCTTTCACACACACTTATCTCTCAGAACTGAGCATGTGGAGAGACGTTCGTTCATCTAGCACAAAGGGAACGGGTTGCAGGAGAAATTTTACTCTGTTTTCTCAGTCTGTTTCCTAGTGCCGGTTTGAAGTTCCTGCAGTTTTCACTGTAAAACCGAGTTGGAGCTAGTACCTCCCCATTTATATGTATGGAGTGGAGTTTGCAACTGAAAAGAAACTTTGTGTTCCCAACAAGCGAGGTGAAGGAAGGCTTTCACACTCACTTATCTCTCAGAACTGAGCATGTGGAGAGACTTTCGTTCATCTAGCACAAAAGGAACGGGTTGCAGGTGAAACTTTTACTCTGGTTTCTCAGTCTGTTTCCTAGTGCCGGTTTGAATTTCCTGCAGTTTTCACTGTAAAATCGAGTTGGAGCTTGTACCTCCCCATATATATGTATGGAGTGGAGTTTGCAACTGAAAAGAAACTTTGTGTTCCCAACAAGCTAGGTGAATTACGGCTGTCACACACACATATCTCTCAGAACTGAGCATGTGGAGAGACGTTCGTTCATCTAGCACAAAGGGAACGGGTTGCAGGAGAAACTTTTACTCTGGTTTCTCAGTCTTTTTCCTAGTGCCGGTTTGAAGTTCCTTCAGTTTTCACTGTAAAACCGAGTTGGAGCTAGTACCTCCCCATATATATGTATGGAGTGGAGTTTGCAAGTGAAAAGAAACTTTGTGTTCCCAACAAGCTAGGTGAAGGACGGCTCTCACACACACTTATCTCTCAGAACTGAGCATGTGGAGAGACGTTCGTTCATCTAGCACAAAGGGAACGGGTTGCAGGAGAAACTTTTACTCTGGTTTCTCAGTCTTTTTCCTAGTGCCGGTTTGAAGTTCCTGCAGTTTTCACTGTAAAACCGAGTTGGAGCTAGTACCTCCCCATTTATATGTATGGAGTGGAGTTTGCAACTGAAAAGAAACTTTGTGTTCCCAACAAGCTAGGTGAAGGACGGCTTTCACACACACTTATCTCTCAGAACTGAGCATGTGGAGAGACGTTCGTTCATCTAGCATAAAGGGAACGGGTGGCAGGATAAACTTTTACTCTGGTTTCTCAGTCTGTTTCCTAGTGCCGGTTTGAAGTTCCTGCAGTTTTCACTGTAAAACCGAGTTGGAGCTAGTACCTCCCCATATATAAGTATGGAGTGGAGTTTGCAACTGAAAAGAAACTTTGTGTTCCCAACAAGCTAGGTGAAGGACGGCTTTCACACACACTTATCTCTCAGAACTGAGCATGTGGAGAGACGTTCGTTCATCTAGCACAAAGGGAACGGGTTGCAGGAGAGACTTTTACTCTGATTTCTCATTCTGTTTCCTAGTGCCGGTTTGAATTTCCTGCAGTTTTCACTGTAAAACCGAGTTGGAGTTAGTACCTCCCCAGTTATATGTATGAAGGGTAGTTTGCAACTGAAAAGAAACTTTGTGTTCCCAACAAGATAGGTGAAGGACGGCTTTCACACACACTTATCTCGCATCTGAGGTTGTGGAGAGACTTTCGTTCATCTAGCACAAAGGGAACGGGTTGCAGGAGAAACTTTTACTCTGGTTTCTCAATCTGTTTCCTAGTGCCGGTTGAAGTTCCTGCAGTTTTCACTGTAAAACCGAGTTGGAGCTTGTACCTCCCCATTTATATGTATGGAATGGAGTTTCCAACTGAAAAGAAACTTTGTGTTCCCAACAAGCTAGGTGAAGGACGGCTTTCACACACACTTATCTCTCAGAACTGAGCATGTGGAGAGACGTTCGTTCATCTAGCACAAAGGGAACGGTTTGCAGGAGAAACTTTTACTCTGGTTTCTCAGTCTGTTTCGTAGTGCCGGTTTGAAGTTCCTGCAGTTTTCACTCTAAAACCGATTTGGAGTTTTTACCTCCCCATATATATGAATGGAGTGGGGTTTGCAACTGAAAAGAAACTTTGTGTTCCCAACAAGCTAGGTGAAGGACGGCTGTCACACACACATATCTCTCAGAACTGAGCATGTGGAGAGACGTTCGTTCATCTAGCACAAAGGGAACGGGTTGCAGGAGAAACTTTTACTCTGGTTTCTCAGTCTGTTTCCTAGTGCCGGTTTGAAGTTCCTGCAGTTTTCACTGTAAAACCGAGTTGGAGCTAGTACCTCCCCATATATATGTATGGAGTGGAGTTTGGAAGTGAAAAGAAACTTTGTGTTCCCAACAAGCTAGGTGAAGGACGGCTCTCACACACACTTATCTCTCAGAACTGAGCATGTGGAGAGACGTTCGTTCATCTAGCACAAAGGGAACGGGTTGCAGGTGAAACTTTTACTCTGGATTCTCAGTCTTTTTCCTAGTGCCGGTTTGAAGTTCCTGCAGTTTTCACTGTAAAACCGAGTTGGAGCTAGTACCTCCCCATTTATATGTATGGAGTGGAGTTTGCAACTGAAAAGAAACTTTGTGTTCCCAACAAGCTAGGTGAAGGACGGCTTTCACACACACTTATCTCTCAGAACTGAGCATGTGGAGAGACGTTCGTTCATCTAGCATAAAGGGAACGGGTGGCAGGGGAAACTTTTACTCTGGTTTCTCAGTCTGTTTCCTAGTGCCGGTTTGAAGTTCCTGCAGTTTTCACTGTAAAACCGAGTTGGAGCTAGTACCTACCCATATATAAGTATGGAGTGGAGTTTGCAACTGAAAAGAAACTTTGTGTTCCCAACAAGATAGGTGAAGGACGGCTGTCACACACACTTATCTCTCAGAACTGAGCATGTGGAGAGACGTTCGTTCATCTAGCACAAAGGGAACGGGTTGCAGGAGAAACTTTTACTCTGGTTTCTCAGTCTGTTTCCTAGTGCCGGTTTGAAGTTCCTGCAGTTTTCACTGTAAAACCGAGTTGGAGTTAGTACCTCCCCATTTATATGTATGAAGGGTAGTTTGCAACTGAAAAGAAACTTTGTGTTCCCAACAAGATAGGTGAAGGACGGCTTCACACACACTTATCTCGCAGATCTGAGGATGTGGAGAGACTTTCGTTCATCTAGCACAAAGGGAACGGGTTGCAGGAGAAACTTTTACTCTGGTTTCTCAATCTGTTTCCTAGTGCCGGATGAAGTGCCTGCAGTTTTCACTGTAAAACCGAGTTGGAGCTTGTACCTCCCCATTTATATGTATGGAATGGAGTTTCCAACTGAAAAGAAACTTTGTGTTCCCAACAAGGTAGTTGAAGGACGGCTGTCACACACACTTATCTCTCAGAACTGAGCATGTGGAGAGACGTTCCTTCATCTAGCAGAAAGGGAAAGGGTTGCAGGAGAAACTTTACTCTGGTTTCTCAGTCTGTTTCCTAGGGCCGTTTTGAAGTTCCTGCAGTTTTCACTGTAAAACCGAGTTGGAGCTAGTACCTCAACATATATATGTATGGAGTGGAGTTTTCAAATGTAAAGAAACTTTGTGTTCCCTACAAGCTAGGTGAAGGACGGCTCTCACACACACTTTCTCTCAGAAATGAGCATGTGGAGAGACGTTCGTTCATCTAGCACAAAGGGAACGGGTTGCAGGAGAAACTTTTACTCTGGTTTCTCAGTCTGTTTCCTAGTGCCGGTTAGAAGTTCCTGCTGTTTTCACTGTAAAACCGAGTTGGAGCTAGTACCTCCCCTATATATGTATGAAGTGCAGATTGCAACTGAAATGAAACTTTGTGTTCCCAACAAGCTAGGTGAAATAAGGCTTTCACACTCACTTATCTCTCAGAACTGAGCATGTGGAGAGACGTTCGTTCATCTAGCACAAAAGGAACGGGTTGCAGGTGAAACTTTTACTCTGGTTTCTCAGTCTGTTTCCTAGTGCCGGTTTGAAGTTCCTGCAGTTTTCACTGTAAAACCGAGTTGGAGCTAGTACCTCCCCATATATATGTATGGAGTGGAGTTTGCAAGTGAAAAGAAACTTTGTGTTCCCAACAAGCTAGGTGAAGGACGGCTCTCACACACACTTATCTCTCAGAACTGAGCATGTGGAGAGACGTTCGTTCATCTAGCACAAAGGGAACGGGTTGCAGGAGAAACTTTTACTCTGGTTTCTCAGTCTTTTTCCTAGTGCCGGTTTGAAGTTCCTGCAGTTTTCAGTGTAAAACCGAGTTGGAGCTAGTACCTCCCCATTTATATGTATGGAGTGGAGTTTGCAACTGAAAAGAAACTTTGTGTTCCCAACAAGCTAGGTGAAGGACGGCTTTCACACACACTTATCTCTCAGAACTGAGCATGTGGAGAGACGTTCGTTCATCTAGCATAAAGGGAACGGTTGGCAGGATAAACTTTTACTCTGGTTTCTCAGTCTGTTTCCTAGTGCCGGTTTGAAGTTCCTGCAGTTTTCACTGTAAAACCGAGTTGGAGCTAGTACCTCCCCATATATAAGTATGGAGTGGAGTTTGCAACTGAAAAGAAACTTTGTGTTCCCAACAAGCTAGGTGAAGGACGGCTGTCACACACACTTATCTCTCAGAACTGAGCATGTGGAGAGACGTTCGTTCATCTAGCACAAAGGGAACGGGTTGCAGGAGAAACTTTTACTCTGATTTCTCATTCTGTTTCCTAGTGCCGGTTTGAATTTCCTGCAGTTTTCACTGTAAAACCGAGTTGGAGTTAGTACCTCCCCATTTATATGTATGAAGGGTAGTTTGCAACTGAAAAGAAACTTTGTGTTCCCAACAAGCTAGGTGAAGGACGGCTTTCACACACACTTATCTCGCAGATCTGAGGATGTGGAGAGACTTTCGTTCATCTAGCACAAAGGGAACGGGTTGCAGGTGAAACTTTTACTCTGGTTTCTCAATCTGTTTCCTAGTGCCGGTTGAAGTTCCTGCAGTTTTCACTGTAAAACCGAGTTGGAGCTTGTACCTCCCCATTTATATGTATGGAATGGTGTTTCCAACTGAAAAGTAACTTTGTGTTCCCAAGAAGCTAGGTGAAGGACGGCTTTCACACACACTTATCTCTCAGAACTGAGCATGTGGAGAGACGTTCGTTCATCTAGCACAAAGGGAACGGTTTGCAGGAGAAACTTTTACTCTGGTTTCTCAGTCTGTTTCGTAGTGCCGGTTTGAAGTTCCTGCAGTTTTCACTGTAAAACCGATTTGGAGATTTTACCTCCCCATATATATGAATGGAGTGGGGTTTGCAACTGAAAAGAAACTTTGTGTTCCCAACAAGCTAGGTGAAGGACGGCTGTCACACACACATATCTCTCAGAACTGAGCATGTGGAGAGACGTTCGTTCATCTAGCACAAAGGGAACGGGTTGCAGGAGAAACTTTTACTCTGGTTTCTCAGTCTGTTTCCTAGTGCCGGTTTGAAGTTCCTGCAGTTTTCACTGTAAAACCGAGTTGGAGCTAGTACCTCCCCATATATATGTATGGAGTGGAGTTTGCAAGTGAAAAGAAACTTTGTGTTCCCAACAAGCTAGGTGAAGGACGGCTCTCACACACACTTATCTCTCAGAACTGAGCATGTGGAGAGACGTTCGTTCATCTAGCACAAAGGGAACGGGTTGCAGGAGAAACTTTTACTCTGGTTTCTCAGTCTTTTTCCTAGTGCCGGTTTGAAGTTCTTGCAGTTTTCACTGTAAAACCGAGTTGGAGCTAGTACCTCCCCATTTATATGTATGGAGTGGAGTTTGCAACTGAAAAGAAACTTTGTGTTCCCAACAAGCTAGGTGAAGGACGGCTTTCACACACACTTATCTCTCAGAACTGAGCATGTGGAGAGACGTTCGTTCATCTAGCATAAAGGGAACGGGTGGCAGGAGAAACTTTTACTCTGGTTTCTCAGTCTGTTTCCTAGTGCCGGTTTGAAGTTCCTGCAGTTTTCACTGTAAAACCGAGTTGGAGCTAGTACCTCCCCATATATATGTATGAAGTGGTGTTGGCAACTGAAAAGAAACTTTGTGTTCCCAACAAGATAGGTGAAGGACGGCTTTCAAACACACTTATCTCTCAGAACTGAGCATGTGGAGAGACGTTCACTCATCTAGCACAAAGGGAACGGGTTCCAGGAGAAACTATTACTCTGGTTTCTCAGTCTGTTTCCTAGTGCCGGTTTGAAGTTCCTGCAGTTTTCACTGTAAAACCGAGTTGGAGCTAGTACCTCCCCATATATATGTATGGAGTGGAGTATTCAACTGAAAAGAAATTTTGTGTTCCCAACAAGCTAGGTGAAGGACGGCTTTCACACACACTTATCTCTCAGAACTGAGCATGTGGAGAGACGTTCGTTCATCTAGCACAAAGGGAACGGGTTGCAGGAGAAACTTTTACTCTGGTTTCTCAGTCTGTTTCCTAGTGCCGGTTTGAAGTTCCTGCAGTTTTCACTGTAAAACCGAGTTGGAGCTAGTACCTCCCCATATATATGTATGGAGTGGAGTTTGCAAGTGAAAAGAAACTTTGTGTTCCCAACAAGCTAGGTGAAGGACGGCTCTCACACACACTTATCTCTCAGAACTGAGCATGTGGAGAGACGTTCGTTCATCTAGCACAAAGGGAACGGGTTGCAGGAGAAACTTTTACTCTGGTTTCTCAGTCTTTTTCCTAGTGCCGGTTTGAAGTTCCTGCAGTTTTCACTGTAAAACCGAGTTGGAGCTAGTACCTCCCCATTTATATGTATGGAGTGGAGTTTGCAACTGAAAAGAAACTTTGTGTTCCCAACAAGCTAGGTGAAGGACGGCTTTCACACACACTTATCTCTCAGAACTGAGCATGTGGAGAGACGTTCGTTCATCTAGCATAAAGGGAACGGGTGGCAGGAGAAACTTTTACTCTGGTTTCTCAGTCTGTTTCCTAGTGCCGGTTTGAAGTTCCTGCAGTTTTCACTGTAAAACCGAGTTGGAGCTAGTACCTCCCCATATATAAGTATGGAGTGGAGTTTGCAACTGAAAAGAAACTTTGTGTTCCCAACAAGCTAGGTGAAGGACGGCTGTCACACACACTTATCTCTCAGAACTGAGCATGTGGAGAGACGTTCGTTCATCTAGCACAAAAGGAACGGGTTGCAGGAGAAACTTTTACTCTGGTTTCTCAGTCTGTTTCCTAGTGCCGGTATGAAGTTCCTGCAGTTTTCACTGTAAAACCGAGTTGGAGCTAGTACCTCCCCATATATATGTATGGAGTGGGGTTTGCAAGTGAAAAGAAACTTTGTGTTCCCAACAAGCTAGGTGAAGTGCGGCTTTCACACACACTTATCTCTCAGAACTGAGCATGTGGAGAGACGTTCGTTCATCTAGCAGAAAGGGAACGGGTTGCAGGAAAAACTTTTACTCTGGTTTCTCAGTGTGTTTCCTAGTGCCGGTTTGAAGTTCCTGCAATTTTCACTGTAAAACCGAGTTGGAGCTAGTACCTCCCCATATATATGTATGGAGTGGAGTTTGCAAGTGGAAAGAAACTTTGTGTTCCCAACAAGCTAGTTGAAGGACGGCTTTCACAAACACTTATCTCTCAGAGCTGAGCATGTGGATAGACGTTCGTTCATCTAGCACAAAGGGAACGGGTTGCAGGAGAAACTTTTACTCTGGTTTCTCAGTCTGTTTCCTAGTGCTGGTTTGAAGTTCCTGCAATTTTCACTGTAAAACCGAGTTGGAGATTGTACCTCCCCATATATATATATGGAGTCGAGTTTGCAAGTGTAAAGAAACTTTGTGTTCCCAACAAGCTAGTTGAAGGACGGCTTTCACACATACTTATCTCTCAGAACTGTGCATGTGGAGAGACGTTCGCTAAACTAGCACAAAAGAACGGGTTGCAGGAGAAAATTTTACTCTGGTTTCTCAGTCTGTTTCCTAGTGCCGGTTTGAAGTTCCTGTAGTTTTCACTGTAAAACCGAGTTGGAGCTAGTACCTCCACATATATATGTATGGAGTGGAGTTTGCAACTTAAAGAATCTTTGTGTTCCCAACAAGGTAGGTGAAGGACGGCTTTCACACACACTTATCTCTCAGAACTGAGCATGTGGAGAGTCGTTCGCTCATCTAGCACAATGGGAACGGGTTGCAGGAGAAACTTTTATTGTGGTTTCTCAGTCTGTTTCCTAGTGCCGGTTTGAAGTTCTTGCAGTTTTCACAGTAAAACCGAGGTGGAGCTAGTACCTCCCCATAAATATGTATGGAGTGGAGTTTGCAACTGAAAAGAAACTTTGTGTTCCCAACAAGCTAGGTGAAGTACGGCTTTCACACACACTTATCTCTAAGAACTGAGCATGTGGAGAGACGGTCTTTCATCTAGGACAAAGGGAACGGGTGGCAGGAGAAACTTTTACTCTGGTTTCTCAGTCTGTTTCCTAGTGCCGGTTTGAAGTTCCTGCAGTTTTCACTGTAAAACCGAGTTGGAGCTAGTACCTCCCCATATATAAGTATGGAGTGGAGTTTGCAACTGAAAAGAAACTTTGTGTTCCCAACAAGCTAGGTGAAGGACGGCTGTCACACACACTTATCTCTCAGAACTGAGCATGTGGAGAGACGTTCGTTCATCTAGCACAAAAGGAACGGGTTGCAGGAGAAACTTTTACTCTGGTTTCTCAGTCTGTTTCCTAGTGCCGGTATGAAGTTCCTGCAGTTTTCACTGTAAAACCGAGTTGGAGCTAGTACCTCCCCATATATATGTATGGAGTGGGGTTTGCAACTGAAAAGAAACTTTGTGTTCCCAACAAGCTAGGTGAAGTGCGGCTTTCACACACACTTATCTCTCAGAACTGAGCATGTGGAGAGACGTTCGTTCATCTAGCAGAAAGGGAACGGGTTGCAGGAGAAACTTTTACTCTGGTTTCTCAGTGTGTTTCCTAGTGCCGGTTTGAAGTTCCTGCAATTTTCACTGTAAAACCGTGTTGGAGCTAGTACCTCCCCATATATATGTATGGAGTGGAGTTTGCAAGTGGAAAGAAACTTTGTGTTCCCAACAAGCTAGTTGAAGTACGGCTTTCACAAACACTTATCTCTCAGAGCTGAGCATGTGGATAGACGTTCGTTCATCTAGCACAAAGGGAACGGGTTGCAGGAGAAATTTTACTCTGGTTTCTCAGTCTGTTTCCTAGTGCTGGTTTGAAGTTCCTGCAATTTTCACTGTAAAACCGAGTTGGAGATTGTACCTCCCCATATATATATATGGAGTCGAGTTTGCAAGTGTAAAGAAACTTTGTGTTCCCAACAAGCTAGTTGAAGGACGGCTTTCACACATACTTATCTCTCAGAACTGTGCATGTGGAGAGACGTTCGCTAAACTAGCACAAAGGAACGGGTTGCAGGAGAAAATTTTACTCTGGTTTCTCAGTCTGTTTCCTAGTGCCGGTTTGAAGTTCCTGTAGTTTTCACTGTAAAACCGAGTTGGAGCTAGTACCTCCACATATATATGTATGGAGTGGAGTTTGCAACTTAAAGAATCTTTGTGTTCCCAACAAGGTAGGTGAAGGACGGCTTTCACACACACTTATCTCTCAGAACTGAGCATGTGGAGAGTCGTTCGCTCATCTAGCACAATGGGAACGGGTTGCAGGAGAAACTTTTATTGTGGTTTCTCAGTCTGTTTCCTAGTGCCGGTTTGAAGTTCTTGCAGTTTTCACAGTAAAACCGAGGTGGAGCTAGTACCTCCCCATAAATATGTATGGAGTGGAGTTTGCAACTGAAAAGAAACTTTGTGTTCCAAACAAGCTAGGTGAAGTACGGCTTTCACACACACTTATCTCTAAGAACTGAGCATGTGGAGAGACGGTCTTTCATCTAGGACAAAGGGAACGGGTGGCAGGGGAAACTTTTACTCTGGTTTCTCAGTCTGTTTCCTAGTGCCGGTTTGAAGTTCTTGCAGTTTTCACAGTAAAACCGAGGTGGAGCTAGTACCTCCCCATATATATGTATGAAGTGGTGTTGGCAACTGAAAAGAAACTTTGTGTTCCCAACAAGATAGGTGAAGGACGGCTTTCAAACACACTTATCTCTCAGAACAGAGCATGTGGAGAGACGTTCACTCATCTAGCACAAAGGGAACGGGTTCCAGGAGAAACTATTACTCTGGTTTCTCAGTCTGTTTCCTAGTGCCGGTTTGAAGTTCCTGCAGTTTTCACTGTAAAACCGATTTGGAGCTAGTACCTCCCCATATATATGTATGGAGTGGAGTATGCAACTGAAAAGAAATTTTGTGTTCCCAACAAGCTAGGTGAAGGACGGCTTTCACACACACATATCTCTCAGAACTGAGCATGTGGAGAGACGTTCGTTCATCTAGCACAAAGGGAACGGGTTGCAGGAGAAACTTTTACTCTGGTTTCTCAGTCTGTTTCCTAGTGCCGGTTTGAAGTTCCTGCAGTTTTCACTGTAAAACCGAGTTGGAGCTAGTACCTCCCCATATATATGTATGGAGTGGAGTTTGCAAGTGAAAAGAAACTTTGTGTTCCCAACAAGCTAGGTGAAGGACGGCTCTCACACACACTTATCTCTCAGAACTGAGCATGTCGAGAGACGTTCGTTCATCTAGCACAAAGGGAACGGGTTGCAGGAGAAACTTTTACTCTGGTTTCTCAGTCTTTTTCCTAGTGCCGGTTTGAAGTTCCTGCAGTTTTCACTGTAAAACCGAGTTGGAGCTAGTACCTCCCCATTTATATGTATGGAGTGGAGTTTGCAACTGAAAAGAAACTTTGTGTTCCCAACAAGCTAGGTGAAGGACGGCTTTCACACACACTTATCTCTCAGAACTGAGCATGTGGAGAGACGTTCGTTCATCTAGCATAAAGGGAACGGGTGGCAGGAGAAACTTTTACTCTGGTTTCTCAGTCTGTTTCCTAGTGCCGGTTTGAAGTTCCTGCAGTTTTCACTGTAAAACCGAGTTGGAGCTAGTACCTCCCCATATATAAGTATGGAGTGGAGTTTGCAACTGAAAAGAAACTTTGTGTTCCCAACAAGCTAGGTGAAGGACGGCTGTCACACACACTTATCTCTCAGAACTGAGCATGTGGAGAGACGTTCGTTCATCTAGCACAAAAGGAACGGGTTGCAGGAGAAACTTTTACTCTGGTTTCTCAGTCTGTTTCCTAGTGCTGGTATGAAGTTCCTGCAGTTTTCACTGTAAAACCGAGTTGGAGCTAGTACCTCCCCATATATATGTATGGAGTGGGGTTTGCAAGTGAAAAGAAACTTTGTGTTCCCAACAAGCTAGGTGAAGTGCGGCTTTCACACACACTTATCTCTCAGAACTGAGCATGTGGAGAGACGTTCGTTCATCTAGCAGAAAGGGAACGGGTTGCAGGAGAAACTTTTACTCTGGTTTCTCAGTGTGTTTCCTAGTGCCGGTTTGAAGTTCCTGCAATTTTCACTGTAAAACCGAGTTGGAGCTAGTACCTCCCCATATATATGTATGGAGTGGAGTTTGCAAGTGGAAAGAAACTTTGTGTTCCCAACAAGCTAGTTGAAGGACGGCTTTCACAAACACTTATCTCTCAGAGCTGAGCATGTGGATAGACGTTCGTTCATCTAGCACAAAGGGAACGGGTTGCAGGAGAAACTTTTACTCTGGTTTCTCAGTCTGTTTCCTAGTGCTGGTTTGAAGTTCCTGCAATTTTCACTGTAAAACCGAGTTGGAGATTGTACCTCCCCATATATATATATGGAGTCGAGTTTGCAAGTGTAAAGAAACTTTGTGTTCCCAACAAGCTAGTTGAAGGACGGCTTTCACACATACTTATGTCTCAGAACTGTGCATGTGGAGAGACGTTCGCTAAACTAGCACAAAAGAACGGGTTGCAGGAGAAAATTTTACTCTGGTTTCTCAGTCTGTTTCCTAGTGCCGGTTTGAAGTTCCTGTAGTTTTCACTGTAAAACCGAGTTGGAGCTAGTACCTCCACATATATATGTATGGAGTGGAGTTTGCAACTTAAAGAATCTTTGTGTTCCCAACAAGGTAGGTGAAGGACGGCTTTCACACACACTTATCTCTCAGAACTGAGCATGTGGAGAGTCGTTCGCTCATCTAGCACAATGGGAACGGGTTGCAGGAGAAACTTTTATTGTGGTTTCTCAGTCTGTTTCCTAGTGCCGGTTTGAAGTTCTTGCAGTTTTCACAGTAAAACCGAGGTGGAGCTAGTACCTCCCCATAAATATGTATGGAGTGGAGTTTGCAACTGAAAAGAAACTTTGTGTTCCCAACAAGCTAGGTGAAGTACGGCTTTCACACACACTTATCTCTAAGAACTGAGCATGTGGAGAGACGGTCTTTCATCTAGGACAAAGGGAACGGGTGGCAGGAGAAACTTTTACTCTGGTTTCTCAGTCTGTTTCCTAGTGCCGGTTTGAAGTTCCTGCAGTTTTCACTGTAAAACCGAGTTGGAGCTAGTACCTCCCCATTTATATGTATGGAGTGGAGTTTGCAACTGAAAAGAAACTTTGTGTTCCCAACAAGCTAGGTGAAGGACGGCTTTCACACACACTTATCTCTCAGAACTGAGCATGTGGAGAGACGTTCGTTCATCTAGCATAAAGGGAACGGGTGGCAGGAGAAACTTTTACTCTGGTTTCTCAGTCTGTTTCCTAGTGCCGGTTTGAAGTTCCTGCAGTTTTCACTGTAAAACCGAGTTGGAGCTAGTACCTCCCCATATATAAGTATGGAGTGGAGTTTGCAACTGAAAAGAAACTTTGTGTTCCCAACAAGCTAGGTGAAGGACGGCTGTCACACACACTTATCTCTCAGAACTGAGCATGTGGAGAGACGTTCGTTCATCTAGCACAAAAGGAACGGGTTGCAGGAGAAACTTTTACTCTGGTTTCTCAGTCTGTTTCCTAGTGCCGGTATGAAGTTCCTGCAGTTTTCACTGTAAAACCGAGTTGGAGCTAGTACCTCCCCATATATATGTATGGAGTGGGGTTTGCAAGTGAAAAGAAACTTTGTGTTCCCAACAAGCTAGGTGAAGTGCGGCTTTCACACACACTTATCTCTCAGAACTGAGCATGTGGAGAGACGTTCGTTCATCTAGCAGAAAGGGAACGGGTTGCAGGAGAAACTTTTACTCTGGTTTCTCAGTGTGTTTCCTAGTGCCGGTTTGAAGTTCCTGCAATTTTCACTGTAAAACCGAGTTGGAGCTAGTACCTCCCCATATATATGTATGGAGTGGAGTTTGCAAGTGGAAAGAAACTTTGTGTTCCCAACAAGCTAGTTGAAGGACGGCTTTCACAAACACTTATCTCTCAGAGCTGAGCATGTGGATAGACGTTCGTTCATCTAGCACAAAGGGAACGGGTTGCAGGAGAAACTTTTTCTCTGGTTTCTCAGTCTGTTTCCTAGTGCTGGTTTGAAGTTCCTGCAATTTTCACTGTAAAACCGAGTTGGAGATTGTACCTCCCCATATATATATATGGAGTCGAGTTTGCAAGTGTAAAGAAACTTTGTGTTCCCAACAAGCTAGTTGAAGGACGGCTTTCACACATACTTATCTCTCAGAACTGTGCATGTGGAGAGACGTTCGCTAAACTAGCACAAAAGAACGGGTTGCAGGAGAAAATTTTACTCTGGTTTCTCAGTCTGTTTCCTAGTGCCGGTTTGAAGTTCCTGTAGTTTTCACTGTAAAACCGAGTTGGAGCTAGTACCTCCACATATATATGTATGGAGTGGAGTTTGCAACTTAAAGAATCTTTGTGTTCCCAACAAGGTAGGTGAAGGACGGCTTTCACACACACTTATCTCTCAGAACTGAGCATGTGGAGAGTCGTTCGCTCATCTAGCACAATGGGAACGGGTTGCAGGAGAAACTTTTATTGTGGTTTCTCAGTCTGTTTCCTAGTGCCGGTTTGAAGTTCTTGCAGTTTTCACAGTAAAACCGAGGTGGAGCTAGTACCTCCCCATAAATATGTATGGAGTGGAGTTTGCAACTGAAAAGAAACTTTGTGTTCCCAACAAGCTAGGTGAAGTACGGCTTTCACACACACTTATCTCTAAGAACTGAGCATGTGGAGAGACGGTCTTTCATCTAGGACAAAGGGAACGGGTGGCAGGAGAAACTTTTACTCTGGTTTCTCAGTCTGTTTCCTAGTGCCGGTTTGAAGTTCCTGCAGTTTTCACTGTAAAACCGAGTTGGAGCTAGTACCTCCCCATATATATGTATGGAGTGGAGTTTGCAACTGAAAAGAAACTTTGTGTTCCCAACAAGCTAGGTGAAGGACGGCTGTCACACACACTTATCTCTCAGAACTGAGCATGTGGAGAGACGTTCGTTCATCTAGCACAAAAGGAACGGGTTGCAGGAGAAACTTTTACTCTGGTTTCTCAGTCTGTTTCCTAGTGCCGGTATGAAGTTCCTGCAGTTTTCACTGTAAAACCGAGTTGGAGCTAGTACCTCCCCATATATATGTATGGAGTGGGGTTTGCAACTGAAAAGAAACTTTGTGTTCCCAACAAGCTAGGTGAAGTGCGGCTTTCACACACACTTATCTCTCAGAACTGAGCATGTGGAGAGACGTTCGTTCATCTAGCAGAAAGGGAACGGGTTGCAGGAGAAACTTTTACTCTGGTTTCTCAGTGTGTTTCCTAGTGCCGGTTTGAAGTTCCTGCAATTTTCACTGTAAAACCGTGTTGGAGCTAGTACCTCCCCATATATATGTATGGAGTGGAGTTTGCAAGTGGAAAGAAACTTTGTGTTCCCAACAAGCTAGTTGAAGTACGGCTTTCACAAACACTTATCTCTCAGAGCTGAGCATGTGGATAGACGTTCGTTCATCTAGCACAAAGGGAACGGGTTGCAGGAGAAACTTTTACTCTGGTTTCTCAGTCTGTTTCCTAGTGCTGGTTTGAAGTTCCTGCAATTTTCACTGTAAAACCGAGTTGGAGATTGTACCTCCCCATATATATATATGGAGTCGAGTTTGCAAGTGTAAAGAAACTTTGTGTTCCCAACAAGCTAGTTGAAGGACGGCTTTCACACATACTTATCTCTCAGAACTGTGCATGTGGAGAGACGTTCGCTAAACTAGCACAAAGGAACGGGTTGCAGGAGAAAATTTTACTCTGGTTTCTCAGTCTGTTTCCTAGTGCCGGTTTGAAGTTCCTGTAGTTTTCACTGTAAAACCGAGTTGGAGCTAGTACCTCCACATATATATGTATGGAGTGGAGTTTGCAACTTAAAGAATCTTTGTGTTCCCAACAAGGTAGGTGAAGGACGGCTTTCACACACACTTATCTCTCAGAACTGAGCATGTGGAGAGTCGTTCGCTCATCTAGCACAATGGGAACGGGTTGCAGGAGAAACTTTTATTGTGGTTTCTCAGTCTGTTTCCTAGTGCCGGTTTGAAGTTCTTGCAGTTTTCACAGTAAAACCGAGGTGGAGCTAGTACCTCCCCATAAATATGTATGGAGTGGAGTTTGCAACTGAAAAGAAACTTTGTGTTCCAAACAAGCTAGGTGAAGTACGGCTTTCACACACACTTATCTCTAAGAACTGAGCATGTGGAGAGACGGTCTTTCATCTAGGACAAAGGGAACGGGTGGCAGGGGAAACTTTTACTCTGGTTTCTCAGTCTGTTTCCTAGTGCCGGTTTGAAGTTCTTGCAGTTTTCACAGTAAAACCGAGGTGGAGCTAGTACCTCCCCATATATATGTATGAAGTGGTGTTGGCAACTGAAAAGAAACTTTGTGTTCCCAACAAGATAGGTGAAGGACGGCTTTCAAACACACTTATCTCTCAGAACAGAGCATGTGGAGAGACGTTCACTCATCTAGCACAAAGGGAACGGGTTCCAGGAGAAACTATTACTCTGGTTTCTCAGTCTGTTTCCTAGTGCCGGTTTGAAGTTCCTGCAGTTTTCACTGTAAAACCGAGTTGGAGCTAGTACCTCCCCATATATATGTATGGAGTGGAGTATGCAACTGAAAAGAAATTTTGTGTTCCCAACAAGCTAGGTGAAGGACGGCTTTCACACACACATATCTCTCAGAACTGAGCATGTGGAGAGACGTTCGTTCATCTAGCACAAAGGGAACGGGTTGCAGGAGAAACTTTTACTCTGGTTTCTCAGTCTGTTTCCTAGTGCCGGTTTGAAGTTCCTGCAGTTTTCACTGTAAAACCGAGTTGGAGCTAGTACCTCCCCATATATATGTATGGAGTGGAGTTTGCAAGTGAAAAGAAACTTTGTGTTCCCAACAAGCTAGGTGAAGGACGGCTCTCACACACACTTATCTCTCAGAACTGAGCATGTCGAGAGACGTTCGTTCATCTAGCACAAAGGGAACGGGTTGCAGGAGAAACTTTTACTCTGGTTTCTCAGTCTTTTTCCTAGTGCCGGTTTGAAGTTCCTGCAGTTTTCACTGTAAAACCGAGTTGGAGCTAGTACCTCCCAATTTATATGTATGGAGTGGAGTTTGCAACTGAAAAGAAACTTTGTGTTCCCAACAAGCTAGGTGAAGGACGGCTTTCACACACACTTATCTCTCAGAACTGAGCATGTGGAGAGACGTTCGTTCATCTAGCATAAAGGGAACGGGTGGCAGGAGAAACTTTTACTCTGGTTTCTCAGTCTGTTTCCTAGTGCCGGTTTGAAGTTCCTGCAGTTTTCACTGTAAAACCGAGTTGGAGCTAGTACCTCCCCATATATAAGTATGGAGTGGAGTTTGCAACTGAAAAGAAACTTTGTGTTCCCAACAAGCTAGGTGAAGGACGGCTGTCACACACACTTATCTCTCAGAACTGAGCATGTGGAGAGACGTTCGTTCATCTAGCACAAAAGGAACGGGTTGCAGGAGAAACTTTTACTCTGGTTTCTCAGTCTGTTTCCTAGTGCCGGTATGAAGTTCCTGCAGTTTTCACTGTAAAACCGAGTTGGAGCTAGTACCTCCCCATATATATGTATGGAGTGGGGTTTGCAAGTGAAAAGAAACTTTGTGTTCCCAACAAGCTAGGTGAAGTGCGGCTTTCACACACACTTATCTCTCAGAACTGAGCATGTGGAGAGACGTTCGTTCATCTAGCAGAAAGGGAACGGGTTGCAGGAGAAACTTTTACTCTGGTTTCTCAGTGTGTTTCCTAGTGCCGGTTTGAAGTTCCTGCAATTTTCACTGTAAAACCGAGTTGGAGCTAGTACCTCCCCATATATATGTATGGAGTGGAGTTTGCAAGTGGAAAGAAACTTTGTGTTCTCAACAAGCTAGTTGAAGGACGGCTTTCACAAACACTTATCTCTCAGAGCTGAGCATGTGGATAGACGTTCGTTCATCTAGCACAAAGGGAACGGGTTGCAGGAGAAACTTTTACTCTGGTTTCTCAGTCTGTTTCCTAGTGCTGGTTTGAAGTTCCTGCAATTTTCACTGTAAAACGGAGTTGGAGATTGTACCTCCCCATATATATATATGGAGTCGAGTTTGCAAGTGTAAAGAAACTTTGTGTTCCCAACAAGCTAGTTGAAGGACGGCTTTCACACATACTTATCTCTCAGAACTGTGCATGTGGAGAGACGTTCGCTAAACTAGCACAAAGGAACGGGTTGCAGGAGAAAATTTTACTCTGGTTTCTCAGTCTGTTTCCTAGTGCCGGTTTGAAGTTCTTGCAGTTTTCACAGTAAAACCGAGGTGGAGCTAGTACCTCCCCATATATATGTATGAAGTGGTGTTGGCAACTGAAAAGAAACTTTGTGTTCCCAACAAGATAGGTGAAGGACGGCTTTCAAACACACTTATCTCTCAGAACTGAGCATGTGGAGAGACGTTCACTCATCTAGCACAAAGGGAACGGGTTCCAGGAGAAACTATTACTCTGGTTTCTCAGTCTGTTTCCTAGTGCCGGTTTGAAGTTCCTGCAGTTTTCACTGTAAAACCGAGTTGGAGCTAGTACCTCCCCATATATATGTATGGAGTGGAGTATGCAACTGAAAAGAAATTTTGTGTTCCCAACAAGCTAGGTGAAGGACAGCTTTCACACACACTTATCTCTCAGAACTGAGCATGTGAAGAGACGTTCGTTCATCTAGCACAAATGGAACGGGTTGCAGGAGAAACTTTTACTCTGGTTTCTCAGTCTGTTTCCTAGTGCCGGTTTGAAGTTCCTGCAGTTTTCACTGTAAAACCGAGTTGGAGATAGTACCTCCCCATATATATGTATGGATTGGAGTTTGTAACTGAAAAGAAACTTTGTGTTCCCAACAAGCTAGGTGAAGGACGGCTCTCAAACACACTTATCTCTCAGAACTGAGCATGTGGAGAGACGTTCGTTCATCTAGCACAAAGGGAACGGGTTGCAGGAGTAACTTTTACTCTGGTTTCTCAGTCTGTTTCCTAGTGCCGGTTTGAAGTTCCTGCAGTTTTCACTTTAAAACCGAGTTGGAGCTAGTACCTCCCCTTATATATGTATGGAGTGTAGTTTGCAACTGAAAAGAAACTTTGTGTTCCCAACAAGCTAGGTGAAGGACGGCTTTCACACACACTTACCTCTCAGAACTGTGCATGTGGAGAGACTTTCGCTCATCTAGAACAAAGGGAACGGGTTGCAGGAGAAACTTTTACTCTGGATTCTCAGTCTGATTCCTAGTGCCTGTATGAAGTTCCTGCAGTTTTCACTGTAAAACCGAGTTGGAGCACGTAACTCCCCATATATATTTATGGAGTTGAGTTTGCAACTGAAAAGAAATTTTGTGTTCCCAACAAGTTAGTTGAAGGACGGCTTTCACACACACTTATCTCTCAGAACTGAGCATGTGGAGAGACGTTCGTTCATCTAGCACAATGGGACCGGTTGCAGGAGAAACTTTTACTCTGGTTTCTCAGTCTGTTTCCTAGTGCCAGTTTGAAGTTCCTGCAATTTTCACTGTAAAACCGAGTTGGAGCTAGTACCTCCCCATATATATATATGGAGTCGAGTTTGCAAGTGTAAAGAAACTTTGTGTTCCCAACAAGCTATTTGAAGGACGGCTTTCACACACACTTATCTCTCAGAACTGAGCATGTGGAGAGAAGTTCGCTAAACTAGCACAAAAGGAACGGGTTGCAGGAGAAACTTTTACTCTGGTTTCTCAGTCTGTTTCCTAGTGCCGGTTTGAAGATCCTGCAGTTTTCACTGTAAAACCGATTTGGAGCTAGTATCTCCCCATATATATGTATGGAGTGGAGTTTGCAACTGAAAAGGAATTTAGTGTTCCCAACAAGCTAGGTGAAGGACGGATTTCACACACACTTATCTCTCAGAACTGAGCATGTGGAGAGACGTTCGTTCATCTAGCACAAAGGAACGGGTTGCAGGAGAAAATTTTACTCTGGTTTCTCAGTCTGTTTCCTAGTGCCGGTTTGAAGTTCCTGCAGTTTTCACTGTAAAACCGAGTTGGAGCTAGTACCTCCACATATATATGTATGGAGTGGAGTTTGCAACTGAAAGAATCTTTGTGTTCCCAACAAGCAAGGTGAAGGACGGCTTTCACACACACTTATCTCTCAGAACTGAGCATGTGGAGAGTCGTTCGCTCATCTAGCACAAAGGGAACGGGTTGCAGGAGAAACTTTTATTGTGGTTTCTCAGTCTGTTTCCTAGTGCCGGTTTGAAGTTCTTGCAGTTTTCACAGTAAAACCGAGGTGGAGATAGTACCTCCCCATAAATATGTATGGAGTGGAGTTTGCAACTGAAAAGAAACTTTTTGTTCCCAACAAGATAGATGAAGGACGGCTTTCACACACACTTATCTCTAAGAACTGAGCATGTGGAGAGACGGTCTTTCATCTAGGACAAAGGGAACGGGTGGCAGGAGAAACTTTTACTCTGGTTTCTCAGTCTGTTTCCTAGTGCCGGTTTGAAGTTCCTGCAGTTTTCACTGTAAAACTGAGTTTGAGCTTGTACCACCCCATATATATGTATGGAGTGGAGTTTGCAACTGACAAGAAACTTTGTGTTCCCAACAAGCTAGTTAAAGGACGGCTTTCACACACATTTATCTCTCAGAACTGAGCATGTGGAGAGACGTTCGCTCATGTAGCACAAAGGAAACGGGATTCAGGAGAATCTTTTACTCTGGATTCTCAGTCTGTTTCCTAGTGCCGTTTTGAAGTTCCTGCAGATTTCACTGTAAAATCGAGTTGGAGCTAGTACCTCCCCATATATGTGTGTGGATTGGTGTTGGCAACTGAAAAGAAACTTTGTGTTCCCAACAAGATAGGTGAAGGACGGCTTTCAAACACACTTATCTCTCAGAACTGAGCATGTGGAGAGACGTTCACTCATCTAGCACAAAGGGAACGTGTTCCAGGAGAAACTATTACTCTGGTTTCTCAGTCTGTTTCCTAGTGCCGGTTTGAAGTTCCTGCAGTTTTCACTGTAAAACCGAGTTGGAGCTAGTACTTCCCCATATATATGTATGGAGTGGAGTATGCAACTGAAAAGAAATTTTGTGTTCCCAACAAGCTACGTGAAGGACGGCTTTCACACACACTTATCTCTCAGAACTGAGCATGTGAAGGGACGTTCGTTCATCTAGCACAAATGGAACGGGTTGCAGGAGAAACTTTTACTCTGGTTTCTCAGTCTGTTTCCTAGTGCCGGTTTGAAGTTCCTGCAGTTTTCACTGTAAAACCGAGTTGGAGCTAGTACCTCCCCATATATATTTATGGAGTGGAGTTTGTAACTGAAAAGAAACTTTGTGTTCCCAACAAGCTAGGTGAAGGACGGCTCTCAAACACACTTATCTCTCAGAACTGAGCATGTGGAGAGACGTTCGTTCATCTAGCACAAAGGGAACGGGTTGCAGGAGTAACTTTTACTCTGGTTTCTCAGTCTGTTTCCTAGTGCCGGTTTGAAGTTCCTGCAGTTTTCACTGTAAAACCGAGTTGGAGCTAGTACCTCCCCTTATATATGTATGGAGTGTAGTTTGCAACTGAAAAGAAACTTTGTGTTCCCAACAAGCTAGGTGAAGGACGGCTTTCACACACACTTACCTCTCAGAACTGAGCATGTGGAGAGACATTCGCTCATCTAGAACAAAGGGAACGGGTTGCAGGAGAAACTTTTACTCTGGTTTCTCAGTCTGTTTCGTAGTGCCGGTTTGAAGTTCCTGCAGTTTTCACTGTAAAACCGAGTTGGAGCTAGTAACTCCCCTTATATATGTATGGAGTGTAGTTTGCAACTGAAAAGAAACTTTGTGTTCCCAACAAGCTAGGTGAAGGACGGCTTTCACACACACTTACCTCTCAGAACTGAGCATGTGGAGAGACGTTCGTTCATCTACCACAATGGGAACGGGTTTCAGGAGAAACTTTTACTCTGGTTTCTCAGTCTGTTTCCTAGTGCCGGTTTGAAGTTCCTGCAGTTTTCACTGTAAAACCGAGTTGGAGCTAGTACCTCCCCATATATATGTATGGAGTGGAGATTGCAACTGAAAAGAAACTTTGTGTTCCCAACAAGCTAGGTGAAGGACGGCTTTCACACACATTTATCTCTCAGAACTGAGCATGTGGAGAGACGTTCGCTCATCTAGCACAAAGGGAACGGGTTGCAGGAGAAACTTTTACTCTGGTATCTCAGTCTGTTTCCTAGTGCCGTTTTGAAGTTCCTGCAGTTTTCACTGTAAAATCGAGTTGGAACTTGTAGCTCCCCATATATATGTATGGAGTGGAGTTTGCAACTGAAAACAAACTTTGTGTTCCCAACAATCTAGATGAAGGACGGCTTTCACACACACTTATCTCTCAGAACTGAGCATGTGGAGAGACTTTCGCTCATATAGAACAAAGGGAACGGGTTGCAGGAGAAACTTTTACTCTGGTTTCTCAGTCTTTTTCCTAGTTCCGGTTTGAAGTTCCTGCAGTTTTCACTGTAAAACCGAGTTGGAGCTAGTACCTCCCCATATATATGTATGGAGTGGAGTTTGCAACTGAAATGAAACTTTGTGTTCTCAACAAGCTAGGTGAAGGACGGCTTTCACACACACTTACCTCTCAGAATTGAGCATGTGGAGAGACATTCGTTCATCTACCACAAAGGGAACGGGTTGCAGGAGAAACTTTTACTCTGGTTTCTCATTCTGTTTCCTAGTGCCGGTTTGAAGTTCCTGCAGTTTTCACTGTAAAACCGAGTTGGAGATAGTACCTCCCCATATATATGTATGGAGTGGAGTTTGCAACTGAAAAGAAACTTTGTGTTCCCAACAAGCTAGGTGAAGGACGGCTTTTACATACACTTATCTCTCAGAACTGAGCATGTGGAGAGACATTCGTTCATCTAGCACAAAAGGAAAGGGTTGCAGGAGAAACTTTTACTCTGGTATCTCAGTCTGTTTCCTAGTGCCGGTATGAAGTTCCTGCAGTTTTCACTGTAAAACCGAGTTGGAGCTCGTACCTCCCCATATATATTTATGGAGTTGAGTTTGCAACTGAAAAGAAATTTTGTGTTCCCAACAAGTTAGTTGAAGGACGGCTTTCACACACACTTATCTGTCAGAACTGAGCATGTGGAGAGATGTTCGTTCATCTAGCACAATGGGAACGGGTTGCAGGAGAAACTTTTACTCTGGTTTCTCAGTCTGTTTCCTAGTGCTGGTTTGAAGTTCCTGCAATTTTCACTGTAAAACGGAGTTGGAGATTGTACCTCCCCATATATATATATGGAGTCGAGTTTGCAAGTGTAAAGAAACTTTGTGTTCCCAACAAGCTAGTTGAAGGACGGCTTTCACACATACTTATCTCTCAGAACTGTGCATGTGGAGAGACGTTCGCTAAACTAGCACAAAGGAACGGGTTGCAGGAGAAAATTTTACTCTGGTTTCTCAGTCTGTTTCCTAGTGCCGGTTTGAAGTTCTTGCAGTTTTCACAGTAAAACCGAGGTGGAGCTAGTACCTCCCCATATATATGTATGAAGTGGTGTTGGCAACTGAAAAGAAACTTTGTGTTCCCAACAAGATAGGTGAAGGACGGCTTTCAAACACACTTATCTCTCAGAACTGAGCATGTGGAGAGACGTTCACTCATCTAGCACAAAGGGAACGTGTTCCAGGAGAAACTATTACTCTGGTTTCTCAGTCTGTTTCCTAGTGCCGGTTTGAAGTTCCTGCAGTTTTCACTGTAAAACCGAGTTGGAGCTAGTACCTCCCCATATATATGTATGGAGTGGAGTATGCAACTGAAAAGAAATTTTGTGTTCCCAACAAGCTAGGTGAAGGACAGCTTTCACACACACTTATCTCTCAGAACTGAGCATGTGAAGAGACGTTCGTTCATCTAGCACAAATGGAACGGGTTGCAGGAGAAACTTTTACTCTGGTTTCTCAGTCTGTTTCCTAGTGCCGGTTTGAAGTTCCTGCAGTTTTCACTGTAAAACCGAGTTGGAGATAGTACCTCCCCATATATATGTATGGATTGGAGTTTGTAACTGAAAAGAAACTTTGTGTTCCCAACAAGCTAGGTGAAGGACGGCTCTCAAACACACTTATCTCTCAGAACTGAGCATGTGGAGAGACGTTCGTTCATCTAGCACAAAGGGAACGGGTTGCAGGAGTAACTTTTACTCTGGTTTCTCAGTCTGTTTCCTAGTGCCGGTTTGAAGTTCCTGCAGTTTTCACTTTAAAACCGAGTTGGAGCTAGTACCTCCCCTTATATATGTATGGAGTGTAGTTTGCAACTGAAAAGAAACTTTGTGTTCCCAACAAGCTAGGTGAAGGACGGCTTTCACACACACTTACCTCTCAGAACTGTGCATGTGGAGAGACTTTCGCTCATCTAGAACAAAGGGAACGGGTTGCAGGAGAAACTTTTACTCTGGATTCTCAGTCTGATTCCTAGTGCCTGTATGAAGTTCCTGCAGTTTTCACTGTAAAACCGAGTTGGAGCACGTAACTCCCCATATATATTTATGGAGTTGAGTTTGCAACTGAAAAGAAATTTTGTGTTCCCAACAAGTTAGTTGAAGGACGGCTTTCACACACACTTATCTCTCAGAACTGAGCATGTGGAGAGACGTTCGTTCATCTAGCACAATGGGACCGGTTGCAGGAGAAACTTTTACTCTGGTTTCTCAGTCTGTTTCCTAGTGCCAGTTTGAAGTTCCTGCAATTTTCACTGTAAAACCGAGTTGGAGCTAGTACCTCCCCATATATATATATGGAGTCGAGTTTGCAAGTGTAAAGAAACTTTGTGTTCCCAACAAGCTATTTGAAGGACGGCTTTCACACACACTTATCTCTCAGAACTGAGCATGTGGAGAGAAGTTCGCTAAACTAGCACAAAAGGAACGGGTTGCAGGAGAAACTTTTACTCTGGTTTCTCAGTCTGTTTCCTAGTGCCGGTTTGAAGATCCTGCAGTTTTCACTGTAAAACCGATTTGGAGCTAGTATCTCCCCATATATATGTATGGAGTGGAGTTTGCAACTGAAAAGGAATTTAGTGTTCCCAACAAGCTAGGTGAAGGACGGATTTCACACACACTTATCTCTCAGAACTGAGCATGTGGAGAGACGTTCGTTCATCTAGCACAAAGGAACGGGTTGCAGGAGAAAATTTTACTCTGGTTTCTCAGTCTGTTTCCTAGTGCCGGTTTGAAGTTCCTGCAGTTTTCACTGTAAAACCGAGTTGGAGCTAGTACCTCCACATATATATGTATGGAGTGGAGTTTGCAACTGAAAGAATCTTTGTGTTCCCAACAAGCAAGGTGAAGGACGGCTTTCACACACACTTATCTCTCAGAACTGAGCATGTGGAGAGTCGTTCGCTCATCTAGCACAAAGGGAACGGGTTGCAGGAGAAACTTTTATTGTGGTTTCTCAGTCTGTTTCCTAGTGCCGGTTTGAAGTTCTTGCAGTTTTCACAGTAAAACCGAGGTGGAGATAGTACCTCCCCATAAATATGTATGGAGTGGAGTTTGCAACTGAAAAGAAACTTTTTGTTCCCAACAAGATAGATGAAGGACGGCTTTCACACACACTTATCTCTAAGAACTGAGCATGTGGAGAGACGGTCTTTCATCTAGGACAAAGGGAACGGGTGGCAGGAGAAACTTTTACTCTGGTTTCTCAGTCTGTTTCCTAGTGCCGGTTTGAAGTTCCTGCAGTTTTCACTGTAAAACTGAGTTTGAGCTTGTACCACCCCATATATATGTATGGAGTGGAGTTTGCAACTGACAAGAAACTTTGTGTTCCCAACAAGCTAGTTAAAGGACGGCTTTCACACACATTTATCTCTCAGAACTGAGCATGTGGAGAGACGTTCGCTCATGTAGCACAAAGGAAACGGGATTCAGGAGAATCTTTTACTCTGGATTCTCAGTCTGTTTCCTAGTGCCGTTTTGAAGTTCCTGCAGATTTCACTGTAAAATCGAGTTGGAGCTAGTACCTCCCCATATATGTGTGTGGATTGGTGTTGGCAACTGAAAAGAAACTTTGTGTTCCCAACAAGATAGGTGAAGGACGGCTTTCAAACACACTTATCTCTCAGAACTGAGCATGTGGAGAGACGTTCACTCATCTAGCACAAAGGGAACGTGTTCCAGGAGAAACTATTACTCTGGTTTCTCAGTCTGTTTCCTAGTGCCGGTTTGAAGTTCCTGCAGTTTTCACTGTAAAACCGAGTTGGAGCTAGTACTTCCCCATATATATGTATGGAGTGGAGTATGCAACTGAAAAGAAATTTTGTGTTCCCAACAAGCTACGTGAAGGACGGCTTTCACACACACTTATCTCTCAGAACTGAGCATGTGAAGGGACGTTCGTTCATCTAGCACAAATGGAACGGGTTGCAGGAGAAACTTTTACTCTGGTTTCTCAGTCTGTTTCCTAGTGCCGGTTTGAAGTTCCTGCAGTTTTCACTGTAAAACCGAGTTGGAGCTAGTACCTCCCCATATATATTTATGGAGTGGAGTTTGTAACTGAAAAGAAACTTTGTGTTCCCAACAAGCTAGGTGAAGGACGGCTCTCAAACACACTTATCTCTCAGAACTGAGCATGTGGAGAGACGTTCGTTCATCTAGCACAAAGGGAACGGGTTGCAGGAGTAACTTTTACTCTGGTTTCTCAGTCTGTTTCCTAGTGCCGGTTTGAAGTTCCTGCAGTTTTCACTGTAAAACCGAGTTGGAGCTAGTACCTCCCCTTATATATGTATGGAGTGTAGTTTGCAACTGAAAAGAAACTTTGTGTTCCCAACAAGCTAGGTGAAGGACGGCTTTCACACACACTTACCTCTCAGAACTGAGCATGTGGAGAGACATTCGCTCATCTAGAACAAAGGGAACGGGTTGCAGGAGAAACTTTTACTCTGGTTTCTCAGTCTGTTTCGTAGTGCCGGTTTGAAGTTCCTGCAGTTTTCACTGTAAAACCGAGTTGGAGCTAGTAACTCCCCTTATATATGTATGGAGTGTAGTTTGCAACTGAAAAGAAACTTTGTGTTCCCAACAAGCTAGGTGAAGGACGGCTTTCACACACACTTACCTCTCAGAACTGAGCATGTGGAGAGACGTTCGTTCATCTACCACAATGGGAACGGGTTTCAGGAGAAACTTTTACTCTGGTTTCTCAGTCTGTTTCCTAGTGCCGGTTTGAAGTTCCTGCAGTTTTCACTGTAAAACCGAGTTGGAGCTAGTACCTCCCCATATATATGTATGGAGTGGAGATTGCAACTGAAAAGAAACTTTGTGTTCCCAACAAGCTAGGTGAAGGACGGCTTTCACACACATTTATCTCTCAGAACTGAGCATGTGGAGAGACGTTCGCTCATCTAGCACAAAGGGAACGGGTTGCAGGAGAAACTTTTACTCTGGTATCTCAGTCTGTTTCCTAGTGCCGTTTTGAAGTTCCTGCAGTTTTCACTGTAAAATCGAGTTGGAACTTGTAGCTCCCCATATATATGTATGGAGTGGAGTTTGCAACTGAAAACAAACTTTGTGTTCCCAACAATCTAGATGAAGGACGGCTTTCACACACACTTATCTCTCAGAACTGAGCATGTGGAGAGACTTTCGCTCATATAGAACAAAGGGAACGGGTTGCAGGAGAAACTTTTACTCTGGTTTCTCAGTCTTTTTCCTAGTTCCGGTTTGAAGTTCCTGCAGTTTTCACTGTAAAACCGAGTTGGAGCTAGTACCTCCCCATATATATGTATGGAGTGGAGTTTGCAACTGAAATGAAACTTTGTGTTCTCAACAAGCTAGGTGAAGGACGGCTTTCACACACACTTACCTCTCAGAATTGAGCATGTGGAGAGACATTCGTTCATCTACCACAAAGGGAACGGGTTGCAGGAGAAACTTTTACTCTGGTTTCTCATTCTGTTTCCTAGTGCCGGTTTGAAGTTCCTGCAGTTTTCACTGTAAAACCGAGTTGGAGATAGTACCTCCCCATATATATGTATGGAGTGGAGTTTGCAACTGAAAAGAAACTTTGTGTTCCCAACAAGCTAGGTGAAGGACGGCTTTTACATACACTTATCTCTCAGAACTGAGCATGTGGAGAGACATTCGTTCATCTAGCACAAAAGGAAAGGGTTGCAGGAGAAACTTTTACTCTGGTATCTCAGTCTGTTTCCTAGTGCCGGTATGAAGTTCCTGCAGTTTTCACTGTAAAACCGAGTTGGAGCTCGTACCTCCCCATATATATTTATGGAGTTGAGTTTGCAACTGAAAAGAAATTTTGTGTTCCCAACAAGTTAGTTGAAGGACGGCTTTCACACACACTTATCTGTCAGAACTGAGCATGTGGAGAGATGTTCGTTCATCTAGCACAATGGGAACGGGTTGCAGGAGAAACTTTTACTCTGGTTTCTCAGTCTGTTTCCTAGTGCCGGTTTGAAGTTCCTGCAATTTTCACTGTAAAACCGAGTTGGAGCTAGTACCTCCCCATATATATGTATGGAGTGGTGTTTGCAAGTGAAAAGAAACTTTGTGTCCCAACAAGCTAGTTGAAGGTCGGCTTTCACAAACACTTATCTCTCAGAAATGAGCATGTGGATAGACGTTCGTTCATCTAGCACAAAGGGAACGGGTTGCAGGTGAAATTTTACTCTGTTTTCTCAGTCTGTTTCCTAGTGCCGTTTTGAAGTTCCTGCAGTTTTCACTGTAAAATCGGGTTGTAGCTAGTACCTCCCCATATATATATATGGAGTGGAGTTTGCAACTGAAAAGAAACTTTGTGTTCCCAACAAGCTATGTGAAGGACGGCTTTCACACACAGTTACCTCTCAGAACTGAGCATGTGGAGAGACGTTCGCTCATCTAGCACAAAGGGAACGGGTTGCAGGAGAAACTTTTACTGTGGTTTCTCAGTCTGTTTCCTAGTGCCGGTTTGAAGTTCCTGCAGTTTTCACTGTAAAACCGAGTTGGAGCTAGTACCTCCCCATATATATGTATGTAGTGGAGTTTGCAACTGAAAAGAAACTTTGTGTTCCCAACAAGCAAGGTGAAGGACGGCTCTGACACACACTTATCTCTCAGAACTGAGCATGTGGAGAGACGTTCGTTCATCTAGGACAAAGGGAACGGGTTGCAGGAGGAACTTTTACTCTGGTTTCTCAGTCTGTTAACTAGTGCTGGATTGAAGTTCCTGCAGTTTTCACTGTAAAACCGAGTTGGAGCTAGTACCTCCCCATATATATGTATGGAGTGGAGTTTGCAACTGAAAAGAAACTTTGTGTTCCCAACAAGCTAGGTGAAGGACGTCTTTCACACACACTTATCTCTCAGAACTGAGCATGTGGAGAGACTTTCGCTCATCTAGAACAAAGGGAACGGGTTGCAGGAGAAACTTTACTCTGGTATCTCAGTCTTTTTCCTAGTGCCGTTTTGAAGTTCCTGCAGTTTTCACTGTAAAATCGAGTTGGAGCTAGTACCTCCCCATATATATGTATGGAGTGGAGTTTGCAACTGAAAAGAAACTTTGTGTTCCCAACAAGCTAGGTGAAGGACGGCTTTCACACACAGTTACCTCTCAGAACTGAGCATGTGGGAGACGTTCGCTCATCTAGCACAAAGGGAACGGGTTGCAGGGGAAACTTTTACTCTGGTTTCTCAGTCTGTTTCCTAGTGCCGGTTTGAAGTTCCTGCAGTTTTCACTGTAAAATCGAGTTGGAGCTAGTACCTCCCCATATATATGTATGGAGTGGAGTTTGCAACTGATAAGAATCTGTGTGTTCCCAACAAGCTATGTGAAGTACGGCTTTCACACACAGTTACCTCTCAGAACTGAGCATGTGGAGAGACGTTCGCTCATCTAGCACAAAGGGAACGGGTTTCAGGAGAAACTTTTACTCTGGTTTTTCAATCTGTTTCCTAGTGCCGTTTTGAATTTCCTGCACTTTTCACTGTAAAACCGAGTTGGAGCTAGTACCTCCCCATATATATGTATGGAGTGGAGTTTGCAACTGAAAACAAACTTTGTGTTCCCAACAAGCTAGGTGAAGGACGGCTTTCAAACACACTTATCTCTCAGACTGAGCATGTGGAGAGACGTTCGTTCATCTAGCAAAAAGGGAACGGGTTGCAGGAGAAACTTTTACTCTGGTTTCTCAGTCTGTTTCCTAGTGCCGGTTTGAAGTTCCTGCAGTTTTCACTGTAAAACCGAGTTGGAGCTAGTACCTACCCATATATATGTATGGAGTGGAGTATGAAACTGAAAAGAAATTTTGTGTTCCCAACAATCTAGATGAAGGACGGCTTTCACACACACTTATCTCTCAGAACTGAGCATGTGGAGAGACTTTCGCTCATCTAGAACAAAGGGAACGGGTTGCAGGAGAAACTTTTACTCTGGTTTCTCAGTCTTTTTCCTAGTTCCGGTTTGAAGTTCCTGCAGTTTTCACTGTAAAACCGAGTTGGAGCTAGTACCTCCCCATATATATGTATGGAGTGGAGTTTGCAACTGAAATGAAACTTTGTGTTCTCAACAAGCTAAGTGAAGAACGGCTTTCACACACACTTACCTCTCAGAATTGAGCATGTGGAGAGACTTTCGTTCATCTACCACAAAGGGAACGGGTTGCAGGAGAAACTTTTACTCTGGTTTCTCATTCTGTTTCCTAGTGCCGGTTTGAAGTTCCTGCAGTTTTCACTGTAAAACCGAGTTGGAGCTAGTACCTCCCCATATATATGTATGGAGTGGAGTTTGCAACTGAAAAGAAACTTTGTGTTCCCAACAAGCTAGGTGAAGGACGGCTTTTACATACACTTATCTCTCAGAACTTAGCATGTGGAGAGACATTCGTTCATCTAGCACAAAAGGAAAGGGTTGCAGGAGACACTTTTACTCTGGTATCTCAGTCTGTTTCCTAGTGCCGGTATGAAGTTCCTGCAGTTTTCACTGTAAAACCAAGTTGGAGCTCGTACCTCCCCATATATATTTATGGAGTTGAGTTTGCAACTGAAAAGAAATTTTGTGTTCCCAACAAGTTAGTTGAAGGACGGCTTTCACACACACTTATCTGTCAGAACTGAGCATGTGGAGAGACGTTCGTTCATCTAGCACAATGGGAACGGGTTGCAGGAGAAACTTTTACTCTGGTTTCTCAGTCTGTTTCCTAGTGCCGGTTTGAAGTTCCTGCAATTTTCACTGTAAAACCGAGTTGGAGCTAGTACCTCCCCATATATATGTATGGAGTGGTGTTTGCAAGTGAAAAGAAACTTTGTGTCCCAACAAGCTAGTTGAAGGTCGGCTTTCACAAACACTTATCTCTCAGAAATGAGCATGTGGATAGACGTTCGTTCATCTAGCACAAAGGGAACGGGTTGCAGGTGAAATTTTACTCTGTTTTCTCAGTCTGTTTCCTAGTGCCGGTTTGAAGTTCCTGCAGTTTTCACTGTAAAACCGAGTTGGAGATTGTACCTCCCCATATATATATATGGAGTCGAGTTTGCAAGTGTAAAGAAACTTTGTGTTCCCAACAAGCTAGTTGAAGGACGGCTTTCACACACACTTATCTCTCAGAACTGAGCATGTGGAGAGACTTTCGTTCATCTAGCACAAAGGAACGGGTTGTAGGAGGCACTTTTACTCTGGTTTCTCAGTCTGTTTCTTAGTGCCGGGTTGAAGTTCCTGCAGTTTTCACTGTAAAACCGAGTTGGAGCTCGTACCTCCCCATATATATGTATGGAATGGAGTTTGCAACTGAAAAGAAATTTTGTGTTCCCAACAAGATAGGTGAAGGTCGGCTTTCACACACACTTATCTCTCAGAACTGAGCATGTGGAGAGACGTTTGTTCATCTAGCACAAAAGGAACGGGTTGCAGGAGGAACTATTACTCTGGTTTCTCAGTCTGTTTCCTAGTGCCGGTTTGAAGTTCCTGCAGTTTTCACTGTAAAACCGAGTTGGAGCTCGTACCTCCCCTTATATATGTATGGAGTGGAATTTGCAACTGAAATGAAACTTTGTGTTCCCAACAAGCTAGGTGAAGGATGGCTTTCACACACACATACCTCTCAGAACTGAGCATGTGGAGAGACATTCGTTCATCTAGCACAAAAGGAAATGGTTGCAGGAGAAACTTTTACTCTGGTATCTCAGTCTGTTTCCTAGTGCCGGTATGAAGTTCCTGCAGTTTTCACTGTAAAACCGAGTTGGAGCTCGTACCTCCCCATATATATTTATGGAGTTGAGTTTGCAACTGAAAAGAAATTTTGTGTTCCCAACAAGTTAGTTGAAGGACGGCTTTCACACACACTTATCTGTCAGAACTGAGCATGTGGAGAGACGTTCGTTCATCTAGCACAATGGGAACGGGTTGCAGGAGAAACTTTTACTCTGGTTTCTCAGTCTGTTTCCTAGTGCCGGTTTGAAGTTCCTGCAATTTTCACTGTAAAACCGAGTTGGAGCTAGTACCTCCCCATATATATGTATGGAGTGGTGTTTGCAAGTGAAAAGAAACTTTGTGTCCCAACAAGCTAGTTGAAGGTCGGCTTTCACAAACACTTATCTCTCAGAACTGAGCATGTGGAGAGACGTTCGTTCATCTAGCACAATGGGAACGGGTTGCAGGAGAAACTTTTACTCTGGTTTCTCAGTCTGTTTCCTAGTGCCGGTTTGAAGTTCCTGCAATTTTCACTGTAAAACCGAGTTGGAGCTAGTACCTCCCCATATATATGTATGGAGTGGTGTTTGCAACTGAAAAGAAACTTTGTGTTCCCAACAAGCTATGTGAAGGACGGCTTTCACACACAGTTACCTCTCAGAACTGAGCATGTGGAGAGACGTTCGCTCATCTAGCACAAAGGGAACGGGTTGCAGGAGAAACTTTTACTGTGGTTTCTCAGTCTGTTTCCTAGTGCCGGTTTGAAGTTCCTGCAGTTTTCACTGTAAAACCGAGTTGGAGCTAGTACCTCCCCATATATATGTATGTAGTGGTGTTTGCAACTGAAAAGAAACTTTGTGTTCCCAACAAGCAAGGTGAAGGACGGCTCTGACACACACTTATCTCTCAGAACTGAGCATGTGGAGAGACGTTCGTTCATCTAGGACAAAGGGAACGGGTTGCAGGAGGAACTTTTACTCTGGTTTCTCAGTCTGTTAACTAGTGCTGGATTGAAGTTCCTGCAGTTTTCACTGTAAAACCGAGTTGGAGCTAGTACCTCCCCATATATATGTATGGAGTGGAGTTTGCAACTGAAAAGATACTTTGTGTTCCCAACAAGCTAGGTGAAGGACGTCTTTCACACACACTTATCTCTCAGAACTGAGCATGTGGAGAGACTTTCGCTCATCTAGAACAAAGGGAACGGGTTGCAGGAGAAACTTTACTCTGGTATCTCAGTCTTTTTCCTAGTGCCGTTTTGAAGTTCCTGCAGTTTTCACTGTAAAATCGTGTTGGAGCTTGTAGCTCCCCATATATATGTATGGAGTGGAGTTTGCAACTGAAAAGAAACTTTGTGTTCCCAACAAGCTAGGTGAAGGACGGCTTTCACACACAGTTACCTCTCAGAACTGAGCATGTGGGAGACGTTCGCTCATCTAGCACAAAGGGAACGGGTTGCAGGGGAAACTTTTACTCTGGTATCTCAGTCTGTTTCCTAGTGCCGGTTTGAAGTTCCTGCAGTTTTCACTGTAAAATCGAGTTGGAGCTAGTACCTCCCCATATATATATATGGAGTGGAGTTTGCAACTGAAAAGAATCTGTGTGTTCCCAACAAGCTATGTGAAGGACGGCTTTCACACACAGTTACCTCTCAGAACTGAGCATGTGGAGAGACGTTCGCTCATCTAGCACAAAGGGAACGGGTTGCAGGAGAAACTTTTACTCTGTTTTCTCAGTCTGTTTCCTAGTGCCGGTTTGAAGTTCCTGCAGTTTTCACTGTAAAACCGAGTTGGAACTAGTACCTCCCCATATATATGTATGGAGTGGAGTTTGCTACTGAAAAGAAACTTTGTGTTCCCAACAAGCTATGTGAAGGACGGCTTTCACAGACATTTATCTCTCAGAAATGAGCATGTGGAGAGACGTTCGCTCATCTAGCACAAAGGGAACGGGTTTCAGGAGAAACTTTTACTCTGGTTTTTCAATCTGTTTCCTAGTGCCGTTTTGAATTTCCTGCACTTTTCACTGTAAAACCGAGTTGGAGCTAGTACCTCCCCATATATATGTATGGAGTGGAGTTTGCAACTGAAAACAAACTTTGTGTTCCCAACAAGCTAGGTGAAGGACGGCTTTCAAACACACTTATCTCTCAGAACTGAGCATGTGGAGAGACGTTCGTTCATCTAGCAAAAAGGGAACGGGTTGCAGGAGAAACTTTTACTCTGGTTTCTCAGTCTGTTTCCTAGTGCCGGTTTGAAGTTCCTGCAGTTTTCACTGTAAAACCGAGTTGGAGCTAGTACCTACCCATATATATGTATGGAGTGGAGTATGAAACTGAAAAGAAATTTTGTGTTCCCAACAATCTAGATGAAGGACGGCTTTCACACACACTTATCTCTCAGAACTGAGCATGTGGAGAGACTTTCGCTCATCTAGAACAAAGGGAACGGGTTGCAGGAGAAACTTTTACTCTGGTTTCTCAGTCTTTTTCCTAGTTCCGGTTTGAAGTTCCTGCAGTTTTCACTGTAAAACCGAGTTGGAGCTAGTACCTCCCCATATATATGTATGCAGTGGAGTTTGCAACTGAAATGAAACTTTGTGTTCTCAACAAGCTAGGTGAAGGACGGCTTTCACACACACTTACCTCTCAGAATTGAGCATGTGGAGAGACTTTCGTTCATCTACCACAAAGGGAACGGGTTGCAGGTGAAACTTTTACTCTGGTTTCTCATTCTCTTTCCTAGTGCCGGTTTGAAGTTCCTGCAGTTTTCACTGTAAAACCGAGTTGGAGCTAGTACCTCCCCATATATATGTATGGAGTGGAGTTTGCAACTGAAAAGAAACTTTGTGTTCCCAACAAGCTAGGTGAAGGACGTCTTTCACACACACTTATCTCTCAGAACTGAGCATGTGGAGAGACTTTCGCTCATCTAGAACAAAGGGAACGGGTTGCAGGAGAAACTTTACTCTGGTATCTCAGTCTTTTTCCTAGTGCCGTTTTGAAGTTCCTGCAGTTTTCACTGTAAAATCGAGTTGGAGCTTGTAGCTCCCCATATATATGTATGGAGTGGAGTTTGCAACTGAAAAGAAACTTTGTGTTCCCAACAAGCTAGGTGAAGGACGGCTTTCACACACAGTTACCTCTCAGAACTGAGCATGTGGGAGACGTTCGCTCATCTAGCACAAAGGGAACGGGTTGCAGGGGAAACTTTTACTCTGGTTTCTCAGTCTGTTTCCTAGTGCCGGTTTGAAGTTCCTGCAGTTTTCACTGTAAAATCGAGTTGGAGCTAGTACCTCCCCATATATATGTATGGAGTGGAGTTTGCAACTGAAAAGAATCTGTGTGTTCCCAACAAGCTATGTGAAGGACGGCTTTCACACACAGTTACCTCTCAGAACTGAGCATGTGGAGAGACGTTCGCTCATCTAGCACAAAGGGAACGGGTTGCAGGAGAAACTTTTACTCTGTTTTCTCAGTCTGTTTCCTAGTGCCGGTTTGAAGTTCCTGCAGTTTTCACTGTAAAACCGAGTTGGAGCTAGTACCTCCCCATATATATGTATGGAGTGGAGTTTGCTACTGAAAAGAAACTTTGTGTTCCCAACAAGCTATGTGAAGGACGGCTTTCACAGACATTTATCTCTCAGAAATGAGCATGTGGAGAGACATTCGCTCATCTAGCACAAAGGGAACGGGTTTCAGGAGAAACTTTTACTCTGGTTTTTCAATCTGTTTCCTAGTGCCGTTTTGAATTTCCTGCACTTTTCACTGTAAAACCGAGTTGGAGCTAGTACCTCCCCATATATATGTATGGAGTGGAGTTTGCAACTGAAAACAAACTTTGTGTTCCCAACAAGCTAGGTGAAGGACGGCTTTCAAACACACTTATCTCTCAGAACTGAGCATGTGGAGAGACGTTCGTTCATCTAGCAAAAAGGGAACGGGTTGCAGGAGAAACTTTTACTCTGGTTTCTCAGTCTGTTTCCTAGTGCCGGTTTGAAGTTCCTGCAGTTTTCACTGTAAAACCGAGTTGGAGCTAGTACCTCCCCATATATATGTATGGAGTGGAGTTTGCAACTGAAATGAAACTTTGTGTTCTCAACAAGCTAGGTGAAGGACGGCTTTCACACACACTTACCTCTCAGAATTGAGCATGTGGAGAGACTTTCGTTCATCTACCACAAAGGGAACGGGTTGCAGGTGAAACTTTTACTCTGGTTTCTCATTCTGTTTCCTAGTGCCGGTTTGAAGTTCCTGCAGTTTTCACTGTAAAACCGAGTTGGAGCTAGTACCTCCCCATATATATGTATGGAGTGGAGTTTGCAACTGAAAAGAAACTTTGTGTTCCCAACAAGCTAGGTGAAGGACGGCTTTTACATACACTTATCTCTCAGAACTGAGCATGTGGAGAGACATTCGTTCATCTAGCACAAAAGGAAAGGGTTGCAGGAGAAACTTTTACTCTGGTATCTCAGTCTGTTTCCTAGTGCCGGTATGAAGTTCTTGCAGTTTTCACTGTAAAACCGAGTTGGAGCTCGTACCTCCCCATATATATTTATGGAGTTGAGTTTGCAACTGAAAAGAAATTTTGTGTTCCCAACAAGTTAGTTGAAGGACGGCTTTCACACACACTTATCTGTCAGAACTGAGCATGTGGAGAGACGTTCGTTCATCTAGCACAATGGGAACGGGTTGCAGGAGAAACTTTTACTCTGGTTTCTCAGTCTGTTTCCTAGTGCCGGTTTGAAGTTCCTGCAATTTTCACTGTAAAACCGAGTTGGAGCTAGTACCTCCCCATATATATGTATGGAGTGGTGTTTGCAAGTGAAAAGAAACTTTGTGTCCCAACAAGCTAGTTGAAGGTCGGCTTTCACAAACCCTTATCTCTCAGAAATGAGCATGTGGATAGACGTTCGTTCATCTAGCACAAAGGGAACGGGTTGCAGGTGAAATTTTACTCTGTTTTCTCAGTCTGTTTCCTAGTGCCGGTTTGAAGTTCCTGTAGTTTTCACTGTAAAACCGAGTTGGAGATTGTACCTCCCCATATATATATATGGAGTCGAGTTTGCAAGTGTAAAGAAACTTTGTGTTCCCAACAAGCTAGTTGAAGGACGGCTTTCACACACACTTATCTCTCAGAACTGAGCATGTGGAGAGACTTTCGTTCACCTAGCACAAAGGAACGGGTTGTAGGAGGCACTTTTACTCTGGTTTCTCAGTCTGTTTCTTAGTGCAGGGTTAAAGTTCCTGCAGTTTTCACTGTAAAACCGAGTTGGAGCTCGTACCTCCCCATATATATGTATGGAATGGAGTTTGCAACTGAAAAGAAATTTTGTGTTCCCAACAAGATAGGTGAAGGTCGGCTTTCACACACACTTATCTCTCAGAACTGAGCATGTGGAGAGACGTTTGTTCATCTAGCACAAAAGGAACGGGTTGCAGGAGGAACTATTACTCTGGTTTCTCAGTCTGTTTCCTAGTGCCGGTTTGAAGTTCCTGCAGTTTTCACTGTAAAACCGAGTTGGAGCTAGTACCTCCCCTTATATATGTATGGAGTGGAGTTTGCAACTGAAATGAAACTTTGTGTTCCCAACAAGCTAGGTGAAGGATGGCTTTCACACACACATACATCTCAGAACTGAGCATGTGGAGAGACGTTCGTTCATGTACCACAAAGGGAACGGGTTGCAGGAGAAACTTTTACTCTGGTTTCTCAGTCTGTTTCCTAGTGCCGGTTTGAAGTTCCTGCAGTTTTCACTGTAAAACCGAGTTGGAGCTAGTACCTCCCCATATATATGTATGGAGTGGAGTTTGCAACTGAAAAGAAACTTTGTGTTCCCAACAAGCTAGGTGAAGGACGGCTTTCACACACATTTATCTCTCAGAACTGAGCATGTGGAGAGACGTTCGCTCATCTAGCACAAAGGGAACGGGTTGCAGAAGAAACTTTTACTCTGGTATCTCAGTCTGTTTCCTAGTGCCGTTTTGAAGTTCCTGCAGTTTTCACTGTAAAATCGAGTTCGAGCTAGTACCTCCCCATATATATGTATGGAGTGGAGTTTGAAACTGAAAAGAAACTTTGTGTTCCCAACAAGCTAGGTGAAGGACGGCTTTCACATACACTTATCTCTCAGAACTGAGCATGTGGAGAGACGTTCGTTCATCTAGCACAAAAGGAACGGTTTGCAGGAGAAACTTTTACTCTGGTTTCTCAGTCTGTTTCCTAGTGACGGTATGAAGTTCCTGCAGTTTTCACTGTAAAACCGAGTTGGAGCTAGTACCTCCCCTTTTAAATGTATGGAGTGGGGTTTGCAAGTGAAAAGAAACTTTGTGTTCCCAACAAGCTAGGTGAAGGACGGCTTTCACACACACTTATCTCTCAGAACTGAGCATGTGGAGAGACGTTCGTTCATCTAGCACAAAGGGAACGGGTTGCAGGAGAAACTTTTACTCTGGTTTCTCAGTCTGTTTCCTAGTGCCGGTTTGAAGTTCCTGCAGTTTTCACTGTAAAACCGAGTTGGAGCTAGTACCTCCCCATATATATGTATCGAGATGAATTTGCAACTGAAAAGAAACTATGTGTTCCCAACAAGCTATGTGAAGGACGGCTTTCACACACACTTATCTCTCAGATCTGAGCATGTGGAGAGACGTTCGTTCATCTAGCACAAAGGGAACGGGTTGCAGGAGAAACTTTTACTCTGGTTTCTCAGTCTGTTTCCTAGTGCCGGTTTGAAGTTCCTGCAATTTTCACTGTAAAACCGAGTTGGTGCTAGTACCTCCCCATATATATATATGGAGTGGAGTTTGCAAGTGAAAAGAAACTTTGTATTCCCAACAAGCTAGTTGAAGAACGGCTTTCACAAACACTTATCTCAGAACTGAGCATGTGGATAGACCTTCGTTCATCTAGCACAAAGGGAACGGGTTGCAGGAGAAACTTTTACTCTGGTTTCTCAGTCTGTTTCCTAGTGCCGGTTTGAAGTTCCTGCAATTTTCTCTGTAAAACCGAGTTGGAGCTAGTACCTCCCCATATATATGTATGGAGGGGAGTTTGCAAGTGAAAAGAAACTTTGTGTTCCCAACAAGCTAGTTGAAGGTCGGCTTTCACAAACACTTATTTCTCAGAACTGAGCATGTGGATAGACCTTCGTTCATCTAGCACAAAGGGAACGGGTTGCAGGAGAAACTTTTACTCTGGTTTCTCAGTCTGTTTCCTAGTGCCGGTTTGAAGTTCCTGCAGTTTTCACTGTAAAACCGAGTTGGAGATTGTACCTCCCCTTATATATATATGGAGTCGAGTTTGCAAGTGTAAAGAAACTTTGTGTTCCCAACAAGCTAGTTGAAGGACGGCTTTCACACACACTTATCCCTCAGAACTGAGCATTTGGAGAGACGTTCGTTCATCTAGCACAAAGGAACGGGTTGTAGGAGGCACTTTTACTCTGGTTTCTCAGTATGTTTCTTAGTGCCGGGTTGAAGTTCCTGCAGTTTTCACTGTAAAACCGAGTTGGAGCTCGTACCTCCCCATATATATGTATGGAATGGAGTTTGCAACTGAAAAGAAATTTTGTGTTCCCAACAAGTTAGGTGAATGTCGGCTTTCACACACACTTATCTCTCAGAACTGAGCATGTGGAGAGACGTTCGTTCATCTAGCACAAAAGGAACGGGTTGCAGGAGGAACTATTACTCAGGTTTCTCAGTCTGTTTGCTAGTGCCGGTTTGAATTTCCTGCAGTTTTCACTGTAAAACGGAGTTGGAGCTAGTACCTCCCCATATATATGTATGGATTGGAGATTGCAAGTGATAAATAACTTTGTATTCCAAAGAAGCTAGATGAAGGACGGCTTTCACAGACACTTATCTCTCAGAACTGAGCATGTGGAGAGACGTTCGTTCATCTAGAACAAATGGAACGGGTTGCAGGAGAAACTTTTACTCTGGTTTCTCAGTCTGTTTCCTAGTGCCGGTTTGCAGTTTCTGCAGTTTTCACTGTAAAACCGAGTTGGAGCTCGTACCTCCCCATATATATGTATGGAGTGGAGTTTGCAAATGAAAAGAAATTTTGTGTTCCCAACAAGCTAGGTGAAGGACGGCTTTCACACACATTTATCTCTCAGAACTGAGTATGTGGAGAGACGTTCGCTCATCTAGCACAAATGGAACGGGTTGCAGGAGAAACTTTTACTCTGGTTTCTCAGTCTGTTTCCTATTGCCGGTTTGAAGTTCCTGCAGTTTTCACTGTAAAACCGAGTTGGAGCTAGTACTTCCCCATATATACGTATGGAGTGGAGTTTGCAACTGAAAAGAAACTTTGTGTTCCCAACAAGCAAGTTGAAGGACGGCTCTTACACACACACTTGTCTCTCAGAACTGAGCATGTCGAGAGACGTTCGTTCATCTAGCACAAAGGGAACGGGTTGCAGGAGAAACTTTTACTCTGGTTTCCCAGTCTGTTTCCTAGTGCCGGTTTGAAGATCCTGCAGTTTTCACTGTAAAACCGAGTTGGAGCTAGTACCTCCCCATATATATGTATGGAGATGAATATGCAACTGAAAATAACTTTGTGTTCCCAACAAGCTATGTGAAGGACGGCTTTCACACACAATTATCTCTCAGAACTGAGCATGTGGAGAGACTTTCGTTCATCTAGCACAAAGGGAACTGGTTGCAGGGGAAACTATTACTCTGCTTTCTCAGTCTGTTTCCTAGTGCCGGTATGAAGTTCCTGCAGTTTTCACTGTAAAACCGTGTTGGAGCTCGAACCACCCCATATATATTTATGGAGTGGAGTTTGCAACTGAAAAGAAATTTTGTGTTCCCAACAAGTTAGTTGAAGGACGGCTCTCACACACACTTATCTCTCAGAACTGAGCATGTGGAGAGACGTTCGTTCATCTAGCACAATGGGAACGGGTTGCAGGAGAAACTTTTACTCTGGTTTCTCAGTCTGTTTCCTAGTGCCGGTTTGAAGTTCCTGCAATTTTCACTGTAAAACCGAGTTGGAGCTAGTACTTCCCCATATATATGTATGGAGTGGAGTTTGCAAGTGGAAAGAAACTTTGTGTTCCCAAAAAGCTAGTGGAAGGACGGCTTTCACAAACACTTATCTCTCAGAACTGAGCATGTGGATAGACGTTCGTTCATCTAGCACAAAGTAACGGGTTGTAGGAGGCACTTTTACTCTGGTTTCTCAGTCTGTTTCTTAGTGCCGGTTTGAAGTTCCTGCAGTTTTCACTGTAAAACCGAGTTGGAGCTCGTACCTCACCATATATATGTATGGAATGGAGTTTGCAACTTAAAAGAAATTTTGTGTTCCCAACAAGTTATGTGAAGGACGGCTTTCACACACACTTATCTCTCAGAACTGAGCATGTGGAGAGACGTTCGTTCATCTAGCACAATGGGAACGGGTTGCAGGAGAAACTTTTACTCTGGTTTCTCAGTCTGTTTCCTAGTGCCGGTTAGAAGTTCCTGCAGTTTTCACTGTAAAACCGAGTTGGAGCTAGTACCTCCCCATATATATGTATGGAGTGGAGTTTGCAAGTGAAAAGAAACTTTGTGTTCCCAACAAGCTAGGTGAAGGACGGCTTTCACACACACTTATCTCTCAGAACTTTGCATGTGGAGACAGGTCCTTTCATAAGGCACAAAGGGAACGGGTTGCAGGAGAAACTTTTACTCTGGTTTCTCAGTCTGTTTCCTAGTGCCGGTTTGAAGTTCCTGCAGTTTTCACTGTAAAACCGAGTTGGAGCTAGTACCTCCCCTTATATATGTATGGAGTGGAGTTTGCAACTGAAAAGAAACATTGTGTTCCATCAAGCTAGTTGAAAGACGGATTTCACACACAATTATCTCTCAGAACTGAGCATGTGGAGAGACGTCCGTTCATCTAGCACAAAGGGAACGGGTTGCAGGAGAAACTATTTCTCTGGTTTCTCATTCTGTTTCCTAGTGCCGGTTTGAAGTTCCTGCAGTTTTCACTGTAAAACCGTGTTGGAGTTGGTACCTCCCCATATAAATGTATGGAGTGGAGTTTGCAACTGAAAAGAAACTTTGTTTTCCCAACAAGCAAGGTGAAGGACGGCTCTCACACACACTTATCTCTCAGAACTGAGCATGTGGAGAGACGTTCGTTCATCTAGCACAAAGGGAACGGTTTGCAGGAGAAATTTTTACTCTGTTTTCTCAGTGTGTTTCCTAGTGCCGGTTTGAAGTTCCTGCAGTTTTCTCTGTAAAACCGAGTTGGAGCTAGTACCTCCCCAGATATATGTATGGATTGGAGATTGCAAGTGAAAAGAATCTTTGTGTTCCAAAGAAGCTAGATGAAGGAAGGTTTACACACACTTATCTCTCAGAACTGAGCATGTGGAGAGACGTTCGTTCATCTAGCACAAATGGAACGGGTTGCAGGAGAAACTTTTACTCTGGTTTCTCAGTCTGTTTCCTAGTGCCGGTTTGAATTTCCTGCAGTTTTCACTGTAAAACCGAGTTGGAACTAGTTCCTCCCCATATATATGTATGGACTGGAGTTTGCAAGTGAAAAGAAACTTTGTGTTCCCAACAAACTAGGTGAAGGACGGCTTTCACACACACTTATCTCTCAGAACTGAGCATGTGGAGAGACGTTCGTTCATCTAGCACAAAGGAACGGGTTGTAGGAGGCACTTTTACTCTGGTTTCTCAGTCTGTTTCCTAGTGCCGGTTTGAAGTTCCTGCAGTTTTCACTGTAAAACAGAGTTGGAGTTAGTACCTCCCCATATAAATGTATGGAGTGGAGTTTGCAACTGAAAAGGAATTTTGTGTTCCCAACCAGCTAGGTGAAGGACGGCTTTCACACACACTTACCTCTCAGAACTGAGCATGTGGAGAGACGTCCGTTCATCTAGCACAAAAGAACGGGTTGTAGGAGGCAATTTTACTCTGGTTTCTCAGTCTGTTTCTTAGTGCCGGTTTGAAGTTCCTGCAGTTTTCACTGTAAAACCGAGTTGGAGCTCGTACCTCCCCATATATATGTATGGAAAGGAGTTTGCAACTGAAAAGAAATTTTGTGTTCCCAACAAGTTAGGTGAAGGACGGCTTTCACACACACTTATCTCTCAGAAATGAGCATGTGGAGAGACGTTCGTTCATCTAGCACAATGGGAACGGGTTGCAGGAGAAACTATTACTCTGGCTTCTCAGTCTGTTTCCTAGTGCCGGTTTGAAGTTCCTGCAGTTTTCACTGTAAAACCGAGTTGGAGCTTGTACCTCCCCATTTATATGTATGGAGTGGAGTTTGCAAGTGAAAAGAAACTTTGTGTTCCCAACAAGCTAGGTGAAGGACGGCTTTCACACACACTTATCTCTCAGAACTGAGCATGTGGAGAGACGTTCGTTCATCTAGCACAAAGGGAACGGGTTGCAGGAGAAACTTTTACCCTGGTTTCTCAGTCTGTTTCCTAGTGCCGGTTGGAAGTTCCTGCAGTTTTCACTGTAAAACCGAGTTGGAGCTTGTACCTCCCCATTTATATGTATGGAGTGGAGTTTGCAAGTGAAAAGAAACTTTGTGTTCCCAACAAGCTAGGTGAAGGACGGCTTTCACACACACTTATCTCTCAGAACTGAGCATGTGGAGAGACGTTCGTTCATCTAGCACAAAGGGAACGGGTTGCAGGAGAAACTTTTACCCTGGTTTCTCAGTCTGTTTCCTAGTGCCGGTTGGAAGTTCCTGCAGTTTTCACTGTAAAACCGAGTTTGAGCTAGTAACTCCCCATATATATGTATGGATTGGAGATTGCAAGTGAAAAGGAACTTTGTGTTCCAAAGAAGCTAGATGAATGACGGCTTTCACAGACACTTATCTCTCAGAACTGAGCATGTGGAGAGACGTTCATTCATCTAGCACAAAGGGAACGGGTTGCAGGAGAAACTTTTACTCTGGTTTCTCAGTCTGTTTCCTAGTGCCTGTTTGCAGTTCCTGCAGTTTTCACTGTAAAACCGAGTTGGCGCTAGTACCTCCCCATATATATTTATGGGGTGGAGTTTGAAAATGAAAAGAAACTTTGTGTTCCCAATAAGCTAGTTGAAGGACGGCTTTCACACACACTTACCTCTCAGAACTGAGCATGTGGAGAGACGTCCTTTCATCTAGCACAAAGGGAACGGGTTTCAGGAGAAACTTTTACTCTGGTTTCTCAGTCTGTTTCCTAGTGCCGATTTGAAGTTCCTGCAGTTTTCACTGTAAAATCGAGTTGGAGCTCGTACGTCCCCATATATATGTATGGAGTGGAATTTGCAACTGAAAAGAAACTTTGTGTTCCATCAAGCTAGGTGAAGGACGGCTTTCACCCACACTTATTTCTCAGAACTGAGCATGTGGAGAGACGTTCGTTCATCTAGCACAAAGGGAACGGGTTGCAGGAGAAACTTTTACTCTGGTTTCTCAGTCTGTTTCCTAGTGCCGGTTTGAAGTTCCTGCAGTTTTCAATGTAAAACCGAGTTGGAGTTGGTACCTCCCCATATAAATGTATGGAGTGGAGTTTGCAAATGTAAAGAAACTTTGTGTTCCCAACAAGCAAGATGAAGGACGGCTCTCACACACACTTATCTCTCAGAACTGAGCATGTGGAGAGACGTTCGTTCATCTAGCACAAAGGGAACGGGTTGCAGGAGAAACTTTTACTCTGGTTTCTCAGTCTGTTTCCTAGTGCCTGTTTGCAGTTCCTGCAGTTTTCACTGTAAAACCGAGTTGGAGCTAGTACCTCCCCTTATATATGTATGGAGTGGAGTTTGAAAATGAAAAGAAACTTTGTGTTCCCAACAAGCTAGGTGAAGGACGGCTTTCACACACACTTACCTCTCAGAACTGAGCTTGTGGAGAGACGTCCGTTCATCTAGCACAAAGGGAACGGGTTGCAGGAGAAACTTTTACTCTGGTTTCTCAGTGTGTTTCCTAGTGCCGGTTTGAAGTTCCTGCAGTTTTCACTGTAAAATCGAGTTGGAGCTCGTATCTCCCCATATATATGTATGGAGTGGAATTTGCAACTGAAAAGAAACTTTGTGTTCCATCAAGCTAGGTGAAGGACGGCTTTCACACACACTTATCTCTCAGAACTGAGCATGTGGAGAGACGTTCGTTCATCTAGCACAAAGGGAACGGGTTGCAGGAGAAACTATTACTCTGGTTTCTCAGTCTGTTTCCTAGTGCCGGTTTGAAGTTCCTGCAGTTTTCACTGTAAAACCGAGTTGGAGTTGGTACCTCCCCATATAAATGTATGAAGTGCAGTTTGCAACTGAAATGAAACTTTGTGTTCCCAACAAGCTAGGTGAAGGTCGGCTTTCACACACACTTATCTCTCAGAACTGAGCATGTGGAGAGACGTTCGTTCATCTAGCACAAAGGGAACGGGTTGCAGGTGGAACATTTACTCTGGTTTCTCATTGTGTTTCCTAGTGCCGGTTTGAAGTTCCTGCAGTTTTCACTGTAAAACCGAGTTGGAGCTAGTACCTCCCAATATATATGTATGGATTGGAGATTGCAAGTGAAAAGAAACTTTGTGTTCCAAAGAAGCTAGATGAAGGACGGCTTTCACAGACACTTATCTCTCAGAACTGAGCATGTGGAGAGACGCTCGTTCATCTAGCACAAAGGGAACGGGTTGCAGGGGAAACTTTTACTCTGGTTTCGCAGTCTGTTTCCTAGTGCCGGTTTGAAGTACCTGCAGTTTTCACTGTAAAACCGAGTTGGAGCTAGTTCCTCATCATATATATGTATGGAGAGGAGTTTGCAAGTGAAAAGAAACTTTGTGTTCCCAACAAGCTAGGTGAAGGACGGCTTTCACACACACTTATCTCTCAGAACTGAGCATGTGGAGAGACGTTCGTTCATCTAGCACAAAGGGAACGGGTTGCAGGAGAAACTTTTACTCTGGTTTCTCAGTCTGTTTCCTAGTGCCTGTTTGAAGTTCCTGCAGTTTTCACTGTAAAACCCAGTTGGAGTTATTACCTCCCCATATAAATGTATGGTGTGGAGTTTGCAACTGAAAAGAAACTGTGTGTTCCCAACAAGCTAGGTGAAGGACGGCTTCACACACACTTATTTCTCAGAACTGAGAATGTGGAGAGACGTTCGTTCATCTCGCACAAAGGGAACGGGTTGCAGGAGAAACTTTAACTCTGGTTTCTCAGTGTGTTTCCTAGTGCCGGTTTGAAGTTCCTGCAGTTTTCACTGTAAAACCGAGTTGGAGCTAGTACCTCCCCATATATATGTATGGAGTGGAGTTTCCAACTGAAAAGAAACTTTGTGTTCCCAACAAGCTAGGTGAAGGACGGCTTTCACACACATTTATCTCTCAGAACTGAGCATGTGGAGAGACGTTCGTTCATCTAGCACAAAGGGAACGGGTTGCAGGAGGAACTTTTACTCTGGTTTCTCAGTCTGTTTCCTAGTGCCGGTTGGAAGTTCCTGCAGTTTTCACTGTAAAACAGAGTTGGAGCTAGTACCTCCCCATATATTTGTATGGATTGGAGATTGCAAGTAAAAAGGAACTTTGTGTTCCAAAGAAGCTAGATGATTGACGGCTTTCACAGACACTTATCTCTCAGAACTGAGCATGTGGAGAGACGCTCGTTCATCTAGCACAAAGGGAACGGGTTGCAGGGGAAACTTTTACTCTGGTTTCTCAGTCTGTTTCCTAGTGCCGGTTTGAAGTACCTGCAGTTTTCACTGTAAAACCGAGTTGGAGCTAATTCCTCCCCATATATATGTATGGAGTGGAGTTTGCAAGTGAAAAGAAACTTTGTGTTCCCAACAAGCTAGGTGAAGGGCGGCTTTCACACACACTTATCTCTCAGAACTGAGCATGTGGAGAGACTTACGTTCATCTAGCACAAAGGGAACGGGTTGCAGGAGAAACTTTTACTCTGGTTTCTCAGTCTGTTTCCTAGTGCCTGTTTGAAGTTCCTGCAGTTTTCACTGTAAAACCCAGTTGGAGTTATTACCTCCCCTTATAAATGTATGGTGTGGAGTTTGCAACTGAAAAGAAACTGTGTGTTCCCAACAAGCTAGGTGAAGGACGGCTTCACACACACTTATTTCTCAGAACTGAGAATGTGGAGAGACGTTCGTTCATCTCGCACAAAGGGAACGGGTTGCAGGAGAAACTTGAACTCTGGTTTCTCAGTGTGTTTCCTAGTGCCGGTTTGAAGTTCCAGCAGTTTTCACTGTAAAACCGAGTTGGAGCTAGTACCTCCCCATATATATGTATGGAGTGGAGTTTCCAACTGAAAAGAAACTTTGTGTTCCCAACAAGCTAGGTGAAGGACGGCTTTCACACACATTTATCTCTCAGAACTGAGCATGTGGAGAGACGTTCGTTCATCTAGCACAAAGGGAACGGGTTGCAGGAGGAACTTTTACTCTGGTTTCTCAGTCTGTTTCCTAGTGCCGGTTGGAAGTTCCTGCAGTTTTCACTGTAAAACTGAGTTGGAGCTAGTACCTCCCCATATATATGTATGGATTGGAGATTGCAAGTGAGAAGGAACTTTGTGTTCCAAAGAAGCTAGATGATTGACGGCTTTCAGAGACACTTATCTCTCAGAACTGAGCATGTGGAGAGACGTTATTTCATCTAGCAAAAAGGGAAAGGTTTGCAGGAGAAACTTTTACTCTGGGTTCTCAGTCTGTTTCCTAGTGCCTGTTTGCCGTTCCTGCAGTTTTAACTGTAAAACCGAGTTGGAGCTAGTACCTCCCCATATATATGTATGGAGTGGAGTTTGAAAATGAAAAGAAACTTTGTGTTCCCAACAAGCTAGGTGAAGGGAGGCTTTCACACACACTTATCTCTCAGAACTGAGCATGTGGAGAGATTTTCGTTCATCTAGCACAAAGGAACGGGTTGTAGGAGGCACTTTTACTCTGGTTTCTCAGTCTGTTTCTTAGTGCCGGTTTGAAGTTCCTGCAGTTTTCACTATAAAACCGAGTTGGAGCTCGTACCTCCCCATATATATGTATGGAATGGAGTTTGCAACTGAAAAGAAATTTTGTGTTCCCAACAAGTAATGTGAAGGACGGCTTTCATACACACTTATCTCTCAGAAATGAGCATGTGGAGAGACGTTCGTTCATCTTGCACAAAGGGAACGGGTTGCAGGAGAAACTTTTACTCTGGCTTCTCAGTCTGTTTCCTAGTGCCGGTTTGAAGTTCCTGCAGTTTTCACTGTAAAACAGAGTTGAAGCTTGTACCTCCCCATATATATGTATTAAGTGGAGTTTGCAAGTGAATAGAAACTTTGGGTTCCCAACAAGCTAGGTGAAGGGCGGCTTTCACACACACTTATCTCTCAGAACAGAGCATGTGGAGAGACGTTCGTTCATCTAGCACAAAGGGAACGGGTTGCAGGAGGAACTTTTACTCTGGTTTCTCAGTCTGTTTCCTAGTGCCGGTTTGAAGTTCCTGCAGTTTCCACGGTAAAACCGAGTTTGAGCTAGTAACTCCCCATATATATGTATGGATTGGAGATTGCAAGTGAAAAGGAACTTTGTGTTCCCAACAAGCTAGGTGAAGGACGGCTTTCACACACACTTATCTCTCAGAACTGAGCATGTGGAGAGACGTTCGTTCATCTAGCACAAAGGGAACGGGTTGCAGGAGAAACTTTTACTCTGATTTCTCAGTCTGTTTCCTAGTGCCTGTTTGAAGTTCCTGCAGTTTTCACTGTAAAATCCAGTTGGAGTTATTACCTCCCCATATAAATGTATGGTGTGGACTTTGCAACTGAAAAGAAACTGTGTGTTCCCAACAAGCTAGGTGAAGGACGGCTCTCACACACACATAACTCTCAGAACTGAGCATGTGGAGAGACGTTCGTTCATCTAGCACAAAGGGAACGGGTTGCAGGAGAAACTTTAACTCTGGTTTCTCAGTGTGTTTCCTAGTGCCGGTTTGAAGTTCCTGCAGTTTTCACTGTAAAACCGAGTTGGAGCTAGTACCTCCCCATATATATGTATGGAGTGGAATTTGCAACTGAAAAGAAACTTTGTGTTCCCAACAAGCTTGGTGAAGGACGGCTTTCACACACACTTATCTCTCAGAACTGAGTATGTGGAGAGACGTTCGTTCATCTAGCACAAAGGGAACGGGTTGCAGGAGGAACTTTTACTCTGGTTTCTCAGTCTGTTTCCTAGTGCCGGTTGGAAGTTCCTGCAGTTTTCACTGTAAAACCGAGTTGGAGCTAGTACCTCCCCATATATATGTATGGATTGGAGATTGCAAGTAAAAAGGAACTTTGTGTTCCAAAGAAGCTAGATGATTGACGGCTTTCACAGACACTTATCTCTCAGAACTAAGCATGTGGAGAGACGTTATTTCATCTAGCACAAAGGGAAAGGTTTGCAGGAGAAACTTTTACTCTGGGTTCTTAGTCTGTTTCCTAGTGCCTGTTTGCCGTTCCTGCAGTTTTCACTGTAAAACCGAGTTGGAGCTAGTACCTCCCCATATATATGTATGAAGTGGAGTTTGAAAATGAAAAGAAACTTTGTGTTCCCAACAAGCTAGGTGAAGGACGGCTTTCACACACACTTACCTCTCAGAACTGAGCATGTGGAGAGACGTCCGTTCATCTAGCACAAAGGGAACGGGTTGCAGGAGAAACTTTTACTCTGGATTCTCAGTCTGTTTCCTAGTGCCGGTTTGAAGTTCCTGCAGTTTTCACTGTAAAACCGAGTTGGAGCTTGTTCCTCCCCATATATATGTATGGAGTGGAGTTTGCAACTGAAAAGAAACTTTGTGTTCCCAACAAGCTAGGTGAAGGACGGCTTTCACACACACTTATCTCTCAGAACTGAGCATGTGGAGAGACGTTCGTTCATCTAGCACAATTGAAACGGGTTGAAGGAGAAACTTTTACTCTGGATTCTCAGTCTGATTCCTAGTGCCGGTTTGAATTTCCTGCAGTTTACACTGTAAAACCGAGTTGGAACTTGTACCTCCCCATATATATATATGGAGTCGAGTTTGCAAGTGAAAAGAACTTTGTGTTCCCAACAAGCTAGGTGAAGGACGGCTTACTCACACACTTATCTCTCAGAACTGAGCATGTGGAGAGACGTTCGTTCATCTAGCACAAATGAACGGGTTTTAGGAGGCACTTTTACTCTGGTTTCTCAGTCTGTTTCTTAGTGCCGGTTTGAAGTTCCTGCAGTTTTCACTGTAAAACCGAGTTGGAGCTCGTACCTCCCCATATATATGTATGGAATGGAGTTGGCAACTGAAAAGAAATTTTGTGTTCCCAAAAAGTTAGGTGAAGGATGGCTTTCACACACACTTACCTCTTAGAACTGAGCATGTGGAGACACGTTCGTTCATCTAGCACAATGGGAACGGTTTGCAGGAGAAACTTTTACTCTGGTTTCTCAGTCTGTTTCCCAGTGCCGGTTTTAAGTTCCTGCAGTTTTCACTGTAAAACCGAGTTGGAGCTAGTACCTCCCCATATATATGTATGGAGTGGAGTTTGCAAGTGAAAAGAAACTTTGTGTTCCCAACAATCTAATTGAAGGACGGCTTTCACACACACTTATCTCTCAGAACTGAGCATGTGGAGAGACTTTCGTTCATCTAGCACAAAGGGAACGGGTTGCAGGAGGAACTTTTTCTCTGGTTTCTCAGTCTGTTTCCTAGTGCCGGTTGGAAGTTCCTGCAGTTTTCACTGTAAAACCGAGTTGGAGCTAGTACCTCCCCATATATATGTATGGATTGGAGATTGCAAGTGAAAAGGAACTTTGTGTTCCAAAGAAGCTAGGTGACTGACGGCTTTCACAGACACTTATCTCTCAGAACTGAGCATGTGGAGAGACGTTCGTTCATCTAGCACAAAGGGAATGGTTTGCAGGAGAAACTTTTACTCTGGGTTCTCATTCTGTTTCCTAGTGCCTGTTTGCCGTTCCTGCAGTTGTCACTGTAAAACCGAGTTGGAGCTAGTACCTCCCCATATATATGTATGGAGTGGAGTTTGAAAATGAAAAGAAACTTGTGTTCCCAACAAGCTAGGTGAAGGACGGCTTTCACACACACTTACCTCTCAGAACTGAGCATGTGGAGAGACGACCGTTCATCAAGCACAAAGGGAACGGTTTGCAGGAGAAACTTTTACTTTGGTTTCTCAGTCTGTTTCCTAGTGCCGGTTTGAAGTTCCTGCAGTTTTCACTGTAAAACCGAGTTGGAGCTAGTTCCTCCCCATATATATGTATGGAGTGGAGTTTGCAACTGAAAAGAAACTTTGTGTTCCCAAGAAGCAAGGTGAAGGACGGCTCTCACACACACTTATGTCTCAGAACTGAGCATGTGGAGAGACGTCCGTTCATCTAGCACAAATGGAACGGGTTGCAGATGGAACTTTTACTCAGGTTTCTCAATCTGTTTCCTAGTGTCGGTTGGAATTTCCTGCAGTTTTCACTGTAAAACAGAGTTGGAGCTAGTACCTCCCCATATATATGTATGGATTGGAGATTGCAAGTGAAAAGAAACTTTGTGTTCCAAAGAAGCTAGATGAAGGACGGCTTTCACAGACAATTATATCTCAGAACTGAGCATGTGGAGAGACGTTCGTTCATCTAGCCCAAAGGGAACTGGTTGCAGGAGAAACTTTTACTCTGGTTTCTCAGTTTGTTTCCTAGTGCCGGTTTGAAGTTCCAGCAGTTTTCAGTGTAAAAACGAGTTGGAGCTAGTTCCTCCCCTTATATATGTATGGAGTGGAGTTTGCAACTGAAAAGAAACTTTGTGTTCCCAACAAGCTTGGTGAAGGACGGCTTTCACACACACTTATCTCTCAGAACTGAGCATGTGGAGAGACGTTCGTTCATCTAGCACAAAGGAACGGGTTGTAGGAGGCAATTTTACTCTGGTTTCTCAGTCTGTTTCTTAGTGCCGGTTTGAAGTTCCTGCAGTTTTCACTGTAAAACCGAGTTGGAGCTAGTACCTCCCCATATATATGTATGGATTGGAGATTGCAAGTGAAAAGAAACTTTGTGTTCCAAAGAAGCTAGGTGAAGGACGGCTTCCACAGACACTTATCTCTCAGAACTGAGCATGTGGAGAGAGGTTCGTTCATCTAGCACAAAGGGAACGGGTTGCAGGAGAAACTTTTACTCTGGTTTCTCAGTGTGTTTCCTAGTGCCGGTTTGAAGTTCCTGCAGTTTTCACTGTAAAACCGTGTTGGAGCTCGTTCCTCCCCATATATATGTATGGAGTGGAGTTTTCAAGAGAAAGAAACTGTGTGTTCCCAACAAGCTAGCTTATGGACGGCTTTCACACACACATCTCTCAGAACTGAGCATGTGGAGAGACGTTCGTTCATCTAGCACAAAGGGAACAGGTTGCAGGAGGAACATTTACTCTGGTTTCTCAGTCTGTTTCCTAGTGCCGGTTTGAAGTTCCTGCAGTTTTCGCTGTAAAACCGAGTTGGAGCTAATACCTCACCATATATATGTATGGAGTGGAGTTTGCAAGTGATAAGAAACTTTGTGTTCCCAACAAGCTAGGTGAAGGACGGCTTTCACACACACTTATCTCTCAGAACTGAGCATGTGGAGAGACCTTCGTTCATCTAGCACAATGGAACGGGTTGCTGGAGGAACTTTTACTCTGGTTTCTCAGTCTGTTTCCTAGTGCCGGTTGGAAGTTCCTGCAGTTTTCACTGTAAAACCGAGTTGGAGCTAGTACCTCCCCATTTATATGTATGGATTGGAGATTGCAAGTGAAAAGAAACTTTGTGTTCCAAAGAAGCTAGATGAAGGACGGCTTTCACAGACAATTATCTCTCAGAACTGAGCATGTGGAGAGACGTTCGTTCATCTAGCACAAAGGGAACTGGTTGCAGAAAACTTTTACTCTGGTTTCTCAGTCTGTTTCCTAGTGCCGGTTTGAAGTTCCTGCAGTTTTCAGTGTAAAATCGAGTTGGAGCTAGTTCCTCCCCTTATATATGTATGGAGTGGAGTTTGCAACTGAAAAGAAACTTTGTGTTCCCAACAAGCAAGTTGAAGGACGGCCCTCACACACACTTATGTCTCAGAACTGAGCATGTGGAGAGACGTCCGTTCATCTAGCACAAATGGAACGGGTTGCAGGTGGAACTTTTACTCTGGTTTCTCAGTCTGTTTCCTAGTGCCGGTTGGAATTTCCTGCAGTTTTCACTGTAAAACCGAGTTGGAGCTAGTACCTCCCCATATATATGTATGGATTGGAGATTGCAAGTGAAAAGAAACTTTGTGTTCCAAAGAAGCTAGATGAAGGACGGCTTTCACAGACAATTATCTCTCAGAACTGAGCATGTGGAGAGACGTTCGTTCATCTAGCACAAAGGGAACTGGTTGCAGGAGAAACTTTTACTCTGGTTTCTCAGTTTGTTTCCTAGTGCCGGTTTGAAATTCCAGAAGTTTTCAGTGTAAAACCGAGTTGGAGCTAGTTCCTCCCCTTATATATGTATGGAGTGGAGTTTGTAACTGAAAAGAAACTTTGTGTTCCCAACAAGCTTGGTGAAGGACGGCTTTCACACACACTTATCTCTCAGAACTGAGCATGTGGAGAGACGTTCGTTCATCTAGCACAAAGGAACGTGTTGTAGGAGGCACTTTTACTCTGATTTCTCAGACTGTTTCTTAGTGCCGGTTTGAAGTTCCAGCAGTTTTCACTGTAATACCGAGTTGGATCTAGTACCTCCCCATATATATGTATGGATTGGAGATTGCAAGTGAAAAGAAACTTTGTGTTCCAAAGAAGCTAGGTGAAGGACGGCTTTCACAGACACTTATCTCTCAGAAGTGAGCATGTGGAGAGACGTTCGTTCATCTAGCACAATGGGAACGGGTTGCAGGAGAAACTTTTACTCTGGTTTCTCAGTCTGTTTCCTAGTGCCGGTTTGAAGTTCCTGCAGTTTTCACTGTAAAACCGAGTTGGAGCTCGTTCCTCCCCATATATATGTATGGAGTGGAGTTTTCAAGTGAAAGAAACTTTGTGTTCCCAACAAGCTAGCTGATGGATGGCTTTCACACACACTTATCTCTCAGAACTGAGCATGTGGAGAGACGTTCGTTCATCTAGCACAAAGGGAACGGGTTGCAGGAGGAATATTTACTCTGGTTTCTCAGTCTGTTTCCTAGTGCCGGTTTTAAGTTCCTGCAGTTTTCGCTGTAAAACCGAGTTGGAGCTCGTTCCTCCCCATATATATGTATGGAGTGGAGTTTTCAAGAGAAAGAAACTGTGTGTTCCCAACAAGCTAGCTTATGGACGGCTTTCACACACACTTATCTCTCAGAACTGAGCATGTGGAGAGACGTTCGTTCATCTAGCACAAAGGGAACGGGTTGCAGGAGAAACTTTTATTCTGGTTTCTCAGTGTGTATCCTAGTGCCGGTTTGAAGTTCCTGCAGTTTTCACTGTAAAACCGAGTTGGAGCTAGTACCTCCCCATATATATGTATGGATTGGAGATTGCAAGTGAAAAGAAACTTTGTGTTCCAAAGAAGCTAGGTGAAGGACGGCTTCCACAGACACTTATCTCTCAGAACTGAGCATGTGGAGAGAGGTTCGTTCATCTAGCACAAAGGGAACGGGTTGCAGGAGAAACTTTTACTCTGGTTTCTCAGTGTGTTTCCTAGTGCCGGTTTGAAGTTCCTGCAGTTTTCACTGTAAAACCGAGTTGGAACTCGTTCCTCCCCATATATATGTATGGAGTGGAGTTTTCAAGAGAAAGAAACTGTGTGTTCCCAACAAGCTAGCTTATGGACGGCTTTCACACACACTTATCTCTCAGAACTGAGCATGTGGAGAGACGTTCGTTCATCTAGCACAAAGGGAACGGGTTGCAGGAGGAACATTTACTCTGGTTTCTCAGTCTGTTTCCTAGTGCCGGTTTGAAGTTCCTGCAGTTTTCGCTGTAAAACCGAGTTGGAGCTAATACCTCCCCATATATATGTATGGAGTGGAGTTTGCAAGTGATAAGAAACTTTGTGTTCCCAACAAGCTAGGTGAAGGACGGCTTTCACACACACTTATCTCTCAGAACTGAGCATGTGGAGAGACCTTCGTTCATCTAGCACAATGGAACGGGTTGCAGGAGGAACTTTACTCTGGTTTCTCAGTCTCTTTCCTAGTGCCGGTTGGAAGTTCCTGCAGTTTTCACTGTAAAACCGAGTTGGAGCTAGTACCTCCCCATTTATATGTATGGATTGGAGATTGCAAGTGAAAAGAAACTTTGTGTTCCAAAGAAGCTAGATGAAGGACGGCTTTCACAGACAATTATCTCTCAGAACTGAGCATGTGGAGAGACGTTCGTTCATCTAGCACAAAGGGAACTGGTTGCAGGAAAAGTTTTACTCTGGTTTCTCAGTCTGTTTCCTAGTGCCGGTTTGAAGTTCCTGCAGTTTTCAGTGTAAAATCGAGTTGGAGCTAGTTCCTCCCCTTATATATGTATGGAGTGGAGTTTGCAACTGAAAAGAAACTTTGTGTTCCCAACAAGCAAGGTGAAGGACGGCCCTCACACACACTTATGTCTCAGAACTGAGCATGTGGAGAGACGTCCGTTCATCTAGCACAAATGGAACGGGTTGCAGGTGGAACTTTTACTCTGGTTTCTCAGTCTGTTTCCTAGTGCCGGTTGGAATTTCCTGCAGTTTTCACTGTAAAACCGAGTTGGAGCTAGTACCTCCCCATATATATGTATGGATTGGAGATTGCAAGTGAAAAGAAACTTTGTGTTCCAAAGAAGCTAGATGAAGGACGGCTTTCACAGACAATTATCTCTCAGAACTGAGCATGTGGAGAGACGTTCGTTCATCTAGCACAAAGGGAACTGGTTGCAGGAGAAACTTTTACTCTGGTTTCTCAGTTTGTTTCCTAGTGCCGGTTTGAAGTTCCAGAAGTTTTCAGTGTAAAACCGAGTTGGAGCTAGTTCCTCCCCTTATATATGTATGGAGTGGAGTTTGCAACTGAAAAGAAACTTTGTGTTCCCAACAAGCTTGGTGAAGGACGGCTTTCACACACACTTATCTCTCAGAACTGAGCATGTGGAGAGACGTTCGTTCATCTAGCACAAAGAAACGTGTTGTAGGAGGCACTTTTACTCTGGTTTCTCAGTCTGTTTCTTAGTGCCGGTTTGAAGTTCCAGCAGTTTTCACTGTAAAACCGAGTTGGAGCTAGTACCTCCCCATATATATGTATGGATTGGAGATTGCAAGTGAAAAGAAACTTTGTGTTCCAAAGAAGCTAGGTGAAGGACGGCTTTCACAGACACTTATCTCTCAGAAGTGAGCATGTGGAGAGACGTTCGTTCATCTAGCACAAAGGGAACGGGTTGCAGGAGAAACTTTTACTCTGGTTTCTCAGTCTGTTTCCTAGTGCCGGTTTGAAGTTCCTGCAGTTTTCACTGTAAAACCGAGTTGGAGCTCGTTCCTCCCCATATATATGTATGGAGTGGAGTTTTCAAGTGAAAGAAACTTTGTGTTCCCAACAAGCTAGCTGATGGATGGCTTTCACACACACTTATCTCTCAGAACTGAGCATGTGGAGAGACGTTCGTTCATCTAGCACAAAGGGAACTGGTTGCAGAAAACTTTTACTCTGGTTTCTCAGTCTGTTTCCTAGTGCCGGTTTGAAGTTCCTGCAGTTTTCAGTGTAAAATCGAGTTGGAGCTAGTTCCTCCCCTTATATATGTATGGAGTGGAGTTTGCAACTGAAAAGAAACTTTGTGTTCCCAACAAGCAAGGTGAAGGACGGCCCTCACACACACTTATGTCTCAGAACTGAGCATGTGGAGAGACGTCCGTTCATCTAGCACAAATGGAACGGGTTGCAGGTGGAACTTTTACTCTGGTTTCTCAGTCTGTTTCCTAGTGCCGGTTGGAATTTCCTGCAGTTTTCACTGTAAAACCGAGTTGGAGCTAGTACCTCCCCATATATATGTATGGATTGGAGATTGCAAGTGAAAAGAAACTTTGTGTTCCAAAGAAGCTAGATGAAGGACGGCTTTCACAGACAATTATCTCTCAGAACTGAGCATGTGGAGAGACGTTCGTTCATCTAGCACAAAGGGAACTGGTTGCAGGAGAAACTTTTACTCTGGTTTCTCAGTTTGTTTCCTAGTGCCGGTTTGAAATTCCAGAAGTTTTCAGTGTAAAACCGAGTTGGAGCTAGTTCCTCCCCTTATATATGTATGGAGTGGAGTTTGTAACTGAAAAGAAACTTTGTGTTCCCAACAAGCTAGGTGAAGGACGGCTTTCACACACACTTACCTCTCAGAACTGAGCATGTGGAGAGACGACCGTTCATCAAGCACAAAGGGAACGGTTTGCAGGAGAAACTTTTACTTTGGTTTCTCAGTCTGTTTCCTAGTGCCGGTTTGAAGTTCCTGCAGTTTTCACTGTAAAACCGAGTTGGAGCTAGTTCCTCCCCATATATATGTATGGAGTGGAGTTTGCAACTGAAAAGAAACTTTGTGTTCCCAAGAAGCAAGGTGAAGGACGGCTCTCACACACACTTATGTCTCAGAACTGAGCATGTGGAGAGACGTCCGTTCATCTAGCACAAATGGAACGGGTTGCAGATGGAACTTTTACTCAGGTTTCTCAATCTGTTTCCTAGTGTCGGTTGGAATTTCCTGCAGTTTTCACTGTAAAACAGAGTTGGAGCTAGTACCTCCCCATATATATGTATGGATTGGAGATTGCAAGTGAAAAGAAACTTTGTGTTCCAAAGAAGCTAGATGAAGGACGGCTTTCACAGACAATTATATCTCAGAACTGAGCATGTGGAGAGACGTTCGTTCATCTAGCCCAAAGGGAACTGGTTGCAGGAGAAACTTTTACTCTGGTTTCTCAGTTTGTTTCCTAGTGCCGGTTTGAAGTTCCAGAAGTTTTCAGTGTAAAAACGAGTTGGAGCTAGTTCCTCCCCTTATATATGTATGGAGTGGAGTTTGCAACTGAAAAGAAACTTTGTGTTCCCAACAAGCTTGGTGAAGGACGGCTTTCACACACACTTATCTCTCAGAACTGAGCATGTGGAGAGACGTTCGTTCATCTAGCACAAAGGAACGGGTTGTAGGAGGCAATTTTACTCTGGTTTCTCAGTCTGTTTCTTAGTGCCGGTTTGAAGTTCCTGCAGTTTTCACTGTAAAACCGAGTTGGAGCTAGTACCTCCCCATATATATGTATGGATTGGAGATTGCAAGTGAAAAGAAACTTTGTGTTCCAAAGAAGCTAGGTGAAGGACGGCTTCCACAGACACTTATCTCTCAGAACTGAGCATGTGGAGAGAGGTTCGTTCATCTAGCACAAAGGGAACGGGTTGCAGGAGAAACTTTTACTCTGGTTTCTCAGTGTGTTTCCTAGTGCCGGTTTGAAGTTCCTGCAGTTTTCACTGTAAAACCGTGTTGGAGCTCGTTCCTCCCCATATATATGTATGGAGTGGAGTTTTCAAGAGAAAGAAACTGTGTGTTCCCAACAAGCTAGCTTATGGACGGCTTTCACACACACATCTCTCAGAACTGAGCATGTGGAGAGACGTTCGTTCATCTAGCACAAAGGGAACAGGTTGCAGGAGGAACATTTACTCTGGTTTCTCAGTCTGTTTCCTAGTGCCGGTTTGAAGTTCCTGCAGTTTTCGCTGTAAAACCGAGTTGGAGCTAATACCTCACCATATATATGTATGGAGTGGAGTTTGCAAGTGATAAGAAACTTTGTGTTCCCAACAAGCTAGGTGAAGGACGGCTTTCACACACACTTATCTCTCAGAACTGAGCATGTGGAGAGACCTTCGTTCATCTAGCACAATGGAACGGGTTGCTGGAGGAACTTTTACTCTGGTTTCTCAGTCTGTTTCCTAGTGCCGGTTGGAAGTTCCTGCAGTTTTCACTGTAAAACCGAGTTGGAGCTAGTACCTCCCCATTTATATGTATGGATTGGAGATTGCAAGTGAAAAGAAACTTTGTGTTCCAAAGAAGCTAGATGAAGGACGGCTTTCACAGACAATTATCTCTCAGAACTGAGCATGTGGAGAGACGTTCGTTCATCTAGCACAAAGGGAACTGGTTGCAGAAAACTTTTACTCTGGTTTCTCAGTCTGTTTCCTAGTGCCGGTTTGAAGTTCCTGCAGTTTTCAGTGTAAAATCGAGTTGGAGCTAGTTCCTCCCCTTATATATGTATGGAGTGGAGTTTGCAACTGAAAAGAAACTTTGTGTTCCCAACAAGCAAGGTGAAGGACGGCCCTCACACACACTTATGTCTCAGAACTGAGCATGTGGAGAGACGTCCGTTCATCTAGCACAAATGGAACGGGTTGCAGGTGGAACTTTTACTCTGGTTTCTCAGTCTGTTTCCTAGTGCCGGTTGGAATTTCCTGCAGTTTTCACTGTAAAACCGAGTTGGAGCTAGTACCTCCCCATATATATGTATGGATTGGAGATTGCAAGTGAAAAGAAACTTTGTGTTCCAAAGAAGCTAGATGAAGGACGGCTTTCACAGACAATTATCTCTCAGAACTGAGCATGTGGAGAGACGTTCGTTCATCTAGCACAAAGGGAACTGGTTGCAGGAGAAACTTTTACTCTGGTTTCTCAGTTTGTTTCCTAGTGCCGGTTTGAAATTCCAGAAGTTTTCAGTGTAAAACCGAGTTGGAGCTAGTTCCTCCCCTTATATATGTATGGAGTGGAGTTTGTAACTGAAAAGAAACTTTGTGTTCCCAACAAGCTTGGTGAAGGACGGCTTTCACACACACTTATCTCTCAGAACTGAGCATGTGGAGAGACGTTCGTTCATCTAGCACAAAGGAACGTGTTGTAGGAGGCACTTTTACTCTGATTTCTCAGACTGTTTCTTAGTGCCGGTTTGAAGTTCCAGCAGTTTTCACTGTAAAACCGAGTTGGATCTAGTACCTCCCCATATATATGTATGGATTGGAGATTGCAAGTGAAAAGAAACTTTGTGTTCCAAAGAAGCTAGGTGAAGGACGGCTTTCACAGACACTTATCTCTCAGAAGTGAGCATGTGGAGAGACGTTCGTTCATCTAGCACAATGGGAACGGGTTGCAGGAGAAACTTTTACTCTGGTTTCTCAGTCTGTTTCCTAGTGCCGGTTTGAAGTTCCTGCAGTTTTCACTGTAAAACCGAGTTGGAGCTCGTTCCTCCCCATATATATGTATGGAGTGGAGTTTTCAAGTGAAAGAAACTTTGTGTTCCCAACAAGCTAGCTGATGGATGGCTTTCACACACACTTATCTCTCAGAACTGAGCATGTGGAGAGACGTTCGTTCATCTAGCACAAAGGGAACGGGTTGCAGGAGGAATATTTACTCTGGTTTCTCAGTCTGTTTCCTAGTGCCGGTTTTAAGTTCCTGCAGTTTTCGCTGTAAAACCGAGTTGGAGCTCGTTCCTCCCCATATATATGTATGGAGTGGAGTTTTCAAGAGAAAGAAACTGTGTGTTCCCAACAAGCTAGCTTATGGACGGCTTTCACACACACTTATCTCTCAGAACTGAGCATGTGGAGAGACGTTCGTTCATCTAGCACAAAGGGAACGGGTTGCAGGAGAAACTTTTATTCTGGTTTCTCAGTGTGTATCCTAGTGCCGGTTTGAAGTTCCTGCAGTTTTCACTGTAAAACCGAGTTGGAGCTAGTACCTCCCCATATATATGTATGGATTGGAGATTGCAAGTGAAAAGAAACTTTGTGTTCCAAAGAAGCTAGGTGAAGGACGGCTTCCACAGACACTTATCTCTCAGAACTGAGCATGTGGAGAGAGGTTCGTTCATCTAGCACAAAGGGAACGGGTTGCAGGAGAAACTTTTACTCTGGTTTCTCAGTGTGTTTCCTAGTGCCGGTTTGAAGTTCCTGCAGTTTTCACTGTAAAACCGAGTTGGAACTCGTTCCTCCCCATATATATGTATGGAGTGGAGTTTTCAAGAGAAAGAAACTGTGTGTTCCCAACAAGCTAGCTTATGGACGGCTTTCACACACACTTATCTCTCAGAACTGAGCATGTGGAGAGACGTTCGTTCATCTAGCACAAAGGGAACGGGTTGCAGGAGGAACATTTACTCTGGTTTCTCAGTCTGTTTCCTAGTGCCGGTTTGAAGTTCCTGCAGTTTTCGCTGTAAAACCGAGTTGGAGCTAATACCTCCCCATATATATGTATGGAGTGGAGTTTGCAAGTGATAAGAAACTTTGTGTTCCCAACAAGCTAGGTGAAGGACGGCTTTCACACACACTTATCTCTCAGAACTGAGCATGTGGAGAGACCTTCGTTCATCTAGCACAATGGAACGGGTTGCAGGAGGAACTTTACTCTGGTTTCTCAGTCTGTTTCCTAGTGCCGGTTGGAAGTTCCTGCAGTTTTCACTGTAAAACCGAGTTGGAGCTAGTACCTCCCCATTTATATGTATGGATTGGAGATTGCAAGTGAAAAGAAACTTTGTGTTCCAAAGAAGCTAGATGAAGGACGGCTTTCACAGACAATTATCTCTCAGAACTGAGCATGTGGAGAGACGTTCGTTCATCTAGCACAAAGGGAACTGGTTGCAGGAAAACTTTTACTCTGGTTTCTCAGTCTGTTTCCTAGTGCCGGTTTGAAGTTCCTGCAGTTTTCAGTGTAAAATCGAGTTGGAGCTAGTTCCTCCCCTTATATATGTATGGAGTGGAGTTTGCAACTGAAAAGAAACTTTGTGTTCCCAACAAGCAAGGTGAAGGACGGCCCTCACACACACTTATGTCTCAGAACTGAGCATGTGGAGAGACGTCCGTTCATCTAGCACAAATGGAACGGGTTGCAGGTGGAACTTTTACTCTGGTTTCTCAGTCTGTTTCCTAGTGCCGGTTGGAATTTCCTGCAGTTTTCACTGTAAAACCGAGTTGGAGCTAGTACCTCCCCATATATATGTATGGATTGGAGATTGCAAGTGAAAAGAAACTTTGTGTTCCAAAGAAGCTAGATGAAGGACGGCTTTCACAGACAATTATCTCTCAGAACTGAGCATGTGGAGAGACGTTCGTTCATCTAGCACAAAGGGAACTGGTTGCAGGAGAAACTTTTACTCTGGTTTCTCAGTTTGTTTCCTAGTGCCGGTTTGAAGTTCCAGAAGTTTTCAGTGTAAAACCGAGTTGGAGCTAGTTCCTCCCCTTATATATATATGGAGTGGAGTTTGCAACTGAAAAGAAACTTTGTGTTCCCAACAAGCTTGGTGAAGGACGGCTTTCACACACACTTATCTCTCAGAACTGAGCATGTGGAGAGACGTTCGTTCATCTAGCACAAAGAAACGTGTTGTAGGAGGCACTTTTACTCTGGTTTCTCAGTCTGTTTCTTAGTGCCGGTTTGAAGTTCCAGCAGTTTTCACTGTAAAACCGAGTTGGAGCTAGTACCTCCCCATATATATGTATGGATTGGAGATTGCAAGTGAAAAGAAACTTTGTGTTCCAAAGAAGCTAGGTGAAGGACGGCTTTCACAGACACTTATCTCTCAGAAGTGAGCATGTGGAGAGACGTTCGTTCATCTAGCACAATGGAACGGGTTGCAGGAGAAACTTTTACTCTGGTTTCTCAGTCTGTTTCCTAGTGCCGGTTTGAAGTTCCTGCAGTTTTCACTGTAAAACCGAGTTGGAGCTCGTTCCTCCCCATATATATGTATGGAGTGGAGTTTTCAAGTGAAAGAAACTTTGTGTTCCCAACAAGCTAGCTGATGGATGGCTTTCACACACACTTATCTCTCAGAACTGAGCATGTGGAGAGACGTTCGTTCATCTAGCACAAAGGGAACTGGTTGCAGAAAACTTTTACTCTGGTTTCTCAGTCTGTTTCCTAGTGCCGGTTTGAAGTTCCTGCAGTTTTCAGTGTAAAATCGAGTTGGAGCTAGTTCCTCCCCTTATATATGTATGGAGTGGAGTTTGCAACTGAAAAGAAACTTTGTGTTCCCAACAAGCAAGGTGAAGGACGGCCCTCACACACACTTATGTCTCAGAACTGAGCATGTGGAGAGACGTCCGTTCATCTAGCACAAATGGAACGGGTTGCAGGTGGAACTTTTACTCTGGTTTCTCAGTCTGTTTCCTAGTGCCGGTTGGAATTTCCTGCAGTTTTCACTGTAAAACCGAGTTGGAGCTAGTACCTCCCCATATATATGTATGGATTGGAGATTGCAAGTGAAAAGAAACTTTGTGTTCCAAAGAAGCTAGATGAAGGACGGCTTTCACAGACAATTATCTCTCAGAACTGAGCATGTGGAGAGACGTTCGTTCATCTAGCACAAAGGGAACTGGTTGCAGGAGAAACTTTTACTCTGGTTTCTCAGTTTGTTTCCTAGTGCCGGTTTGAAATTCCAGAAGTTTTCAGTGTAAAACTGAGTTGGAGCTAGTTCCTCCCCTTATATATGTATGGAGTGGAGTTTGTAACTGAAAAGAAACTTTGTGTTCCCAACAAGCTTGGTGAAGGACGGCTTTCACACACACTTATCTCTCAGAACTGAGCATGTGGAGAGACGTTCGTTCATCTAGCACAAAGGAACGTGTTGTAGGAGGCACTTTTACTCTGATTTCTCAGACTGTTTCTTAGTGCCGGTTTGAAGTTCCAGCAGTTTTCACTGTAAAACCGAGTTGGATCTAGTACCTCCCCATATATATGTATGGATTGGAGATTGCAAGTGAAAAGAAACTTTGTGTTCCAAAGAAGCTAGGTGAAGGACGGCTTTCACAGACACTTATCTCTCAGAAGTGAGCATGTGGAGAGACGTTCGTTCATCTAGCACAATGGGAACGGGTTGCAGGAGAAACTTTTACTCTGGTTTCTCAGTCTGTTTCCTAGTGCCGGTTTGAAGTTCCTGCAGTTTTCACTGTAAAACCGAGTTGGAGCTCGTTCCTCCCCATATATATGTATGGAGTGGAGTTTTCAAGTGAAAGAAACTTTGTGTTCCCAACAAGCTAGCTGATGGATGGCTTTCACACACACTTATCTCTCAGAACTGAGCATGTGGAGAGACGTTCGTTCATCTAGCACAAAGGGAACGGGTTGCAGGAGGAATATTTACTCTGGTTTCTCAGTCTGTTTCCTAGTGCCGGTTTTAAGTTCCTGCAGTTTTAGCTGTAAAACCGAGTTGGAGCTCGTTCCTCCCCATATATATGTATGGAGTGGAGTTTTCAAGAGAAAGAAACTGTGTGTTCCCAACAAGCTAGCTTATGGACGGCTTTCACACACACTTATCTCTCAGAACTGAGCATGTGGAGAGACGTTCGTTCATCTAGCACAAAGGGAACGGGTTGCAGGAGAAACTTTTATTCTGGTTTCTCAGTGTGTATCCTAGTGCCGGTTTGAAGTTCCTGCAGTTTTCACTGTAAAACCGAGTTGGAGCTAGTACCTCCCCATATATATGTATGGATTGGAGATTGCAAGTGAAAAGAAACTTTGTGTTCCAAAGAAGCTAGGTGAAGGACGGCTTCCACAGACACTTATCTCTCAGAACTGAGCATGTGGAGAGAGGTTCGTTCATCTAGCACAAAGGGAACGGGTTGCAGGAGAAACTTTTACTCTGGTTTCTCAGTGTGTTTCCTAGTGCCGGTTTGAAGTTCCTGCAGTTTTCACTGTAAAACCGAGTTGGAACTCGTTCCTCCCCATATATATGTATGGAGTGGAGTTTTCAAGAGAAAGAAACTGTGTGTTCCCAACAAGCTAGCTTATGGACGGCTTTCACACACACTTATCTCTCAGAACTGAGCATGTGGAGAGACGTTCGTTCATCTAGCACAAAGGGAACGGGTTGCAGGAGGAACATTTACTCTGGTTTCTCAGTCTGTTTCCTAGTGCCGGTTTGAAGTTCCTGCAGTTTTCGCTGTAAAACCGAGTTGGAGCTAATACCTCCCCATATATATGTATGGAGTGGAGTTTGCAAGTGATAAGAAACTTTGTGTTCCCAACAAGCTAGGTGAAGGACGGCTTTCACACACACTTATCTCTCAGAACTGAGCATGTGGAGAGACCTTCGTTCATCTAGCACAATGGAACGGGTTGCAGGAGGAACTTTACTCTGGTTTCTCAGTCTGTTTCCTAGTGCCGGTTGGAAGTTCCTGCAGTTTTCACTGTAAAACCGAGTTGGAGCTAGTACCTCCCCATTTATATGTATGGATTGGAGATTGCAAGTGAAAAGAAACTTTGTGTTCCAAAGAAGCTAGATGAAGGACGGCTTTCACAGACAATTATCTCTCAGAACTGAGCATGTGGAGAGACGTTCGTTCATCTAGCACAAAGGGAACTGGTTGCAGGAAAACTTTTACTCTGGTTTCTCAGTCTGTTTCCTAGTGCCGGTTTGAAGTTCCTGCAGTTTTCAGTGTAAAATCGAGTTGGAGCTAGTTCCTCCCCTTATATATGTATGGAGTGGAGTTTGCAACTGAAAAGAAACTTTGTGTTCCCAACAAGCAAGGTGAAGGACGGCCCTCACACACACTTATGTCTCAGAACTGAGCATGTGGAGAGACGTCCGTTCATCTAGCACAAATGGAACGGGTTGCAGGTGGAACTTTTACTCTGGTTTCTCAGTCTGTTTCCTAGTGCCGGTTGGAATTTCCTGCAGTTTTCACTGTAAAACCGAGTTGGAGCTAGTACCTCCCCATATATATGTATGGATTGGAGATTGCAAGTGAAAAGAAACTTTGTGTTCCAAAGAAGCTAGATGAAGGACGGCTTTCACAGACAATTATCTCTCAGAACTGAGCATGTGGAGAGACGTTCGTTCATCTAGCACAAAGGGAACTGGTTGCAGGAGAAACTTTTACTCTGGTTTCTCAGTTTGTTTCCTAGTGCCGGTTTGAAGTTCCAGAAGTTTTCAGTGTAAAACCGAGTTGGAGCTAGTTCCTCCCCTTATATATGTATGGAGTGGAGTTTGCAACTGAAAAGAAACTTTGTGTTCCCAACAAGCTTGGTGAAGGACGGCTTTCACACACACTTATCTCTCAGAACTGAGCATGTGGAGAGACGTTCGTTCATCTAGCACAAAGAAACGTGTTGTAGGAGGCACTTTTACTCTGGTTTCTCAGTCTGTTTCTTAGTGCCGGTTTGAAGTTCCAGCAGTTTTCACTGTAAAACCGAGTTGGAGCTAGTACCTCCCCATATATATGTATGGATTGGAGATTGCAAGTGAAAAGAAACTTTGTGTTCCAAAGAAGCTAGGTGAAGGACGGCTTTCACAGACACTTATCTCTCAGAAGTGAGCATGTGGAGAGACGTTCGTTCATCTAGCACAAAGGGAACGGGTTGCAGGAGAAACTTTTACTCTGGTTTCTCAGTCTGTTTCCTAGTGCCGGTTTGAAGTTCCTGCAGTTTTCACTGTAAAACCGAGTTGGAGCTCGTTCCTCCCCATATATATGTATGGAGTGGAGTTTTCAAGTGAAAGAAACTTTGTGTTCCCAACAAGCTAGCTGATGGATGGCTTTCACACACACTTATCTCTCAGAACTGAGCATGTGGAGAGACGTTCGTTCATCTAGCACAAAGGGAACGGGTTGCAGGAGGAACATTTACTCTGGTTTCTCAGTCTGTTTCCTAGTGCCGGTTTTAAGTTCCTGCAGTTTTCGCTGTAAAACCGAGTTGGAGATCGTTCCTCCCCATATATATGTATGGAGTGGAGTTTTCAAGAGAAAGAAACTGTGTGTTCCCAACAAGCTAGCTTATGGACGGCTTTCACACACACTTATCTCTCAGAACTGAGCATGTGGAGAGACGTTCGTTCATCTAGCACAAAGGGAACGGGTTGCAGGAGAAACTTTTATTCTGGTTTCTCAGTGTGTTTCCTAGTGCCGGTTTGAAATTCCTGCAGTTTTCACTGTAAAACCGAGTTGGAGCTAGTACCTCCCCATATATATGTATGGAGTGGAGTTTGCAAGTGATAAGAAACTTTGTGTTCCCAACAAGCTAGGTGAAGGGCGGCTTTCACACACACTTATCTCTCAGAACTGAGCATGTGGAGAGACCTTCGTTCATCTAGCACAATGGAACGGGTTGCAGGAGGAACTTTTACTCTGGTTTCTCAGTCTGTTTCCTAGTGCCGGTTTGAAGTTCCTGCAGTTTTCACTGTAAAACCGAGTTGGAGCTAGTACCTCCCCATATATATGTATGGAGATGAATTTGCATTTGAAAAGAAACTTTGTGTTCCCAACAAGGAATGTGAAGGACGGCTTTCACACACACTTATCTCTCAGAACTGAGCATGTGGAGAGACGTTCGTTCATCTAGCACAAAGGGAACGGGTTGCTGTAGAAACTTTTACTCTGGTGTCTCAGTCTGTTTCCTAGTGCCGGTATGAAATTCCTGCAGTTTTCACTGTAAAACCGAGTTGGAGCTCGTACCTCCCCATATATATTTATGGAGTGGAGTTTGCAACTGAAGAGAAATTTTGTGTTCCCAACAAGTTAGGTGAAGGACGGCTTTCACACACACTTATCTCTCAGAACTGAGCATGTGGAGAGACGTTCGTTCATTTAGCACAATGGGAACGGGTTGCAGGAGAAACTTTTACTCTGGTTTCTCAGTCTGTTTCCTAGTGCCGGTTTGAAGTTCCTGCAGTTTTCAGTGTAAAACCGAGTTGGAGCTAGTACCTGCCCATATATATGTATGGAGTGGAGTTTGCAACTGAAAAGAAACTTTGTGTTCCCAACAAGCTAGTTAAAGGACGGCTTTCACAAACACTTATCTCTCAGAACTGAGCATGTGGAGAGACGTTCGTTCATCTAGCACAAAGGGAACGGGTTGCAGGAGAAACTTTTACTCTGGTTTCTCAGTCTGTTTCCTAGTGCCGGTTTGAAGTTCCTGCAGTTTTCGCTGTAAAACCGAGTTGGAGCTAGTTCCTCCCCATATATATGAATGGACTGGGGTTTGCAACTGAAAAGAAACTTTGTGTTCCCAACAAGCTAGGTGAAGGACGGCTTTCACACACACTTATCTCTCAGAACTCAGCATGTGGAGAGACGTCCGTTCATCTAGCACAAAGGGAACGGGTTGCAGGAGAAACTTTTACTCTGGTTTCTCAGTCTGTTTCCTAGTGCCGGTATGAAGTTCCTGCAGTTTTCACTGTAAATTCGAGTTGGAGCTCGTACCTCCCCATATATATTTATGGAGTGGAGTTTGCAACTGAAAAGAAACTTTGTGTTCCCAACAAGCTAGTTGAAGGACGGCTTTCACAAACACTTATCTCTCAGAACTGAGCATGTGGATAGACGTTCGTTCATCTAGCACAAAGTGAACGGGTTGCAGGAGAAACAATTACTCTGGTTTCTCAGTCTGTTTCCTAGTGCCGGTTTGAAGTTCCTGCAGTTTTCACTGTAAAATCGTGTTGGAACTTGTACCTCCCCATATATATATATGGAGTCGAGTTTGCAAGTGAAAAGAAACTTTGTGTTTCCAACAAGTTAGGTGAAGGACGGCTTTCACACACACTTATCTCTCAGAACTGAGCATGTGGAGAGACGTTCGTTCATCTAGCACAAAGGAACGGGTTGTAGGTGGCACTTTTACTCTGGTTTCTCAGTCTGTTTCTTAGTGCCGGTTTGAAGTTCCTGCAGTTTTCACTGTAAAACCGAGTTGGAGCTTGTACCTCCCCTTATATATGTATGGAGTGGGGTTTGCAAGTGAAAAGAAACTTTGTGTTCCCAACAAGCTAGGTGAAGGACGGCATTCACACACACTTATCTATCAGAACTGAGCATGTGGAGAGACGTTCGTTCATCTAGCACAAAGGGAACGGTTTGCAGGAGGAAATTTTCTCTGGTTTCTCAGTCTGTTTCCTAGTGCTGGTTGGAAGTTCCTGCAGTTTTCACTGTAAAACCGAGTTGGAGCTAGTACCTCCCCATATATATGTATGGATTGGGGATTGCAAGTGAAAAGAAACTTTGTGTTCCATAGAAGCTAGATGAAGGACGGCTTTCACAGACAATTATCTCTCTGAACTGAGCATGTGGAGAGACGTTCGTTCATCTAGCACAAATTGAACGGGTTGCAGGAGAAACTTTTACTCTGGTTTCTCAGTCAGTTTCCTAGTGCCGGTTTGCAGTTCCTGCAATTTTCACTGTAAAACCGAGTTGGAGCTCGTACCTCCCCATATATATGTATGGAGTGGAGTTTGCAACTGAAAAGAAATTTTGTGTTCCCAACAAGATAGGTGAAGTACTGCTTTCACACACACTTATATCTCAGAACTGAGCATGTGGAGAGACGTTCGTTCATCTAGCACAAAGGGAACGGGTTGCAGGAGGAACTTTTACTCTGGTTTCTCTGTCTGTTTCCTAGTGCCGGTTGGAAGTTCCTGCAGTTTTCACTGTAAAACCGAGTTAGAGCTCGTAAATCCCCATATATATGTATGGAGTGGAATTTGCAACTGAAAAGAAACTTTGTGTTCCCAAGAAGCAAGGTGAAGGACGGCTCTCACACACACTTATGTCTCAGAACTGAGCATGTGGAGAGACGTCCGTTCATCTAGCACAAATGGAACGGGTTGCAGGTGGAACTTTTACTCAGGTTTCTCAGTCTGTTTCCTAGTGCCGGTTGGAAGTTCCTGCAGTTTTCACTGTAAAACAGAGTTGGAGCTAGTACCTCCCCATATATATGTATGGATTGGAGATTGCAAGTGAAAAGAAACTTTGTGTTCCAAAGAAGCTAGATGAAGGACGGCTTTCACAGACAATTATCTCTCAGAACTGAGCATGTGGAGAGACGTTCGTTCATCTAGCACAAAGGGAACTGGTTGCAGGAGAAACTTTTACTCTGGTTTCTCAGTTTGTTTCCTAGTGCCGGTTTGAAGTTCCAGCAATTTTCAGTGTAAAACCGACTTGGAGCTAGTACCTCCCCATATATATGTATGGATTGGAGATTGCAAGTGAAAAGAAACTTTGTGTTCCAAAGAAGCTAGGTGAAGGACGGCTTCCACAGACACTTATCTCTCAGAACTGAGCATGTGGAGAGAGGTTCGTTCACCTAGCACAAAGGGAACGGGTTGCAGGAGAAACTTTTACTCTGGTTTCTCAGTGTGTTTCCTAGTGCCGGTTTGAAGTTCCTGCAGTTTTCACTGTAAAACCGAGTTGGAGCTCGTTCCTCCCCATATATATGTATGGAGTGGAGTTTTCAAGAGAAAGAAACTGTGTGTTCCCAACAAGCTAGCTTATGGACGGCTTTCACACACACTTATCTCTCAGAACTGAGCATGTGGAGAGACGTTCGTTCATCTAGCACAAAGGGAACAGGTTGCAGGAGGAACATTTACTCTGGTTTCTCAGTCTGTTTCCTAGTGCCGGTTTGAAGTTCCTGCAGTTTTCGCTGTAAAACCGAGTTGGAGCTAATACCTCCCCATATATATGTATGGAGTGGAGTTTGCAAGTGATATGAAACTTTGTGTTCCCAACAAGCTAGGTGAAGGACGGCTTTCACACACACTTATCTCTCAGAACTGAGCATGTGGAGAGACCTTCGTTCATCTAGCACAATGGAACGGGTTGCAGGAGGAACTTTTACTCTGGTTTCTCAGTCTGTTTCCAAGTGCCGGTTGGAAGTTCCTGCAGTTTTCACTGTAAAACCGAGTTGGAGCTAGTACCTCCCCATTTATATGTATGGATTGGAGATTGCAAGTGAAAAGAAACTTTGTGTTCCAAAGAAGCTAGATGAAGGACGGCTTTCACAGACAATTATCTCTCAGAACTGAGCATGTGGAGAGACATTCGTTCATCTAGCACAAAGGGAACTGGTTGCAGAAAACTTTTACTCTGGTTTCTCAGTCTGTTTCCTAGTGCCGGTTTGAAGTTCCTGCAGTTTTCAGTGTAAAATCGAGTTGGAGCTAGTTCCTCCCCTTATATATGTATGGAGTGGAGTTTGCAACTGAAAAGAAACTTTGCGTTCCCAACAAGCAAGGTGAAGGACGGCCCTCACACACACTTATGTCTCAGAACTGAGCATGTGGAGAGACGTCCGTTCATCTAGCACAAATGGAACGGGTTGCAGGTGGAACTTTTACTCTGGTTTCTCAGTCTGTTTCCTAGTGCCGGTTGGAATTTCCAGCAGTTTTCACTGTAAACCCGAGTTGGAGCTAGTACCTCCCCATATATATGTATGGATTGGAGATTGCAAGTGAAAAGAATCTTTGTGTTCCAAAGAAGCTAGGTGAAGGACGGCTTTCACAGACACTTATCTCTCAGAAGTGAGCATGTGGAGAGACGTTCGTTCATCTAGCACAAAGGGAACGGGTTGCAGGAGAAACTTTTACTCTGGTTTCTCAGTCTGTTTCCTAGTGCCGGTTTGAAGTTCCTGCAGTTTTCACTGTAAAACCGAGTTGGAGCTCGTTCCTCCCCATATATATGTATGGAGTGGAGTTTTCAAGTGAAAGAAACTTTGTGTTCCCAACAAGCTAGCTGATGGATGGCTTTCACACACACTTATCTCTCAGAACTGAGCATGTGGAGAGACGTTCGTTCATCTAGCACAAAGGGAACGGGTTGCAGGAGGAACATTTACTCTGGTTTCTCAGTCTGTTTCCTAGTGCCGGTTTTAAGTTCCTGCAGTTTTCGCTGTAAAACCGAGTTGGAGCTCGTTCCTCCCCATATATATGTATGGATTGGAGTTTTCAAGAGAAAGAAACTGTGTGTTCCCAACAAGCTAGCTTATGGACGGCTTTCACACACACTTATCTCTCAGAACTGAGCATGTGGAGAGACGTTCATTCATCTAGCACAAAGGGAACGGGTTGCAGGAGAAACTTTTATTCTGGTTTCTCAGTGTGTTTCCTAGTGCCGGTTTGAAGTTCCTGCAGTTTTCACTGTAAAACCGAGTTGGAGCTAGTACCTCCCCATATATATGTATGGATTGGAGATTGCAAGTGAAAAGAAACTTTGTGTTCCAAAGAAGCTAGGTGAAGGACGGCTTCCACAGACACTTATCTCTCAGAACTGAGCATGTGGAGAGAGGTTCGTTCATCTAGCACAAAGGGAACGGGTTGCAGGAGAAACTTTTCTCTGGTTTCTCAGTGTGTTTCCTAGTGCCGGTTTGAAGTTCCTGCAGTTTTCACTGTAAAACCGAGTTGGAGCTCGTTCCTCCCCATATATATGTATGGAGTGGAGTTTTCAAGAGAAAGAAACTGTGTGTTCCCAACAAGCTAGCTTATGGACGTCTTTCACACACACTTATCTCTCAGAACTGAGCATGTGGAGAGACGTTCGTTCATCTAGCACAAAGGGAACGGGTTGCAGGAGGAACATTTACTCTGGTTTCTCAGTCTGTTTCCTAGTGCCGGTTTGAAGTTCCTGCAGTTTTCGCTGTAAAACCGAGTTGGAGCTAATACCTCCCCATATATATGTATGGAGTGGAGTTTGCAAGTGATATGAAACTTTGTGTTCCCAACAAGCTAGGTGAAGGACGGCTTTCACACACACTTATCTCTCAGAACTGAGCATGTGGAGAGACCTTCGTTCATCTAGCACAATGGAACGGGTTGCAGGAGGAACTTTTACTCTGGTTTCTCAGTCTGTTTCCAAGTGCCGGTTGGAAGTTCCTGCAGTTTTCACTGTAAAACCGAGTTGGAGCTAGTACCTCCCCATTTATATGTATGGATTGGAGATTGCAAGTGAAAAGAAACTTTGTGTTCCAAAGAAGCTAGATGAAGGACGGCTTTCACAGACAATTATCTCTCAGAACTGAGCATGTGGAGAGACATTCGTTCATCTAGCACAAAGGGAACTGGTTGCAGAAAACTTTTACTCTGGTTTCTCAGTCTGTTTCCTAGTGCCGGTTTGAAGTTCCTGCAGTTTTCAGTGTAAAATCGAGTTGGAGCTAGTTCCTCCCCTTATATATGTATGGAGTGGAGTTTGCAACTGAAAAGAAACTTTGCGTTCCCAACAAGCAAGGTGAAGGACGGCCCTCACACACACTTATGTCTCAGAACTGAGCATGTGGAGAGACGTCCGTTCATCTAGCACAAATGGAACGGGTTGCAGGTGGAACTTTTACTCTGGTTTCTCAGTCTGTTTCCTAGTGCCGGTTGGAATTTCCAGCAGTTTTCACTGTAAACCCGAGTTGGAGCTAGTACCTCCCCATATATATGTATGGATTGGAGATTGCAAGTGAAAAGAATCTTTGTGTTCCAAAGAAGCTAGGTGAAGGACGGCTTTCACAGACACTTATCTCTCAGAAGTGAGCATGTGGAGAGACGTTCGTTCATCTAGCACAAAGGGAACGGGTTGCAGGAGAAACTTTTACTCTGGTTTCTCAGTCTGTTTCCTAGTGCCGGTTTGAAGTTCCTGCAGTTTTCACTGTAAAACCGAGTTGGAGCTCGTTCCTCCCCATATATATGTATGGAGTGGAGTTTTCAAGTGAAAGAAACTTTGTGTTCCCAACAAGCTAGCTGATGGATGGCTTTCACACACACTTATCTCTCAGAACTGAGCATGTGGAGAGACGTTCGTTCATCTAGCACAAAGGGAACGGGTTGCAGGAGGAACATTTACTCTGGTTTCTCAGTCTGTTTCCTAGTGCCGGTTTTAAGTTCCTGCAGTTTTCGCTGTAAAACCGAGTTGGAGCTCGTTCCTCCCCATATATATGTATGGATTGGAGTTTTCAAGAGAAAGAAACTGTGTGTTCCCAACAAGCTAGCTTATGGACGGCTTTCACACACACTTATCTCTCAGAACTGAGCATGTGGAGAGACGTTCATTCATCTAGCACAAAGGGAACGGGTTGCAGGAGAAACTTTTATTCTGGTTTCTCAGTGTGTTTCCTAGTGCCGGTTTGAAGTTCCTGCAGTTTTCACTGTAAAACCGAGTTGGAGCTAGTACCTCCCCATATATATGTATGGATTGGAGATTGCAAGTGAAAAGAAACTTTGTGTTCCAAAGAAGCTAGGTGAAGGACGGCTTCCACAGACACTTATCTCTCAGAACTGAGCATGTGGAGAGAGGTTCGTTCATCTAGCACAAAGGGAACGGGTTGCAGGAGAAACTTTTCTCTGGTTTCTCAGTGTGTTTCCTAGTGCCGGTTTGAAGTTCCTGCAGTTTTCACTGTAAAACCGAGTTGGAGCTCGTTCCTCCCCATATATATGTATGGAGTGGAGTTTTCAAGAGAAAGAAACTGTGTGTTCCCAACAAGCTAGCTTATGGACGTCTTTCACACACACTTATCTCTCAGAACTGAGCATGTGGAGAGACGTTCGTTCATCTAGCACAAAGGGAACGGGTTGCAGGAGGAACATTTACTCTGGTTTCTCAGTCTGTTTCCTAGTGCCGGTTTGAAGTTCCTGCAGTTTTCGCTGTAAAACCGAGTTGGAGCTAATACCTCCCCATATATATGTATGGAGTGGAGTTTGCAAGTGATAAGAAACTTTGTGTTCCCAACAAGCTAGGTGAAGGACGGCTTTCACACACACTTATCTCTCAGAACTGAGCATGTGGAGAGACCTTCGTTCATCTAGCACAATGGAACGGGTTGCAGGAGGAACTTTTACTCTGGTTTCTCAGTCTGTTTCCTAGTGCCGGTTGGAAGTTCCTTCAGTTTTCACTGTAAAACCGAGTTGGAGCTAGTACCTCCCCATTTATATATATGGATTGGAGATTGCAAGTGAAAAGAAACTTTGTGTTCCAAAGAAGCTAGATGAAGGACGGCTTTCACAGACAATTATCTCTCAGAACTGAGCATGTGGAGACACGTTCGTTCATCTAGCACAAAGGGAACTGGTTTCAGGAAAACTTTTACTCTGGTTTCTCAGTCTGTTTCCTAGTGCCGGTTTGAAGTTCCTGCAGTTTTCAGTGTAAAATCGAGTTGGAGCTAGTTCCTCCCCTTATATATGTATGGAGTGGAGTTTGCAACTGAAAAGAAACTTTGTGTTCCCAACAAGCAAGGTGAAGTACGGCCCTCACACACAATTATGTCTCAGAACTGAGCATGTGGAGAGACGTCCGTTCATTTAGCACAAATGGAACGGGTTGCAGGTGGAACTTTTACTCTGGTATCTCTGTCTGTTTCCTAGTGCCGGTTGGAATTTCCTGCAGTTTTCACTGTAAAACCGAGTTGGAGCTAGTACCTCCCCATATATATGTATGGATTGGAGATTGCAAGTGAAAAGAAACTTTGTGTTCCAAAGAAGCTAGATGAAGGACGGCTTTCACAGACAATTATCTCTCAGAACTGAGCATGTGGAGAGACGTTCGTTCATCTAGCACAAAGGGAACTGGTTGCAGGAGAAACTTTTACTCTGGTTTCTCAGTTTGTTTCCTAGTGCCGGTTTGAAGTTCCAGAAGTTTTCAGTGTAAAACTGAGTTGGAGCTAGTTCCTCCCCTTATATATGTATGGAGTGGAGTTTGCAACTGAAAAGAAACTTTGTGTTCCCAACAAGCTTGGTGAAGGACGGCTTTCACACACACTTATCTCTCAGAACTGAGCATGTGGAGAGACGTTCGTTCATCTAGCACAAACGAACGTGTTGTAGGAGGCACTTTTACTCTGGTTTCTCAGTCTGTTTCTTAGTGCCGGTTTGAAGTTCCAGCAGTTTTCACTGTAAAACCGAGTTGGAGCTAGTACCTCCCCATATATATGTATGGATTGGAGATTGCAAGTGAAAAGAAACTTTGTGTTCCAAAGAAGCTAGGTGAAGGACGGCTTTCACAGACACTTATCTCTCAGAAGTGAGCATGTGGAGAGACGTTCGTTCATCTAGCACAAAGGGAACGGGTTGCAGGGGAAACTTTTACTCTGGTTTCTCAGTCTGTTTCCTAGTGCCGGTTTGAAGTTCCTGCAGTTTTCACTGTAAAACCGAGTTGGAGCTCGTTCCTCCCCATATATATGTATGGAGTGGAGTTTTCAAGTGAAAGAAACTTTGTGTTCCCAACAAGCTAGCTGATGGATGGCTTTCACACACACTTATCTCTCAGAACTGAGCATGTGGAGAGACGTTCGTTCATCTAGCACAAAGGGAACGGGTTGCAGGAGGAACATTTACTCTGGTTTCTCAGTCTGTTTCCTAGTGCCGGTTTTAAGTTCCTGCAGTTTTCGCTGTAAAACCGAGTTGGAGCTCGTTCCTCCCCATATATATGTATGGAGTGGAGTTTTCAAGAGAAAGAAACTGTGTGTTCCCAACAAGCTAGCTTATGGACGGCTTTCACACACACTTATCTCTCAGAACTGAGCATGTGGAGAGACGTTCGTTCATCTAGCACAAAGGGAACGGGTTGCAGGAGAAACTTTTATTCTGGTTTCTCAGTGTGTTTCCTAGTGCCGGTTTGAAATTCCTGCAGTTTTCACTGTAAAACCGAGTTGGAGCTAGTACCTCCCCATATATATGTATGGAGTGGAGTTTGCAAGTGATAAGAAACTTTGTGTTCCCAACAAGCTAGGTGAAGGACGGCTTTCACACACACTTATCTCTCAGAACTGAGCATGTGGAGAGACCTTCGTTCATCTAGCCCAATGGAACGGGTTGCAGGTGGAACTTTTACTCTGGTTTCTCAGTCTGTTTCCTAGTGCCGGTTTGAAGTTCCTGCAGTTTTCACTGTAAAACCGAGTTGGAGCTAGTACCTCCCCATATATATGTATGGAGATGAATTTGCAATTGAAAAGAAACTTTGTGTTCCCAACAAGGAATGTGAAGGACGGCTTTCACACACACTTATCTCTCAGAACTGAGCATGTGGAGAGACGTTCGTTCATCTAGCACAAAGGGAACGGGTTGCTGTAGAATCTTTTACTCTGGTGTCTCAGTCTGTTTCCTAGTGCCGGTATGAAGTTCCTGCAGTTTTCACTGTAAAACCGAGTTGGAGCTCGTACCTCCCCATATATATTTATGGAGTGAAGTTTGCAACTGAAGAGAAATTTTGTGTTCCCAACAAGTTAGGTGAAGGACGGCTTTCACACACACTTATCTCTCAGAACTGAGCATGTGGAGAGACGTTCGTTCATTTAGCACAATGGGAACGGGTTGCAGGAGAAACTTTTACTCTGGTTTCTCAGTCTGTTTCCTAGTGCCGGTTTGAAGTTCCTGCAGTTTTCAGTGTAAAACCGAGTTGGAGCTAGTACCTGCCCATATATATGTATGGAGTGGAGTTTGCAACTGAAAAGAAACTTTGTGTTCCCAACAAGCTAGATGAAGGACAGCTTTCACAAACACTTATCTCTCAGAACTGAGCATGTGGATAGTCGTTCGTTCATCTAGCACAAAGGGAACGGGGTGCAGGAGAAACTTTTACTCTGGTTTCTCAGTCTGTTTCCTAGTGCCGGTTTGAAGATCCTGCAGTTTTCACTGTAAAATCTAGTTGGAACTTGTACCTCCCCATATATATATATGGAGTCGAGTTTGCAAGTGAAAAGAAACTTTGTGTTCCCAACAAGTTAGGTGAAGGACGGCTTTCACACACACTTATCTCTCAGAACTGAGCATGTGGAGAGACGTTCGTTCATCTAGCACAAAGTGAACGGTTTGCAGGAGAAACTTTTACTCTGGTTTCTCAGTCTGTTTCCTAGTGCCGGTATGAAGTTCTTGTAGTTTTCACTGTAAAACCGAGTTGGAGCTCGTACCTCCCCATATATATTTATGGAGTGGATTTTGCAACTGAAAAGAAATTTTGTGTTCCCAACAAGTTAAGTGAAGGACGGCTTTCACACACACTTATCTCTCAGAACTGAGCATGTGGAGAGACGTTCGTTCATATAGCACAATGGGAACGGGTTGCAGGAGAAACATTTACTCTGGTTTCTCAGTCTGTTTCCTAGTGCCGGTTTGAAGTTCCTGCAGTTTTCACTGTAAAACCGAGTTGGAGCTAGTACCTCCCCATATATATGTATGGAGTGGTGTTTGCAACTGAAAAGAAACTTTGTGTTCCCAACAAGCTAGTTAAAGGACGGCTTTCACAAACACTTATCTCTCAGAACTGAGCATGTGGAGAGACGTTCGTTCATCTAGCACAAAGGGAACGGGTTGCAGGAGAAACTTTTACTCTGGTTTCTCAGTCTGTTTCCTAGTGCCGGTTTGAAGTTCCTGCAGTTTTCGCTGTAAAACCGAGTTGGAGCTAGTTCCTCACCATATATATGAATGGACTGGAGTTTGCAACTGAAAAGAAACTTTGTGTTCCCAACAAGCTAGGTGAAGGACGGCTTTCACACACACTTATCTCTCAGAACTCAGCATGTGGAGAGACGTCCGTTCATCTAGCACAAAGGGAACGGGTTGCAGGAGAAACTTTTACTCTGGTTTCTCAGTCTGTTTCCTAGTGCCGGTATGAAGTTCCTGCAGTTTTCACTGTAAAACCGAGTTGGAGCTCGTACCTCCCCATATATATTTATGGAGTGGAGTTTGCAACTGAAAAGAAACTTTGTGTTCCCAACAAGCTAGTTGAAGGACGGCTTTCACAAACACATATCTCTCAGAACTGAGCATGTGGATAGACGTTCGTTCATCTAGCACAAAGTGAACGGGTTGCAGGAGAAACAATTACTCTGGATTCTCAGTCTGTTTCCTAGTGCCGGTTTGAAGTTCCTGCAGTTTTCACTGTAAAACCGTGTTGGAACTTGTACCTCCCCATATATATATATGGAGTCGAGTTTGCAAGTGAAAAGAAACTTTGTGTTCCCAACAAGTTAGGTGAAGGACGGCTTTCACACACACTTATCTCTCAGAACTGAGCATGTGGAGAGACGTTCGTTCATCTAGCACAAAGGAACGGGTTGTAGGTGGCACTTTTACTCTGGTTTCTCAGTCTGTTTCTTAGTGCCGGTTTGAAGTTCCTGCAGTTTTCACTGTAAAACCGAGTTGGAGCTTGTACCTCCCCTTATATATGTATGGAGTGGGGTTTGCAAGTGAAAAGAAACTTTGTGTTCCCAACAAGCTAGGTGAAGGACGGCTTTCACACACAGTTATCTATCAGAACTGAGCATGTGGAGAGACGTTCGTTCATCTAGCACAAAGGGAACTGTTTGCAGGAGGAATTTTTCTCTGGTTTCTCAGTCTGTTTCCTAGTGCTGGTTGGAAGTTCCTGCAGTTTTCACTGTAAAACCGAGTTGGAGCTAGTACCTCCCCTTATATATGTATGGATTGGGGATTGCAAGTGAAAAGAAACTTTGTGTTCCATAGAAGCTAGATGAAGGACGGCTTTCACAGACAATTATCTCTCAGAACTGAGCATGTGGAGAGACGTTCGTTCATCTAGCACACATTGAACGGGTTGCAGGAGAAACTTTTACTCTGGTTTCTCAGTCTGTTTCCTAGTGCCGGTTTGCAGTTCCTGCAATTTTCACTGTAAAACCGAGTTGGAGCTCGTACCTCCCCATATATATGTATGGAGTGGAGTTTGCAACTGAAAAGAAATTTTGTGTTCCCAACAAGATAGGTGAAGTACTGCTTTCACACACACTTATCTCTCAGAACTGAGCATGTGGAGAGACGTTCGTTCATCTAGCACAAAGGGAACGGGTTGCAGGAGGAACTTTTACTCTGGTTTCTCAGTCTGTTTCCTAGTGCCGGTTGGAAATTCCTGCAGTTTTCACTGTAAAACCGAGTTGGAGCTCGTAAATCCCCATATATATTTATGGAGTGGAGTTTGCAACTGAAAAGAAATTTTGTGTTCCCAACAAGTTAGGTGAAGGACGGCTTTCACACACACTTATCTCTAAGAACTGAGCATGTGGAGAGACGTTCGTTCATCTAGCACAATGGGAACGGGTTGCAGGAGAAACTTTTACTCTGGTTTCTCAGTCTGTTTCCTAGTGCCGGTTTTAAGTTCCTGCAGTTTTCACTGTAAAACCGAGTTGGAGCTAGTACCTCCCCATATATATGTATGGAGTGGAATTTGCAACTGAAAAGAAACTTTGTGTTCCCAACAAGCTAGGTGAAGGACGGCTTTCACACACACTTATCTCTCAGAACTGAGCATGTGGAGAGACGTTCGTTCATCTAGCACAAAGAACGGGTTGTAGGAGGCACATTTACTCTGGTTTCTCAGTCTGTTTCTTAGTGCCGGTTTGAAGTTCTTGCAGTTTTCACTGTAAAACCGAGTTTGAGCTAGTACCTCCCCATATATATGTATGGATTGGAGATTGCAAGTGAAAAGAATCTTTGTGTTCCAAAGAAGCTATATGAAGGACGGCTTTCACAGACACTTATCTCTCAGAACTGAGCATGTGGAGAGACGTTCGTTCATCTAGCACAAAGGGAACGGGTTGCAGGAGAAACTTTTACTCTGGTTTCTTAGTCTGTTTCCTAGTGCCGGTTTGAAGTTCCTGCAGTTTTCACTGTAAAACCGAGTTGGAGCTAGTACCTCCCCATATATATGTATGGAGTGGAGATTGCAACTGAAAAGAAACTTTGTGTTCCCAACAAGCTAGGTGAAGGCCGGCTTTCACACACACTTATCTCTCAGAACTGAGCATGTGGAGAGACGTTCGTTCATCTAGCACAAAGGGAACGGGTTGCAGGAGGAAATTTTACTCTGGTTTCCCAGTCTGTTTCCTAGTGCCGGTTGGAATTTCCTGCATTTTTCACTATAAAACAGAGTTGGAGCTAGTACCTCCCCATATATATGTATGGATTGGAGATTGCAAGTGAAAAGGAACTTTGTGTTCCAAAGAAGCTAGGTGAATGACGGCTTTCACAGACACTATTCTCTCAGAACTGAGCATGTGGAGAGACATCCGTTCATCTAGCACAAAGGGAACGGGTTGCAGGAGAAACTTTTACTCTGGTTTCTCAGTCTGTTTCCTAGTGCCGGTTTGAAGTTCCTGCAGTTTTCACTGTAAAACCGAGTTGGAGCTTGTACCTCCCCTTATATATGTATGGAGTGGGGTTTGCAAGTGAAAAGAAACTTTGTGTTCCCAACAAGCTAGGTGAAGGCCGGCTTTCACACACACTTATCTCTCAGAACTGAGCATGTGGAGAGACGTTCGTTCATCTAGCACAAAGGGAACGGGTTGCAGGAGGAACTTTTTCTCTGGTTTCTCAGTCTGTTTCCTAGTGCTGGTTGGAAGTTCCTGCAGTTTTCACTGTAAAACCGAGTTGGAGCTAGTACCTCCCCATATATATGTATGGATTGGGGATTGCAAGTGAAAAGAAACTTTGTGTTCCAAAGAAGCTAGATGAAGGACGGCTTTCACAGACACTTATCTCTCAGAACTGAGCATGTGGAGAGACGTTCGTTCATCTAGAACAAAGGGAACGGGTTGCAGGAGAAACTTTTACTCTGGTTTCTCAGTCTGTTTCCTAGTGCCGGTTTGCAGTTCCTGCAGTTTTCACTGTAAAACCGAGTTGGAGCTCGTACCTCCCCATATATATGTATGGAGTGGAGTTTGCAACTGAAAAGAAATTTTGTGTTCCCAACAAGATAGGTGAAGTAGTGCTTTCACACACACTTATCTCTCAGAACTGAGCATGTGGAGAGACGTTCGTTCATCTAGAACAAAGGGAACGGGTTGCAGGAGAAACTTTTACTCTGGTTTCTCAGTCTGTTTCCTAGTGCCGGTTTGAAGTTCCTGCAGTTTTCACTGTAAAACCGAGTTGGAGCTCGTACCTCCCCATATATATGTATGGAGTGGAGTTTGCAACTGAAAAGAAATTTTGTGTTCCCAACAGATAGGTGAAGTACTGCTTTCACACACACTTATCTCTCAGAACTGAGCATGTGGAGAGACGTTCGTTCATCTAGCACAAAGGGAACGGGTTGTAGGAGGCACTTTTACTCTGGTTTCTCAGTCTGTTTCTTAGTGCCGGTTTGAAGTTCCTGCAGTTTTCACTGTAAAACAGAGTTGGAGCTAGTACCACCCCATATATATGTATGGATTGGAGATTGCATGTGAAAAGGAACTTTGTGTTCCAAAGAAGCTAGATGAATGACGGCTTTCACAGACACTTATCTCTCAGAACTGAGCATGTGGAGAGACGTTCGTTCATCTAGCACAAAGGGAACGGTTTGCAGGAGAAACTTTAACTCTGGGTTCTCAGTCTGTTTCTTAGTGCCGGTATGATTTTTCTGCAGTTTTCACTGTAAAACCGAGTTGGAGCTAGTACCTCCCCATATATATGTATGGATTGGAGTTTGAAAATGAAAAGGAACTTTGTGTTCCCAACAAGCTAGGTGAAAGACGGCTTTCACACACACTTATCTCTCAGAACTGAGCATGTGGAGAGACGTTCGCTCATCTAGCACAAAGGGAACGGGTTGCAGGAGAAACTTTTACTCTGGTTTCTCAGTCTGTTTCCTAGTGCCGTTTTGAAGTTCCTGCAGTTTTCACTGTAAAACCGAGTTGGAGCTAGTACCTCCCCATATATATGTATGGAGTGGAGTTTGCAACTGAAAAGAAACTTTGTGTTCCCAACAAGCTAGGTGAAGGACGGCTTTCACACACACTTATCTCTCAGAACTGAGCATGTGGAGAGACGTTCGTTCATCTAGCACAAAAGGAACGGGTTGCAGGAGAAACTTTTACTCTGGTTTCTCAGTCTGTTTCCTAGTGCCGGTATGATGTTCCTGCAGTTTTCACTGTAAAACCGAGTTGGAGCTAGTACCTCCCCATATATATGTATGGATTGGAGATTGCAAGTGAAAAGAATCTTTGTGTTCCAAAGAAGCTATGTGAAGAACGGCTTTCACAGACACTTATCTCTCAGAACTGAGCATGTGGAGAGACGTTCGTTCATCTAGCACAATGGGAACGGGTTGCAGGAGAAACTTTTACTCTGGTTTCTCAGTCTGTTTCCTAGTGCCGGTTTGAAGTTCCTGCAGTTTTCAGTGTAAAACCGAGTTGGAGCTAGTACCTGCCCATATATATGTATGGAGTGGAGTTTGCAACTGAAAAGAAACTTTGTGTTCCCAACAAGCTAGATGAAGGACAGCTTTCACAAACACTTATCTCTCAGAACTGAGCATGTGGATAGTCGTTCGTTCATCTAGCACAAAGGGAACGGGGTGCAGGAGAAACTTTTACTCTGGTTTCTCAGTCTGTTTCCTAGTGCCGGTTTGAAGATCCTGCAGTTTTCACTGTAAAATCTAGTTGGAACTTGTACCTCCCCATATATATATATGGAGTCGAGTTTGCAAGTGAAAAGAAACTTTGTGTTCCCAACAAGTTAGGTGAAGGACGGCTTTCACACACACTTATCTCTCAGAACTGAGCATGTGGAGAGACGTTCGTTCATCTAGCACAAAGTGAACGGTTTGCAGGAGAAACTTTTACTCTGGTTTCTCAGTCTGTTTCCTAGTGCCGGTATGAAGTTCTTGTAGTTTTCACTGTAAAACCGAGTTGGAGCTCGTACCTCCCCATATATATTTATGGAGTGGATTTTGCAACTGAAAAGAAATTTTGTGTTCCCAACAAGTTAAGTGAAGGACGGCTTTCACACACACTTATCTCTCAGAACTGAGCATGTGGAGAGACGTTCGTTCATATAGCACAATGGGAACGGGTTGCAGGAGAAACATTTACTCTGGTTTCTCAGTCTGTTTCCTAGTGCCGGTTTGAAGTTCCTGCAGTTTTCACTGTAAAACCGAGTTGGAGCTAGTACCTCCCCATATATATGTATGGAGTGGTGTTTGCAACTGAAAAGAAACTTTGTGTTCCCAACAAGCTAGTTAAAGGACGGCTTTCACAAACACTTATCTCTCAGAACTGAGCATGTGGAGAGACGTTCGTTCATCTAGCACAAAGGGAACGGGTTGCAGGAGAAACTTTTACTCTGGTTTCTCAGTCTGTTTCCTAGTGCCGGTTTGAAGTTCCTGCAGTTTTCGCTGTAAAACCGAGTTGGAGCTAGTTCCTCACCATATATATGAATGGACTGGAGTTTGCAACTGAAAAGAAACTTTGTGTTCCCAACAAGCTAGGTGAAGGACGGCTTTCACACACACTTATCTCTCAGAACTCAGCATGTGGAGAGACGTCCGTTCATCTAGCACAAAGGGAACGGGTTGCAGGAGAAACTTTTACTCTGGTTTCTCAGTCTGTTTCCTAGTGCCGGTATGAAGTTCCTGCAGTTTTCACTGTAAAACCGAGTTGGAGCTCGTACCTCCCCATATATATTTATGGAGTGGAGTTTGCAACTGAAAAGAAACTTTGTGTTCCCAACAAGCTAGTTGAAGGACGGCTTTCACAAACACATATCTCTCAGAACTGAGCATGTGGATAGACGTTCGTTCATCTAGCACAAAGTGAACGGGTTGCAGGAGAAACAATTACTCTGGATTCTCAGTCTGTTTCCTAGTGCCGGTTTGAAGTTCCTGCAGTTTTCACTGTAAAACCGTGTTGGAACTTGTACCTCCCCATATATATATATGGAGTCGAGTTTGCAAGTGAAAAGAAACTTTGTGTTCCCAACAAGTTAGGTGAAGGACGGCTTTCACACACACTTATCTCTCAGAACTGAGCATGTGGAGAGACGTTCGTTCATCTAGCACAAAGGAACGGGTTGTAGGTGGCACTTTTACTCTGGTTTCTCAGTCTGTTTCTTAGTGCCGGTTTGAAGTTCCTGCAGTTTTCACTGTAAAACCGAGTTGGAGCTTGTACCTCCCCTTATATATGTATGGAGTGGGGTTTGCAAGTGAAAAGAAACTTTGTGTTCCCAACAAGCTAGGTGAAGGACGGCTTTCACACACAGTTATCTATCAGAACTGAGCATGTGGAGAGACGTTCGTTCATCTAGCACAAAGGGAACTGTTTGCAGGAGGAATTTTTCTCTGGTTTCTCAGTCTGTTTCCTAGTGCTGGTTGGAAGTTCCTGCAGTTTTCACTGTAAAACCGAGTTGGAGCTAGTACCTCCCCTTATATATGTATGGATTGGGGATTGCAAGTGAAAAGAAACTTTGTGTTCCATAGAAGCTAGATGAAGGACGGCTTTCACAGACAATTATCTCTCAGAACTGAGCATGTGGAGAGACGTTCGTTCATCTAGCACACATTGAACGGGTTGCAGGAGAAACTTTTACTCTGGTTTCTCAGTCTGTTTCCTAGTGCCGGTTTGCAGTTCCTGCAATTTTCACTGTAAAACCGAGTTGGAGCTCGTACCTCCCCATATATATGTATGGAGTGGAGTTTGCAACTGAAAAGAAATTTTGTGTTCCCAACAAGATAGGTGAAGTACTGCTTTCACACACACTTATCTCTCAGAACTGAGCATGTGGAGAGACGTTCGTTCATCTAGCACAAAGGGAACGGGTTGCAGGAGGAACTTTTACTCTGGTTTCTCAGTCTGTTTCCTAGTGCCGGTTGGAAATTCCTGCAGTTTTCACTGTAAAACCGAGTTGGAGCTCGTAAATCCCCATATATATTTATGGAGTGGAGTTTGCAACTGAAAAGAAATTTTGTGTTCCCAACAAGTTAGGTGAAGGACGGCTTTCACACACACTTATCTCTAAGAACTGAGCATGTGGAGAGACGTTCGTTCATCTAGCACAATGGGAACGGGTTGCAGGAGAAACTTTTACTCTGGTTTCTCAGTCTGTTTCCTAGTGCCGGTTTTAAGTTCCTGCAGTTTTCACTGTAAAACCGAGTTGGAGCTAGTACCTCCCCATATATATGTATGGAGTGGAATTTGCAACTGAAAAGAAACTTTGTGTTCCCAACAAGCTAGGTGAAGGACGGCTTTCACACACACTTATCTCTCAGAACTGAGCATGTGGAGAGACGTTCGTTCATCTAGCACAAAGAACGGGTTGTAGGAGGCACATTTACTCTGGTTTCTCAGTCTGTTTCTTAGTGCCGGTTTGAAGTTCTTGCAGTTTTCACTGTAAAACCGAGTTTGAGCTAGTACCTCCCCATATATATGTATGGATTGGAGATTGCAAGTGAAAAGAATCTTTGTGTTCCAAAGAAGCTATATGAAGGACGGCTTTCACAGACACTTATCTCTCAGAACTGAGCATGTGGAGAGACGTTCGTTCATCTAGCACAAAGGGAACGGGTTGCAGGAGAAACTTTTACTCTGGTTTCTTAGTCTGTTTCCTAGTGCCGGTTTGAAGTTCCTGCAGTTTTCACTGTAAAACCGAGTTGGAGCTAGTACCTCCCCATATATATGTATGGAGTGGAGATTGCAACTGAAAAGAAACTTTGTGTTCCCAACAAGCTAGGTGAAGGCCGGCTTTCACACACACTTATCTCTCAGAACTGAGCATGTGGAGAGACGTTCGTTCATCTAGCACAAAGGGAACGGGTTGCAGGAGGAAATTTTACTCTGGTTTCCCAGTCTGTTTCCTAGTGCCGGTTGGAATTTCCTGCATTTTTCACTATAAAACAGAGTTGGAGCTAGTACCTCCCCATATATATGTATGGATTGGAGATTGCAAGTGAAAAGGAACTTTGTGTTCCAAAGAAGCTAGGTGAATGACGGCTTTCACAGACACTATTCTCTCAGAACTGAGCATGTGGAGAGACATCCGTTCATCTAGCACAAAGGGAACGGGTTGCAGGAGAAACTTTTACTCTGGTTTCTCAGTCTGTTTCCTAGTGCCGGTTTGAAGTTCCTGCAGTTTTCACTGTAAAACCGAGTTGGAGCTAGTTCCTCCCCATATATATGTATGCAGTGGAGTTTGCAACTGAAAAGAAACTTTGTGTTCCCAACAAGCTAGGTGAAGGACGGCTTTCACACACACTTATCTCTCAGAACTGAGCATGTGGAGAGACGTTTTTTCATCTAGCACAGTGTGAACGGGTTGCAGGAGAAACTTTTACTCTGGTTTCTCAGTCTGTTTCCTAGTGCCGGTTTGAAGTTCCTGCAGTTTTCACTGTAAAACCGATTTGGAGTTGGTACCTCCCCATATAAATGTATGGAGTGGAGTTTGCAACTGAAAAGAAACTTTGTGTTCCCCACAAGCAAGGTGAAGGACAGCTCTCACACACACTTATCTCTCAGAACTGAGCATGTGGATAGACGTTCGTTCATCTAGCACAAACTGAACGGGTTGCAGGAGAAACTATTACTCTGGTTTCTCAGTCTGTTTCCTAGTGCCGGTTTGAAGTTCCTGCAGTTTTCACTGTAAAATCGAGTTGGAACTTGTACCTCCCCATATATATATATGGAGTCGAGTTTGCAAGTGAAAAGAAACTTTGTGTTCCCAACAAGTTAGGTGAAGGACGGCTTTCACACACACTTATCTCTCAGAACTGAGCATGTGGAGAGACGTTCGTTCATCTAGCACAAAGGAACGGGTTGTAGGAGGCACTTTTACTATGGTTTCTCAGTCAGTTTCTTAGTGCCGGTTTGAAGTTCCTGCAGTTTTCACTGTAAAACAGAGTTGGAGCTCGTACTTCCCCATATATATGTATGGAATAGAGTTTGCAACTGAAAAGAAATTTTGTGTTCCCAACAAGTTAGGTGAAGGACGGCTTTCACACACACTTATCTCTCAGAACTGAGCATGTGGAGAGACGTTCTTTCATCTAGCACAATGGGAACGTGTTGCAGGAGAAACTTTTACTCTGGTTTCTCAGTCTGTTTCCTAGTGCCGGTTTGAAGTTCCTGCAGTTTTCACTGTAAAACCGAGTTGGAGCTTGTACCTCCCCTTATATATGTATGGAGTGGGGTTTGCAAGTGAAAAGAAACTTTGTGTTCCCAACAAGCTAGGTGAAGGCCGGCTTTCACACACACTTATCTCTCAGAACTGAGCATGTGGAGAGACGTTCGTTCATCTAGCACAAAGGGAACGGGTTGCAGGAGGAACTTTTTCTCTGGTTTCTCAGTCTGTTTCCTAGTGCTGGTTGGAAGTTCCTGCAGTTTTCACTGTAAAACCGAGTTGGAGCTAGTACCTCCCCATATATATGTATGGATTGGGGATTGCAAGTGAAAAGAAACTTTGTGTTCCAAAGAAGCTAGATGAAGGACGGCTTTCACAGACACTTATCTCTCAGAACTGAGCATGTGGAGAGACGTTCGTTCATCTAGAACAAAGGGAACGGGTTGCAGGAGAAACTTTTACTCTGGTTTCTCAGTCTGTTTCCTAGTGCCGGTTTGCAGTTCCTGCAGTTTTCACTGTAAAACCGAGTTGGAGCTCGTACCTCCCCATATATATGTATGGAGTGGAGTTTGCAACTGAAAAGAAATTTTGTGTTCCCAACAAGATAGGTGAAGTAGTGCTTTCACACACACTTATCTCTCAGAACTGAGCATGTGGAGAGACGTTCGTTCATCTAGAACAAAGGGAACGGGTTGCAGGAGAAACTTTTACTCTGGTTTCTCAGTCTGTTTCCTAGTGCCGGTTTGAAGTTCCTGCAGTTTTCACTGTAAAACCGAGTTGGAGCTCGTACCTCCCCATATATATGTATGGAGTGGAGTTTGCAACTGAAAAGAAATTTTGTGTTCCCAACAGATAGGTGAAGTACTGCTTTCACACACACTTATCTCTCAGAACTGAGCATGTGGAGAGACGTTCGTTCATCTAGCACAAAGGGAACGGGTTGTAGGAGGCACTTTTACTCTGGTTTCTCAGTCTGTTTCTTAGTGCCGGTTTGAAGTTCCTGCAGTTTTCACTGTAAAACAGAGTTGGAGCTAGTACCACCCCATATATATGTATGGATTGGAGATTGCATGTGAAAAGGAACTTTGTGTTCCAAAGAAGCTAGATGAATGACGGCTTTCACAGACACTTATCTCTCAGAACTGAGCATGTGGAGAGACGTTCGTTCATCTAGCACAAAGGGAACGGTTTGCAGGAGAAACTTTAACTCTGGGTTCTCAGTCTGTTTCTTAGTGCCGGTATGATTTTTCTGCAGTTTTCACTGTAAAACCGAGTTGGAGCTAGTACCTCCCCATATATATGTATGGATTGGAGTTTGAAAATGAAAAGGAACTTTGTGTTCCCAACAAGCTAGGTGAAAGACGGCTTTCACACACACTTATCTCTCAGAACTGAGCATGTGGAGAGACGTTCGCTCATCTAGCACAAAGGGAACGGGTTGCAGGAGAAACTTTTACTCTGGTTTCTCAGTCTGTTTCCTAGTGCCGTTTTGAAGTTCCTGCAGTTTTCACTGTAAAACCGAGTTGGAGCTAGTACCTCCCCATATATATGTATGGAGTGGAGTTTGCAACTGAAAAGAAACTTTGTGTTCCCAACAAGCTAGGTGAAGGACGGCTTTCACACACACTTATCTCTCAGAACTGAGCATGTGGAGAGACGTTCGTTCATCTAGCACAAAAGGAACGGGTTGCAGGAGAAACTTTTACTCTGGTTTCTCAGTCTGTTTCCTAGTGCCGGTATGATGTTCCTGCAGTTTTCACTGTAAAACCGAGTTGGAGCTAGTACCTCCCCATATATATGTATGGATTGGAGATTGCAAGTGAAAAGAATCTTTGTGTTCCAAAGAAGCTATGTGAAGAACGGCTTTCACAGACACTTATCTCTCAGAACTGAGCATGTGGAGAGACGTTCGTTCATCTAGCACAAAGGGAACGGGTTGCAGGAGAAACTTTTACTCTGGTTTCTCAGTCTGTTTCCTTGTGCCGGTTTGAAGTTCCTGCAGTTTTCACTGTAAAACCGAGTTGGAGCTAGTACCTCCCCATATATATGTATGGAGTGGAGTTTGCAACTGAAAAGAAACTTTGTGTTCCCAACAAGCTAGGTGAAGGACGGCTTTCACACACACTTATCTCTCAGAACTGAGCATGTGGAGAGACGTTCGTTCATCTAGCACAAAGGGAACGGGTTGCAGGAGAAAATTTTACTCTGGTTTCTCAGTCTGTTTCCTAGTGCCGGTTGGAAGTTCCTGCAGTTTTCACTATAAAACAGAGTTGGAGCTAGTACCTCCCCATATATATGTATGGATTGGAGATTGCAAGTGAAAAGGAACTTTGTGTTCCAAAGAAGCTAGGTGAATGACGGCTTTCACAGACACTTGTCTCTCAGAAATGAGCATGTGGAGAGACGTCCGTTCATCTAGCACAAAGGGAACGGGTTGCAGGAGAAACTTTTACTCTGGTTTCTCAGTCTGTTTCCTAGTGCCGGTTTGAAGTTCCTGCAATTTTCACTGTAAAACCGAGTTGGAGCTAGTTCCTCCCCATATATATGTAGGCAGTGGAGTTTTCAACTGAAAAGAAACTTTGTGTTCCCAACAAGCTAGGTGAAGGACGGCTTTCACACACACTTATCTCTCAGAACTGAGCATGTGGAGAGACGTTTGTTCATCTAGCACAATGTGAACGGTTTGCAGGAGAAACTTTTACTCTGGTTTCTCAGTCTGTTTACTAGTGCCGGTTTGAAGTTCCTGCAGTTTTCTCTGTAAAACCGATTTGGAGTTTGTACCTCCCCATATAAATGTATGGAGTGGAGTTTGCATCTGAAAAGAAACTTTGTGTTCCCCACAAGCAATGTGAAGGACGGCTCTCACACACACTTATCTCTCAGAACTTAGCATGTGGAGAGACGTTCGTTCATCTAGCACAAAAGGAACGGGTTGCAGGAGAAACATTTACTCTGGTTTCTCAGTCTGTTTCCTAGTGCCGGTTGGAAGTTCCTGCAGTTTTCACTGTAAAACCGAGTTGGAGCTAGTACCTCCCCATATATATGTATGGAGTGGAGTTTGCAACTGAAAAGAAACTTTGTGTTCCCAACAAGCTAGGTGAAGGACGGCTTTCACACACACTTATCTCTCAGAACTGAGCATGTGGAGAGACGTTCGCTCATCTAGCACAAAGGAACGGGTTGTAGGAGGCACTTTTACTCTAGTTTCTCAGTCTGTTTCTTAGTGCCGGTTTGAAGTTCCTGCAGTTTTCACTGTAAAACCGAGTTGGAGCTAGTACCTCCCCATATATATGTATGGATTGGAGATTGCAAGTGAAAAGAAACTTTGTGTTCCAAAGAAGCTAGGTGAAGGACGGCTTTCACAGACACTTAACTCTCAGAAATGAGCATGAGGACAGACGTTCGCTCATCTAGCACAAAGGGAACGGGTTGCAGGAGAAACATTTACTCTGGTTTCTCAGTCTGTTTCCTAGTGCCGGTTTGAATTTCCTGCAGTTTTCACTGTAAAACCGAGTTGGAGCTCGTACCTCCCCATATATATGTATGGAGTGGAGTTTGCAACTGAAAAGAAATTTTGTGTTCCGAAGAAGCTAGGTGAAGGACGGCTTTCACACACACATATCTCTCAGAACTGAGCATGTGGAGAGACGTTCGTTCATCTAGCACAAAAGGAACGTGTTGCATGAGAAACTTTTACTCTGGTTTCTCAGTCTGTTTCCTAGTGCCGGTTTGAAGTTCCTGCAGTTTTCACTGTAAAACCGTGTTGGAGCTAGTACCTCCCCATATATATGTATGGATTGGAGATTGCAAGTGAAAAGAAACTTTGTGTTCCAAAGAAGCTAGGTGAAGGACGGCTTTCACAGACACTTATCTCTCAGAACTGAGCATGTGGAGAGTCGTTCGTTCATCTAGCACAAAGGGAACGGGTTGCAGGAGAAACTTGTACTCTGGTTTCTCAGTCTGTTTCCTAGTGCCGGTTTGCAGTTCCTGCAGTTTTCAGTGTAAAACCGAGTTGGAGTTAGTACCTCCCCATATAAATGTATGGAGTGGAGTTTGCAACTGAAAAGAAACTTTGTGTTCCCAACAAAAAGTTGAAGGACGGCTCTCACACACACTTATTTCTCAGAACTGAGCATGTGGAGAGACGTTCGTTCATCTAGCAAAAAGGGAACGGGTTGCAGGAGAAACATTTACTCTGGTTTCTCAGTATGTTTCCTAGTGCCGGTTTGAAGTTCCTGCAGTTTTCACTGTAAAACCGAGTTGGAGCTAGTACCTCCCCATATATATGTATGAAGTGGAGTTTGCAAATGAAAAGAAACTTTGTGTTCCCAACAAGCTAGGTGAAGGACGGCTTTCACACACACTTATCTCTCAGAACTGAGCATGTGGAGAGACGTTCGTTCATCTAGCACAAAGGGAACGGGTTGCAGGAGGAACATTTACTCTGGTTTCTCAGTCTGTTTCCTAGTGCCGGTTTGAAGTTCCTGCAGTTTTCACTGTAAAACCGAGTTGGAGCTAGTTCCTCCCCATATATATGTATGGATTGGAGTTTGCAACTGAAAAGAAACTTTGTGTTCCCAATAAACTAGTTGAAGGATGGTTTTCACACACAATTATCTCTCAGAATTGAGCATGTGGAGAGACGTTCGTTCATCTAGCACAAAGGGAACGGGTTGCAGGAGAAACTTTTACTCTGGTTTCTCAGTCTGTTTCCTAGTGCCGGTTTGAATTTCCTGCATTTTTCACTGTAAAACCGAGTTGGAGTTAGTACCTCCCCATATAAATGTATGGAGTGGAGTTTGCAACTGAAAAGAAACTTTGTGTTCCCAACAAGCTAGGTGAAGGACGGCTTTCACACACAATTATCTCTCAGAAATGAGCATGTGGAGAGACTTTCGTTCATGTAGCACAAAGGGAACAGGTTGCAGGAGGAACATTTACTCTGGTTTCTCAGTCTGTTTCCTAGTGCCGGTTGGAAGTTCCTGCAGTTTTCACTGTAAAACCAAGTTGGAGCTAGTACCTCCCCATATATATGTATGGATTGGAGATTGCAAGTGAAAAGAAACTTTGTGTTCCAAAGAAGCTAGATGAAGGACGGCTTTCACAGACACTTATCTCTCAGAACTGAGCATGTGGAGAGACGTTCGTTCATCTAGCACAAAGGGAACGGGTTGCAGGGGAAACTTTTACTCTGGTTTCTCAGTCTGTTTCCTAGTGCCGGTTTGATGTTCCTGCAGTTTTCACTGTAAAACCGAGTTGGAGCTATTTCCTCCCCATATATATGTATGGAGTGGAGTTTGAAACTGAAAAGAAACTTTGTGTTCCCAACAAGCTAGCTGAAGGACGGCTTTCACACACACTTATCTCTCAGAACTGAGCATGTGAAGAGACGTTCGTTCATCTAGCACAAAGGGAACGGGTTGCAGGAGAAACTTTTACTCTGGTTTCTCAGTCTGTTTCCTAGTGCTGGTTTGAAGTTCCTGCTGTTTTCACTGTAAAACGAGTAGGAGTTAATACCTCCCCATATATATGTATGGAGTGGAGTTTGCAACTTAAAGAAACCTTGTGTGCCCAACAAGCAAGGTGAAGGACGGCTCTAACACACACTTATCTCTCAGAACTGAGCATGTGGAGAGACGTTCGTTCATCTAGCACAAAGGGAACGGGTTGCATGAGAAACAATTACTCTGGTTTCTCAGTCTGTTTCCTAGTGCCGGTTTGAAGTTCCTGCAGTTTTCACTGTAAAACCGAGTTGGATTTAGTACCTCCCCATATAAATGTATGCAGTGGAGTTTGCAACTGAAAAGAAACTTTGTGTTCCCAACAAGAAATGTGAAGGAATGCTCTCACACACACATATCTCTCAGAACTGAGCTTGTGGAGAGACGTTCGTTCATCTAGCACAAAGGGAACGGGTTGCAGGAGAAACTTTTACTCTGGTTTCTCAGTGTGTTTCCTAGTGCCGGTTGGAAGTTCCTGCAGTTTTCACTGTAAAACCGATTTGGAGCTAGTACCTCCCCATATATATGTATGGATTGGAGACTGCAAGTGAAAAGAATCTTTGTGTTCCAAAGAAGCTAGATGAAGGACGGCTTTCACAGACACTTATCTCTCAGAACTGAGCATGTGGAGAGACGTTCTTTCATCTAGCACAAAGGGAACGGGTTGCAGGAGAAAATTTTACTCTGGTTTCTCAGTCTGTTTCCTAGTGCCGGTTTGAAGTTCCTGCAGTTTTCACTGTAAAACCGAGTTGGAGTTAATACCTCCCCATATAAATGTATGGATTGGAGTTTGCAACTTAAAAGAAACCTTGTGTGCCAAACAAGCAAGGTGAAGGACGGCTCTCACACACACTTATCTCTCAGAACTGAGCATGTGGAGAGACGTTCGTTCATCTAGCACAAAGGGAACGGTTTGCAGGAGAAACATTTACTCTGGTTTCTCAGTCTGTTTCCTAGTGCCGGTTTGAAGTTCCTGCAGTTTTCACTGTAAAACCGAGATGGAGCTAGTTCCTCCCCATATATATGTAGGCAGTGGAGTTTTCAACTGAAAAGAAACTTTGTGTTCCCAACAAGCTAGGTGAAGGACGGCTTCCACACACACTTATCTCTCAGAACTGAGCATGTGGAGAGACGTTTGTTCATCTAGCACAATGTGAACGGTTTGCAGGAGAAACTTTTACTCTGGTTTCTCAGTCTGTTTCCTAGTGCCGGTTTGAAGTTCCTGCAGTTTTCACTGTAAAACCGATTTGGAGTTGGTACCTCCCCATATAAATGTATGGAGTGGAGTTTGCAACTGAAAAGAAACTTTGTGTTCCCCACAAGCAAGGTGAAGGACGGCTCTCACACACACTTATCTCTCAGAACTTAGCATGTGGAGAGACGTTCGTTCATCTAGCACAAAAGGAACGGGTTGCAGGAGAAACTTTTACTCTGGTTTCTCAGTCTGTTTCCTAGTGCCGGTTGGAAGTTCCTGCAGTTTTCACTGTAAAACCGAGTTGGAGCTAGTACCTCCCCATATATATGTATGGAGTGGAGTTTGCAACTGAAAAGAAACTTTGTGTTCCCAACAAGCTAGGTGAAGGACGGCTTTCACACACACTTATCTCTCAGAACTGAGCATGTGGAGAGACGTTCGCTCATCTAGCACAAAGGAACGGGTTGTAGGAGGCACTTTTACTCTAGTTTCTCAGTCTGTTTCTTAGTGCCGGTTTGAAGTTCCTGCAGTTTTCACTGTAAAACCGAGTTGGAGCTAGTACCTCCCCATATATATGTATGGATTGGAGATTGCAAGTGAAAAGAAACTTTGTGTTCCAAAGAAGCTAGGTGAAATACGGCTTTCACAGACACTTAACTCTCAGAACTGAGCATGTGGACAGACGTTCGCTCATCTAGCACAAAGGGAACGGGTTGCAGGAGAAACTTTTACTCTGGTTTCTCAGTCTGTTTCCTAGTGCCGGTTTGAATTTCCTGCAGTTTTCACTGTAAAACCGAGTTGGAGCTCGTACCTCCCCATATATATATATGGAGTGGAGTTTGCAACTGAAAAGAAATTTTGTGTTCCGAAGAAGCTAGGTGAAGGACGGCTTTCACACACACATATCTCTCAGAACTGAGCATGTGGAGAGACGTTCGTTCATCTAGCACAAAAGGAACGTGTTGCATGGGAAACTTTTACTCTGGTTTCTCAGTCTGTTTCCTAGTGCCGGTTTGAAGTTCCTGCAGTTTTCACTGTAAAACCGAGTTGGAGTTAGTACCTCCCCATATAAATGTATGGAGTGGAGTTTGCAACTGAAAAGAAACTTTGTGTTCCCAACAAAAAGGTGAAGGACGGCTCTCACACACACTTATTTCTCAGAACTGAGCATGTGGAGAGACGTTCGTTCATCTAGCAAAAAGGGAACGGGTTGCTGGAGAAACATTTACTCTGGTTTCTCAGTATGTTTCCTAGTGCCGGTTTGAAGTTCCTGCAGTTTTCACTGTAAAACCGAGTTGGAGCTAGTACCTCCCCATATATATGTATGAAGTGGAGTTTGCAAATGAAAAGAAACTTTGTGTTCCCAACAAGCTAGGTGAAGGACGGCTTTCACACACACTTATCTCTCAGAACTGAGCATGTGGAGAGACGTTCGTTCATCTAGCACAAAGTGAACGGGTTGCAGGAGGAACATTTACTCTGGTTTCTCAGTCTGTTTCCTAGTGCCGGTTTGAAGTTCCTGCAGTTTTCACTGTAAAACCGAGTTGGAGCTAGTTCCTCCCCATATATATGTATGGATTGGAGTTTGCAACTGAAAAGAAACTTTGTGTTCCCAATAAACTAGTTGAAGGATGGTTTTCACACACAATTATCTCTCAGAATTGAGCATGTGGAGAGACGTTCGTTCATCTAGCACAAAGGGAACGGGTTGCAGGAGAAACTTTTACTCTGGTTTCTCAGTCTGTTTCCTAGTGCCGGTTTGAATTTCCTGCAGTTTTCACTGTAAAACCGAGTTGGAGTTAGTACCTCCCCATATAAATGTATGGAGTGGAGTTTGCAACTGAAAAGAAACTTTGTGTTCCCAACAAGCAAGGTGAAGGACGGCTCTCACACACACTTATCTCTCAGAACTGAGCATGTGGAGAGAAGTTCGTTCATCTAGCACAAAGGGAACGGGTTGCAGGAGAAACTTTTACTCTGGTTTCTCAGTGTGTTTCCTAGTGCCGGTTTGAAGTTCCTGCAGTTTTCACTGTAAAACCGAGTTGGAGCTAGTACCTCCCCATATATATGTATGGAGTGGAGTTTGCAACTGAAAAGAAACTTTGTGTTCCCAACAAGCTAGGTGAAGGACGGCTTTCACACACAATTATCTCTCAGAAATGAGCATGTGGAGAGACGTTCGTTCATGTAGCACAAAGGGAACAGGTTGCAGGAGGAACATTTACTCTGGTTTCTCAGTCTGTTTCCTAGTGCCGGTTGGAAGTTCCTGCAGTTTTCACTGTAAAACCAAGTTGGAGCTAGTACCTCCCCATATATATGTATGGATTGGAGATTGCAAGTGAAAAGAAACTTTGTGTTCCAAAGAAGCTAGATGAAGGACGGCTTTCACAGACACTTATCTCTCAGAACTGAGCATGTGGAGAGACGTTCATTCATCTAGCACAAAGGGAACGGGTTGCAGGGGAAACTTTTACTCTGGTTTCTCAGTCTGTTTCCTAGTGCCGGTTTGATGTTCCTGCAGTTTTCACTGTAAAACCGAGTTGGAGCTATTTCCTCCAAATATATATGTATGGAGTGGAGTTTGAAACTGAAAAGAAACTTTGTGTTCCCAAAAAGCTAGCTGAAGGACGGCTTTCACACACACTTATCTCTCAGAACTGAGCATGTGAAGAGACGTTCTTTCATCTAGCACAAAGGGAACGGGTTGCAGGAGAAACTTTTACTCTGGTTTCTCAGTCTGTTTCCTAGTGCTGGTTTGAAGTTCCTGCTGTTTTCACTGTAAAACGAGTAGGAGTTAATACCTCCCCATATATATGTATGGAGTGGAGTTTGCAACTTAAAGAAACCTTGTGTGCCCAACAAGCAAGGTGAAGGACGGCTCTAACACACACTTATCTCTCAGAACTGAGCATGTGGAGAGACGTTCGTTCATCTAGCACAAAGGGAACGGGTTGCAGGAGAAACATTTACTCTGGTTTCTCAGTCTGTTTCCTAGTGCCGGTTTGAAGTTCCTGCAGTTTTCACTGTAAAACCGAGTTGGATTTAGTACCTCCCCATATAAATGTATGCAGTGGAGTTTGCAACTGAAAAGAAACTTTGTGTTCCCAACAAGAAATGTGAAGGAAGGCTCTCACACACACATATCTCTCAGAACTGAGCATGTGGAGAGACGTTCGTTCATCTAGCAAAAAGGGAACGGGTTGCAGGAGAAACTTTTACTCTGGTTTCTCAGTGTGTTTCCTAGTGCCGGTTGGAAGTTCCTGCAGTTTTCACTGTAAAACCGATTTGGAGCTAGTACCTCCCCATATATATGTATGGATTGGAGACTGCAAGTGAAAAGAATCTTTGTGTTCCAAAGAAGCTAGATGAAGGACGGCTTTCACAGACACTTATCTCTCAGAACTGAGCATGTGGAGAGACGTTCTTTCATCTAGCACAAAGGGAACGGGTTGCAGGAGAAAATTTTACTCTGGTTTCTCAGTCTGTTTCCTAGTGCCGGTTTGAAGTTCCTGCAGTTTTCACTGTAAAACCGAGTTGGAGTTAATACCTCCCCATATAAATGTATGGATTGGAGTTTGCAACTTAAAAGAAACCTTGTGTGCCCAACAAGCAAGGTGAAGGACGGCTCTCACACACACTTATCTCTCAGAACTGAGCATGTGGAGAGACGTTCGTTCATCTAGCACAAAGGGAACGGGTTGCAGGAGAAACATTTACTCTGGTTTCTCAGTCTGTTTCCTAGTGCCGGTTTGAAGTTCCTGCAGTTTTCACTGTAAAACCGAGTTGGAGCTTGTTCCTCCTCATATATATGTATGGAGTGGAGTTTGCAACTGAAAAGAAACTTTGTGTTCCCAACAAGCTAGGTGAAGGACGGCTTTCACACTCACTTATCTCTCAGAACTGAGCATGTGGAGAGACGTTCGTTCATCTAGCACAAAGGAACGGGTTGCAGGAGAAACTTTTACTCTGGTTTCTCAGTCTGTTTCCTAGTGCCGGTTTGAAGTTCCTGCAGTTTTCACTGTAAAACCGAGTTGGAGTTAGTACCTCCCCATATAATATTATGGAGTGGAGTTGGCAACTGAAAAGAAACTTTGTGTTCCCAACAAGCAATGTGAAGGACGGCTCTCACACACATATATCTCTCAGAACTGAGCATGTGGAGAGACGTTCGTTCATCTAGCACAAAGGGAACGGGTTGCAGGAGAAACTTTTACTCTGGTTTCTCAGTGTGTTTCCTAGTGCCGGTTTGAAGTTCCTGCAGTTTTCACTGTAAAATATAGTTGGAGCTAGTACCTCCCCATATATATGTATGGAGTGGAGTTTGCAAATGAAAAGAAACTTTGTGTTCCCAACAAGCTAGGTGAAGGACGGCTTTCACACACACTTATCTCTCAGAACTGAGCATGTGGAGAGACGTTCGTTCATCTAGCACAAAGGGAACGGGTTGCAGGGGGAACATTTACTCTGGTTTCTCAGTCTGTTTCCTAGTGCCGGTTGGAACTTCCAGCAGTTTTCACTGTAAAACCGAGTTGTAGCTTGTACCTCCCCATATAAATATATGGATTGGAGTTTGCAACTGAAAAGAAACCTTGTGTTCCCAACAAGCTATATGAAGTACGGCTTTCACACAGACTTATCTCTCAGAACTGAGCATGTGGAGAGACTTTCGTTCATCTAGCACAAAGGGAACGGGTTGCAGGAGAAACTTTTACTCTGGTTTCTCAGTCTGTTTCCTAGTGCCGGTATGAAGTTCCTGCAGTTTTCACTGTAAAACCGAGTTGGAGCTCGTACCTCCCCATATATATTTATGGAGTGGAGTTTGCAACTGAAAAGAAATTTTGTGTTCCCAAGTTAGGTGAAGGACGGCTTTCACACACACTTATCTCTCAAAACTGAGCATGTGGAGAGACGTTCGTTCATCTAGCACAATGGGAACGGGTTGCAGGAGAAACTTTTACTCTTCTCTCAGTCTGTTTCCTAGTGCCGGTTTGAAGTTCCTGCAATTTTCTCTGTAAAACCGAGTTGGAGCTAGTACCTCCCCATATATATGTATGGAGTGGTGTTTGCAAGTGAAAAGAAACTTTGTGTTCCCAAGAAGCTAGTTGAAGGACGGCTTTCACACACACTTATCTCTCAGAACTGAGCATGTGGAGAGACGTCCGCTCATCTAGCACAAATGAACGGGTTGTAGGAGGCACTTTTACTCTGGTTTCTCAGTCTGTTTCTTAGAGCCGGTTTGAAGTTCCTGCAGTTTTCACTGTAAAACCGAGTTGGAGCTCGTACCTCCCCATATATATATATTGAATGGAGTTTGCAACTGAAAAGAAATTTTCAGTTCCCAACAAGTTAGGTGAAGGACGGCTTTCACACACACATATCTCTCAGAACTGAGCATGTGGAGAGACGTTCGTTCATCTAGCACAAAAGGAACGTGTTGCACGAGAAACTTTTACTCTGGTTTCTCAGTCTGTTTCCTAGTGCCGGTTTGAAGTTCCTGCAGTTTTCACTGTAAAACCGTGTTGGAGCTAGTACCTCCCCATATATATGTATGGATTGGAGATTGCAAGTGAAAAGAAACTTTGTGTTCCAAAGAAGCTAGGTGAAGGACGGCTTTCACAGACACTTATCTCTCAGAACTGAGCATGTGGAGAGTCGTTCGTTCATCTAGCACAAAGGGAACGGGTTGCAGGAGAAACTTGTACTCTGGTTTCTCAGTCTGTTTCCTAGTGCCGGTTTGCAGTTCCTGCAGTTTTCACTGTAAAACCGAGTTGGAGTTAGTACCTCCCCATATAAATGTATGGAGTGGAGTTTGCAACTGAAAAGAAACTTTGTGTTCCCAACAAGCAAGGTGAAGGACGGCTATCACACACACTTATCTCTCAGAACTGAGCATGTGGAGAGAAGTTCGTTCATCTAGCACAAAGGGAACGGGTTGCAGGAGAAACTTTTACTCTGGTTTCTCAGTGTGTTTCCTAGTGCCGGTTTGAAGTTCCTGCAGTTTTCACTGTAAAACCGAGTTGGAGCTAGTACCTCCCCATATATATGTATGGAGTGGAGTTTGCAACTGAAAAGAAACTTTGTGTTCCCAACGAGCTAGGTGAAGGACGGCTTTCACACACACTTATCTCTCAGAAATGAGCATGTGGAGAGACGTTCGTTCATGTAGCACAAAGGGAACAGGTTGCAGGAGGAACATTTACTCTGGTTTCTCAGTCTGTTTCCTAGTGCCGGTTGGAAGTTCCTGCAGTTTTCACTGTAAAACCAAGTTGGAGCTAGTACCTCCCCATATATATGTATGGATTGGAGATTGCAAGTGAAAAGAAACTTTGTGTTCCAAAGAAGCTAAATGAAGGACGGCTTTCACAGACACTTTTCTCTCAGAACTGAGCATGTGGAGAGACGTTCGTTCATCTAGCACAAAGGGAACGGGTTGCAGGAGAAACTTTTACTCTGGTTTCTCAGTCTGTTTCCTAGTGCCGGTTTGATGTTCCTGCAGTTTTCACTGTAAAACCGAGTTGGAGCTATTTCCTCCCCTTATATATGTATGGAGTGGAGTTTGCAACTGAAAAGAAACTTTGTGTTCCCAACAAGCTAGCTGAAGGACGGCTTTCACACACACTTACCTCTCAGAACTGAGCATGTGGAGAGACGTTCTTTCATCTAGCACAAAGGGAACGGGTTGCAGGAGAAACTTTTACTCTGGTTTCTCAGTCTGTTTCCTAGTGCTGGTTTGAAGTTCCTGCTGTATTCACTGTAAAACGAGTAGGAGTTAATACCTCCCCATATATATGTATGGAGTGGAGTTTGCAACTTAAAGAAACCTTGTGTGCCCAACAAGCAAGGTGAAGGACGGCTCTAACACACACTTATCTCTCAGAACTGAGCATGTGGAGAGACGTTCATTCATCTAGCACAAAGGGAACGGGTTGCAGGAGAAACATTTACTCTGCTTTCTCAGTCTGTTTCCTAGTGCCGGTTTGAAGTTCCTGCAGTTTTCACTGTAAAACCGAGTTGGATTTAGTACCTCCCCATATAAATGTATGCAGTGGAGTTTGCAACTGAAAAGAACCTTTGTGTTCCTAACAAGAAATGTGAAGGACGGCTCTCACACACACATATCTCTCAGAACTGAGCATGTGGAGAGACGTTCGTTCATCTAGCACAAAGGGAACGGGTTGCAGGAGAAACTTTTACTCTGGTTTCTCTGTGTGTTTCCTAGTGCCGGTTTGAAGTTCCTGCAGTTTTCACTGTAAAACCGAGTTGGAGCTAGTACCTCCCCATATATATGTATGGAGAGGAATTTGCAAATTTAAAGAAACTTTGTGTTCCCAACAAGCTAGGTGAAGGACGGCTTTCACACACACTTATCTCTCAGAACTGAGCATGTGGAGAGACGTTCGTTCATCTAGCACAAAGGGAACGGGTTGTAGGAGGAACATTTACTCTGGTTTCTCAGTCTGTTTCCTAGTGCCGGTTGGAAGTTCCTGCAGTTTTCACTGTAAAACCGATTTGGAGCTAGTACCTCCCCATATATATGTATGGATTGGAGTCTGCAAGTGAAAAGAATGTTTGTGTTCCAAAGAAGCTAGATGAAGGACGGCTTTCACAGACACTTATCTCTCAGAACTGAGCATGTGGAGAGACGTTCTTTCATCTAGCACAAAGGGAACGGGTTGCAGGAGAAAATTTTACTCTGGTTTCTCAGTCTGTTTCCTAGTGCCGGTTTGAAGTTCCTGCAGTTTTCACTGTAAAACCGAGTTGGAGTTAATACCTCCCCATATAAATGTATGGATTGGAGTTTGCAACTTAAAAGAAACCTTGTGTGCCCAACAAGCAAGGTGAAGGACGGCTCTCACACACACTTATCTCTCAGAACTGAGCATGTGGAGAGACGTTCGTTCATCTAGCACAAAGGGAACGGGTTGTAGGAGGAACATTTACTCTGGTTTCGCAGTCTGTTTCCTAGTGCCGGTTGGAAGTTCCTGCAGTTTTCACTGTAAAACCGATTTGGAGCTAGTACCTCCCCATATATATGTATGGATTGGAGACTGCAAGTGAAAAGAATGTTTGTGTTCCAAAGAAGCTAGATGAAGGACGGCTTTCACAGACACTTATCTCTCAGAACTGAGCATGTGGAGAGACGTTCTTTCATCTAGCACAAAGGGAACGGGTTGCAGGAGAAAATTTTACTCTGGTTTCTCAGTCTGTTTCCTAGTGCCGGTTTGAAGTTCCTGCAGTTTTCACTGTAAAACCGAGTTGGAGTTAGTACCTCCCCATATAAATGTATGGAGTGGAGTTTGCAACTGAAAAGAAACTTTGTGTTCCCAACAAGCAAGGTGAAGGACGGCTATCACACACACTTATCTCTCAGAACTGAGCATGTGGAGAGAAGTTCGTTCATCTAGCACAAAGGGAACGGGTTGCAGGGGAAACTTTTACTCTGGTTTCTCAGTGTGTTTCCTAGTGCCGGTTTGATGTTCCTGCAGTTTTCACTGTAAAACCGAGTTGGAGCTATTTCCTCCCCTTATATATGTATGGAGTGGAGTTTGCAACTGAAAAGAAACTTTGTGTTCCCAACAAGCTAGCTGAAGGACGGCTTTCACACACACTTACCTCTCAGAACTGAGCATGTGGAGAGACGTTCTTTCATCTAGCACAAAGGGAACGGGTTGCAGGAGAAACTTTTACTCTGGTTTCTCAGTCTGTTTCCTAGTGCTGGTTTGAAGTTCCTGCTGTATTCACTGTAAAACGAGTAGGAGTTAATACCTCCCCATATATATGTATGGAGTGGAGTTTGCAACTTAAAGAAACCTTGTGTGCCCAACAAGCAAGGTGAAGGACGGCTGTAACACACACTTATCTCTCAGAACTGAGCATGTGGAGAGACGTTCGTTCATCTAGCACAAAGGGAACGGGTTGCAGGAGAAACATTTACTCTGCTTTCTCAGTCTGTTTCCTAGTGCCGGTTTGAAGTTCCTGCAGTTTTCACTGTAAAACCGAGTTGGATTTAGTACCTCCCCATATAAATGTATGCAGTGGAGTTTGCAACTGAAAAGAAACTTTGTGTTCCTAACAAGAAATGTGAAGGACGGCTCTCACACACACATATCTCTCAGAACTGAGCATGTGGAGAGACGTTCGTTCATCTAGCACAAAGGGAACGGGTTGCAGGAGAAACTTTTACTCTGGTTTCTCAGTGTGTTTCCTAGTGCCGGTTTGAAGTTCCTGCAGTTTTCACTGTAAAACCGAGTTGGAGCTAGTACCTCCCCATATATATGTATGGAGAGGAGTTTGCAAATTAAAAGAAACTTTGTGTTCCCAACAAGCTAGGTGAAGGACGGCTTTCACACACACTTATCTCTCAGAACTGAGCATGTGGAGAGACGTTCGTTCATCTAGCACAAAGGGAACGGGTTGTAGGAGGAACATTTACTCTGGTTTCTCAGTCTGTTTCCTAGTGCCGGTTGGAAGTTCCTGCAGTTTTCACTGTAAAACCGATTTGGAGCTAGTACCTCCCCATATATATGTATGGATTGGAGACTGCAAGTGAAAAGAATCTTTGTGTTCCAAAGAAGCTAGATGAAGGACGGCTTTCACAGACACTTATCTCTCAGAACTGAGCATGTGGAGAGACGTTCTTTCATCTAGCACAAAGGGAACGGGTTGCAGGAGAAAATTTTACTCTGGTTTCTCAGTCTGTTTCCTAGTGCCGGTTTGAAGTTCCTGCAGTTTTCACTGTAAAACCGAGTTGGAGTTAATACCTCCCCATATAAATGTATGGATTGGAGTTTGCAACTTAAAAGAAACCTTGTGTGCCCAACAAGCAAGGTGAAGGACGGCTCTCACACACACTTATCTCTCAGAACTGAGCATGTGGAGAGACGTTCGTTCATCTAGCACAAAGGGAACGGGTTGTAGGAGGAACATTTACTCTGGTTTCTCAGTCTGTTTCCTAGTGCCGGTTGGAAGTTCCTGCAGTTTTCACTGTAAAACCGATTTGGAGCTAGTACCTCCCCATATATATGTATGGATTGGAGACTGCAAGTGAAAAGAATGTTTGTGTTCCAAAGAAGCTAGATGAAGGACGGCTTTCACAGACACTTATCTCTCAGAACTGAGCATGTGGAGAGACGTTCTTTCATCTAGCACAAAGGGAACGGGTTGCAGGAGAAAATTTTACTCTGGTTTCTCAGTCTGTTTCCTAGTGCCGGTTTGATGTTCCTGCAGTTTTCACTGTAAAACCGAGTTGGAGCTATTTCCTCCCCTTATATATGTATGGAGTGGAGTTTGCAACTGAAAAGAAACTTTGTGTTCCCAACAAGCTAGCTGAAGGACGGCTTTCACACACACTTACCTCTCAGAACTGAGCATGTGGAGAGACGTTCTTTCATCTAGCACAAAGGGAACGGGTTGCAGGAGAAACTTTTACTCTGGTTTCTCAGTCTGTTTCCTAGTGCTGGTTTGAAGTTCCTGCTGTATTCACTGTAAAACGAGTAGGAGTTAATACCTCCCCATATATATGTATGGAGTGGAGTTTGCAACTTAAAGAAACCTTGTGTGCCCAACAAGCAAGGTGAAGGACGGCTCTAACACACACTTATCTCTCAGAACTGAGCATGTGGAGAGACGTTCGTTCATCTAGCACAAAGGGAACGGGTTGCAGGAGAAACATTTACTCTGCTTTCTCAGTCTGTTTCCTAGTGCCGGTTTGAAGTTCCTGCAGTTTTCACTGTAAAACCGAGTTGGATTTAGTACCTCCCCATATAAATGTATGCAGTGGAGTTTGCAACTGAAAAGAAACTTTGTGTTCCTAACAAGAAATGTGAAGGACGGCTCTCACACACACATATCTCTCAGAACTGAGCATGTGGAGAGACGTTCGTTCATCTAGCACAAAGGGAACGGGTTGCAGGAGAAACTTTTACTCTGGTTTCTCAGTGTGTTTCCTAGTGCCGGTTTGAAGTTCCTGCAGTTTTCACTGTAAAACCGAGTTGGAGCTAGTACCTCCCCATATATATGTATGGAGAGGAGTTTGCAAATTAAAAGAAACTTTGTGTTCCCAACAAGCTAGGTGAAGGACGGCTTTCACACACACTTATCTCTCAGAACTGAGCATGTGGAGAGACGTTCGTTCATCTAGCACAAAGGGAACGGGTTGTAGGAGGAACATTTACTCTGGTTTCTCAGTCTGTTTCCTAGTGCCGGTTGGAAGTTCCTGCAGTTTTCACTGTAAAACCGATTTGGAGCTAGTACCTCCCCATATATATGTATGGATTGGAGACTGCAAGTGAAAAGAATCTTTGTGTTCCAAAGAAGCTAGATGAAGGACGGCTTTCACAGACACTTATCTCTCAGAACTGAGCATGTGGAGAGACGTTCTTTCATCTAGCACAAAGGGAACGGGTTGCAGGAGAAAATTTTACTCTGGTTTCTCAGTCTGTTTCCTAGTGCCGGTTTGAAGTTCCTGCAGTTTTCACTGTAAAACCGAGTTGGAGTTAATACCTCCCCATATAAATGTATGGATTGGAGTTTGCAAATTAAAAGAAACCTTGTGTGCCCAACAAGCAAGGTGAAGGACGGCTCTCACACACACTTATCTCTCAGAACTGAGCATGTGGAGAGACGTTCGTTCATCTAGCACAAAGGGAACGGGTTGTAGGAGGAACATTTACTCTGGTTTCTCAGTCTGTTTCCTAGTGCCGGTTGGAAGTTCCTGCAGTTTTCACTGTAAAACCGATTTGGAGCTAGTACCTCCCCATATATATGTATGGATTGGAGACTGCAAGTGAAAAGAATGTTTGTGTTCCAAAGAAGCTAGATGAAGGACGGCTTTCACAGACACTTATCTCTCAGAACTGAGCATGTGGAGAGACGTTCTTTCATCTAGCACAAAGGGAACGGGTTGCAGGAGAAAATTTTACTCTGGTTTCTCAGTCTGTTTCCTAGTGCCGGTTTGAAGTTCCTGCAGTTTTCACTGTAAAACCGAGTTGGAGTTAATACCTCCCCATATAAATGTATGGATTGGAGTTTGCAACTTAAAAGAAACATTGTGTGCCCAACAAGCAAGGTGAAGGACGGCTCTCACACACACTTATCTCTCAGAACTGAGCATGTGGAGAGACGTTCGTTCATCTAGCACAAAGGGAACGGGTTGCAGGAGATACATTTACTCTGGTTTCTCAGTCTGTTTCCTAGTGCCGGTTTGAAGTTCCTGCAGTTTTCACTGTAAAACCGAGTTGGAGCTTGTTCCTCCCCATATATATGTATGGAGTGGAGTTTGCAACTGAAAAGAAACTTTGTGTTCCCAACAAGCTAGGTGAAGGACGGCTTTCACACTCACTTATCTCTCAGAACTGAGCATGTGGAGAGACGTTCGTTCATCTAGCACAAAGGGAACGGGTTGCAGGAGAAACTTTTACTCTGGTTTCTCAGTCTGTTTCCTAGTGCCGGTTTGAAGTTCCTGCAGTTTTCACTGTAAAACCGAGTTGGAGTTAGTACCTACCCATATAATATTATGGAGTGGAGTTGGCAACTGAAAAGAAACTTTGTGTTCCCAACAAGCAATGTGAAGGACGGCTCTCACACACATATATCTCTCAGAACTGAGCATGTGGAGAGACGTTCGTTCATCTAGCACAAAGGGAACGGGTTGCAGGAGAAACTTTTACTCTGGTTTCTCAGTGTGTTTCCTAGTGCCGGTTTGAAGTTCCTGCAGTTTTCACTGTAAAATATAGTTGGAGCTAGTACCTCCCCATATATATGTATGGAGTGGAGTTTGCAAATGAAAAGAAACTTTGTGTTCCCAACAAGCTATTTGAAGGACGGCTTTCACACACACTTATCTCTCAGAACTAAGCATGTGGAGAGACGTTCGTTCATCTAGCACAAAGGGAACGGGTTGCAGGAGGAACATTTACTCTGGTTTCTCAGTCTGTTTCCTAGTGCCGGTTGGAACTTCCAGCAGTTTTCACTGTAAAACCGAGTTGGAGCTTGTACCTCCCCATATAAATATATGGATTGGAGTTTGCAACTGAAAAGAAACCTTGTGTTCCCAACAAGCTATATGAAGTACGGCTTTCACACAGACTTATCTCTCAGAACTGAGCATGTGGAGAGACTTTCGTTCATCTAGCACAAAGGGAACGTGTTGCAGGAGAAACTTTTACTCTGGTTTCTCAGTCTGTTTCCTAGTGCCGGTATGAAGTTCCTGCAGTTTTCACTGTAAAACCGAGTTGGAGCTTGTACCTCCCCATATATATATATGGAGTGGAGTTTGCAACTGAAAAGAAATTTTGTGTTCCCAAGTTAGGTGAAGGACGGCTTTCACACACACTTATCTCTCAAAACTGAGCATGTGGAGAGACGTTCGTTCATCTAGCACAATGGGAACGGGTTGCTGGAGAAACTTTTACTCTTCTCTCAGTCTGTTTCCTAGTGCCGGTTTGAAGTTCCTGCAATTTTCTCTGTAAAACCGAGTTGGAGCTAGTACCTCCCCATATATATGTATGGAGTGGTGTTTGCAAGTGAAAAGAAACTTTGTGTTCCCAAGAAGCTAGTTGAAGGACGGCTTTCACACACACTTATCTCTCAGAACTGAGCATGTGGAGAGACGTCCGCTCATCTAGCACAAATGAACGGGTTGTAGGAGGCACTTTTACTCTGGTTTCTCAGTCTGTTTCTTAGAGCCGGTTTGAAGTTCCTGCAGTTTTCACTGTAAAACCGAGTTGGAGCTCGTACCTCCCCATATATATATATTGAATGGAGTTTGCAACTGAAAAGAAATTTTCAGTTCCCAACAAGTTAGGTGAAGGACGGCTTTCACACACACATATCTCTCAGAACTGAGCATGTGGAGAGACGTTCGTTCATCTAGCACAATGGGAACCGTTTGCAGGGTAAACTTTTACTCTGGTTTCTCAGTCTGTTTCCTAGTGCCGGTTTGAAGTTCCTGCAGTTTTCACTGTAAAACCGAGTTGGAGCTTGTTCCTCCCCATATATATGTATGGAGTGGATTTTGCAACTGAAAAGAAACTTTGTGTTCCCAACAAGCTAGGTGAAGGACGGCTTTCACACTCACTTATCTCTCAGAAATGAGCATGTGGAGAGACGTTCGTTCATCTAGCACAAAGGGAACGGGTTGCAGGAGAAATTTTTACTCTGGATTCTCAGTCTGTTTCCTAGTGCCGGTTTGAAGTTCCTGCATTTTTCACTGTAAAACCGAGTTGGAGTTAGTACCTCCCCATATAATTTTATGGATTGGAGTTGGCAACTGAAAACAAACTTTGTGTTCCCAACAAGCAATGTGAAGGACGGCTCTCACACACACATATCTCTCAGAACTGAGCATGTGGAGAGACGTTCGTTCATCTAGCACAAAGGGAACGGGTTGCAGGAGGAACATTTACTCTGGTTTCTCAGTCTGTTTCCTAGTGCCGGTTGGAAGTTCCAGCAGTTTTCACTGTAAAACCGAGTTGAAGCTAGTACCTCCCCATATATATGTATGGATTGGAGATTGCAAGTGAAAAGAAACTTTGTGTTCCCAACAAGCTAGCTGAAATACGGCTTTCACACACACTTATCTCTCAGAACTGAGCATGTGGAGAGACGTTCTTTCATCTAGCACAAAGGGAACGGGTTGCAGGAGAAACTTTTACTCTGGTTTCTCAGTCTGTTTCCTACTGCCGGTTTGATGTTCCTGCAGTTTTCACTGTAAAACCGAGTTGGAGCTAGTACCTCCCCATATAAATGTATGGATTGGAGTTTGCAACTGAAAAGAAACCTTGTGTTCCCAACAAGCTATGTGAAGGACGGCTTTCACACAGACTTATCTCTCAGAACTGAGCATGTGGAGAGACGTTCGTTCATCTAGCACAAAGGGAACGGGTTGCAGGAGAAACTTTTACTCTGGTTTCTCAGTGTGTTTCCTAGTGCCGGTTTGAAGTTCCTGCAGTTTTCACTGTAAAACCGAGTTGGAGCTAGTACCTCCCCATATATATGTATGGAGTGGAGTTTGCAACTGAAAAGAAATTTTGTGTTCCCAAGTTAGGTGAAGGACGGCTTTCACACACACTTATCTCTCAAAACTGAGCATGTGGAGAGACGTTCGTTCATCTAGCACAAAGGGAACGGGTTGCAGGAGAAACATTTACTCTGGTTTCTCAGTCTGTTTCCTAGTGCCGGTTTGAAGTTCCTGCAGTTTTCACTGTAAAACCGAGTTGGAGCTTGTTCCTCCCCATATATATGTATGGAGTGGAGTTTGCAACTGAAAAGAAACTTTGTGTTCCCAACAAGCTAGGTGAAGGACGGCTTTCACACTCACTTATCTCTCAGAACTGAGCATGTGGAGAGACGTTCGTTCATCTAGCACAAAGGGAACGGGTTGCAGGAGAAACTTTTACTCTGGTTTCTCAGTCTGTTTCCTAGTGCCGGTTTGAAGTTCCTGCAGTTTTCACTGTAAAACCGATTTGGAGTTAGTACCTCCCCATATAATATTATGGAGTGGAGTTGGCAGCTGAAAAGAAACTTTGTGTTCCTAACAAGAAATGTGAAGGACGGCTCTCACACACACATATCTCTCAGAACTGAGCATGTGGAGAGACGTTCGTTCATCTAGCACAAAGGGAACGGGTTGCAGGAGAAAATTTTACTCTGGTTTCTCAGTCTGTTTCCTAGTGCTGGTTTGAAGTTCCTGCTGTATTCACTGTAAAACGAGTAGGAGTTAATACCTCCCCATATATATGTATGGCGTGGAGTTTGCAACTTAAAGAAACCTTGTGTGCCCAACAAGCAAGGTGAAGGACGGCTCTAACACACACTTATCTCTCAGAACTGAGCATGTGGAGAGACGTTCGTTCATCTAGCACAAAGGGAACGGGTTGCAGGAGAAACATTTACTCTGCTTTCTCAGTCTGTTTCCTAGTGCCGGTTTGAAGTTCCTGCAGTTTTCACTGTAAAACCGAGTTGGATTTAGTACCTCCCCATATAAATGTATGCAGTGGAGTTTGCAACTGAAAAGAAACTTTGTGTTCCTAACAAGAAATGTGAAGGACGGCTCTCACACACACATATCTCTCAGAACTGAGCATGTGGAGAGACGTTCGTTCATCTAGCACAAAGGGAACGGGTTGCAGGAGAAACTTTTACTCTGGTTTCTCAGTGTGTTTCCTAGTGCCGGTTTGAAGTTCCTGCAGTTTTCACTGTAAAACCGAGTTGGAGCTAGTACCTCCCCATATATATGTATGGAGAGGAGTTTGCAAATTAAAAGAAACTTTGTGTTCCCAACAAGCTAGGTGAAGGACGGCTTTCACACACACTTATCTCTCAGAACTGAGCATGTGGAGAGACGTTCGTTCATCTAGCACAAAGGGAACGGGTTGTAGGAGGAACATTTACTCTGGTTTCTCAGTCTGTTTCCTAGTGCCGGTTGGAAGTTCCTGCAGTTTTCACTGTAAAACCGATTTGGAGCTAGTACCTCCCCATATATATGTATGGATTGGAGACTGCAAGTGAAAAGAATCTTTGTGTTCCAAAGAAGCTAGATGAAGGACGGCTTTCACAGACACTTATCTCTCAGAACTGAGCATGTGGAGAGACGTTCTTTCATCTAGCACAAAGGGAACGTGTTGCAGGAGAAAATTTTACTCTGGTTTCTCAGTCTGTTTCCTAGTGCCGGTTTGAAGTTCCTGCAGTTTTCACTGTAAAACCGAGTTGGAGTTAATACCTCCCCATATAAATGTATGGATTGGAGTTTGCAACTTAAAAGAAACCTTGTGTGCCCAACAAGCAAGGTGAAGGACGGCTCTCACACACACTTATCTCTCAGAACTGAGCATGTGGAGAGACGTTCGTTCATCTAGCACAAAGGGAACGGGTTGTAGGAGGAACATTTACTCTGGTTTCTCAGTCTGTTTCCTAGTGCCGGTTGGAAGTTCCTGCAGTTTTCACTGTAAAACCGATTTGGAGCTAGTACCTCCCCATATATATGTATGGATTGGAGACTGCAAGTGAAAAGAATGTTTGTGTTCCAAAGAAGCTAGATGAAGGACGGCTTTCACAGACACTTATCTCTCAGAACTGAGCATGTGGAGAGACGTTCTTTCATCTAGCACAAAGGGAACGGGTTGCAGGAGAAAATTTTACTCTTGTTTCTCAGTCTGTTTCCTAGTGCCGGTTTGAAGTTCCTGCAGTTTTCACTGTAAAACCGAGTTGGAGTTAATACCTCCCCATATAAATGTATGGATTGGAGTTTGCAACTTAAAAGAAACATTGTGTGCCCAACAAGCAAGGTGAAGGACGGCTCTCACACACACTTATCTCTCAGAACTGAGCATGTGGAGAGACGTTCGTTCATCTAGCACAAAGGGAACGGGTTGCAGGAGAAACATTTACTCTGGTTTCTCAGTCTGTTTCCTAGTGCCGGTTTGAAGTTCCTGCAGTTTTCACTGTAAAACCGAGTTGGAGCTTGTTCCTCCCCATATATATGTATGGAGTGGAGTTTGCAACTGAAAAGAAACTTTGTGTTCCCAACAAGCTAGGTGAAGGACGGCTTTCACACTCACTTATCTCTCAGAACTGAGCATGTGGAGAGACGTTCGTTCATCTAGCACAAAGGGAACGGGTTGCAGGAGAAACTTTTACTCTGGTTTCTCAGTCTGTTTCCTAGTGCCGGTTTGAAGTTCCTGCAGTTTTCACTGTAAAACCGAGTTGGAGTTAGTACCTACCCATATAATATTATGGAGTGGAGTTGGCAACTGAAAAGAAACTTTGTGTTCCCAACAAGCAATGTGAAGGACGGCTCTCACACACATATATCTCTCAGAACTGAGCATGTGGAGAGACGTTCGTTCATCTAGCACAAAGGGAACGGGTTGCAGGAGAAACTTTTACTCTGGTTTCTCAGTGTGTTTCCTAGTGCCGGTTTGAAGTTCCTGCAGTTTTCACTGTAAAATATAGTTGGAGCTAGTACCTCCCCATATATATGTATGGAGTGGAGTTTGCAAATGAAAAGAAACTTTGTGTTCCCAACAAGCTATTTGAAGGACGGCTTTCACACACACTTATCTCTCAGAACTGAGCATGTGGAGAGACGTTCGTTCATCTAGCACAAAGGGAACGGGTTGCAGGAGGAACATTTACTCTGGTTTCTCAGTCTGTTTCCTAGTGCCGGTTGGAACTTCCAGCAGTTTTCACTGTAAAACCGAGTTGGAGCTTGTACCTCCCCATATAAATATATGGATTGGAGTTTGCAACTGAAAAGAAACCTTGTGTTCCCAACAAGCTATATGAAGTACGGCTTTCACACAGACTTATCTCTCAGAACTGAGCATGTGGAGAGACTTTCGTTCATCTAGCACAAAGGGAACGGGTTGCAGGAGAAACTTTTACTCTGGTTTCTCAGTCTGTTTCCTAGTGCCGGTATGAAGTTCCTGCAGTTTTCACTGTAAAACCGAGTTGGAGCTTGTACCTCCCCATATATATATATGGAGTGGAGTTTGCAACTGAAAAGAAATTTTGTGTTCCCAAGTTAGGTGAAGGACGGCTTTCACACACACTTATCTCTCAAAACTGAGCATGTGGAGAGACGTTCGTTCATCTAGCACAATGGGAACGGGTTGCAGGAGAAACTTTTACTCTTCTCTCAGTCTGTTTCCTAGTGCCGGTTTGAAGTTCCTGCAATTTTCTCTGTAAAACCGAGTTGGAGCTAGTACCTCCCCATATATATGTATGGAGTGGTGTTTGCAAGTGAAAAGAAACTTTGTGTTCCCAAGAAGCTAGTTGAAGGACGGCTTTCACACACACTTATCTCTCAGAACTGAGCATGTGGAGAGACGTCCGCTCATCTAGCACAAATGAACGGGTTGTAGGAGGCATTTTACTCTGGTTTCTCAGTCTGTTTCTTAGAGCCGGTTTGAAGTTCCTGCAGTTTTCACTGTAAAACCGAGTTGGAGCTCGTACCTCCCCATATATATATATTGAATGGAGTTTGCAACTGAAAAGAAATTTTCAGTTCCCAACAAGTTAGGTGAAGGACGGCTTTCACACACACATATCTCTCAGAACTGAGCATGTGGAGAGACGTTCGTTCATCTAGCACAATGGGAACGGTTTGCAGGGTAAACTTTTACTCTGGTTTCTCAGTCTGTTTCCTAGTGCCGGTTTGAAGTTCCTGCAGTTTTCACTGTAAAACCGAGTTGGAGCTTGTTCCTCCCCATATATATGTATGGAGTGGACTTTGCAACTGAAAAGAAACTTTGTGTTCCCAACAAGCTAGGTGAAGGACGGCTTTCACACTCACTTATCTCTCAGAAATGAGCATGTGGAGAGACGTTCGTTCATCTAGCACAAAGGGAACGGGTTGCAGGAGAAATTTTTACTCTGGATTCTCAGTCTGTTTCCTAGTGCCGGTTTGAAGTTCCTGCAGTTTTCACTGTAAAACCGAGTTGGAGTTAGTACCTCCCCATATAATTTTATGGATTGGAGTTGGCAACTGAAAACAAACTTTGTGTTCCCAACAAGCAATGTGAAGGACGGCTCTCACACACACATATCTCTCAGAACTGAGCATGTGGAGAGACGTTCGTTCATCTAGCACAAAGGGAACGGGTTGCAGGAGGAACATTTACTCTGGTTTCTCAGTCTGTTTCCTAGTGCCGGTTGGAATTTCCAGCAGTTTTCACTGTAAAACCGAGTTGAAGCTAGTACCTCCCCATATATATGTATGGATTGGAGATTGCAAGTGAAAAGAAACTTTGTGTTCCCAACAAGCTAGCTGAAATACGGCTTTCACACACACTTATCTCTCAGAACTGAGCATGTGGAGAGACGTTCTTTCATCTAGCACAAAGGGAACGGGTTGCAGGAGAAACTTTTACTCTGGTTTCTCAGTCTGTTTCCTACTGCCGGTTTGATGTTCCTGCAGTTTTCACTGTAAAACCGAGTTGGAGCTAGTACCTCCCCATATAAATGTATGGATTGGAGTTTGCAACTGAAAAGAAACCTTGTGTTCCCAACAAGCTATGTGAAGGACGGCTTTCACACAGACTTATCTCTCAGAACTGAGCATGTGGAGAGACGTTCGTTCATCTAGCACAAAGGGAACGGGTTGCAGGAGAAACTTTTACTCTGGTTTCTCAGTGTGTTTCCTAGTGCCGGTTTGAAGTTCCTGCAGTTTTCACTGTAAAACCGAGTTGGAGCTAGTACCTCCCCATATATATGTATGGAGTGGAGTTTGCAACTGAAAAGAAATTTTGTGTTCCCAAGTTAGGTGAAGGACGGCTTTCACACACACTTATCTCTCAAAACTGAGCATGTGGAGAGACGTTCGTTCATCTAGCACAAAGGGAACGGGTTGCAGGAGAAACATTTACTCTGGTTTCTCAGTCTGTTTCCTAGTGCCGGTTTGAAGTTCCTGCAGTTTTCACTGTAAAACCGAGTTGGAGCTTGTTCCTCCCCATATATATGTATGGAGTGGAGTTTGCAACTGAAAAGAAACTTTGTGTTCCCAACAAGCTAGGTGAAGGACGGCTTTCACACTCACTTATCTCTCAGAACTGAGCATGTGGAGAGACGTTCGTTCATCTAGCACAAAGGGAACGGGTTGCAGGAGAAACTTTTACTCTGGTTTCTCAGTCTGTTTCCTAGTGCCGGTTTGAAGTTCCTGCAGTTTTCACTGTAAAACCGATTTGGAGTTAGTACCTCCCCATATAATATTATGGAGTGGAGTTGGCAGCTGAAAAGAAACTTTGTGTTCCCAACAAGCAATGTGAAGGACGGCTCTCACACACATATATCTCTCAGAACTGAGCATGTGGAGAGACGTTCGTTCATCTAGCACAAAGTGAACGGGTTGCAAGAGAAACTTTTACTCTGGTTTCTCAGTGTGTTTCCTAGTGCCGGTTTGAAGTTCCTGCAGTTTTCACTGTAAAACATAGTTGGAGCTAGTATCTCCCCATATATATGTATGGAGTGGAGTTTGCAAATGAAAAGAAACTTTGTGTTCCCAACAAGCTATTTGAAGGACGGCTTTCACACACACTTATCTCTCAGAACTGAGCATGTGGAGAGACGTTCGTTCATCTAGCACAAAGGGAACGGGTTGCAGGAGGAACATTTACTCTGGTTTCTCAGTCTGTTTCCTAGTGCTGGTTGGAAGTTCCAGCAGTTTTCACTGTAAAACCGAGTTGGAGCTAGTACCTCCCCATATAAATATATGGATTGGAGTTTGCAACTGAAAAGAAACCTTGTGTTCCCAACAAGCTATATGAAGGACGGCTTTCACACAGACTTATCTCTCAGAACTGAGCATGTGGAGAGACGTTCGTTCATCTAGCACAAAGGGAACGGGTTGCAGGAGAACCTTTTACTCTGGTTTCTCAGTGTGTTTCCTAGTGCCGGTTTGAAGTTCCTGCAGTTTTCACTGTAAAACCGAGTTGGAGCTAGTACCTCCCCATATATATGTATGGAGAGGAGTTTGCAAATTAAAAGAAACTTTGTGTTCCCAACAAGCTAGGTGAAGGACGGCTTTCACACACACTTATCTCTCAGAACTGAGCATGTGGAGAGACGTTCGTTCATCTAGCACAAAAGGAACGGGTTGCAGGAGAAACATTTACTCTGGTTTCTCAGTCTGTTTCCTAGTGCCGGTTTGAAGTTCCTGCAATTTTCACTGTAAAACCGAGTTGGAGCTTGTTCCTCCCTATATATATGTATGGAGTGGAGTTTGCAACTGAAAAGAAACTTTGTGTTCCAAACAAGCTAGGTGAAGGACGGCTTTCACACTCACTTATCTCTCAGAACTGAGCATGTGGAGAGACGTTCGTTCATCTAGCACAAAGGGAACGGGTTGCAGGAGAAAATTTTACTCTGGTTTCTCAGTCTGTTTCCTAGTGCCGGTTTGAAGTTCCTGCAGTTTTCACTGTAAAACCGAGTTGGAGTTAGTACCTCCCCATATAATATTATGGAGTGGAGTTGGCAACTGAAAAGAAACTTTGTGTTCCCAACAAGCAATGTGAAGGACGGCTCTCACACACATATATCTCTCAGAACTGAGCATGTGGAGAGACGTTCGTTCATCTAGCACAAAGGGAACGGGTTGCAGGAGAAACTTTTACTCTGGTTTCTCAGTGTGTTTCCTAGTGCCGGTTTGAAGTTCCTGCAGTTTTCACTGTAAAACATAGTTGGAGCTAGTATCTCCCCATATATATGTATGGAGTGGAGTTTGCAAATGAAAAGATACTTTGTGTTCCCAACAAGCTATTTGAAGGACGGCTTTCACACACACTTATCTCTCAGAACTGAGCATGTGGAGAGACGTTCGTTCATCTAGCACAAAGGGAACGGGTTGCAGGAGGAACATTTACTCTGGTTTCTCAGTCTGTTTCCTAGTGCTGGTTGGAAGTTCCAGCAGTTTTCACTGTAAAACCGAGTTGGAGCTAGTACCTCCCCATATAAATATATGGATTGGAGTTTGCAACTGAAAAGAAACCTTGTGTTCCCAACAAGCTATATGAAGGACGGCTTTCACACAGACTTATCTCTCAGAACTGAGCATGTGGAGAGACTTTCGTTCATCTAGCACAAAGGGAACGGGTTGCAGGAGAAACTTATACTCTGGTTTCTCAGTCTGTTTCCTAGTGCCGGTTTGAAGTTCCTGCAGTTTTCACTGTAAAACCGAGTTGGAGCTCGTACCTCCCCATATATATTTATGGAGTGGAGTTTGCAACTGCAAAGAAATTTTGTGTTCCCAATTTAGGTGAAGGACGGCTTTCACACACACTTATCTCTCAAAACTGAGCATGTGGAGAGACGTTCGTTCATCTACCACAATGGGAACGGATTGCAGGAGAAACTTTTACTCTTCTCTCAGTCTGTTTCCTAGTGCCGGTTTGAAGTTCCTGCAATTTTCTCTGTAAAACAGAGTTGGAGCTAGTACCTCCCCATATATATGTATGGATTGGTGTTTGCAAGTGAAAAGAAACTTTGTGTTCCCAAGAAGCTAGTTGAAGGACTGCTTTCACACACACTTATCTCTCAGAACTGAGCATGTGGAGAGACGTCCGCTCATCTAGCACAAATGAACGGGTTGTAGGAGGCACTTTTACTCTGGTTTCTCAGTCTGTTTCTTAGTGCCGGTTTGAAGTTCCTGCAGTTTTCACTGTAAAACCGAGTTGGAGCTCGTACCTCCCCATATATATATATGGAATGGAGTTTGCAACTGAAAAGAAATTTTCAGTTCCCAACAAGTTAGGTGAAGGACGGCTTTCACACACACATATCTCTCAGAACTGAGCATGTGGAGAGACGTTCGTTCATCTAGCACAATGGGAACGGTTTGCAGGATAAACTTTTACTCTGGTTTCTCAGTCTGTTTCCTAGTGCCGGTTTGAAGTTCCTGCATTTTTCACTGTAAAACCGAGTTGGAGCTTGTTCCTCCCCATATATATGTATGGAGTGGATTTTGCAACTGAAAAGAAACTTTGTGTTCCCAACAAGCTAGGTGAAGGACGGCTTTCACACTCACTTATCTCTCAGAACTGAGCATGTGGAGAGACGTTCGTTCATCTAGCACAAAGGGAACGGGTTGCAGGAGAAACTTTTACTCTGGTTTCTCAGTCTGTTTCCTACTGCCGGTTTGAAGTTCCTGCATTTTTCACTGTAAAACCGAGTTGGAGATAGTACATCCCCATATAATTTTATGGATTGGAGTTGGCAACTGAAAAGAAACTTTGTGTTCCCAACAAGCAATGTGAAGGACGGCTCTCACACACACATATCTCTCAGAACTGAGCATGTGGAGAGACGTTCGTTCATCTAGCACAAAGGGAACGGGTTGCAGGAGGAACATTTACTCTGGTTTCTCAGTCTGTTTCCTAGTGCCGGTTGGAAGTTCCAGCAGTTTTCACTGTAAAACCGAGTTGGAGCTAGTACCTCCCCATATATATGTATGGATTGGAGATTGCAAGTGAAAAGAAACTTTGTGTTCCAAAGAAGCTAGATGAAGGACGGCTTTCACAGACACTTATCTCTCAGAACTGAGCATGTGGAGAGACGTTCGTTCACCTAGCACAAAAGGAACGGGTTGCAGGGAAACTTTTACTCTGGTTTCTCAGTCTGTTTCCTAGTGCCGGTTTGAAGTTCCTGCATTTTTCACTGTAAAACCGAGTTGGAGCTTGTTCCTCCCCATATATATGTATGGAGTGGATTTTGCAACTGAAAAGAAACTTTGTGTTCCCAACAAGCTAGGTGAAGGACGGCTTTCACACTCACTTATCTCTCAGAACTGAGCATGTGGAGAGACGTTCGTTCATCTAGCACAAAGGGAACGGGTTGCAGGAGAAACTTTTACTCTGGTTTCTCAGTCTGTTTCCTACTGCCGGTTTGAAGTTCCTGCATTTTTCACTGTAAAACCGAGTTGGAGTTAGTACCTCCCCATATAATTTTATGGATTGGAGTTGGCAACTGAAAAGAAACTTTGTGTTCCCAACAAGCAATGTGAAGGACGGCTCTCACACACACATATCTCTCAGAACTGAGCATGTGGAGAGACGTTCGTTCATCTAGCACAAAGGGAACGGGTTGCAGGAGGAACATTTACTCTGGTTTCTCAGTCTGTTTCCTAGTGCCGGTTGGAAGTTCCAGCAGTTTTCACTGTAAAACCGAGTTGGAGCTAGTACCTCCCCATATATATGTATGGATTGGAGATTGCAAGTGAAAAGAAACTTTGTGTTCCAAAGAAGCTAGATGAAGGACGGCTTTCACAGACACTTATCTCTCAGAACTGAGCATGTGGAGAGACGTTCGTTCACCTAGCACAAAAGGAACGGGTTGCAGGGAAACTTTTACTCTGGTTTCTCAGTCTGTTTCCTAGTGCCGGTTTGAAGTTCCTGCAGTTTTCACTGTAAAACGGAGTTGGAGCTAGTCCCTCCACATATATATGTATGGAGTGGAGTTTGCAACTGAAAAGAAACTTTGTGTTCCCAACAAGCTAGCTGAAGTACGGCTTTCACACACACTTATCTCTCAGAACTGAGCATGTGGAGAGACGTTCTTTCATCTAGCACAAAGGGAACGGGTTGCAGGAGAAACTTTTACTCTGGTTTCTCAGTCTGTTTCCTAGTGCCGGTTTGAAGTTCCTGCAGTTTTCACTGTAAAACCGAGTTTGAGCTAGTACCTCCCCATATAAATGTATGGATTGGAGTTTGCAACTGAAAAGAAACCTTGTGTTCCCAACAAGCTATGTGAAGGACGGCTTTCACACAGACTTATCTCTCAGAACTGAGCATGTGGAGAGACTTTCGTTCATCTAGCACAAAGGGAACGGTTTGCAGGAGAAACTTTTACTCTTCTCTCAGTCTGTTTCCTAGTGCCGGTTTGAAGTTCCTGCAATTTTCTCTGTAAAACAGAGTTGAAGCTAGTACCTCCCCATATATATGTATGGAGTGGAGTTTGCAAGTGAAAAGAAACTTTGTGTTCCCAACAAGCTAGTTGAAGGACGGCTTTCACACACACTTATCTCTCAGAACTGAGCATGTGGAGAGACGTTCGTTCATCTAGCACAAAGGAACGGGTTGTAGGAGGCACTTTTACTTTGGTTTCTCAGTCTGTTTCTTAGTGCCGGTTTGAAGTTCCCGCAGTTTTCACTGTAAAACCGAGTTGGAGCTCGTACCTCTCCATATATATGTATGGAATGGAGTTTGCAAGTGAAAAGAAATTTTCAGTTCCCAACAAGTTATGTGAAGGACGGCTTTCACACACACTTATCTCTCAGAACTGAGCATGTGGAGAGACGTTCGTTCATCTAGCACAAAGGGAACAGGTTGCAGGAGGAACTTTTACTCTGGTTTCTCAGTCTGTTTCCTAGTGCTGTTTGGTAGTTCCTGCAGTTTTCACTGTAAAACCGAGTTGGAACTCGTACCTCCCCATATATTTGTATGTAATGGAGTTTGCAACTGAAAAGAATTTTTGTGTTCCCAACAAGTTATGTGAAGGACGGCTTTCACACACACTTATCTCTCAGAACTGAGCATGTGGAGAGACGTTCGTTCAACTAGCACAAAGGGAACGGGTTGCAGGAGAAACTTTTACTCTTGTTTCTCAGTCTGTTTCCTAGTGCCGGTATGAAATTCCTGCAGTTTTCACTGTAAAACCGAGTTGGAGCTAGTACCTCCCCATATATATGTATGGAGTGGAGTTTGCAAGTGAAAAGAAACTTTGTGTTCCCAACAAGCTAGGTGAAGTACGGCTTTCACACACTCTTATCTCTCAGAACTGAGTATGTGGAGAGTCGTTCGTTCATCTAGCACAAAGGGAACGGGCTGCAGGAGAAACTTTTACTCTGGTTTCTCAGTCTGTTTCCTAGTGCCGGTTTGAAGTTCCTGCAGTTTTCACTGTAAAACCGAGTTGGAGCTAGTACCTCCCCATATATATGTATGGAGATGAATTTGCAACTGAAAAGAAACTTTGTGTTCCCAACAAGCAATGTGAAGGACGGCTTCACACACACTTATCTCTCAGAACTGAGCATGTGGAGAGACGTTCGTTCATCTAGCAAAAAGGGAACGGGTTGCAGGAGGAACTTTTACTCTGGTTTCTCAGTCTGTTTCCTAGTGCCGGTTTGAAGTTCCTGCAGATTTCACTGTAAAACCGAGTTGGAGCTTGTACCTCCCCATATATATATATGGAGTCGAGCTTGCAAGTGAAAAGAAACTTTGTGTTCCCAACAAGCTATGTGAATAACGGCTTTCAAACACACATATCTCTCGGAACTGAGCATGTGGAGAGACGTTCGTTCATCTAGCACAAATGGAACGGGTTGCAGGAGGAACTTTTACTCTGGTTTCTCAGTCTGTTTCCTAGTGCTGGTTGGAAGTTCCTGCAGTTTTCACTGTAAAACCGAGTTGGAACTCGTACCTCCCCATATATATGTATGTAATGGAGTTTGCAACTGAAAAGAAGTTTTGTGTTCCCAACAAGTTAGGTGAAGGACGGCTTTCACACACACTTATCTCTCAGAACTGAGCATGTGGAGAGACGTTCGTTCAACTAGCACAAAGGGAACGGGTTGCAGGAGAAACTTTTACTCTTGTTTCTCAGTCTGTTTCCTAGTGCCGGTATGAAATTCCTGCAGTTTTCACTGTAAAACCGGGTTGGAGCTAGTACCTCCCCATATATATGTATGGAGTGGAGTTTGCAAGTGAAAAGAAACTTTGTGTTCCCAACAAGCTAGGTGAAGGACGGCTTTCACACACACTTATATCTCAGAACTGAGTATGTGGAGAGTCGTTCGTTCATCTAGCACAAAAGGAACGGGCTGCAGGAGAAACTTTTGCTCTGGTTTCTCAGTCTGTTTCCTAGTGCCGGTTTGAAGTTCCTGCAGTTTTCACTGTAAAACCGAGTTGGAGCTAGAACCTCCCCATATATATGTATGGAGATGAATTTGCAACTGAAAAGAAACTTTGTGTTCCCAACAAGCAATGTGAAGGACGGCTTCACACACACTTATCTCTCAGAACTGAGCATGTGGAGAGACGTTCGTTCATCTAGCACAAATGGAACGGGTTGCAGGAGGAACTTTTACTCTGGTTTCTCAGTCTGTTTCCTAGTGCCGGTTTGAAGTTCCTGCAGTTTTCACTGTAAAACCGAGTTGGAGCTCGTACCTCCCCATATACATGTATGGAGTGGAGTTTGCAACTGAAAGGAAATTTTGTGTTCCCAACAAGCTAGGTGAAGGACGGCTTTCACACACACTTATCTCTCAGAACTGAGCATGTGGAGAGACGTTCGCTCATCTAGCACAAAGGGAACGGGTTGCAGGAGAAATTTTACTCTGGTTTCTCAGTCTGTTTCCTAGTGCCGTTTTGAAGTTCCTGCAGTTTTCACTGTAAAACCGAGTTGGAGCTAGTACCTACCCATATATATGTATGGAGTGGACTTTGCAAGTGAAAAGAAACTTTGTGTTCCCTACAAGCAAGATGAAGGACGGCTCTCACACACACTTATCTCTCAGAACTGAGCATGTCGAGAGACGTTCGTTCATCTAGCACAAAGGGAACGGGTTGCAGGAGAAAGTTTTACTCTGGTTTCTCAGTCTGTTTCCTTGTGCCGTTTTGAAGTTCCTGCAGTTTTCACTGTAAAACCGTGTTGGAGCTTGTACCTCCCCTTATATATGTATGGAGTGGAGATTGCAACTGAAATGAAACTTTGTGTTCCCAACAAGCTAGGTGAAGGACGGCTTTCACACACACTTATCTCTTATAACTTAGCATGTGGAGAGACGTCCGTTCATCTAGCACAAAAGGGACCGTTTGCAGGGGAAACTTTTACTCTTGTTTCTCAGTCTGTTTCCTAGTGCCGGTATGAAGTTCCTGCAGTTTTCACTGTAAAACCGAGTTGGAGCTAGTACATCCCCATATATATGTATGGAGTGGAGTTTGCAAGTGAAAAGAAACTTTGTGTTCCCAACAAGCTAGGTGAAGGACGGCTTTCACACACACTTATCTCTCAGAACTGAGCATGTGGACAGTCGTTCGTTCATCTAGCACAAAGGGAACGGGTTTCAGGAGAAACTTTTACTCTGGTTTCTCAGTCTGTTTCCTAGTGCCGGTTTGAAGTTCCTGCAGTTTTCACTGTAAATACGAGTTGGAGCTAGTACCTCCCCATATATATGTATGGAGATGAATTTGCAACTGAAAAGAAACTTTGTGTTCCCAACAAGCTATGTGAAGGACGGCTTCACACACACTTATCTCTCAGAACTGAGCATGTGGAGAGTCGTTCGTTCATCTAGCAAAAAGGGAACGGGTTGCAGGAGAAAATTTGACTCTGGTTTCTCAGTCTGTTTCCTAGTGCCGGTATGAAGTTCCTGCAGATTTCACTGTAAAACCGAGTTGGAGCTTGTACCTCCCCATATATATATATAGAGTTGAGTTTGCAAGTGAAAAGAAACTTTGTGTTCCCAACAAGCTAGGTGAAGGACGGCTTTCAAACACACATATCTCTCAGAACTGATCATGTGGAGAGACGTTCGTTCATCTAGCACAAAGGAACGGGTTGTAGGAGGCACTTTTACTCTGGTTTCTCAGTCTGTTTCTTAGTGCCGGTTTAAAGTTCCCGCAGTTTTCACTGTAAAACCGAGTTGGAGCTCGTACCTCTCCATATATATGTATGGAATGGAGTTTGCAAGTGAAAAGAAATTTTCAGTTCCCAACAAGTTAGGTGAAGGACGGCTTTCACACACACTTATCTCTCAGAACTGAGCATGTGGAGAGACGTTCGTTCAACTAGCACAAAGGGAACGGGTTGCAGGAGAAACTTTTACTCTTGTTTCTCAGTCTGTTTCCTAGTGCCGGTATGAAATTCCTGCAGTTTTCACTGTAAAACCGGGTTGGAGCTAGTACCTCCCCATATATATGTATGGAGTGGAGTTTGCAAGTGAAAAGAAACTTTGTGTTCCCAACAAGCTAGGTGAAGGACGGCTTTCACACACACTTATCTCTCAGAACTGAGCATGTGGAGAGTCGTTCGTTCATCTAGCACAAAGGGAACGGGTTGCAGGAGAAACTTTTACTCTGGTTTCTCAGTCTGTTTCCTAGTGCCGGTTTGAATTTCCTGCAGTTTTCACTGTAAAACCGAGTTGGAGCTGGTACCTCCCCATATATATGTATGGAGATGAATTTGCAACTGAAAAGAAACTTTGTGTTCCCAACAAGCAATGTGAAGGACGGCTTCACACACACTTATCTCTCAGAACTGAGCATGTGGAGAGACGTTCGTTCATCTAGCAAAAAGGGAACGGGTTGCAGGAGGAACTTTTACTCTGGTTTCTCAGTCTGTTTCCTAGTGTCGGTTTGAAGTTCCTGCAGATTTCACTGTAAAACCGAGTTGGAGCTTGTACCTCCCCATATATATATATGGAGTCGAGTTTGCAAGTGAAAAGAAACTTTGTGTTCCCAACAAGCTATGTGAATAACGGCTTTCAAACACACATATCTCTCGGAACTGAGCATGTGGAGAGACGTTCGTTCATCTAGCACAAATGGAACGGGTTGCAGGAGGAACTTTTACTCTGGTTTCTCAGTCTGTTTCCTAGTGCTGGTTGGAAGTTCCTGCAGTTTTCACTGTAAAACCGAGTTGGAACTCGTACCTCCCCATATATATGTATGTAATGGAGTTTGCAACTGAAAAGAAGTTTTGTGTTCCCAACAAGTTAGGTGAAATACGGCTTTCACACACACTTATCTCTCAGAACTGAGCATGTGGAGAGACGTTCGTTCATCTAGCACAAAGGGAACGGGTTGCAGGAGGAACTTTTACTCTGGTTTCTCAGTGTGTTTCCTAGTGCTGGTTGGAAGTTCCTGCAGTTTTCACTGTAAAAACGAGTTGGAGCTAGTACCTCCCCATATATATGTATGGAGTGGAGTTTGCAAGTGAAAAGAAACTTTGTGTTCCCAACAAGCTAGGTGAAGGACGGCTTTCACACACACTTATCTCTCAGAACTGAGCATGTGGAGAGACGTTCGCTCATCTAGCACAAAGGGAACGGGTTGCAGGAGAAATTTTACTCTGGTTTCTCAGTCTGTTTCCTAGTGCCGTTTTGAAGTTCCTGCAGTTTTCACTGTTAAACCGAGTTGGAGCTAGTACCTACCCATATATATGTATGGAGTGGAGTTTGCAAGTGAAAAGAAACTTTGTGTTCCCTACAAGCAAGATGAAGGACGGCGCTCACACACACTTATCTCTCAGAACTGAGCATGTCGAGAGACGTTCGTTCATCTAGCACAAAGGGAACGGGTAGCAGGAGAAAGTTTTACTCTGGTTTCTCAGTCTGTTTCCTTGTGCCGTTTTGAAGTTCCTGCAGTTTTCACTGTAAAACCGTGTTGGAGCTTGTACCTCCCCTTATATATGTATGGAGTGGAGATTGCAACTGAAATGAAACTTTGTGTTCCCAACAAGCTAGGTGAAGGACGGCTTTCACACACACATATCTCTTATAACTTAGCATGTGGAGAGACGTCCGTTCATCTAGCACAAAAGGGACCGTTTGCAGGGGAAACTTTTACTCTTGTTTCTCAGTCTGTTTCCTAGTGCCGGTATGAAGTTCCTGCAGTTTTCACTGTAAAACCGAGTTGGAGCTAGTACATCCCCATATATATGTATGGAGTGGAGTTTGCAAGTGAAAAGAAACTTTGTGTTCCCAACAAGCTAGGTGAAGGACGGCTTTCACACACACTTATCTCTCAGAACTGAGCATGTGGAGAGTCGTTCGTTCATCTAGCACAAAGGGAACGGGTTGCAGGAGAAACTTTTACTCTGGTTTCTCAGTCTGTTTCCTAGTGCCGGTTTGAAGTTCCTGCAGTTTTCACTGTAAAACCGAGTTGCAGCTAGTACCTCCCCATATATATGTATGGAGATGAATTTGCAACTGAAAAGAAACTTTGTGTTCCCAACAAGCTATGTGAAGGACGGCTTCACACACACTTATCTCTCAGAACTGAGCATGTGGAGAGACGTTCGTTCATCTAGCAAAAAGGGAACGGGTTGCAGGAGAAAATTTGACTCTGGTTTCTCAGTCTGTTTCCTAGTGCCGGTTTGAAGTTCCTGCAGATTTCACTGTAAAACCGAGTTGGAGCTTGTACCTCCCCATATATATATATAGAGTTGAGTTTGCAAGTGAAAAGAAACTTTGTGTTCCCAACAAGCTAGGTGAAGGACGGCTTTCAAACACACATATCTCTCAGAACTGATCATTTGGAGAGACGTTCGTTCATCTAGCACAAAGGAACGGGTTGTAGGAGGCACTTTTACTCTGGTTTCTCAGTCTGTTTCTTAGTGCCGGTTTGAAGTTCCTGCAGTTTTCACTGTAAAACCGATTTGGAGCTCCTAACTCCCCATATATATGTATGGAGTGGAGTTTGCAACTGAAAAGCAATTTTGTGTTCCCAACAAGCTAGGTGAAGGACGGCTTTCACACACACTTATCCCTCAGAACTAAGCATGTGGAGAGACTTTCGTTCATCTAGCACAAAGGTAACGGGTTGCAGGAGAAACTTTCCTCTGGTTTCTCAGTCTGTTTCCTAGTGCCGGTTTGCAGTTCCTGCAGTTTTCACTGTAAAACCGAGTTGGAGCTCGTACCTCCCCATATATTTGTATGGAGTGGAGTTTGCAACTGAAAAGAAATTTTGTGTTCCCAACAAGCTAGGTGAAGGACGGCTTTCACACACACTTACCTCTCAGAACTGAGCATGTGGAGAGACGTCCGTTCATCTAGCACAAAGGTAACGGGTTGCAGGAGAAACTTTTACTCTGGTTTCTCAGTCTGTTTCCTAGTGCCGGTTTGAAGTTCCTGCAGTTTTCACTGTAAAACCGAGTTGGAGCTCGTACCTCCCCATATATATGTATGGAGCGGAGTTTGCATCTGAAAAGAAACATTGTGTTCCCAACAAGCTAGGTGAAGTACGGCTTTCACACAAATTTATCTCTCAGAACTGAGCATGTGGAGAGACGTTCGCTCATCTAGCACAATTGAAACGGGTTGCAGGAGAAACTTTTACTCTGGTTTCTCAGTCTTTTTCCTAGTGCCGGTTTGAAGTTCCTGCAGTTTTCACTGTAAAACCGTGTTGGAGCTAGTACCTCCCCATATATATGTATGGTGTGGAGTTTGCAACTGAAAAGAAACTTTGTGTTCCCAACAAGCTAGGTGAAGGACGGCTTTGACACACACTTATCTCTCAGAACTGAGCATGTGGAGAGACGTTCTTTCATCTAGCACAAAGGGAACGGGTTGCAGGAGAAATTTTTTCTCTGGTTTCTCAGTCTGTTTCCTAGTGCCGGTTTGAAGTTCCTGCAGTTTTCACTGTAAAACCGAGTTGGAGTTAGTACCTCCCCAAATAATTGTATGGAGTGGAGTTTGCAACTGAAAAGAAACTTTGTGTTCCCAACAAGCAAGTTGAAGGACGGCTCTCACACACACTTATCTCTCAGAAGTGAGCATGTGGAGAGACGTTCGTTCATCTAGCACAAAGGGAACGGGTTGTAGGAGGAACTTTTACTCTGGTTTCTCAGTGTGTTTCCTAGTGCCGGTTTGAAGTTCCTGCAGTTTTCACTGTAAAACAGAGTTGTAGCTAGTACCTACCCTTATATATGTATGGAGTGGAGTTTGCAACTGAAAAGAAACTTTGTGTTCCCAACAAGCTAGGTGAAGGACGGCTTTCACACACACTTATCTCTCAGAACTGAGCATGTGGAGAGACGTTCGCTCATCTAGCACAAAGGGAACGGGTTGCAGGAGAATCTTTTACTCTGGTTTCTCAGTCTGTTTCCTAGTGCCGGTTTGAAGTTCGTGCAGTTTTCAATGTAAAACCGATTTGGAGCTATTACCTCCCCTTATATACGTATGGAGTGGAGTTTGCAACTGATAAGAAACTTTGTGTTCCCAACAAGCTAGGTGAAGGACGGCTCTCACACACACTTATCTCTCAGAACTGAGCATGTGGAGAGACGTTCGTTCATCTAGCACAAAGGGAACGGGTTACAGGAGAAACTTTTACTCTGGTTTTTCAGTCTGTTTCCTAGTGCCGTTTTGAAGTTCCTGCAGTTTTCACTGTAAAACCGAGTTGGAGCTAGTACCTCCCCTTATATATGTATGGAGTGGAGTTTGCAACTTAAATGAAACTTTGTGTTCCCAACAAGCTAGGTGAATGACGGCTTTCACACACACTTACCTCTCAGAACTGAGCATGTGGAGAGACGTCCGTTCATCTAGCACAAAGGGAACGGGTTGCAGGAGAAACTTTTACTCTGGTTTCTCAGTCTGTTTCCTAGTGCCGGTTTGAAGTTCCTGCAGTTTTCACTGTAAAACCGAGTTGGAGCTAGTACCTTCCCATATATATGTATGGAGCGGAGTTTGCATCTGAAAAGAAACTTTGTGTTCCCAACAAGCTAGGTGAAGGACGGATTTCACACACACTTATCTCTCAGAACTGAGCATGTGGAGAGACGTTCGTTCATCTAGCACAAAGGGAACGGGTTTCAGGAGAAACATTTACTCTGGTTTCTCAGTCTGTTTCCTAGTGCCGGTTTGAAGTACCTGCAGTTTTCTCTGTAAAACCGAGTTGGAGCTCGTACCTCCCCATATATATGTATGGATTGGAGTTTGCAAGTGAAAAGAAACTTTGTGTTCCAAAGAAGCTAGATGAAGGACGGCTTTCACAGACACTTATCTCTCAGAACTGAGCATGTGGAGAGACGTTCGTTCATCTAGCACAAAGGGAACGGGTTGCAGGAGAAACTTTTACTCTGGTTTCTCAGTCTGTTTCCTAGTGCCGGTTTGAAGTTCCTGCAGTTTTCACTGTAAAACAGATTTGGAGCTTGTACCACCCCATATATATGTATGGAATGGAGTTTGCAACTGAAAAGAAACTTTGTGTTCCCAACAAGCTAGGTGAAGGACGGCTTTCACACACACTTATCTCTCAGAACTGAGCATGTTGAGAGTCGTTCATTCATCTAGCACAAAGGGAACGGTTTGCAGGAGAAACTTTTACTCTGGTTTATCAGTCTGTTTCCTAGTGCCGGTTTGAAGTTCCTGCAGTTTTCACTGTAAAACCGATTTGGAGCTTGTACCATCCCATATATATGTATATAGCGGAGTTTGCATCTGAAAAGAAACTTTGTGTTCCCAACAAGCTAGGTGAAGGACGGCTCTCACACACACTTATCTCTCAGAACTGAGCATGTGGAGAGACGTTCGCTCATCTAGCACAATGGGAACGGGTTGCAGGAGAAACTTTTACTCTGGTTTCTCAGTCTGTTTCCTAGTGCCGGTTTGAAGTTCCTGCAGTTTTCACTGTAAAACCGATTTGGAGCTCGTACCTTCCCATATATATGTATATAGCGGAGTTTGCATCTGAAAAGAAACTTTGTGTTCCCAACAAGCTAGGTGAAGGACGGCTTTCACACAAATTTATCTCTCAGAATTGAGCATGTGGAGAGACGTTCGCTCATCTAGCACAATGGGAACGGGTTGCAGGAGAAACTTTTACTCTGGTTTCTCAGTCTGTTTCCTAGTGCCGGTTTGAAGTTCCTGCAGTTTTCACTGTAAAACAGAGTTGGATCCAGTACCACCCCATAAATATGTATGGAGTGGACTTTGCAACTGAAAAGAAACTTTGTGTTCCCAACAAGCTAGTTGAAGGACGGCTCTCACACACACTTATCTCTCAGAACTGAGCATGTGGAGAGACGTTCGTTCATCTAGCACAAAGGGAACGGGTTGCAGGAGAAACTTTTACTCTGGTTTCTCAGTCTGTTTCCTAGTGCCGTTTTGAAGTTCCTGCAGTTTTCACTGTAAAACCGAGTTGGAGCTTGTACCTCCCCTTATATATGTATGGAGTGGAGTGTGCAACTGAAATGAAACTGTGTTCCCAACAAGCTAGGTGAAGGACGGCTTTCACACACATTTATCTCTCAGAACTGAGCATGTGGAGAGACGTTCGCTCATCTAGCACAAAGGGAACGGGTTGCAGGAGAAACTTTTACTCTGGTTTCTCAGTCTGTTTCCTAGTGCCGGTTAGAAGTTCCTGCAGTTTTCACTGTAAAACCGAGTTGGAGCTAGTACCATCCCATATATATGTATGGAATGGAGTTTGCAAATGAAAAGAATCTTTGTGTTCCCAACAAGCTAGTTGAAGGACGGATTTCACACACAATTATCTCTCAGAACTGAGCATGTGGAGAGACGTTCATTCATCTAGCACAAATGGAACGGGTTGCAGGAGAAACATTTACTCTGGTTTCTCAGTCTGTTTCCTAGTGCCGGTTTGAAGTTCCTGCAGTTTTCACTGTAAAACCGAGTTGGAGCTAGTACCTCCCCATATATATGTATGGAGTGGAGTTTGCAACTGAAATGAAACTTTGTGTTCCCAACAAGCTAGGTGAATGACGGCTTTCACACACACATTCCTCTCAGAACTGAGCATGTGGAGAGACGTCCGTTCATCTAGCAGAAAGGGAACGGATTGCAGGAGAAACTTTACTCTGGTTTCTCAGTCTGTTTCCTAGTGCCGGGTTGCAGTTCCTACAGTTTTCACTGTAAAACAGAGTTGGAGCTCGTATCTCCCCATATATATGTATGGAGTGGAGATTGCAACTGAAAAGAAATTTTGTGTTCCCAACAAGCTAGGTGAAGGACGGCTTTCACACACACTAAACTCTCAGAACTGAGCATGTGGAGAGACGTCCGTTCATCAAGCACAAAGGGAATGGTTTGCAGGAGAAACTTTTACTCTGGTTTCTCAGTGTGTTTCCGAGTGCCGGTTTGAAGTTCCTGCAGTTTTCACTGTAAAACCGAGTTGGAGCTAGTACCTCCCCATATATATGTATGGAGTGGAGTTTGCAACTGAAAAGAAACTTTGTGTTCCCAACAAGCTAGGTGAAGTACGGCTTTCACACACACTTATCTCTCAGAACTGAGCATGTGGAGAGACGTTCGCTCATCTAGCACAAAGGGAACGGGTTGCAGGAGAATCTTTTACTCTGGTTTCTCAGTCTGTTTCCTAGTGCCGGTTTGAAGTTCCTGCAGTTTTCAATGTAAAACCGAGTTGGAGCTAGTACCTCCCCATATATACGTATGGAGTGGAGTTTGCAACTGAAAAGAAGCTTTGTGTTCCCAACAAGTTAGGTGAAGGACGGCTCTCACACACACTTATCTCTCAGAACAGAGCATGTGGAGAGACGTTCGTTCATCTTGCACAAAGGGAACGGGTTGCAGGAGAAACTTTTACTCTGCTTTCTCAGTCTGTTTCCTAGTGCCGTTTTGAAGTTCCTGCAGTTTTCACTGTAAAACCGAGTTGGAGTTTTACCTCCCCTTATATATGTATGGAGTGGAGTTTGCAACTGAAATGAAACTTTGTGTTCCCAACAAGCTGGGTGAATGACGGCTTTCACACACATTTATCTCTCAGAACTGAGCATGTGGAGAGACGTTCGTTCATCTAGCACAATGGGAACGGGTTGCAGGAGAAACTTTTACTCTGGTTTCTCAGTCTGTTTCCTAGTGCCGGTTTGAAGTTCCTGCAGTTTTCACTGTAACACCGAGTTGGAGCTAGTACCTCCCCATATATATGTATGGATTGGAGTTTGCAACTGAAAAGAAACTTTGTGTCCCAACAAGCTATGTGAAGGACGGCTTTCACACACACTTATCTCTCAGAACTGAGCATGTGGAGAGGTGTTCGTTCATCTAGCACAAAGGAACGGGCTGCAGGAGAAATTTTTACTCTGGTTTCTCATCTGTTTCCTAGTGCCGGTTGGAAGTTCCTGCAGTTTTCACTGTAAAACCGAGTTGGAGCTAGTACCTCCCCATATATATGTATGGATTGGAGATGGCAAGTGAAAAAAAACTTTGTGTTCCAAAGAAGCTAGATGAAGGACGGCTTTCACAGACACATATCTCTCAGAACTGAGCATGTGGAGAGACGTTCGATCATCTAGCACAAAGGGAAAGGGTTGCAGGAGAAATTTTACTCTGGTTTCTCAGTCTGTTTCCTAGTGCCGGTTTGCAGTTCCTGCAGTTTTCACTGTAAAACCGAGTTGGAGCTCGTACCTCCCCATATATATGTATGGAGTGGAGTTTGCAACTGAAAAGAAATTTTGTGTTCCCAACAAGCTAGTTGAAGCACCTCTTTCACACACACTCATCTCTCAGAACTGAGCATGTGGAGATACGTTCGCTCATCTAGCACAAAGGGAACGGGTTGCAGGAGAATCTTTTACTCTGGTTTCTCAGTCTGTTTCCTAGTGCCGGTTTGAATTTCCTGCAGTTTTCACTGTAAAACCGAGTTGGAGCTAGTACCTCCCCATATATATGTATGGAGTGGAGTTTGCAACTGAAAAGAAACTTTGTGTTCCCAACAAGCTAGATGAAGGACGAATTTCACACACACTTATCTCTCAGAACTTATAATGTGGAGAGACGTTCGTTCATCTAGCACAAAGGAACGGGTTGTAGGAGGCACTTTTACTCTGGTTTCTCAGTCTGTTTCTTAGTGCCGGTTTGAAGTTCCTGCAGTTTTCACTGTAAAACCGAGTTGGAGCTCGTACCTCCCCATATATACGTATGGAGAGGAGTTTGCAACTGAAAAGAAATTTTGTGTTCCCAACAAGCTAGGTGAAGGACGGCTTTCACACACATTTATCTCTCAGAACTGAGCATGTGGAGAGACGTTCGTTCATCTTGCACAAAGGGAACGGGTTGCAGGAGAAACTTTTACTCTGATTTCTCAGTCTGTTTCCTAGTGCCGGTTTGCTGTACCTGCAGTTTTCACTGTAAAACCGAGTTGGAGCTCGTATCTCCCCATATATATGTATGGAGTGGAGTTTGCAACTGAAAAGAAATTTTGTGTTCCAAAGAAGCTAAATGAATCACGGCTTTCACAGACACTTATCTCTCAGAACTGAGCATGTGGAGAGACGTTCGTTCATCTAGCACAAAGGGAACGGGTTGTAGGGAAAATTTTACTCTCGTTTCTCAGTCTGTTTCCTTGTGCCGGGTTGCAGTTCCTGCAGTTTTCACTCTAAAACCGAGTTGGAGCTCGTACCTCCCCATATATATGTATGGAGTGGAGTTTGCAACTGAAAAGTAATTTTGTGTTCCCAACAAGCTAGGTGAAGCACCTCTTTCACACACACTTATCTCTCAGAACTGAGCATGTGGAGAGACGTTCGCTCATCTAGCACAAAGGGAACGGGTTGCAGGATAAACTTTTACTCTGGTTTCTCAGTCTGTTTCCTAGTGCCAGTTTGAAGTTCATGCAGTTTTCACTGTAAAACCGAGTTGGAGCTAGTACCTCCCCATATATACGTATGGAGTGGAGTTTGCAAGTGAAAAGAAGCTTTGGGTTCCCAACAAGCTAGGTGAAGGACGGCTTTCACACAAACATTCCTCTCAGAACTGAGCATGTGGAGAGACGTCCGTTCATCTAGCACAAAGGGAACGGGTTTCAGGAGAAACTTTTACTCTGGTTTCTCAGTGTGTTTCCTAGTGCCGGTTTGCATTTCCTGCAGATTTCACTGTAAAACCGAGTTGGAGCTCGTATCTCCCCATATATATGTATGGAGTGGATTTTGCAACTGAAAAGAAATTTTGTGTTCCCAACAAGCTAGATGAAGCACCTCTTTCACACACAATTATCTCTCAGAACTGAGCATGTGGAGAGACGTTCGCTCATCTAGCATAAAGGGAACGGTTTGCAGGAGAATCTTTTACTCTGGTTTCTCAGTCTGTTTCCTAGTACCGGTTGGAAGTTCCTGCAGTTTTCACTGTAAAACCGAGTTGGAGCTAGTACCTCCCCATATATACGTATGGAGTGGAGTTTGCAACTGAAAAGATCTTTGTGTTCCCAACATGCTAGGTGAAGGACGGCTTTCACACACACATTCCTCTCAGAACTGAGCATGTGGAGAGACTTTCGTTCATCTAGCACAAAGGGAACGGGTTTCAGAAGAAACTTTTACTCTGGTTTCTCAGTGTGTTTCCTAGTGCCGGTTTGCATTTCCTGCAGTTTTCACTGTAAAACCGAGTTGGAGCTCGTATCTCCCCATATATATGTATGGAGTGGAGTTTGCAACTGAAAAGAAATTTTGTGTTCCCAACAAGCTAGGTGAAGCACCTCTTTCACACACACTTATCTCTCAGAAATGAGCATGTGGAGAGACGTTCGCTCATCTATCACAAAGAGAACGGGTTGCAGGAGGATCTTTTACTCTGGTTTCTCAGTCTGTTTCCTAGTGCCGGTTTGAAGTTCCTGCAGTTTTCACTGTAAAACCGAGTTGGAGCTCGTATCTCCCCATATATATGTATGGAGTGGAGTTTGCAACTGAAAAGAAATTTTGTGTTCCCAACAAGCTAGGTGAAGCACCTCTTTCACACACACTTATCTCTCAGAAATGAGCATGTGGAGAGACGTTCGTTCATCTAGCACAAAGGAACGGGTTGCAGGAGGATCTTTTACTCTGGTTTCTCAGTCTGTTTCCTAGTGCCGGTTTGAAGTTCCTGCAGTTTTCACTGTAAAACCGAGTTGGAGCTCGTACCTCCCCATATATATGTATGGAGAGGAGTTTGCAACTGAAAAGAAATTTTGTGTTCCCAACAAGCTAGGTGAAGTACGGCTTTCACACACACTTATCTCTCAGAACTTATCATGTGGAGAGACGTTCGTTCATCTAGCACAAAGGAACGGGTTGTAGGAGGCACCTTTTACTCTGGTTTCTCAGTCTGTTTCTTAGTGCCGGTTTGAAGTTCCTGCAGTTTTCACTGTAAAACCGAGTTGGAGCTTGTACCTCCCCATATATATGTATGGAGAGGAGTTTGCAACTGAAAAGAAATTTTGTGTTCCCAACAAGCTAGGTGAAGGACGGCTTTCACACACACTTATCTCTCAGAACTGAGCATGTGGAGAGACGTTCGTTCATCTTGCACAAAGGGAACGGGTTGCAGGAGAAACTTTTACTCTGGTTTCTCAGTCTGTTTCCTAGTGCCGGTTTGCAGTTCCTGCAGTTTTCACTGTAAAACTGAGTTGGAGCTCGTATCTCCCCATATATATGTATGGAGTGGAGTTTGCAACTGAAAAGAAATTTTGTGTTCCCAACAAGCTAGTTGAAGGACGGCTTTCACACACACTTACCTCTCAGAACTGAGCATGTGGAGAGACGTCCGTTCATCAAGCACAAAGGGAACGGTTTGCAGGAGAAACTTTTACTCTGGTTTCTCAGTGTGTTTCTAGTGCCGGTTTGAAGTTCCTGCAGTTTTCACTGTAAAACTGAGTTGGAGCTAGTACCTCCCCATATATATGTATGGAGTGGAATTTGCAACTGAAAAGAAACTTTGTGTTCCCAACAAGCTAGGTGAAGGACGGCTTTCACACACACTTATCTCTCAGAACTGAGCATGTGGAGAGACGTTCTTTCATCTAGCACAAAGGAAAGGGTTGTAGGAGGCACTTTTACACTGGTTTCTCAGTCTGTTCTTAGTGCCGGTTTGAAGTTCCTGCAGTTTTCACTGTAAAACCGAGTTGGAGCTCGTACCTCCCCATATATATGTATGGAATGGAGTTTGCAACTGAAAAGAAATTTTGCGTTCCAAAGAAGCTAAATGAAGGACGGCTTTCACAGACACTTATCTCTCAGAACTGAGCATGTGGAGAGACGTTCGTTCATCTAGCACAAAGGAAACGGGTTGCAGGGAAAATTTTACTCTGGTTTCTCAGTCTGTTTCCTAGTGCCGGTTTGCAGTTCCTGCAGTTTTCACTCTAAAACCGAGTTGGAGCTCGTACCTCCCCATATATATGTATGGAGAGGAGTTTGCAACTGAAAAGAAATTTTGTGTTCCCAACAAGCTAGGTGAAGCACCTCTTTCACACACACTTATCTCTCAGAACTGAGCATGTGGAGAGACGTTCGCTCATCTAGCACAAAGGGAACGGGTTGCAGGAGAAACTTTTACTCTGGTTTCTCAGTCTGTTTCCTACTGCCGTTTTGAAGTTCCTGCAGTTTTCACTGTAAAACCGAGTTGGAGCTAGTACCTCCCCATATATATGTATGGAGTGGAGTTTGCAAGTGAAAAGAAACTTTGTGTCCCCAACAAGCTAGGTGAAGGACGGCTTTCACACACACTTATCTCTCAGAACTGAGCAAGTGGAGAGGCGTTCGTTCATCTAGCACAAAGGGAACGGGTTGCAGGAGAAACTTTTACTCTTGTTTCTCATCTGTTTCCTAGTGCCGGTTTGAAGTTCCTGCAGTTTTCACTGTAAAACCGAGTTGTAGCTAGTACATCCCCATATATATGTATGGATTGGAGATTGCAAGTGAAAAGAAACTTTGTGTTCCAAAGAAGCTAGATGAAGTACGACTTTCACAGACACTTATCTCTCAGAACTGAGCATGTGGAGAGACGTTCGTTCATCTAGCACAAAGGGAACGGGTTGCAGGAGAAACTTTTACTCTGGATTCTCAGTCTGTTTCCTAGTGCCGGTTTGCTGTTCCTGCAGTTTTCACTGTAAAACCGAGTTGGAGCTCGTACCTCCCCATATATATGTATGGAGTGGATTTTGCAACTGAAAAGAAATTTTGTGTTCCCAACAGGCTAGATGAAGCACCTCTTTCACACACAATTATCTCTCAGAACTGAGCATGTGGAGAGACGTTCGCTCATCTAGCACAAAGGGAACGGTTTGCAGGAGAATCTTTTACTCTGGTTTCTCAGTCTGTTTCCTAGTGCCGGTTTGAAGTTCTTGCAGTTTTCACTGTAAAACCGAGTTGGAGCTTGTACCTCCCCATATATACCTATGGAGTGGAGATTGCAACTGAAAAGATCTTTGTGTTCCCAACAAGCTAGGTGAAGGACGGCTCTCACACTCACTTATCTCTCAGAACTGAGCATGTGGAGAGACGTTCGTTCATCTAGCAAAAATGGAACGGGTTGCAGGAGAAGCTTTTACTCTGGTTTCTCAGTCTGTTTCCTAGTGCCGTTTTGAAGTTCCTGCAGTTTTCACTGTAAAACCGAGTTGGAGCTAGTACCTCCCCTTATATATGTATGGAGTGGTGTTTACAACTGAAATGAAACTTTGTGTTCCCAACAAGCTAGGTGAATGACGGTTCACACACACTTTCCTCTCAGAACTGAGCATGTGGAGAGACGTCCGTTCATCTAGCACAAAGGGAACGGGTTGCAGGTGTAACTTTTGCTATGGTTTCTCAGTGTGTTTCCTAGTGCCGGTTTGCAGTTCCTGCAGTTTTCACTGTAAACCCGAGTTGGAGCTCGTACCTCCCCATATATATGTATGGAGTATAGTTTGCAACTGAAAAGAAATTTTGTGTTCCCAACAAGCTATGTGAAGCACCTCTTTCACACACACTTATCTCTCAGAACTGAGCATGTGGAGAGACGTTCGCTCATCTAGCACAAAGGGAACGGGTTGCAGGAGAATCTTTTACTCTGGTTTCTCAGTCTGTTTCCTAGTGCCGGTTTGAAGTTCCTGCAGTTTTCACTGTAAAACCGAGTTGGAGCTAGTACCTACCCATATATACGTATGGAGAGTAGTTTGCAACTGAAAAGAAACTTTGTGTTCCCAATAAGCTAGGTGAAGGACGGCTCTCACACTCACTTATCCCTCAGAACTGAGCATGTGGAGAGACGTTCGTTCATCTAGCAAAAAGGGAACGGGTTGCAGGAGAAACTTTTACTCTGGTTTCTCAGTCTGTTTCCTAGTGCCGTTTTGAAGTTCCTGCACTTTTCACTGTAAAACCGAGTTGGAGCTAGTACCTCCCCTTATATATGTATGGAGTAGATTTTGCAACTGAAATGAAACTTTGTTTTCCCAACAAGCTAGGTGAATGACGGCTTTCACACACACTTTCCTCTCAGAACTGAGCATGTGGAGAGACGTCCGTTCATCTAGCACAAAGGGATCGGGTTGCAGGAGAAACTTTTACTCTGGTTTCTCAGTCTGTTTCCTAGTGCCGGTTTGAAGTTCCTGCAGTTTTCACTGTAAAACCGAATTGGAGCTAGAACCTTCCCATATATATTTATGGAGCGGAGTATGCATCTGAAAAAGAACTTTGTGTTCCCAACAGCTAGGTGAAGGACGCTTTTCACACACATTTATCTCTCAGAACTTAGCATGTGGAGAGACGTTCGCTCATCTAGCAAAAAGGGAACGGGTTGCAGGAGAAACTTTTACTCTGGTTTCTCATCTGTTTCCTAGTGCCGGTTGGAATTTCCTGCAGTTTTCACTGTAAAACCGAGTTGGAGCTAGTACATCCCCATATATATGTATGGAGAGGAGTTTGCAAATTAAAAGAAACTTTGTGTTCCCAACAAGCATTGTGAAGGACGGCTCTCACACAAACATATCTCTCAGAACTGAGCATGTGGAGAGACGTTCGTTCATCTAGCACAAAGGGAACGGGTTGCAGGAGAAACTTTTACTCTGGTTTCTCAGTGTGTTTCCTAGTGCCGGTTTGAAGTTCCTGCAGTTTTCACTGTAAAACCGAGTTGGAGCTAGTACCTCCCCATATATATGTATGGAGAGGAGTTTGCAAATTAAAAGAAACTTTGTGTTCCCAACAAGCTAGGTGAAGGACGGCTTTCACACACACTTATCTCTCAGAACAGAGCATGTGGAGAGACGTTCGTTCATCTTGCACAAAGGGAACGGGTTGCAGGAGAAACTTTTACTCTGCTTTCTCAGTCTGTTTCCTAGTGCCGTTTTGAAGTTCCTGCAGTTTTCACTGTAAAACCGAGTTGGAGTTTTACCTCCCCTTATATATGTATGGAGTGGAGTTTGCAACTGAAATGAAACTTTGTGTTCCCAACACCTGGGTGAATGACGGCTTTCACACACATTTATCTCTCAGAACTGAGCATGTGGAGAGACGTTCGTTCATCTAGCACAATGGGAACGGGTTGCAGGAGAAACTTTTACTCTGGTTTCTCAGTCTGTTTCCTAGTGCCGGTTTGAAGTTCCTGCAGTTTTCACTGTAACACCGAGTTGGAGCTAGTACCTCCCCATATATATGTATGGATTGGAGTTTGCAACTGAAAAGAAACTTTGTGTCCCAACAAGCTATGTGAAGGACGGCTTTCACACACACTTATCTCTCAGAACTGAGCATGTGGAGAGGTGTTCGTTCATCTAGCACAAAGGAACGGGCTGCAGGAGAAATTTTTACTCTGGTTTCTCATCTGTTTCCTAGTGCCGGTTGGAAGTTCCTGCAGTTTTCACTGTAAAACCGAGTTGGAGCTAGTACCTCCCCATATATATGTATGGATTGGAGATGGCAAGTGAAAAAAAACTTTGTGTTCCAAAGAAGCTAGATGAAGGACGGCTTTCACAGACACATATCTCTCAGAACTGAGCATGTGGAGAGACGTTCGATCATCTAGCACAAAGGGAAAGGGTTGCAGGAGAAATTTTACTCTGGTTTCTCAGTCTGTTTCCTAGTGCCGGTTTGCAGTTCCTGCAGTTTTCACTGTAAAACCGAGTTGGAGCTCGTACCTCCCCATATATATGTATGGAGTGGAGTTTGCAACTGAAAAGAAATTTTGTGTTCCCAACAAGCTAGTTGAAGCACCTCTTTCACACACACTCATCTCTCAGAACTGAGCATGTGGAGATACGTTCGCTCATCTAGCACAAAGGGAACGGGTTGCAGGAGAATCTTTTACTCTGGTTTCTCAGTCTGTTTCCTAGTGCCGGTTTGAATTTCCTGCAGTTTTCACTGTAAAACCGAGTTGGAGCTAGTACCTCCCCATATATATGTATGGAGTGGAGTTTGCAACTGAAAAGAAACTTTGTGTTCCCAACAAGCTAGATGAAGGACGAATTTCACACACACTTATCTCTCAGAACTTATAATGTGGAGAGACGTTCGTTCATCTAGCACAAAGGAACGGGTTGTAGGAGGCACTTTTACTCTGGTTTCTCAGTCTGTTTCTTAGTGCCGGTTTGAAGTTCCTGCAGTTTTCACTGTAAAACCGAGTTGGAGCTCGTACCTCCCCATATATACGTATGGAGAGGAGTTTGCAACTGAAAAGAAATTTTGTGTTCCCAACAAGCTAGGTGAAGGACGGCTTTCACACACATTTATCTCTCAGAACTGAGCATGTGGAGAGACGTTCGTTCATCTTGCACAAAGGGAACGGGTTGCAGGAGAAACTTTTACTCTGATTTCTCAGTCTGTTTCCTAGTGCCGGTTTGCTGTACCTGCAGTTTTCACTGTAAAACCGAGTTGGAGCTCGTATCTCCCCATATATATGTATGGAGTGGAGTTTGCAACTGAAAAGAAATTTTGTGTTCCAAAGAAGCTAAATGAATCACGGCTTTCACAGACACTTATCTCTCAGAACTGAGCATGTGGAGAGACGTTCGTTCATCTAGCACAAAGGGAACGGGTTGTAGGGAAAATTTTACTCTCGTTTCTCAGTCTGTTTCCTTGTGCCGGGTTGCAGTTCCTGCAGTTTTCACTCTAAAACCGAGTTGGAGCTCGTACCTCCCCATATATATGTATGGAGTGGAGTTTGCAACTGAAAAGTAATTTTGTGTTCCCAACAAGCTAGGTGAAGCACCTCTTTCACACACACTTATCTCTCAGAACTGAGCATGTGGAGAGACGTTCGCTCATCTAGCACAAAGGGAACGGGTTGCAGGATAAACTTTTACTCTGGTTTCTCAGTCTGTTTCCTAGTGCCAGTTTGAAGTTCATGCAGTTTTCACTGTAAAACCGAGTTGGAGCTAGTACCTCCCCATATATACGTATGGAGTGGAGTTTGCAAGTGAAAAGAAGCTTTGGGTTCCCAACAAGCTAGGTGAATGACGGCTCTCACACAAACTTTTCTCTCAGAACTGAGCATGTGGAGAGACGTTCGTTCATCTAGCACAAAGGGAACGGGTTGCAGGAGAAACTTTTACTCTGGTTTCTCATCTCTTTCCTAGTGCCGGTTGGAAGTTCCTGCAGTTTTCACTGTAAAACCGAGTTGGAGCTAGTACCTCCCCATATATATGTATGGAGTGGATTTTGCAACTGAAAAGAAATTTTGTGTTCCCAACAAGCTAGATGAAGCACCTCTTTCACACACAATTATCTCTCAGAACTGAGCATGTGGAGAGATGTTCGTTCATCTAGCATAAAGGGAACGGTTTGCAGGAGAATCTTTTAATCTGGTTTCTCAGTCTGTTTCCTAGTACCGGTTGGAAGTTCCTGCTGTTTTCACTGTAAAACCAAGTTGGAGCTAGTACCTCCCCATATATACGTATGGAGTGGAGTTTGCAACTGAAAAGATCTTTGTGTTCCCAACATGCTAGGTGAAGGACGGCTTTCACACAAACATTCCTCTCAGAACTGAGCATGTGGAGAGACGTCCGTTCATCTAGCACAAAGGGAACGGGTTTCAGGAGAAACTTTTACTCTGGTTTCTCAGTGTGTTTCCTAGTGCCGGTTTGCATTTCCTGCAGATTTCACTGTAAAACCGAGTTGGAGCTCGTATCTCCCCATATATATGTATGGAGTGGATTTTGCAACTGAAAAGAAATTTTGTGTTCCCAACAAGCTAGATGAAGCACCTCTTTCACACACAATTATCTCTCAGAACTGAGCATGTGGAGAGACGTTCGCTCATCTAGCATAAAGGGAACGGTTTGCAGGAGAATCTTTTACTCTGGTTTCTCAGTCTGTTTCCTAGTACCGGTTGGAAGTTCCTGCAGTTTTCACTGTAAAACCGAGTTGGAGCTAGTACCTCCCCATATATACGTATGGAGTGGAGTTTGCAACTGAAAAGATCTTTGTGTTCCCAACATGCTAGGTGAAGGACGGCTTTCACACACACATTCCTCTCAGAACTGAGCATGTGGAGAGACTTTCGTTCATCTAGCACAAAGGGAACGGGTTTCAGAAGAAACTTTTACTCTGGTTTCTCAGTGTGTTTCCTAGTGCCGGTTTGCATTTCCTGCAGTTTTCACTGTAAAACCGAGTTGGAGCTCGTATCTCCCCATATATATGTATGGAGTGGAGTTTGCAACTGAAAAGAAATTTTGTGTTCCCAACAAGCTAGGTGAAGCACCTCTTTCACACACACTTATCTCTCAGAAATGAGCATGTGGAGAGACGTTCGCTCATCTATCACAAAGAGAACGGGTTGCAGGAGGATCTTTTACTCTGGTTTCTCAGTCTGTTTCCTAGTGCCGGTTTGAAGTTCCTGCAGTTTTCACTGTAAAACCGAGTTGGAGCTCGTATCTCCCCATATATATGTATGGAGTGGAGTTTGCAACTGAAAAGAAATTTTGTGTTCCCAACAAGCTAGGTGAAGCACCTCTTTCACACACACTTATCTCTCAGAAATGAGCATGTGGAGAGACGTTCGTTCATCTAGCACAAAGGAACGGGTTGCAGGAGGATCTTTTACTCTGGTTTCTCAGTCTGTTTCCTAGTGCCGGTTTGAAGTTCCTGCAGTTTTCACTGTAAAACCGAGTTGGAGCTCGTACCTCCCCATATATATGTATGGAGAGGAGTTTGCAACTGAAAAGAAATTTTGTGTTCCCAACAAGCTAGGTGAAGTACGGCTTTCACACACACTTATCTCTCAGAACTTATCATGTGGAGAGACGTTCGTTCATCTAGCACAAAGGAACGGGTTGTAGGAGGCACCTTTTACTCTGGTTTCTCAGTCTGTTTCTTAGTGCCGGTTTGAAGTTCCTGCAGTTTTCACTGTAAAACCGAGTTGGAGCTTGTACCTCCCCATATATATGTATGGAGAGGAGTTTGCAACTGAAAAGAAATTTTGTGTTCCCAACAAGCTAGGTGAAGGACGGCTTTCACACACACTTATCTCTCAGAACTGAGCATGTGGAGAGACGTTCGTTCATCTTGCACAAAGGGAACGGGTTGCAGGAGAAACTTTTACTCTGGTTTCTCAGTCTGTTTCCTAGTGCCGGTTTGCAGTTCCTGCAGTTTTCACTGTAAAACTGAGTTGGAGCTCGTATCTCCCCATATATATGTATGGAGTGGAGTTTGCAACTGAAAAGAAATTTTGTGTTCCCAACAAGCTAGTTGAAGGACGGCTTTCACACACACTTACCTCTCAGAACTGAGCATGTGGAGAGACGTCCGTTCATCAAGCACAAAGGGAACGGTTTGCAGGAGAAACTTTTACTCTGGTTTCTCAGTGTGTTTCTAGTGCCGGTTTGAAGTTCCTGCAGTTTTCACTGTAAAACTGAGTTGGAGCTAGTACCTCCCCATATATATGTATGGAGTGGAATTTGCAACTGAAAAGAAACTTTGTGTTCCCAACAAGCTAGGTGAAGGACGGCTTTCACACACACTTATCTCTCAGAACTGAGCATGTGGAGAGACGTTCTTTCATCTAGCACAAAGGAAAGGGTTGTAGGAGGCACTTTTACACTGGTTTCTCAGTCTGTTCTTAGTGCCGGTTTGAAGTTCCTGCAGTTTTCACTGTAAAACCGAGTTGGAGCTCGTACCTCCCCATATATATGTATGGAATGGAGTTTGCAACTGAAAAGAAATTTTGCGTTCCAAAGAAGCTAAATGAAGGACGGCTTTCACAGACACTTATCTCTCAGAACTGAGCATGTGGAGAGACGTTCGTTCATCTAGCACAAAGGAAACGGGTTGCAGGGAAAATTTTACTCTGGTTTCTCAGTCTGTTTCCTAGTGCCGGTTTGCAGTTCCTGCAGTTTTCACTCTAAAACCGAGTTGGAGCTCGTACCTCCCCATATATATGTATGGAGAGGAGTTTGCAACTGAAAAGAAATTTTGTGTTCCCAACAAGCTAGGTGAAGCACCTCTTTCACACACACTTATCTCTCAGAACTGAGCATGTGGAGAGACGTTCGCTCATCTAGCACAAAGGGAACGGGTTGCAGGAGAAACTTTTACTCTGGTTTCTCAGTCTGTTTCCTACTGCCGTTTTGAAGTTCCTGCAGTTTTCACTGTAAAACCGAGTTGGAGCTAGTACCTCCCCATATATATGTATGGAGTGGAGTTTGCAAGTGAAAAGAAACTTTGTGTCCCCAACAAGCTAGGTGAAGGACGGCTTTCACACACACTTATCTCTCAGAACTGAGCAAGTGGAGAGGCGTTCGTTCATCTAGCACAAAGGGAACGGGTTGCAGGAGAAACTTTTACTCTTGTTTCTCATCTGTTTCCTAGTGCCGGTTTGAAGTTCCTGCAGTTTTCACTGTAAAACCGAGTTGTAGCTAGTACATCCCCATATATATGTATGGATTGGAGATTGCAAGTGAAAAGAAACTTTGTGTTCCAAAGAAGCTAGATGAAGTACGACTTTCACAGACACTTATCTCTCAGAACTGAGCATGTGGAGAGACGTTCGTTCATCTAGCACAAAGGGAACGGGTTGCAGGAGAAACTTTTACTCTGGATTCTCAGTCTGTTTCCTAGTGCCGGTTTGCTGTTCCTGCAGTTTTCACTGTAAAACCGAGTTGGAGCTCGTACCTCCCCATATATATGTATGGAGTGGATTTTGCAACTGAAAAGAAATTTTGTGTTCCCAACAGGCTAGATGAAGCACCTCTTTCACACACAATTATCTCTCAGAACTGAGCATGTGGAGAGACGTTCGCTCATCTAGCACAAAGGGAACGGTTTGCAGGAGAATCTTTTACTCTGGTTTCTCAGTCTGTTTCCTAGTGCCGGTTTGAAGTTCTTGCAGTTTTCACTGTAAAACCGAGTTGGAGCTTGTACCTCCCCATATATACCTATGGAGTGGAGATTGCAACTGAAAAGATCTTTGTGTTCCCAACAAGCTAGGTGAAGGACGGCTCTCACACTCACTTATCTCTCAGAACTGAGCATGTGGAGAGACGTTCGTTCATCTAGCAAAAATGGAACGGGTTGCAGGAGAAGCTTTTACTCTGGTTTCTCAGTCTGTTTCCTAGTGCCGTTTTGAAGTTCCTGCAGTTTTCACTGTAAAACCGAGTTGGAGCTAGTACCTCCCCTTATATATGTATGGAGTGGTGTTTACAACTGAAATGAAACTTTGTGTTCCCAACAAGCTAGGTGAATGACGGCTTTCACACACACTTTCCTCTCAGAACTGAGCATGTGGAGAGACGTCCGTTCATCTAGCACAAAGGGAACGGGTTGCAGGTGTAACTTTTGCTATGGTTTCTCAGTGTGTTTCCTAGTGCCGGTTTGCAGTTCCTGCAGTTTTCACTGTAAACCCGAGTTGGAGCTCGTACCTCCCCATATATATGTATGGAGTATAGTTTGCAACTGAAAAGAAATTTTGTGTTCCCAACAAGCTATGTGAAGCACCTCTTTCACACACACTTATCTCTCAGAACTGAGCATGTGGAGAGACGTTCGCTCATCTAGCACAAAGGGAACGGGTTGCAGGAGAATCTTTTACTCTGGTTTCTCAGTCTGTTTCCTAGTGCCGGTTTGAAGTTCCTGCAGTTTTCACTGTAAAACCGAGTTGGAGCTAGTACCTACCCATATATACGTATGGAGAGTAGTTTGCAACTGAAAAGAAACTTTGTGTTCCCAATAAGCTAGGTGAAGGACGGCTCTCACACTCACTTATCCCTCAGAACTGAGCATGTGGAGAGACGTTCGTTCATCTAGCAAAAAGGGAACGGGTTGCAGGAGAAACTTTTACTCTGGTTTCTCAGTCTGTTTCCTAGTGCCGTTTTGAAGTTCCTGCACTTTTCACTGTAAAACCGAGTTGGAGCTAGTACCTCCCCTTATATATGTATGGAGTAGATTTTGCAACTGAAATGAAACTTTGTTTTCCCAACAAGCTAGGTGAATGACGGCTTTCACACACACTTTCCTCTCAGAACTGAGCATGTGGAGAGACGTCCGTTCATCTAGCACAAAGGGATCGGGTTGCAGGAGAAACTTTTACTCTGGTTTCTCAGTCTGTTTCCTAGTGCCGGTTTGAAGTTCCTGCAGTTTTCACTGTAAAACCGAATTGGAGCTAGAACCTTCCCATATATATTTATGGAGCGGAGTATGCATCTGAAAAAGAACTTTGTGTTCCCAACAGCTAGGTGAAGGACGCTTTTCACACACATTTATCTCTCAGAACTTAGCATGTGGAGAGACGTTCGCTCATCTAGCAAAAAGGGAACGGGTTGCAGGAGAAACTTTTACTCTGGTTTCTCATCTGTTTCCTAGTGCCGGTTGGAATTTCCTGCAGTTTTCACTGTAAAACCGAGTTGGAGCTAGTACATCCCCATATATATGTATGGAGAGGAGTTTGCAAATTAAAAGAAACTTTGTGTTCCCAACAAGCATTGTGAAGGACGGCTCTCACACAAACATATCTCTCAGAACTGAGCATGTGGAGAGACGTTCGTTCATCTAGCACAAAGGGAACGGGTTGCAGGAGAAACTTTTACTCTGGTTTCTCAGTGTGTTTCCTAGTGCCGGTTTGAAGTTCCTGCAGTTTTCACTGTAAAACCGAGTTGGAGCTAGTACCTCCCCATATATATGTATGGAGAGGAGTTTGCAAATTAAAAGAAACTTTGTGTTCCCAACAAGCTAGGTGAAGGACGGCTTTCACACACACTTATCTCTCAGAACTGAGCATGTGGAGAGACGTTCGTTCATCTAGCACAAAGGGAACGGGTTGCAGGAGAAACATTTACTCTGGTTTCTCAGTCTGTTTCCTAGTGCCGGTTTGAAGTTCCTGCAGTTTTCACTGTAAAACCGAGTTGGAGCTTGTTCCTCCCCATATATATGTATGGAGTGGAGTTTGCAACTGAAAAGAAACTTTGTGTTCCCAAAAAGCTAGGTGAAGGACGGCTTTCACACTCACTTATCTCTCAGAACTGAGCATGTGGAGAGACGTTCGTTCATCTAGCACAAAGGGAACGGGTTGCAGGAGAAACTTTTACTCTGGTTTCTCAGTCTGTTTCCTAGTGCCGGTTTGAAGTTCCTGCAGTTTTCACTGTAAAACCGAGTTGGAGTTAGTACCTCCCCATATAATATTATGGAGTGGAGTTGGCAACTGAAAAGAAACTTTGTGTTCCCAACAAGCAATGTGAAGGACGGCTCTCACACACATATATCTCTCAGAACTGAGCATGTGGAGAGACGTTCGTTCATCTAGCACAAAGGGAACGGGTTGCAGGAGAAACTTTTACTCTGGTTTCTCAGTGTGTTTCCTAGTGCCGGTTTGAAGTTCCTGCAGTTTTCACTGTAAAACATAGTTGGATCTAGTATCTCCCCATATATATGTATGGAGTGGAGTTTGCAAATGAAAAGAAACTTTGTGTTCCCAACAAGCTATTTGAAGGACGGCTTTCACACACACATATCTCTCAGAACTGAGCATGTGGAGAGACGTTCGTTCATCTAGCACAAAGGGAACGGGTTGCAGGAGGAACATTTACTCTGGTTTCTCAGTCTGTTTCCTAGTGCCGGTTGGAAGTTCCAGCAGTTTTCACTGTAAAACCGAGTTGGAGCTAGTACCTCCCCATATAAATATATGGATTGGAGTTTGCAACTGAAAAGAAACCTTGTGTTCCCAACAAGCTATATGAAGGACGGCTTTCACACAGACTTATCTCTCAGAACTGAGCATGTGGAGAGACTTTCGTTCATCTAGCACAAAGGGAACGGGTTGCAGGAGAAACTTTTACTCTGGTTTCTCAGTCTGTTTCCTAGTGCCGGTTTGAAGTTCCTGCAGTTTTCACTGTAAAACCGAGTTGGAGCTCGTACCTCCCCATATATATTTATGGAGTGGAGTTTGCAACTGAAAAGAAATTTTGTGTTCCCAAGTTAAGTGAAGGACGGCTTTCACACACACTTATCTCTCAAAACTGTGCATGTGGAGAGACGTTCGTTCATCTAGCACAATGGGAACGGATTGCAGGAGAAACTTTTACTCTTCTCTCAGTCTGTTTCCTAGTGCCGGTTTGAAGTTCCTGCAATTTTCTCTGTAAAACCGAGTTGGAGCTAGTACCTCCCCATATATATGTATGGATTGGTGTTTGCAAGTGAAAAGAAACTTTGTGTTCCCAAGAAGCTAGTTAAAGGACGGCTTTCACACACACTTATCTCTCAGAACTGAGCATATGGAGAGTCGTTCGTTCATCTAGCACAAAGGAACGGGTTGTAGGAGGCACTTTTACTTTGGTTTCTCAGTCTGTTTCTTAGTGCCTGTTTGAAGTTCCCGCAGTTTTCACTGTAAAACCGAGTTGGAGCTCGTACCTCTCCATATATATGTATGGAATGGAGTTTGCAAGTGAAAAGAAATTTTCAGTTCCCAACAAGTTAGGTGAAGGACGGCTTTCACACACACTTATCTCTCAGAACTGAGCATGTGGAGAGACGTTCGTTCATCTAGCACAATGGGAACGGGTTGCAGGAGAAATTTTTACTCTGGTTTCTTAGTCTGTTTCCTAGTGAAGTTTTGAATTTCCTGCAGTTTTCACTGTAAAACAGTGTTGGAGCTCGTACCTCCCCATATATACTTATGGAGTGGAGTTTGCAACTGAAAAGAAATTTTGTGTTCCCAACAAGTTATGTGAAGGACGGCTTTCACACACACTTATCTCTCAGAACTGAGCATGTGGAGAGACGTTCGTTCATCTAGCACAAAGGGAACGGGTTGCAGGAGGAACTTTTACTCTGGTTTCTCAGTCTGTTTCCTAGTGCTGTTTGGTAGTTCCTGCAGTTTTCACTGTAAAACCGAGTTGGAACTCGTACCTCCCCATATATATGTATGTAATGGAGTTTGCAACTGAAAAGAAGTTTTGTGTTCCCAACAAGTTATGTGAAGGACGGCTTTCACACACACTTATCTCTCAGAACTGAGCATGTGGAGAGACGTTCGTTCAACTAGCACAAAGGGAACGGGTTGCAGGAGAAACTTTTTCTCTTGTTTCTCAGTCTGTTTCCTAGTGCCGGTATGAAATTCCTGCAGTTTTCACTGAAAAACCGAGTTGGAGCTAGTATCTCCCCATATATATGTATGGAGTGGAGTTTGCAAGTGAAAAGAAACTTTGTGTTCCCAACAAGCTAGGTGAAGGACGGCTTTCACACACACTTATCTCTCAGAACTGAGCATGTGGAGAGTCGTTCGTTCATCTAGCACAAAGGGAACGGGTTGCAGGAGAAACTTTTACTCTGGTTTCTCAGTCTGTTTCCTAGTGCCGGTTTGAAGTTCCTGCAGTTTTCACTGTAAAACCGAGTTGGAGCTAGTACCTCCCCATATATATGTATGGAGATGAATTTGCAACTGAAAAGAAACTTTGTGTTCCCAACAAGCAATGTGAAGGACGGCTTCACACACACTTATCTCTCAGAAGTGAGCATGTGGAGAGACGTTCGTTCATCTAGCAAAAAGGGAACGGGTTGCAGGAGGAACTTTTACTCTGGTTTCTCAGTCTGTTTCCTAGTGCCGGTTTGAAGTTCCTGCAGATTTCACTGTAAAACCGAGTTGGAGCTTGTACCTCCCCATATATATATATGGAGTCGAGTTTGCAAGTGAAAAGAAACTTTGTGTTCCCAACAAGCTATGTGAATAACGGCTTTCAAACACACATATCTCTCGGAACTGAGCATGTGGAGAGACGTTCGTTCATCTAGCACAAATGGAACGGGTTGCAGGAGGAACTTTTACTCTGGTTTCTCAGTCTGTTTCCTAGTGCTGGTTGGAAGTTCCTGCAGTTTTCACTGTAAAACCGAGTTGGAACTCGTACCTCCCCATATATATGTATGTAATGGAGTTTGCAACTGAAAAGAAGTTTTGTGTTCCCAACAATTTAGGTGAAATACGGCTTTCACACACACTTATCTCTCAGAACTGAGCATGTGGAGAGACGTTCGTTCATCTAGCACAAAGGGAACGGGTTGCAGGAGGAACTTTTACTCTGGTTTCTCAGTCTGTTTCCTAGTGCTGGTTGGAAGTTCCTGCAGTTTTCACTGTAAAAACGAGTTGGAGCTAGTACCTCCCCATATATATGTATGGATTGGAGATTGCAAGTGAAATGAAACTTTGTGTTCCAAAGAAGATAGATGAAGGACGGCTTTCACAGACACTTATCTCTCAGAACTGAGCATGTGGAGAGACGTTCGTTCATCTGGCACAAAGGGAACGGGTTGCAGGAAAAACTTTTTCTCCGGTTTCTCAGTCTGTTTCCTAGTGCCGGTTTGAAGTTCCTGCAGTTTTCACTGTAAAACCGAGTTGGAGCTCGTACCTCCCCATATACATGTATGGAGTGGAGTTTGCAACTTAAAAGAAATTTTGTGTTCCCAACAAGCTAGGTGAAGGACGGCTTTCACACACACTTATCTCTCAGAACTGAGCATGTGGAGAGACGTTCGCTCATCTAGCACAAAGGGAACGGGTTGCAGGAGAAATTTTACTCTGGTTTCTCAGTCTGTTTCCTAGAGCCGTTTTGAAGTTCCCGCAGTTTTCACAGTAAAACCGAGTTGGAACTCGTACCTACCCATATATATGTATGGAGTGGAGTTTGCAAGTGAAAAGAAACTTTGTGTTCCCAACAAGCAAGATGAAGGACGGCTCTCACACACACTTATCTCTCAGAACTGAGCATGTCGAGAGACGTTCGTTCATCTAGCACAAAGGGAACGGGTTGCAGGAGAAAGTTTTACTCTGTTTTCTCAGTCTGTTTCCTTGTGCCGTTTTGAAGTTCCTGCAGTTTTCACTGTAAAACCGTGTTGGAGCTTGTACCTCCCCTTATATATGTATGGAGTGGAAATTGCAACTGAAATGAAACTTTGTGTTCCCAACAAGCTAGGTGAAGGACGGCTTTCACACACACTTATCTCTTATAACTTAGCATGTGGAGAGACGTCCGTTCATCTAGCACAAAAGGAACGGGTTGCAGGAGAAACTTTTACTCTTGTTTCTCAGTCTGTTTCCTAGTGCCGGTATGAAGTTCCTGCAGTTTTCACTGTAAAACCGAGTTGGAGCTAGTACCTCCCCATATATATGTATGGAGTGGAGTTTGCAAGTGAAAAGAAACTTTGTGTTCCCAACAAGCTAGGTGAAGAACGGCTTTCACACACACTTATCTCTCAGAACTGAGCATGTGGAGATTCGTTCGTTCATCTAGCACAAATGAACGGGTTGTAGGAGGCACTTTTACTCTGGTTTCTCAACCTGTTTCTTAGTGCCGGTTTGAAGTTCCTGCAGTTTTCACTGTAAAACCGGGTTGGAGCTTGTTCCTCCCCATATATATGTATGGAGTGGATTTTGCAACTGAAAAGAAACTTTGTGTTCCCAACAAGCTAGGTGAAGGACGGCTTTCACACTCACTTATCTCTCAGAACAGTGCATGTGGAGAGACATTCGTTCATCTAGCACAAAGGGAACGGGTTGCAGGAGAAACTTTTACTCTGGTTTCTCAGTCTGTTTCCTAGTGCCGGTTTGAAGTTCCTGCAGTTTTCACTGTAAAACCGAGTTGGAGTTAGAACCTCCCCATATAATTTTATGGATTGGAGTTGGCAACTGAAAAGAAACTTTGCGTTCCCAACAAGCAATGTGAAGGACGGCTCTCACACACACATATCTCTCAGAACTGAGCATGTGGAGAGACGTTCGTTCATCTAGCACAAAGGGAACGGGTTGCAGGAGGAACATTTACTCTGGTTTCTCAGTCTGTTTCCTAGTGCCGGTTGGAAGTTCCAGCAGTTTTCACTGTAAATCCGAGTTGGAGCTAGTACCTCCCCATATATATGTATGGATTGGAGATTGCAAGTGAAAAGAAACTTTGTGTTCCAAAGAAGCTAGATGAAGGACGGCTTTCACAGACACTTATCTCTCAGAACTGAGCATGTGGAGAGACGTTCGTTCACCTAGCACAAAAGGAACGGGTTGCAGGGAAACTTTTACTCTGGTTTCTCAGTCTGTTTCCTAGTGCCGGTTTGAAGTTCCTGCAGTTTTCACTGTAAAACGGAGTTGGAGCTAGTTCCTCCCCATATATATGTATGGAGTGGAGTTTGCAACTGAAAAGAAACTTTGTGTTCCCAACAAGCTAGCTGAAGTACGGCTTTCACACACACTTATCTCTCAGAACTGAGCATGTGGAGAGACGTTCTTTCATCTAGCACAAAGGGAACGGGTTGCAGGAGAAACTTTTACTCTGGTTTCTCAGTCTGTTTCCTATTGCCTGTTTGAAGTTCCTGCAGTTTTCACTGTAAAACCGAGTTGGAGCTAGTACCTCCCCATATAAATGTATGGATTGGAGTTTGCAACTGAAAAGAAACCTTGTGTTCCCAACAAGCTATGTGAAGGACGGCTTTCACACAGACTTATCTCTCAGAACTGAGCATGTGGAGAGACTTTCGTTCATCTAGCACAAAGGGAACGGGTTGCAGGAGAAACTTTTACTCTTCTCTCAGTCTGTTTCCTAGTGCCGGTTTGAAGTTCCTGCAATTTTCTCTGTAAAACCGAGTTGAAGCTAGTACCTCCCCGTTTATATGTATGGAGTGGAATTTGCAAGTGAAAAGAAACTTTGTGTTCCCAACAAGCTAGTTGAAAGACGGCTTTCACACACACTTATCTCTCAGAACTGAGCATATGGAGAGTCGTTCGTTCATCTAGCACAAAGGAACGGGTTGTAGGAGGCACTTTTACTTTGGTTTCTCAGTCTGTTTCTTAGTGCCGGTTTGAAGTTCCCGCAGTTTTCACTGTAAAACCGAGTTGGAGCTCGTACCTCTCCATATATATGTATGAAATGGAGTTTGCAAGTGAAAAGAAATTTTCAGTTCCCAACAAGTTAGGTGAAGGACGGCTTTCACACACACTTATCTCTCAGAACTGAGCATGTGGAGAGACGTTCGTTCATCTAGCACAATGGGAACGGGTTGCAGGAGAAACTTTTACTCTGGTTTCTTAGTCTGTTTCCTAGTGCCGTTTTGAATTTCCTGCAGTTTTCACTGTAAACAGTGTTGGAGCTCGTACCTCCCCATATATACTTATGGAGTGGAGTTTGCAACTGAAAAGAAATTTTGTGTTCCCAACAAGTTATGTGAAGGACGGCTTTCACACACACTTATCTCTCAGAACTGAGCATGTGGAGAGACGTTCGTTCATCTAGCACAAAGGGAACGGGTTGCAGGAGGAACTTTTACTCTGGTTTCTCAGTCTGTTTCCTAGTGCTGTTTGGTAGTTCCTGCAGTTTTCACTGTAAAACCGAGTTGGAACTCGTACCTCCCCATATATATGTATGTAATGGAGTTTGCAACTGAAAAGAAGTTTTGTGTTCCCAACAAGCTATGTGAAGGACGGCTTCACACACACTTATCTCTCAGAACTGAGCATGTGGAGAGACGTTCGTTCATCTAGCAAAAAGGGAACATGTTGCAGGAGAAAATTTGACTCTGGTTTCTCAGTCTGTTTCCTAGTGCCGGTTTGAAGTTCCTACAGATTTCACTGTAAAACCGAGTTGGAGCTTGTACCTCCCCATATATATATATAGAGTTGAGTTTGCAAGTGAAAAAAAACTTTGTGTTCCCAACAAGCTAGTTGAAGGACGGCTTTCAAACACACATATCTCTCAGAACTGATCATGTGGAGAGACGTTCGTTCATCTAGCACAAAGGAACGGGTTGTAGGAGGCACTTTTACTCTGGTTTCTCAGTCTGATTCTTAGTGCCGGTTTGAAGTTCCTGCAGTTTTCACTGTAAAACCGAGTTGGAGCTCCTACCTCCCCATATATATGTATGGAGTGGAGTTTGCAACTGAAAAGCAATTTTGTGTTCCCAACAAGCTAGGTGAAGGACGGCTTTTACACACACTTACCTCTCAGAACTGAGCATGTGGAGAGACGTCCGTTCATCTAGCACAAAGGGAACGGGTTGCAGGGGAAACTTTTACTCTGGTTTCTCAGTCTGTTTCCTAGTGCCGGTTTGAAGTTCCTGCAGTTTTCACTGTAAAACCGAGTTGAAGCTCGTACCTCTCCATATATATGTATGGAGCGGAGTTTGCATCTGAAAAGAAACTTTGTGTTCCCAACAAGATAGGTGAAGTACGGCTTTCACACAAATTTATCTCTCAGAACTGAGCATGTGGAGAGACGTTCGCTCATCTAGCACAATGGGAACGGGTTGCAGGGGAAACTTTTACTCTGGTTTCTCAGTCTGTTTCCTAGTGCCGGTTTGAAGTTCCTGCAGTTTTCACTGTAAAACCGTGTTGGAGCTAGTACCTCCCCATATATATGTATGGAGTGGAGTTTGCAACTGAAAAGAAACTTTGTGTTCCCAACAAGCTAGGTGAAGGACGGCTTTGACACACACTTATCTCTCAGAACTGAGCATGTGGAGAGACGTTCGCTCATCTAGCACAAAGGGAACGGGTTGCAGGAGAATCTTTTACTCTGGTTTCTCACTCTGTTTCCTAGTGCCGGTTTGAAGTTCCTGCAGTTTTCACTGTAAAACCGAGTTGGAGTTAGTACCTCCCCAAATAAATGTATGGAGTGGAGTTTGCAACTGAAAAGAAACTTTGTGTTCCCAACAAGCAAGTTGAAGGACGGCTCTCACACACACTTATCTCTCAGAAGTGAGCATGTGGAGAGACTTTCGTTCATCTAGCACAAAGGGAACGGGTTGCAGGAGAAACTTTTACTCTGGTTTCTCAGTCTGTTTCCTAGTGCCGGTTTGAAGTTCCTGCAGTTTTCACTGTAAAACCGAGTTGGAGCTCGTACCTCCCCATATATATTTATGGAGTGGAGTTTGCAACTGAAAAGAAATTTTGTGTTCCCAAGTTAGGCGAAGGACGGCTTTCACACACACTTATCTCTCAAAACTGAGCATGTGGAGAGACGTTCGTTCATCTAGCACAATGGGAACGGATTGCAGGAGAAACTTTTACTCTTCTCTCAGTCTGTTTCCTATTGCCGGTTTGAAGTTCCTGCAATTTTCTCTGTAAAACCGAGTTGGAGCTAGTACCTCCCCATATATATGTATGGATTGGTGTTTGCAAGTGAAAAGAAACTTTGTGTTCCCAAGAAGCTAGTTTAAGGACGGCTTTCACACACACTTATCTCTCAGAACTGAGCATGTGGAGAGACGTCCGCTCATCTAGCACAAATGAACGGGTTGTAGGAGGCACTTTTACTCTGGTTTCTCAGTCTGTTTCTTAGTGCCGGTTTGAAGTTCCTGCAGTTTTCACTGTAAAACCGAGTTGGAGCTTGTTCCTCCCCATATATAAGTATGGAGTGGATTTTGCAACTGAAAAGAAACTTTGTGTTCCCAACAAGCTAGGTGAAGGACGGCTTTCACACTCACTTATCTCTCAGAACTGTGCATGTGGAGAGACGTTCGTTCATCTAGCACAAAGGGAACGGGTTGCAGGAGAAACTTTTACTCTGGTTTCTCAGTCTGTTTCCTAGTGCCGGTTTGAAGTTCCTGCAGTTTTCACTGTAAAACCGAGTTGGAGTTAGTACCTCCCCATATATATTTATGGAGTGGAGTTGGCAACTGAAAAGAAACTTTGTGTTCCCAAGTTAGGTGAAGGACGGCTTTCACACACACTTATCTCTCAAAACTGAGCATGTGGAGTGACGTTCGTTCATCTAGCACAATGGGAACGGATTGCAGGAGAAATTTTACTCTTCTCTCAGTCTGTTTCCTAGTGCCGGTTTGAAGTTCCTGCAATTTTCTCTGTAAAACCGAGTTGGAGCTAGTACCTCCCCATATATATGTATGGATTGGTGTTTGCAAGTGAAAAGAAACTTTGTGTTCCCAAGAAGCTAGTTGAAGGACGGCTTTCACACACACTTATCTCTCAGAACTGAGCATGTGGAGAGACGTCCGCTCATCTAGCACAAATGAACGGGTTGTAGGAGGCACTTTTACTCTGGTTTCTCAGTCTGTTTCTTAGTGCCGGTTTGAAGTTCCTGCAGTTTTCACTGTAAAACCGAGTTGGAGCTTGTTCCTCCCCATATATATGTATGGAGTGGATTTTGCAACTGAAAAGAAACTTTGTGTTCCCAACAAGCTAGGTGAAGGACGGCTTTCACACTCACTTATCTCTCAGAACTGTGCATGTGGAGAGACGTTCGTTCATCTAGCACAAAGGGAACGGGTTGCAGGAGAAACTTTTACTCTGGTTTCTCAGTCTGTTTCCTAGTGCCGGTTTGAAGTTCCTGCAGTTTTCACTGTAAAACCGAGTTGGAGTTAGTACCTCCCCATATAATTTTATGGATTGGAGTTGGCAACTGAAAAGAAACTTTGTGTTCCCAACCAGCAATGTGAAGGACGGCTCTCACACACACACATCTCTCAGAACTGAGCATGTGGAGAGACGTTCGTTCATCTAGCACAAAGGGAACGGGTTGCAGGAGGAACATTTACTCTGGTTTCTCAGTCTGTTTCCTAGTGCCGGTTGGAAGTTCCAGCAGTTTTCACTGTAAATCCGAGTTGGAGCTAGTACCTCCCCATATATATGTATGGATTGGAGATTGCAAGTGAAAAGAAACTTTGTGTTCCAAAGAAGCTAGATGAAGGACGGCTTTCACAGACACTTATCTCTCAGAACTGAGCATGTGGAGAGACGTTCGTTCACCTAGCACAAAAGGAACGGGTTGCAGGGAAACTTTTACTCTGGTTTCTTAGTCTGTTTCCTAGTGCCGGTTTGAAGTTCCTGCAGTTTTCACTGTAAAACGGAGTTGGAGCTAGTTCCTCCCCATATATATGTATGGAGTGGAGTTTGCAACTGAAAAGAAACTTTGTGTTCCCAACAAGCTAGCTGAAGTACGGCTTTCACACACACTTATCTCTCAGAACTGAGCATGTGGAGAGACGTTCTTTCATCTAGCACAAAGGGAACGGGTTGCAGGAGAAACTTTTACTCTGGTTTCTCAGTCTGTTTCCTACTGCCGGTTTGAAGTTCCTGCAGTTTTCACTGTAAAACCGAGTTGGAGCTAGTACCTCCCCATATAAATGTATGGATTGGAGTTTGCAACTGAAAAGAAACCTTGTGTTCCCAACAAGCTATGTGAAGGACGGCTTTCACACAGACTTATCTCTCAGAACTGAGCATGTGGAGAGACTTTCGTTCATCTAGCACAAAGGGAACGGGTTGCAGGAGAAACTTTTACTCTTCTCTCAGTCTGTTTCCTAGTGCCGGTTTGAAGTTCCTGCAATTTTCTCTGTAAAACCGAGTTGAAGCTAGTACCTCCCCATATATATGTATGGAGTGGAGTTTGCAAGTGAAAAGAAACTTTGTGTTCCCAACAAGCTAGTTGAAGGACGGCTTTCACACACACTTATCTCTCAGAACTGAGCATATGGAGAGTCGTTCGTTCATCTAGCACAAAGGAACGGGTTGTAGGAGGCACTTTTACTTTGGTTTCTCAGTCTGTTTCTTAGTGCCGATTTGAAGTTCCCGCAGTTTTCACTGTAAAACAGAGTTGGAGCTCGTACCTCTCCATATATATGTATGGAATGGAGTTTGCAAGTGAAAAGAAATTTTCAGTTCCCAACAAGTTAGGTGAAGGACGGCTTTCACACACACTTATCTCTCAGAACTGAGCATGTGGAGAGACGTTCGTTCATCTAGCACAATGGGAACGGGTTGCATGAGAAACTTTTACTCTGGTTTCTTAGTCTGTTTCCTAGTGCCGTTTTGAATTTCCTGCAGTTTTCACTGTAAAACAGTGTTGGAGCTCGTACCTCCCCATATATAATTATGGAGTGGAGTTTGCAACTGAAAAGAAATTTTGTGTTCCCAACAAGTTATGTGAAGGACGGCTTTCACACACACTTATCTCTCAGAACTGAGCATGTGGAGAGACGTTCGTTCATCTAGCACAAAGGGAACGGATTGCAGGAGGAACTTTTACTCTGGATTCTCAGTCTGTTATCTAGTGCTGTTTGGTAGTTCCTGCAGTTTTCACTGTAAAACCGAGTTGGAACTCGTACCTCCCCATATATATGTATGTAATGGAGTTTGCAACTGAAAAGAAGTTTTGGTTCCCAAGAAGTTATGTGAAGGACGGCTTTCACACACACTTATCTCTCAGAACTGAGCATGTGGAGAGACGTTCGTTCATCTAGCACAAAGGGAACGGGTTGCAGGAGGAACTTTTACTCTGGTTTCTCAGTCTGTTTCCTAGTGCTGGTTGGAAGTTCCTGCAGTTTTCACTGTAAAAACGACTTGGAGCTAGTACCTCCCCATATATATGTATGGATTGGAGATTGCAAGTGAAATGAAACTTTGTGTTCCAAAGAAGCTAGATGAAGGACGGCTTTCACAGACACTTATCTCTCAGAAATGAGCATGTGGAGAGACGTTCGTTCATCTGGCACAAAGGGAACGGGTTGCAGGAAAAACTTTTTCTCCGGTTTCTCAGTCTGTTTCCTAGTGCCGGTTTGAAGTTCCTGCAGTTTTCACTGTAAAACCGAGTTGGAGCTCGTACCTCCCCATATACATGTATGGAGTGGAGTTTGCAACTTAAAAGAAATTTTGTGTTCCCAACAAGCTAGGTGAAGGACGGCTTTCACACACACTTATCTCTCAGAACTGAGCATGTGGAGAGACGTTCGCTCATCTAGCACAAAGGGAACGGGTTGCAGGAGAAATTTTACTCTGGTTTCTCAGTCTGTTTCCTAGTGCCGTTTTGAAGTTCCTGCAGTTTTCACTGTAAAACCGAGTTGGAGCTAGTACCTACCCATATATATGTATGGAGTGGAGTTTGCAAGTGAAAAGAAACTTTGTGTTCCCAACAAGCAAGATGAAGGACGGCTCTCACACACACTTATCTCTCAGAACTGAGCATGTCGAGAGACGTTCGTTCATCTAGCACAAAGGGAACGGGTTGCAGGAGAAAGTTTTACTCTGGTTTCTCAGTCTGTTTCCTTGTGCCGTTTTGAAGTTCCTGCAGTTTTCACTGTAAAACCGTGTTGGAGCTTGTACCTCCCCTTATATATGTATGGAGTGGAAATTGCAACTGAAATGAAACTTTGTGTTCCCAACAAGCTAGGTGAAGGACGGCTTTCACACACACTTATCTCTTATAACTTAGCATGTGGAGAGACGTCCGTTCATCTAGCACAAAAGGAACGGGTTGCAGGAGAAACTTTTACTCTTGTTTCTCAGTCTGTTTCCTAGTGCCGGTATGAAGTTCCTGCAGTTTTCACTGTAAAACCGAGTTGGAGCTAGTACCTCCCCATATATATGTATGGAGTGGAGTTTGCAAGTGAAAAGAAACTTTGTGTTCCCAACAAGCTAGGTGAAGGACGGCTTTCACACACACTTATCTCTCAGAACTGAGCATGTGGAGAGTCGTTCGTTCATCTAGCACAAAGGGAAAGGGTTGCAGGAGAAACTTTTACTCTGGTTTCTCAGTCTGTTTCCTAGTGCCGGTTTGAAGTTCCTGCAGTTTTCACTGTAAAACCGAATTGGAGCTAGTACCTCCATATATATATGTATGGAGATGAATTTGCAACTGAAAAGAAACTATGTGTTCCCAACAAGCTATGTGAAGGACGGCTTCACACACACTTATCTCTCAGAACTGAGCATGTGGAGAGACGTTCGTTCATCTAGCAAAAAGGGAACATGTTGCAGGAGAAAATTTGACTCTGGTTTCTCAGTCTGTTTCCTAGTGCCGGTTTGAAGTTCCTGCAGATTTCACTGTAAAACCGAGTTGGAGCTTGTACCTCCCCATATATATATATAGAGTTGAGTTTGCAAGTGAAAAGAAACTTTGTGTTCCCAACAAGCTAGGTGAAGGACGGCTTTCAAACACACATATCTCTCAGAACTGATCATGTGGAGAGACGTTCGTTCATCTAGCACAAAGGAACGGGTTGTAGGAGGCACTTTTACTCTGGTTTCTCAGTCTGATTCTTAGTGCCGGTTTGAAGTTCCTGCAGTTTTCACTGTAAAACCGAGTTGGAGCTCCTACCTCCCCATATATATGTATGGAGTGGAGTTTGCAACTGAAAAGCAATTTTGTGTTCCCAACAAGCTAGGTGAAGGACGGCTTTTACACACACTTACCTCTCAGAACTGAGCATGTGGAGAGACGTCCGTTCATCTAGCACAAAGGGAACGGGTTGCAGGGGAAACTTTTACTCTGGTTTCTCAGTCTGTTTCCTAGTGCCGGTTTGAAGTTCCTGCAGTTTTCACTGTAAAACCGAGTTGAAGCTCGTACCTCTCCATATATATGTATGGAGCGGAGTTTGCATCTGAAAAGAAACTTTGTGTTCCCAACAAGATAGGTGAAGTACGGCTTTCACACAAATTTATCTCTCAGAACTGAGCATGTGGAGAGACGTTCGCTCATCTAGCACAATGGGAACGGGTTGCAGGAGAAACTTTTACTCTGGTTTCTCAGTCTGTTTCCTAGTGCCGGTTTGAAGTTCCTGCAGTTTTCACTGTAAAACCGTGTTGGAGCTAGTACCTCACCATATATATGTATGGAGTGGAGTTTGCAACTGAAAAGAAACTTTGTGTTCCCAACAAGCTAGGTGAAGGACGGCTTTGACACACACTTATCTCTCAGAACTGAGCATGTGGAGAGACGTTCGCTCATCTAGCACAAAGGGAACGGGTTGCAGGAGAATCTTTTACTCTGGTTTCTCACTCTGTTTCCTAGTGCCGGTTTGAAGTTCCTGCAGTTTTCACTGTAAAACCGAGTTGGAGTTAGTACCTCCCCAAATAAATGTATGGAGTGGAGTTTGCAACTGAAAAGAAACTTTGTGTTCCCAACAAGCAAGTTGAAGGACGGCTCTCACACACACTTATCTCTCAGAAGTGAGCATGTGGAGAGACTTTCGTTCATCTAGCACAAAGGGAACGGGTTGCAGGAGAAACTTTTACTCTGGTTTCTCAGTCTGTTTCCTAGTGCCGGTTTGAAGTTCCTGCAGTTTTCACTGTAAAACCGAGTTGGAGCTCGTACCTCCCCATATATATTTATGGAGTGGAGTTTGCAACTGAAAAGAAATTTTGTGTTCCCAAGTTAGGCGAAGGACGGCTTTCACACACACTTATCTCTCAAAACTGAGCATGTGGAGAGACGTTCGTTCATCTAGCAAAAAGGGAACGGGTTGCAGGAGGAACTTTTACTCTGGTTTCTCAGTCTGTTTCCTAGTGCCGGTTTGAAGTTCCTGCAGATTTCACTGTAAAACCGAGTTGGAGCTTGTACCTCCCCATATATATATATGGAGTCGAGTTTGCAAGTGAAAAGAAACTTTGTGTTCCCAACAAGCTATGTGAATAACGGCTTTCAAACACACATATCTCTCGGAACTGAGCATGTGGAGAGACGTTCGTTCATCTAGCACAAATGGAACTGGTTGCAGGACGAACTTTTACTCTGGTTTCTCAGTCTGTTTCCTAGTGCTGGTTGGAAGTTCCTGCAGTTTTCACTGTAAAACCGAGTTGGAACTCGTACCTCCCCATATATATGTATGTAATGGAGTTTGCAACTGAAAAGAAGTTTTGTGTTCCCAACAATTTAGGTGAAATACGGCTTTCACACACACTTATCTCTCAGAACTGAGCATGTGGAGAGACGTTCGTTCATCTAGCACAAAGGGAACGGGTTGCAGGAGGAACTTTTACTCTGGTTTCTCAGTCTGTTTCCTAGTGCTGGTTGGAAGTTCCTGCAGTTTTCACTGTAAAAACGACTTGGAGCTAGTACCTCCCCATATATATGTATGGATTGGAGATTGCAAGTGAAATGAAACTTTGTGTTCCAAAGAAGCTAGATGAAGGACGGCTTTCACAGACACTTATCTCTCAGAAATGAGCATGTGGAGAGACGTTCGTTCATCTGGCACAAAGGGAACGGGTTGCAGGAAAAACTTTTTCTCCGGTTTCTCAGTCTGTTTCCTAGTGCCGGTTTGAAGTTCCTGCAGTTTTCACTGTAAAACCGAGTTGGAGCTCGTACCTCCCCATATACATGTATGGAGTGGAGTTTGCAACTTAAAAGAAATTTTGTGTTCCCAATAAGCTAGGTGAAGGACGGCTTTCACACACACTTATCTCAGAACTGAGCATGTGGAGAGACGTTCGCTCATCTAGCACAAAGGGAACGGGTTGCAGGAGAAATTTTACTCTGGTTTCTCAGTCTGTTTCCTAGTGCCGTTTTGAAGTTCCTGCAGTTTTCACTGTAAAACCGAGTTGGAGCTAGTACCTACCCATATATATGTATGGAGTGGAGTTTGCAAGAGAAAAGAAACTTTGTGTTCCCAACAAGCAAGATGAAGGACGGCTCTCACACACACTTATCTCTCAGAACTGAGCATGTCGAGAGACGTTCGTTCATCTAGCACAAAGGGAACGGGTTGCAGGAGAAAGTTTTACTCTGGTTTCTCAGTCTGTTTCCTTGTGCCGTTTTGAAGTTCCTGCAGTTTTCACTGTAAAACCGTGTTGGAGCTTGTACCTCCCCTTATATATGTATGGAGTGGAAATTGCAACTGAAATGAAACTTTGTGTTCCCAACAAGCTAGGTGAAGGACGGCTTTCACACACACTTATCTCTTATAACTTAGCATGTGGAGAGACGTCCGTTCATCTAGCACAAAAGGAACGGGTTGCAGGAGAAACTTTTACTCTTGTTTCTCAGTCTGTTTCCTAGTGCCGGTATGAAGTTCCTGCAGTTTTCACTGTAAAACCGAGTTGGAGCTAGTACCTCCCCATATATATGTATGGAGTGGAGTTTGCAAGTGGAAAGAAACTTTGTGTTCCCAACAAGCTAGGTGAAGAACGGCTTTCACACACACTTATCTCTCAGAACTGAGCATGTGGAGAGTCGTTCGTTCATCTAGCACAAATGAACGGGTTGTAGGAGGCACTTTTACTCTGGTTTCTCAGTCTGTTTCTTAGTGCCGGTTTGAAGTTCCTGCAGTTTTCACTGTAAAACCGAGTTGGAGCTTGTTCCTCCCCATATATATGTATGGAGTGGATTTTGCAACTGAAAAGAAACTTTGTGTTCCCAACAAGCTAGGTGAAGGACGGCTTTCACACTCACTTATCTCTCAGAACTGTGCATGTGGAGAGACGTTCGTTCATCTAGCACAAAGGGAACGGGTTGCAGGAGAAACTTTTACTCTGGTTTCTCAGTCTGTTTCCTAGTGCCGGTTTGAAGTTCCTGCAGTTTTCACTGTAAAACCCAGTTGGAGTTAGTACCTCCCCATATAATTTTATGGATTGGAGTTGGCAACTGAAAAGAAACTTTGTGTTCCCAACAAGCAATGTGAAGGACGGCTCTCACACACACATATCTCTCAGAACTGAGCATGTGGAGAGACGTTCGTTCATCTAGCACAAAGGGAACGGGTTGCAGGAGGAACATTTACTCTGGTTTCTCAGTCTGTTTCCTAGTGCCGGTTGGAAGTTCCAGCAGTTTTCACTGTAAATCCGAGTTGGAGCTAGTACCTCCCCATATATATTTATGGATTGGAGATTGCAAGTGAAAAGAAACTTTGTGTTCCAAAGCAGCTAGATGAAGGACGGCTTTCACAGACACTTATCTCTCAGAACTGAGCATGTGGAGAGACGTTCGTTCACCTAGCACAAAAGGAACGGGTTGCAGGGAAACTTTTACTCTGGTTTCTCAGTCTGTTTCCTAGTGCCGGTTTGAAGTTCCTGCAGTTTTCACTGTAAAACGGAGTTGGAGCTAGTTCCTCCCCATATATATGTATGGAGATGAATTTGCAACTGAAAAGAAACTTTGTGTTCCCAACAAGCAATGTGAAGGACGGCTTCACACACACTTATCTCTCAGAACTGAGCATGTGGAGAGACGTTCGTTCATCTAGCAAAAAGGGAACGGGTTGCAGGAGGAACTTTTACTCTGGTTTCTCAGTCTGTTTCCTAGTGCTGGTTGGAAGTTCCTGCAGTTTTCACTGTAAAAACGACTTGGAGCTAGTACCTCCCCATATATATGTATGGATTGGAGATTGCAAGTGAAATGAAACTTTGTGTTCCAAAGAAGCTAGATGAAGGACGGCTTTCACAGACACTTATCTCTCAGAACTGAGCATGTGGAGAGACGTTCGTTCATCTGGCACAAAGGGAACGGGTTGCAGGAAAAACTTTTTCTCCGGTTTCTCAGTCTGTTTCCTAGTGCCGGTTTGAAGTTCCTGCAGTTTTCACTGTAAAACCGAGTTGGAGCTCGTACCTCCCCATATACATGTATGGATTGGAGTTTGCAACTTAAAAGAAATTTTGTGTTCCCAACAAGCTAGGTGAAGGACGGCTTTCACACACACTTATCTCTCAGAACTGAGCATGTGGAGAGACGTTCGCTCATCTAGCACAAAGGGAACGGGTTGCAGGAGAAATTTTACTCTGGTTTCTCAGTCTGTTTCCTAGTGCCGTTTTGAAGTTCCTGCAGTTTTCACTGTAAAACCGAGTTGGAGCTAGTACCTAACCATATATATGTATGGAGTGGAGTTTGCAAGTGAAAAGAAACTTTGTGTTCCCAACAAGCAAGATGAAGGACGGCTCTCACACACACTTATATCTCAGAACTGAGCATGTCGAGAGACGTTCGTTCATCTAGCACAAAGGGAACGGTTTGCAGGAGAAAGTTTTACTCTGGTTTCTCAGTCTGTTTCCTTGTGCCGTTTTGAAGTTCCTGCAGTTTTCACTGTAAAACCGTGTTGGAGCTTGTACCTCCCCTTATATATGTATGGAGTGGAAATTGCAACTGAAATGAAACTTTGTGTTCCCAACAAGCTAGGTGAAGGACGGCTTTCACACACACTTATCTCTTATAACTTAGCATGTGGAGAGACGTCCGTTCATCTAGCACAAAAGGAACGGGTTGCAGGAGAAACTTTTACTCTTGTTTCTCAGTCTGTTTCCTAGTGCCGGTATGAAGTTCCTGCAGTTTTCACTGTAAAACCGAGTTGGAGCTAGTACCTCCCCATATATATGTATGGAGTGGAGTTTGCAAGTGAAAAGAAACTTTGTGTTCCCAACAAGCTAGGTGAAGGACGGCTTTCACACACACATATCTCTCAGAACTGAGCATGTGGAGAGTCGTTCGTTCATCTAGCACAAAGGGAAACGGTTGCAGGAGAAACTTTTTCTCTGGTTCCTCAGTCTGTTTCCTAGTGCCGGTTTGAAGTTCCTGCAGTTTTCACTGTAAAACCGAATTGGAGCTAGTACCTCCATATATATATGTATGGAGATGAATTTGCAACTGAAAAGAAACTATGTGTTCCCAACAAGCTATGTGAAGGACGGCTTCACACACACTTATCTCTCAGAACTGAGCATGTGGAGAGACGTTCGTTCATCTAGCACAATGGGAAAGGGTTGCAGGAGAAACTTTTACTCTGGTTTCTTAGTCTGTTTCCTAGTGCCGTTTTGAATTTCCTGCAGTTTTCACTGTAAAACAGTGTTGGAGCTCGTACCTCCCCATATATACTTATGGAGTGGAGTTTGCAACTGAAAAGAAATTTTGTGTTCCCAACAAGTTATGTGAAGGACGGCTTTCACACACACATATCTCTCAGAACTGAGCATGTGGAGAGACGTTCGTTCATCTAGCACAAAGGGAATGGGTTGCAGGAGGAACTTTTACTCTGGTTTCTCAGTCTGTTTCCTAGTGCTGTTTGGTAGTTCCTGCAGTTTTCACTGTAAAACCGAGTTGGAACTCGTACCTCCCCATATATATGTATGTAATGGAGTTTGCAACTGAAAAGAAGTTTTGTGTTCCCAACAAGTTATGTGAAGGACGGCTTTCACACACACTTATCTCTCAGAACTGAGCATGTGGAGAGACGTTCGTTCAACTAGCACAAAGGGAACGGGTTGCAGGAGAAACTTTTACTCTTGTTTCTCAGTCTGTTTCCTAGTGCCGGTATGATATTCCTGCAGTTTTCACTGTAAAACCGAGTTGGAGCTAGTATCTCCCCATATATATGTATGGAGTGGAGTTTGCAAGTGAAAAGAAACTTTGTGTTCCCAACAAGCTAGGTGAAGGACGGCTTTCACACACACTTATCTCTCAGAACTGAGCATGTGGAGAGTCGTTCGTTCATCTAGCACAAAGGGAACGGGTTGCAGGAGAAACTTTTACTCTGGTTTCTCAGTCTGTTTCCTAGTGCCGGTTTGAAGTTCCTGCAGTTTTCACTGTAAAACCGAGTTGGAGCTAGTACCTCCCCATATATATGTATGGAGATGAATTTGCAACTGAAAAGAAACTTTGTGTTCCCAACAAGCAATGTGAAGGACGGCTTCACACACACTTATCTCTCAGAACTGAGCATGTGGAGAGACGTTCGTTCATCTAGCAAAAAGGGAACGGGTTGCAGGAGGAACTTTTACTCTGGTTTCTCAGTCTGTTTCCTAGTGCCGGTTTGAAGTTCCTGCAGATTTCACTGTAAAACCGAGTTTGAGCTTGTACCTCCCCATATATATATATGGAGTCGAGTTTGCAAGTGAAAAGAAACTTTGTGTTCCCAACAAGCTATGTGAATAACGGCTTTCAAACACACATATCTCTCGGAACTGAGCATGTGGAGAGACGTTCGTTCATCTAGCACAAATGGAACGGGTTGCAGGAGGAACTTTTACTCTGGTTTCTCAGTCTGTTTCCTAGTGCTGGTTGGAAGTTCCTGCAGTTTTCACTGTAAAACCGAGTTGGAACTCGTACCTCCCCATATATATGTATGTAATGGAGTTTGCAACTGAAAAGAAGTTTTGTGTTCCCAACAATTTAGGTGAAATACGGATTTCACACACACTTATCTCTCAGAACTGAGCATGTGGAGAGACGTTCGTTCATCTAGCACAAAGGGAACGGGTTGCAGGAGGAACTTTTACTCTGGTTTCTCAGTCTGTTTCCTAGTGCTGGTTGGAAGTTCCTGCAGTTTTCACTGTAAAAACGAGTTGGAGCTAGTACCTCCCCATATATATGTATGGATTGGAGATTGCAAGTGAAATGAAACTTTGTGTTCCAAAGAAGCTAGATGAAGGACGGCTTTCACAGACACTTATCTCTCAGAACTGAGCATGTGGAGAGACGTTCGTTCATCTGGCACAAAGGGAACGGGTTGCAGGAAAAACTTTTTCTCCGGTTTCTCAGTCTGTTTCCTAGTGCCGGTTTGAAGTTCCTGCAGTTTTCACTGTAAAACCGAGTTGGAGCTCGTACCTCCCCATATACATGTATGGAGTGGAGTTTGCAACTTAAAAGAAATTTTGTGTTCCCAACAAGCTAGGTGAAGGACGGCTTTCACACACACTTATCTCTCAGAACTGAGCATGTGGAGAGACGTTCGCTCATCTAGCACAAAGGGAACGGGTTGCAGGAGAAATTTTACTCTGGTTTCTCAGTCTGTTTCCTAGTGCCGTTTTGAAGTTCCTGCAGTTTTCACTGTAAAGCCGAGTTGGAGCTAGTACCTACCCATATATATGTATGGAGTGGAGTTTGCAAGTGAAAAGAAACTTTGTGTTCCCAACAAGCAAGATGAAGGACGGCTCTCACACACACTTATCTCTCAGAACTGAGCATGTCGAGAGACGTTCGTTCATCTAGCACAAAGGGAACGGGTTGCAGGAGAAAGTTTTACTCTGGTTTCTCAGTCTGTTTCCTTGTGCCGTTTTGAAGTTCCTGCAGTTTTCACTGTAAAACCGTGTTGGAGCTTGTACCTCCCCTTATATATGTATGGAGTGGAAATTGCAACTGAAATGAAACTTTGTGTTCCCAACAAGCTAGATGAAGGACGGCTTTCACACACACTTATCTCTTATAACTGAGCATGTGGAGAGACGTCCGTTCATCTAGCACAAAAGGAACGGGTTGCAGGAGAAACTTTTACTCTTGTTTCTCAGTCTGTTTCCTAGTGCCGGTATGAAGTTCCTGCAGTTTTCACTGTAAAACCGAGTTGGAGCTAGTACCTCCCCATATATATGTATGGAGTGGAGTTTGCAAGTGAAAAGAAACTTTGTGTTCCCAACAAGCTAGGTGAAGAACGGCTTTCACACACACTTATCTCTCAGAACTGAGCATGTGGAGAGTCGTTCGTTCATCTAGCACAAATGAACGGGTTGTAGGAGGCACTTTTACTCTGGTTTCTCAGTCTGTTTCTTAGTGCCGGTTTGAAGTTCCTGCAGTTTTCACTGTAAAACCGAGTTGGAGCTTGTTCCTCCCCATATATATGTATGGAGTGGATTTTGCAACTGAAAAGAAACTTTGTGTTCCCAACAAGCTAGGTGAAGGACGGCTTTCACACTCACTTATCTCTCAGAACTGTGCATGTGGAGAGACGTTCGTTCATCTAGCACAAAGGGAACGGGTTGCAGGAGAAACTTTTACTCTGGTTTCTCAGTCTGTTTCCTAGTGCCGTTTTGAAGTTCCTGCAGTTTTCACTGTAAAACCCAGTTGGAGTTAGTACCTCCCCATATAATTTTATGGATTGGAGTTGGCAACTGAAAAGAAACTTTGTGTTCCCAACAAGCAATGTGAAGGACGGCTCTCACACACACATATCTCTCAGAATTGAGCATGTGGAGAGACGTTCGTTCACCTAGCACAAAAGGAACGGGTTGCAGGGAAACTTTTACTCTGGTTTCTCAGTCTGTTTCCTAGTGCCGGTTTGAAGTTCCTGCAGTTTTCACTGTAAAACGGAGTTGGAGCTAGTTCCTCCCCATATATATGTATGGAGTGGAGTTTGCAACTGAAAAGAAACTTTGTGTTCCCAACAAGCTAGCTGAAGTACGGCTTTCACACACACTTATCTCTCAGAACTGAGCATGTGGAGAGACGTTCTTTCATCTAGCACAAAGGGAACGGGTTGCAGGAGAAACTTTTACTCTGGTTTCTCAGTCTGTTTCCTACTGCCGGTTTGAAGTTCCTGCAGTTTTCACTGTAAAACCGAGTTGGAGCTAGTACCTCCCCATATAAATGTATGGATTGGAGTTTGCAACTGAAAAGAAACCTTGTGTTCCCAACAAGCTATGTGAAGGACGGCTTTCACACAGACTTATCTCTCAGAACTGAGCATGTGGAGAGACGTTCGTTCAACTAGCACAAAGGGAACGGGTTGCAGGAGAAACTTTTACTCTTGTTTCTCAGTCTGTTTCCTAGTGCCGGTATGAAATTCCTGCAGTTTTCACTGTAAAACCGAGTTGGAGCTAGTATCTCCCCATATATATGTATGGAGTGGTGTTTGCAAGTGAAAAGAAACTTTGTGTTCCCAACAAGCTAGGTGAAGGACGGCTTTCACACACACTTATCTCTCAGAACTGAGCATGTGGAGAGTCGTTCGTTCATCTAGCACAAAGGGAACGGGTTGCAGGAGAAACTTTTAGTCTGGTTTCTCAGTCTGTTTCCTAGTGCCGGTTTGAAGTTCCTGCAGTTTTCACTGTAAAACCGAGTTGGAGCTAGTACCTCCCCATATATATGTATGGAGATGAATTTGCAACTGAAAAGAAACTTTGTGTTCCCAACAAGCAATGTGAAGGACGGCTTCACACACACTTATCTCTCAGAACTGAGCATGTGGAGAGACGTTCGTTCATCTAGCAAAAAGGGAACGGGTTGCAGGAGGAACTTTTACTCTGGTTTCTCAGTCTGTTTCCTAGTGCCGGTTTGAAGTTCCTGCAGATTTCACTGTAAAACCGAGTTGGAGCTTGTACCTCCCCATATGTATATATGGAGTCGAGTTTCCAAGTGAAAAGAAACTTTGTGTTCCCAACAAGCTATGTGAATAACGGCTTTCAAACACACATATCTCTCGGAACTGAGCATGTGGAGAGACGTTCGTTCATCTAGCACAAATGGAAAGGGTTGCAGGAGGAACTTTTACTCTGGTTTCTCAGTCTGTTTCCTAGTGCTGGTTGGAAGTTCCTGCAGTTTTCACTGTAAAACCGAGTTGGAACTCGTACCTCCCCATATATATGTATGTAATGGAGTTTGCAACTGAAAAGAAGTTTTGTGTTCCCAACAATTTAGGTGAAATACGGATTTCACACACACTTATCTCTCAGAACTGAGCATGTGGAGAGACGTTCGTTCATCTAGCACAAAGGGAACGGGTTGCAGGAGGAACTTTTACTCTGGTTTCTCAGTCTGTTTCCTAGTGCTGGTTGGAAGTTCCTGCAGTTTTCACTGTAAAAACGAGTTGGAGCTAGTACCACCCCATATATATGTATGGATTGGAGATTGCAAGTGAAATGAAACTTTGTGTTCCAAAGAAGCTAGATGAAGGACGGCTTTCACAGACACTTATCTCTCAGAACTGAGCATGTGGAGAGACGTTCGTTCATCTGGCACAAAGGGAACGGGTTGCAGGAAAAACTTTTTCTCCGGTTTCTCAGTCTGTTTCCTAGTGCCGGTTTGAAGTTCCTGCAGTTTTCACTGTAAAACCGAGTTGGAGCTCGTACCTCCCCATATAAATGTATGGAGTGGAGTTTGCATCTTAAAAGAAATTTTGTGTTCCCAACACGCTAGGTGAAGGACGGCTTTCACACACACTTATCTCTCAGAACTGAACATGTGGAGAGACGTTCGCTCATCTAGCACAAAGGGAACGGGTTGCAGGAGAAATTTTACTCTGGTTTCTCAGTCTGTTTCCTAGTGCCGTTTTGAAGTTCCTGCAGTTTTCACTGTAAAACCGAGTTGGAGCTAGTACCTACCCATATATATGTATGGAGTGGAGTTTGCAAGTGAAAAGAAACTTTGTGTTCCCAACAAGCAAGATGAAGGACGGCTCTCACACACACTTATCTCTCAGAACTGAGCATGTCGAGAGACGTTCGTTCATCTAGCACAAAGGGAACGGGTTGCAGGAGAAAGTTTTACTCTGGTTTCTCAGTCTGTTTCCTTGTGCCGTTTTGAAGTTCCTGCAGTATCACTGTAAAACCGTGTTGGAGCTTGTACCTCCCCTTATATATGTATGGAGTGGAAATTGCAACTGAAATGAAACTTTGTGTTCCCAACAAGCTAGGTGAAGGACGGCTTTCACACACACTTATCTCTTATAACTTAGCATGTGGAGAGACGTCCGTTCATCTAGCACAAAAGGAACGGGTTGCAGGAGAAACTTTTACTCTTGTTTCTCAGTCTGTTTCCTAGTGCCGGTATGAAGTTCCTGCAGTTTTCACTGTAAAACCGAGTTGGAGCTAGTACCTCCCCATATATATGTATGGAGTGGAGTTTGCAAGTGAAAAGAAACTTTGTGTTCCCAACAAGCTAGGTGAAGGACGGCTTTCACACACACTTATCTCTCAGAACTGAGCATGTGGAGAGTCGTTCGTTCATCTAGCACAAAGGGAAAGGGTTGCAGGAGAAACTTTTACTCTGGTTTCTCAGTCTGTTTCCTAGTGCCGGTTTGAAGTTCCTGCAGTTTTCACTGTAAAACCGAATTGGAGCTAGTACCTCCATATATATATGTATGGAGATGAATTTGCAACTGAAAAGAAACTATGTGTTCCCAACAAGCTATGTGAAGGACGGCTTCACACACACTTATCTCTCAGAACTGAGCATGTGGAGAGACGTTCGTTCATCTAGCAAAAAGGGAACATGTTGCAGGAGAAAATTTGACTCTGGTTTCTCAGTCTGTTTCCTAGTGCCGGTTTGAAGTTCCTGCAGATTTCACTGTAAAACCGAGTTGGAGCTTGTACCTCCCCATATATATATATATAGTTGAGTTTGCAAGTGAAAAGAAACTTTGTGTTCCCAACAAGCTAGGTGAAGGACGGCTTTCAAACACACATATCTCTCAGAACTGATCATGTGGAGAGACGTTCGTTCATCTAGGACAAAGGAACGGGTTGTAGGAGGCACTTTTACTCTGGTTTCTCAGTCTGATTCTTAGTGCCGGTTTGAAGTTCCTGCAGTTTTCACTGTAAAACCGAGTTGGAGCTCCTACCTCCCCATATATATGTATGGAGTGGAGTTTGCAACTGAAAAGCAATTTTGTGTTCCCAACAAGCTAGGTGAAGGACGGCTTTCACACACACTTATCCCTCAGAACTAAGCATGTGGAGAGACTTTCGTTCATCTAGCACAAAGGTAACGGGTTGCAGGAGAAACTTTTACTCTGGTTTCTCAGTCTGTTTCCTAGTGCCGGTTTGCAGTTCATGCAGTTTTCACTGTAAAACCGAGTTGGAGCTCGTACCTCCCCATATATATGTATGGAGTGGAGTTTGCAACTGAAAAGAAATTTTGTGTTCCCAACAAGCTAGGTGAAGGACGGCTTTTACACACACTTACCTCTCAGAACTGAGCATGTGGAGAGACGTCCGTTCATCTAGCACAAAGGGAACGGGTTGCAGGAGAAACTTTTACTCTGGTTTCTCAGTCTGTTTCCTAGTGCCGGTTTGAAGTTCCTGCAGTTTTCACTGTAAAACCGAGTTGAAGCTCGTACCTCTCCATATATATGTATGGAGCGGAGTTTGCATCTGAAAAGAAACTTTGTGTTCCCAACAAGATAGGTGAAGTACAGCTTTCACACAAATTTATCTCTCAGAACTGAGCATGTGGAGAGACGTTCGCTCATCTAGCACAATGGGAACGGGTTGCAGGAGAAACTTTTACTCTGGTTTCTCAGTCTGTTTCCTAGTGCCGGTTTGAAGTTCCTGCAGTTTTCACTGTAAAACCGTGTTGGAGCTAGTACCTCCCCATATATATGTATGGAGTGGAGTTTGCAAATGAAAAGAAACTTTGTGTTCCCAACAAGCTAGGTGAAGGACGGCTTTGACACACACTTATCTCTCAGAACTGAGCATGTGGAGAGACGTTCGTTCATCTAGCACAAAGGGAACGGGTTGCAGAAGAAATTTTTTCTCTGGTTTCTCACTCTGTTTCCTAGTGCCGGTTTGAAGTTCCTGCAGTTTTCACTGTAAAACCGAGTTGGAGTTAGTACCTCCCCAAATAAATGTATGGAGTGGAGTTTGCAACTGAAAAGAAACTTTGTGTTCCCAACAAGCAAGTTGAAGGACGGCTCTCACACACACTTATCTCTCAGAAGTGAGCATGTGGAGAGACGTTCGTTCATCTAGCACAAAGGGAACGGGTTGCAGGAGGAACTTTTACTCTGGTTTCTCAGTGTGTTTCCTAGTGCCGGTTTGAAGTTCCTGCAGTTTTCACTGTAAAACAGAGTTGTAGCTAGTACCTACCCTTATATATGTATGGAGTGGAGTTTGCAAGTGAAAAGAAACTTTGTGTTCCCAACAAGCTAGGTGAAGGACGGCTTTCACACACACTTATCTCTCAGAACTGAGCATGTGGAGAGACGTTCGCTCATCTAGCACAAATTGAACGGGTTGCAGGAGAATCTTTTACTCTGGTTTCTCAGTCTGTTTCCTAGTGCCGGTTTGAAGTTCGTGCAGTTTTCAATGTAAAACCGATTTGGAGCTATTACCTCCCCTTATATACGTATGGAGTGGAGTTTGCAACTGATAAGAAACTTTGTGTTCCCAACAAGCTAGGTGAAGGACGGCTCTCACACACACTTATCTCTCAGAACTGAGCATGTGGAGAGACGTTCGTTCATCTAGCACAAAGGGAACGGGTTGCAGGAGAAACTTTTACTCTGGTTTTTCAGTCTGTTTCCTAGTGCCGTTTTGAAGTTCCTGCAGTTTTCACTGTAAAACCGAGTTGGAGCTAGTACCTCCCCTTATATATGTATGGAGTGGAGTTTGCAACTTAAATGAAACTTTGTGTTCCCAACAAGCTAGGTGAATGACGGCTTTCACACACACTTACCTCTCAGAACTGAGCATGTGGAGAGACGTCCGTTCATCTAGCACAAAGGAACGGGTTGCAGGAGAAACATTTACTCTGGTTTCTCAGTCTGTTTCCTAGTGCCGGTTTGAAGTTCCTGCAGTTTTCACTGTAAAACCGAGTTGGAGCTAGTACCTTCCCATATATATGTATGGAGCGGAGTTTGCATCTGAAAAGAAACTTTGTGTTCCCAACAAGCTAGGTGAAGGACGGATTTCACACACACTTATCTCTCAGAACTGAGCATGTGGAGAGACGTTCGTTCATCTAGCACAAAGGGAACGGGTTTCAGGAGAAACATTTACTGTGGTTTCTCAGTCTGTTTCCTAGTGCCGGTTTGAAGTACCTGCAGTTTTCACTGTAAAACCGAGTTGGAGCTCGTACCTCCCCATATATATGTATGGATTGGAGTTTGCAAGTGAAAAGAAACTTTGTGTTCCAAAGAAGCTAGATGAAGTACGGCTTTCACAGACACTTATCTCTCAGAACTGAGCATGTGGAGAGACGTTCGTTCATCTAGCACAAAGGGAACGGGTTGCAGGAGAAACTTTTACTCTGGTTTCTCAGTCTGTTTCCTACTGCCGGTTTGAAGTTCCTGCAGTTTTCACTGTAAAACCGTGTTGGAGCTAGTACCTCCCCATATATATGTATGGAGTGGAGTTTGCAAATGAAAAGAAACTTTGTGTTCCCAACAAGCTAGTTGAAGGACGGCTTTGACACACACTTATCTCTCAGAACTGAGCATGTGGAGAGACGTTCGTTCATCTAGCACAAAGGGAACGGGTTGCAGAAGAAATTTTTTCTCTGGTTTCTCACTCTGTTTCCTAGTGCCGGTTTGAAGTTCCTGCAGTTTTCACTGTAAAACCGAGTTGGAGTTAGTACCTCCCCAAATAAATGTATGGAGTGGAGTTTGCAACTGAAAAGAAACTTTGTGTTCCCAACAAGCAAGTTGAAGGACGGCTCTCACACACACTTATCTCTCAGAAGTGAGCATGTGGAGAGACGTTCGTTCATCTAGCACAAAGGGAACGGGTTGCAGGAGGAACTTTTACTCTGGTTTCTCAGTGTGTTTCCTAGTGCCGGTTTGAAGTTCCTGCAGTTTTCACTGTAAAACAGAGTTGTAGCTAGTACCTACCCTTATATATGTATGGAGTGGAGTTTGCAAGTGAAAAGAAACTTTGTGTTCCCAACAAGCTAGGTGAAGGACGGCTTTCACACACACTTATCTCTCAGAACTGAGCATGTGGAGAGACGTTCGCTCATCTAGCACAAATTGAAGGGGTTGCAGGAGAATCTTTTACTCTGGTTTCTCAGTCTGTTTCCTAGTGCCGGTTTGAAGTTCGTGCAGTTTTCAATGTAAAACCGATTTGGAGCTATTACCTCCCCTTATATACGTATGGAGTGGAGTTTGCAACTGATAAGAAATTTTGTGTTCCCAACAAGCTAGGTGAAGGACGGCTCTCACACACACTTATCTCTCAGAACTGAGCATGTGGAGAGACGTTCGTTCATCTAGCACAAAGGGAACGGGTTGCAGGAGAAACTTTTACTCTGGTTTTTCAGTCTGTTTCCTAGTGCCGTTTTGAAGTTCCTGCAGTTTTCACTGTAAAACCGAGTTGGAGCTAGTACCTCCCCTTATATATGTATGGAGTGGAGTTTGCAACTTAAATGAAACTTTGTGTTCCCAACAAGCTAGGTGAATGACGGCTTTCACACACACTTACCTCTCAGAACTGAGCATGTGGAGAGACGTCCGTTCATCTAGCACAAAGGAACGGGTTGCAGGAGAAATATTTACTCTGGTTTCTCAGTCTGTTTCCTAGTGCCGGTTTGAAGTTCCTGCAGTTTTCACTGTAAAACCGAGTTGGAGCTAGTACCTTCCCATATATATGTATGGAGCGGAGTTTGCATCTGAAAAGAAACTTTGTGTTCCCAACAAGCTAGGTGAAGGACGGATTTCACACACACTTATCTCTCAGAACTGAGCATGTGGAGAGACGTTCGTTCATCTAGCACAAAGGGAACGGGTTTCAGGAGAAACATTTACTGTGGTTTCTCAGTCTGTTTCCTAGTGCCGGTTTGAAGTACCTGCAGTTTTCACTGTAAAACCGAGTTGGAGCTCGTACTTCCCCATATATATGTATGGATTGGAGTTTGCAAGTGAAAAGAAACTTTGTGTTCCAAAGAAGCTAGATGAAGTACGGCTTTCACAGACACTTATCTCTCAGAACTGAGCATGTGGAGAGACGTTCGTTCATCTAGCACAAAGGGAACGGGTTGCAGGAGAAACTTTTACTCTCTTTTCTCAGTCTGTTTCCTACTGCCGGTTTGAAGTTCCTGCAGTTTTCACTGTAAAACCGAGTTGGAGCTCGTACCTACCCATATATATGTATGGAGTGGGGTTTGCAACTGAAAAAAAATTTTGTGTTCCCAACAAGCTATGTGAAGCACCTCTTTCACACACACTTATCTCTCAGAACTGAGCATGTGGAGAGACGTTCGCTCATCTAGCACAATGGGAACGGGTTGCAGGAGAAACTTTTACTCTGGTTTCTCAGTCTGTTTCCTAGTGCCGGTTTGAAGTTCCTGCAGTTTTCACTGTAAAACAGAGTTGGATCTAGTACCACCCCATAAATATGTATGGAGTGGACTTTGCAACTGAAAAGAAACTTTGTGTTCCCAACAAGCTAGGTGAAGGACGGCTTTCACACACACTTATCTCTCAGAACTGAGCATGTTGAGAGTCGTTCGTTCATCTAGCACAATGGGAACGGGTTGCAGGAAAAACTTTTACTCTGGTTTCTCAGTCTGTTTCCTAGTGCCGGTTTGAAGTTCCTGCAGTTTTCACTGTAAAACAGAATTGGAGCTCGTACCTTCCCATATATATGTATGGAGTGGACTTTGCAACTGAAAAGAAACTTTGTGTTCCCAACAAGCTAGGTGAAGGCGGCTTTCACACACATTTATCTCTCAGAACTGAGCATGTGGAGAGACGTTCGCTTATCTAGCACAAAGGGAACGGGTTGCAGGAGAAACTTTTACTCTGGTTTCTCAGTCTGTTTCCTAGTGCCGGTTTGAAGTTCCTGCAGTTTTCACTGTAAAACCGAGTTGGAGCTAGTACCACCCCATATATATGTATGGAATGGAGTTTGCAACTGAAAAGAAACTTTGTGTTCCCAACAAGCTAGTTGAAGGACGGATTTCACACACAATTATCTCTCAGAACTGAGCATGTGGAGAGACGTTCGTTCATCTAGCACAAATGGAACGGGTTGCAGGAGAAACATTTACTCTGGTTTCTCAGTCTATTTCCTAGTGCCGGTTTGAAGTTCCTGCAGTTTTCACTGTAAAACCGAGTTGGAGCTAGTACCTCCCCATATATATGTATGGAGTGGAGTTTGCAACAGAAATGAAACTTTGTGTTCCCAACAAGCTAGGTGAATGACGGCTTTCACACACACATTCCTCTCAGAACTGAGCATGTGGAGAGACGTTCGTTCATCTAGCACAAAGGGAACGGGTTGCAGGAGAAACTTTTACTCTGGTTTCTCAGTCTGTTTCCTAGTGCCGTTTTGAAGTTCCTGCAGTTTTCACTGTAAAACCGAGTTGGAGCTTGTACCTCCCCTTATATATGTATGGAGTGGAGTGTGCAACTGAAATGAAACTGTGTTCCCAACAAGCTAGGTGAAGGACGGCTTTCACACACATTTATCTCTCAGAACTGAGCATGTGGAGAGACGTTCGCTCATCTAGCACAAAGGGAACGGGTTGCAGGAGAAACTTTTACTCTGGTTTCTCAGTCTGTTTCCTAGTGCCGGTTTGACGTTCCTGCATTTTTCACTGTAAAACAGAGTTGGAGCTAGTACCACCCCATATATATGTATGGAATGGAGTTTGCAAATGAAAAGAATCTTTGTGTTCCCAACAAGCTAGTTGAAGGACGGATTTCACACACAATTATCTCTCAGAACTGAGCATGTGGAGAGACGTTCGTTCATCTAGCACAAATGGAACGGGTTGCAGGAGAAACATTTACTCTGGTTTCTCAGTCTGTTTCCTAGTGCCGGTTTGAAGTTCCTGCAGTTTTCACTGTAAAACCGAGTTGGAGCTAGTACCTCCCCATATATATGTATGGAGTGGAGTTTGCAACTGAAATGAAACTTTGTGTTCCCAACAAGCAAGGTGAATGACGGCTTTCACACACACATTCCTCTCAGAACTGAGCATGTGGAGAGACGTCCGTTCATCTAGCAGAAATGGAACGGGTTGCAGGAGAAACTTTTACTCTGGTTTCTCAGTCTGTTTCCTAGTGCCGGGTTGCAGTACCTGCAGTTTTCACTGTAAAACAGAGTTGGAGCTCGTATCTCCCCATATATATGTATGGAGTGGAGATTGCAACTGAAAAGAAATTTTGTGTTCCCAACAAGCTAGGTGAAGGACGGCTTTCACACACACTAAACTCTCAGAACTGAGCATGTGGAGAGACGTCCGTTCATCAAGCACAAAGGGAACGGTTTGCAGGAGAAACTTTTACTCTGGTTTCTCAGTGTGTTTCCGAGTGCCGGTTTGAAGTTCCTGCAGTTTTCACTGTAAAACCGAGTTGGAGCTAGTACCTCCCCATATATATGTATGGAGTGGAGTTTGCAACTGAAAAGAAACTTTGTGTTCCCAACAAGCTAGGTGAAGTACGGCTTTCACACACACTTATCTCTCAGAACTGAGCATGTGGAGAGACGTTCGCTCATCTAGCACAACGGGAACGGGTTGCAGGAGAATCTTTTACTCTGGTTTCTCAGTCTGTTTCCTAGTGCCGGTTTGAAGTTCCTGCAGTTTTCAATGTAAAACCGAGTTTGAGCTTGTACCTCCCCATATATACGTATGGAGTGGAGTTTGCAACTGAAAAGAAGCTTTGTGTTCCCAACAAGCTAGGTGAAGGACGGCTCTCACACACACTTATCTCTCAGAACTGAGCATGTGGAGAGACGTTCGTTCATCTTGCACAAAGGGAACGGGTTGCAGGAGAAACTTTTACTCTGCTTTCTCAGTCTGTTTCCTAGTGCCGGTTTGAAGTACCTGCAGTTTTCACTGTAAAACCGAGTTGGAGCTTGTACCTCCCCTTATATATGTATGGAGTGGAGTTTGCCACTGAAATGAAACTTTGTGTTCCCAACAAGCTAGGTGAATGACGGCTTTCACACACACTTATCTCTCAGAACTGAGCATGTGGAGAGACGTTCGCTCATCTAGCACAAAGGGAACGGGTTGCAGGAGAAACTTTTACTCTGCTTTCTCAGTCTGTTTCCTAGTGCCAGTTTGAAGTTCATGCAGTTTTCAATGTAAAACCGAGTTGGAGCTAGTACCTCCCCATATATACGTATGGAGTGGAGTTTGCAACTGAAAAGAAGCTTTGGGTTCCCAACAAGCTAGGTGAATGACGGCTCTCACACACACTTATCTCTCAGAACTGAGCATGTGGAGAGACGTTCGTTCATCTTGCACAAAGGGAACGGGTTGCAGGAGAATTTTTTCTCTGGTTTCTCAGTCTGTTTCCTAGTGCCGGTTTGCATTTCCTGCAGTTTTCACTGTAAAACCGAGTTGGAGCTCGTACCTCCCCATATATATGTATGGAGTGGAGTTTGCAACTGAAAAGAAATTTTGTGTTCCCAACAAGCTAGGTGAAGCACCTCTTTCACACATACTTATCTCTCAGAACTGAGCATGTGGAGAGACGTTCGCTCATCTAGCACAAAGGGAACGGTTTGCAGGAGGATCTTTTACTCTGGTCTCTCAGTCTGTTTCCTAGTGCCGGTTTGAAGTTCCTGCAGTTTTCACTGTAAAACCGAGTTGGAGCTAGTACCTCCCCATATATACGTATGGAGTGGAGTTTGCAACTGAAAAGAAACTTTGTGTTCCCAACAAGCTAGGTGAATGACGGCTCTCACACACACTTATCTCTCAGAACTGAGCATGTGGAGAGACGTTCGTTCATCTTGCACAAAGGGAACGGGTTGCAGGAGAAATTTTTCTCTGGTTTCTCAGTCTGCTTCCTAGTGCCGTTTTGAAGTTCCTGCAGTTTTCACTGTAAAACCGAGGTGGAGCTAGTACCTCCCCTTATATATGTATGGAGTGGAGTTTGCAAATGAAATGAAACTTTGTGTTCCCAACAAGCTAGGCGAATGACGGCTTTCACACACACATACCTCTCAGAACTGAGCATGTGGAGAGACGTCCGTTCATTTAGCACAAAGGGAACGGTTTGCAAGAGAAACTTTTACTCTGGGTTCTCAGTCTGTTTCCTAGTGCCGGTTTGCAGTTCCTGCAGTTTTCACTGTAAAACCGAGTTGGAGCTAGTACCTCCCCATATATACGTATGGAGTGGAGTTTGCAACTGAAAAGAAGCTTTGGGTTCCCAACAAGCTAGGTGAAAGACGGCTCTCACACACACATTTCTCTCAGAACTGACCATGTGGAGAGACGTTCGTTCATCTAGCACAAAGGGAACGGGTTGCAGGAGAAACTTTTACTCTGGTTTCTCATCTCTTTCCTAGTGCCGGTTGGAAGTTCCTGCAGTTTTCACTGTAAAACCGAGTTGGATCTAGTACATCCCCATATATATATATGGATTGGAGATTGCAAGTGAAAAGAAACTTTGTGTTCCAAAGAAGCTAGATGAAGGACTTCTTTCAAAGACACTTATCTCTCAGAACTGAGAATGTGGAGAGACGTTCGTTCATCTAGCATAAAGGGAACGGGTTGCAGGAGAAACTTTTACTCTGGTTTCTCAGTCTGTTTCCTAGTGCCGGTTTGCAGTTCCTGCAGTTTTCACTGTAAAACCGAGTTGGAGCTCGTACCTCCCCATATATATGTATGGAGTGGATTTTGCAACTGAAAAGAAATTTTGTGTTCCCAACAAGCTAGATGAAGCACCTCTTTCACACACAATTATCTCTCAGAACTGAGCATGTGGAGAGATGTTCGCTCATCTAGCATAAAGGGAACGGTTTACAGGAGAATCTTTTACTCTGGTTTCTCAGTCTGTTTCCTAGTACCGGTTGGAAGTTCCTGCAGTTTTCACTGTAAAACCAAGTTGGAGCTAGTACCTCCCCATATATTCGTATGGAGTGGAGTTTGCAACTGAAAAGATCTTTGTGTTCCCAACATGCTAGGTGAAGGACGGCTTTCACACACACATTCCTCTCAGACCTGAGCATGTGGAGAGACGTCCGTTCATCTAGCACAAAGGGAACGGGTTTCAGGAGAAACTTTTACTCTGGTTTCTCAGTGTGTTTCCTAGTGCCGGTTTGCATTTCCTGCAGATTTCACTGTAAAACCGAGTTGGAGCTCGTATCTCCCCATATATATGTATGGAGTGGATTTTGCAACTGAAAAGAAATTTTGTGTTCCCAACAAGCTAGATGAAGCACCTCTTTCACACACAATTATCTCTCAGAACTGAGCATGTGGAGAGACGTTCGCTCATCTAGCATAAAGGGAACGGTTTGCAGGAGAATCTTTTACTCTGGTTTCTCAGTCTGTTTCCTAGTACCGGTTGGAAGTTCCTGCAGTTTTCACTGTAAAACCGAGTTGGAGCTAGTACCTCCCCATATATATGTATGGAGTGGAGTTTGCAACTGAAAAGATCTTTGTGTTCCCAACATGCTAGGTGAAGGACGGCTTTCACACACACATTCCTCTCAGAACTGAGCATGTGGAGAGACTTTCATTCATCTAGCACAAAGGGAACGGGTTTCAGAAGAAACTTTTACTCTGGTTTCTCAGTGTGTTTCCTAGTGCCGATTTGCATTTCCTGCAGTTTTCACTGTAAAACCGAGTTGGAGCTCGTATCTCCCCATATATATGTATGGAGTGGAGTTTGCAACTGAAAAGAAATTTTGTGTTCCCAACAAGCTAGGTGAAGCACCTCTTTCACACACACTTATCTCTCAGAAATGAGCATGTGGAGAGACGTTCGCTCATCTAGCACAAAGGGAACGGGTTGCAGGAGGATCTTTTACTCTGGTTTCTCAGTCTGTTTCCTAGTGCCGGTTTGAAGTTCCTGCAGTTTTCACTGTAAAACCGAGTTGGAGCTACTACCTCCCCATATATACGTATGGAGTGGAGTTAGCAACTGAAAAGAAACTTTGTGTTCCCAACAAGCTAGGTGAAGGACGGCTTTCACACACACTTATCTCTCAGAACTTATCATGTGGAGAGACGTTCGTTCATCTAGCACAAAGGAACGGGTTGTAGGAGGCACCTTTTACTCTGGTTTCTCAGTCTGTTTCTTAGTGCCGGTTTGAAGTTCCTGCAGTTTTCACTGTAAAACCGAGTTGGAGCTCGTACCTCCCCATATATATGTATGGAGAGGAGTTTGCAACTGAAAAGAAATTTTGTGTTCCCAACAAGCTAGGTGAAGGACGGCTTTCACACACATTTATCTCTCAGAACTGAGCATGTGGAGAGACGTTCGTTCATCTTGCACAAATGGAACGGGTTGCAGGAGAAACTTTTACTCTGGTTTCTCAGTCTGTTTCCCAGTGCCGGTTTGCAGTTCCTGCAGTTTTCACTGTAAAACTGAGTTGGAGCTCGTATCTCCCCATATATATGTATGGAGTGGAGTTTGCAACTGAAAAGAAATTTTGTGTTCCCAACAAGCTAGGTGAAGGACGGCTTTCACACACACTTACCTCTCAGAACTGAGCATGTGGAGAGACGTCCGTTCATCAAGCACAAAGGGAACGGTTTGCAGGAGAAACTTTTACTCTGGTTTCTCAGTGTGTTTCCTAGTGCCGGTTTGAAGTTCCTGCAGTTTTCACTGTAAAACTGAGTTGGAGCTAGTACCTCCCCATATACATGTATGGAGTGGAATTTGCAACTGAAAAGAATCTTTGTGTTCCCAACAAGCTAGGTGAAGGACGGCTTTCACACACACTTATCTCTCAGAACTGAGCATGTGGAGAGACGTTCTTTCATCTAGCACAAAGGAAAGGGTTGTAGGAGGCACTTTTACACTGGTTTCTCAGTCTGTTTCTTAGTGCCGGTTTGAAGTTCCTGCAGTTTTCACTGTAAAACCGAGTTGGAGCTCGTACCTCCCCATATATATGTATGGAATGGAGTTTGCAACTGAAAAGAAATTTTGCGTTCCAAAGAAGCTAAATGAAGGACGGCTTTCACAGACACTTATCTCTCAGAACTGAGCATGTGGAGAGACGTTCGTTCATCTAGCATAAAGGAAACGGGTTGCAGGGAAAATTTTACTCTGGTTTCTCAGTCTGTTTCCTAGTGCCGGTTTGCAGTTCCTGCAGTTTTCACTCTAAAACCGAGTTGGAGCTCGTACATCCCCATATATATGTATGGAGTGGAGTTTGCAACTGAAAAGAAATTTTGTGTTCCCAACAAGCTAGGTGAAGCACCTCTTTCACACACACTTATCTCTCAGAACTGAGCATGTGGAGAGACGTTCGCTCATCTAGCACAAAGGGAACGGGTTGCAGGAGAAACTTTTACTCTGGTTTCTCAGTCTGTTTCCTACTGCCGGTTTGAAGTTCCTGCAGTTTTCACTGTAAAACCGAGTTGGAGCTAGTACCTCCCCATATATATGTATGGAGTGGAGTTTGCAAGTGAAAAGAAACTTTGTGTCCCCAACAAGCTAGGTGAAGGACGGCTTTCACACACACTTATCTCTCAGAACTGAGCAAGTGGAGAGGCGTTCGTTCATCTAGCACAAAGGGAACGGGTTGCAGGAGAAACTTTTACTCTTGTTTCTCATCTTTTTCCTACTGCCGGTTGGAAGTTCCTGCAGTTTTCACTGTAAAACCGAGTTGGAGCTAGTACATCCCCATATATATGTATGGATTGGAGATTGCAAGTGAAAAGAAACTTTGTGTTCCAAAGAAGCTAGATGAAGTACGGCTTTCACAGACACTTATCTCTCAGAACTGAGCATGTGGAGAGACGTTCGTTCATCTAGCACAAAGGGAACGGGTTGCAGGAGAAACTTTTACTCTGGTTTCTCAGTCTGTTTCCTAGTGCCGGTTTGCAGTTCCTGCAGTTTTCACTGTAAAACCGAGTTGGAGCTCGTACCTCCCCATATATATGTATGGAGTGGATTTTGCAACTGAAAAGAAATTTTGTGTTCCCAACAAGCTAGATGAAGCACCTCTTTCACACACAATTATCTCTCAGAACTGAGCATGTGGAGAGACGTTCGCTCATCTAGCACAAAGGAACGGTTTGCAGGAGAATCTTTTACTCTGGTTTCTCAGTCTGTTTCCTAGTGCCGGTTTGAAGTTCTTGCAGTTTTCACTGTAAAACCGAGTTGGAGCTTGTACCTCCCCATATATACCTATGGAGTGGAGTTTGCAACTGAAAAGATCTTTGTGTTCCCAACAAACTAGGTTAAGGACGGCTCTCACACTCACTTATCTCTCAGAACTGAGCATGTGGAGAGACGTTCGTTCATCTAGCAAAAAGGGAACGGGTTGCAGGAGAAGCTTTTACTCTGGTTTCTCAGTCTGTTTCCTAGTGCCGTTTTGAAGTTCCTGCAGTTTTCACTGTAAAACCGAGTTGGAGCTAGTACCTCCCCTTATATATGTATGGAGTGGGGTTTACAACTGAAATGAAACTTAGTGTTCCCAACAAGCTAGGTGAATGACGGCTTTCACACACACTTTCCTCTCAGAACTGAGCATGTGGAGAGACGTCCGTTCATCTAGCACAAAGGGAAGGGGTTGCAGGAGAAACTTTTGCTATGGTTTCTCAGTGTGTTTCCTAGTGCCGGTTTGCAGTTCCTGCAGTTTTCACTGTAAACCCTAGTTGGATCTCGTACCTCCCCATATATATGTATGGAGTATAGTATGCAACTGAAAAGAAATTTTGTGTTCACAACAAGCTATGTGAAGCACCTCTTTCACACACACTTATCTCTCAGAACTGAGCATGTGGAGAGACGTTCGCTCATCTAGCACAAAGGGAACGGGTTGCAGGAGAATCTTTTACTCTGGTTTCTCAGTCTGTTTCCTAGTGCCGGTTTGAAGTTCCTGCAGTTTTCACTGTAAAACCGAGTTGGAGCTAGTACCTACCCATATATACGTATGGAGAGGAGTTTGCAACTGAAAAGAAACTTTGTGTTCCCAATAAGCTAGGTGAAGGACGGCTCTCACACTCAATTATCCCTCAGAACTGAGCATGTGGAGAGACGTTCGTTCATCTAGCAAAAAGGGAACGGGTTGCAGGAGAAACTTTTACTCTGGTTTCTCAGTATGTTTCCTAGTGCCGTTTTGAAGTTCCTGCAGTTTTCACTGTAAAACCGAGTTGGAGCTAGTACCTCCCCTTATATATGTATGGAGTGGATTTTGCAACAGAAATGAAACTTTGTTTTCCCAACAAGCTAGGTGAATGACGGCTTTCACACACACTTTCCTCTCAGAACTGAGCATGTGGAGAGTCGTCCGTTCATCTAGCACAAAGGGATCGGGTTGCAGGAGAAACTTTTACTCTGGTTTCTCAGTCTGTTTCCTAGAGCCGGTTTGAAGTTCCTGCAGTTTTCACTGTAAAACCGAATTGGAGCTAGTACCTTCCCATATATATGTATGGAGCGAAGTATGCATCTGAAAAGGAACTTTGTGTTCCCAACAGCTAGGTGAAGGACGCCTTTCACACACATTTATCTCTCAGAACTGAGCATGTGGAGAGACGTTCGCTCATCTAGCACAAAGGGAACGGGTTGCAGGAGAAACTATTACTCTGGTTTCTCATCTGTTTCCTAGTGCCGGTTGGAATTTCCTGCAGTTTTCACTGTAAAACCGAGTTGGAGCTAGTACATCCCCATATATATGTATTGATTGGAGATTGCATGTGAAAAGAAACTTTGTGTTCCAAAGAAGCTAGATGAAGTACGGCTTTCACAGACACTTATCTCTCAGAACTGAGCATGTGGAGAGACGTTCGTTCATCTAGCACAAAGGGAACGGGTTGCAGGAGAAACATTTCTCTGGTTTCTCAGTCTGTTTCCTAGTGCCGGTTTGCAGTTCCTGCAGTTTTCACTGTAAAACCGAGTTGGAGCTCGTACCTACCCATATATAAGTATGGAGTGGATTTTGCAACTGAAAAGAAATTTTGTGTTCCCAACAAGCTAGATGAAGCACCTCTTTCACACACAATTATCTCTCAGAACTGAGCATGTGGAGAGACGTTCGCTCATCTAGCACAAAGGGAACGGTTTGCAGGAGAATCTTTTACTCTGGTTTCTCAGTCTTTTTCCTAGTGCCGGTTTGAAGTTCTTGCAGTTTTCACTGTAAAACCGAGTTGGAGCTTGTACCTCCCCATATATAACTATGGAGTGGAGTTTGCAACTGAAAAGAAATTTTGTGTTCCCAACAAGCTAGGTGAAGGACGGCTTTCACACACACTTGTCTCTCAGAACTGAGCATGTGGGGAGATGTTCGTTCATCTAGCACAATGGGAACGGTTTGCAGGAGAAACTTTTACTCTGGGTTCTCAGTCTGTTTCCTAGTGCCGGTTTGAAGTTCCTGCATTTTTCACTGTAAAACCGAGTTGGAGCTAGTACCTCCCCATATATATTTATGGAGTGGAATTTGCAACAGAAAAGAAACTTTGTGTTCCCAACAAGCTAGGTGAAGTACGGCTTTCACACACACTTATCTCTCAGAACTCAGGATGTGGAGAGACGTTCGCTCATCTAGCACAAAGGGAACGGGTTGCAGGAGAAACTTTTACTGTGGTTTCTCAGTCTGTTTCCTAGTGCCGGTTTGAAGTCCTGCAGTTTTCATTGTAAAACCGAGTTGGAGCTAGTACCTCCCCATTTATATGTATGGAGTGGAGTTTCCAACTGAAAAGAAACTTTGTGTTCCCAACAAGCTAGGTGACGGACGGCTTTCACACTCACTTATCTCTCAGAACTGAGCATGTGGAGAGACGTTCGCTCATCTAGCACAAAGGGAACTGTTTGCAGGAGAAACTTTTACTCTGTTTTCTCAGTGTGTTTTCTAGTGCCGGTTTGAAGTTCCTGCAGTTTTCACTGTAAAACCGAGTTGGAGCTAGTACCTCCCCATATATATGTATGGAGTGGAGTTTGCAAATGTAAAGAAACTTTGTGTTCCCAACAAGCTAGTTGAAGGACGGCTCTCACACACACTTATCTCTCAGATTTGAGCATGTGGAGAGACGTTCGTTCATCTAGCACAAAGGGAACGGTTTGCAGGAGAAACTTTACTCTGGGTTCTCAGTCTGTTTCCTAGTGCCGGTTTGAAGTTCCTGCAGTTTTCACTGTAAAACCGAGTTGGAGCTAGTACCTCCCCATATATATTTATGGAGTGGAGTTTGCAACAGAAAAGAAACTTTGTGTTCCCAACAAGCTAGTTGAAGGAAGGCTTTCACACACATTTATCTCTCAGAACTGAGCATGTGGAGAGACGTTCGCTCATCTAGCACAAAGGGAACGGGTTGCAGGAGAAACTTTTACTCTGGTTTCTCAGTCTGTTTCCTAGTGCCGGTTTGAAGTCCTGCAGTTTTCACTGTAAAACCGATTTGGAGTTAGTACCTCCCAATTAATATGTATGGAGTGGAGTTTCCAACTGAATAGAAACTTTGTGTTCCCAACAATCTAGGAGAAGGACGGCTTTCACACTCACTTATCTCTCAGAACTGAGCATGTGGAGAGACCTTCGATCATCTAGAACAAAGGGAACTGGTTGCAGGAGAAACTTTTACTCTGGTTTCTCAGTGTGTTTTCTAGTGCCGGTTTGAAGTTCCTGCAGTTTTCACTGTAAAACCGAGTTGGAGCTAGTACCACCCCATATATATGTATGGAGTGGTGTTTGCAACTTAAAAGAAACTTTGTGTTCCCAACAAGTTAGGTAAAGTACGGCTTTCACACACACTTTTCTCTCAGAACTGAGGATGTGGAGAGACTTTCGTTCATCTAGGACAAAGGGAACGTGTTGCAGGAGAAACTTTTACTCTGGTTTCTCAGTCTGTTTCCTAGTGCCTGTTTGAAGTTCCTGCAGTTTTCACTGTAAAACCGAGTTGGAGCAAGTACCTCCCCATATATATGTATGGAGTGGAGTTTGCAAATGTAAAGAAACTATGTGTTCCCAACAAGCTATTTGAAGGACGGCTTTCACAAACAATTATCTCTCAGAATTGAGCATGTGGAGAGACGTTCGTTCATCTAGCACAAAGGGAACGGGTTGCAGGAGAAACTTTTACTCTGGTTTCTCAGTCTGTTTCCTAGTACCGGTTTGAAGTTCCTGCAGTTTACACTGTAAAACCGAGTTGGAGCTAGTACCTCCCCATATATATGTATGGAATGGAGTTTGCAAGTGAAAAGAAATTTTGCGTTCCAAAGAAGCTAAATGAAGGACGGCTTTCACAGACACTTATCTCTCAGAACTGAGCATGTGGAGAGACGTTCGTTCATCTAGCACAAAGGAAACGGGTTGCAGGGAAAATTTTACTCTGGTTTCTTAGTCTGTTTCCTAGTGCCGGTTTGCAGTTCCTGCAGTTTTCACTCTAAAACCGAGTTGGAGCTCGTACATCCCCATATATATGTATGGAGTAGAGTTTGCAACTGAAAAGAAATTTTGTGTTCCCAACAAGCTAGGTGAAGCACCTCTTTCACACACACTTATCTCTCAGAACTGAGCATGTGGAGAGACGTTCGCTCATCTAGCACAAAGGGAACGGGTTGCAGGAGAAACTTTTACTCTGGTTTCTCAGTCTGTTTCCTACTGCCGGTTTGAAGTTCCTGCAGTTTTCACTGTAAAACCGAGTTGGAGCTAGTACCTCCCCATATATATGTATGGAGTGGAGTTTGCAAGTGAAAAGAAACTTTGTGTCCCCAACAAGCTAGGTGAAGGACGGATTTCACACACACTTATCTCTCAGAACTGAGCAAGTGGAGAGGCGTTCGTTCATCTAGCACAAAGGGAACGGGTTGCAGGAGAAACTTTTACTCTTGTTTCTCATCTGTTTCCTACTGCCGGTTGGAAGTTCCTGCAGTTTTCACTGTAAAACCGAGTTGGAGCTAGTACATCCCCATATATATGTATGGATTGGAGATTGCATGTGAAAAGAAACTTTGTGTTCCAAAGAAGCTAGATGAAGTACGGCTTTCACAGACACTTATCTCTCAGAACTGAGCATGTGGAGAGACGTTCGTTCATCTAGCACAAATGGAACGGGTTGCAGGAGAAACTTTTACTCTGGTTTCTCAGTCTGTTTCCTAGTGCCGGTTTGCAGTTCCTGCAGTTTTCACTGTAAAACCGAGTTGGAGCTCGTACCTCCCCATATATATGTATGGAGTGGATTTTGCAACTGAAAAGAAATTTTGTGTTCCCAACAAGCTAGATGAAGCACCTCTTTCACACACAATTATCTCTCAGAACTGAGCATGTGGAGAGACGTTCGCTCATCTAGCACAAAGGGAACGGTTTGCAGGAGAATCTTTTACTCTGGTTTCTCAGTCTGTTTCCTAGTGCCGGTTTGAAGTTCTTGCAGTTTTCACTGTAAAACCGAGTTGGAGCTTGTACCTCCCCATATATACCTATGGAGTGGAGTTTGCAACTGAAAAGATCTTTGTGTTCCCAACAAACTAGGTTAAGGACGGCTCTCACACTCACTTATCTCTCAGAACTGAGCATGTGGAGAGACATTCGTTCATCTAGCAAAAAGGGGACGGGTTGCAGGAGAAGCTTTTACTCTGGTTTCTCAGTCTGTTTCCTAGTGCCGTTTTGAAGTTCCTGCAGTTTTCACTGTAAAACCGAGTTAGAGCTAGTACCTCCCCTTATATATGTATGGAGTGGGGTTTACAACTGAAATGAAACTTAGTGTTCCCAACAAGCTAGGTGAATGACGGCTTTCACACACACTTTCCTCTCAGAACTGAGCATGTGGAGAGACGTCCGTTCATCTAGCACAAAGGGAACGGGTTGCAGGAGAAACTTTTGCTATGGTTTCTCAGTGTGTTTCCTAGTGCCGGTTTGCAGTTCCTGCAGTTTTCACTGTAAACCCGAGTTGGAGCTCGTACCTCCCCATATATATGCATGGAGTATAGTTTGCAACTGAAAAGAAATTTTGTGTTCCCAACAAGCTATGTGAAGCACCTCTTTCACACACACTTATCTCTCAGAACTGAGCATGTGGAGAGACGTTCGCTCATCTAGCACAAAGGGAACGGTTTGCAGGAGAACCTTTTCTCTGGTTTCTCAGTCTTTTTCCTAATGCCGGTTTGAAGTTCTTGCAGTTTTCACTGTAAAACCGAGTTGGAGCTTGTACCTCCCCATATATAACTATGGAGTGGAGTTTGCAACTGAAAAGATCTTTGTGTTCCCAACAACCTAGGTGAAGGACGGCTCTCACACTCACTTATCTCTCTGAATTGAGCATGTGGAGAGACGTTCGTTCATCTAGCAAAAAGGGAACGGGTTGCAGGAGAAGCTTCTACTCTGGTTTCTCAGTCTGTTTCCTAGTGCCGTTTTGAAGTTCCTGCAGTTTTCACTGTAAAACTGAGTTGGAGCTAGTACCTCCCCATATAAATGTATGGAGTGTAGTTTGCAACTGAAAAGAAATTTTGTGTTCCCAACAAGCTAGGTGAAGGACGGCTTTCACACACACTTATCTCTCAGAACTGAGCATGTGGGGAGATGTTCGTTCATCTAGCACAAAGGGAACGGTTTGCAGGAGAAACTTTTACTCTGGGTTCTCAGTCTGTTTCCTAGTGCCGGTTTGAAGTTCCTGCATTTTTCACTGTAAAACCGAGTTGGAGCTAGTACCTCCCCATATATATTTATGGAGTGGAATTTGCAACAGAAAAGAAACTTTGTGTTCCCAACAAGCTAGGTGAAGTACGGCTTTCACACACACTTATCTCTCAGAACTCAGGATGTGGAGAGACGTTCGCTCATCTAGCACAAAGGGAACGGGTTGCAGGAGAAACTTTTACTCTGGTTTCTCAGTCTATTTCCTAGTGCCGGTTTGAAGTCCTGCAGTTTTCACTGTAAAACCGAGTTGGAGCTAGTACCTCCCCATTTATATGTATGGAGTGGAGTTTCCATCTGAAAAGAAACTTTGTGTTCCCAACAAGCTAGGTGACGGACGGCTTTCACACTCACATATCTCTCAGAACTGAGCATGTTGAAAGACGTTCGCTCATCTAGCAAAAAGGGAACTGTTTGCAGGAGAAACTTTTACTCTGTTTTCTCAGTGTGTTTTCTAGTGCCGGTTTGAAGTTCCTGCAATTTTCACTGTAAAACCGAGTTGGAGCTAGTACCTCCCCATATATATGTATGGAGTGGAGTTTGCAAATGTAAAGAAACTTTGTGTTCCCAACAAGCTAGTTGAAGGACGGCTCTCACACACACTTATCTCTCAGATTTGAGCATGTGGAGAGACGTTCGTTCATCTAGCACAAAGGGAACGGTTTGCAGGAGAAACTTTACTCTGGGTTCTCAGACTGTTTCCTAGTGCCGGTTTGAAGTTCCTGCAGTTTTCACTGTAAAACCGAGTTGGAGCTAGTACCTCCCCATATATATTTATGGAGTGGAGTTTGCAACAGAAAAGAAACTTTGTGTTCCCAACAAGCTAGTTGAAGGACGGCTTTCACACACACTTATCTCTCAGAACTGAGCATGTGGAGAGACGTTCGCTCATCTAGCACAAAGGGAACGGGTTGCAGGAGAAACTTTTACTCTGGTTTCTCAGTCTGTTTCCTAGTGCCGGTTTGAAGTCCTGCAGTTTTCACTGTAAAACCGAGTTGGAGTTAGTACCTCCCAATTAATATGTATGGAGTGGAGTTTCCAACTGAATAGAAACTTTGTGTTCCCAACAATCTAGGAGAAGGACGGCTTTCACACTCACTTATCTCTCAGAACTGAGCATGTGGAGAGACCTTCGATCATCTAGAACAAAGGGAACTGGTTGCAGGAGAAACTTTTACTCTGGTTTCTCAGTGTGTTTTCTACTGCCGGTGTGAAGTTCCTGCAGTTTTCACTGTAAAACCGAGTTGGAGCTAGTACCACCCCATATATATGTATGGAGTGGTGTTTGCAACTTAAAAGAAACTTTGTGTTCCCAACAAGTTAGGTAAAGTACGGCTTTCACACACACTTATCTCTCAGAACTGAGGATGTGGAGAGACTTTCGTTCATCTAGGACAAAGGGAACGTGTTGCAGGAGAAACTTTTACTCTGGTTTCTCAGTCTGTTTCCTAGTGCCGGTTTGAAGTTCCTGCAGTTTTCACTGTAAAACCGAGTTGGAGCTCGTACCTCCCCATATATATGTATGGAGTGGATTTTGCAACTGAAAAGAAATTTTGTGTTCCCAACAAGCTAGATGAAGCACCTCTTTCACACACAATTATCTCTCAGAACTGAGCATGTGGAGAGACGTTCGCTCATCTAGCACAAAGGGAACGGTTTGCAGGAGAATCTTTTACTCTGGTTTCTCAGTCTGTTTCCTAGTGCCGGTTTGAAGTTCTTGCAGTTTTCACTGTAAAACCGAGTTGGAGCTTGTACCTCCCCATATATACATATGGAGTGGAGTTTGCAACTGAAAAGATCTTTGTGTTCCCAACAAACTAGTTTAAGGACGGCTCTCACACTCACTTATCTCTCAGAACTGAGCATGTGGAGAGACGTTCGTTCATCTAGCAAAAAGGGAACGGGTTGCAGGAGAAGCTTTTACTCTGGTTTCTCAGTCTGTTTCCTAGTGCCGTTTTGAAGTTCCTGCAGTTTTCACTGTAAAACCGAGTTGGAGCTAGTACCTCCCCTTATATATGTATGGAGTGGGGTTTACAACTGAAATGAAACTTAGTGTTCCCAACAAGCTAGGTGAATGACGGCTTTCACACACACTTTCCTCTCAGAACTGAGCATGTGGAGAGACGTCCGTTCATCTAGCACAAAGGGAACGGGTTGCAGGAGAAACTTTTGCTATGGTTTCTCAGTGTGTTTCCTAGTGCCGATTTGCAGTTCCTGCAGTTTTCACTGTAAACCCGAGTTGGAGCTCGTACCTCCCCATATATATGCATGGAGTATAGTTTGCAACTGAAAAGAAATTTTGTGTTCCCAACAAGCTATGTGAAGCACCTCTTTCACACACACTTATCTCTCAGAACTGAGCATGTGGAGAGACGTTCGCTCATCTAGCACAAAGGGAACGGGTTGCAGGAGAATCTTTTACTCTGGTTTCTCAGTCTTTTTCCTAGTGCCGGTTTGAAGTTCTTGCAGTTTTCACTGTAAAACCGAGTTGGAGCTTGTACCTCCCAATATATAACTATGGAGTGGAGTTTGCAACTGAAAAGATCTTTGTGTTCCCAACAAGCTAGGTGAAGGACAGCTCTCACACTCACTTATCTCTCTGAATTGAGCATGTGGAGGGACGTTCGTTCATCTAGCAAAAACGGAACGGGTTGCAGGAGAAGCTTCTACTCTGGTTTCTCAGTGTGTTTTCTACTGCCGGTTTGAAGTTCCTGCAGTTTTCACTGTAAAACCGAGTTGGAGCTAGTACCACCCCATATATATGTATGGAGTGGTGTTTGCAACTTAAAAGAAACTTTGTGTTCCCAACAAGTTAGGTAAAGTACGGCTTTCACACACACTTATCTCTCAGAACTGAGGATGTGGAGAGACTTTCGTTCATCTAGGACAAAGGGAACGTGTTGCAGGAGAAACTTTTACTTGGTTTCTCAGTCTGTTTCCTAGTGCCGGTTTGAAGTTCCTGCAGTTTTCACTGTAAAACCGAGTTGGAGCAAGTACCTCCCCATATATATGTATGGAGTGGAGTTTGCAAATGTAAAGAATCTATGTGTTCCCAACAAGCTATTTGAAGGACGGCTTTCACAAACAATTATCTCTCAGAATTGAGCATGTGGAGAGACGTTCGTTCATCTAGCACAAAGGGAACGGGTTGCAGGAGAAACTTTTACTCTGGTTTCTCAGTCTGTTTCCTAGTACCGGTTTGATGTTCCTGCAGTTTTCACTGTAAAACCGAGTTGGAGCTAGTACCTCCCCATATATATGTATGGAATGGAGTTTGCAACTGAAAAGAAATTTTGCGTTCCAAAGAAGCTAAATGAAGGACGGCTTTCACAGACACTTATCTCTCAGAACTGAGCATGTGGAGAGACGTTCGTTCATCTAGCACAAAGGAAACGAGTTGCAGGGAAAATTTTACTCTGGTTTCTCAGTCTGTTTCCTAGTGCCGGTTTGCAGTTCCTGCAGTTTTCACTCTAAAACAGAGTTGGAGCTCGTACATCCCCATATATATGTATGGAGTAGAGTTTGCAACTGAAAAGAAATTTTGTGTTCCCAACAAGCTAGGTGAAGCACCTCTTTCACACACACTTATCTCTCAGAACTGAGCATGTGGAGAGACGTTCGCTCATCTAGCACAAAGGGAACGGGTTGCAGGAGAAACTTTTACTCTGGTTTCTCAGTCTGTTTCCTACTGCCGGTTTGAAGTTCCTGCAGTTTTCACTGTAAAACCGAGTTGGAGCTAGTACCTCCCCATATATATGTATGGAGTGGAGTTTGCAAGTGAAAAGAAACTTTGTGTCCCCAACAAGCTATGTGAAGGACGGCTTTCACACACACTTATCTCTCAGAACTGAGCAAGTGGAGAGGCGTTCGTTCATCTAGCACAAAGGGAACGGGTTGCAGGAGAAACTTTTACTCTTGTTTCTCATCTGTTTCCTACTGCCGGTTGGAAGTTCCTGCAGTTTTCACTGTAAAACCGAGTTGGAGATAGTACCTCCCCTTATATATGTATGGAGTGGATTTTGCAACTGAAATGAAACTTTGTTTTCCCAACAAGCCAGGTGAATGACGGCTTTCACACACACTTTCCTCTCAGAACTGAGCATGTGGAGAGTCGTCCGTTCATCTAGCACAAAGGGATCGGGTTGCAGGAGAAACTTTTACTCTGGTTTCTCAGTCTGTTTCCTAGAGCCGGTTTGAAGTTCCTGCAGTTTTCACTGTAAAACCGAATTGGAACTAGTACCTTCCCATATATATGTATTGAGCGAAGTATGCATCTGAAAAGGAACTTTGTGTTCCCAACAGCTAGGTGAAGGACGCCTTTCACACACATTTATCTCTCAGAACTGAGCATGTGGAGAGACGTTCGCTCATCTAGCACAAAGGGAACGGGTTGCAGGAGAAACTTTTACTCTGGTTTCTCATCTGTTTCCTAGTGCCGGTTGGAATTTCCTGCAGTTTTCACTGTAAAACCGAGTTGGAGCTCGTACCTCCCCATATATAAGTATGGAGTGGATTTTGCAACTGAAAAGAAATTTTGTGTTCCCAACAAGCTAGATGAAGCACCTCTTTCACACACAATTATCTCTCAGAACTGAGCATGTGGAGAGACGTTCGCTCATCTAGCACAAAGGGAACGGTTTGCAGGAGAATCTTTTACTCTGGTTTCTCAGTCTTTTTCCTAGTGCCGGTTTGAAGTTCTTGCAGTTTTCACTGTAAAACCGAGTTGGAGCTTGTACCTCCCCATATATAACTATGGAGTGGAGTTTGCAACTGAAAAGATCTTTGTGTTCCCAACAAGCTAGGTGAAGGACGGCTCTCACACTCACTTATCTCTCAGAATTGAGCATGTGGAGAGACGTTCGTTCATCTAGCAAAAAGGGAACGGGTTGCAGGAGAAGCTTCTACTCTGGTTTCTCAGTCGGTTTCCTAGTGCCGTTTTTAAGTTCCTGCAGTTTTCACTGTAAAACCGAGTTGGAGCTAGTACCTCCCCATATAAATGTATGGAGTGTATTTTGCAACTGAAAAGAAATTTTGTGTTCCCAACAAGCTAGGTGAAGGACGGCTTTCACACACACTTATCTCTCAGAACTGAGCATGTGGGGAGATGTTCGTTCATCTAGCACAAAGGGAACGGTTTGCAGGAGAAACTTTTACTCTGGGTTCTCAGTCTGTTTCCTAGTGCCGGTTTGAAGTTCCTGCATTTTTCACTGTAAAACCGAGTTGGAGCTAGTACCTCCCCATATATATTTATGGAGTGGAATTGGCAACAGAAAAGAAACTTTGTGTTCCCAACAAGCTAGGTGACGGACGGCTTTCACACACACTTATCTCTCAGAACTCAGGATGTGGAGAGACGTTCGCTCATCTAGCACAAAGGGAACGGGTTGCAGGAGAAACTTTTACTCTGGTTTCTCAGTCTGTTTCCTAGTGCCGGTTTGAAGTCCTGCAGTTTTCACTGTAAAACCGAGTTGGAGCTAGTACCTCCCCATTTATATGTATGGAGTGGAGTTTCCAACTGAAAAGAAACTTTGTGTTCCCAACAAGCTAGGTGACGGACGGCTTTCACACTCACTTATCTCTCAGAACTGAGCATGTGGAGAGACCTTCGCTCATCTAGCACAAAGGGAACTGTTTGCAGGAGAAACTTTTACTCTGTTTTCTCAGTGTGTTTTCTAGTGCCGGTTTGAAGTTCCTGCAGTTTTCACTGTAAAACCGAGTTGGAGCTAGTACCTCCCCATATATATGTATGGAGTGGAGTTTGCAAATGTAAAGAAACTTTGTGTTCCCAACAAGCTAGTTGAAGGACGGCTCTCACACACACTTATCTCTCAGATTTGAGCATGTGGAGAGACGTTCGTTCATCTAGCACAAAGGGAACGGTTTGCAGGAGAAACTTTACTCTGGGTTCTCAGTCTGTTTCCTAGTGCCGGTTTGAAGTTCCTGCAGTTTTCACTGTAAAACCGAGTTGGAGCTAGTACCTCCCCATATATATTTATGGAGTGGAGTTTGCAACAGAAAAGAAACTTTGTGTTCCCAACAAGCTAGTTGAAGGACGGCTTTCACACACACTTTTCTCTCAGAACTGAGCATGTGGAGAGACGTTCGCTCATCTAGCACAAAGGGAACGGGTTGCAGGAGAAACTTTTACTCTGGTTTCTCAGTCTGTTTCCTAGTGCCTGTTTGAAGTCCTGCAGTTTTGACTGTAAAACCGAGTTGGAGTTAGTACCTCCCAATTAATATGTATGGAGTGGAGTTTCCAACTGAATAGAAACTTTGTGTTCCCAACAATCTAGGAGAAGGACGGCTTTCACACTCACTTATCTCTCAGAACTGAGCATGTGGAGAGACCTTCGATCATCTAGAACAAAGGGAACTGGTTGCAGGAGAAACTTTTACTCTGGTTTCTCAGTGTGTTTTCTAGTGCCGGTTTGAAGTTCCTGCAGTTTTCTCTGTAAAACCGAGTTGGAGCTAGTACCAACCCATATATATGTATGGAGTGGTGTTTGCAACTTAAAAGAAACTTTGTGTTCCCAACAAGTTAGGTAAAGTACGGCTTTCACACACACTTATCTCTCAGAACTGAGGATGTGGAGAGACTTTCGTTCATCTAGGACAAATGGAACGTGTTGCAGGAGAAACTTTTACTCTGGTTTCTCAGTCTGTTTCCTAGTGCCGGTTTGAAGTTCCTGCAGTTTTCACTGTAAAACCGAGTTGGAGCAAGTACCTCCCCATATATATGTATGGAGTGGAGTTTGCAAATATAAAGAAACTATGTGTTCCCAACAAGCTATTTGAAGGACGGCTTTCACAAACAATTATCTCTCAGAATTGAGCATGTGGAGAGACGTTCGTTCATCTAGCACAAAGGGAACGGGTTGCAGGAGAAACTTTTACTCTGGTTTCTCAGTCTGTTTCCTAGTACCGGTTTGAAGTTCCTGCAGTTTTCACTGTAAAACCGAGTTGGAGCTAGTACCTCCCCATATATATGTATGGAGTGGAGTTTGCAACTGAAAAGAAACTTTGTGTTCCCAACAAGCTATGTGAAGGACGGCTTTCACACACACTTATCTCTCAGAACTGAGCTTGTGAAGAGAAATTCGTTCATCTAGCCCAAAGGGAACGGGTTGCAGGAGAAACTTTTACTCTGGTTTCTCAGTCTGTTTCCTAGTGCCGGTTTGAAGTTCCTGCAGTTTTCACTGTAAAACCGAGTTGGAGCTAGAACCTCCCCATATAAATTTATGGAGTATAGTTTGCAACTGAAAAGAAATTTTGTGTTCCCAACAAGCTAGGTGAAGGACGGCTTTCACACACTCTTATCTCTCAGAACTGAGCATGTGGAGAGATGTTCGTTCATCTAGCACAAAGGGAACGGTTTGCAGGAGAAACTTTTACTCTGGGTTCTCAGTCTGTTTCCTAGTGCCGGTTTGAAGTTCCTGCAGATTTCACTGTAAAACCGAGTTGGAGCTTGTACCTCCCCATATATATTTATGGAGTGGAGTTTGCAACAGAAAAGAAACTTTGTGTTCCCAACAAGCTAAGTGAAGGACGGCTTTCACACACACTTATCTCTCAGAACTGAGCATGTGGAGAGACGTTCGCTCATCTAGCACAAAGGGAACGGGTTTCAGGAGAAACTTTTACTCTGGTTTCTCAGTCTGTTTCCTATTGCCGATTTGAAGATCCTGAAGTTTTCCCTGTAAAACCGAGTTGGAGCTAGTACCTCCCCATATATATGTATGGAGTGGAGTTTGCAACTGAAAAGAAACTTTGTGTTCCCAACAAGCTAGGTGAAGGACGGCTTTCACACACACTTATCTCTCAGAACTGAGCATGTGGAGAGACTTTCGCTCATCTAGCACAAAGGGAACGGGTTGCAGGAGAAACTTTTACTCTGGTTTCTCAGTCTGTTTCCTAGTGCCGTTTAGAAGTTCCTGCTGTTTTCACTGTAAAACCGAGTTGGAGCTTGTACCTCCCCATATAAATGTATGGAGTGTAGTTTGCAACTGAAAAGAAACTTTGTGTTCCCAACAAGGTAGGTGAAGGACGGCTTTCACACACACTTATCTCTCAGAACTGAGCATGTGGAGAGACGTTCGCTCATCTAGCACAAAGGGAACGGGTTTCAGGAGAAACTTTTACTCTGGTTTCTCAGTCTGTTTCCTATTGCCGGTTTGAAGATCCTGCAGTTTTCACTGTAAAACCGAGTTGGAGCTAGTACCTCCCCATATATATGTATGGAGTGGAGTTTGCAACTGAAAAGAAACTTTGTGTTCCCAACAAGCTAGGTGAAGGACGGCTCTCACACCCACTAATCTCTCAGAACTGAGCATGTTGAGAGACGTTCGTTCATCTAGCACAAAGTGAAAGGGTTGCAGGAGAAACTTTTACTCTGGTTTCTCAGTCTGTTTCCTAGTGCCGGTTTGAAGTTCCTGCAGTTTTCACTGTAAAACCGAGTTGGAGCTAGTACCTCCCCATATAAATATATGGAGTGTAGTTTGCTACTGAAAAGAAACTTTGTGTTCCCAACAAGCTAGGTGAAGGACGTCTTTCACACACACTTATCTCTCAGATCTGAGCATGTGGAGAGATGTTCGTTCATCTAGCACAAAGGGAACGGTTTGCAGGAGAAACATTTACTCTGGGTTCTCAGTCTGTTTCCTAGTGCCGGTTTGAAGTTCCTGCAGTTTTCACTGTAAAACCGAGTTGGAGCTAGTACCTCCCCATTTATATGTATGGAGTGGAGGTTCCTACTGAAAAGAAACTTTGTGTTCCCAACACGCTAGGTGACGGACGGCTTTCACACTCACTTATCTCTCAGAACTGAGCATGTGGAGAGACGTTCGTTCATCTAGCACAAAGGGAAATGTTTGCAGGAGAAACTTTTACTCTGTTTTCTCAGTGTGTTTTCTAGTGCCGGTTTGAAGTTCCTGCAGTTTTCACTGTAAAACCGAGTTGGAGTTAGTACCTCCCCATATATATGTATGGAGTTGAGTTTGCAAATGTAAAGAAACTTTGTGTTCCCAACAAGCTAGGTGAAGGAAGGCTCTCACACAGACATATCTCTCAGAATTGAGCATGTGGAGAGACGTTCGTTCATCTAGCACAAAGGGAACGGGTTGCAGGAGAAACTTTTACTCTGGTTTCTCAGTCTGTTTCCTAGTATCGGTTTGAAGTTCCTGCAGTTTTCACTGTAAAACAGAGTTGATGCTAGTACATCCCCATATATATGTATGGAGTGGAGTTTGCAAATGAAAAGAAACTTTGTGTTCCCAACAAGCTAGATGAATGACGGCTCTCAAACACACTTATCTCTCAGAACTGAGCATGTGGAGAGACGTTCGTTCATCTAGCACAAAGGGAAGGGTTTGCAGGAGAAACTTTTACTCTGGTTTCTCAGTCTGTTTCCTAGTGCCGGTTTGAAGTTCCTGCAGTTTTCACTGTAAAACCGAGTTAGAGTTAGTACCGCCCCATATATATGTATTAAGTGGAGTTTGCAACTGAAAAGAAACTTTGTGTTTTCAACAAGCTAGGTGAAGGACGGCTTTCACACACACTTATCTCTCAGAACTGAGCATGTGGAGAGAGGTTCGCTCATCTAGCACAAAAGGAACGGGTTTCAGGAGAAACTTTTACTCTGGTTTCTCAGTCTGTTTCCTATTGCCAGTTTGAATATCCTGCAGTTTTCACTGTAAAACCGAGTTGGAGCTTGTACCTCCCCATATATATGTATGGAGTGGAGTTTGCAACCTAAAAGAAACTTTGTGTTCCCAACAAGCTAGGTGAAGGTCGGCATTCACACACACTTATCTCTCAGAACTGAGCATGTGGAGAGACTTTCGCTCATCTAGCACAAAGGGAACGGTTTGCAGGAGAATCTTTTACTCTGGTTTCTCAGTCTTTTTCCTAGTGCCGGTTTGAAGTTCTTGCAGTTTTCACTGTAAAACCGAGTTGGAGCTTGTAAGTCCCCATATATAACTATGGAGTGGAGTTTGCAACTGAAAAGATCTTTGTGTTCCCAACAAGCTAAGTGAAGGACGGCTCTCACACTCACTTATCTCTCAGAACTGAGCATGTGGAGAGACGTTCGTTCATCTAGCAAAAAGGGAACGGGTTGCAGGAGAAGCTTCTACTCTGGTTTCTCAGTCTGTTTCCTAGTGCCGTTTTGAAGTTCCTGCAGTTTTCACTGTAAAACCGAGTTGGAGCTTGTACCTCCCCATATAAATGTATGGAGTGTAGTTTGCAACTGAAAAGAAACTTTGTGTTCCCAACAAGCTAGGTGAAGGACGGCTTTCACACACACTTATCTCTCAGAACTGAGCATGTGGAGAGATGTTCGTTCATCTAGCACAAAGGGAACGGTTTGCAGGAGAAACTTTTACTCTGGGTACTCAGTCTGTTTTCTAGTGCCGGTTTGAAGTTCCTGCATTTTTCACTGTAAAACCGAGTTGGAGCTAGTACCTCCCCATATATATTTATGGAGTGGAATTTGCCACAGAAAAGAAACTTTGTGTTCCCAACAAGCTAGGTGAAGGACGGCTTTCACACACACTTATCTCTCAGAACTCAGGATGTGGAGAGACGTTCGCTCATCTAGCACAAAGGGAACGGGTTGCAGGAGAAACTTTTACACTGGTTTCTCAGTCTGTTTCCTAGTGCCGGTTTGAAGTCCTGCAGTTTTCACTGTAAAACCGAGTTGGAGCTAGTACCTCCCCATTTATATGTATGGAGTGGAGTTTGCAACTGAAAAGAAACTTTGTGTTCCCAACAAGCTAGGTGACGGACGGCTTTCACACTCACTTATCTCTCAGAACTGAGCATGTGGAGAGACGTTCGCTCATCTAGCACAAAGGGAACTGTTTGCAGGAGAAACTTTTACTCTGTTTTCTCAGTGTGTTTTCTAGTGCCGGTTTGAAGTTCCTGCAGTTTTCACTGTAAAACCGAGTTGGAGCTAGTACCTCCCCATATATATGTATGGAGTGGAGTTTGCAAATGTAAAGAAACTTTGTGTTCCCAACAAGCTAGTTGAAGGACGGCTCTCACACAAACTTATCTCTCAGATTTGAGCATGTGGAGAGACGTTCGTTCATTTAGCACAAAGGGAACGGTTTGCAGGAGAAACTTTACTCTGGGTTCTCAGTCTGTTTCCTAGTGCCGGTTTGAAGTTCCTGCAGTTTTCACTGTAAAACCGAGTTGGAGCTAGTACCTCCCCATATATATTTATGGAGTGGAGTTTGCAACAGAAAAGAAACTTTGTGTTCCCAACAAGCTAGTTGAAGGACGGCTCTCAAACACACTTATCTCTCAGAACTGAGCATGTGGAGAGACGTTCGCTCATCTAGCACAAATGGAACGGGTTGCAGGAGAAACTTTTACTCTGGTTTCTCAGTCTTTTTCCTAGTGCCGGTTTGAAGTCCTGCAGGTTTCACTGTAAAACCGAGTTGGAGTTAGTACCTCCCAATTAATATGTATGGAGTGGAGTTTCCAACTGAATAGAAACTTTGTGTTCCCAACAATCTAGGAGAAGGACGGTTTTCACACTCACTTATCTCTCAGAACTGAGCATGTGGAGAGACCTTCGATCATCTAGAACAAAGGGAACTGGTTGCAGGAGAAACTTTTACTCTGGTTTCTCAGTGTGTTTTCTAGTGCCGGTTTGAAGTTCCTGCAGTTTTCACTGTAAAACCGAGTTGGAGCTAGTACCACCCCATATATATGTATGGAGTGGTGTTTGCAACTTAAAAGAAACTTTGTGTTCCCAACAAGTTAGGTAAAGGACGGCTTTCACACACACTTATCTCTCAGAACTGAGGACGTGGAGAGACTTTCGTTCATCTAGGACAAAGGGAACGTGTTGCAGGAGAAACTTTTACTCTGGTTTCTCAGTCTGTTTCCTAGTGCCGGTTTGAAGTTCCTGCAGTTTTCACTGTAAAACCGAGTTGGAGCAAGTACCTCCCCATATATATGTATGGAGTGGAGTTTGCAAATGTAAAGAAACTATGTGTTCCCAACAAGCTATTTGAAGGACGGCTTTCACAAACACTTATCTCTCAGAATTGAGCATGTGGAGAGACGTTCGTTCATCTAGCACAAAGGGAACGGGTTGCAGGGGAAACTTTTACTCTGGTTTCTCAGTCTGTTTCCTAGTACCGGGATGAAGTTCCTGCAGTTTTCACTGTAAAACCGAGTTGGAGCTAGTACCTCCCCATATATATGTATGGAGTGGAGTTTGCAACTGAAAAGAAACTTTGTGTTCCCAACAAGCTAGTTGAAGGACGGCTTTCACACACACTTATCTCTCAGAACTGAGCTTGTGAAGAGAAATTCGTTCATCTAGCCCAAAGGGAACGGGTTGCAGGAGAAACTTTTACTCTGGTTTCTCAGTCTGTTTCCTAGTGCCGGTTTGAAGTTCCTGCAGTTTTCACTGTAAAACCGAGTTGGAGCTAGAACCTCCCCATATAAATGTATGGAGTATAGTTTGCAACTGAAAAGAAAGTTTGTGTTCCCAACAAGCTAGGTGAAGGACGGCTTTCACACACTCTTATCTCTCAGAACTGAGCATGTGGAGAGATGTTCGTTCATCTAGCACAAAGGGAAAGGTTTGCAGGAGAAACTTTTACTCTGGGTTCTCAGTCTGTTTCCTAGTGCCGGTTTGAAGTTCCTGCAGATTTCACTGTAAAACCGAGTTGGAGCTTGTACCCTCCCATATATATTTATGGAGTGGAGTTTGCAACAGAAAAGAAACTTTGTGTTCCCAACAAGCTAAGTGAAGGACGGCTTTCACACACACTTATCTCTCAGAACTGAGCATGTGGAGAGACTTTGGCTCATCTAGCACAAAGGGAACGGGTTTCAGGAGAAACTTTTACTCTGGTTTCTCAGTCTGTTTCCTATTGCCGATTTGAAGATCCTGCAGTTTTCCCTGTAAAACCGAGTTGGAGCTAGTACCTCCCCATATATATGTATGGAGTGGAGTTTGCACCTGAAAAGAAACTTTGTGTTCCCAACAAGCTAGGTGAAGGACGGCTTTCACACACACTTATCTCTCAGAACTGAGCATGTGGAGAGACTTTCGCTCATCTAGCACAAAGGGAACGGGTTGCAGGAGAAACTTTTACTCTGGTTTTTCAGTCTGTTTCCTAGTGCCGTTTAGAAGTTCCTGCTGTTTTCACTGTAAAACAGAGTTGGAGCTAGTACCTCCCCATATATATGTATGGAGTGGAGTTTGCAACTGAAATGAAACTTTGTGTTCCCAACAAGCTAGGTGAAGAACGGCTCTCAAACAGACATATCTCTCAGAACTGAGCATGTGGAGAGACGTTCGTTCATTTAGCACAAAGGGAACGGGTTGCAGGAGAAACTTTTTCTCTGGTTTCTCAGTCTGTTTCCTAGTGCCGGTTTGAAGTTCCTGCAGTTTTCACTGTAAAACCGAGTTGGAGCTTGTACCTCCCCATATAAATGTGTGGAGTGTAGTTTGCAACTGAAAAGAAACTTTGTGTTCCCAACAAGTTAGGTGAAGGACGGCTTTCACACACATTTATCTCTCAGAACTGAGCATGTGGAGAGACGTTCGCTCATCTAGCACAAAGGGAACGGGTTTCAGGAGAAACTTTTACTCTGGTTTCTCAGTCTGTTTCCTATTGCCGGTTTGAAGATCCTGCAGTTTTCACTGTAAAACCGAGTTGGAGCTAGTACCTCCCCATATATATGTATGGAGTGGAGTTTGCAACTGAAAAGAAACTTTGTGTTCCCAACAAGCTAGTTGAAGGACGGCTTTCACACACACATATCTCTCAGAACTGAGCTTGTGAAGAGAAATTCGTTCATCTAGCCCAAAGGGAACGGGTTGCAGGAGAAACTTTTACTCTGGTTTCTCAGTCTGTTTCCTAGTGCCGGTTTGAAGTTCCTGCAGTTTTCACTGTAAAACCGAGTTGGAGCTAGAACCTCCCCATATAAATGTATGGAGTATAGTTTGCAACTGAAAAGAAAGTTTGTGTTCCCAACAAGCTAGGTGAAGGACGGCTTTCACACACTCTTATCTCTCAGAACTGAGCATGTGGAGAGATGTTCGTTCATCTAGCACAAAGGGAACGGGTTGCAGGAGAAACTTTTACTCTGGTTTCTCAGTCTGTTTCCTAGTACCGGTTTGAAGTTCCTGCAGTTGTCACTGTAAAACAGAGTTGGAGCTAGTACATCCCCATATATATGTATGGAGTGGAGTTTGCAAATGAAAAGAAACTTTGTGTTCCCAACAAGCTAGATGAAGGACGGCTCTCAAACACACTTATCTCTCAGAACTGAGCATGTGGAGAGACGTTCGTTCATCTAGCACAAAGGGAAGGGGTTGCAGGAGAAACTTTTACTCTGGTTTCTCAGTCTGTTTCCTAGTGCCGGTTTGAAGTTCCTGCAGTTTTCACTGTAAAACCGAGTTAGAGTTAGTACCGCCCCATATATATGTATTAAGTGGAGTTTGCAACTGAAAAGAAACTTTGTGTTTTCAACAAGCTAGGTGAAGGACGGCTTTCACACACACTTATCTCTCAGAACTGAGCATGTGGAGAGACGTTCGCTCATCTAGCACAAAAGGAACGGGTTTCAGGAGAAACTTTTACTCTGGTTTCTCAGTCTGTTTCCTATTGCCGGTTTGAAGATCCTGCAGTTTTCACTGTAAAACCGAGTTGGAGCTAGTACCTCCCCATATATATGTATGGAGTGGAGTTTGCAACTGAAATGAAACTTTGTGTTCCCAACAAGCTAGGTGAAGGACGGCTTTCACACACACTTATCTCTCAGAACTGAGCATGTGGAGAGACTTTCGCTCATCTAGCACAAAGGGAACGGGTTGCAGGAGAAACTTTTACTCTGGTTTCTCAGTCTGTTTCCTAGTGCCGTTTAGAAGTTCCTGCTGTTTTCACTGTAAAACAGAGTTGGAGCTAGTACCTCCCCATATATATGTATGGAGTGGAGTTTGCAACTGAAATGAAACTTTGTGTTCCCAACAAGCTAGGTGAAGGACGGCTCTCAAACAGACATATCTCTCAGAACTGAGCATGTGGAGAGACGTTCGTTCATTTAGCACAAAGGGAACGGGTTGCAGGAGAAACTTTTTCTCTGGTTTCTCAGTCTGTTTCCTAGTGCCGGTTTGAAGTTCCTGCAGTTTTCACTGTAAAACCGAGTTGGAGCTTGTACCTCCCCATATAAATGTGTGGAGTGTAGTTTGCAACTGAAAAGAAACTTTGTGTTCCCAACAAGTTAGGTGAAGGACGGCTTTCACACACATTTATCTCTCAGAACTGAGCATGTGGAGAGACGTTCGCTCATCTAGCACAAAGGGAACGGGTTTCAGGAGAAACTTTTACTCTGGTTTCTCAGTCTGTTTCCTATTGCCGGTTTGAAGATCCTGCAGTTTTCACTGTAAAACCGAGTTGGAGCTAGTACCTCCCCATATATATGTATGGAGTGGAGTTTGCAACTGAAAAGAAACTTTGTGTTCCCAACAAGCTAGTTGAAGGACGGCTTTCACACACACTTATCTCTCAGAACTGAGCTTGTGAAGAGAAATTCGTTCATCTAGCCCAAAGGGAACGGGTTGCAGGAGAAACTTTTACTCTGGTTTCTCAGTCTGTTTCCTAGTGCCGGTTTGAAGTTCCTGCAGTTTTCACTGTAAAACCGAGTTGGAGCTAGAACCTCCCCATATAAATGTATGGAGTATAGTTTGCAACTGAAAAGAAAGTTTGTGTTCCCAACAAGCTAGGTGAAGGACGGCTTTCACACACTCTTATCTCTCAGAACTGAGCATGTGGAGAGATGTTCGTTCATCTAGCACAAAGGGAACGGTTTGCAGGAGAAACTTTTACTCTGGGTTCTCAGTCTGTTTCCTAGTGCCGGTTTGAAGTTCCTGCAGATTTCACTGTAAAACCGAGTTGGAGCTTGTACCTCCCCATATATATTTATGGAGTGGAGTTTGCAACAGAAAAGAAACTTTGTGTTCCCAACAAGCTAAATGAAGGACGGCTTTCACACACACTTATCTCTCAGAACTGAGCATGTGGAGAGACGTTGGCTCATCTAGCACAAAGGGAACGGGTTTCAGGAGAAACTTTTACTCTGGTTTCTCAGTCTGTTTCCTATTGCCGATTTGAAGATCCTGCAGTTTTCCCTGTAAAACCGAGTTGGAGCTAGTACCTCCCCATATATATGTATGGAGTGGAGTTTGCACCTGAAAAGAAACTTTGTGTTCCCAACAAGCTAGGTGAAGGACGGCTTTCACACACACTTATCTCTCAGAACTGAGCATGTGGAGAGACTTTCGCTCATCTAGCACAAAGGGAACGGGTTGCAGGAGAAACTTTTACTCTGGTTTCTCAGTCTGTTTCCTAGTGCCGTTTAGAAGTTCCTGCTGTTTTCACTGTAAAACAGAGTTGGAGCTAGTACCTCCCCATATATATGTATGGAGTGGAGTTTGCAACTGAAATGAAACTTTGTGTTCCCAACAAGCTAGGTGAAGGACGGCTCTCAAACAGACATATCTCTCAGAACTGAGCATGTGGAGAGACGTTCGTTCATTTAGCACAAAGGGAACGGGTTGCAGGAGAAACTTTTTCTCTGGTTTCTCAGTCTGTTTCCTAGTGCCGGTTTGAAGTTCCTGCAGTTTTCACTGTAAAACCGAGTTGGAGCTTGTACCTCCCCATATAAATGTGTGGAGTGTAGTTTGCAACTGAAAAGAAACTTTGTGTTCCCAACAAGTTAGGTGAAGGACGGCTTTCACACACATTTATCTCTCAGAACTGAGCATGTGGAGAGACGTTCGCTCATCTAGCACAAAGGGAACGGGTTTCAGGAGAAACTTTTACTCTGGTTTCTCAGTCTGTTTCCTATTGTCGGTTTGAAGATCCTGCAGTTTTCACTGTAAAACCGAGTTGGAGCTAGTACCTCCCCATATATATGTATGGAGTGGAGTTTGCAACTGAAAAGAAACTTTGTGTTCCCAACAAGCTAGGTGAAGGACGGCTCTCACACCCACTAATCTCTCAGAACTGAGCATGTTGAGAGACGTTCGTTCATCTAGCACAAAGGGAAAGGGTTGCAGGAGAAACTTTTACTCCGGTTTCTCAGTCTGTTTCCTAGTGCCGGTTTGAAGTTCCTGCAGTTTTCACTGTAAAACCGAGTTGGAGCTAGTACCTCCCCTTATAAATATATGGAGTGTAGTTTGCAACTGAAAAGAAACTTTGTGTTCCCAACAAGCTAGGTGAAGGACGTCTTTCACACACACTTATCTCTCAGATCTGAGCATGTGGAGAGATGTTCGTTCATCTAGCACAAAGGGAACGGTTTGCAGGAGAAACATTTACTCTGGGTTCTCAGTCTGTTTCCTAGTGCCGGTTTGATGTTCCTGCAGTTTTCACTGTAAAACCGAGTTGGAGCTAGTACCTCCCCATTTATATGTATGGAGTGGAGGTTCCTACTGAAAAGAAACTTTGTGTTCCCAACACGCTAGGTGACGGACGGCTTTCACACTCACTTATCTCTCAGAACTGAGCATGTGGAGAGACGTTCGTTCATCTAGCACAAAGGGAAATATTTGCAGGAGAAACTTTTACTGTGTTTTCTCAGTGTGTTTTCTAGTGCCGGTTTGAAGTTCCTGCAGTTTTCACTGTAAAACCGAGTTGGAGTTAGTACCTCCCCATATATATGTATGGAGTTGAGTTTGCAAATGTAAAGAAACTTTGTGTTCCCAACAAGCTAGGTGAAGGACGGCTCTCACACAGACTTATCTCTCAGAATTGAGCATGTGGAGAGACGTTCGTTCATCTAGCACAAAGGGAACGGGTTGCAGGAGAAACTTTTACTCTGGTTTCTCAGTCTGTTTCCTAGTACCGGTTTGAAGTTCCTGCAGTTGTCACTGTAAAACAGAGTTGGAGCTAGTACATCCCCATATATATGTATGGAGTGGAGTTTGCAAATGAAAAGAAACTTTGTGTTCCCAACAAGCTAGATGAAGGACGGCTCTCAAACACACTTATCTCTCAGAACTGAGCATGTGGAGAGACGTTCGTTCATCTAGCACAAAGGGAAGGGGTTGCAGGAGAAACTTTTACTCTGGTTTCTCAGTCTGTTTCCTAGTGCCGGTTTGAAGTTCCTGCAGTTTTCACTGTAAAACCGAGTTAGAGTTAGTACCGCCCCATATATATGTATTAAGTGGAGTTTGCAACTGAAAAGAAACTTTGTGTTTTCAACAAGCTAGGTGAAGGACGGCTTTCACACACACTTATCTCTCAGAACTGAGCATGTGGAGAGACGTTCGCTCATCTAGCACAAAAGGAACGGGTTTCAGGAGAAACTTTTACTCTGGTTTCTCAGTCTGTTTCCTATTGCCGGTTTGAAGATCCTGCAGTTTTCACTGTAAAACCGAGTTGGAGCTAGTACCTCCCCATATATATGTATGGAGTGGAGTTTGCAACTGAAAAGAAACTTTGTGTTCCCAACAAGCTAGGTGAAGGACGGCATTCACACACACTTATCTCTCAGAACTGAGCATGTGGAGAGACTTTCGCTCATCTAGCACAAAGGGAACGGGTTGCAGGAGAAACTTTTACTCTGGTTTCTCAGTCTGTTTCCTAGTGCCGGTTAGAAGTTCCTGCTGTTTTCACTGTAAAACCGAGTTGGAGCTAGTACCTCCCCATATATATGTATGGAGTGGAGTTTGCAACTGAAATGAAACTTTGTGTTTCCAACAAGCTAGGTGAAGGACGGCCCTCACACAGACATATCTCTCAGAACTGAGCATGTGGAGAGACGTTCGTTCATCTAGAACAAAGGGAACGGGTTGCAGGAGAAACTTTTTCTCTGGTTTCTCAGTCTGTTTCCTAGTGCCGGTTTGAAGTTCCTGCAGTTTTCACTGTAAAACCGAGTTGGAGCTTGTACCTCCCCATATAAATGTATGGAGTGTAGTTTGCAACTGAAAAGAAACTTTGTGTTCCCAACAAGGTAGGTGAAGGACGGCTTTCACACACATTTATCTCTCAGAACTGAGCATGTGGAGAGACGTTCGCTCATCTAGCACAAAGGGAACGGGTTTCAGGAGAAACTTTTACTCTGGTTTCTCAGTCTGTTTCCTATTGCCGGTTTGAAGATCCTGCAGTTTTCACTGTAAAACCGAGTTGGAGCTAGTACCTCCCCATATATATGTATGGAGTGGAGTTTGCAACTGAAAAGAAACTTTGTGTTCCCAACAAGCTAGGTGAAGGACGGCTCTCACACCCACTAATCTCTCAGAACTGAGCATGTTGAGAGACGTTCGTTCATCTAGCACAAAGGGAAAGGGTTGCAGGAGAAACTTTTACTCTGGTTTCTCAGTCTGTTTCCTTGTGCAGGTTAGATGTTCCTGCTGTTATCACTCTAAAATCGAGTTGGAGCTAGTACCTACCCATTTATATGTATGGAGTGGAGTTTGCAACTGAAAAGAAACTTTGTGTTCCCAACAAGCTAGGTGAAGGACGGCTCTCACACAGACATATCTCTCAGAACTGAGCATGTGGAGAGACGTTCGTTCATCTAGCACAAAGGGAACGGGTTGCAGGAGAAACTTTTACTCTGGTTTCTCAGTCTGTTTCCTAGTGCCGGTTTGAAGTTCCTGCAGTTTTCACTGTAAAACCGAGTTGGAGCTAATACCTCCCCATATAAATATATGGATTGTAGTTTGCAACTGAAAAGAAACTTTGTGTTCCCAACAAGCTAGGTGAAGGACGTCTTTCACACACACTTATCTCTCAGATCTGAGCATGTGGAGAGATGTTCGTTCATCTAGCACAAAGGGAACGGTTTACAGGGGAAACATTTACTCTGGGTTCTCAGTCTGTTTCCTAGTGCCGGTTTGAAGTTCCTGCAGTTTTCACTGTAAAACCCAGTTGGAGCTAGTACCTCCAAATTTATATGTATGGAGTGGAGGTTCCTACTGAAAAGAAAATTTGAGTTCCCAACAAGCTAGTTGACGGACGGCTTTCACACTCACTTATCTCTCAGAACTGAGCATGTGGAGAGACGTTCGTTCATCTAGCACAAAGGGAAATGTTTGCAGGAGAAACTTTTACTCTGTTTTCTCAGTGTGTTTTCTAGTGCCGGTTTGAAGTTCCTGCAGTTTTCAATGTAAAACCGAGTTGGAGTTAGTACCTCCCCATATATATGTATGGAGTTGAGTTTGCAAATGTAAAGAAACTTTGTGTTCCCAACAAGCTAGATGAAGGACGGCTTTCACACACACTTATCTCTCAGAACTGAGCATGTGGAGAGACGTTCGCTCATCTAGCACAAAAGGAACGGGTTTCAGGAGAAACTTTTACTCTGGTTTCTCAGTCTGTTTCCTATTGCCGGTTTGAAGATCCTGCAGTTTTCACTGTAAAACCGAGTTGGAGCTAGTACCTCCCCATATATATGTATGGAGTGGAGTTTGCAACTGAAAAGAAACTTTGTGTTCCCAACAAGCTAGGTGAAGGACGGCTCTCACACACACTTATCTCTCAGAACTGAGCATGTGGAGAGACTTTCGCTCATCTAGCACAAAGGGAACGGGTTGCAGGAGAAACTTTTACTCTGGTTTCTCAGTCTGTTTCCTAGTGCCGGTTAGAAGTTCCTGCTGTTTTCACTGTAAAACCGAGTTGGAGCTAGTACCTCCCCATTTATATGTATGGAGTGGATTTTGCAACTGAAATGAAACTTTGTGTTCCCAACAAGCTAGGTGAAGGACGGCTTTCACACACACTTATCTCTCAGAACTGAGCATGTGGAGAGACGTTCGTTCATCTAGCACAAAGGGAACGGGTTGCAGGAGAAACTTTTACTCTGTTTTCTCAGTCTGTTTCCTAGTGCCGGTTTGAAGTTCCTGCAGTTTTCACTGTAAAAACGAGTTGGAGCTAGTACCTCCCCATATATATTTATGGAGTGGAGTTTGCAACAGAAAAGAAACTTTGTGTTCCCAACAAGCTATTTGAAGGACGCCTTTCACACACACTTATCTCTCAGAACTGAGCATGTGGAGAGAAGTTCGCTCATCTAGCACAAAGGGAACGGGTTTCAGGAGAAACTTTTACTCTGATTTCTCAGTCTGTTTCCTATTGCCGGTTTGAAGATCCTGCAGTTTTCACTGTAAAACCGAGTTGGAGCTTGTACCTCCCCATATATATGTATGGAGTGGAGTTTGCAACTGAAAAGAAACTTTGTGTTCCCAACAAGCTAGGTGAAGGACGGCTCTCACACACACTTATCTCTCAGAACTGAGCATATGGAGAGACTTTCGCTCATCTAGCACAAAGGGAACGGGTTTCAGGAGAAACCTTTACTCTGGTTTCTCAGTCTGTTTCCTAGTGCCGGTTTGAAGTTCCTGCAGTTTTCACTGTAAAACCGAGTTGGAGCTAGTACCTCCCCATATATATTTATGGAGTGGAGTTTGCAACTGAAAAGAAACTTTGTGTTCCCAACATGCTATTTGAAGGACGCTTTTCACACACACTTATCTCTCAGAACTGAGCATGTGGAGAGACGTTCACTCATCTAGCACAAAGGGAACGGGTTGCAGGAGAAACTTTTACTCTGGTTTCTCAGTCTGTTTCCTAGTGCCGGTTTGAAGTCCTGCAGTTTTCACTGTAAAACCGAGTTGGAGCTAGTACCTCTCAATTAATATGTATGGAGTGGAGTTTCCAACTGAAAAGAAACTTTGTGTTCCCAACAAGCTAGGAGAAGAACGGCTTTCACACTCACTTATCTCTCAGAAAATAGCATGTGGAGAGAAGCTCGTTCATCTAGCACAAAGGGAACTGGTTGCAGGAGAAACTTTTACTCTGGTTTCTCAGTGTGTTTTCTAGTGCCCGTTTGAAGTTCCTGCAGTTTTCACTGTAAAACCGAGTTGGAGCTAGTACCTCCCCATTTATATGTATGGAGTGGATTTTGCAACTGAAATGAAACTTTGTGTTCCCAACAAGCTAGGTGAAGGACGGCTCTCACACACAATTATCTCTCAGAATTGAGCATGTGGAGAGACGTTCGTTCATCTAGCACAAAAGGAACGGTTTGCAGGAGAAACTTTTACTCTGGTTTCTCAGTCTGTTTCCTAGTGCCGGTTTGAAGTCCTGCAGTTTTCACTGTAAAACAGAGTTGGAGCTAGTACCTCTCAATTAATATGTATGGAGTGGAGTTTCCAACTGAAAAGAAACTTTGTGTTCCCAACAAGCTAGGAGAAGAACGGCTTTCACACACACTTATCTCTCAGAACTGAGGATGTGTAGAGACTTTCGTTCATCTAGCACAAAGGGAATGTGTTGCAGGAGAAACTTTTACTCTGGTTTCTCAGTCTGTTTCCTAGTGCCGGTTTGAAGTTCCTGCAGTTTTCACTGAAAAACCGAGTTGGAGCTAGTACCTCCCCATATATATGTATGGAGTGGAGATTGCAAATGTAAAGAAACTTTGTGTTCCCAACAAGCTAGGTGAAGGACGGCTCTCACACACAATTATCTCTCAGAATTGAGCATGTGGAGAGACGTTCGTTCATCTAGCACAAAAGGAACGGTTTGCAGGAGAAACTTTTACTCTGGTTTCTCAGTCTGTTTCCTAGTACCGGTTTGAAGTTCCTGCAGTTTTCACTGTAAAACCGAGTTGGAGCTAGTACCTCCCCATATATATGTATGGAGTGGAGTTAGCAAATTAAAAGAAACTTTGTGTTCCCAACAAGCTAGGTGAAGGACAGCTCTCAAACACACTTATCACTCAGAACTGAGCATGTGGAGAGACGTTCGTTCACCTAGCACAAAGGGAACGGTTTGCAGGAGAAACTTTTACTCTGGTTTCTCAGTCTGTTTCCTAGTGCCGGTTTGAAGTTCCTGCAGTTTTCACTGTAAAACCGAGTTGGAGCTAGTACCTCCCCATATATATGTATGGAGTGGAGTTTGCAAATGTAAAGAAACTTTGTGTTCCCAACAAGCTAGGTGAAGGACGGCTTTCACACACACTTATCTCTCAGAACTGAGGATGTGTAGAGACTTTCGTTCATCTAGCACAAAGGGAATGTGTTGCAGGAGAAACTTTTACTCTGGTTTCTCAGTCTGTTTCCTAGTGCCGGTTTGAAGTTCCTGCAGTTTTCACTGAAAAACCGAGTTGGAGCTAGTACCTCCCCATATATATGTATGGAGTGGAGATTGCAAATGTAAAGAAACTTTGTGTTCCCAACAAGCTAGGTGAAGGACGGCTCTCACACACAATTATCTCTCAGAATTGAGCATGTGGAGAGACGTTCGTTCATCTAGCACAAAAGGAACGGTTTGCAGGAGAAACTTTTACTCTGGTTTCTCAGTCTGTTTCCTAGTACCGGTTTGAAGTTCCTGCAGTTTTCACTGTAAAATCGAGTTGGAGCTAGTACCTCCCCATATATATGTATGGAGTGGAGTTAGCAAATTAAAAGAAACTTTGTGTTCCCAACAAGCTAGGTGAAGGACAGCTCTCAAACACACTTATCACTCAGAACTGAGCATGTGGAGAGACGTTCGTTCACCTAGCACAAAGGGAACGGTTTGCAGGAGAAACTTTTACTCTGGTTTCTCAGTCTGTTTCCTAGTGCCGGTTTGAAGTTCCTGCAGTTTTCACTGTAAAACCGAGTTGGAGTTAGTACCTCCCCATATATATGTATGAAGTGGAGTTTGCAACTGAAAAGAAACTTTGTGTTCCCAACAAGCTAGGTGAAGGACGGCTTTCACACACACTTATCTCTCAGAACTGAGCATGTGGAGAGACGTTCGCTCATCTAGCACAAAGGGAACGGGTTTCAGGAGAAACTTTTTCTCTGGTTTCTGAGTCTGTTTCCTAGTGCTGGTATGAAGATCCTGCAGTTTCACTGTAAAACCGAGTTGGAGCTAGTACCTCCCCATATATATGTATGGATTGGAGTTTGCAACTGAAAAGAAACTTTGTGTTCCCAACAAGCTAGGTGAAGGACGGCTCTCACACCCACTTATCTCTCAGAACTGAGCATGTGGAGAGACTTTCGTTCATCTAGCACAAAGGGAACGGGTTGCAGGAGGAACTTTTACTCTGGTTTCTCAGTCTGTTTCCTAGTGCCGGTTTGATGTTCCTGCAGTTTTCACTGTAAAACCGAGTTGGAGCTAGTACCTCCCCATATAAATGTATGGAGTGTAGTTTGCAACTGAATAGAAACTTTGTGTTCCCAACAAGCTAGGTGAAGGGCGGCTTTCACACTCACTTATCTCTCAGAACTGAGCATGTGGAGAGACGTTCGTTCATCTAGCACAAAGGGAACTGGTTGCAGGAGAAACTTTTATTCTGGTTTCTCAGTGTGTTTTCTAGTGCCTGTTTGAAGTTCCTGCAGTTTTCACTGTAAAACCGAGTTGGAGCTAGTACCTCCCCATATATATGTATGGAGTGGATTTGGCAACTGAAAAGAAACTTTGTGTTCCCAACAAGCAAGGTGAAGGACGGCTTTCACACACACTTATCTCTCAGAACTGAGGATGTGGAGATACTTTCGTTCATCTAGCAAAAAGGGAACGGTTTGCAGGAGAAACTTTTACTCTGGGTTCTCAGTCTGTTTCCTAGTGCCGGTTTGAATTTCCTGCAGTTTTCACTGTAAAACCGAGTTGGAGCTAGTACCTCCTCATATATATGTATGGAGTGTTGTTTGCAACTGAAAAGAAACTTTTGTTCCCAACAAGCTAGGTGAAGGACGGCTCTCACACAGACATATCTCTCAGAACTGAGCATGTGGAGAGACGTTCGTTAATCTAGCACAAATTGAAAGGGTTGCAGTAGAAACTTTTACTCTGGTTTCTCAGTCTGTTTCCTTGTGCAGGTTAGATGTTCCTGCTGTTATCACTCTAAAATCGAGTTGGAGCTAGTACCTACCCATTTATATGTATGGAGTGGAGTTTGCAACTGAAAAGAAACTTTGTGTTCCCAACAAGCTAGGTGAAGGACGGCTCTCACACAGACATATCTCTCAGAACTGAGCATGTGGAGAGACGTTCGTTCATCTAGCACAAAGGGAACGGGTTGCAGGAGAAACTTTTACTCTGGTTTCTCAGTCTGTTTCCTAGTGCCGGTTTGAAGTTCCTGCAGTTTTCACTGTAAAACCGAGTTGGAGCTAGTACCTCCCCATATAAATGTATGGAGTGTAGTTTGCAACTGAAAAGAAACTTTGTGTTCCCAACAAGCTAGGTGAAGGACGGCTTTAACACACACTTATCTCTCAGAACTGAGCATGTGGAGAGGTGTTCTTTCATCTAGCAAAAAGGAAACGGTTTGCAGGAGAAACTTATACTCTGGGTTCTCAGTCTGTTTCCTAGTGCCGGTTTGAAGTTCCTGCAGTTTTCACTGTAAAACCGAGTTGGAGCTAGTACCTCCCCATATATATGCATGGAGTGGAGTTTGCAAATGAAAAGAAACTTTGTGTTCCCAACAAGCTAGGTGAAGGACGGCTCTCACACAGACATATCTCTCAGAACTGAGCATGTGGAGAGACGTTCGTTAATCTAGCACAAATTGAAAGGGTTGCAGTAGAAACTTTTACTCTGGTTTCTCAGTCTGTTTCCTTGTGCCGGTTAGATGTTCCTGCTGTTTTCACTGTAAAACCGAGTTGGAGCTAGTACCTACCCATTTATATGTATGGAGTGGAGTTTGCAACTGAAAAGAAACTTTGTGTTCCCAACAAGCTAGGTGAAGGACGGCTCTCACACAGACATATCTCTCAGAACTGAGCATGTGGATAGACGTTCGTTCATCTAGCACAAAGGGAACGGGTTGCAGGAGAAACTTTTACTCTGGTTTCTCAGTCTGTTTCCTAGTGCCGGTTTGAAGTTCGTGCAGTTTTCACTGTAAAACCGAGTTGGAGCTAGTACCTCCCCATATAAATGTATGGAGTGTAGCTTGCAACTGAAAAGAAACTTTGTGTTCCCAACAACCTAGGTGAAGGACGGCTTTAACACACACTTATCTCTCAGAACTGAGCATGTGGAGAGATGTTCTTTCATCTAGCAAAAAGGGAACGGTTTGCAGGAGAAACTTATACTCTGGGTTCTCAGTCTGTTTCCTAGTGCCGGTTTGAAGTTCCTGCAGTTTTCACTGTAAAACCGAGTTGGAGCTAGTACCTCCCCATATATATTTATGGAGTGGAGTTTGCAACTCAAAAGAAACTTTGTGTTCCCAACAAGCTAGGTGAAGGACGGCTTTCACACACACTTATCTCTCAGAACTGAGCATGTGGGGAGACGTTCGCTCATCTAGCACAATGGGAACGGGTTGCAGGAGAAACTTTTACTCTGGTTTCTCAGTCTGTTTCCTAGTGCCGGTTTGAAGTCCTGCAGTTTTCACTGTAAAACCGAGTTGGAGCTAGTACCTCCCCATTTATGTGTATGGAGTGGAGTTTCCAACTGAAAAGAAACTTTGTGTTCCCAACAAGCTAGGTGAAGGACGGCTTTCACACTCACTTATCTCTCAGAACTGAGCATGTGGAGATACTTTCGTTCATCTAGCACAAAGGGAACGGGTTGCAGGAGAAATTTTACTCTGGTTTCTCAGTGTGTTTTCAAGTGACGGTTTGAAGTTCCTGCAGTTTTCACTGTAAAACCGAGTTGGAGCTAGTACCTCCCCATATATATGTATGGAGTGGAGTTTGCAACTGAAAAGAAACTTTGTGTTCCCAACAAGCTAGGTGAAGGACGGCTTTCACACACACTTATTTCTCAGAACTGAGGATGTGGAGATACTTTCGTTCATCTAGCACAAAGGGAACGTGTTGCAGTAGAAACTTTTACTCTGGTTTCTAAGTCTGTTTCCTAGTGCCGGTTTGATGTTCCTGCAGTTTTCACTGTAAAACCGAGTTGGAGCTAATACCTCCCCATATATATGTATGGAGTAGATTTTGCAAATGTAAAGAAACTTTGTGTTCCCAACAAGCTAGGTGAAGGACGGCTCTCACACCCACTTATCTCTCAGAACTGAGCATGTGGAGAGACTTTCGTTCATCTAGCACAAAGGAACGTGTTGCAGGAGAAACTTTTACTCTGGTTTCTCAGTCTGTTTCCTAGTGCCGGTTTGAAGTTCCTGCAGTTTTCACTGTAAAACCGAGTTGGAGCTAGTACCTCCCCATATATATGTATGGAGTGGAGTTTGCAAATGTAAAGAAACTTTGTGTTCCCAACAAGCTAGGTGAAGGACGGCTTTCACACACACTTATCTCTCAGAACTGAGGATGTGTAGAGACTTTCGTTCATCTAGCACAAAGGGAATGTGTTGCAGGAGAAACTTTTACTCTGGTTTCTCAGTCTGTTTCCTAGTGCCGGTTTGAAGTTCCTGCAGTTTTCACTGAAAAACCGAGTTGGAGCTAGTACCTCCCCATATATATGTATGGAGTGGAGATTGCAAATGTAAAGAAACTTTGTGTTCCCAACAAGCTAGGTGAAGGACGGCTCTCACACACAATTATCTCTCAGAATTGAGCATGTGGAGAGACGTTCGTTCATCTAGCACAAAAGGAACGGTTTGCAGGAGAAACTTTTACTCTGGTTTCTCAGTCTGTTTCCTAGTACCGGTTTGAAGTTCCTGCAGTTTTCACTGTAAAACCGAGTTGGAGCTAGTACCTCCCCATATATATGTATGGAGTGGAGTTAGCAAATTAAAAGAAACTTTGTGTTCCCAACAAGCTAGGTGAAGGACAGCTCTCAAACACACTTATCACTCAGAACTGAGCATGTGGAGAGACGTTCGTTCACCTAGCACAAAGGGAACGGTTTGCAGGAGAAACTTTTACTCTGGTTTCTCAGTCTGTTTCCTAGTGCCGGTTTGAAGTTCCTGCAGTTTTCACTGTAAAACCGAGTTGGAGTTAGTACCTCCCCATATATATGTATGAAGTGGAGTTTGCAACTGAAAAGAAACTTTGTGTTCCCAACAAGCTAGGTGAAGGACGGCTTTCACACACACTTATCTCTCAGAACTGAGCATGTGGAGAGACGTTCGCTCATCTAGCACAAAGGGAACGGGTTTCAGGAGAAACTTTTTCTCTGGTTTCTGAGTCTGTTTCCTAGTGCTGGTATGAAGATCCTGCAGTTTCACTGTAAAACCGAGTTGGAGCTAGTACCTCCCCATATATATGTATGGATTGGAGTTTGCAACTGAAAAGAAACTTTGTGTTCCCAACAAGCTAGGTGAAGGACGGCTCTCACACCCACTTATCTCTCAGAACTGAGCATGTGGAGAGACTTTCGTTCATCTAGCACAAAGGGAACGGGTTGCAGGAGGAACTTTTACTCTGGTTTCTCAGTCTGTTTCCTAGTGCCGGTTTGATGTTCCTGCAGTTTTCACTGTAAAACCGAGTTGGAGCTAGTACCTCCCCATATAAATGTATGGAGTGTAGTTTGCAACTGAATAGAAACTTTGTGTTCCCAACAAGCTAGGTGAAGGGCGGCTTTCACACTCACTTATCTCTCAGAACTGAGCATGTGGAGAGACGTTCGTTCATCTAGCACAAAGGGAACTGGTTGCAGGAGAAACTTTTATTCTGGTTTCTCAGTGTGTTTTCTAGTGCCTGTTTGAAGTTCCTGCAGTTTTCACTGTAAAACCGAGTTGGAGCTAGTACCTCCCCATATATATGTATGGAGTGGATTTGGCAACTGAAAAGAAACTTTGTGTTCCCAACAAGCTAGGTGAAGGACGGCTTTCACACACACTTATCTCTCAGAACTGAGGATGTGGAGATACTTTCGTTCATCTAGCAAAAAGGGAACGGTTTGCAGGAGAAACTTTTACTCTGGGTTCTCAGTCTGTTTCCTAGTGCCGGTTTGAATTTCCTGCAGTTTTCACTGTAAAACCGAGTTGGAGCTAGTACCTCCTCATATATATGTATGGAGTGTTGTTTGCAACTGAAAAGAAACTTTGTGTTCCCAACAAGCTAGGTGAAGGACGGCTCTCACACAGACATATCTCTCAGAACTGAGCATGTGGAGAGACGTTCGTTAATCTAGCACAAATTGAAAGGGTTGCAGTAGAAACTTTTACTCTGGTTTCTCAGTCTGTTTCCTTGTGCAGGTTAGATGTTCCTGCTGTTATCACTCTAAAATCGAGTTGGAGCTAGTACCTACCCATTTATATGTATGGAGTGGAGTTTGCAACTGAAAAGAAACTTTGTGTTCCCAACAAGCTAGGTGAAGGACGGCTCTCACACAGACATATCTCTCAGAACTGAGCATGTGGAGAGACGTTCGTTCATCTAGCACAAAGGGAACGGGTTGCAGGAGAAACTTTTACTCTGGTTTCTCAGTCTGTTTCCTAGTGCCGGTTTGAAGTTCCTGCAGTTTTCACTGTAAAACCGAGTTGGAGCTAGTACCTCCCCATATAAATGTATGGAGTGTAGTTTGCAACTGAAAAGAAACTTTGTGTTCCCAACAAGCTAGGTGAAGGACGGCTTTAACACACACTTATCTCTCAGAACTGAGCATGTGGAGAGGTGTTCTTTCATCTAGCAAAAAGGAAACGGTTTGCAGGAGAAACTTATACTCTGGGTTCTCAGTCTGTTTCCTAGTGCCGGTTTGAAGTTCCTGCAGTTTTCACTGTAAAACCGAGTTGGAGCTAGTACCTCCCCATATATATGCATGGAGTGGAGTTTGCAAATGAAAAGAAACTTTGTGTTCCCAACAAGCTAGGTGAAGGACGGCTCTCACACAGACATATCTCTCAGAACTGAGCATGTGGAGAGACGTTCGTTAATCTAGCACAAATTGAAAGGGTTGCAGTAGAAACTTTTACTCTGGTTTCTCAGTCTGTTTCCTTGTGCCGGTTAGATGTTCCTGCTGTTTTCACTGTAAAACCGAGTTGGAGCTAGTACCTACCCATTTATATGTATGGAGTGGAGTTTGCAACTGAAAAGAAAATTTGTGTTCCCAACAAGCTAGGTGAAGGACGGCTCTCACACAGACATATCTCTCAGAACTGAGCATGTGGATAGACGTTCGTTCATCTAGCACAAAGGGAACGGGTTGCAGGAGAAACTTTTACTCTGGTTTCTCAGTCTGTTTCCTAGTGCCGGTTTGAAGTTCGTGCAGTTTTCACTGTAAAACCGAGTTGGAGCTAGTACCTCCCCATATAAATGTATGGAGTGTAGCTTGCAACTGAAAAGAAACTTTGTGTTCCCAACAACCTAGGTGAAGGACGGCTTTAACACACACTTATCTCTCAGAACTGAGCATGTGGAGAGATGTTCTTTCATCTAGCAAAAAGGGAACGGTTTGCAGGAGAAACTTATACTCTGGGTTCTCAGTCTGTTTCCTAGTGCCGGTTTGAAGTTCCTGCAGTTTTCACTGTAAAACCGAGTTGGAGCTAGTACCTCCCCATATATATTTATGGAGTGGAGTTTGCAACTCAAAAGAAACTTTGTGTTCCCAACAAGCTAGGTGAAGGACGGCTTTCACACACACTTATCTCTCAGAACTGAGCATGTGGGGAGACGTTCGCTCATCTAGCACAATGGGAACGGGTTGCAGGAGAAACTTTTACTCTGGTTTCTCAGTCTGTTTCCTAGTGCCGGTTTGAAGTCCTGCAATTTTCACTGTAAAACCGAGTTGGAGCTAGTACCTCCCCATTTATGTGTATGGAGTGGAGTTTCCAACTGAAAAGAAACTTTGTGTTCCCAACAAGCTAGGTGAAGGACGGCTTTCACACTCACTTATCTCTCAGAACTGAGCATGTGGAGATACTTTCGTTCATCTAGCACAAAGGGAACGGGTTGCAGGAGAAATTTTACTCTGGTTTCTCAGTGTGTTTTCAAGTGACGGTTTGAAGTTCCTGCAGTTTTCACTGTAAAACCGAGTTGGAGCTAGTACCTCCCCATATATATGTATGGAGTGGAGTTTGCAACTGAAAAGAAACTTTGTGTTCCCAACAAGCTAGGTGAAGGACGGCTTTCACACACACTTATTTCTCAGAACTGAGGATGTGGAGATACTTTCGTTCATCTAGCACAAAGGGAACGTGTTGCAGTAGAAACTTTTACTCTGGTTTCTAAGTCTGTTTCCTAGTGCCGGTTTGATGTTCCTGCAGTTTTCACTGTAAAACCGAGTTGGAGCTAATACCTCCCCATATATATGTATGGAGTAGATTTTGCAAATGTAAAGAAACTTTGTGTTCCCAACAAGCTAGGTGAAGGACGGCTCTCACACCCACTTATCTCTCAGAACTGAGCATGTGGAGAGACTTTCGTTCATCTAGCACAAAGGGAACGGGTTGCAGGAGAAACTTTTACTCTGGTTTCTCAGTCTGTTTCCTAGTGCCGGTTTGAAGTTCCTGCAGTTTTCACTGTAAAACCGAGTTGGAGCTAGTACCTCCCCATATATATTTATGGAGTGGAGTTTGCAAATGAAAAGAAACTTTGTGTTCCCAACAAGCTAGGTGAAGTACGGCTCTCAAACACACTTATCTCTCAGAACTGAGCATGTGGAGAGACGTTCGTTCATCTAGCACAAAGGGAACGTGTTGCAGGAGAAACTTTTACTCTGGTTTCTCAGTCTGTTTCCTAGTGCCGGTTTGATGTTCCTGTAGTTTTCACTGTAAAACAGAGTTGGAGCTAATACCTCCCCATATATATGTATGGAGTGGATTTTGCAAATGTAAAGAAACTTTGTGTTCCCAACAAGCTAGGTGAAGGACGGCTCTCACACCCACTTATCTCTCAGAACTGAGCATGTGGAGAGACTTTCGTTCATCTAGCACAAAGGGAACGGGTTGCAGGAGAAACTTTTACTCTGGTTTCTCAGTCTGTTTCCTAGTGCCGGTTTGAAATTCCTGCAGTTTTCACTGTAAAACCGAGTTGGAGCTTGTACCTCCCCATATATATGTATGGAGTGGAGTTTGCAAATGAAAAGAAACTTTGTGTTCCCAACAAGCTAGGTGAAGTACGGCTCTCAAACACACTTATCTCTCAGAACTGAGCATGTGGAGAGACGTTCGTTCATCTAGCACAAAGGGACCTGGTTGCAGGAGAAAATTTTACTCTGGTTTCTCAGTGTGTTTTCTAGTGCCGGTTTGAAGTTCCTGCAGTTTTCACTGTAAAACCGAGTTGGAGCTAGTACCTCCCCATATATATGTATGGAGTGGAGTTTGCAACTGAAAAGAATCTTTGTGTTCCCAACAAGCTAGGTGAAGGACGGCTTTAACGCACACTTATCTCTCAGAACTGAGCATGTGGAGAGGTGTTCTTTCATCTAGCAAAAAGGGAACGGTTTGCAGGAGAAACTTATACTCTGGGTTCTCAGTCTGTTTCCTAGTGCCGGTTTGAAGTTCCTGCAGTTTTCACTGTAAAACTGAGTTGGAGCTAGTACCTCCCCATATATATGCATGGAGTGGAGTTTGCAAATGAAAAGAAACTTTGTGTTCCCAACAAGCTAGGTGAAGGACGGCTCTCACACAGACATATCTCTCAGAACTGAGCATGTGGAGAGACGTTCGTTCATCTAGCACAAAGGGAACGGGTTGCAGGAGAAACTTTTACTCTGGTTTCTCAGTCTGTTTCCTAGTGCCGGTTTGAAGTTCATGCAGTTTTCACTGTAAAACCGAGTTGGAGCTAGTACCTCCCCATATAAATGTATGGAGTGTAGCTTGCAACTGAAAAGAAACTTTGTGTTCCCAACAAGCTATGTGAAGGACGGCTTTAACACACACTTATCTCTCAGAACTGAGCATGTGGAGAGATGTTCTTTCATCTAGCAAAAAGGGAACGGTTTGCAGGAGAAACTTATACTCTGGGTTCTCAGTCTGTTTCCTAGTGCCGGTTTGAAGTTCCTGCAGTTTTCACTGTAAAACCGAGTTGGAGCTAGTACCTCCCCATATATATTTATGGAGTGGAGTTTGCAACTCAAAAGAAACTTTGTGTTCCCAACAAGCTAGGTGAAGGACGGCTTTCACACACACTTATCTCTCAGAACTGAGCATGTGGGGAGACGTTCGCTCATCTAGCACAAAGGGAACGGGTTGCAGGAGAAACTTTTACTCTGGTTTCTCAGTCTGTTTCCTAGTACCGGTTTGAAGTTCCTGCAGTTTTCACTGTAAAACCGAGTTGGAGCTAGTACCTCCCGATATATATGTATGGAGTGGAGTTAGCAAATGAAAAGAAACTTTGTGTTCCCAACAAGCTAGGTGAAGGACAGCTCTCACACACACTTATCACTCAGAACTGAGCATGTGGAGAGACGTTCGTTCATCCAGCAAAAAGGGAACGGTTTGCAGGAGAAACTTTTACTCTGGTTTCTCAGTCTGTTTCCTAGTGCCGGTTTGAAGTTCCTGCAGTTTTCACTGTAAAACCGAGTTGGAGTTAGTACCTCCCCATATATATGTATGAAGTGGAGTTTGCAACTGAAAAGAAACTTTGTGTTCCCAACAAGCTAGGTGAAGGACGGCTTTCACACACACTTATCTCTCAGAACTGAGCATGTGGAGAGACGTTCGCTCATCTAGCACAAAGGGAACGGGTTTCAGGAGAAACTTTTTCTCTGGTTTCTGAGTCTGTTTCCTAGTGCCGGTATGAAGATCCTGCAGTTTCACTGTAAAACCGAGTTGGAGCTAGTACCTCCCCATATATATGTACGGATTGGAGTTTGCAACTTAAAAGAAACTTTGTGTTCCCAAAAAGCTAGGTGAAGGACGGCTCTCACACCCACTTATCTCTCAGAACTGAGCATGTGGAGAGACTTTCGTTCATCTAGCACAAAGGGAACGGGTTGCAGGAGAAATTTTACTCTGGTTTCTCAGTGTGTTTTCAAGTGACGGTTTGAAGTTCCTGCAGTTTTCACTGTAAAACCGTGTTGGAGCTAGTACCTCCCCATATATATGTATGGAGTGGAGTTTGCAACTGAAAAGAAACTTTGTGTTCCCAACAAGCTAGGTGAAGGACGGCTTTCACACACACTTATTTCTCAGAACTGAGGATGTGGAGATACTTTCGTTCATCTAGCACAAAGGGAACGTGTTGCAGTAGAAACTTTTACTCTGGTTTCTAAGTCTGTTTCCTAGTGCCGGTTTGATGTTCCTGCAGTTTTCACTGTAAAACCGAGTTGGAGCTAATACCTCCCCATATATATGTATGGAGTAGATTTTGCAAATGTAAAGAAACTTTGTGTTCCCAACAAGCTAGGTGAAGGACGGCTCTCACACCCACTTATCTCTCAGAACTGAGCATGTGGAGAGACTTTCGTTCATCTAGCACAAAGGGAACGGGTTGCAGGAGAAACTTTTACTCTGGTTTCTCAGTCTGTTTCCTAGTGCCGGTTTGAAGTTCCTGCAGTTTTCACTGTAAAACCGAGTTGGAGCTAGTACCTCCCCATATATATTTATGGAGTGGAGTTTGCAAATGAAAAGAAACTTTGTGTTCCCAACAAGCTAGGTGAAGTACGGCTCTCAAACACACTTATCTCTCAGAACTGAGCATGTGGAGAGACGTTCGTTCATCTAGCACAAAGGGAACGTGTTGCAGGAGAAACTTTTACTCTGGTTTCTCAGTCTGTTTCCTAGTGCCGGTTTGATGTTCCTGTAGTTTTCACTGTAAAACAGAGTTGGAGCTAATACCTCCCCATATATATGTATGGAGTGGATTTTGCAAATGTAAAGAAACTTTGTGTTCCCAACAAGCTAGGTGAAGGACGGCTCTCACACCCACTTATCTCTCAGAACTGAGCATGTGGAGAGACTTTCGTTCATCTAGCACAAAGGGAACGGGTTGCAGGAGAAACTTTTACTCTGGTTTCTCAGTCTGTTTCCTAGTGCCGGTTTGAAATTCCTGCAGTTTTCACTGTAAAACCGAGTTGGAGCTAGTACCTCCCCATATATATGTATGGAGTGGAGTTTGCAAATGAAAAGAAACTTTGTGTTCCCAACAAGCTAGGTGAAGTACGGCTCTCAAACACACATATCTCTCAGAACTGAGCATGTGGAGAGACGTTCGTTCATCTAGCACAAAGGGACCTGGTTGCAGGAGAAAATTTTACTCTGGTTTCTCAGTGTGTTTTCTAGTGCTGGTTTGAAGTTCCTGCAGTTTTCACTGTAAAACCGAGTTGGAGCTAGTACCTGCCCATATATATGTATGGAGTGGAGTTTGCAACTGAAAAGAATCTTTGTGTTCCCAACAAGCTAGTTGAAGGACGGCTTTCACACACACTTATCTCTCAGAACTGAGCATGTGGAGAGACGTTCGTTCATCTAGCACAAAGGGAACGGGTTGCAGTAGAAACTTTTACTCTGGTTTCTCAGTCTGTTTCCTAGTGCCGGTTTGAAGTTCCTCCAGTTTTCACTGTAAAACCGAGTTGGAGCTAGTACCTCCCCATATATATGCATGGAGTGGAGTTTGCAAATGAAAAGAAACTTTGTGTTCCCAACAATCTAGGTGAAGGACGGCTCTCACACAGACATATCTCTCAGAACTGAGCATGTGGAGAGACGTTCGTTAATCTAGCACAAATTGAAAGGGTTGCAGTAGAAACTTTTACTCTGGTTTCTCAGTCTGTTTCCTTGTGCCGGTTAGATGTTCCTGCTGTTTTCACTGTAAAACCGTGTTGGAGCTAGTACCTACCCATTTATATGTATGGAGTGGAGTTTGCAACTGAAAAGAAACTTTGTGTTCCCAACAAGCTAGGTGAAGGACGGCTCTCACACAGACATATCTCTCAGAACTGAGCATGTGGAGAGACGTTCGTTCATCTAGCACAAAGGGAACGGGTTGCAGGAGAAACTTTTACTCTGGTTTCTCAGTCTGTTTCCTAGTGCCGGTTTGAAGTTCCTGCAGTTTTCACTGTAAAACCGAGTTGGAGCTAGTACCTCCCCATATAAATGTATGGAGTGTAGTTTGCAACTGAAAAGAAACTTTGTGTTCCCAACAAGCTAGGTGAAGGACGGCTTTAACACACACTTATCTCTCAGAACTGAGCATGTGGAGAGGTGTTCTTTCATCTAGCAAAAAGGGAACGGTTTGCAGGAGAAACTTATACTCTGGGTTCTCAGTCTGTTTCCTAGTGCCGGTTTGAAGTTCCTGCAGTTTTCACTGTAAAACTGAGTTGGAGCTAGTACCTCCCCATATATATATATGGAGTGGAGTTTGCAAATGAAAAGAAACTTTGTGTTCCCAACAAGCTAGGTGAAGTACGGCTCTCAAACACACTTATCTCTCAGAACTGAGCATGTGGAGAGACGTTCGTTCATCTAGCACAAAGGGAACGTGTTGCAGGAGAAACTTTTACTCTGGTTTCTCAGTCTGTTTCCTAGTGCCGGTTTGATATTCCTGTAGTTTTCACTGTAAAACAGAGTTGGAGCTAATACCTCCCCATATATATGTATGGAGTGGATTTTGCAAATGTAAAGAAACTTTGTGTTCCCAACAAGCTAGGTGAAGGACGGCTCTCACACCCACTTATCTCTCAGAACTGAGCATGTGGAGAGACTTTCGTTCATCTAGCACAAAGGGAACGGGTTGCAGGAGAAACTTTTACTCTGGTTTCTCAGTCTGTTTCCTAGTGCCGGTTTGAAATTCCTGCAGTTTTCACTGTAAAACCGAGTTGGAGCTAGTACCTCCCCATATATATGTATGGAGTGGAGTTTGCAAATGAAAAGAAACTTTGTGTTCCCAACAAGCTAGGTGAAGTACGGCTCTCAAACACACATATCTCTCAGAACTGAGCATGTGGAGAGACGTTCGTTCATCTAGCACAAAGGGACCTGGTTGCAGGAGAAAATTTTACTCTGGTTTCTCAGTGTGTTTTCTAGTGCTGGTTTGAAGTTCCTGCAGTTTTCACTGTAAAACCGAGTTGGAGCTAGTACCTCCCCATATATATGTATGGAGTGGAGTTTGCAACTGAAAAGAATCTTTGTGTTCCCAACAAGCTAGTTGAAGGACGGCTTTCACACACACTTATCTCTCAGAACTGAGCATGTGGAGAGACGTTCGTTCATCTAGCACAAAGGGAACGGGTTGCAGTAGAAACTTTTACTCTGGTTTCTCAGTCTGTTTCCTAGTGCCGGTTTGAAGTTCCTCCAGTTTTCACTGTAAAACCGAGTTGGAGCTAGTACCTCCCCATATATATGCATGGAGTGGAGTTTGCAAATGAAAAGAAACTTTGTGTTCCCAACAATCTAGGTGAAGGACGGCTCTCACACAGACATATCTCTCAGAACTGAGCATGTGGAGAGACGTTCGTTAATCTAGCACAAATTGAAAGGGTTGCAGTAGAAACTTTTACTCTGGTTTCTCAGTCTGTTTCCTTGTGCCGGTTAGATGTTCCTGCTGTTTTCACTGTAAAACCGTGTTGGAGCTAGTACCTACCCATTTATATGTATGGAGTGGAGTTTGCAACTGAAAAGAAACTTTGTATTCCCAACAAGCTAGGTGAAGGACGGCTCTCACACAGACATATCTCTCAGAACTGAGCATGTGGAGAGACGTTCGTTCATCTAGCACAAAGGGAACGGGTTGCAGGAGAAACTTTTACTCTGGTTTCTCAGTCTGTTTCCTAGTGCCGGTTTGAAGTTCCTGCAGTTTTCACTGTAAAACCGAGTTGGAGCTAGTACCTCCCCATATAAATGTATGGAGTGTAGTTTGCAACTGAAAAGAAACTTTGTGTTCCCAACAAGCTAGGTGAAGGACGGCTTTAACACACACTTATCTCTCAGAACTGAGCATGTGGAGAGGTGTTCTTTCATCTAGCAAAAAGGGAACGGTTTGCAGGAGAAACTTATACTCTGGGTTCTCAGTCTGTTTCCTAGTGCCGGTTTGAAGTTCCTGCAGTTTTCACTGTAAAACTGAGTTGGAGCTAGTACCTCCCCATATATATGCATGGAGTGGAGTTTGCAAATGAAAAGAAACTTTGTGTTCCCAACAAGCTAGGTGAAGGACGGCTCTCACACAGACATATCTCTCAGAACTGAGCATGTGGAGAGACGTTCGTTCATCTAGCACAAAGGGAACGGGTTGCAGGAGAAACTTTTACTCTGGTTTCTCAGTCTGTTTCCTAGTGCCGGTTTGAAGTTCCTGCAGTTTTCACTGTAAAACCGAGTTGGAGCTAGTACCTCCCCATATAAATGTATGGAGTGTAGCTTGCAACTGAAAAGAAACTTTGTGTTCCCAACAAGCTATGTGAAGGAAGGCTTTAACACACACTTATCTCTCAGAACTGAGCATGTGGAGAGATGTTCTTTCATCTAGCAAAAAGGGAACGGTTTGCAGGAGAAACTTATACTCTGGGTTCTCAGTCTGTTTCCTAGTGCCGGTTTGAAGTTCCTGCAGTTTTCACTGTAAAACCGAGTTGGAGCTAGTACCTCCCCATATATATTTATGGAGTGGAGTTTGCAACTCAAAAGTAACTTTGTGTTCCCAACAAGCTAGGTGAAGGACGGCTTTCACACACACTTATCTCTCAGAACTGAGCATGTGGGGAGACGTTCGCTCATCTAGCACAAAGGGAACGGGTTGCAGGAGAAACTTTTACTCTGGTTTCTCACTCTGTTTCCTAGTGCCGGTTTGAAGTCCTGCAGTTTTCACTGTAAAACCGAGTTGGAACTAGTACCTCCCCATTTATGTGTATGGAGTGGAGTTTCCAACTGAAAAGAAACTTTGTGTTCCCAACAAGCTAGGTGAAGGACGGCTTTCACACTCACTTATCTCTCAGAACTGAGCATGTGGAGAGACTTTCGTTCATCTAGCACAAAGGGAACGGGTTTCAGGAGGAATTTTACTCTGGTTTCTCAGTGTGTTTTCAAGTGCCGGTTTGAAGTTCCTGCAGTTTTCACTGTAAAACCGAGTTGGAGCTAGTACCTCCCCATATATATGTATGGAGTGGAGTTTGCAACTGAAAAGAAACTTTGTGTTCCCAACAAGCTAGGTGAAGGACGGCTTTCACACACACTTATTTCTCAGAACTGAGGATGTGGAGATACTTTCTTTCATCTAGCACAAAGGGAACGTTTTGCAGGAGAAACTTTTACTCTGGTTTCTCAGTCTGTTTCCTAGTGCCGGTTTGATGTTCCTACAGTTTTCACTGTAAAACCGATTTGGAGCTAATACCTCCCCATATATATGTATGGAGTGGATTTTGCAAATGTAAAGAAACTTTGTGTTCCCAACAAGCTAGGTGAAGGACGGCTCTCGCACCCACTTATCTCTCAGAACTGAGCATGTGGAGAGACTTTCGTTCATCTAGCACAAAGGGAACGGGTTGCAGGAGAAACTTTTACTCTGGTTTCTCACTCTGTTTCCTAGTGCCGGTTTGAAGTTCCTGCAGTTTTCACTGTAAAACCGAGTTGGAGCTAGTACCTCCCCATATATATGTATGGAGTGGAGTTTGCAAATGAAAAGAAACTTTGTGTTCCCTACAAGCTAGGTGAAGTACGGCTCTCAAACACACTTATCTCTCAGAACTGAGCATGTGGAGAGACGTTCGTTCATCTAGCACAAAGGGAACGTGTTGCAGGAGAAACTTTTACTCTGGTTTCTCAGTGTGTTTCCTAGTGCCGGTTTGATGTTCCTGCAGTTTTCACTGTAAAACAGAGTTGGAGCTAATACCTCCCCATATATATGTATGGAGTGGATTTTGCAAATGTAAAGAATCTTTGTGTTCCCAACAAGCTAGGTGAAGGACGGCTCTCACACCCACTTATCTCTCAGAACTGAGCATGTGGAGAGACTTTCGTTCATCTAGCACAAAGGGAACGGGTTGCAGGAGAAACTTTTACTCTGGTTTCTCAGTCTGTTTCCTAGTGCCGGTTTGAAGTTCCTGCAGTTTTCACTGTAAAACCGAGTTGGAGCTAGTACCTCCCCATATATATGTATGGAGTGGAGTTTGCAAATGAAAAGAAACTTTGTGTTCCCAACAAGCTAGGTGAAGTACGGCTCTCAAACACACTTATCTCTCAGAACTGAGCATGTGGAGAGACGTTCGTTCATCTAGCACAAAGGGAACGGGTTGCAGTATAAACTTTTACTCTGGTTTCTCAGTCTGTTTCCTAGTGCCGGTTTGAAGTTCCTGCAGTTTTCACTGTAAAACCGAGTTGGAGTTACTACCTCCCCATATATATGTATGAAGTGGAGTTTGCAACTGAAAAGAAACTTTGTGTTCCCAACAAGCTAGGTGAAGGACGGCTTTCACACACACTTATCTCTCAGAACTGAGGATGTGGAGAGACTTTCGTTCATCTAGCACAAAGGAACGTGTTGCAGGAGAAACTTTTACTCTGGTTTCTCAGTCTGTTTCCTAGTGCCGGTTTGAAGTTCCTGCAGTTTTCACTGTAAAACCGAGTTGGAGCTAGTACCTCCCCATATATATGTATGGAGTGGAGTTTGCAAATGTAAAGAAACTTTGTGTTCCCAACAAGCTAGGTGAAGGACGGCTTTCACACACACTTTTCTCTCAGAACTGAGGATGTGGAGAGACTTTCGTTCATCTAGCACAAAGGGAACGTGTTGCAGGAGAAACTTTTACTCTGGTTTCTCAGTCTGTTTCCTAGTGCCGGTTTGAAGTTCCTGCAGTTTTCACTGTAAAACCGAGTTGGAGCTAGTACCTCCCCATATATATGTATGGAGTGGAGATTGCAAATGTAAAGAAACTTTGTGTTCCCAACAAGCTAGGTGAAGGACAGCTCTCACACACACTTATCACTCAGAACTGAGCATGTGGAGAGACGTTCGTTCATCTAGCAAAAAGGGAACGGTTTGCAGGAGAAACTTTTACTCTGGTTTCTCAGTCTGTTTCCTAGTGCCGGTTTGAAGTTCCTGCAGTTTTCACTGTAAAACCGAGTTGGAGTTAGTACCTCCCCATATATATGTATGAAGTGGAGTTTGCAACTGAAAAGAAACTTTGTGTTCCCAACAAGCTAGGTGAAGGACGGCTTTCACACACACTTATCTCTCAGAACTGAGCATGTGGAGAGACGTTCGCTCATCTAGCACAAAGGGAACGGGTTTCAGGAGAAACTTTTTCTCTGGTTTCTGAGTCTGTTTCCTAGTGCCGGTATGAAGATCCTGCAGTTTCACTGTAAAACCGAGTTGGAGCTAGTACCTCCCCATATATATGTACGGATTGGAGTTTGCAACTTAAAAGAAACTTTGTGTTCCCAAAAAGCTAGGTGAAGGACGGCTCTCACACCCACTTCTCTCTCAGAACTGAGCATGTGGAGAGACTTTCGTTCATCTAGCACAAAGGGAACGGGTTGCAGGAGAAACTTTTACTCTGGTTTCTCAGTCTGTTTCCTAGTGCCGGTTTGAAGTTCCTGCAGTTTTCACTGTAAAACCGAGTTGGAGCTAGTACCTCCCCATATAAATGTATGGAGTGTAGTTTGCAACTGAAAAGAAACTTTGTGTTCCCAACAAGCTAGGTGAAGGACGGCTTTCACACTCACTTATCTCTCAGAACTGAGCATGTGTAGAGACGTTCGTTCATCTAGCACAAAGGGAACTGGTTGCAGGAGAAACTTTTACTCTGGTTTCTCAGTGTGTTTTCTAGTGCCTGTTTGAAGTTCCTGCAGTTTTCACTGTAAAACCGAGTTGGAGCTAGTACCTCCCCATATATATGTATGGAGTGGAGTTGGCAACTGAAAAGAAACTTTGTGTTCCCAACAAGCTAGGTGAAGGACGGCTTTCACACACACTTATCTCTCAGAACTGAGGATGTGGAGATAGTTTCGTTCATCTAGCAAAAAGGGAACGTGTTGCAGGAGAAACTTTACTCTGGTTTCTCAGTCTGTTTCCTTGTGCCGGTTTGAAGTTCCTGCAGTTTTCACTGTAAAACCGAGTTGGAGCTAATACCTCCCCATATATATGTATGGAGTGGAGTTTGCAAATGTAAAGAAACTTTGTGTTACCAACAAGCTAGGTGAAGGACGGCTCTCACACACACTTATCTCTCGGAATTGAGCATGAGGAGAGACGTTTGTTCATCTAGCACAAAGGGAACGGGTTGCAGGAGAAACTTTTACTCTGGTTTCTCAGTCTGTTTCCTAGTACCGGTTTGAAGTTCCTGCAGTTTTCACTGTAAAACCGAGTTGGAGCTAGTACCTCCCCATATATATGTATGGAGTGTTGTTTGCAACTGAAAAGAATCTTTGTGTTCCCAACAAGCTAGTTCAAGGACGGCTTTCACACACACTTATCCCTCAGAACGGAGCATGTGGAGAGACGTTCGTTCATCTAGCCCAAAGGGAACGGGTTGCAGTAGAAACGTTTACTCTGGTTTCTCAGTCTGTTTCCTAGTGCCGGTTTGAAGTTCCTGCAGTTTTCACTGTAAAACCGAGTTGGAGCTAGTACCTCCCCATATATATGTAAGGAGTGGAGTTTGCAAATGAAAAGAAACTTTGTGTTCCCAACAAGCTAGGTGAAGGACGGCTCTCACACCCACTTATCTCTCAGAACTGAGCATGTGGAGAGACTTTCGCTCATCTAGCAAAATGGGAACGGGTTTCAGGAGAAACTTTTACTCTGGTTTCTCAGTCTGTTTCCTAGTGCCTGTTAGATGTTCCTGCTGTTTTCACTGTAAAACCGATTTGGAGCTAGTACCACCCCATATATATGTATGGAGTGGAATTTGCAACTGAAAAGAAACTTTGTGTTCCCAACAAGCTAGGTGAAGGACGGCTCTCACACAGACATATCTCTCAGAACTAAGCATGTGGAGAGACGTTCGTTCATCTAGCAGAAAGGGAACGGGTTGCAGGAGAAACTTTGACTCTGGTTTCTCAGTCTGTTTCCTAGTGCCGGTTTGAAGTTCCTGCAGTTTTCACTGTAAAACCGAGTTGGAGCTAGTACCTCCCCATATAAATGTATGGAGTGTAGTTTGCAACTGAAAAGAAACTTTGTGTTCCCAACAAGCTAGGTGAAGGACGGCTTTCACACTCACTTATCTCTCAGAACTGAGCATGTGGAGAGATGTTCTTTCATCTAGCTCAAAGGGAACGGTTTGCAGGAGATACTTTTACTCTGGGTTCTCAGTCTGTTTTCTAGTGCCGGTTTGAATTTCCTGCAGTTTTCACTGTAAAACCGAGTTGGAGCTAGTACCTCCCCATATATATGTATGGAGTGTTGTTTGCAACTGAAAAGAAACTTTGTGTTCCCAACAAGCTAGGTGAAGGACGGCTTTCACACTCACTTATCTCTCAGAAATGAGCATGTGGAGAGACGTTCGTTCATTTAGCACAAAGGGACCTGGTTGCAGGAGAAACTTTTACTCTGGTTTCTCAGTGTGTTTTCTAGTGCCGGTTTGAAGTACCTGCAGTTTTCACTGTAAAACCGAGTTGGAGCTAGTACCTCCCCATATATATGTATGGAGTGGAGTTTGCAACTGAAAAGAATCTTTGTGTTCCCAACAAGCTAGTTGAAGGACGGCTTTCACACACAATTATCTCTCAGAACTGAGCATGTGGAGAGACGTTCGTTCATCTAGCACAAAGTGAACGGGTTGCAGTAGAAACTTTTACTCTGGTTTCTCAGTCTGTTTCCTAGTGCCGGTTTGAAGTTCCTGCAGTATTCACTGTAAAACCGAGTTGGAGCTAGTACCTCCCCATATATATGCATGGAGTGGAGTTTGCAAATGAAAAGAAACTTTGTGTTCCCAACAAGCTAGGTGAAGGGCGGCTCTCACACAGACATATCTCTCAGAACTGAGCATGTGGAGAGACGTTCGCTAATCTAGCACAAATTGAAAGGGTTGCAGTAGAAACTTTTACTCTGGATTCTCAGTCTGTTTCCTAGTGCCGGTTAGATGTTCCTGCTGTTTTCACTGTAAAACCGAGTTGGAGCTAGTACCTACCCATTTATATGTATGGAGTGGAGTTTGCAAATGTAAAGAAACTTTGTGTTACCAACAAGCTAGGTGAAGGACGGCTCTCACACACACTTATCTCTCGGAATTGAGCATGAGGAGAGACGTTTGTTCATCTAGCACAAAGGGAACGGGTTGCAGGAGAAACTTTTACTCTGGTTTCTCAGTCTGTTTCCTAGTACCGGTTTGAAGTTCCTGCAGTTTTCACTGTAAAACCGAGTTGGAGCTAGTACCTCCCCATATATATGTATGGAGTGTAGTTTGCAACTGAAAAGAATCTTTGTGTTCCCAACAAGCTAGTTCAAGGACGGCTTTCACACACACTTATCCCTCAGAACGGAGCATGTGGAGAGACGTTCGTTCATCTAGCCCAAAGGGAACGGGTTGCAGTAGAAACGTTTACTCTGGTTTCTCAGTCTGTTTCCTAGTGCCGGTTTGAAGTTCCTGCAGTTTTCACTGTAAAACCGAGTTGGAGCTTGTACCTCCCCATATATATGTATGGAGTGGAGTTTGCAAATGAAAAGAAACTTTGTGTTCCCAACAAGCTAGGTGAAGGACGGCTCTCACACAGACATATCTCTCAGAACTGAGCATGTGGAGAGACGTTCGTTCATCTAGCAGAAAGGGAACGGGTTGCAGGAGAAACTTTTACTCTGGTTTCTCAGTCTGTTTCCTAGTGCCGGTTTGAAGTTCCTGCAGTTTTCACTGTAAAACCGAGTTGGAGCTAGTACCTCCCCATATAAATGTATGGAGTGTAGTTTGCAACTGAAAAGAAACTTTGTGTTCCCAACAAGCTAGGTGAAGGACGGCTTTCACACTCACTTATCTCTCAGAACTGAGCATGTGGAGAGATGTTCTTTCATCTAGCTCAAAGGGAACTGTTTGCAGGAGAAACTTTTACTCTGGGTTCTCAGTCTGTTTCCTAGTGCCGGTTTGAATTTCCTGCAGTTTTCACTGTAAAACCGAGTTGGAGCTAGTACCTCCCCATATATATGTATGGAGTGTTGTTTGCAACTGAAAAGAAACTTTGTGTTCCCAACAAGCTAGGTGAAGGACGGCTTTCACACTCACTTATCTCTCAGAACTGAGCATGTGGAGAGACGTTCGTTCATTTAGCACAAAGGGACCTGGTTGCAGGAGAAACTTTTACTCTGGTTTCTCAGTGTGTTTTCTAGTGCCGGTTTGAAGTTCCTGCAGTTTTCACTGTAAAACCGAGTTGGAGCTAGTACCTCCCCATATATATGTATGGAGTGGAGTTTGCAACTGAAAAGAATCTTTGTGTTCCCAACAAGCTAGTTGAAGGACGGCTTTCGCACACACTTATCTCTCAGAACTGAGCATGTGGAGAGACGTTCGTTCATCTAGCACAAAGTGAACGGGTTGCAGTAGAAACTTTTACTCTGGTTTCTCAGTCTGTTTCCTAGTGCCGGTTTGAAGTTCCTGCAGTTTTCACTGTAAAACCGAGTTGGAGCTAGTACCTCCCCATATATATGCATGGAGTGGAGTTTGCAAATGAAAAGAAACTTTGTGTTCCCAACAAGCTAGGTGAAGGACGGCTCTCACACAGAAATATCTCTCAGAACTGAGCATGTGGAGAGACGTTCGTTAATCTAGCACAAATTGAAAGGGTTGCAGTAGAAACTTTTACTCTGGTTTCTCAGTCTGTTTCCTAGTGCCGGTTAGATGTTCCTGCTGTTTTCACTGTAAAACCGAGTTGGAGCTAGTACCTACCCATTTATATGTATGGAGTGGAGTTTGCAACTGAAAAGAAACTTTGTGTTCCCAACAAGCTAGGTGAAGGACGGCTCTCACACAGACATATCTCTCAGAACTGAGCATGTGGAGAGACGTTCGTTCATCTAGCACAAATGGAACGGGTTGCAGGAGAAACTTTTACTATGGTTTCTCAGTCTGTTTCCTAGTGCCGGTTTGAAGTTCCTGCAGTTTTCACTGTAACACCGAGTTGGAGCTAGTACCTCCCCATATAAATGTATGGAGTGTAGTTTGCAACTGAAAAGAAACTTTGTGTTCCCAACAAGCTAGGTGAAGGACGGCTTTAACACACACTTATCTCTCAGAACTGAGCATGTGGAGAGATGTTCTTTCATCTAGCAAAAAGGGAACGGTTTGCAGGAGAAACTTATACTCTGGGATCTCAGTCTGTTTCCTAGTGCCGGTTTGAAGTTCCTGCAGTTTTCACTGTAAAACCGAGTTGGAGCTAGTACCTCCCCATATATATTTATGGAGTGGAGTTTGCAACTGAAAAGAAACTTTGTGTTCCCAACAAGCTAGGTGAAGGACGGCTTTCACACACACTTATCTCTCAGAACTGAGCATGTGGGGATACGTTCGCTCATCTAGCACAAAGGGAACGGGTTGCAGGAGAAACTTTTACTCTGGTTTCTCAGTCTGTTTCCTAGTTCCGGTTTGAAGTTCCTGCAGTTTCACTGTAAAACCGACTTGGAGCTAGTACCTCCCCATTTATGTGTATGGTGTGGAGTTTCCAACTGAAAAGAAACTTTGTGTTCCCAACAAGCTAGGTGAAGGACGGCTTTCACACTCACTTATCTCTCAGAACTGAGCATGTGGAGAGATGTTCTTTCATCTAGCTCAAAGGGAACGGTTTGCAGGAGAAACTGTTACTCTGGGTTCTCAGTCTGTTTTCTAGTGCCGGTTTGAATTTCCTGCAGTTTTCACTGTAAAACCGAGTTGGAGCTAGTACCTCCCCATATATATGTATGGAGTGTTGTTTGCAACTGAAAAGAAACTTTGTGTTCCCAACAAGCTAGGTGAAGGACGGCTTTCACACTCACTTATCTCTCAGAACTGAGCATGTGGAGAGACGTTCGTTCATTTAGCACAAAGGGACCTGGTTGCAGGAGAAACTTTTACTCTGGTTTCTCAGTGTGTTTTCTAGTGCCGGTTTGAAGTTCCTGCAGTTTTCACTGTAAAACCGAGTTGGAGCTAGTACCTCCCCATATATATGTATGGAGTGGAGTTTGCAACTGAAAAGAATCTTTGTGTTCCCAACAAGCTAGTTGAAGGACGGCTTTCACACACAATTATCTCTCAGAACTGAGCATGTGGAGAGACGTTCGTTCATCTAGCACAAAGTGAACGGGTTGCAGTAGAAACTTTTACTCTGGTTTCTCAGTCTGTTTCCTAGTGCCGGTTTGAAGTTCCTGCAGTATTCACTGTAAAACCGAGTTGGAGCTAGTACCTCCCCATATATATGCATGGAGTGGAGTTTGCAAATGAAAAGAAACTTTGTGTTCCCAACAAGCTAGGTGAAGGACGGCTCTCACACAGACATATCTCTCAGAACTGAGCATGTGGAGAGACGTTCGCTAATCTAGCACAAATTGAAAGGGTTGCAGTAGAAACTTTTACTCTGGTTTCTCAGTCTGTTTCCTAGTGCCGGTTAGATGTTCCTGCTGTTTTCACTGTAAAACCGAGTTGGAACTAGTACCTACCCATTTATATGTATGGAGTGGAGTTTGCAAATGTAAAGAAACTTTGTGTTACCAACAAGCTAGGTGAAGGACGGCTCTCACACACACTTATCTCTCGGAATTGAGCATGAGGAGAGACGTTTGTTCATCTAGCACAAAGGGAACGGGTTGCAGGAGAAACTTTTACTCTGGTTTCTCAGTCTGTTTCCTAGTACCGGTTTGAAGTTCCTGCAGTTTTCACTGTAAAACCGAGTTGGAGCTAGTACCTCCCCATATATATGTATGGAGTGTAGTTTGCAACTGAAAAGAATCTTTGTGTTCCCAACAAGCTAGTTCAAGGACGGCTTTCACACACACTTATCCCTCAGAACGGAGCATGTGGAGAGACGTTCGTTCATCTAGCCCAAAGGGAACGGGTTGCAGTAGAAACGTTTACTCTGGTTTCTCAGTCTGTTTCCTAGTGCCGGTTTGAAGTTCCTGCAGTTTTCACTGTAAAACCGAGTTGGAGCTAGTACCTCCCCATATATATGTATGGAGTGGAGTTTGCAAATGAAAAGAAACTTTGTGTTCCCAACAAGCTAGGTGAAGGACGGCTCTCACACAGACATATCTCTCAGAACTGAGCATGTGGAGAGACGTTCGTTCATCTAGCAGAAAGGGAACGGATTGCAGGAGAAACTTTTACTCTGGTTTCTCAGTCTGTTTCCTAGTGCCGGTTTGAAGTTCCTGCAGTTTTCACTGTAAAACCGAGTTGGAGCTAGTACCTCCCCATATAAATGTATGGAGTGTAGTTTGCAACTGAAAAGAAACTTTGTGTTCCCAACAAGCTAGGTGAAGGACGGCTTTCACACACATTTATCTCTCAGAACTGAGCATGTGGAGAGATGTTCTTTCATCTAGCTCAAAGGGAACGGTTTGCAGGAGAAACTTTTACTCTGGGTTCTCAGTCTGTTTCCTAGTGCCGGTTTGAATTTCCTGCAGTTTTCACTGTAAAATCGAGTTGGAGCTAGTACCTCCCCATATATATGTATGGAGTGTTGTTTGCAACTGAAAAGAAACTTTGTGTTCCCAACAAGCTAGGTGAAGTACGGCTTTCACACTCACTTATCTCTCAGAACTGAGCATGTGGAGGGACGTTCGTTCATTTACCACAAAGGGACCTGGTTGCAGGAGAAACTTTTACTCTGGTTTCTCAGTGTGTTTTCTAGTGCCGGTTTGAAGTTCCTGCAGTTTTCACTGTAAAACCGAGTTGGAGCTAGTACCTCCCCATATATATGTATGGAGTGGAGTTTGCAACTGAAAAGAATCTTTGTGTTCCCAACAAGCTAGTTGAAGGACGGCTTTCACACACACTTATCTCTCAGAACTGAGCATGTGGAGAGACGTTCGTTCATCTAGCACAAAGTGAACGGGTTGCAGTAGAAACTTTTACTCTGGTTTCTCAGTCTGTTTCCTAGTGCCGGTTTGAAGTTCCTGCAGTTTTCACTGTAAAACCGAGTTGGAGCTAGTACCTCCCCATATATATGCATGGAGTGGAGTTTGCAAATGAAAAGAAACTTTGTGTTCCCAACAAGCTAGGTGAAGGACGGCTCTCACACAGACATATCTCTCAGAACTGAGCATGTGGAAAGACGTTCGTTAATCTAGCACAAATTGAAAGGGTTGCAGTAGAAACTTTTACTCTGGTTTCTCAGTCTGTTTCCTAGTGCCGGTTAGATGTTCCTGCTGTTTTCACTGTAAAACCGAGTTGGAGCTAGTACCTACCCATTTATATGTATGGAGTGGAGTTTGCAACTGAAAAGAAACTTTGTGTTCCCAACAAGCTAGGTGAAGGACGGCTCTCACACAGACATATCTCTCAGAACTGAGCATGTGGAGAGACGTTCGTTCATCTAGCACAAATGGAACGGGTTGCAGGAGAAACTTTTACTCTGGTTTCTCAGTCTGTTTCCTAGTGCCGGTTTGAAGTTCCTGCAGTTTTCACTGTAACACCGAGTTGGAGCTAGTACCTCCCCATATAAATGTATGGAGTGTAGTTTGCAACTGAAAAGAAACTTTGTGTTTCCAAAAAGCTAGGTGAAGGACGGCTTTAACACACACTTATCTCTCAGAACTGAGCATGTGGAGAGATGTTCTTTCATCTAGCAAAAAGGGAACGGTTTGCAGGAGAAACTTATACTCTGGGTTCTCAGTCTGTTTCCTAGTGCCGGTTTGAAGTTCCTGCAGTTTTCACTGTAAAACCGAGTTGGAGCTAGTACCTCCCCATATATATTTATGGAGTGGAGTTTGCAACTGAAAAGAAACTTTGTGTTCCCAACAAGCTAGGTGAAGGACGGCTTTCACACACACTTATCTCTCAGAACTGAGCATGTGGGGATACGTTCGCTCATCTAGCACAAAGGGAACGGGTTGCAGGAGAAACTTTTACTCTGGTTTCTCAGTCTGTTTCCTAGTGCCGGTTTGAAGTCCTGCAGTTTTCACTGTAAAACCGAGTTGGAGCTAGTACCTCCCCATTTATGTGTATGGTGTGGAGTTTCCAACTGAAAAGAAACTTTGTGTTCCCAACAAGCTAGGTGAAGGACGGCTTTCACACTCACTTATCTCTCAGAACTGAGCATGTGGAGAGACTTTCGTTCATCTAGCACAAAGTGAACGGGTTGCAGGAGAAACTTTTACTCTGGTTTTTCAGTGTGTTTTCAAGTGCCGGTTTGAAGTTCCTGCAATTTTCACTGTAAAACCGAGTTGGAGCTAGTACCTCCCCATATATATGTATGGAGTGGAGTTTGCAACTGAAAAGAAACTTTGTGTTCCCAACAAGCTAGGTGAAGGACGGCTTTCACACACACTTATTTCTCAGAACTGAGCATGTGGAGATACTTTCGTTCATCTAGCACAAAGGGAACGTGTTGCAGGAGAAACTTTTACACTGGTTTCTCAGTCTGTTTCCTAGTGCCGGTTTGATGTTCCTGCAGTTTTCACTGTAAAACCGAGTTGGAGCTAATACCTCCCCATATATATGTATGGAGTGGATTTTGCAAATGTAAAGAAACTTTGTGTTACCAACAAGCTAGTTGAAGGACGGCTCTCACACACACTTATCTCTCGGAATTGAGCATGTGGAGAGACGTTTGTTCATCTAGCACAAAGGGAACGGGTTGCAGGAGAAACTTTTACTATGGATTCTCAGTCTGTTTCCTAGTGCCGGTTAGAAGTTCCTGCTGTTTTCACTGTAAAACCGAGTTGGAGCTAGTACCTCCCCATTTATATGTATGGAGTGGAGTTTGCAACTGAAATGAAACTTTGTGTTCCCAACAAGCTAGGTGAAGGACGGCTTTCACACACACTTATCTCTCAGAACTGAGCATGTGGAGAGACGTTCGTTCATCTAGCACAAAGGGAAAGGGTTGCAGGAGAAACTTTTACTCTGGATTCTCAGTCTGTTTCCTAGTGCCGGTTTGAAGTTCCTGCAGTTTTCACTGTAAAACCGAGTTGGAGCTAGTACCTCCCCATATATATTTATGGAGTGGAGTTTGCAACAGAAAAGAAACTTTGTGTTCATAACAAGCTATTTGAAGGACGCCTTTCACACACACTTATCTCTCAGAACTGAGCATGTGGAGAGACGTTCGCTCATCTAGCACAAATGGAACGGGTTTCAGGAGAAACTTTTACTCTGGTTTCTCAGTCTGTTTCCTATTGCCGGTTTGAAGATCCTGCAGTTTTCACTGTAAAACCGAGTTGGAGCTAGTACCTCCCCATATATATGTATGGAGTGGAGTTTGCAACTGAAAAGAAACTTTGTGTTCCCAACAAGCTAGGTGAAGGACGGCTCTCACACACACTTATCTCTCAGAACTGAGCATGTGGAGAGACTTTCGCTCATCTAGCACAAAGGGAACGGGTTGTAGGAGAAACTTTTACTCTGGTTTCTCAGTCTATTTCCTAGTGCCTGTTAGAAGTTCCTGCTGTTTTCACTGTAAATCCGAGTTGGAGCTAGTACCTCCCCATTTATATGTATGGAGTGGAGTTTCCAACTGAAAAGAAACTTTGTGTTCCCAACAAGCTAGGTGAAGGACGGCTTTCACACACAATTATCTCTCAGAACTGAGCATGTGGAGAGACGTTCGTTCATCTAGCACAAAGGGAACGGGTTGCAGGAGAAACTTTTATTCTGGTTTCTCAGTCTGTTTCCTAGTGCCGGTTTGAAGTTCCTGCAGTTTTCACTGTAAAACCGAGTTGGAGCTAGTACCTCCCCATATATATTTATGAAGTGGATTTTGCAACAGAAAAGAAACTTTGTGTTCCCAACAAGCTATTTGAAGGACGCCTTTCACACACACTTATCTCTCAGAACTGAGCATGTGGAGAGACGTTCGCTCATCTAGCACAAAGGGAACGGTTTGCAGGAGAAACTTTTACTCTGGTTTCTCAGTCTGTTTCCTAGTGCCGGTTTGAAGTCCTGCAGTTTTCACTGTAAAACCGAGTTGGAGCTAGTACCTCTCAATTAATATGTATGGAGTGGAGTTTCCAACTGAAAAGAAACTTTGTGTTCCCAACAAGCTAGGAGAAGGACGGCTTTCACACTCACTTATCTCTCAGAACATAGCATGTGGAGAGAAGTTCGTTCATCTAGCACAAAGGGAACTGGTTGCAGGAGAAACTTTTATTCTGGTTTCTCAGTGTGTTTTCTAGTGCCTGTTTAAAGTTCCTGCACTTTTCACTGTAAAACCGAGTTGGAGCTAGTACCTCCCCATATATATGTATGGAGTGGAGTTTGCAACTGAAAAGAAACTTTGTGTTCCCAACAAGCTAGGTGAAGGACGGCTTTCACACACACTTATCTCTCAGAACTGAGGATGTGGAGATACTTTCGTTCATCTAGCAAAAAGGGAACGTGTTGCAGGAGAAACTTTACTCTGGTTTCTCAGTCTGTTTCCTAGTGCCGGTTTGAAGTTCCTGCAGTTTTCACTGTAAAACCGAGTTGGAGCTAATACCTCCCCATATATATGTATGGAGTGGAGTTTGCAAATGTAAAGAAACTTTGTGTTACCAACAAGCTAGGTGAAGGACGGCTCTCACACACAATTATCTCTAGGAATTGAGCATGAGGAGAGACGTTTGTTCATCTAGCACAAAAGGAACGGGTTGCAGGAGAAACTTTTACTCTGGTTTCTCAGTCTGTTTCCTAGTACCGGTTTGAAGTTCCTGCAGTTTTCTCTGTAAAACCGAGTTGGAGCTAGTACCTCCCCATATATATGTATGGAGTGTAGTTTGCAACTGAAAAGAATCTTTGTGTTCCCAACAAGCTAGTTCAAGGACGGCTTTCACACACACTTATCCCTCAGAACGGAGCATGTGGAGAGACGTTCGTTCATCTAGCCCAAAGGGAACGGGTTGCAGTAGAAACGTTTACTCTGGTTTCTCAGTCTGTTTCCTAGTGCCGGTTTGAAGTTCCTGCAGTTTTCACTGTAAAACCGAGTTGGAGCTAGTACCTCCCCATTTATATGTATGGAGTGGAGTTTGCAAATTAAAAGAAACTTTGTGTTCCCAACAAGCTAGGTGAAGGACGGCTCTCACACCCACTTATCTCTCAGAACTGAGCATGTGGAGAGACTTTCGCTCATCTAGCACAAAGGGAACGGGTTTCAGGAGAAACTTTTACTCTGGTTTCTCAGTCTGTTTCCTAGTGCCTGTTAGATGTTCCTGCTGTTTTCACTGTAAAACCGATTTGGAGTTAGTACCTCCCCATATATATGTATGGAGTGGAGTTTGCAACTGAAAGAAACTTTGTGTTCCCAACAAGCTAGGTGAAGTACGGCTCTCACACAGACATATCTCTCAGAACTGAGCATGTGGAGAGACGTTCGTTCATCTAGCACAAAGGGAACGGGTTGCAGGAGAAACTTTGACTCTGGTTTCTCAGTCTGTTTCCTAGTGCCGGTTTGAAGTTCCTGCAGTTTTCACTGTAAAACCGAGTTGGAGCTAGTACCTCCCCATATAAATGTATGGAGTGTAGTTTGCAACTGAAAAGAAACTTTGTGTTCCCAACAAGCTAGGTGAAGGACGGCTTTCACACTCACTTATCTCTCAGAACTGAGCATGTGGAGAGATGTTCTTTCATCTAGCTCAAAGGGAACGGTTTGCAGGAGAAACTTTTACTCTGGGTTCTCAGTGTTTTTCCTAATGCCGGTTTGAATTTCCTGCAGTTTTCACTGTAAAACCGAGTTGGAGCTAGTACCTCCCCATATATATGTATGGAGTGTTGTTTGCAACTGAAAAGAAACTTTGTGTTCCCAACAAGCTAGGTGAAGGACGGCTTTCACACTCACTTATCTCTCAGAACTCAGCATGTGGAGAGACGTTCGTTCATTTAGCACAAATGGACCTGGTTGCAGGAGAAACTTTTACTCTGGTTTCTCAGTGTGTTTTCTAGTGCCGGTTTGAAGTTCCTGCAGTTTTCACTGTAAAACCGAGTTGGAGCTAGTAACTCCCCATATATATGTATGGAGTGGAGTTTGCAACTGAAAAGAATCTTTGTGTTCCCAACAAGCTAGTTGAAGGACGGCTTTCACACACACTTATCTCTCAGAACTGAGCATGTGGAGAGACGTTCGTTCATCTAGCACAAAGGGAAAGGGTTGCAGTAGAAACTTTTACTCTGGTTTCTCAGTCTGTTTCCTAATGCCGGTTTGAAGTTCCTGCAGTTTTCACTGTAAAACCGAGTTGGAGCTAGTACCTCCCCATATATATGTATGGAGTGGAGTTTGCAAATGAAAAGAAACTTTGTGTTCCCAACAAGCTAAGTGAAGGACGGCTCTCACACAGACATATCTCTCAGAACTGAGCATGTGGAGAGACGTTCGTTAATCTAGCACAAATTGAAAGGGTTGCAGTAGAAACTTTTACTCTGGTTTCTCAGTCTGTTTCCTAGTGCCGGTTAGATGTTCCTGCTGTTTTCACTTTAAAACCGAGTTGGAGCTAGTACCTCCCCATATAAATGTATGGATTGTAGTTTGCAACTGAAAAGAAACTTTGTGTTCCCAACAAGCTAGGTGAAGGACGGCTTTAACACACACTTATCTCTCAGAACTGAGCATGTGGAGAGATGTTCTTTCATCTAGCAAAAAGGGAACGGTTTGCAGGAGAAACTTATACTCTGGGTTCTCAGTCTGTTTCCTAGTGCCGGTTTGAAGTTCCTGCAGTTTTCACTGTAAAACCGAGTTGGAGCTAGTACCTCCCCATATATATTTATGGAGTGGAGTTTGCACCTGAAAAGAAACGTTGTGTTCCCAACATGCTAGGTGAAGGACGGCTTTCACACACAATTATCTCTCAGAACTGAGCATGTGGGGAGACGTTCGCTCATCTAGCACAAAAGGAACGGGTTGCAGGAGAAACTTTTACTCTGGTTTCTCAGTCTGTTTCCTAGTGCCGGTTTGATGTTCCTGCAGTTTTCACTGTAAAACCGAGTTGGAGCTAATACCTCCCCATATATATGTATGGAGTGGATTTTGCAAATGTAAAGAAACTTTGTGTTACCAACAAGCTAGGTGAAGGACGGCTCTCACACACACTTATCTCTCAGAATTGAGCATGTGGAGAGACGTTTGTTCATCTAGCACAAAGGGAACGGGTTGCAGGAGAAACTTTTTCTATGGTTTCTCAGTCTGTTTCCTAGTGCCGGTTAGAAGTTCCTGCTGTTTTCACTGTAAAACCGAGTTGGAGCTAGTACCTCCCCATTTATATGTATGGAGTGGAGTTTGCAACTGAAATGAAACTTTGTGTTCCCAACAAGCTAGGTGAAGGACGGCTTTCACACACACTTATCTCTCAGAACTGAGCATGTGGAGAGACGTTCGTTCATCTAGCACAAAGGGAAAGGTTTGCAGGAGAAACTTTTACTCTGGATTCTCAGTCTGTTTCCTAGTGTCGGTTTGAAGTTCCTGCAGTTTTCACTGTAAAACCGAGTTGGAGCTAGTACCTCCCCATATATATGTATGGAGTGGAGTTTGCAACTGAAAAAAACTTTGTGTTCCCAACAAGCTATTTGAAGGACGCCTTTCACACACACTTATCTCTCAGAACTGAGCATGTGGAGAGACTTTCGCTCATCTAGCACAAAGGGAACGGGTTGCAGGAGAAACTTTTACTCTGGTTTCTCAGTCTGTTTCCTATTGCCGGTTTGAAGTTCCTGCAGTTTTCACTGTAAAACCGAGTTGGAGCAAGTACCTCCCCATATATTTGTATGGAGTGGAGTTGGCAACTGAAAAGAAACTTTATTTTCCCAACAAGCTAGGTGAAGGACGGCTTTCACACACACTTATCTCTCAGAACTGAGGATGTGGAGATACTTTCGTTCATCTAGCACAAAGGCAACGTGTTGCAGGAGAAACTTTACTCTGGTTTCTCAGTCTGTTTCCTAGTGCCGGTTTGATGTTCCTGCAGTTTTCACTGTAAAACCGAGTTGGAGCTAATACCTCCCCATATATATGTATGGAGTGGATTTTGCAAATGTAAAGAAACTTTGTGTTACCAACAAGCTAGGTGAAGGACGGCTCTAACACACACTTATCTCTCAGAATTGAGCATGTGGAGAGACGTTCGTTCATCTAGCAAAAAGGGAACGGGTTGCAGGAGAAACTTTTACTCTGGTTTCTCAGTCTGTTTCCTAGTACCGGTTTGAAGTTCCTGCAGTTTCCACTGTAAAACCGAGTTGGAGCTATTATCTCCCCATATATATATATGGAGTGGAGTTTGCAACTGAAAAGAATTTTTGTGTTCCCAACAAGCTAGTTGAAGGACGTCGTTCACACACACTTATCTCTCAGAACTGAGCATGTGGAGAGAAATTCGTTCATCTAGCCCAAAGGGAACGGGTTGCAGGAGAAAATTTTACTCTGGTCTTTCAGTCTGTTTCCTAGTGCCGGTTTGAAGTTCCTGCAGTTTTCACTGTAAAACCGAGTTGGAGCTAGTACCTCCCCATATATATGTATGGAGTGGAGTTTGCAAATGAAAAGAAACTTTGTGTTCCCAACAAGCTAGGTGAAGGACGGCTCTCAAACACACTTATCACTCCGAACTGAGCATGTGGAGAGACGTTCGTTCATCTAGCACAAAGGGAACGGGTTGCAGGAGAAACTTTTACTCTGGTCTCTCAGTCTGTTTCCTAGTGCCGGTTTGAAGTTCCTGCAGTTTTCACTGTAAAACCGAGTTGGAGTTAGTACCTCCCCATATATATGTATGAAGTGGAGTTTGCAACTGAAAAGAAACTTTGTGTTCCCAACAAGCTAGGTGAAGGACGGCTTTCACACACACTTATCTCTCAGAACTGAGCATGTGGAGAGACGTTCGCTCATCTAGCACAAAGGGAACGGGTTTCAGGAGAAACTTTTACTCTGGTTTCTGAGTCTCTTTCCTAGTGCCGGTATGAAGATCCTGCAGTTTTCACTGTAAAACCGATTTGGAGCTAGTACCTCCCCATATATATGTATGGAGTGGAGTTTGCAACTGAAAAGAAACTTTGTGTTCCCAACAAGCTATGTAAAGAACGGCTCTCACACCCAATTATCTCTCAGAACTGAGCATGTGGAAAGACTTTCGCTCATCTAGCACAAAGGGAACGGGTTGCAGGAGAAACTTTTACTCTGGTTTCTCAGTCTGTTTCCTAGTGCCGGTTAGATGTTCCTGCTGTTTTCACTTTAAAACCGAGTTGGAGCTAGTACCTCCCCATATATATGTATGGAGTGGATTTTGCAACTGAAAAGAAACTTTGTGTTCCCAACAAGCTAGGTGAAGGACGGCTCTCACACAGACATATCTCTCAGAACTGAGCATGTGGAGAGACGTTCGTTCATCTAGCACAAATGGAACGGGTTGCAGGAGAAACTTTTACTCTGGTTTCTCATTCTGTTTCCCAGTGCCGGTTTGAAGTTCCTGCAGTTTTCACTGTAAAACCGAGTTGGAGCTAGTACATCCCCATATAAATGTATGGAGTGTAGTTTGCAACTGAAAAGAAACTTTGTGTTCCCAACAAGCTAGGTGAAGGACGGCTTTCACACTCACTTATCTCTCAGAACTGAGCATGTGGAGAGACGTTCGTTCATCTAGCACAAAGGGAACTGGTTGCAGGAGAAAGTTTTACTCTGGGTTCTCAGTCTGTTTCCTAGTGCCGGTTAGATGTTCCTGCTGTTTTCACTGTAAAACCGAGTTGGAGCTTGTACCTCCCCATATATATGTATGGAGTGGAGTTTGCAACTGAAAAGAAACTTTGTTTTCCCAGCAAGCTAGGTGAAGGACGGCTCCCACACAGACATATCTCTCAGAACTTAGCATGTGGAGAGACGTTCGTTCATCTAGCAGAAAGGGAATGGCTTGCAGGAGAAACTTTTACTCTGGTTTCTCAGTCTGTTTCCTAGTGCCGGTTTGAAGTTCCTGCAGTTTTCACTGTAAAATCGAGTTGGAGCTAGTAACTCCCCATATAAATGTATGGAGTGTAGTTTGCAACTGAAAAGAAACTTTGTGTTCCCAACAAGCTAGGTGAAGGACGGCTTTCACACTCACTTATCTCTCAGAACTGAGCATGTGGAGAGATGTTCTTTCATCTAGCACAAAGGGAACGGTTTGCAGGAGAAACTTTTACTCTGGGTTCTCAGTCTGTTTCCTAGTGCCGGTTTGAAATTCCTGCAGTTTTCACTGAAAAACCGAGTTGGAGCTAGTACCTCCCCATATATATGTATGGATTGTAGTTTGCAACTGGAAAGAAACTTTGTGTTCCCAACAAGCTAGGTGAAGGACGGCTTTCACACTCACTTATCTCTCAGAACTGAGCATGTGGAGAGACGTTCGTTCATTTAGCACAAAGGGAACTGTTTGCAGGAGAAACTTTTACTCTGGTTACTCAGTGTGTTTTCTAGTGCCGGTTTGAAATTTCTGCAGTTTTCACTGTAAAACCGAGTTGGAGCTAGTACCTCCCCTTATATATGTATGGAGTGGAATTTGCAACTGAAAAGAATCTTTGTGTTCCCAACAAGCTAGTTGAAGTACGGCTTTCACACACACTTATCTCTCAGAACTGAGCATGTGGAGAGACGTTCGTTCATCGAGCCCAAAGGGAACGGGTTGCAGTAGAAACATTTACTCTGGTTTCTCAGTATGTTTCCTAGTGCCGGTTTGAAGTTCCTTCAGTTTTCACTGTAAAACCGATTTGGAGCTTGTACCTCCCCATATATATGTATGGAGTGGAGTTTGCAAATGAAAAGAAACTTTGTGTTCCCAACAAGCTAGGTGAAGGACGGCTCTCACATCCAATTATCTCTCAGAACTGAGCATGTGGAGAGACGTTCGTTAATCTAGCACAAATTGAAAGGGTTGCAGGAGAAACTTTTACTCTGGTTTCTCAGTCTGTTTCCTAGTGCCGGTTTGATGTTCCTGCTGTTTTCACTGTAAAACCGAGTTGGAGCTAGTACCTCCCCATATATATGTATGGAGTGGAGTTTGCAACTGAAAAGAAACTTTGTGTTCCCAACAAGCTAGGTGAAGGACGGCCCTCACACAGACATATCTCTCAGAACTGAGCATGTGAAGAGACGTTCGTTCATCTAGCACAAAGGGAACGGGTTGCAGGAGAAACTTTTACTCTGGTTTCTCAGTCTGTTTCCTAGTGCCGGTTTGAAGTTCCTGCAGTTTTCACTGTAAAACCGAGTTGGAGCTAGTACCTCCCCATATAAATGTATGGAGTGTAGTTTGCAACTGAAAAGAAACTTTGTGTTCCCAACAAGCTAGGTGAAGGACGGCTTTAAAACACACTTATCTCTCAGAACTGAGCATGTGGAGAGATGTTCTTTCATCTAGCACAAAGGGAACGGTTTGCAGGAGAAACTTATACTCTGGGTTCTCAGTCTGTTTCCTAGTGCCGGTTTGAAGTTCCTGCAGTTTTCACTGTAAAACCGAATTGGAGCTAGTTCCTCCCCATATATATTTATGGAGTGGAGTTTGCAACTGAAAAGAAACTTTGTGTTCCCAACAAGCTAGGTGAAGGACGGCTTTCACACACACTTATCTCTCAGAACTGAGCATGTGGAGAGACGTTCGCTCATCTAGCACAAAGGGAACGGGTTGCAGGAGAAAGTTTTACTCTGGTTTCTCAGTCTGTTTCCTAGTGCCGTTTTGAAGTCCTGCAGATTTCACTGTAAAACCGAGTTGGAGCTAGTACCTCCCCATTTATGTGTATGGAGTGGAGTTTCCAACTGAAAAGAAACTTTGTGTTCCCAACAAGCTAGGTGAAGGACGGCTTTCACACTCACTTATCTCTCAGAACTGAGCATGTGGAGAGACGTTCGTTCATCTAGCACAAAGGGAACTGGTTGCAGGAGAAACTTTTTCTCTGGTTTCTCAGTGTGTTTTCTAGTGCCGGTTTGAAGTACCTGCAGTTTTCACTGTAAAACCGAGTTGGAGCTAGTACCTCCCCATATATATGTATGTAGTGGAGTTTGCAAATGAAAAGAAACTTTGTGGTCCCAACAAGCTAGGTGAAGGACGGCTTTCACACACACTTATCTCTCAGAACTGAGGATGTGGAGATAATTTCGTTCATCTAGCACAAAGGGAACGTGTTGCAGGGGAAACTTTACTCTGGTTTCTCAGTCTGTTTCCTAGTGCCGGTTTGAAGTTCCTGCAGTTTTCACTGTAACACCGAGTGGGAGCTAGTACCTCCCCATATATATGTATGGAGTGGAGTTTGCAAATGCAAAGAAACTTTGTGTTCCCAACAAGCTAGGTGAAGGATGGCTCTCAAACACACTTACCTCTCAGAACTGAGCATGTGGAGAGACGTTCGTTCATCTAGCACAAAGGGAATGGGTTGCAGGAGAAACTTTTACTCTGGTTTCTCAGTCTGTTTCCTAGTACCGGTTTGAAGTTCCTGCAGTTTTCACTGTAAAACCGATTTGGTGTTAGTACCTCCCCATTTATATGTATGAATTGGAGTTTGCAACTGAAAAGAAACTTTGTGTTCCCAACAAGCTAGGTGAAGGAAGGCTTTCACACACAATTATGTCTCAGAATTGAGCATGTGGAGAGACATTCGCTCATCTAGCACAAAGTGAACTGGTTGCCGGAGAAACTTTTACTCTGGTCTCTCAGTCTGTTTCCTAGTGCCGGTTTGAAGTTCCTGCAGTTTTCACTGTAAAACCGAGTTGGAGCTAGTACCTCCCCATATATATTTATGGAGTGGAGTTTGCAACTGAAAAGAAACTTTGTGTTCCCAACAAGCTAGGTGAAGGACGGCCCTCACACAGACATATCTCTCAGAACTGAGCATGTGAAGAGACGTTCGTTCATCTAGCACAAAGGGAACGGGTTGCAGGAGAAACTTTTACTCTGGTTTCTCAGTCTGTTTCCTAGTGCCGGTTTGAAGTTCCTGCAGTTTTCACTGTAAAACCGAGTTGGATCTAGTACCTCCCCATATATGTGTATGGAGTGGAGTTTGCAACTGAAAAGAAACTTTGTGTTCCCAACAAGCTAGGTGAAGGACGGCTTTCACACACACTTATCTCTCAGAACTGAGCATGTGGAGAGACGTTCGTTCATCTAGCACAAAGGGAACGGGTTGCAGGAAAAACTTTTACTCTGGTTTCTCAGTCTGTTTCCTAGTGCCGGTTTGAAGTTCCTGCAGTTTTCACTGTAAAACCGAGTTGGAGTTTGTACCTCCCCATATATATGTATGGAGTGGAGTTTGCAAATGAAAAGAAACTTTGTGTTCCCAACAAGCTAGGTGAATGACGGCTTTCACACACACTTATCTCTCAGAACTGAGGATGTGGAGATACGTTCGTTCATCTAGCACAAAGGGAACGGGTGGCAGGAGAAACTTTTACTCTGGTTTCTCAGTCTGTTTCCTAGTGCCGGTTTGAAGTTCCTGCAGATTTCACTGTAAAACAGAATTGGAGCTAGTACCTCCCCATATATATGTATGGAGTGGAGTTTGCAACTGGAATGAAACTTTGTGTTCCCAACAAGCTAGTTGAAGGACGGCTTTCACACACACTTATCACTCAGAACTGAGCATGTGGAGAGACGTTTGTTCATCTAGCACAAAGGGAACGTGTTGCAGGAGAAACTTTTACTCTGGTTTCTCTGTCTGTTTCCTAGTGCCGGTTTGAAGTTCCTGCAGATTTCACTGTAAAACAGAATTGGAGCTAGTACCTCCCCATATATATGTATGGAGTGGAGTTTGCAACTGAAATGAAACTTTGTGTTCCCAACAAGCTAGTTGAAGGACGGCTTTCACACACACTTATCACTCAGAACTGAGCATGTGGAGAGACGTTTGTTCATCTAGCACAAAGGGAACGTGTTGCAGGAGAAACTTTTACTCTGGTTTCTCAGTCTGTTTCCTAGTGCCGGTTTGATGTTCCTGCAGTTTTCACTGTAAAAACGTGTTGGAGCTAGTAACTCCCCATATATATGCATGGAGTGGAGTTTGCAACTGAAAAGAAACTTTGTGTTCCCAACAAGCTAGGTGAAGGGCTGCTTTCACACACACTTATCTCTCAGAACTGAGCATGTGGAGAGACGTTCGTTCATCTAGCACAAAGGGAACGGGTTGCAGGAGAAACTTTTACTCTGGTTTCTCAGTCTGTTTCCTAGTGCCGGTTTCAAGTTCCTGCAGATTTCACTGTAAAACCGATTTGGAGCTAGTACCTCCCCCTATATATGTATGGAGTGGAGTTTGCAACTGAAAAGAATCTTTGTGTTCCCAACAAGCTAGGTGAAGGACGGCTTTCACACACACTTATCTCTCAGAACTGAGCATGTGGAGAGACGTTCGTTCATCTAGCACAAATTGAACGGGTGGCAGGAGAAACTTTTACTCTGGTTTCTCAGTCTGTTTCCTAGTGCGGGTTTGAAGTTCCTGCAGTTTTCACTGTAAAACAGAATTGGAGCTAGTACCTCCCCATATATATGTATGGAGTGGAGTTTGCAACTGAAATGAAACTTTGTGTTCCCAACAAGCTAGTTGAAGGACGGCTTTCACACACACTTATCACTCAGAACTGAGCATGTGGAGAGACGTTTGTTCATCTAGCACAAAGGAACGGGTTGCAGGAGAAACTTTTACTCTGGTTTCTCAGTCTGTTTCCTAGTGCCGGTTTGAAGTTCCTGCAGTTTTCACTGTAAAACCGAGTTGGAGATAGTACCTCCCCAAATACATGTATGGAGTGGAGTTTGCAACTGAAAGGAAACTTTGTGTTCCCAACAAGTTAGGTGAATGACGGCTTTCACACACACTTATCTCTCAGAACTGAGCATGTGGAGAGACGTTCGTTCATCTAGCACAAAGGGAACGGGTTGCAGGAGAAACTTTTACTCTGGTTTCTCAGTCTGTTTCCTAGTGCCGGTTTGAAGATCCTGAAGTTTTCACTTTAAAACCGAGATGGAGCTAGTAACTCCCCATTTATATGTATGGAGTGGAGTTTGCAACTGAAAAGAAACTTTGTGTTCACAACAAGCTAGGTGAAGGACGGCTGTCACACACACTTATCTCTCAGAACTGAGCATGTGGAGAGACGTTCGTTCATCTAGCACAAATGGAATGGGTTGCAGGAGAAACTTTTACTCTGGTTTCTCAGTCTGTTTCCTAGTGCCGGTTTTATGTTCCTGCAGTTTTCACTGTAAAACCGGGTTGGAGCTAGTACCTCCCCATATATATGTATGGAGTGGAGTTTGCAACTGAAAAGAAACTTTGTGTTCCCAACAAGCTACGTGAAGGACGGCTTTCACACACACTTATCTCTCAGAACTGAGCATTTGGAGAGTCGTTCTTTCATCTAGCACAAAGGGAACGGGTTGCAGGAGAAACTTTTACTCTGGTTTCTCAGTCTGTTTCCTAGTGCCGGTTTGCAGTTCCTTCAGTTTTCACTGTAAAACCGAGTTGGAGCTAGTACCTCCCCATATATATGTATGGAGTGGAGTTTGCAACTGAAAAGAAACTTTGTGTTCCAAACAAGCTAGGTGAAGGACGGCTTTCACACACAATTATCTCTCAGAACTGAGCATGTGGAAAGACGTTCGTTCATCTAGCACAAAGGGAACGGGTTGCAGGAGAAACTTTTACTCTGGTTTCTCAGTCTGTTTCCTAGTGCCGGTTTCAAGTTCCTGCAGTTTTCACTGTAAAACCGAGTTGGAGCTAGTACCTCCCCATATATATGTATGGAGTGGAGTTTGCTACTGAAAAGAAACTTTGTGTTCCCAACAAGCTAGGTGAAGAATGGCTTTCACACACACTTATCTCTCAGAACTGAAGATGTGGAGAGACGTTCGTTCATCTAGCACAAAGGGAACGGGTGGCAGGAGAAACTTTTACTCTGGTTTCTCAGTCTGGTTCCTAGAGCCGGTTAGAAGTTCCTGCAGTTTTCACTGTAAAAGCGAGTTGGAGCTTGTACCTCCCATATATATGTATGGAGTGGAGTGTGAAACTTAAATGAAACTTTGTGTTCCCAACAAGCTAGTTGAAGGACGGCTTTCACACACACTTATCACTCAGAACTGAGCAAGTGGAGAGACGTTTGTTCATCTAGCACAAAGGGAAAGGGTTGCAGGGGAAACTTTTACTCTGGGTTCTCAGTCTGTTTCCTAGTGCCGGTTTGAAGTTCCTGCAGTTTTTACTATAAAACCGAGTTGGAGCTTGTACCTCCCCATTTATATGTATGGAGTGGAGTTTCCAACTGAAAAGAAACTTTGTGTTCCCAACAAGCTAGGTGAAATACGGCTTTGACACTCACTTATCTCTCAGAACTCAGCATGTGTAGAGACGTTCGTTCATCTAGCACAAAGGGAACGGGTTGCAGGAGAAAATTTTACTCTGGTTTCTCAGTCTGTTTCCTAGTGCCGGTTTGAAGTTCCTGCAGTTTTCACTGTAAAACCGAATTGGAGCTAGTACCTCCCCATATATATGTATGGAATGGAGTTTGCAACTGAAATGAAACTTTGTGTTCCCAACAAGCTAGGTGAAGAACGGCTTTCACACACACTTATCTCTCAGAACTGAGCATGTGGAGAGACTTTCGTTCAACTAGCACAAAGGGAACGGGATGCAGGAGAAACTTTTACTCTGGTTTCTCAGTCTGTTTCCTAGTGCCGGTTTGAAGTTCCTTCAGTTTTCACTGTAAAACCGTGTTGGAGCTAGTAACTGCCCATATATATGTATGGAGTGGAGTTTGCAACTGAAAAGAAACTTTGTGTTCCCAACAAGCTAGGTGAATGACGGCTTTCACACACAATTATCACTCAGAACTGAGCATGTTTAGAGACGTTTGTTCATCTAGCACAAATGGAACGTGTTGCAGGAGAAACTTTTACTCTGGTTTCTCCGTCTGTTTCCTAGTGCCGGTTTGAAGATCCTGCAGTTTTCACTTTAAAACCGAGATGGAGCTAGTAACTCCCCATTTATATGTATGGAGTGGAGTTTCCAACTGAAAAGAAACTTTGTGTTCACAACAAGCTAGGTGAAGGACGGCTGTCACACACACTTATCTCTCAGAACTGAGCATGTGGAGAGACGTTCGTTCATCTAGCACAAATGGAACGGGTTGCAGGAGAAACTTTTACTCTGGTTTCTCAGTCTGTTTCCTAGTGCCGGTTTGAAGTTCCTGCAGTTTTCACTGTAAAACCTGGTTGGAGCTAGTACCTCCCCATATATATGTATGGATTGGAGTTTGCAACTGAAAAGAAACTTTGTGTTCCCAACAAGATAGGTGAAGGACGGCTTTCACACACACTTATTTCTCAGAACTGAGCATGTGGAGAGTCGTTCTTTCATCTAGCACAAAGGGAACGGGTTGCAGGAGAAACTATTACTCTGGTTTCTCAGTCTGTTTCCTAGTGCCGGTTTGCAGTTCCTTCAGTTTTCACTGTAAAACCGATTTGGAGCTAGTACCTCCCCATATATATGTATGGAGTGGAGTTTGCAACTGAAAAGAAACTTTGTGTTCCCAACAAGCTAGGTGAAGGACGGCTTTCACACACACATATCTCTCAGAACTGAGCATGTGGAGAGACGTTCGTTCATCTAGCACAAAAGGAACGGGTTGCAGGAGAAACTTTTACTCTGGTTTCTCAGGCTGTTTCCTAGTGCCGGTTTGAAGTTCCTGCAGTTTTCACTGTAAAACCGAGTTGGAACTTGTACCACCCCATATATATGTATGGAGTGTAGTTTGCATCTGAAATGAAACTTTGTGTTCCGAACAAGCTAGGTGAAGGACGGATTTCACACACACTTATCTCTCAGAACTGAGCATGTGGAGAGACGTTCGTTCATCTAGCACAAAGGGAACGGGTTGCAGGAGAAACTTTTACTCTGGTTTCTCACTCTGTTTCCTAGTGCCGGTTTGAAGTTCCTGCAGTTTTCACTGTAAAACCGAGTTGGAGCTAGTACCTCCCCATATATATGTATGGAATGGAGTTTGCAACTGAAAAGAAACTTTGTGTTCCCAACAAGCTAGGTGAAGGACGGCTTTCACAGACATTTATCTCTCAGAACTGAGCATGTGGAGAGACGTTCGCTCATCTAGCACAAAGGGAACGGGTTTCAGGAGAAACTTTTACTCTGGTTTCTCAGTCTGTTTCCTAGTGCCGTTTTGAATTTCCTGCAGTTTTCACTGTAAAACCGAGTTGGAGCTGGTACCTCCCCATATATATGTATGGAGTGGTGTTTGCAACTGAAAAGAAACTTTGTGTTCCCAACAAGCTAGGTGAAGGACGGCTTTCAAACACACTTATCTCTCAGAACTGAGCATGTGGAGAGACGTTCGTTCATCTAGCACAAAGGGAACGGGTTGCAGGAGAAACTTTTACTCTGGATTCTCAGTCTGTTTCCTAGTGCCGGTTTGAAGTTCCTGCAGTTTTCACTGTAAAACCGAGTTGGAGCTTGTACCTACCCATATATATGTATGGAGTGGAGTATGCAACTGAAAAGAAATTTTGTGTTCCCAACAAGCTGGATGAAGGACGGCTTTCACACACACATATCTCTCAGAACTGAGCATGTGGAGAGACTTTCGCTCATGTAGAACAAAGGGAACGGGTTGCAGGAGAAACTTTTACTCTGGTTTCTCTGTCTGTTTCCTAGTTCCGGTTTGAAGTTCCTGCAGTTTTCACTGTAAAACCGAGTTGGTGCTAGTACCTCCCCATATATATGTATGGAGTGGAGTTTGCAACTGAAATGAAACTTTGTGTTCTCAAAAAGCTAGGTGAAGTACGGCTTTCACACACACTTACCTCTCAGAATTGAGCATGTGGAGAGACTTTCGTTCATCTACCACAAAGGGAACGGGTTGCAGGAGAAACTTTTACTCTGGTTTCTCATTCTGTTTCCTAGTGCCGGTTTGAAGTTCCTGCAGTTTTCACTGTAAACCCGAGTTGGAGCTAGTACCTCCCCATATATATATATGGAGTGGAGTTTGCAACTGAAAAGAAACTTTGTGTTCCCAACAAGCTAGGTGAAGGGCGGCTTTCACATACACTTATCTCTCAGAACTGAGCATGTGGAGAGACATTCGTTCATCTAGCACAAAAGGAACGGGTTGCAGGAGAAACTTTTACTCTGTTTTCTCAGTCTGTTTCCTAGTGCCGGTAAGAAGTTCCTGCAGTTTTCACTGTAAAACCGTGTTGGAGCTAGTACCTCCCCATATATATGTATGGAGTGGGGTTTGCAAGTGAAAAGAAACTTTGTGTTCCCAACAAGCTAGGTGAAGGACGGCTTTCACACACACTTATCTCTCAGAACTGAGCATGTGGAGAGACGTTCGTTCATCTAGCAGAAAGGGAACGGGTTGCAGGAGAAACTTTTACTCTGGTTTCTCAGTCTGTTTCCTTGTGCCGGTTTGAAGTTCCTGCAGTTTTCACTGTAAAACCGAGTTGGAGCTAGTACCTCCCCATATATATGTATGGAGATGAATTTGCAACTGAAAAGAAACTATGTGTTCCCAACAAGCTATGTGAAGGACGGCTTTCACACACACTTATCTCTCAGAACTGAGCATGTGGAGAGACGTTCGTTCATCTAGCACAAAGGGAACGGGTTGCAGGAGAAACTTTTACTCTGGTTTCTCAGTCTGTTTCCTAGTTCCGGTATGAAGTTCCTGCAGTTTTCACTGTAAAACCGAGTTGGAGCTCGTACCTCCCCATATATATTTATGGAGTGGAGTTTGCAACTGAAAAGAAATTTTGTGTTCCCAACAAGTTAGGTGAAGGACGGCTTTCTCACACACTTATCTCTCAGAACTGAGCATGTGGAGAGACGTTCGTTCATGTAGCACAAAGGGAACGGGTTGTAGGAGAAACTTGTACTCTGTTTTCTCAGTCTGTTTCCTAGTGCCGGTTTGAAGTTCCTGCAGTTTTCACTGTAAAACCGAGTTGGAGCTAGTACCTCCCCATATATATGTATGGAGTGGAGTTTGCAACTGAAATGAAACTTTGTGTTCTCAACAAGCTAGGTGAAGGACGGCTTTCACACACACTTACCTCTCAGAATTGAGCATGTGGAGAGACTTTCGTTCATTTACCACAAAGGGAAAGGGTTGCAGGAGAAACTTTTACTCTGGTTTCTCAGTCTGTTTCCTAGTGCCGGTTTGAAGTTCCTGCAGTTTTCACTGTAAAACCGAGTTGGAGCTAGTACCTCCCCATATATATATATGGAGTGGAGTTTGCAACTGAAAAGAAACTTTGTGTTCCCAACAAGCTAGGTGAAGGGCGGCTTTCACATACACTTATCTCTCAGAACTGAGCATGTGGAGAGACATTCGTTCATCTAGCACAAAAGGAACGGGTTGCAGGAGAAACTTTTACTCTGGTTTCTCAGTCTGTTTCCTAGTGCCGGTATGAAGTTCCTGCAGTTTTCACTGTAAAACCGAGTTGGAGCTAGTACCTCCCCATATATATGTATGGAGTGGGGTTTGCAAGTGAAAAGAAACTTTGTGTTCCCAACAAGCTAGGTGAAGGGCGGCTTTCACACACTTATCTCTCAGAACTGAGCATGTGGAGAGACGTTCGTTCATCTAGCAGAAAGGGAACTGGTTGCAGGAGAAACTTTTACTCTGGTTTCTCAGTCTGTTTCCTAGTGCCGGTTTGAAGTTCCTGCAGTTTTCACTGTAAAACCGAGTTGGTGCTAGTACCTCCCCATATATATGTATGGAGTGGAGTTTGCAACTGAAATGAAAATTTGTGTTCTCAAAAAGCTAGGTGAAGTACGGCTTTCACACACACTTACCTCTCAGAATTGAGCATGTGGAGAGACTTTCGTTCATCTACCACAAAGGGAACGGGTTGCAGGAGAAACTTTTACTCTGGTTTCTCATTCTGTTTCCTAGTGCCGGTTTGAAGTTCCTGCAGTTTTCACTGTAAAACCGAGTTGGAGCTAGTACCTCCCCATATATATATATGGAGTGGAGTTTGCAACTGAAAAGAAACTTTGTGTTCCCAACAAGCTAGGTGAAGGGCGGCTTTCACATACACTTATCTCTCAGAACTTAGCATGTGGAGAGACATTCGTTCATCTAGCACAAAAGGAACGGGTTGCAGGAGAAACTTTTACTCTGTTTTCTCAGTCTGTTTCCTAGTGCCGGTAAGAAGTTCCTGCAGTTTTCACTGTAAAACCGTGTTGGAGCTAGTACCTCCCCATATATATGTATGGAGTGGGGTTTGCAAGTGAAAAGAAACTTTGTGTTCCCAACAAGCTAGGTGAAGGACGGCTTTCACACACACTTATCTCTCAGAACTGAGCATGTGGAGAGACGTTCGTTCATCTAGCAGAAAGGGAACGGGTTGCAGGAGAAACTTTTACTCTGGTTTCTCAGTCTGTTTCCTTGTGCCGGTTTGAAGTTCCTGCAGTTTTCACTGTAAAACCGAGTTGGAGCTAGTACCTCCCCATATATATGTATGGAGATGAATTTGCAACTGAAAAGAAACTATGTGTTCCCAACAAGCTATGTGAAGGACGGCTTTCACACACACTTATCTCTCAGAACTGAGCATGTGGAGAGACGTTCGTTCATCTAGCACAAAGGGAACGGGTTGCAGGAGAAACTTTTACTCTGGTTTCTCAGTCTGTTTCCTAGTTCCGGTATGAAGTTCCTGCAGTTTTCACTGTAAAACCGAGTTGGAGCTCGTACCTCCCCATATATATTTATGGAGTGGAGTTTGCAACTGAAAAGAAATTTTGTGTTCCCAACAAGTTAGGTGAAGGACGGCTTTCTCACACACTTATCTCTCAGAACTGAGCATGTGGAGAGACGTTCGTTCATGTAGCACAAAGGGAACGGGTTGCAGGAGAAACTTGTACTCTGTTTTCTCAGTCTGTTTCCTAGTGCCGGTTTGAAGTTCCTGCAGTTTTCACTGTAAAACCGAGTTGGAGCTAGTACCTCCCCATATATATGTATGGAGTGGAGTTTGCAACTGAAATGAAACTTTGTGTTCTCAACAAGCTAGGTGAAGGACGGCTTTCACACACACTTACCTCTCAGAATTGAGCATGTGGAGAGACTTTCGTTCATTTACCACAAAGGGAAAGGGTTGCAGGAGAAACTTTTACTCTGGTTTCTCAGTCTGTTTCCTAGTGCCGGTTTGAAGTTCCTGCAGTTTTCACTGTAAAACCGAGTTGGAGCTAGTACCTCCCCATATATATATATGGAGTGGAGTTTGCAACTGAAAAGAAACTTTGTGTTCCCAACAAGCTAGGTGAAGGGCGACTTTCACATACACCTATCTCTCAGAACTGAGCATGTGGAGAGACATTCGTTCATCTAGCACAAAAGGAACGGGTTGCAGGAGAAACTTTTACTCTGGTTTCTCAGTCTGTTTCCTAGTGCCGGTATGAAGTTCCTGCAGTTTTCACTGTAAAACCGAGTTGGAGCTAGTACCTCCCCATATATATGTATGGAGTGGGGTTTGCAAGTGAAAAGAAACTTTGTGTTACCAACAAGCTAGGTGAAGGGCGGCTTTCACACACTTATCTCTCAGAACTGAGCATGTGGAGAGACGTTCGTTCATCTAGCAGAAAGGGAACGGGTTGCAGGAGAAACTTTTACTCTGGTTTCTCAGTCTGTTTCATAGTGCCGGTTTGAAGTTCCTGCAGTTTTCACAGTAAAACCGAGTTGGAGCTAGTACCTCCCCATATATATGTGTGGAGATGAATTGGCAACTGAAAAGAAACTATGTGTTCCCAATAAGCTATGTGAAGGACGGCTTTCACACACACTTATCTCTCAGAACTGAGCATGTGGAGAGACGTTCGTTCATCTAGCAGAAAGGGAACGGGTTGCAGGAGAAACTTTTACTCTGGTTTCTCAGTCTGTTTCCTAGTTCCGGTATAAAGTTCCTGCAGTTTTCACTGTAAAACCGAGTTGGAGCTCGTACCTCCCCATATATATTTATGGGGTGGAGTTTGCAACTGAAAAGAAATTTTGTGTTCCCAACAAGTTAGGTGAAGGACGGCTTTCTCACACACTTATCTCTCAGAACTGAGCATGTGGAGAGACGTTCGTTCATGTAGCACAAAGGGAACGGGTTGCAGGGGAAACTTTTACTCTGTTTTCTCAGTCTGTTTCCTAGTGCCGGTTTGAAGTTCCTGCAATTTTCACTGTAAAACTGAGTTGGAGCTAGTACCTCCCCATATATATGTATGGAGTGGAGTTTGCAAGTGAAAAGAAACTTTGTGTTCCCAACAAGCTAGTTGAAGGACGGCTTTCACAAACAATTATCGCTCAGTACTGAGCATGTGGAGAGACTTTCGTTCATCTAGCACAAAGGGAACGGGTTGCATGTGAAACTTTTACTCTGTTTTCTCAGTCTGTTTCCTAGTGCCGGTAAGAAGTTCCTGCAGTTTTCACTGTAAAACCGAGTTGGAGCTAGTACCTCCCCATATATATGTATGGAGTGGGGTTTGCAAGTGAAAAGAAACTTTGTGTTCCCAACAAGCTAGGTGAAGGACGGCTTTCACACACACTTATCACTCAGAACTGAGCATGTGGAGAGACGTTCGTTCATCTAGCAGAAAGGGAACGGGTTGCAGGAGAAACTTTTACTCTGGTTTCTCAGTCTGTTTCCTAGTGCCGGTTTGAAGTTCCTGCAGTTTTCACTGTAAAACCGAGTTGGAGCTAGTACCTCCCCATATATATGTATGGAGATGAATTTGCAACTGAAAAGAAACTATGTGTTCCCAACAAGCTATGTGAAGGACGGCTTTCACACACACTTATCTCTCAGAACTGAGCATGTGGAGAGACGTTCGTTCATCTAGCAGAAAGGGAACGGGTTGCAGGAGAAACTTTTACTCTGGTTTCTCAGTCTGTTTCGTAGTTCCGGTATGAAGTTCCTGCAGTTTTCACTGTAAAACCGAGTTGGAGCTCGTACCTCCCCATATATATTTATGGAGTGGAGTTTGCAACTGAAAAGAAATTTTGTGTTCCCAGCAAGTTAGGTGAAGGACGGCTTTCTCACACACTTATCTCTCAGAACTGAGCATGTGGAGAGACGTTCGTTCATGTAGCACAAAGGGAACGGGTTGCAGGAGAAACTTGTACTCTGGTTTCTCAGTCTGTTTCCTAGTGCCGGTTTGAAGTTCCTGCAGTTTTCACTGTAAAACCGAGTTGGAGCTAGTACCTCCCCATATATATGTATGGAGTGGAGTTTGCAACTGAAATGAAACTTTGTGTTCTCAACAAGCTAGGTGAAGGACGGCTTTCACACACACTTACCTCTCAGAATTGAGCATGTGGAGAGACTTTCGTTCATCTACCACAAAGGGAAAGGGTTGCAGGAGAAACTTTTACTCTGGTTTCTCAGTCTGTTTCCTAGTGCCGGTTTGAAGTTTATGCAGTTTTCACTGTAAAACCGAGTTGGAGCTAGTACCTCCCCATATATATATATGGAGTGGAGTTTGCAACTGAAAAGAAACTTTGTGTTCCCAACAAGCTAGGTGAAGGGCGGCTTTCACATACACTTATCTCTCAGAACTGAGCATGTGGAGAGACATTCGTTCATCTAGCACAAAAGGAACGGGTTGCAGGAGAAACTTTTACTCTGGTTTCTCAGTCTGTTTCCTAGTGCCGGTATGAAGTTCCTGCAGTTTTCACTGTAAAACCGAGTTGGAGCTAGTACCTCCCCATATATATGTATGGAGTGGGGTTTGCAAGTGAAAAGAAACTTTGTGTTCCCAACAAGCTAGGTGAAGGGCGGCTTTCACACACACTTATCTCTCAGAACTGAGCATGTGGAGAGACGTTCGTTCATCTAGCAGAAAGGGAACGGGTTGCAGGAGAAACTTTTACTCTGGTTTCTCAGTCTGTTTCCTAGTGCCGGTTTGAAGTTCCTGCAGTTTTCACTGTAAAACCGAGTTGGAGCTAGTACCTCCCCATATATATGTGTGGAGATGAATTTGCAACTGAAAAGAAACTATGTGTTCCCAAAAAGCTATGTGAAGGACGGCTTTCACACACACTTATCTCTCAGAACTGAGCATGTGGAGAGACGTTCGTTCATCTAGCAGAAAGGGAACGGGTTGCAGGAGAAACTTTTTCTCTGGTATCTCAGTCTGTTTCCTAGTTCTGGTATAAAGTTCCTGCAGTTTTCACTGTAAAACCGAGTTGGAGCTCGTACCTCCCCATATATATTTATGGGGTGGAGTTTGCAACTGAAAAGAAATTTTGTGTTCCCAACAAGTTAGGTGAAGGACGGCTTTCTCACACACTTATCTCTCAGAACTGAGCATGTGGAGAGACGTTCGTTCATGTAGCACAAAGGGAACGGGTTGCAGGGGAAACTTTTACTCTGTTTTCTCAGTCTGTTTCCTAGTGCCGGTTTGAAGTTCCTGCAATTTTCACTGTAAAACTGAGTTGGAGCTAGTACCTCCCCATATATATGTATGGAGTGGAGTTTGCAAGTGAAAAGAAACTTTGAGTTCCCAACAAGCTAGTTGAAGGACGGCTTTCACAAACACTTATCGCTCAGTACTGAGCATGTGGAGAGACTTTCGTTCATCTAGCACAAAGGGAACGGGTTGCATGTGAAACTATTACTCTGGTTTCTCAGTCTGATTCCTAGTGCCGGTATGAAGTTCCTGCAGTTTTCACTGTAAAACCGAGTTGGAGCTCGTAACTCCCCATATATATTTATGGAGTTGAGTTTGCAACTGAAAAGAAATTTTGTGTTCCCAACAAGTTAGTTGAAGGACGGCTTTCACACACACTTATCTCTCAGAACTGAGCATGTGGAGAGACGTTCGTTCATCTAGCACAATGGGAACGGTTTGCAGGAGAAACTTTTACTCTGGTTTCTCAGTCTGTTTCCTAGTGCCGGTTTGAAGTTTATGCAGTTTTCACTGTAAAACCGAGTTGGAGCTAGTACCTACCCATATATATGTATGGAGTGGAGTTTACAAGTGAAAAGAAACTTTGTGTTCCCAACAAGCTAGTTGAAGGACGGCTTTCACACACACTTATCTCTCAGAACTGAGCATGTGGAGAGACGTTCGCTAATCTAACACAAAAGGAACGGGTTGCAGGAGAAACTTTTACTCTGGTTTCTCCGTCTGTTTCCTAGTGCCGGTTGGAAGATCCTGCAGTTTTCACTGTAAAACCGATTTGGAGCTAGTATCTCCCCATATATATGTATGGAGTGGAGTTTGCAACTGAAAAGAAATTTTGTGTTCCCAACAAGCTAGGTGAAGGACGGATTTCACACACACTTATCTCTCAGAACTGAGCAAGTGGAGAGACGTTCGTTCATCTAGCACAAAGGAACGGGTTGCAGGAGGAACTTTTACTCTGGTTTCTCAGTCTGTTTCCTAGTGCCGGTTTGAAGTTCCTGCAGTTTTCACTGTAAAACCGAGTTGGAGCTAGTACCTCCACATATATTTGTATGGAGTGGAGTTTGCAACTGAAAGAATCTTTGTGTTCCCAACAAGCTAGGTGAAGGACGGCTTTCACACACACTTTTCTCTCAGAACTGAGCATGTGGAGAGTCGTTCGCTCATCTAGCACAAAGGGAACGGGTTGCAGGAGAAACTTTTATTGTGGTTTCTCAGTCTGTTTCCTAGTGCCGGTTTGAAGTTCTTGCAGTTTTCACAGTAAAACCGAGGTGGAGCTAGTACCTCCCCATAAATATGTATGGAGTGGAGTTTGCAACTGAAATGAAACTTTGTGTTCTCAACAAGCTAGGTGAAGGACGGCTTTCACACACACTTTCCTCTCAGAATTGAGCATGTGGAGAGACTTTCGTTCATCTACCACAAAGGGAAAGGGTTGCAGGAGAAACTTTTACTCTGGTTTCTCAGTCTGTTTCCTAGTGCCGGTTTGAAGTTCCTGCAGTTTTCACTGTAAAACCGAGTTGGAGCTAGTACCTCCCCATATATATATATGGAGTGGAGTTTGCAACTGAAAAGAAACTTTGTGTTCCCAACAAGCTAGTTGAAGGGCGGCTTTCACATACACTTATCTCTCAGAACTGAGCATGTGGAGAGACATTCGTTCATCTAGCACAAAAGGAATGGGTTGCAGGAGAAACTTTTACTCTGGTTTCTCAGTCTGTTTCCTAGTGCCGGTATGAAGTTCCTGCAGTTTTCACTGTAAAACCGAGTTGGAGCTAGTACCTCCCCATATATATGTATGGAGTGGGGTTTGCAAGTGAAAAGAAACTTTGTGTTCCCAACAGCTAGGTGAAGGGCGGCTTTCACACACACTTATCTCTCAGAACTGAGCATGTGGAGAGACGTTCGTTCATCTAGCAGAAAGGGAACGGGTTGCAGGAGAAACTTTTACTCTGGTTTCTCAGTCTGTTTCCTAGTGCCGGTTTGAAGTTCCTGCAGTTTTCACTGTAAAACCGAGTTGGAGCTAGTACCTCCCCATATATATGTATGGAGATGAATTTGCAACTGAAAAGAAACTATGTGTTCCCAAAAAGCAATGTGAAGGACGGCTTTCACACACACTTATCTCTCAGAACTGAGCATGTGGAGAGACGTTCGTTCATCTAGCAGAAAGGGAACGGGTTGCAGGAGAAACTTTTACTCTGGTTTCTCAGTCTGTTTCCTAGTTCCGGTATGAAGTTCCTGCAGTTTTCACTGTAAAACCGAGTTGGAGCTCGTACCTCCCCATATATATTTATGGGGTGGAGTTTGCAACTGAAAAGAAATTTTGTGTTCCCAACAAGTTAGGTGAAGGACGGCTTTCTCACACACTTATCTCTCAGAACTGAGCATGTGGAGAGACGTTCTTTCATGTAGCACAAAGGGAACGGGTTGCAGGGGAAACTTTTACTCTGTTTTCTCAGTCTGTTTCCTAGTGCCGGTTTGAAGTTCCTGCAATTTTCACTGTAAAACTGAGTTGGAGCTAGTACCTCCCCATATATATGTATGGAGTGGAGTTTGCAAGTGAAAAGAAACTTTGTGTTCCCAACAAGCTAGTTGAAGGACGGCTTTCACAAACACTTATCGCTCAGTACTGAGCATGTGGAGAGACTTTCGTTCATCTAGCACAAAGGGAACGGGTTGCATGTGAAACTTTTACTCTGGTTTCTCAGTCTGATTCCTAGTGCCGGTTTGAAGTTCCTGCAATTTTCACTGTAAAACCGAGTTGGATATTGTACCTCCCCATATATATATATGGAGTCGAGTTTGCAAGTGTAAAGAAACTTTGTGTTCCCAACAAGCTAGTTGAAGGACGGCTTTCACACACACTTATCTCTCAGAACTGAGCATGTGGAGAGACGTTCGCTAATCTAGCACAAGGAACGGGTTGCAGGAGAAACTTTCACTCTGGTTTCTCAGTCTGTTTCCTAGTGCCGGTTTGAAGTTCCTGCAGTTTTCACTGTAAAACCGATTTGGAGCTTGTATCTAACCATATATATGTATGGAGTGGAGTTTGCAACTGAAAAGAAATTAAGTGTTCCCAACAAGCTAGGTGAAGGACGGATTTCACACACACTTATCTCTCAGAACTGAGCAAGTGGAGAGACGTTCGTTCATCTAGCACAAAGGAACGGGTTGCAGGAGAAAATTTTACTCTGGTTTCTCAGTCTGATTCCTAGTGCCGGTTTGAAGTTCCTGCAGTTTTCACTGTAAAACCGAGTTGGAGCTAGTACCTCCACATATATTTGTATGGAGTGGAGTTTGCAACTGAAAGAATCTTTGTGTTCCCAACAAGCTAGGTGAAGGACGGCTTTCACACACACTTATCTCTCAGAACTGAGCATGTGGAGAGTCGTTCGCTCATCTAGCACAAAGGGAACGGGTTGCAGGAGAAACTTTTATTGTGGTTTCTCAGTCTGTTTCCTAGTGCCGGTTTGAAGTTCTTGCAGTTTTCACAGTAAAACCGAGGTGGAGCTAGTACCTCCCCATAAATATGTATGGAGTGGAGTTTGCAACTGACAAGAAACTATGTGTTCCCAACAAGCTAGGTGAAGGACGGCTTTCACACACACTTATCTCTAAGAACTGAGCATGTGGAGAGACGGTCTTTCATCTAGGACAAAGGGAACGGGTGGCAGGAGAAACTTTTACTCTGGTTTCTCAGTCTGTTTCCTAGTGCCGGTTTGAAGTTCCTGCAGATTTCACTGTAAAATCGAGTTGGAGCTAGTACCTCCCCATATATATGTATGGAGTGGTGTTGGCAACTGAAAAGAAACTTTGTGTTCCCAACAAGATAGGTGAAGGACGGCTTTCAAACACACTTATCTCTCAGAACTGAGCATGTGGAGAGACGTTCACTCATCTAGCACAAAGGGAACGGGTTGCAGGAGAAACTTTTACTCTGGTCTCTCAGTCTGTTTCCTAGTGCCGGTTTGAAGTTCCTGCAGTTTTCACTGTAAAACCGAGTTGGAGCTAGTACCTCCCCATATATATGTATGGAGTGGAGTATGCAACTGAAAAGAAATTTTGTGTTCCCAACAAGCTAGGTTAAGGACGGCTTTCACACACACTTACCTCTCAGAATTGAGCATGTGGAGAGACTTTCGTTCATCTACCACAAAGGGAACGGGTTGCAGGAGAAACTATTACTCTGGTTTCTCATTCTGTTTCCTAGTGCCGGTTTGAAGTTCCTGCAGTTTTCACTGTAAAACCGAGTTGGAGCTAGTACCTCCACATATATATATATGGAGTGGAGTTTGCAACTGAAAAGAAACTTTGTGTTCCCAACAAGCTAGGTGAAGTGCGGCTTTCACATACACTTATCTCTCAGAACTGAGCATGTGGAGAGACATTCGTTCATCTAGCACAAAAGGAACGGGTTGCAGGAGAAACTTTTACTCTGGTTTCTCAGTCTGTTTCCTAGTGCCGGTATGAAGTTCCTGCAGTTTTCAATGTAAAACCGAGTTGGAGCTAGTACCTCCCCATATATATGTATGGAGTGGGGTTGGCAAGTGAAAAGAAACTTTGTGTTCCCAACAAGCTAGGTGAACGGCGGCTTTCACACACACTTATCTCTCAGAACTGAGCAAGTGGAGAGACGTTCGTTCATCTAGCACAAAGGAACGGGTTGCAGGAGAAAATTTTACTCTGGTTTCTCAGTCTGTTTCCTAGTGCCGGTTTGAAGTTCCTGCAGTTTTCACTGTAAAACCGAGTTGGAGCTAGTACCTCCACATATATTTGTATGGAGTGGAGTTTGCAACTGAAAGAATCTTTGTGTTCCCAACAAGCTAGGTGAAGGACGGCTTTCACACACACTTATCTCTCAGAACTGAGCATGTGGAGAGTCGTTCGCTCATCTAGCACAAAGGGAACGGGTTGCAGGAGAAACTTTTATTGTGGTTTCTCAGTCTGTTTCCTAGTGCCGGTTTGAAGTTCTTGCAGTTTTCACAGTAAAACCGAGGTGGAGCTAGTACCTCCCCATAAATATGTATGGAGTGGAGTTTGCAACTGACAAGAAACTTTGTGTTCCCAACAAGCTAGGTGAAGGACGGCTTTCACACACACTTATCTCTAAGAACTGAGCATGTGGAGAGACGGTCTTTCATCTAGGACAAAGGGAACGGGTGGCAGGAGAAACTTTTACTCTGGTTTCTCAGTCTGTTTCCTAGTGCCGGTTTGAAGTTCCTGCAGATTTCACTGTAAAATCGAGTTGGAGCTTGTACCTCCCCATATATATGTATGGAGTGGTGTTGGCAACTGAAAAGAAACTTTGTGTTCCCAACAAGATAGGTGAAGGACGGCTTTCAAACACACTTATCTCTCAGAACTGAGCATGTGGAGAGACGTTCACTCATCTAGCACAAAGGGAACGGGTTGCAGGAGAAACTTTTACTCTGGTCTCTCAGTCTGTTTCCTAGTGCCGGTTTGAAGTTCCTGCAGTTTTCACTGTAAAACCGAGTTGGAGCTAGTACCTCCCCATATATATGTATGGAGTGGAGTATGCAACTGAAAAGAAATTTTGTGTTCCCAACAAGCTAGGTGAAGGACGGCTTTCACACACACTTACCTCTCAGAATTGAGCATGTGGAGAGACTTTCGTTCATCTACCACAAAGGGAACGGGTTGCAGGAGAAACTATTACTCTGGTTTCTCATTCTGTTTCCTAGTGCCGGTTTGAAGTTCCTGCAGTTTTCACTGTAAAACCGAGTTGGAGCTAGTACCTCCACATATATATATATGGAGTGGAGTTTGCAACTGAAAAGAAACTTTGTGTTCCCAACAAGCTAGGTGAAGGGCGGCTTTCACATACACTTATCTCTCAGAACTGAGCATGTGGAGAGACATTCGTTCATCTAGCACAAAAGGAACGGGTTGCAGGAGAAACTTTTACTCTGGTTTCTCAGTCTGTTTCCTAGTGCCGGTATGAAGTTCCTGCAGTTTTCAATGTAAAACCGAGTTGGAGCTAGTACCTCCCCATATATATGTATGGAGTGGGGTTGGCAAGTGAAAAGAAACTTTGTGTTCCCAACAAGCTAGGTGAACGGCGGCTTTCACACACACTTATCTCTCAGAACTGAGCAAGTGGAGAGACGTTCGTTCATCTAGCACAAAGGAACGGGTTGCAGGAGAAAATTTTACTCTGGTTTCTCAGTCTGTTTCCTAGTGCCGGTTTGAAGTTCCTGCAGTTTTCACTGTAAAACCGAGTTGGAGCTAGTACCTCCACATATATTTGTATGGAGTGGAGTTTGCAACTGAAAGAATCTTTGTGTTCCCAACAAGCTAGGTGAAGGACGGCTTTCACACACACTTATCTCTCAGAACTGAGCATGTGGAGAGTCGTTCGCTCATCTAGCACAAAGGGAACGGGTTGCAGGAGAAACTTTTATTGTGGTTTCTCAGTCTGTTTCCTAGTGCCGGTTTGAAGTTCTTGCAGTTTTCACAGTAAAACCGAGGTGGAGCTAGTACCTCCCCATAAATATGTATGGAGTGGAGTTTGCAACTGAAAAGAAACTTTGTGTTCCCAACAAGCTAGGTGAAGGACGGCTTTCACACACACTTATCTCTAAGAACTGAGCATGTGGAGAGACGGTCTTTCATCTAGGACAAAGGGAACGGGTGGCAGGAGAAACTTTTACTCTGGTTTCTCAGTCTGTTTCCTAGTGCCGGTTTGAAGTTCCTGCAGTTTTCACTGTAAAACCGAGTTGGAGCTAGTACCTCCACATATATATATATGGAGTGGAGTTTGCAACTGAAAAGAAACTTTGTGTTCCCAACAAGCTAGGTGAAGGGCGGCTTTCACATACACTTATCTCTCAGAACTGAGCATGTGGAGAGACATTCGTTCATCTAGCACAAAAGGAACGGGTTGCAGGAGAAACTTTTACTCTGGTTTCTCAGTCTGTTTCCTAGTGCCGGTATGAAGTTCCTGCAGTTTTCAATGTAAAACCGAGTTGGAGCTAGTACCTCCCCATATATATGTATGGAGTGGGGTTGGCAAGTGAAAAGAAACTTTGTGTTCCCAACAAGCTAGGTGAACGGCGGCTTTCACACACACTTATCTCTCAGAACTGAGCAAGTGGAGAGACGTTCGTTCATCTAGCACAAAGGAACGGGTTGCAGGAGAAAATTTTACTCTGGTTTCTCAGTCTGTTTCTTAGTGCCGGTTTGAAGTTCCTGCAGTTTTCACTGTAAAACCGAGTTGGAGCTAGTACCTCCACATATATTTGTATGGAGTGGAGTTTGCAACTGAAAGAATCTTTGTGTTCCCAACAAGCTAGGTGAAGGACGGCTTTCACACACACTTATCTCTCAGAACTGAGCATGTGGAGAGTCGTTCCCTCATCTAGCACAAAGGGAACGGGTTGCAGGAGAAACTTTTATTGTGGTTTCTCAGTCTGTTTCCTAGTGCCGGTTTGAAGTTCTTGCAGTTTTCACAGTAAAACCGAGGTGGAGCTAGTACCTCCCCATAAATATGTATGGAGTGGAGTTTGCAACTGACAAGAAACTTTGTGTTCCCAACAAGCTAGGTGAAGGACGGCTTTCACACACACTTATCTCTAAGAACTGAGCATGTGGAGAGACGGTCTTTCATCTAGGACAAAGGGAACGGGTGGCAGGAGAAACTTTTACTCTGGTTTCTCAGTCTGTTTCCTAGTGCTGGTTTGAAGTTCCTGCAGATTTCACTGTAAAATCGAGTTGGAGCTAGTACCTCCCCATATATATGTATGGAGTGGTGTTGGCAACTGAAAAGAAACTTTGTGTTCCCAACAAGATAGGTGAAGGACGGCTTTCAAACACACTTATCTCTCAGAACTGAGCATGTGGAGAGACGTTCACTCATCTAGCACAAAGGGAACGGGTTGCAGGAGAAACTTTTACTCTGGTCTCTCAGTCTGTTTCCTAGTGCCGGTTTGAAGTTCCTGCAGTTTTCACTGTAAAACCGAGTTGGAGCTAGTACCTCCCCATATATATGTATGGAGTGGAGTATGCAACTGAAAAGAAATTTTGTGTTCCCAACAAGCTAGGTGAAGGACGGCTTTCACACACACTTACCTCTCAGAATTGAGCATGTGGAGAGACTTTCGTTCATCTACCACAAAGGGAACGGGTTGCAGGAGAAACTATTACTCTGGTTTCTCATTCTGTTTCCTAGTGCCGGTTTGAAGTTCCTGCAGTTTTCACTGTAAAACCGAGTTGGAGCTAGTACCTCCACATATATATATATGGAGTGGAGTTTGCATCTGAAAAGAAACTTTGTGTTCCCAACAAGCTAGGTGAAGGGCGGCTTTCACATACACTTATCTCTCAGAACTGAGCATGTGGAGAGACATTCGTTCATCTAGCACAAAAGGAACGGGTTGCAGGAGAAACTTTTACTCTGGTTTCTCAGTCTGTTTCCTAGTGCCGGTATGAAGTTCCTGCAGTTTTCAATGTAAAACCGAGTTGGAGCTAGTACCTCCCCATATATATGTATGGAGTGGGGTTGGCAAGTGAAAAGAAACTTTGTGTTCCCAACAAGCTAGGTGAACGGCGGCTTTCACACACACTTATCTCTCAGAACTGAGCAAGTGGAGAGACGTTCGTTCATCTAGCACAAAGGAACGGGTTGCAGGAGAAAATTTTACTCTGGTTTCTCAGTCTGTTTCCTAGTGCCGGTTTGAAGTTCCTGCAGTTTTCACTGTAAAACCGAGTTGGAGCTAGTACCTCCACATATATTTGTATGGAGTGGAGTTTGCAACTGAAAGAATCTTTGTGTTCCCAACAAGCTAGGTGAAGGACGGCTTTCACACACACTTATCTCTCAGAACTGAGCATGTGGAGAGTCGTTCGCTCATCTAGCACAAAGGGAACGGGTTGCAGGAGAAACTTTTATTGTGGTTTCTCAGTCTGTTTCCTAGTGCCGGTTTGAAGTTCTTGCAGTTTTCACAGTAAAACCGAGGTGGAGCTAGTACCTCCCCATAAATATGTATGGAGTGGAGTTTGCAACTGAAAAGAAACTTTGTGTTCCCAACAAGCTAGGTGAAGGACGGCTTTCACACACACTTATCTCTAAGAACTGAGCATGTGGAGAGACGGTCTTTCATCTAGGACAAAGGGAACGGGTGGCAGGAGAAACTTTTACTCTGGTTTCTCAGTCTGTTTCCTAGTGCCGGTTTGAAGTTCCTGCAGATTTCACTGTAAAATCGAGTTGGAGCTAGTACCTCCCCATATATATGTATGGAGTGGTGTTGGCAACTGAAAAGAAACTTTGTGTTCCCAACAAGATAGGTGAAGGACGGCTTTCAAACACACTTATCTCTCAGAACTGAGCATGTGGAGAGACGTTCACTCATCTAGCACAAAGGGAACGGGTTGCAGTAGAAACTATTACTCCGGTTTCTCAGTCTGTTTCCTAGTGCCGGTTTGAAGTTCCTGCAGTTTTCACTGTAAAACCGAGTTGGAGCTAGTACCTCCCCATATATATGTATGGAGTGGAGTATGCAACTGAAAAGAAATTTTGTGTTCCCAACAAGCTAGGTGAAGGACGGCTTTCACACACACTTACCTCTCAGAATTGAGCATGTGGAGAGACTTTCGTTCATCTACCACAAAGGGAACGGGTTGCAGGAGAAACTATTACTCTGGTTTCTCATTCTGTTTCCTAGTGCCGGTTTGAAGTTCCTGCAGTTTTCACTGTAAAACCGAGTTGGAGCTAGTACCTCCACATATATATATATGGAGTGGAGTTTGCAACTGAAAAGAAACTTTGTGTTCCCAACAAGCTAGGTGAAGGGCGGCTTTCACATACAATTATCTCTCAGAACTGAGCATGTGGAGAGACATTCGTTCATCTAGCACAAAAGGAACGGGTTGCAGGAGAAACTTTTACTCTGGTTTCTCAGTCTGTTTCCTAGTGCCGGTATGAAGTTCCTGCAGTTTACACTGTAAAACCGAGTTGGAGCTAGTACCTCCCCATATATATGTATGGAGTGGGGTTTGCAAGTGAAAAGAAACTTTGTGTTCCCAACAAGCTAGGAGAAGGGCGGCTTTCACACACACTTATCTCTCAGAACTGAGCATGTGGATAGACGTTCGTTCATCTAGCACAAAGAGAACGGGTTGCAGGAGAAACTTTTACTCTGGTTTCTCAGTCTGTTTCCTAGTGCTGGTTTGAAGTTCCTGCAATTTTCACTGTAAAACCGAGTTGGAGATTGTACCTCCCCATATATATATATGGAGTCGAGTTTGCAAGTGTAAAGAAACTTTGTGTTCCCAACAAGCTAGTTGAAGGACGGCTTTCACACACACATATCTCTCAGAACTGTGCATGTGGAGAGACGTTCGCTAAACTAGCACAAAAGGAACGGGTTGCAGGAGAAACTTTTACTCTGGTTTCTCAGTCTGTTTCCTAGTGCCGGTTTGAAGATCCTGCAGTTTTCACTGTAAAACAGATTTGGAGCTTGTATCTCCCCATATATATGTATGGAGTGGAGTTTGCAACTGAAAAGAAATTTAGTGTTCCCAACAAGCTAGGTGAAGGACGGATTTCACACACACTTATCTCTCAGAACTGAGCATGTGGAGAGACGTTCGTTCATCTAGCACAAAGGAACGGGTTGCAGGAAAAAATTTTACTCTGGTTTCTCAGTCTGTTTCCTAGTGCCGGTTTGAAGTTCCTGCAGTTTTCACTGTAAAACCGAGTTGGAGCTAGTACCTCCACATATATATGTATGGAGTGGAGTTTGCAACTGAAAGAATCTTTGTGTTCCCAAAAAGCTAGGTGAAGGACGGCTTTCACACACACTTATCTCTCAGAACAGAGCATGTGGAGAGTCTTTCGCTCATCTAGCACAAAGGGAACGGGTTGCAGGAGAAACTTTTATTGTGGTTTCTCAGTCTGTTTCCTAGTGCCGGTTTGAAGTTCTTGCAGTTTTCACAGTAAAACCGAGGTGGAGCTAGTACCTCCCCATAAATATGTATGGAGTGGAGTTTGCAACTGAAAAGAAACTTTGTGTTCCCAAAAAGCTAGGTGAAGGACGACTTTCACACACACTTATCTCTAAGAACTGAGCATGTGGAGAGACGATCTTTCATCTAGGACAAAGGGAACGGGTGGCAGGAGAAACTTTTACTCTGGTTTCTCAGTCTGTTTCCTATTGCCGGTTTGAAGTTCCTGCAGTTTTCACTGTAAAACTGAGTTTGAGCTAGTACCTCCCCATATATATGTATGGAGTGGAGTTTGCAACTGACAAGAAACTTTGTGTTCCCAACAAGCTAGGTAAAGGACGGCTTTCACACACATTTATCTCTCAGAACTGAGCATGTGGAGAGACGTTCGCTCATGTAGCACAAAGGAAACGGCTTTCAGGAGAATCTTTTACTCTGGATTCTCAGTCTGTTTCCTAGTACCGTTTTGAAGTTCCTGCAGATTTCACTGTAAAATCGAGTTGGAGCTAGTACCTCCCCATATATATGTATGGAGTGGTGTTTGCAACTGAAAAGAAAGTTTGTGTTCCCAACAAGATAGGTGAAGGACGGCTTTCAAACACACTTATCTCTCAGAACTGAGCATGTGGAGAGACGTTCACTCATCTAGCACAAAGGGAACGTGTTCCAGGAGAAACTATTACTCTGGTTTCTCAGTCTGTTTCCTAGTGCCGGTTTGAAGTTCCTGCAGTTTTCACTGTAAAACCGAGTTGGAGCTAGTACCTCCCCATATATATGTATGGAGTGGAGTATGCAACTGAAAAGAAATTTTGTGTTCCCAACAAGCTAGGTGAAGGACGGCTTTCACACACACTTATCTCTCAGAACTGAGCATGTGAAGAGACGTTCGTTCATCTAGCACAAATGGAACGGGTTGCAGGAGAAACATTTACTCTGGTTTCTCAGTCTGTTTCCTAGTGCCGGTTTGAAGTTCCTGCAGTTTTCACTGTAAAACCGAGTTGGAGATAGTACCTCCCCATATATATGTATGGATTGGAGTTTGTAACTGAAAAGAAACTTTGTGTTCCCAACAAGCTAGGTGAAGGACGACTCTCAAACACACTTATCTCTCAGAACTGAGCATGTGGAGAGACGTTCGTTCATCTAGCACAAAGGGAACGGGTTGCAGGAGTAACTTTTACTCTGGTTTCTCAGTCTGTTTCCTAGTGCCGGTTTGAAGTTCCTGCAGTTTTCACTGTAAAACCGAGTTGGAGCTAGTACCTCCCCTATATATGTATGGAGTGTAGTTTGCAACTGAAAAGAAACTTTGTGTTCCCAACAAGCTAGGTGAAGGACGGCTTTCACACACACTTACCTCTCAGAACTGAGCATGTGGAGAGACTTTCGCTCATCTAGAACAAAGGGAACGGGTTGCAGGTGAAACTTTTACTCTGGTTTCTCAGTCTGATTCCTAGTGCCGGGATGAAGTTCCTGCAGTTTTCACTGTAAAACCGAGTTGGAGCACGTACCTCCCCATATATATTTATGGAGTTGAGTTTGCAACTGAAAAGAAATTTTGTGTTCCCAACAAGTTAGTTGAAGGACGGCTTTCACACACACTTATCTCTCAGAACTGAGCATGTGGAGAGACGTTCGTTCATCTAGCACAATGGGAACGGGTTGCAGGAGAAACTTTTACTCTGGTTTCTCAGTCTGTTTCCTAGTGCCGGTTTGAAGTTCCTGCAGTTTTCACTGTAAAACCGAGTTGGAGATAGTACCTCCCCATATATATGTATGGATTGGAGTTTGTAACTGAAAAGAAACTTTGTGTTCCCAACAAGCTAGGTGAAGGACGACTCTCAAACACACTTATCTCTCAGAACTGAGCATGTGGAGAGACGTTCGTTCATCTAGCACAAAGGGAACGGGTTGCAGGAGTAACTTTTACTCTGGTTTCTCAGTCTGTTTCCTAGTGCCGGTTTGAAGTTCCTGCAGTTTTCACTGTAAAACCGAGTTGGAGCTAGTACCTCCCCTATATATGTATGGAGTGTAGTTTGCAACTGAAAAGAAACTTTGTGTTCCCAACAAGCTAGGTGAAGGACGGCTTTCACACACACTTACCTCTCAGAACTGAGCATGTGGAGAGACTTTCGCTCATCTAGAACAAAGGGAACGGGTTGCAGGTGAAACTTTTACTCTGGTTTCTCAGTCTGATTCCTAGTGCCGGGATGAAGTTCCTGCAGTTTTCACTGTAAAACCGAGTTGGAGCACGTACCTCCCCATATATATTTATGGAGTTGAGTTTGCAACTGAAAAGAAATTTTGTGTTCCCAACAAGTTAGTTGAAGGACGGCTTTCACACACACTTATCTCTCAGAACTGAGCATGTGGAGAGACGTTCGTTCATCTAGCACAATGGGAACGGGTTGCAGGAGAAACTTTTACTCTGGTTTCTCAGTCTGTTTCCTAGTGCCGGTTTGAAGTTCCTGCAATTTTCACTGTAAAACCGAGTTGGAGCTAGTACCTCCCCATATATATGTATGGAGTGGAGATTGCTAGTGAAAAGAAACTTTGTGTTCCCAACAAGCTAGTTGAAGGACGGCTTTCACAAACACTTATCTCTCAGAACTGAGCATTTGGATAGACGTTCGTTCATCTAGCACAAAGGGAACGGGTTGCAGGAGAAACTTTTACTCTGGTTTCTCAGTCTGTTTCCTAGTGCCGGTTTGAAGTTCCTGCAATTTTCACTGTAAAACCGAGTTGGAGATTGTACCTCCCCATATATATATATGGAGTCGAGTTTGCAAGTGTAAAGAAACTTTGTGTTCCCAACAAGCTAGTTGAAGGACGGCTTTCACACACACTTATCTCTCAGAACTGAGCATGTGGAGAGACGTTCGCTAAACTAGCACAAAAGGAACGGGTTGCAGGAGAAAATTTTACTCTGGTTTCTCAGTCTGTTTCCTAGTGCCGGTTTGAAGTTCCTGCAGTTTTCACTGTAAAACCGAGTTGGAGCTAGTACCTCCACATATATATGTATGGAGTGGAGTTTGCAACTGAAAGAATCTTTGTGTTCCCAACAAGCTAGGTGAAGGACGGCTTTCACACACACTTATCTCTCAAAACTGAGCATGTGGAGAGTCGTTCGCTCATCTAGCACAAAGGGAACGGGTTGCAGGAGAAACTTTTATTGTGGTTTCTCAGTCTGTTTCCTAGTGCCGGTTTGAAGTTCTTGCAGTTTTCACAGTAAAACCGAGGTGGAGCTAGTACCTCCCCATAAATATGTATGGAGTGGAGTTTGCAACTGAAAAGAAACTTTGTGTTCCCAACAAGATAGGTGAAGGACGGCTTTCACACACACTTATCTCTAAGAACTGAGCATGTGGAGAGACGGTCTTTCATCTAGGACAAAGGGAACGGGTGGCAGGAGAAACTTTTACTCTGGTTTCTCAGTCTGTTTCCTAGTGCCGGTTTGAAGTTCCTGCAGTTTTCACTGTAAAACTGAGTTTGAGCTTGTACCTCCCCATATATATGTATGGAGTGGAGTTTGCAACTGACAAGAAACTTTGTGTTCCCAACAAGCTAGTTAAAGGACGGCTTTCACACAAATTTATCTCTCAGAACTGAGCATGTGGAGAGACGTTCGCTCATGTAGCACAAAGGAAACGGGTTTAAGGAGAATCTTTTACTCTGGATTCTCAGTCTGTTTCCTAGTGCCGTTTGGAAGTTCCTGCAGATTTCACTGTAAAATCGAGTTGGAGCTAGTACCTCCCCATATATATGTATGGAGTGGTGTTGGCTACTGAAAAGAAACTTTGTGTTCCCAACAAGATAGGTGAAGGACGGCTTTCAAACACACTTATCTCTCAGAACTGAGCATGTGGAGAGACGTTCACTCATCTAGCACAAAGGGAACGGGTTCAAGGAGAAACTATTACTCTGGTTTCTCAGTCTGTTTCCTAGTGCCGGTTTGAAGTTCCTGCAGTTTTCACTGTAAAACCGAGTTGGAGCGAGTACCTCCCCATATATATGTATGGAGTGGAGTATGCAACTGAAAAGAAATTTTGTGTTCCCAACAACCTAGGTGAAGGACGGCTTTCACACACATTTATCTCTCAGAACTGAGCATGTGAAGAGACGTTCGTTCATCTAGCACAAATGGAACGGGTTGCAGGAGAAACTTTTACTCTGGTTTCTCAGTCTGTTTCCTAGTGCCGGGTTAAAGTTCCTGCAGTTTTCACTGTAAAACCGAGTTGGAGATATTACCTCCCCATGTATATGTATGGATTGGAGTTTGTAACTGAAAAGAAACTTTGTGTTCCCAACAAGCTATGTGAAGGACGGCTCTCAAACACACTTATCTCTCAGAACTGAGCATGTGGAGAGACGTTCGTTCATCTAGCACAAAGGGAACGGGTTGCAGGAGTAACTTTTACTCTGGTTTCTCAGTCTGTTTCCTAGTGCCGGTTTGAAGTTCCTGCAGTTTTCACTGTAAAACCGAGTTGGAGCTAGTACCTCCCCTTATATATGTATGGAGTGTAGTTTGCAACTGAAAAGAAACTTTGTGTTCCCAACAAGCTAGGTGAAGGACGGCTTTCACACACACTTACCTCTCAGAACTGAGCATGTGGAGAGACTTTCGCTCATCTAGAACAAAGGGAACGGGTTGCAGGAGAAACTTTTACTCTGGTTTCTCAGTCTGTTTCGTAGTGCCGGTTTGAAGTTCCTGCAGTTTTCACTGTAAAACCGAGTTGGAGCTAGTACCTCCCCTTATATATATATGGAGTGTAGTTTGCAACTGAAAAGAAACTTTGTGTTCCCAACAAGCTAGGTGAAGGACGGCTTTCACACACACTTACCTCTCAGAACTGAGCATGTGGAGAGACGTTCGTTCATCTACCACAAAGGGAACGGGTTTCAGGAGAAACTTTTACTCTGGTTTCTCAGTCTGTTTCCTAGTGCCGGTTTGAAGTTCCTGCAGTTTTCACTGTAAAACCGAGTTGGAGCTAGTACCTCCCCATATATATGTATGGAGTGGAGTTTGCAACTGAAAAGAAACTTTGTGTTCCCAACAAGCTAGGTGAAGGACGGCTTTCACACACATTTATCTCTCAGAACTGAGCATGTGGAGAGACGTTCATTCATCTAGCAGAAAGGGAACGGGTTGCAGGAGTAACTTTTACTCTGGTTTCTCAGTCTGTTTCCTAGTGCCGTTTTGAAGTTCCTGCAGTTTTCACTGTAAAATCGGGTTGTAGCTAGTACCTCCCCATATATATATATGGAGTGGAGTTTGCAACTGAAAAGAAACTTTGTGTTCCCAACAAGCTAGGTGAAGGACGGCTTTCACACACAGTTACTTCTCAGAACTGAGCATGTGGAGAGACGTTCGCTCATCTAGCACAAAGGGAACGGGTTGCAGGAGAAACTTTTACTCTGGTTTCTCAGTCTGTTTCCTAGTTCCGGTTTGAAGTTCCTGCAGTTTTCACTGTAAAACCGAGTTGGAGCTAGTACCTCCCCATATATATGTATGTAGTGGAGTTTGCAACTGAAAAGAAACTTTGTGTTCCCAACAAGCAAGGTGAAGGACGGCTCTGACACACACTTATCTCTCAGAACTGAGCATGTGGAGAGACGTTCGTTCATCTAGGACAAAGGGAACGGTTGCAGGAGTAACATTTACTCTGGTTTCTCAGTCTGTTAACTAGTGCTGGATTGAAGTTCCTGCAGTTTTCACTGTAAAACCGAGTTGGAGCTAGTACCTCCCCATATATATGTATGGAATGGAGTTTGCAACTGAAAAGAAACTTTGTGTTCCCAACAAGCTAGGTGAAGGACGTCTTTCACACACACTTATCTCTCAGAACTGAGCATGTGGAGAGACTTTCGCTCATCTAGAACAAAGGGAACGGGTTGCAGGAGAAACTTTTACTCTGGTATCTCAGTCTTTTTCCTAGTGCCGTTTTGAAGTTCCTGCAGTTTTCACTGTAAAATCGAGTTGGAGCTAGTACCTCCCCATATATATATATGGATTGGAGTTTGCAACTGAAAAGAATCTTTGTGTTCCCAAAAAGCTATGTGAAGGACGGCTTTCACACACAGTTACCTCTCAGAACTGAGCATGTGGAGAGACGTTCGCTCATCTAGCACAAAGGGAACGGGTTGCAGGAGAAACTTTTACTCTGGTTTCTCAGTCTGTTTCCTAGTGCCGGTTTGAAGTTCCTGCAGTTTTCACTGTAAAACCGAGTTGGAGCTAGTACCTCCCCATATATATGTATGGAGTGGAGTTTGCTACTGAAAAGAAACTTTGTGTTCCCAACAAGCTAGGTGAAGGACGGCTTTCACAGACATTTATCTCTCAGAACTGAGCATGTGGAGAGACGTTCGCTCATCTAGCACAAAGGGAACGGGTTTCAGGGGAAACTTTTACTCTGGTTTTTCAGTCTGTTTCCTAGTGCCGTTTTGAATTTCCTGCAGTTTTCACTGTAAAACCGAGTTGGAGCTAGTACCTCCCCATATATATGTATGGAGTGGTGTTTGCAACTGAAAACAAACTTTGTGTTCCCAACAAGCTAGGTGAAGGACGGCTTTCAAACAAACTTATCTCTCAGAACTGAGCATGTGGAGAGACGTTCGTTCATCTAGCACAAAGGGAACGGGTTGCAGGAGAAACTTTTACTCTGGTTTCTCAGTCTGTTTCCTAGTGCCGGTTTGAAGTTCCTGCAGTTTTCACTGTAAAACCGAGTTGGAGCTAGTACCTACCCATATATATGTATGGAGTGGAGTATGAAACTGAAAAGAAATTTTGTGTTCCCAACAAGCTAGATGAAGGACGGCTTTCACACACACTTATCTCTCAGAACTGAGCATGTGGAGAGACTTTCGCTCATCTAGAACAAAGGGAACGGGTTGCAGGAGAAACTTTTACTCTGGTTTCTCAGTCTGTTTCCTAGTTCCGGTTTGAAGTTCCTGCAGTTTTCACTGTAAAACCGAGTTGGAGCTAGTACCACCCCATATATATGTATGGAGTGGAGTTTGCAACTGAAATGAAACTTTGTGTTCTCAACAAGCTAGGTGAAGGACGGCTTTCACACACACTTACCTCTCAGAATTGAGCATGTGGAGAGACTTTCGTTCATCTACCACAAAGGGAACGGGTTGCAGGAGAAACTTTTACTCTGGTTTCTCATTCTGTTTCCTAGTGCCGGTTTGAAGTTCCTGCAGTTTTCACTGTAAAACCGAGTTGGAGCTAGTACCTCCCCATATATATGTATGGAGTGGAGTTTGCAACTGAAAAGAAACTTTGTGTTCCCAACAAGCTAGGTGAAGGACGGCTTTTACATACACTTATCTCTCAGAACTGAGCATGTGGAGAGACATTCGTTCATCTAGCACAAAAGGAACGGGTTGCAGGAGAAACTTTTACTCTGGTTTCTCAGTCTGTTTCCTAGTGCCGGTATGAAGTTCCTGCAGTTTTCACTGTAAAACTGAGTTGGAGCTAGTACCTCCCCATATATATGTATGGAGTGGGGTTTGCAAGAGAAAAGAAACTTTGTGTTCCCAACAAGCTAGGTGAAGGACGGCTTTCACACACACTTATCTCTCAGAACTGAGCATGTGGAGAGACGTTCATTCATCTAGCAGAAAGGGAACGGGTTGCAGGAGAAACTTTTACTCTGGTTTCTCAGTCTGTTTCCTAGTGCCGGTTTGAAGTTCCTGCAGTTTTCACTGTAAAACCGAGTTGGAGCTAGTACCTCCCCATATATATGTATGGAGATGAATTTGCAACTGAAAAGAAACTATGTGTTCCCAACAAGCTATGTGAAGGACGGCTTTCACACACACTTATCTCTCAGAACTGAGCATGTGGAGAGACGTTCGTTCATCTAGCACAAAGGGAACGGGTTGCAGGAGAAACTTTTACTCTGGTTTCTCAGTCTGTTTCCTAGTTCCGGTATGAAGTTCCTGCAGTTTTCACTGTAAAATCGAGATGGAGCTCGTACCTCCCCATATATATTTATGGAGTGGAGTTTGCAACTGAAAAGAAATTTTGTGTTCCCAACAAGCTAGGTGAAGGACGGCTTTCACACACACTTATCTCTCAGAACTGAGCATGTGGAGAGACGTTCGCTCATCTAGCACAAAGGGAACGTGTTGCAGGAGAAACTTTTACTCTGGTTTCTCAGTCTGTTTCCTAGTGCCGGTTTGAAGTTCCTGCTGTTTCCACTGTAAAACCGAGTTGGAGATAGTACCACCCCATATATATGTATGGAGTTGAGTTTGCAACTGAAAAGAAACTTTGTGTTCCCAACAAGCTAGTTGAAGGACGGCTTTCACAAACACTTATCTCTCAGTACTGAGCATGTGGAGAGACGTTCGTTCATCTAGCACAATGGGAACGGGTTGCAGTTGAAACTTTTACTCTGGTTTCTCAGTCTGATTCCTAGTGCCTGTATGAAGTTCCTGCAGTTTTCACTATAAAACCGAGTTGGAGCTCGTACCTCCCCATATATATTTATGGAGTTGAGTTTGCAACTGAAAAGAAATTTTGTGTTCCCAACAAGTTAGGTGAAGGAAGGCTTTCACACACACTTATCTGTCAGAACTGAGCATGTGGAGAGACGTTCGTTCATCTAGCACAATGGGAACGGGTTGCAGGAGAAACTTTTACTCTGGTTTCTCAGTCTGTTTCCTAGTGCCGGTTTGAAGTTCCTGCAGTTTTCACTGTAAAACCGAGTTGGAGCTAGTACCTCCCCATATATATGTATGGAGTGGTGTTTGCAAGTTAAAAGAAATTTTGTGTTCCCAACAAGCTAGGTGAAGGACGGCTTTTACACACTTATCTCTCAGAACTTAGCATGTTGAGAGTCGTTCGTTCATCTAGCACAAAGGGAACGGTTTGCAGGAGAAACTTTTACTCTGGTTTCTCAGTCTGTTTCCTAGTGCCGGTTTGAAGTTCCTGCAGTTTTCACTGTAAAATCGAGTTGGAGCTAGTACCTCCCCATATATATGTATGGATTGGAGTTTGCAACTGAAAAGAATCTTTGTGTTCCCAACAAGATATGTGAAGGACGGCTTTCACACACAGTTACCTCTCAGAACTGAGCATGTGGAGAGACGTTCGCTCATCTAGCACAAAGGGAACGGGTTGCAGGAGAAACTTTTACTCTGGTTTCTCAGTCTGTTTCCTAGTGCCGGTTTGAAGTTCCTGCAGTTTTCACTGTAAAACCGAGTTGGAGCTAGTACCTCCCCATATATATGTATGGAGTGGAGTTTGCTACTGAAAAGAAACTTTGTGTTCCCAACAAGCTAGGTGAAGGACGGCTTTCACAGACATTTATCTCTCAGAACTGAGCATGTGGAGAGACGTTCGCTCATCTAGCACAAAGGGAACGGGTTTCAGGAGAAACTTTTACTCTGGTTTTTCAGTCTGTTTCCTAGTGCCGTTTTGAATTTCCTGCAGTTTTCACTGTAAAACCGAGTTGGAGCTAGTACCTCCCCATATATATGTATGGAGTGGAGTATGAAATTGAAAAGAAATTTTGTGTTCCCAACAAGCTAGATGAAGGACGGCATTCACACACACTTATCTCTCAGAACTGAGCATGTGGAGAGACTTTCGCTCATCTAGAACAAAGGGAACGGGTTGCAGGAGAAACTTTTACTCTGTTTTCTCAGTCTGTTTCCTAGTTCCGGTTTGAAGTTCCTGCAGTTTTCACTGTAAAACCGAGTTGGAGCTAGTACCTCCCCATATATATGTATGGAGTGGAGTTTGCAACTGAAATGAAACTTTGTGTTCTCAACAAGCTAGGTGAAGGACGGCTTTCACACACACTTACCTCTCAGAATTGAGCATGTGGAGAGACTTTCGTTCATCTACCACAAAGGGAACGGGTTGCAGGAGAAACTTTTACCCTGGTTTCTCATTCTGTTTCCTAGTGCCGGTTTGAAGTTCCTGCAGTTTTCACTGTAAAACCGAGTTGGAGCTAGTACCTCCCCATATATATGTATGGAGTGGAGTTTGCAACTGAAAAGAAACTTTGTGTTCCCAACAAGCTAGGTGAAGGACGGCTTTTACATACACTTATCTCTCAGAACTGAGCATGTGGAGAGACATTCGTTCATCTAGCACAAAAGGAACGGGTTGCAGGAGAAACTTTTACTCTGGTTTCTCAGTCTGTTTCCTAGTGCCGGTATGAAGTTCCTGCAGTTTTCACTGTAAAACTGAGTTGGAGCTAGTACCTCCCCATATATATGTATGGAGTGGGGTTTGCAAGAGAAAAGAAACTTTGTGTTCCCAACAAGCTAGGTGAAGGACGGCTTTCACACACACTTATCTCTCAGAACTGAGCATGTGGAGAGACGTTCATTCATCTAGCAGAAAGGGAACGGGTTGCAGGAGAAACTTTTACTCTGGTTTCTCAGTCTGTTTCCTAGTGCCGGTTTGAAGTTCCTGCAGTTTTCTCTGTAAAACCGAGTTGGAGCTAGTACCTCCCCATATATATGTATGGAGATGAATTTGCAACTCAAAAGAAACTATGTGTTCCCAACAAGCTATGTGAAGGACGGCTTTCACACACACTTATCTCTCAGAACTGAGCATGTGGAGAGACGTTCGTTCATCTAGCACAAAGGGAACGGGATGCAGGAGAAACTTTTACTCTGGTTTCTCAGTCTGTTTCCTAGTTCCGGTATGAAGTTCCTGCAGTTTTCACTGTAAAACCGAGATGGAGCTCGTACCTCCCCATATATATTTATGGAGTAGAGTTTGCAACTGAAAAGAAATTTTGTGTTCCCAACAAGCTAGGTGAAGGACGGCTTTCACACACACTTATCTCTCAGAACTGAGCATGTGGAGAGACGTTCGCTCATCTAGCACAAAGGGAACGGGTTGCAGGAGAAACTTTTACTCTGGTTTCTCAGTCTGTTTCCTAGTGCCAGTTTGAAGTTCCTGCAGTTTCCACTGTAAAACCGAGTTGGAGATAGTACCGCACCATATATATGTATGGAGTGGAGTTTGCAACTGAAAAGAAACTTTGTGTTCCCAACAAGCTAGGTGAAGGACGTCTATCACACACACTTATCTCTCATAACTGAGCATGTGGAGAGACTTTCGCTCATCTAGAACAAAGGGAACGGGTTGCAGGAGAAACTTTTACTCTGGTTTCTCAGTCTGTTTCCTAGTGCCGGGTTGAAGTTCCTGCAGTATCACTGTAAAACCGAGTTGGAGCTAGTACCTCCCCTTATATATGTATGGAGTGTAGTTTGCAACTGAAATGAAACTTTGTGTTCCCAACAAGCTAGGTGAAGGACGGCTTGCACACACAATTACCTCTCCGAACTGAGCATGTGGAGAGACGTTCGTTCATCTAGCACAAAGGGAACGGGTTGCAGGAGAAACTTTTACTATGGTTTCTCAGTCTGTTTCCTAGTGCCGGTTTAAAGTTCCTGCAATTTTCACTGTAAATCCGAGGTGGAGCTAGTACCTCCCCATATATATGTATGGAGTGGAGTTTGCAACTGAAAAGAAACTTTGTGTTCCCAACAAGCTAGTTGAAGGACGGCTTTCACAAACACTTATCTCTCAGTACTGAGCATGTGGAGAGACGTTCGTTCATCTAGCACAATGGGAACGTGTTGCAGTTGAAACTTTTACTCTGGTTTCTCAGTCTGATTCCTAGTGCCTGTATGAAGTTCCTGCAGTTTTCACTATAAAACCGAGTTGGAGCTCGTACCTCCCCATATATATTTATGGAGTTGAGTTTGCAACTTAAAAGAAATTTTGTGTTCCCAACAAGTTAGGTGAAGGAAGGCTTTCACACACACTTATCTGTCAGAACTGAGCATGTGGAGAGACGTTCGTTCATCTAGCACAATGGGAACGGTTTGCAGGAGAAACTTTTACTCTGGTTTCTCAGTCTGTTTCCTAGTGCCGGTTTGAAGTTCCTGCAATTTTCACTGTAAAACCGAGTTGGAGCTAGTACCTCCCCATATATATGTATGGATTGGTGTTTGCAAGTGAAAAGAAATTTTGTGTTCCCAACAAGCTAGGTGAAGGACGGCTTTCACACACACTTATCTCTCAGAACTGAGCATGTTGAGAGTCGTTCGTTCATCTAGCACAAAGGGAACGGTTTGCAGGAAAAACTTTTACTCTGGTTTCTCAGTCTGTTTCCTAGTGCCGGTTTGAAGTTCCTGCAGTTTTCACTGTAAAACCGAGTTGGAGATTGTACCTCCCCTTATATATATATGGAGTCGAGTTTGCAAGTGTAAAGAAACTTTGTGTTCCCAACAAGCTAGTTGAAGGACGGCTTTCACACACACTTATCTCTCAGAACTGAGCATGTGGAGAGACGTTCGTTCATCTAGCACAAAGGAACGGGTTGTAGGAGGCACTTTTACTCTGGTTTCTCAGTCTGTTTCTTAGTGCCGGGTTGAAGTTCCTGCAGTTTTCACTGTAAAACCGAGTTGGAGCTCGTACCTCCCCATATATATGTATGGAATGGAGTTTGCAACTGAAAAGAAATTTTGTGTTCCCAACAAGATAGGTGAAGGTCGGCTTTCTCACACACTTATCTCTCAGAACTGAGCATGTGGAGAGACGTTCGTTCATCTAGCACAAAAGGAACGGGTTGCAGGAGGAACTATTACTCTGGTTTCTCAGTCTGTTTCCTGTTGCCGGTTTGAATTTCCTGCAGTTTTCACTGTAAAACCGAGTTGGAGCTAGTACCTCCCCATATATATGTATGGATTGGAGATTGCAAGTGATAAGTAACTTTGTGTTCCAAAGAAGCTAGATGAAGGACGGCTTTCACAGACACTTATCTCTCAGAACTGAGCATGTGGAGAGACGTTCATTCATCTAGCACAAAAGGAACGGGTTGCAGGAGGAACTATTACTCTGGTTTCTCAGTCTGTTTCCTAGTGCCGGTTTGAAGTTCCTGCAGTTTTCACTGTAAAACCGAGTTGGAGCTAGTACCTCCCCTTATATATGTATGGAGTGGAGTTAGCAACTGAAATGAAACTTTGTGTTCCCAACAAGCTAGGTGAAGGACGGCTTTCACACACACTTACCTCTTAGAACTGAGCATGTGGAGAGACGTTCGTTCATCTACCACAAAGGGAACGGGTTGCAGGAGAAACTTTTACTCTGGTTTCTCAGTCTGTTTCCTAGTGCCGGTTTGAAGTTCCTGCAGTTTTCACTGTTAAACCGAGTTGGAGCTAGTACCTCCCCATATATATGTATGGAGTGGAGTTTGCAACTGAAAATAATCTTTGTGTTCCCAACAAGCTAGGTGAAGGACGGCTTTCACATACACTTATCTCTCAGAACTGAGCATGTGGAGAGACGTTCGTTCATCTAGCACAAAAGAACGGTTTGCAGGAGAAACTTTTACTCTGGTTTCTCAGTCTGTTTCCTAGTGACGGTATGAAGTTCCTGCAGTTTTCACTGTAAAACCGAGTTGGAGCTAGTACCTCCCCATTTAAAAGTATGGAGTGGGGTTTGCAAGTGAAAAGAAACTTTGTGTTCCCAACAAGCTAGGTGAAGGACGGCTTTCACACACACTTATCTCTCAGAACTGAGCATGTGGAGAGACGTTCGTTCATCTAGCACAAAGGGAACGGGTTGCAGGAGAAACTTTTACTCTGGTTTCTCAGTCTGTTTCCTAGTGCCGGTTTGAAGTTCCTGCAGTTTTCACTGTTAAACCGAGTTGGAGCTAGTACCTCCCCATATATATGTATGGAGTGGAGTTTGCAACTGAAAATAATCTTTGTGTTCCCAACAAGCTAGGTGAAGGACGGCTTTCACATACACTTATCTCTCAGAACTGAGCATGTGGAGAGACGTTCGTTCATCTAGCACAAAAGAACGGTTTGCAGGAGAAACTTTTACTCTGGTTTCTCAGTCTGTTTCCTAGTTCCGGTATGAAGTTCCTGCAGTTTTCACTGTAAAACCGAGTTGGAGCTCGTACCTCCCCATATATATTTATGGAGTGGAGTTTGCAACTGAAAAGAAATTTTGTGTTCTCAACAAGTTAGGTGAAGGACGGCTTTTCACACACTTATCTCTCAGAACTGAGCATGTGGAGAGACGTTCGTTCATCTAGCACAATGGGAACGGGTTGCAGGAGAAACTTTTACTCTGGTTTCTCAGTCTGTTTCCTAGTGCCGGTTTGAAGTTCCTGCAATTTTCACTGTAAATCCGAGTTGGAGCTAGTACCTCCCCATATATATGTATGGAGTGGAGTTTGCAAGTGAAAAGAAACTTTGTGTTCCCAACAAGCTAGTTGAAGAACGGCTTTCACAAACCCTTATATCAGTACTGAGCATGTGGAAAGACGTTCGTTCATCTAGCACAAAGGGAACGGGTTGCAGGTGAAACTTTTACTCTGGTTTCTCAGTCTGATTCCTAGTGCCGGTATGAAGTTCCTGCAGTTTTCACTGTAAAACCGAGTTGGAGCTCGTACCTCCCCATATATATTTATGGAGTTGAGTTTGCAACTGAAAAGAAATTTTGTGTTCCCAACAAGTTAGTTGAAGGACGGCTTTCACACTCACTTATCTCTCAGAACTGAGCATGTGGAGAGACGTTCGTTCATCTAGCACAATGGGAACGGGTTGCAGGAGAAACTTTTACTCTGGTTTCTCAGTCTGTTTCCTAGTGCCGGTTTGAAGTTCCTGCAGTTTTCACTGTAAAACCGAGTTGGAGCTAGTACCTCCCCATATATATGTATGGAGGGGAGTTTGCAAGTGAAAAGAAACTTTGTGTTCCCAACAAGCTAGTTGAAGTTCGGCTTTCACAAACACTTATTTCTCAGAACTGAGCATGTGGATAGACCTTCGTTCATCTAGCACAAAGGGAACGGGTTGCAGGAGAAACTTTTACTCTGGTTTCTCAGTCTGTTTCCTAGTGCCGGTTTGAAGTTCCTGCAATTTTCACTGTAAAACCGAGTTGGAGCTAGTACCTCCCCATATATATGTATGGAGGTGAGTTTGCAAGTGAAAAGAAACTTTGTGTTCCCAACAAGCTAGTTGAAGTTCGGCTTTCACAAACACTTATTTCTCAGAACTGAGCATGTGGATAGACCTTCGTTCATCTAGCACAAAGGGAACGGGTTGCAAGAGAAACTTTTACTCTGGTTTCTCAGTCTGTTTCCTAGTGCCGGTTTGAAGTTCCTGCAGTTTTCACTGTAAAACCGAGTTGGAGATTGTACCTCCCCATATATATATATGGAGTCGAGTTTGCAAGTGTAAAGAAACTTTGTGTTCCCAACAAGCTAGTTGAAGGACGGCTTTCACACACACTTATCTCTCAGAACTGAGCATTTGGAGAGACGTTCGTTCATCTAGCACAAAGGAACGGGTTGTAGGAGGCACTTTTACTCTGGTTTCTCAGTCTGTTTCTTAGTGCCGGGTTGAAGTTCCTGCAGTTTTCACTGTAAAACCGAGTTGGAGCTCGTACCTACCCATATATATGTATGGAATGGAGTTTGCAACTGAAAAGAAATTTTGTGTTCCCAACAAGTTAGGTGAAGGTCGGCTTTCACACACACTTATCTCTCAGAACTGAGCATGTGGAGAGACGTTCGTTCATCTAGCACAAAAGGAACGGGTTGCAGGAGGAACTATTACTCTGGTTTCTCAGTCTGTTTGCTAGTGCCGGTTTGAATTTCCTGCAGTTTTCACTGTAAAACGGAGTTGGAGCTAGTACCTCCCCATATATATGTATGGATTGGAGATTGCAAGTGATAAGTAACTTTGTATTCCAAAGAAGCTAGATGAAGGACGGCTTTCACAGGCACTTATCTCTCAGAACTGAGCATGAGGAGAGACGTTCTTTCATCTAGAACAAATGGAACGAGTTGCAGGAGAAACTTTTACTCTGGTTTCTCAGTCTGTTTCCTAGTGCCGGTTTGCAGTTTCTGCAGTTTTCACTGTAAAACCGAGTTGGAGCTCGTACCTCCCCATATATATGTATGGAGTGGATTTTGCAACTGAAAAGAAATTTTGTGTTCCCAACAAGCTAGGTGAAGGACGGCTTTCATACACACTTATCTCTCAGAAATGAGCATGTGGAGAGACGTTCGCTCATCTAGCACAAATGGAACGGGTTGCAGGAGAAACTTTTACTCTGGTTTCTCAGTCTGTTTCCTATTGCCGGTTTGAAGTTCCTGCAGTTTTCACTGTAAAACCGAGTTGGAGCTAGTACTTCCCCATATATACGTATGGAGTGGAGTTTGCAACTGAAAAGAAACTTTGTGTTCCCAACAAGCAAGGTGAAGGACGGCTCTCAAACACACTTGTCTCTCAGAACTGAGCATGTCGAGAGACGTTCGTTCATCTAGCACAAAGGGAACGGGTTGCAGGAGAAACTTTTACTCTGGTTTCTCAGTCTGTTTCCTAGTGCCGGTTTGAAGTTCCTGCAGTTTTCACTGTAAAACCGAGTTGGAGCTAGTACATCCCCATATATATGTATGGAGATGAATTTGCAACAGAAAAGAACTTTGTGTTCCCAACAAGCTATGTGAAGGACGGCTTTCACACACAATTATCTCTCAGAACTGAGCATGTGGAGAGACTTTCGTTCATCTAGCACAAAGGGAACTGGTTGCAGGGGAAAATTTACTCTGGTTTCTCAGTCTGTTTCCTAGTGACGGTATGAAGTTCCTGCAGTTTTCACTGTAAAACCGTGTTGGAGCTCGAACCACCCCATATATATTTATGGAGTGGAGTTTGCAACTGAAGGGAAATTTTGTGTTCCCAACAAGTTAGTTGAAGGACGGCTCGCACACACACTTATCTCTCAGAACTGAGCATGTGGAGAGACGTTCGTTCATCTAGCACAATGGGAACGGGTTGCAGGAGAAACTTTTACTCTGGTTTCTCAGTCTTTTTCCTAGTGCCGGTTTGAAGTTCCTGCAATTTTCACTGTAAAACCGAGTTGGAGCTAGTACCTCCCCATATATATGTATGGAGTGGAGTTTGCAAGTGGAAAGAAACTTTGTGTTCCCAACAAGCTAGTGGAAGGACGGCTTTCACAAACACTTATCTCTCAGAACTGAGCATGTGGATAGACGTTCGTTCATCTAGCACAAAGGGAACGGGTTGCAGGAGAAATTTTTACTCTGCTTTCTCAGTGTGTTTCCTAGTACCGGTTTGAAGTTCCTGCACTTTTCTCTGTAAAACCGAGTTGGAGCTAGTACCTCCCCTGATATATGTATGGATTGGAGATTGCAAGTGAAAAGAAACTTTGTGTTCCAAAGAAGCTAGGTGAAGGAAGGCTTTCACACACACTTATCTCTCAGAACTGAGCATGTGGAGAGACGTTCGTTCATCTAGCACAAAGGGAACGGGTTGCAGGAGAAACTTTTACTCTGGTTTCTCAGTCTGTTTCCTAGTGCCGGTTTGAATTTCCTGCAGTTTTCACTGTAAAACCGAGTTGGAGCTAGTTCCTCCCCATATATATGTATGGACTGGATTTTGCAAGTGAAAAGAAACTTTGTGTTCCCAACAAACTAGGTGAAGGACGGCTTTCACACACACTTATCTCTCAGAACTGAGCATGTGGAGAGACGTTCGTTCATCTAGCACAAAGGGAACGGGTTGCAGGAGAAACTTTTACTCTGGTTTCTCAGTCTGTTTCCTAGTGCCGGTTTGAAGTTCCTGCAGTTTTCACTGTAAAACCGAGTTGGAGTTAGTACCTCCCCATATAAATGTATGGAGTGGAGTTTGCAACTGAAAAGGAATTTTGTGTTCCCAACAAGCTAGGTGAAGGACGGCTTTCACACACACTTACCTCTCAGAACTGAGCATGTGGAGAGACGTCCGTTCATCTAGCACAAAGGAACGGGTTGTAGGAGGCACTTTTACTCTGGTTTCTCAGTCTGTTTCTTAGTGCCGGTTTGAAGTTCCTGCAGTTTTCACTGTAAAACCGAGTTGGAGCTCGTACCTCCCCATATATATGTATGGAAAGGAGTTTGCAACTGAAAAGAAATTTTGTGTTCCCAACAAGTTAAGTGAAGGACGGCTTTCACACACACTTATCTCTCAGATATGAGCATGTGGAGAGACGTTCGTTCATCTAGCACAATGGGAACGGGTTGCAGGAGAAACTTTTACTCTGGCTTCTCAGTCTGTTTCCTAGTGCCTGTTTGAAGTTACTGCAGTTTTCACTGTAAAACCGAGTTGAAGCTAGTACCTCCCCATATATATGTATGGAGTGGAGTTTGCAAGTGAAAAGAAACTTTGTGTTCCCAACAAGCTAGGTGAAGGACGGCTTTCACACACACTTATCTCTCAGAACTGAGCATGTGGAGAGACGTTCGTTCATCTAGCACAAAGGGAACGGGTTTCAGGAGAAACTTTTACCCTGGTTTCTCAGTCTGTTTCCTAGTGCCGGTTGGAAGTTCCTGCAGTTTTCACTGTAAAACAGAGTTTGAGCTAGTAACTCCCCATATATATGTATGGATTGGAGATTGCAAGTGAAAAGGAACTTTGTGTTCCAAAGAAGCTAGATGAATGACGGCTTTCACAGACGCTTATCTCTCAGAACTGAGCATGTGGAGAGACGTTCATTCATCTAGCACAAAGGGAACGGGTTGCAGGAGAAACTTTTTCTCTGGTTTCTCAGTCTGTTTCCTAGTGCCTGTTTGCAGTTCCTGCAGTTTTCACTGTAAAACCGAGTTGGAGCTAGTACCTCCCCTTATATATGTATGGAGTGGAGTTTGAAAATGAAAAGAAACTTTGTGTTCCCAACAAGCTAGGTGAAGGACGGCTTTCACACACATTTACCTCTCAGAACTGAGCATGTGGAGAGACGTCCTTTCATCTAGCACAAAGGGAACGGGTTGCAGGAGAAACTTTTACTCTGGTTTCTCAGTCTGTTTCCTAGTGCCGGTTTGAAGTTCCTGCAGTTTTCACTGTAAAATCGAGTTGGAGCTCGTACCTCCCCATATATATGTATGGAGTGGAATTTGCAACTGAAAAGAAACTTTGTGTTCCATCAAGCTAGGTGAAGGACGGCTTTCACACACACTTATCTCTCAGAACTGAGCATGTGGATAGACGTTCGTTCATCTAGCACAAAAAGAACGGGTTGCAGGAGAAACTATTACTCTGGTTTCTCAGTCTGTTTCCTAGTGCCGGTTTGAAGTTCCTGCAGTTTTCACTGTAAAACCGAGTTGGATTTGGTACCTCCCCATATAAATGTATGGAGTGGAGTTTGCAACTGAAATGAAACTTTGTGTTCCCAACAAGCTAGGTGAAGATCGGCTTTCACACACACTTATCTCTCAGAACTGAGCATGTGGAGAGACGTTCGCTCATCTAGCACAAAGGGAACGGGTTGCAGGTGGAACATTTACTCTGGTTTCTCATTGTGTTTCCTAGTGCCGGTTTGAAGTTCCTGCAGTTTTCACTGTAAAACCGAGTTGGAGCTAGTACCTCCCCATATATATGTATGGATTGGAGACTGCAAGTGAAAAGAAACTTTGTGTTCCAAAGAAGCTAGATGAAGGACGGCTTTCACAGACACTTATCTCTCAGAACTGAGCATGTGGAGAGACGCTCGTTCATCTAGCACAAAGGGAACGGGTTGCAGGAGAAACTTTTACTCTGGTTTCTCAGTCTGTTTCCTAGTGCCGGTTTGAAGTTCCTGCAGTTTTCACTGTAAAACCGAGTTTGAGCTCGTACCTCCCCATATATATGTATGGAGTGGAGTTTGCAACCTAAAAGAAATTTTGTGTTCCCAACAAGATAGGTGAAGGACGGTTTTCACACACACATACCTCTCAGGACTGAGCATGTGGAGAGACTTTCGCTCATCTAGCACAAATGGAACGGGTTGCAGGAGAAACTTTTACTCTGGTTTCTCAGTCTGTTTCCTAGTTCCGGTTTGAAGTTCCTGCAGTTTTCACTGTAAAACCAAGTTGGAGCTAGTTCCTCCCCATATATATGTATGGAGTGGTGTTTGCAAGTGAAAAGAAACTTTGTGTTCCAAAGAAGCTAGATGAAGGACGGCTTTCACACACACTTATCTCTCAGAACTGAGCATGTGGAGAGACGTTCGTTCATCTAGCACAAAGGGAACGGGTTGCATGAGAAACTTTTATTCTGGTTTCTCAGTCTGTTTCCTAGTGCCGGTTTGAAGTTCCTGCAGTTTTCACTGTAAAACCGAGTTGGAGCTCGTACCTCCCCATATATATGTATGGATTGGGGTTTGCAATTGAAAAGAAATTTTGTGTTCCCAACAAGCTAGGTGAAGGACGGCTTTCACACACACTTACCTCTCAGAACTGAGCATGTGGAGAGAAGTCCGTTCATCTAGCACAAAGGGAACGGGTTGCAGGAGAAATTTTTACTCTGGTTTCTCAGTCTGTTTCCTAGTCCCGGTTTGAAGTTCCTGCAGTTTTCACTGTAAAACCGTGTTGGAGCTAGTTCCTCCCCATATATATGTATGGAGTGGAGTTTGCAAGTGAAAAGAAACTTTGTGTTCCCAACAAGCTAGGTGAAGGACGGCTTTCACACACACTTATCTCTCAGAACTGAGCATGTGGAGAGACGTTCGTTCATCTAGCACAAAGGGAACGGGTTGCAGGAGAAACTTTTACTCTGGTTTCTCAGTCTGTTTCCTAGTGCCTGTTTGAAGTTCCTGCAGTTTTCACTATAAAACCCAGTTGGAGTTATTACCTCCCCATATAAATGTATGGTGTGGAGTTTGCAACTGAAAAGAAACTGTGTGTTCCCAACAAGCTAGGTGAAGGACGGCTTCACACACACTTATTTCTCAGAACTGAGAATGTGGAGAGACGTTCGTTCATCTCGCACAAAGGGAACGGGCTGCAGGAGAAACTTTAACTCTGGTTTCTCAGTGTGTTTCCTAGTGCCGGTTTGAAGTTCCTGCAGTTTTCACTGTAAAACCATGTTGGAGCTAGTACCTCCCCATATATATGTATGGAGTGGAGTTTCTAACTGAAAAGAAACTTTGTGTTCCCAACAAGCTAGGTGAAGGACGGCTTTCACACACACTTATCTCTCAGAACTGAGCATGTGGAGAGAATTTCGTTCATCTAGCACAAAGGGAACGGGTTGCAGGAGGAACTTTTACTCTGGTTTCTCAGTCTGTTTCCTAGTGCCGGTTGGAATTTCCTGCAGTTTCACTGTAAAACAGAGTTGGAGCTAGTACCTCCCCATATATATGTATGGATTGGAGATTGCAAGTGAAAAGGAACTTTGTGTTCCAAAGAAGCTAGATGATTGACGGCTTTCACAGACACTTATCTCTCAGAACTGAGCATGTGGAGAGACGTTATTTCATCTAGCACAAAGGGAAAGGTTTGCAGGAGAAACTTTTACTCTGGGTTCTCAGTCTGTTTCCTAGTGCCTGTTTGCCGTTCCTGCAGTTTTAACTGTAAAACCGAGTTGGAGCTAGTACCTCCCCATATATATGTATGGAGTGGAGTTTGAAAATGAAAAGAAACTTTGTGTTCCCAACAAGCTAGGTGAAGGGCGGCTTTCACACACACTTATCTCTCAGAACTGAGCATGTGGAGAGGTTTTCGTTCATCTAGCACAAAGGAACGGGTTGTAGGAGGCACTTTTACTCTGGTTTCTCAGTCTGTTTCTTAGTGCCGGTGTGAAGTTCCTGCAGTTTTCACTGTAAAACCGAGTTGGAGCTCGTACCTCCCCATATATATGTATGGAATGGAGTTTGCAACTGAAAAGAAATTTTGTGTTCCCAACAAGTAATGTGAAGGACGGCTTTCATACACACTTATCTCTCAGAAATGAGCATGTGGAGAGACGTTCGTTCATCTTGCACAAAGGGAACGGGTTGCAGGAGAAACTTTTACTCTGGCTTCTCAGTCTGTTTCCTAGTGCCGGTTTGAAGTTCCTGCAGTTTTCAATGTAAAACAGAGTTGAAGCTTGTACCTCCCCATATATATGTATTGAGTGGAGTTGGCAAGTGAATAGAAACTTTGGGTTCCCAACAAGCTAGGTGAAGGGCGGCTTTCACACACACTTATCTCTCAGAACAGAGCATGTGGAGAGACGTTCGTTCATCTAGCACAAAGGGAACGGGTTGCAGGAGGAACTTTTACTCTGGTTTCTCAGTCTGTTTCCTAGTGCCGGTTGGAAGTTCCTGCAGTTTTCACTGTAAAACCGAGTTTGAGCTAGTAACTCCCCATATATATGTATGGATTGGAGATTGCAAGTGAAAAGGAACTTTGTGTTCCAAAGAAGCTAGATGAATGACGGCTTTCACAGACACTTATCTCTCAGAACTGAGCATGTGGAGAGACGTTCGTTCATCTAGCACAAAGGGAACGGGTTGCAAGAGAAACTTTTACTCTGGTTTCTCAGTCTGTTTCCTAGTGCCTGTTTGCAGTTCCTGCAGTTTTCACTGTAAAACAGAGTTGGAGCTCGTACCTCCCCATATATATGTATGGAGTGGGGTTTGCAACTGAAAAGAAATTTTGTGTTCCCAAAAAGCTAGGTGAAGGACGGCTTTCACACACACTTACCTCTCAGAACTGAGCATGTGGAGAGACGTCCGTTCATCTAGCACAAAGGGAACGGGTCGCAGGAGAAACATTTTCTCTGGTTTCTCAGTCTGTTTCCTAGTGCCGGTTTGAAGTTCCTGCAGTTTTCACTGTAAAATCCAGTTGGAGTTATTACCTCCCCATATAAATGTATGGTGTGGAGTTTGCAACTGAAAAGAAACTGTGTGTTCCCAACAAGCTAGGTGAAGGACGGCTCTCACACACACTTAACTCTCAGAACTGAGTATGTGGAGAGACGTTCGTTCATCTAGCACAAAGGGAACGGGTTGCAGGAGAAACTTTAACTCTGGTTTCTCAGTCTGTTTCCTAGTGCCGGTTGGAAGTTCCTGCAGTTTTCACTGTAAAACCGAGTTGGAGCTAGTACCTCCCCATATATATGTATGGAGTGGAATTTGCAACTGAAAAGAAACTTTGTGTTCCCAACAAGCTTGGTGAAGGACGGCTTTCACACACACTTATCTCTCAGAACTGAGTATGTGGAGAGACGTTCGTTCATCTAGCACAAAGGGAACGGGTTGCAGGAGGAACTTTTACTCTGGTTTCTCAGTCTGTTTCCTAGTGCCTCTTTGCCGTTCCTGCAGTTTTCACTGTAAAACCGAGTTGGAGCTAGTACCTCCCCATATATATGTATGGAGTGGAGTTTGAAAATGAAAAGAAACTTTGTGTTCCCAACAAGCTAGGTGAAGGACGGCTTTCACACACACTTACCTCTCAGAACTGAGCATGTGGATAGACGTTCGTTCATCTAGCACAAAGTAACGGGTTGTAGGAGGCACTTTTACTCTGGTTTCTCAGTCTGTTTCTTAGTGCCGGTTTGAAGTTCCTGCAGTTTTCACTGTAAAACCGAGTTGGAGCTCGTACCTCCCCATATATATGTATGGAATGGAGTTTGCAACTGAAAAGAAATTTTGTGTTCCCAACAAGTTATGTGAAGGACGGCTTTCACACACACTTTTCTCTCAGAACTGAGCATGTGGAGAGACGTTCGTTCATCTAGCACAATGGGAACGGGTTGCAGGAGAAACTTTTACTCTGGTTTCTCAGTGTGTTTCCTAGTGCCGGTTTGAAGTTCCTGCAGTTTTCACTGTAAAACCGAGTTGGAGCTAGTACCTCCCCATATATATGTATGGAGTGGAGTTTGCAAGTGAAAAGAAACTTTGTGTTCCCAACAAGCTAGGTGAAGGACGGCTTTCACACACACTTATCTCTCAGAACTGTGCATGTGGAGAGACGTCCTTTCATAAGGCACAAAGGGAACGGGTTGCAGGAGAAACTTTTACTCTGGTTTCTCAGTCTGTTTCCTAGTGCCGGTTTGAAGTTCCTGCAATTTTCACTGTAAAACCGAGTTGGAGCTTTTACCTCCCCATATATATGTATGGAGTGGAGTTTGCAACTGAAAAGAAACATTGTGTTCCATCAAGCTAGTTGAAGGACGGATTTCACACACACTTATCTCTCAGAACTGATCATGTGGAGAGACGTTCGTTCATCTAGCACAATGGGAACGGGTTGCAGGAGAAACTTTTACTCTGGTTTCTCAGTCTGTTTCCTAGTGCCGGTTTGAAGTTCCTGCAATTTTCACTGTAAATCCGAGTTGGAGCTAGTACCTCCCCATATATATGTATGGAGTGGAGTTTGCAAGTGGAAAGAAACTATGTGTTCCCAACAAGCTAGTGGAAGGACGGCTTTCACAAACACTTATCTCTCAGAACTGAGCATGTGGATAGACGTTCGTTCATCTAGCACAAAGTAACGGGTTGTAGGAGGCACTTCTACTCTGGTTTCTCAGTCTGTTTCTTAGTGCCGGTTTGAAGTTCCTGCAGTTTTCACTGTAAAACCGAGTTGGAGCTCGTACCTCCCCATATATATGTATGGAATGGAGTTTGCAACTGAAAAGAAGTTTTGTGTTCCCAACAAGTTATGTGAAGGCCGGCTTTCATACACACTTTTCTCTCAGAACTGAGCATGTGGAGAGACGTTCGTTCATCTAGCACAATGGGAACGGGTTGCAAGAGAAACTTTTACTCTGGTTTCTCAGTCTGTTTCCTAGTGCCGGTTTGAAGTTCCTGCAGTTTTCACTGTAAAACAGAGTTGGAGCTCGTACCTCCCCATATATATGTATGGAGTGGGGTTTGCAACTGAAAAGAAATTTTGTGTTCCCAAAAAGCTAGGTGAAGGACGGCTTTCACACACACTTACCTCTCAGAAATGAGCATGTGGAGAGACGTCCGTTCATCTAGCACAAAGGGAACGGGTTGCAGGAGAAACATTTTCTCTGGTTTCTCAGTCTGTTTCCTAGTGCCGGTTTGAAGTTCCTGCAGTTTTCACTGTAAAATCCAGTTGGAGTTATTACCTCCCCATATAAATGTATGGTGTGGAGTTTGCAACTGAAAAGAAACTGTGTGTTCCCAACAAGCTAGGTGAAGGACGGCTCTCACACACACTTAACTCTCAGAACTGAGTATGTGGAGAGACGTTCGTTCATCTAGCACAAAGGGAACGGGTTGCAGGAGAAACTTTAACTCTGGTTTCTCAGTCTGTTTCCTAGTGCCGGTTGGAAGTTCCTGCAGTTTTCACTGTAAAACCGAGTTGGAGCTAGTACCTCCCCATATATATGTATGGAGTGGAATTTGCAACTGAAAAGAAACTTTGTGTTCCCAACAAGCTTGGTGAAGGACGGCTTTCACACACACTTATCTATCAGAACTGAGTATGTGGAGAGACGTTCGTTCATCTAGCACAAAGGGAACGGGTTGCAGGAGGAACTTTTACTCTGGTTTCTCAGTCTGTTTCCTAGTGCCTGTTTGCCGTTCCTGCAGTTTTCACTGTAAAACCGAGTTGGAGCTAGTACCTCCCCATATATATGTATGGAGTGGAGTTTGAAAATGAAAAGAAACTTTGTGTTCCCAACAAGCTAGGTGAAGGACGGCTTTCACACACACTTACCTCTCAGAACTGAGCATGTGGATAGACGTTCGTTCATCTAGCACAAAGTAACGGGTTGTAGGAGGCACTTTTACTCTGGTTTCTCAGTCTGTTTCTTAGTGCCGGTTTGAAGTTCCTGCAGTTTTCACTGTAAAACCGAGTTGGAGCTCGTACCTCCCCATATATATGTATGGAATGGAGTTTGCAACTGAAAAGAAATTTTGTGTTCCCAACAAGTTATGTGAAGGACGGCTTTCACACACACTTTTCTCTCAGAACTGAGCATGTGGAGAGACGTTCGTTCATCTAGCACAATGGGAACGGGTTGCAGGAGAAACTTTTACTCTGGTTTCTCAGTGTGTTTCCTAGTGCCGGTTTGAAGTTCCTGCAGTTTTCACTGTAAAAACGAGTTGGAGCTAGTACCTCCCCATATATATGTATGGAGTGGAGTTTGCAAGTGAAAAGAAACTTTGTGTTCCCAACAAGCTAGGTGAAGGACGGCTTTCACACACACTTATCTCTCAGAACTGTGCATGTGCAGAGACGTCCTTTCATAAGGCACAAAGGGAACGGGTTGCAGGAGAAACTTTTACTCTGGTTTCTCAGTCTGTTTCCTAGTGCCGGTTTGAAGTTCCTGCAATTTTCACTGTAAAACCGAGTTGGAGCTTGTACCTCCCCATATATATGTATGGAGTGGAGTTTGCAACTGAAAAGAAACATTGTGTTCCATCAAGCTAGTTGAAGGACGGATTTCAAACACACTTATCTCTCAGAACTGAGCATGTGGAGAGACGTTCGTTCATCTAGCACAAAGGGAACGGGTTGCAGGAGAAACTTTTACTCTGGTTTCTCAGTCTGTTTCCTAGTGCCGGTTTGAAGTTCCTGCAATTTTCACTGTAAAACCGAGTTGGAGCTAGTACCTCCCCATATATATGTATGGAGTGGAGTTTGCAAGTGGAAAGAAACTTTGTGTTCCCAACAAGCTAGTGGAAGGACGGCTTTCACAAACACTTATCTCTCAGAACTGAGCATGTGGAGAGACGTTCGTTCATCTAGCACAAAGTAACGGGTTGTAGGAGGCACTTTTACTCTGGTTTCTCAGTCTGTTTCTTAGTGCCGGTTTGAAGTTCCTGCAGTTTTCACTGTAAAACCGAGTTGGAGCTCGTACCTCCCCATATATATGTATGGAATGGAGTTTGCAACTGAAAAGAAATTTTGTGTTCCCAACAAGTTATGTGAAGGCCGGCTTTCACACACACTTTTCTCTCAGAACTGAGCATGTGGAGAGACGTTCGTTCATCTAGCACAATGGGAACGGGTTGCAGGAGAAACTTTTACTCTGGTTTCTCAGTCTGTTTCCTATTGCCGGTTTGAAGTTCCTGCAGTTTTCACTGTAAAACCGAGTTGGAGCTAGTACCTCCCCATATATATGTATGGAGTGGAGTTTGCAAGTGAAAAGAAACTTTGTGTTCCCAACAAGCTAGGTGAAGGACGGCTTTCACACACACTTATCTCTCAGAACTGTGCATGTGGAGAGACGTCCTTTCATAAGGCACAAAGGGAACGGGTTGCAGGAGAAACTTTTACTCTGGTTTCTCAGTCTGTTTCCTAGTGCCGGTTTGAAGTTCCTGCAGTTTTCACTGTAAAACCGAGTTGGAGCTTGTACCTCCCCATATATATGTATGGAGTGGAGTTTGCAACTGAAAAGAAACATTGTGTTCCATCAAGCTAGTTGAAGGACGGATTTCACACACAATTATCTCTCAGAACTGAGCATGTGGAGAGACGTCCTTTCATCTAGCACAAAGGGAACGGGTTGCAGGAGAAACTATTTCTCTGGTTTCTCAGTCTGTTTCCTAGTGCCGGTTTGAAGTTCCTGCAGTTTTCACTGTAAAACCGTGTTGGAGTTGGTACCTACCCATATAAATGTATGGAGTGGAGTTTGCAACTGAAAAGAAACTTTGTGTTCCCAACAAGCAAGGTGAAGGACGGCTCTCACACACACTTATCTCTCAGAACTGAGCATGTGGAGAGACGTTCGTTCATCTAGCACAAAGGGTACGGGTTGCAGGAGAAATTTTTACTCTGGTTTCTCAGTGTGTTTCCTAGTACCGGTTTGAAGTTCCTGCAGTTTTCTCTGTAAAACCGAGTTGGAGCTAGTACCTCCCCATATATATGTATGGATTGGAGATTGCAAGTGAAAAGAAACTTCGTGTTCCAAAGAAGCTAGATGAAGGAAGGCTTTCACACACACTTATCTCTCAGAACTGAGCATGTGGAGAGACGTTCGTTCATCTAGCACAAAGGGAACGGGTTGCAGAAGAAACTTTTACTCTGGTTTCTCAGTCTGTTTCCTAGTGCCGGTTTGAATTTCCTGCAGTTTTCACTGTAAAACCGAGTTGGAGCTAGTTCCTCCCCATATATATGTATGGACTGGAGTTTGCAAGTGAAAAGAAACTTTGTGTTCCCAACAAACTAGGTGAAGGACGGCTTTCACACACACTTATCTCTCAGAAATGAGCATGTGGAGAGACGTTCGTTCATCTAGCACAATGGGAACGGGTTGCAGGAGAAACTTTTACTCTGGCTTCTCAGTCTGTTTCCTAGTGCCGGTTTGAAGTTACTGCAGTTTTCACTGTAAAACCGAGTTGAAGCTAGTACCTCCCCATATATATGTATGGAGTGGAGTTTGCAAGTGAAAAGAAACTTTCTGTTCCCTACAAGCTAGGTGAAGGACGGCTTTCACACACAATTATCTCTCAGAACTGAGCATGTGGAGAGACGTTCGTTCATCTAGCACAAAGGGAACGGGTTGCAGGAGAAACTTTTACCCTAGTTTCTCAGTCTGTTTCCTAGTGCCGGTTTGAAGTTCCTGCAGTTTTCACCGTAAAACCGAGTTTGAGCTAGTAACTCCCCATATATATGTATGGATTGGAGATTGCAAGTGAAAAGGAACTTTGTGTTCCAAAGAAGCTAGATGAATGACGGCTTTCACAGACACTTATCTCTCAGAACTGAGCATGTGGAGAGACGTTCATTCATCTAGCACAAAGGGAACGGGTTGCAGGAGAAACTTTTACTCTGGTTTCTCAGTCTGTTTCCTAGTGCCTGTTTGCAGTTCCTGCAGTTTTCACTGTAAACCCGAGTTGGCGCTAGTACCTCCCCATATATATTTATGGAGTGGAGTTTGAAAATGAAAAGAAACTTTGTGTTCCCAATAAGCTAGTTGAAGGACGGCTTTCACACACACTTACCTCTCAGAACTGAGCATGTGGAGAGACGTCCTTTCATCTAGCACAAAGGTAACGGGTTGCAGGAGAAAATTTTACTCTGGTTTCTCAGTCTGTTTCCTAGTGCCGATTTGAAGTTCCTGCAGTTTTCACTGTAAAATCGTGTTGGAGTTCATACGTCCCCATATATATGTATGGAGTGGAATTTGCAACTGAAAAGAAACTTTGTGTTCCATCAAGCTAGGTGAAGGACGGCTTTCACCCACACTTATTTCTCAGAACTGAGCATGTGGAGAGACGTCCGTTCATCTAGCACAATTGAAACGGGTTGAAGTGGAAATTTTTACTCTGGATTCTCAGTCTGATTCCTAGTGCCGGTTTGAAGTTCCTGCAGTTTACACTGTAAAACCGAGTTGGAACTTGTACCTCCCCATATATATATATGGAGTCGAGTTTGCAAGTGAAAAGAAACTTTGTGTTCCCAACAAGCTAGATGAAGGACGGCTTACTCACACAATTATCTCTCAGAACTGAGCATGTGGAGAGACGTTCGTTCATCTAGCACAAATGAACGGGTTTTAGGAGGCACTTTTACTCTGGTTTCTCAGTATGTTTCTTAGTGCCGGTTTGAAGTTCCTGCAGTTTTCACTGTAAAACCGAGTTGGAGCTCGTACCTCCCCATATATATGTATGGAATGGAGTTTGCAAGTGAAAAGAAACTTTGTGTTCCCAACAATCTAATTGAAGAACGGCTTTCACACACACTTATCTCTCAGAACTGAGCATGTGGAGAGACGTTCGTTCATCTAGCACAAAGGGAACGGGTTGCAGGAGGAACTTTTTCTCTGGATTCTCAGTCTGTTTCCTAGTGCCGGTTGGAAGTTCCTGCAGTTTTCACTGTAAAACCGAGTTGGAGCTAGTACCTCCCCATATATATGTATGGATTGGAGATTGCAAGTGAAAAGGAACTTTGTGTTCCAAAGAAGCTAGGTGACTGAAGGCTTTCACAGACACTTATCTCTCAGAACTGAGCATGTGGAGAGACGTTCGTTCATCTAGCACAAAGGGAACGGTTTGCAAGAGAAACTTTTACTCTGGTTTCTCATTCTGTTTCCTAGTGCCTGTTTGAAGTTCCTGCAGTTTTCACTGTAAAATCCAGTTGGAGTTATTACCTCCCCATATAAATGTATGGTGTGAAGTTTGCAACTGAAAAGAAACTGTGTGTTCCCAACAAGCTAGGTGAAGGACGGCTCTCACACACACTTAACTCTCAGAACTGAGTATGTGGAGAGACGTTCGTTCATCTAGCACAAAGGGAACGGGTTGCAGGAGAAACTTTAACTCTGGTTTCTCAGTCTGTTTCCTAGTGCCGGTTGGAAGTTCCTGCAGTTTTCACTGTAAAACAGAGTTGGAGCTAGTACCTCCCCATATATATGTATGGAGTGGAATTTGCAACTGAAAAGAAACTTTGTGTTCCCAACAAGCTTGGTGAAGGACGGCTTTCACACACACTTATCTCTCAGAACTGAGTATGTGGAGAGACGTTCGTTCATCTAGCACAAAGGGAACGGGTTGAAGGAGGAACTTTTACTCTGGTTTCTCAGTCTGTTTCCTAGTGCCGGTTGGAAGTTCCTGCAGTTTTCACTGTAAAACCGAGTTGGAGCTAGTACCTCCCCATATATATGTATGGATTGGAGATTGCAAGTGAAAAGGAACTTTGTGTTCCAAAGAAGCTAGATGATTGACGGCTTTCACAGACACTTATCTCTCAGAACTGAGCATGTGGAGAGACGTTCGTTCATCTAGCACAAAGGGAAAGGTTTGCAGGAGAAACTTTTACTCTGGGTTCTTAGTCTGTTTCCTAGTGCCTGTTTGCCGTTCCTGCAGTTTTCACTGTAAAACCGAGTTGGAGCTAGTACCTCCCCATATATATGTATGGAGTGGAGTTTGAAAATGAAAAGAAATTTTGTGTTCCCAACAAGATAGGTGAAGGACGGCTTTCACACACACTTACCTCTCAGAACTGAGCATGTGGAGAGACGTCCGTTCATCTAGCACAAAGGGAACGGGTTGCAGGAGAAACTTTTACTCTGGATTCTCAGTCTGTTTCCTAGTGCCGGTTTGAAGTTCCTGCAGTTTTCACTGTAAAACCGAGTTGGAGCTAGTTCCTCCCCATATATATGTATGGAGTGGAGTTTGCAACTGAAAAGAAACTTTGTGTTCCCAACAAGCTAGGTGAAGGACGGCTTTCACACACACTTATCTCTCAGAACTGAGCATGTGGAGAGACGTTCGTTCATCTAGCACAATTGAAACGGGTTGAAGGAGAAACATTTACTCTGGATTCTCAGTCTGATTCCTAGTGCCGGTTTGAAGTTCCTGCAGTTTACACTGTAAAACCGAGTTGGAACTTGTACCTCCCCATATATATATATGGAGTCGAGTTTGCAAGTGAAAAGAAACTTTGTGTTCCCAACAAGCTAGGTGAAGGACGGCTTACTCACACACTTATCTCTCAGAACTGAGCATGTGGAGAGACGTTCGTTCATCTAGCACAAATGAACGGGTTTTTGGGGGCACTTTTACTCTGGTTTCTCAGTCTGTTTCTTAGTGCCGGTTTGAAGTTCCTGCAGTTTTCACTGTAAAACCGAGTTGGAGCTCGTACCTCCCCATATATATGTATGGAATGGAGTTTGCAACTGAAAAGAAATTTTGTGTTCCCAAAAAGTTAGGTGAAGGATGGCTTTCACACACACTTACCTCTTAGAACTGAGCATGTGGAGACACGATCGTTCATCTAGCACAATGGGAACGGTTTGCAGGAGAAACTTTTACTCTGGTTTCTCAGTCTGTTTCCTAGTGCCGGTTTTAAGTTCCTGCAGTTTTCACTGTAAAACCGAGTTGGAGCTAGTACCTCCCCATATATATGTATGGAGTGGAGTTTGCAAGTGAAAAGAAACTTTGTGTTCCCAACAATCTAATTGAAGGACGGCTTTCACACACACTTATCTCTCAGAACTGAGCATGTGGAGAGACGTTCGTTCATGTAGCACAAAGGGAACGGGTTGCAGGAGGAACTTTTTCTCTGGTTTCTCAGTCTGTTTCCTAGTGCCGGTTGGAAGTTCCTGCAGTTTTCACTGTAAAACCGAGTTGGAGCTAGTACCTCCCCATATATATGTATGGATTGGAGATTGCAAGTGAAAAGGAACTTTGTGTTCCAAAGAAGCTAGGTGACTGACGGCTTTCACAGACACTTATCTCTCAGAACTGAGCATGTGGAGAGACGTTCGTTCATCTAGCACAAAGGGAACGGTTTGCAGGAGAAACTTTTACTCTGGGTTCTCAGTCTGTTTCCTAGTGCCTGTTTGCCGTTCCTGCAGTTTTCACTGTAAAACCGAGTTGGAGCTAGTACCTCCCCATATATATGTATGGAGTGGAGTTTGAAAATGAAAAGAAACTTGTGTTCCCAACAAGCTAGGTGAAGGACGGCTTTCACACACAATTACCTCTCAGAACTGAGCATGTGGAGAGACGACCGTTCATCTAGCACAAAGGGAACGGGTTGCAGGAGAAACTTTTACTTTGGTTTCTCAGTCTGTTTCCTAGTGCCGGTTTGAAGTTCCTGCAGTTTTCACTGTAAAACCGAGTTGGAGCTAGTTCCTCCCCATATATATGTATGGAGTGGAGTTTGTAACTGAAAAGAAACTTTGTGTTCCCAAGAAGCAATATGAAGAACGGCTCTCACACACACTTATGTCTCAGAACTGAGCATGTGGAGAGACGTCCGTTCATCTAGCACAAATGGAACGGGTTGCAGGTGGAACTTTACTCTGGTATCTCAGTCTGTTTCCTAGTGCCGGTTGGAATTTCCTGCAGTTTTCACTGTAAAACAGAGTTGGAGCTAGTACCTCCCCATATATATGTATGGATTGGAGATTGCAAGTGAAAAGAAACTTTGTGTTCCAAAGAAGCTAGATGAAGGACGGCTTTCACAGACAATTATCTCTCAGAACTGAGCATGTGGAGAGACGTTCGTTCATCTAGCACAAAGGGAACGGGTTGCAGGAGAAACTTTTACTCTGGTTTCTCAGTTTGTTTCCTAGTGCCGGTTTGAAGTTCCAGCATTTTTCAGTGTAAAAACGAGTTGGAGCTAGTTCCTCCCCTTATATATGTATGGAGTGGAGTTTGCAACTGAAAAGAAACTTTGTGTACCCAACAAGCTTGGTGAAGGACGGCTTTCACACACACTTATCTCTCAGAACTGGGCATGTGGAGAGACGTTCGTTCATCTAGCACAAAGGAACGGGTTGTAGGAGGCAATTTTACTCTGGTTTCTCAGTCTGTTTCTTAGTGCCGGTTTGAAGTTCCTGCAGTTTTCACTGTAAAACCGAGTTGGAGCTAGTACCTCCCCATATGTATGTATGGATTGGAGATTGCAAGTGAAAAGAAACTTTGTTTTCCAAAGAAGCTAGGTGAAGGACGGCTTTCACAGACACTTATCTCTCAGAACTGAGCATGTGGAGAGAGGTTCGTTCATCTAGCACAAAGGGAACGGGTTGCAGGAGAAACTTTTACTCTGGTTTCTCAGTCTGTTTCCTAGTGCCGGTTTGAAGTTCCTGCAGTTTTCACTGTAAAACCGAGTTGGAGCTCGTTCCTCCCCATATATATGTATGGAGTGGAGTTTTCAAGTGAAAGAAACTGTGTGTTCCCAACAAGCTAGCTGATGGACGGCTTTCACACACACTTATCTCTCAGAACTGAGCATGTGGAGAGACGTTCGTTCATCTAGCACAAAGGGAACGGGTTGCAGGAGGAACATTTACTCTGGTTTCTCAGTCTGTTTCCTAGTGCCGGTTTGAAGTTCCTGCAGTTTTCGCTGTAAAACCGAGTTGGAGCTAGTTCCTCCCCATATATATGTATCAAGTGGAGTTTGCAACTGAAAAGAAACTTTGTGTTCCCAACAAGCTAGGTGAAGTACGGCTTTCACACACACTTATCTCTCAGAACTGAGCATGTGGAGAGACGTTCGTTCATCTAGCACAAAGGGAATGGGTTGCAGGAGAAACTTTTATTCTGGTTTCTCAGTGTGTTTCCTAGTGCCTGTTTGAAGTTCCTGCAGTTTTCACTGTAAAACCGAGTTGGAGCTGGTACCTCCCCATATATATATATGGAGTGGAGTTTGCAAGCGATAAGAAACTTTGTGTTCCCAACAAGCTAGGTGAAGGACGGCTTTCACACACACTTATCTCTCAGAACTGAGCATGTGGACAGACCTTCGTTCATCTAGCACAATGGAACGGGTTGCAGGAGGAACTTTTACTCTGGTTTCTCAGTCTGTTTCCTAGTGCCGGTTGGAAGTTCCTGCAGTTTTCACTGTAAAACCGAGTTGGAGCTAGTACCTCCCCATATATATGTATGGATTGGAGATTGCAAGTGAAAAGAAACTTTGTGTTCCAAAGAAGCTAGATGAAGGACGGCTTTCACAGACTATTATCTCTCAGAACTGAGCATGTGGAGAGACGTTCGTTCATCTAGCACAAAGGGAACTGGTTGCAGGAGAAATTTTACTCTGGTTTCTCAGTTTGTTTCCTAGTGCCGGTTTGAAGTTCCAGCAGTTTTCAGTGTAAAACCGAGTTGGAGCTAGTTCCTCCCCTTATATATGTATGGAGTGGAGTTTGCAACTGAAAAGAAACTTTGTGTTCCCAACAAGCTTGGGGAAGGACGGCTTTCACACACACTTATCTCTCAGAACTGAGCATGTGGAGAGACGTTCGTTCATCTAGCACAAAGGAACGGGTTGTAGGAGGCACTTTTACTCTGGTTTCTCAGTCTGTTTCTTAGTGCCGGTTTGAAGTTCCTGCAGTTTTCACTGTAAAACCGAGTTGGAGCTAGTACCTCCCCATATATATGTATGGATTGGAGATTCCAAGTGAAAAGAAACTTTGTGTTCCAAAGAAGATAGGTGAAGGACGGCTTTCACAGACACTTATCTCTCAGAACTGAGCATGTGGAGAGACGTTCGTTCATCTAGCACAAAGGGAACTGATTGCGGGAGAAACTTTTACTCTGGTTTCTCAGTCTGTTTCCTAGTGCCGGTTTGAAGTTCCTGCAGTTTTCGCTGTAAAACCGAGTTGGAGCTAGTTCCTCCCCATATATATGTATCAAGTGGAGTTTGCAACTGAAAAGAAACTTTGTGTTCCCAACAAGCTAGGTGAAGTACGGCTTTCACACACACTTATCTCTCAGAACTGAGCATGTGGAGAGACGTTCGTTCATCTAGCACAAAGGGAACGGGTTGCAGGAGAAACTTTTATTCTGGTTTCTCAGTGTGTTTCCTAGTGCCGGTTTGAAGTTCCTGCAGTTTTCACTGTAAAACCGAGTTGGAGCTAGTACCTCCCCATATATATGTATGGAGTGGAGTTTGCAAGTGATAAGAAACTTTGTGTTCCCAACAAGCTAGGTGAAGGACGGCTTTCACACACACTTATCTCTCAGAACTGAGCATGTGGACAGACCTTCGTTCATCTAGCACAATGGAACGGGTTGCAGGTGGAACTTTTACTCTGGTTTCTCAGTCTGTTTCCTAGTGCCGGTTGGAAGTTCCTGCAGTTTTCACTGTAAAACCGAGTTGGAGCTAGTAACTCCCCATATATATGTATGGATTGGAGATTGCAAGTGAAAAGAAACTTTGTGTTCCAAAGAAGCTAGATGAAGGACGGCTTTCACAGACAAATATCTCTCAGAACTGAGCATGTGGAGAGACGTTCGTTCATCTAGCACAAAGGGAACTGGTTGCAGGTGAAACTTTTACTCTGGTTTCTCAGTCTGTTTCCTAGTGCCGGTTTGAAGTTCCTGCATTTTTCAGTGTAAAATCGAGTTGGAGCTAGTTCCTCCCCTTATATATGTATAGAGGGGAGTTTGCAAGTGAAAAAAAACTTTGTGTTCCCAACAAGCTATGTGAAGGACGGCTTTCACACACACTTATCTCTCAGAACTGAGCATGTGGAGAGACGTTCGTTCATCTAGCACAAAGGGAACGGGTTGCAGGAGAAATTTTACTCTGGTTTCTCAGTCTGTTTCCTAGTGCCGGGTTGAAGTTCCTGCAGTTTTCACTGTAAAAACGAGTTGGAGTTAGTACCTCCACATATAAATGTATGGAGTGGTGTTTGCAACTGAAAAGAAACTTTGTGTTCCCAACAAGCAAGGTGAAGGACGGCTCTCACACACACTTATCACTCAGAATTGAGCATGTGGAGAGACGTTCGTTCAACTAGCACAAATGGAACGGGTTGCAGGAGAAACTTTTACTCTGGTTTCTCATTGTGTTTCCTAGTGCCGGTTTGAAGTTCCTGCAGTTTTCACTGTAAAACCGAGTTGGAGCTAGTACCACCCCATATAAATGTATGGAGTGGAGTTTGCCACTGAAAAGAAACTTTGTGTTCCCAACAAGCTAGGTGAAGGATGGCTTTCACACACACTTATCTCTCAGAACTGAGCATGTGGAGAGACGTTCGTTCATCTAGCACAAAGAAACGGGTTGTAGGAGGCACATTTACTCTGGTTTCTCAGTCTGTTTCTTAGTGCCGGTTTGAAGTTCCTGCAGTTTTCACTGTAAAACCGAGTTGGAGCTAGTACCTCCCCATATATATGTTAGGATTGGAGATTGCAAGTGAAAAGAAACTTTGTGTTCCAAAGAAGCTAGATGAAGGACGGCTTTCACAGACACATATCTCTCAGAACTGAGCATGTGGAGAGACGTTCGTTCATCTAGCACAAAGGGAACGGGTTGCAGGAGAAACTTTTACTCTGGTTTCTCAGTCTGTTTCCTAGTGCCGGTTTTAAGTTCCTGCAGTTTTCACTGTAAAACCGAGTTGGAGCTAGTACCTCCCCATATATATGTATGGAGTGGAGTTTGCAAGTGAAAAGAAACTTTGTGTTCCCAACAATCTAATTGAAGGACGGCTTTCACACACACTTATCTCTCAGAACTGAGCATGTGGAGAGACGTTCGTTCATGTAGCACAAAGGGAACGGGTTGCAGGAGGAACTTTTTCTCTGGTTTCTCAGTCTGTTTCCTAGTGCCGGTTGGAAGTTCCTGCAGTTTCCACTGTAAAACCGAGTTGGAGCTAGTACCTCCCCATATATATGTATGGATTGGAGATTGCAAGTGAAAAGGAACTTTGTGTTCCAAAGAAGCTAGGTGACTGACGGCTTTCACAGACACTTATCTCTCAGAACTGAGCATGTGGAGAGACGTTCGTTCATCTAGCACAAAGGGAACGGTTTGCAGGAGAAACTTTTACTCTGGGTTCTCAGTCTGTTTCCTAGTGCCTGTTTGCCGTTCCTGCAGTTTTCACTGTAAAACCGAGTTGGAGCTAGTACCTCCCCATATATATGTAAGGAGTGGAGTTTGAAAATGAAAAGAAACTTGTGTTCCCAACAAGCTAGGTGAAGGACGGCTTTCACACACAATTACCTCTCAGAACTGAGCATGTGGAGAGACGACCGTTCATCTAGCACAAAGGGAACGGGTTGCAGGAGAAACTTTTACTTTGGTTTCTCAGTCTGTTTCCTAGTGCCGGTTTGAAGTTCCTGCAGTTTTCACTGTAAAACCGAGTTGGAGCTAGTTCCTCCCCATATATATGTATGGAGTGGAGTTTGTAACTGAAAAGAAACTTTGTGTTCCCAAGAAGCAATATGAAGGACGGCTCTCACACACACTTATGTCTCAGAACTGAGCATGTGGAGAGACGTCCGTTCATCTAGCACAAATGGAACGGGTTGCAGGTGGAACTTTTACTCTGGTATCTCAGTCTGTTTCCTAGTGCCGGTTGGAATTTCCTGCAGTTTTCACTGTAAAACAGAGTTGGAGCTAGTACCTCCCCATATATATGTATGGATTGGAGATTGCAAGTGAAAAGAAACTTTGTGTTCCAAAGAAGCTAGATGAAGGACGGCTTTCACAGACAATTATCTCTCAGAACTGAGCATGTGGAGAGACGTTCGTTCATCTAGCACAAAGGGAACTGGTTGCAGGAGAAACTTTTACTCTGGTTTCTCAGTTTGTTTCCTAGTGCCGGTTTGAAGTTCCAGCATTTTTCAGTGTAAAAACGAGTTGGAGCTAGTTCCTCCCCTTATATATGTATGGAGTGGAGTTTGCAACTGAAAAGAAACTTTGTGTACCCAACAAGCTTGGTGAAGGACGGCTTTCACACACACTTATCTCTCAGAACTGGGCATGTGGAGAGACGTTCGTTCATCTAGCACAAAGGAACGGGTTGTAGGAGGCAATTTTACTCTGGTTTCTCAGTCTGTTTCTTAGTGCCGGTTTGAAGTTCCTGCAGTTTTCACTGTAAAACCGAGTTGGAGCTAGTACCTCCCCATATATATGTATGGATTGGAGATTGCAAGTGAAAAGAAACTTTGTTTTCCAAAGAAGCTAGGTGAAGGACGGCTTTCACAGACACTTATCTCTCAGAACTGAGCATGTGGAGAGAGGTTCGTTCATCTAGCACAAAGGGAACGGGTTGCAGGAGAAACTTTTACTCTGGTTTCTCAGTCTGTTTCCTAGTGCCGGTTTGAAGTTCCTGCAGTTTTCACTGTAAAACCGACTTGGAGCTCGTTCCTCCCCATATATATGTATGGAGTGGAGTTTTCAAGTGAAAGAAACTGTGTGTTCCCAACAAGCTAGCTGATGGACGGCTTTCACACACACTTATCTCTCAGAACTGAGCATGTGGAGAGACGTTCGTTCATCTAGCACAAAGGGAACGGGTTGCAGGAGGAACATTTACTCTGGTTTCTCAGTCTGTTTCCTAGTGCCGGTTTGAAGTTCCTGCAGTTTTCGCTGTAAAACCGAGTTGGAGCTAGTTCCTCCCCATATATATGTATCAAGTGGAGTTTGCAACTGAAAAGAAACTTTGTGTTCCCAACAAGCTAGGTGAAGTACGGCTTTCACACACACTTATCTCTCAGAACTGAGCATGTGGAGAGACTTTCGTTCATCTAGCACAATGGAACGGGTTGCAGGAGGAACTTTTACTCTGGTTTCTCAGTCTGTTTCCTAGTGCCGGTTGGAAGTTCCTGCAGTTTTCACTGTAAAACCGAGTTGGAGCTAGTACCTCCCCATATATATGTATGGATTGGAGATTGCAAGTGAAAAGAAACTTCGTGTTCCAAAGAAGCTAGATGAAGGACGGCTTTCACAGACAATTATCTCTCAGAATTGAGCATGTGGAGAGACGTTCGTTCATCTAGCACAAAGGGAACTGGTTGCAGGAGAAATTTTACTCTGGTTTCTCAGTTTGTTTCCTAGTGCCGGTTTGAAGTTCCAGCAGTTTTCAGTGTAAAACCGAGTTGGAGCTAGTTCCTCCCCTTATATATGTATGGAGTGGAGTTTGCAACTGAAAAGAAACTTTGTGTTCCCAACAAGCTTGGTGAAGGACGGCTTTCACACACACTTATCTCTCAGAACTGAGCATGTGGAGAGACGTTCGTTCATCTAGCACAAAGGAACGGGTTGTAGGAGGCACTTTTACTCTGGTTTCTCAGTCTGTTTCTTAGTGCCGGTTTGAAGTTCCTGCAGTTTTCACTGTAAAACCGAGTTGGAGCTAGTACCTCCCCATATATATGTATGGATTGGAGATTGCAAGTGAAAAGAAACTTTGTGTTCCAAAGAAGCTAGGTGAAGGACGGCTTTCACAGACACTTATCTCTCAGAACTGAGCATGTGGAGAGACGTTCGTTCATCTAGCACAAAGGGAACTGATTGCGGGAGAAACTTTTACTCTGGTTTCTCAGTCTGTTTCCTAGTGCCGGTTTGAAGTTCCTGCAGTTTTCGCTGTAAAACCGAGTTGGAGCTAGTTCCTCCCCATATATATGTATCAAGTGGAGTTTGCAACTGAAAAGAAACTTTGTGTTCCCAACAAGCTAGGTGAAGTACGGCTTTCACACACACTTATCTCTCAGAACTGAGCATGTGGAGAGACGTTCGTTCATCTAGCACAAAGGGAACGGGTTGCAGGAGAAACTTTTATTCTGGTTTCTCAGTGTGTTTCCTAGTGCCGGTTTGAAGTTCCTGCAGTTTTCACTGTAAAACCGAGTTGGAGCTAGTACCTCCCCATATATATGTATGGAGTGGAGTTTGCAAGTGATAAGAAACTTTGTGTTCCCAACAAGCTAGGTGAAGGACGGCTTTCACACACACTTATCTCTCAGAACTGAGCATGTGGACAGACCTTCGTTCATCTAGCACAATGGAACGGGTTGCAGGTGGAACTTTTACTCTGGTTTCTCAGTCTGTTTCCTAGTGCCGGTTGGAAGTTCCTGCAGTTTTCACTGTAAAACCGAGTTGGAGCTAGTACCTCCCCATATATATGTATGGATTGGAGATTGCAAGTGAAAAGAAACTTTGTGTTCCAAAGAAGCTAGATGAAGGACGGCTTTCACAGACAAATATCTCTCAGAACTGAGCATGTGGAGAGACGTTCGTTCATCTAGCACAAAGGGAACTGGTTGCAGGTGAAACTTTTACTCTGGTTTCTCAGTCTGTTTCCTAGTGCCGGTTTGAAGTTCCTGCATTTTTCAGTGTAAAATCGAGTTGGAGCTAGTTCCTCCCCTTATATATGTATAGAGGGGAGTTTGCAAGTGAAAAAAAACTTTGTGTTCCCAACAAGCTATGTGAAGGACGGCTTTCACACACACTTATCTCTCAGAACTGAGCATGTGGAGAGACGTTCGTTCATCTAGCACAAAGGGAACGGGTTGCAGGAGAAACTTTTACTCTGGTTTCTCAGTCTGTTTCCTAGTGCCGGGTTGAAGTTCCTGCAGTTTTCACTGTAAAACCGAGTTGGAGTTAGTACCTCCACATATAAATGTATGGAGTGGTGTTTGCAACTGAAAAGAAACTTTGTGTTCCCAACAAGCAAGGTGAAGGACGGCTCTCACACACACTTATCACTCAGAATTGAGTATGTGGAGAGACGTTCGTTCAAGTAGCACAAATGGAACGGGTTGCAGGAGAAACTTTTACTCTGGTTTCTCATTGTGTTTCCTAGTGCCGGTTTGAAGTTCCTGCAGTTTTCACTGTAAAACCGAGTTGGAGCTAGTACCACCCCATATAAATGTATGGAGTGGAGTTTGCCACTGAAAAGAAACTTTGTGTTCCCAACAAGCTAGGTGAAGGATGGCTTTCACACACACTTATCTCTCAGAACTGAGCATGTGGAGAGACGTTCGTTCATCTAGCACAAAGAAACGGGTTGTAGGAGGCACATTTACTCTGGTTTCTCAGTCTGTTTCTTAGTGCCGGTTTGAAGTTCCTGCAGTTTTCACTGTAAAACCGAGTTGGAGCTAGTACCTCCCCATATATATGTTAGGATTGGAGATTGCAAGTGAAAAGAAACTTTGTGTTCCAAAGAAGCTAGATGAAGGACGGCTTTCACAGACACTTATCTCTCAGAACTGAGCATGTGGAGAGACGTTCGTTCATCTAGCACAAAGGGAACGGGTTGCAGGAGAAACTTTTACTCTGGTTTCTCAGTCTGTTTCCTAGTGCCGGTTTGAAGTTCCTGCAGTTTTCACTGTAAAACCGAGTTGGAGCTAGTACCTCCCCATATATATATATGGAGGTGAATTTGCAATTGAAAAGAAACTATGTGTTCCCAACAAGCTATGTGAAGGACGGCTTTCACACACACTGATCTCTCAGAACTGAGCATGTGGAGAGACGTTCGTTCATCTAGCACAAAGGGAACGGGTTGCAGGAGAAACTTTTACTCTGGTTTCTCAGTCTGTTTCCTAGTGCCAGTATGAAGTTCCTGCAGTTTTCACTGTAAAACCGAGTTGGAGCTCGTACCTCCCCATATATATTTATGGATTGGAGTTTGCAACTGAAAAGACATTTTGTGTTCCCAACAAGCTAGGTGAAGGACGGCTTTCACACACACTTATCTCTCAGAACTTAGCATGTGGAGAGACTTTCGTTCATTTAGCACAATGGGAACGGGTTGCAGGAGAAACTTTTACTCTGGTTTCTCAGACTGTTTCCTAATGCCGGTTGGAAGTTCCTGCAGTTTTCACTGTAAAACCGAGTTGGAGCTAGTACCTCCCCATATATATGTTAGGATTGGAGATTGCAAGTGAAAAGAAACTTTGTGTTCCAAAGAAGCTAGGTGAAGGACGGCTTTCACAGACACTTATCTCTCAGAACTGAGCATGTGGAGAGACGTTCGTTCATCTAGCACAAAGGGAACGGGTTGCAGGAGAAACTTTTACTCTGGTTTCTCAGTCTGTTTCCTAGTGCCGTTTTGAAGTTCCTGCAGTTTTCACTGTAAAACCGAGTTGGAGCTAGTACCTCCCCATATATATGTATGGAGATGAATTTGCAATTGAAAAGAAACTTTGTGTTCCCAACAAGGAATGTGAAGGTCGGCTTTCACACACACTTATCTCTCAGAACTGAGCATGTGGAGAGACGTTCGTTCATCTAGCACAAAGGGAACGGGTTGCTGGAGAAACTTTTACTCTGGTGTCTCATTCTGTTTCCTAGTGCCGGTATGAAGTTCCTGCAGTTTTCACTGTAAAACCGAGTTGGAGCTCGTACCTCCCCATATATATTTATGGAGTGGAGTTTGCAACTGAAGAGAAATTTTGTGTTCCCAACAAGTTAGGTGAAGGACGGCTTTCACACACACTTATCTCTCAGAACTGAGCATGTGGAGAGAAGTTCGTTCATTTAGCACAATGGGAACGGGTTGCAGGAGAAACTTTTACTCTGGTTTCTCAGTCTGTTTCCTAGTGCCGGTTTGAAGTTCCTGCAGTTTTCAGTGTAAAACCGAGTTGGAGCTAGTTCCTCCCCTTATATATGTATGGAGTGGAGTTTGCAACTGAAAAGAAACTTTGTGTTCCCAACAAGCTTGGTGAAGGACGGCTTTCACACACACTTATCTCTCAGAACTGAGCATGTGGAGAGACGTTCGTTCATCTAGCACAAAGGAACGGGTTGTAGGAGGCACTTTTACTCTGGTTTCTCAGTCTGTTTCTTAGTGCCGGTTTGAAGTTCCTGCAGTTTTCACTGTAAAACCGAGTTGGAGCTAGTACCTCCCCATATATATGTATGGATTGGAGATTGCAAGTGAAAAGAAACTTTGTGTTCCAAAGAAGCTAGGTGAAGGACGGCTTTCACAGACACTTATCTCTCAGAACTGAGCATGTGGAGAGACGTTCGTTCATCTAGCACAAAGGGAACTGATTGCGGGAGAAACTTTTACTCTGGTTTCTCAGTCTGTTTCCTAGTGCCGGTTTGAAGTTCCTGCAGTTTTCGCTGTAAAACCGAGTTGGAGCTAGTTCCTCCCCATATATATGTATCAAGTGGAGTTTGCAACTGAAAAGAAACTTTGTGTTCCCAACAAGCTAGGTGAAGTACGGCTTTCACACACACTTATCTCTCAGAACTGAGCATGTGGAGAGACGTTCGTTCATCTAGCACAAAGGGAACGGGTTGCAGGAGAAACTTTTATTCTGGTTTCTCAGTGTGTTTCCTAGTGCCGGTTTGAAGTTCCTGCAGTTTTCACTGTAAAACCGAGTTGGAGCTAGTACCTCCCCATATATATGTATGGAGTGGAGTTTGCAAGTGATAAGAAACTTTGTGTTCCCAACAAGCTAGGTGAAGGACGGCTTTCACACACACTTATCTCTCAGAACTGAGCATGTGGACAGACCTTCGTTCATCTAGCACAATGGAACGGGTTGCAGGTGGAACTTTTACTCTGGTTTCTCAGTCTGTTTCCTAGTGCCGGTTGGAAGTTCCTGCAGTTTTCACTGTAAAACCGAGTTGGAGCTAGTACCTCCCCATATATATGTATGGATTGGAGATTGCAAGTGAAAAGAAACTTTGTGTTCCAAAGAAGCTAGATGAAGGACGGCTTTCACAGACAAATATCTCTCAGAACTGAGCATGTGGAGAGACGTTCGTTCATCTAGCACAAAGGGAACTGGTTGCAGGTGAAACTTTTACTCTGGTTTCTCAGTCTGTTTCCTAGTGCCGGTTTGAAGTTCCTGCATTTTTCAGTGTAAAATCGAGTTGGAGCTAGTTCCTCCCCTTATATATGTATAGAGGGGAGTTTGCAAGTGAAAAAAAACTTTGTGTTCCCAACAAGCTATGTGAAGGACGGCTTTCACACACACTTATCTCTCAGAACTGAGCATGTGGAGAGACGTTCGTTCATCTAGCACAAAGGGAACGGGTTGCAGGAGAAACTTTTACTCTGGTTTCTCAGTCTGTTTCCTAGTGCCGGGTTGAAGTTCCTGCAGTTTTCACTGTAAAACCGAGTTGGAGTTAGTACCTCCACATATAAATGTATGGAGTGGTGTTTGCAACTGAAAAGAAACTTTGTGTTCCCAACAAGCAAGGTGAAGGACGGCTCTCACACACACTTATCACTCAGAATTGAGTATGTGGAGAGACGTTCGTTCAAGTAGCACAAATGGAACGGGTTGCAGGAGAAACTTTTACTCTGGTTTCTCATTGTGTTTCCTAGTGCCGGTTTGAAGTTCCTGCAGTTTTCACTGTAAAACCGAGTTGGAGCTAGTACCACCCCATATAAATGTATGGAGTGGAGTTTGCCACTGAAAAGAAACTTTGTGTTCCCAACAAGCTAGGTGAAGGATGGCTTTCACACACACTTATCTCTCAGAACTGAGCATGTGGAGAGACGTTCGTTCATCTAGCACAAAGAAACGGGTTGTAGGAGGCACATTTACTCTGGTTTCTCAGTCTGTTTCTTAGTGCCGGTTTGAAGTTCCTGCAGTTTTCACTGTAAAACCGAGTTGGAGCTAGTACCTCCCCATATATATGTTAGGATTGGAGATTGCAAGTGAAAAGAAACTTTGTGTTCCAAAGAAGCTAGATGAAGGACGGCTTTCACAGACACTTATCTCTCAGAACTGAGCATGTGGAGAGACGTTCGTTCATCTAGCACAAAGGGAACGGGTTGCAGGAGAAACTTTTACTCTGGTTTCTCAGTCTGTTTCCTAGTGCCGGTTTGAAGTTCCTGCAGTTTTCACTGTAAAACCGAGTTGGAGCTAGTACCTCCCCATATATATATATGGAGGTGAATTTGCAATTGAAAAGAAACTATGTGTTCCCAACAAGCTATGTGAAGGACGGCTTTCACACACACTGATCTCTCAGAACTGAGCATGTGGAGAGACGTTCGTTCATCTAGCACAAAGGGAACGGGTTGCAGGAGAAACTTTTACTCTGGTTTCTCAGTCTGTTTCCTAGTGCCAGTATGAAGTTCCTGCAGTTTTCACTGTAAAACCGAGTTGGAGCTCGTACCTCCCCATATATATTTATGGATTGGAGTTTGCAACTGAAAAGACATTTTGTGTTCCCAACAAGCTAGGTGAAGGACGGCTTTCACACACACTTATCTCTCAGAACTTAGCATGTGGAGAGACTTTCGTTCATTTAGCACAATGGGAACGGGTTGCAGGAGAAACTTTTACTCTGGTTTCTCAGACTGTTTCCTAATGCCGGTTGGAAGTTCCTGCAATTTTCACTGTAAAACCGAGTTGGAGCTAGTACCTCCCCTATATATGTATGGATTGGAGTTTGCAACTGAAAAGAAACTTTGTGTTCCCAACAAGCTAGATGAAGGACGGCTTTCACACACACTTATCTTTCAGAACTGAGCATGTGGAGAGACGTTCGTTATCTAGCACAAAGGAACGAGTTGTAGGGGGCACTTTTACTCTGGTTTCTCAGTCTGTTTCCTAGTGCCGGTTTGAAGTTCCTGCAGTTTTCACTGTAAAACCGAGTTGGAGCTAGTACCTCCCCATATATATGTTAGGATTGGAGATTGCAAGTGAAAAGAAACTTTGTGTTCCAAAGAAGCTAGGTGAAGGACGGCTTTCACAGACACTTATCTCTCAGAACTGAGCATGTGGAGAGACGTTCGTTCATCTAGCACAAAGGGAACGGGTTGCAGGAGAAACTTTTACTCTGGTTTCTCAGTCTGTTTCCTAGTGCCGTTTTGAAGTTCCTGCAGTTTTCACTGTAAAACCGAGTTGGAGCTAGTACCTCCCCATATATATGTATGGAGATGAATTTGCAATTGAAAAGAAACTTTGTGTTCCCAACAAGGAATGTGAAGGTCGGCTTTCACACACACTTATCTCTCAGAACTGAGCATGTGGAGAGACGTTCGTTCATCTAGCACAAAGGGAACGGGTTGCTGGAGAAACTTTTACTCTGGTGTCTCATTCTGTTTCCTAGTGCCGGTATGAAGTTCCTGCAGTTTTCACTGTAAAACCGAGTTGGAGCTCGTACCTCCCCATATATATTTATGGAGTGGAGTTTGCAACTGAAGAGAAATTTTGTGTTCCCAACAAGTTAGGTGAAGGACGGCTTTCACACACACTTATCTCTCAGAACTGAGCATGTGGAGAGACGTTCGTTCATTTAGCACAATGGGAACGGGTTGCAGGAGAAACTTTTACTCTGGTTTCTCAGTCTGTTTCCTAGTGCCGGTTTGAAGTTCCTGCAGTTTTCAGTGTAAAACCGAGTTGGAGCTAGTACCTGCCCATATATATGTATGGAGTGGAGTTTGCAACTGAAAAGAAACTTTGTGTTCCCAACAAGCTAGATGAAGGACAGCTTTCACAAACACTTATCTCTCAGAACTGAGCATGTGGATAGTCGTTCGTTCATCTAGCACAAAGGGAACGGGGTGCAGGATAAACTTTTACTCTGGTTTCTCAGTCTGTTTCCTAGTGCCGGTTTGAAGATCCTGCAGTTTTCACTGTAAAATCTAGTTGGAACTTGTACCTCCCCATATATATATATGGAGTCGAGTTTGCAAGTGAAAAGAAACTTTGTGTTCCCAACAAGCTAGGTGAAGGACGGCTTTCACACACACTTATCTCTCAGAACTGAGCATGTAGAGAGACGTTCGTTCATCTAGCACAAAGTGAACGGGTTGAAGGAGAAACTTTTACTCTGGTTTCTCAGTCTGTTTCCTAGTGCCGGTATGAAGTTCTTGTAGTTTTCACTGTAAAACCGAGTTGGAGCTCGTACCTCCCCATATATATTTATGGAGTGGAGTTTGCAACTGAAAAGAAATTTTGTGTTCCCAACAAGTTAGGTGAAGGACGGCTTTCACAGACACTTATCTCTCAGAACCGAGCATGTGGAGAGAGGTTCGTTCATCTAGCACAAAGAGAACGGGTTGCAGGAGAAACTTTTACTCTGGTTTCTCAGTCTGTTTCCTAGTGCCGGTTTGAAGTTCCTGCAGTTTTCGCTGTAAAACCGAGTTGGAGCTCGTTCCTCCCCATATATATGAATGGACTGGATTTTGCAACTGAAAAGAAACTTTGTGTTCCCAACAAGCTAGGTGAAGGACGGCTTTCACACACACTTATCTCTCAGAACTCAGCATGTGGAGAGACGTCCGTTCATCTAGCACAAAGGGAACGGGTTGCAGGAGAAACTTTTACTCTGGTTTCTCAGTCTGTTTCCTAGAGCCGGTATGAAGTTCCTGCAGTTTTCACTGTAAAACCGAGTTGGAGCTCGTACCTCCCCATATATATTTATGGAGTGGAGTTTGCAACTGAAAAGAAATTTTGTTTTCCCAACAAGTTAGGTGAAGGACGGCTTTCACACACACTTATCTCTCAGAACTGAGCATGTGGAGAGACGTCCGTTCATCTAGCACAAAGGGAACGGGTTGCAGGAGAAACTTTTACTCTGTTTTCTCAGTCTGTTTCCTAGTGCCGGTTTGAAGATCCTGCAGTTTTCACTGTAAAACCGAGTTGGAGCTAGTTCCTCCCCATATATATGTATGGAGTGGAGTTTGCAACTGAAAAGAAACTTTGTGTTCCCAACAAGCTAGGTGAAGGACGGCTTTCACACACACATATCTCTCAGAACTGAGCATGTGGAGAGACGTTCGTTCATCTAGCACAAAGGGAACGGGTTGCAGGAGAAACTTTTACTCTGGTTTCTCAGTCTGTTTCTTAGTGCCGGTTTGAAGTTCCTGCATTTTTCATTGTAAAACCGAGTTGGAGTTAGTACCTCCCCATATAAATGTATGGAGAGGAGTTTGCAACTGAAAAGAAACTTTGTGTTCCCAACAAGCTTGGTGAAGGACGGATTTCACACACATTTATCTCTCAGAACTGAGCATGTGGAGAGACGTTCGTTCATCTAGCACAAAGGGAACGGGTTGCAGGAGAAACTTTTACTCTGGTTTCTCAGTCTGTTTCCTAGTGCCGGTTTGAAGTTCCTGCAGTCTTCACTGTAAAACCGAGTTGGAGCTAGTACCTCCCCATATATATGTATGGAGTCGAGTTTGCAAGTGAAAAGAAACTTTGTGTTCCCAACAAGTTAGGTGAAGGACGGCTTTCACACACACTTATCTCTCAGAACTGAGCATGTGGAGAGACGTTCGTTCATCTAGCACAAAGGAACGGGTTGTAGGAGGCACTTTTACTCTGGTTTCTCAGTCTGTTTCTTAGTGCCGGTTTGAAGTTCCTGCAGTTTTCACTGTAAAACAGAGTTGGAGCTCGTACGTCCCCATATATATGTATTTAATGGAGTTTGCAACTGAAAAGAAATTTTGTGTTCCCAACAAGTTAGGTGAAGGACGGCTGTCACACACACTTATCTCTCAGAACTGAGCATGTGGAGAGACGTTCGTTCATCTAGCACAAAGGGAACGGGTTGCAGGAGGAACTTTTCTCTGGTTTCTCAGTCTGTTTCCTAGTGCTGGTTGGAAGTTCCTGCAGTTTTCACTGTAAAACCTAGTTGGAGCTAGTACCTCCCCATATATATGTATGGATTGGGGATTGCAAGTGAAAAGAAACTTTGTGTTCCAAAGAAGCTAGATGAAGGACGGCTTTCACAGACACTTATCTCTCAGAACTGAGCATGTGGAGAGACGTTCGTTCATCTAGAACAAAGGGAAAGGGTTGCAGGAGAAACTTTTACTCTGGTTTCTCAGTCTGTTTCCTAGTGCCGGTTTGCAGTTCCTGCAGTTTTCACTGTAAAACCGAGTTGGAGCTCGTACCTCCCCATATATATGTATGGAGTGGAGTTTGCAACTGAAAAGAAATTTTGTGTTCCCAACAAGATAGGTGAAGTACTGCTTTCACACACACTTATCTCTCAGAACTGAGCATGTGGAGAGACGTTCGTTCATCTAGCACAAAGGGAACGGGTTGCAGGTGGAACATTTACTCTGGTTTCTCATTGTGTTTCCTAGTGCCGGTTTGAAGTTCCTGCAGTTTTCACAGTAAAACCGAGTTGGAGCTAGTACCTCCCCATATATATGTATGGATTGGAGATTGCAAGTGAAAAGAAACTTTGTGTTCCAAAGAAGCTAGATGAAGGACGGCTTTCACAGACACTTATCTCTCAGAACTGAGCATGTGGAGAGACGCTCGTTCATCTAGCACAAAGGGAACTGGTTGCAGGAGAAACTTTTACTCTGCTTTCTCAGTCTGTTTCCTAGTGCCGGTTTGAAGTTCCTGCAGTTTTCACTGTAAAACCGATTTGGAGCTCGTACCTACCCATATATATGTATGGAGTGGAGTTTGCAACTGAAAAGAAATTTTGTGTTCCCAACAAGATAGGTGAAGGTCGGTTTTCACACACACATACCTCTCAGGACTGAGCATGTGGAGAGACGTCCGTTCATCTAGCACAAAAGGAACGGGTTGCAGGAGAAACTTTTACTCTGGTTTCTCAGTCTGTTTCCTAGTGCCGGTTTGAAGTTCCTGCAGTTTTCACTGTAAAACCAAGTTGGAGCTAGTTCCTCCCCATATATATGTATGGAGTGGTGTTTGCAAGTGAAAAGAAACTTTGTGTTCCAAAGAAGCTAGATGAAGGACGGCTTCACACACACTTCTTTCTCAGAACTGAGAATGTGGAGAGACGTTCGTTCATCTCGCACAAAGGGAATGGGTTGCAGGAGAAACTTTAACTCTGGTTTCTCAGTGTGTTTCCTAGTGCCGGTTTGAAGTTCCTGCAGTTTTCACTGTAAAACCGAGTTGGAGCTAGTACCTCCCCATATATATGTATGGATTGGAGTTTCCAACTGAAAAGAAACTTTGTGTTCCCAACAAGCTAGGTGAAGGACGGCTTTCACACACACTTATCTCTCAGAACTGAGCATGTGGAGAGACGTTCGTTCATCTAGCACAAAGGGAACGGGTTGCAGGAGGAACTTTTACTCTGGTTTCTCTGTCTGTTTCCTAGTGCCGGTTGGAAGTTCCTGCAGTTTTCACTGTAAAACCGAGTTGGAGCTAGTACCTCCCCATATATATGTTAGGATTGGAGATTGCAAGTGAAAAGAAACTTTGTGTTCCAAAGAAGCTAGGTGAAGGACGGCTTTCACAGACACTTATCTCTCAGAACTGAGCATGTGGAGAGAAGTTCGTTCATCTAGCACAAAGGGAACGGGTTGCAGGAGAAACTTTTACTCTGGTTTCTCAGTCTGTTTCCTAGTGCCGTTTTGAAGTTCCTGCAGTTTTCACTGTAAAACCGAGTTGGAGCTAGTACCTCCCCATATATATGTATGGAGATGAATTAGCAATTGAAAATAAACTTTGTGTTCCCAACAAGGAATGTGAAGGACGGCTTTCACACACACTTATCTCTCAGAACTGAGCATGTGGAGAGACGTTCGTTCATCTAGCACAAAGGGAACGGGTTGCTGGAGTAACTTTTACTCTGGTGTCTCAGTCTGTTTCCTAGTGCCGGTATGAAGTTCCTGCAGTTTTCACTGTAAAACCGAGTTGGAGCTCGTACCTCCCCATATATATTTATGGAGTGGAGTTTGCAACTGAAGAGAAATTTTGTGTTCCCAACAAGTTAGGTGAAGGACGGCTTTCACACACACTTATCTCTCAGAACTGAGCATGTGGAGAGACGTTCGTTCATTTAGCACAATGGGAACGGGTTGCAGGAGAAACTTTTACTCTGGTTTCTCAGTCTGTTTCCTAGTGCCGGTTTGAAGTTCCTGCAGTTTTCAGTGTAAAACCGAGTTGGAGCTAGTACCTGCCCATATATATGTATGGAGTGGATTTTGCAACTGAAAAGAAACTTTGTGTTCCCAACAAGCTAGATGAAGGACGGCTTTCACACACACTTATCTCTCAGAACTGAGCATGTGGAGAGACGTTCGTTCATCTAGCACAAAGTGAACGGGTTGCAGGAGAAACTTTTACTCTGGTTTCTCAGTCTGTTTCCTAGTGCCGGTATGAAGTCCTTGTAGTTTTCACTGTAAAACCGAGTTGGAGCTCGTACCTCCCCATATATATTTATGGAGTGGAGTTTGCAACTGAAAAGAAATTTTGTGTTCCCAACAAGTTAGGTGAAGGAAGGCTTTCACACACACTTATCTCTCAGAACTGAGCATGTGGAGAGACGTTCGTTCATTTAGCACAATGGGAACGGGTTGCAGGAGAAACTTTTACTCTGGTTTCTCAGTCTGTTTCCTAGTGCCGGTTTGAAGTTCCTGCAGTTTTCACTGTAAAACCGAGTTGGAGCTAGTACCTCCCCATATATATGTATGGAGTGGAGTTTGCAACTGAAAAGAAACTTTGTGTTCCCAACAAGCTAGTTGAAGGACGGCTTTCACAAACACTTATCTCTCAGAACTGAGCACGTGGATAGACGTTCGTTCATCTAGCACAAAGTGAACGGGTTGCAGGAGAAACTATTACTCTGGTTTCTCAGTCTGTTTCCTAGTGCCGGTTTGAAGTTCCTGCAGTTTTCACTGTAAAATCGAGTTGGAACTTGTACCTCCCTATATATATATACGGAGTCGAGTTTGCAAGTGAAAAGAAACTTTGTGTTCCCAACAAGTTAGGTGAAGGACGGCTTTCACACACACTTATCTCTCAGAACTGAGCATGTGGAGAGACGTTCGTTCATCTAGCACAAAGGAACGGGTTGTTGGAGGCACTTTTACTCTGGTTTCTCAGACTGTTTCTTAGTGCCGGTTTGAAGTTCCTGCAGTTTTCACTGTAAAACAGAGTTGGAGCTCGTACGTCCCCATATATATGTATGGAATGGAGTTTGCAACTGAAAAGAAATTTTGTGTTCCCAACAAGTTAGGTGAAGGACGGCTTTCACACACACTTATCTCTCAGAACTGAGCATGTGGAGAGACGTTCTTTCATCTAGCACAATGGGAACGGGTTGCAGGAGAAACTTTTACTCTGGTTTCTCTGTCTGTTTCTTAGTGCCGGTTTGAAGTTCCTGCAGTTTTCACTGTAAAACCGAGTTGGAGCTTGTACCTCCCCTTATATATGTATGGAGTGGGGTTTGCAAGTGAAAAGAAACTTTGTGTTCCCAACAAGCTAGGTGAAGGACGGCTTTCACACACACTTATCTCTCAGAACTGAGCATGTGGAGAGACGTTCGTTCATCTAGCACAAAGGGAACGGGTTGCAGGTGAAACTTTTACTCTGGTTTCTCAGTCTGTTTCCTAGTGCTGGTTGGAAGTTCCTGCAGTTTTCACTGTAAAACCGAGTTGGAGCTAGTACCTCCCCATATATATGTATGGATTGGGGATTGCAAGTGAAAAGAAACTTTGTGTTCCAAAGAAGCTAGATGAAGGACGGCTTTCACAGACACTTATCTCTCAGAACTGAGCATGTGGAGAGACGTTCGTTCATCTAGAACAAAGGGAACGGGTTGCAGGAGAAACTTTTACTCTGGTTTCTCAGTCTGTTTCCTAGTGCCGGTTTGCAGTTCCTGCAGTTTTCACTGTAAAACCGAGTTGGAGCTCGTACCTCCCCATATATATGTATGGAGTGGAGTTTGCAACTGAAAAGAAACTTTGTGTTCCCAACAAGCTAGTTAAAGGACGGCTTTCACAAACACTTATCTCTCAGAACTGAGCATGTGGAGAGACGTTCGTTCATCTAGCACAAAGGGAACGGGTTGCAGGAGAAACTTTTACTCTGGTTTCTCAGTCTGTTTCCTAGTGCCGGTTTGAAGTTCCTGCAGTTTTCGCTGTAAAACCGAGTTGGAGCTAGTTCCTCCCCATATATATGAATGGACTGGAGTTTGCAACTGAAAAGAAACTTTGTGTTCCCAACAAGCTAGGTGAAGGACGGCTTTCACACACACTTATCTCTCAGAACTCAGCATGTGGAGAGACGTCCGTTCATCTAGCACAAAGGGAACGGGTTGCGTCAGAAACTTTTACTCTGGTTTCTCAGTCTGTTTCCTAGTGCCGGTATGAAGTTCCTGCAGTTTTCACTGTAAAACCGAGTTGGAGCTCGTACCTCCCCATATATATTTATGGAGTGGAGTTTGCAACTGAAAAGAAATTTTGTGTTCCCAACAAGTTAGGTGAAGGACGGCTTTCACACACACTTATCTCTCAGAACTGAGCATGTGGAGAGACGTTCGTTCATTTAGCACAATGGGAACGGGTTGCAGGAGAAACTTTTACTCTGGTTTCTCAGTCTGTTTCCTAGTGCCGGTTTGAAGTTCCTGCAGTTTTCACTGTAAAACCGAGTTGGAGCTAGTACCTCCCCATATATATGTATGGAGTGGAGTTTGCAACTGAAAAGAAACTTTGTGTTCCCAACAAGCTAGTTGAAGGACGGCTTTCACAAACACTTAACTCTCAGAACTGAGCATGTGGATAGACGTTCGTTCATCTAGCACAAAGTGAACGGGTTGCAGGATAAACTATTACTCTGGTTTCTCAGTCTGTTTCCTAGTGCCGGTTTGAAGTTCCTGCAGTTTTCACTGTAAAATCGAGTTGGAACTTGTACCTCCCCATATATATATATGGAGTCGAGTTTGCAAGTGAAAAGAAACTTTGTGTTCCCAACAAGTTAGGTGAAGGACGGCTTTCACACACACTTATCTCTCAGAACTGAGCATGTGGAGAGAAGTTCGTTCATTTAGCACAAAGGAACGGGTTGTAGGAAGCACTTTTACTCTGGTTTCTCAGTCTGTTTCTTAGTGCCGGTATGATGTTCCTGCAGTTTTCACTGTAAAACAGAGTTGGAGCTCGTACGTCCCCATATATATGTATGGAATGGAGTTTGCAACTGAAAAGAAATTTTGTGTTCCCAACAAGTTAGGTGAAGGACGGCTTTCACACACACTTATCTCTCAGAAATGAGCATGTGGAGAGGCGTTCTTTCATCTTACACAATGGGAACGTGTTGCAGGAGAAACTTTTACTCTGGTTTCTCAGTCTGTTTCCTAGTGCCGGTTTGAAGTTCCTGCAGTTTTCACTGTAAAACCGAGTTGGAGCTTGTACCTCCCCTTATATATGTATGGAGTGGGGTTTGCAAGTGAAAAGAAACTTTGTGTTCCCAACAAGCTAGATGAAGGACGGCTTTCACACACACTTATCTCTCAGAACTGAGCATGTGGAGAGACTTTCGTTCATCTAGCACAAAGGGAACGGGTTGCAGGAGGAACATTTTCTCTGGTTTCTCAGTCTGTTTCCTAGTGCTGGTTGGAAGTTCCTGCAGTTTTCACTGTAAAACCGAGTTGGAGCTAGTACCTCCCCATATATATGTATGGATTGGGGATTGCAAGTGAAAAGAAACTTTGTGTTCCAAAGAAGCTAGTTGAATGACGGCTTTCACAGACACTTATCTCTCAGAACTGAGCATGTGGAGAGACGTTCGTTCATCTAGAACAAAGGGAACGGGTTGCAGGAGAAACTTTTATTCTGGTTTCTCAGTCTGTTTCCTAGTGCCGGTTTGCAGTTCCTGCAGTTTTCACTGTAAATCCGAGTTGGAGCTCATACCTCCCCATATATATGTGTGGAGTGGAGTTTGCAACTGAAAAGAAATTTTGTGTTCCCAACAAGATAGGTGAAGTACTGCTTTCACACACACTTATCTCTCAGAACTGAGCATGTGGAGAGACGTTCGTTCATCTAGCACAAAGGGAACGGGTTGCAGGTGGAACTTTTACTCTGGTTTCTCAGTCTGTTTCCTAGTGCCGGTTGGAAGTTCCTGCAGTTTTCACTGTAAAACCGAGTTGGAGCTCGTAAATCCCCATATATATTTATGGAGTGGAGTTTGCAACTGAAAAGAAATTTTGTGTTCCCAACAAGTTAGGTGAAGGACGGCTTCCACACACACTTATCTCTAAGAACTGAGCATGTGGAGAGACGTTCGTTCATCTAGCACAATGGGATCTGGTTGCAGGAGAAACTTTTACTCTGGTTTCTCAGTCTGTTTCCTAGTGCCGGTTTGAAGTTCCTGCAGTTTTCACTGTAAATCAGAGTTGGAGCTAGTACCTCCCCATATATATGTATGGAGTGGAATTTGCAACTGAAAAGAAACTTTGTGTTCCCAACAAGCTATGTGAAGGACGGCTTTCACACACACTTATCTCTCAGAACTGAGCATGTGGAGAGACGTTCGTTCATCTAGCACAAAGGGAACGGGTTGTAGGAGAAACTTTTACTCTGGTTTCTCAGTCTGTTTCCTAGTGCCGGTTTGAAGTTCCTGCATTTTTCACTGTAAAACCGAGTTGGAGCTTGTACCTCCCCATATATATATATGGAGTCGAGTTTGAAAGTGAAAGGAATCTTTGTGTTCCCAACAAGCTAGGTGAAGGACGGCTTTCACACACACTTATCTCTCAGAACTGAGCATGTGGTGAGACGTTCGTTCATCTAGCACAAAGAACGGGTTGTAGGAGTCACTTTTACTCTGGTTTCTCAGTCTGTTTCTTAGTGCCGGTTTGAAGTTCCTGCAGTTTTCACTGTAAAACAGAGTTGGAGCTAGTACCACCCCATATATATGTATGGATTGGAGATTGCATGTGAAAAGGAACTTTGTGTTCCAAAGAAGCTAGATGAATGACGGCTTTCACAGACACTTATCTCTCAGAACTGAGCATGTGGAGAGACGTTCGTTCATCTAGCACAAAGGGAACGGTTTGCAGGAGAAACTTAAACTCTGGGTTCTCAGTCTGTTTCCTATTGCCGGTATGATGTTCCTGCAGTTTTCACTGTAAAACCGAGTTGGAGCTAGTACCTCCCCATATATATGTATGGAGTGGAGTTTGAAAATGAAAAGAAACTTTGTGTTCCCAACAAGCTAGGTGAAAGACGGCTTTCACACACAATATATCTCAGAACTGAGCATGTGGAGAGACGTTCGCTCATCTAGCACAAAAGGAACGGGTTGCAGGAGAAACTTTTACTCTGGTTTCTCAGTCTGTTTCCTAGTGCCGTTTTGAAGTTCCTGCAGTTTTCACTGTAAAACCGAGTTGGAGCTAGTACCTCCCCATATATATGTATGGAGTGGAGTTTGCAACTGAAAAGAAACTTTGTGTTCCCAACAAGCTAGGTGAAGGACGGCTTTCACACACACTTATCTCTCAGAACTGAGCATGTGGAGAGAAGTTCGTTCATCTAGCACAAAAGGAACGGGTTGCAGGAGAAACTTTTACTCTGGTTTCTCAGTCTGTTTCCTAGTGCCGATATGATGTTCCTGCAGTTTTCACTGTAAAACCGAGTTGGAGCTAGTACCTCCCCATATATATGTATGGATTGGAGATTGCAAGTGAAAAGAATCTTTGTGTTCCAAAGAAGCTATGTGAAGGACGGCTTTCACAGACACTTATCTCTCAGAACTGAGCATGTGGAGAGACGTTCGTTCATCTAGCACAAAGGGAACGGGTTGCAGGAGAAACTTTTACTCTGGTTTCTCAGTCTGTTTCCTAGTGCCGGTTTGAAGTTCCTGCAGTTTTCACTGTAAAACCGAGTTGGAGCTAGTACCTCCCCATATATATGTATGGAGTGGAGTTTGCAACTGAAAAGAAACTTTGTGTTCCCAACAAGCTAGGTGAAGGACGGCTTTCACACACACTTATCTCTCAGAACTGAGCATGTGGATAGACGTTCGTTCATCTAGCACAAAGGGAACGGGTTGCAGGAGGAAATTTTACTCTGGTTTCTCAGTCTGTTTCCTAGTGCCGGTTGGAAGTTCCTGCAGTTTTCACTATAAAACAGAGTTGGAGCTAGTACTTCCCCATATATATGTATGGATTGGAGATTGCAAGTGAAAAGGAACTTTGTGTTCCAAAGAAGCTAGGTGAATGACGGCTTTCACAGACACTTGTCTCTCAGAACTGAGCATATGGAGAGACGTCCGTTCATCTAGCACAAAGTGAACGGGTTGCAGGAGAAACTTTTACTCTGGTTTCTCAGTCTGTTTCCTAGTGCCGGTTTGAAGTTCCTGGAGTTTTCACTGTAAAACCGAGTTGGAGCTAGTTCCTCCCCATATATATGTATGCAGTGGAGTTTGCATCTGAAAAGAAACTTTGTGTTCCCAACAAGCTAGGTGAAGGACGGCTTTCACACACACGTATCTCTCAGAACTGAGCATGTGGAGAGACGTTTGTTCATCTAGCATATTGTGAACGGGTTGCAGGAAAAACTTTTACTCTGGTTTCTCAGTCTGTTTCCTAGTGCCGGTTTGCAGTTCCTGCAGTTTTCACTGTAAAACCGAGTTGGAGTTGGTACCTCCCCATATAAATGTATGGAGTGGAGTTTGCAACTGAAAAGAAACTTTGTGTTCCCCACAAGCAAGGTGAAGGACGGCTCTCACACACACTTATCTCTCAGAAATGAGCATGTGGATAGACGTTCGTTCATCTAGCACAAAGTGAACGGGTTGCAGGAGAAACTATTACTCTGGTTTCTCAGTCTGTTTCCTAGTGCCGGTTTGAAATTCCTGCAGTTTTCACTGTAAAATCGAGTTGGAACTTGTACCTCCCCATATATATATATGGAGTCGAGTTTGCAAGTGAAAAGAAACTTTGTGTTCCCAACAATTTAGGTGAAGGACGGCTTTCACACACACTTATCTCTCAGAACTGAGCATGTGGAGAGACGTTCGTTCATCTAGCACAAAAGAACGGGTTGTAGGAGGCACTTTTACTCTGGTTTCTCAGTCTGTTTCTTAGTGCCGGTTTGAAGTTCCTGCAGTTTTCTCTGTAAAACCGAGTTGGAGCTCGTACCTCCCCATATATATGTATGGAGTGGAGTTTGCAACTGAAAAGAAATTTTGTGTTCCCAACAAGATAGGTGAAGTACTGCTTTCACACACACTTATCTCTCAGAACTGAGCATGTGGAGAGACGTTCGTTCATCTAGCACAAAGGGAACGGGTTGCAGGAGGAACTTTTACTCTGGTTTCTCAGTCTGTTTCCTAGTGCCGGGTGGAAGTTCCTGCAGTTTTCACTGTAAAACCGAGTTGGAGCTCGTAAATCCCCATATATATTTATGGAGTGGAGTTTGCAACTGAAAAGAAATTTTGTGTTCCCAACAAGTTAGGTGAAGGACGGCTTTCACCCACACTTATCTCTAAGAACTGAGCATGTGGAGAGACGTTCGTTCATCTAGCACAATGGGAACGGGTTACAGGAAAAACTTTTACTCTGGTTTCTCAGTCTGTTTCCTAGTGCCGGTTTGATGTTCCTGCAGTTTTCACTGTAAAACCGAGTTGGAGCTAGTACCTCCCCATATATATGTATGGAGTGGAATTTGCAACTGAAAAGAAACTTTGTGTTCCCAACAAGCTATGTGAAGGACGGCTTTCACACACACTTATCTCTCAGAACTGAGCATGTGGAGAGACGTTCGTTCATCTAGCACAAAGGGAACGGTTTGCAGGAGAAACTTTAACTCTGGGTTCTCAGTCTGTTTCCTAGTGCCCGTATGATGTTCCTGCAGTTTTCACTGTAAAACCGAGTTGGAGCTAGTACCTCCCCATATATATGTATGGAGTGGAGTTTGAAAATGAAAAGAAACTTTGTGTTCCCAACAAGCTAGGTGAAAGACGGCTTTCACACACACTTATCTCTCAGAACTGAGCATGTGGTGAGACGTTCGCTCATCTAGCACAAAGGGAACGGGTTGCAGGAGAAACTTTTACTCTGGTTTCTCAGTCAGTTTCCTAGTGCCGGTTTGAAGTTCCTGCAGTTTTCACTGTAAAACCGAGTTGGAGCTAGTACCTCCCCATATATATGTATGGAGTGGAGTTTGCAACTGAAAAGAAACTTTGTGTTCCCAACAAGTTAGGTGAAGGACGGCTTTCACACACACTTATCTCTCAGAACTGAGGCATGTGGAGAGACGTTCGTTCATCTAGCACAAAAGGAACGGGTTGCAGGAGAAACTTTTACTCTGGTTTCTCAGTCTGTTTCCTAGTGCCGGTATGATGTTCCTGCAGTTTTCACTGTAAAACCGAGTTGGAGCTAGTACCTCCCCATATATATGTATGGATTGGAGATTGCAAGTGAAAAGAATCTTTGTGTTCCAAAGAAGCTATGTGAAGGACGGCTTTCACAGACACTTATCTCTCAGAACTGAGCATGTGGAGAGACGTTCGTTCATCTAGCACAAAGGGAACGGGTTGCAGGAGAAACTTTTACTCTGGTTTCTCAGTCTGTTTCCTAGTGCCGGTTTGAAGTTCCTGCAGTTTTCACTGTAAAACGGAGTTGGAGCTAGTCCCTCCCCATATATATGTATGGAGTGGAGTTTGCAACTGAAAAGAAACTTTGTGTTCCCAACAAGCTAGGTGAAGGACGGCTTTCACACACACTTATCTCTCAGAACTGAGCATGTGGAGAGACGTTCGTTCATCTAGCACAAAGGGAACGGGTTGCAGGAGGAAATTTTACTCTGCTTTCTCAGTCTGTTTCCTAGTGCCGGTTGGAAGTTCCTGCAGTTTTCACTATAAAACAGAGTTGGAGCTAGTACCTCCCCATATATATGTATGGATTGGAGATTGCAAGTGAAAAGGAACTTTGTGTTCCAAAGAAGCTAGGTGAATGACGGCTTTCACAGACACTTGTCTCGCAGAACTGAGCATGTGGAGAGACGTCCGTTCATCTAGCACAAAGGGAACGGGTTGCAGGAGAAACTTTTACTCTGGTTTCTCAGTCTGTTTCCTAGTGCCGGTTTGAAGTTCCTGCAGTTTTCACTGTAAAACCGAGTTGGAGCTAGTTCCTCCCCATATATATGTATGCAGTGGAGTTTTCAACTGAAAAGAAACTTTGTGTTCCCAACAAGCTAGGTGAAGGACGGCTTTCACACACACTTATCTCTCAGAACTGAGCATGTGGAGAGACGTTTGTTCATCTAGCACAATGTGAACGGGTTGCAGGAGAAACTTTTACTCTGGTTTCTAAATCTGTTTCCTAGTGCCGGTTTGAAGTTCCTGCAGTTTTCACTGTAAAACCGATTTGGAGTTGGTACCTCCCCATATAAATTTATGGAGTGGAGTTTGCAACTGAAAAGAAACTTTGTGTTCCCCACAAGCAAGGTGAAGGACGGCTCTCACACACACTTATCTCTCAGAACTTAGCATGTGGAGAGACGTTCGTTCATCTAGCACAAAGGGAACGGGTTGCAGGTGGAACATTTACACTGGTTTCTCAGTCTGTTTCCTAGTGCCGGTTGGAAGTTCCTGCAGTTTTCACTGTAAAACCGAGTTGGAGCTAGTACCTCCCCATATATACATATGGATTGGAGATTGCAAGTGAAAAGAAACTTTGTGTTCCAAAGAAGCTAGATGAAGGACGGCTTTCACAGACACTTATCTCTCAGAACTGAGCATGTGGAGAGACGTTCGTTCATCTAGCACAAAGGGAACTGGTTGCAGGAGAAACTTTTACTCTGGTTTCTCAGTCTGTTTCCTAGTGCCGGTTTGAAGTTCCTGCAATTTTCACTGTAAAACCGAGTTGGTGCTAGTACCTCCCCATATATATGTATGGAGTGGAGTTTGCAAGTGAAAAGAAACTTTGTGTTCCCAACAAGCTAGGTGAAGGACCGCTTTCACACAAATATATCTCTCAGAACTGAGCATGTGGAGAGACGTTCGTTCAACTAGCACAATGGGAACGGGTTGCAGGAGAAACTTTTACTCTGGTTTCTCAGTCTGTTTCCTAGTGCCGGTTTGAAGTTCCTGCAATTTTCACTGTAAAACCGAGTTGGTGCTAGTACCTCCCCATATATATGTATGGAGTGGAGATGCAAGTGAAAAGAAACTTTGTGTTCCCAACAAGCTAGGTGAAGGACGGCTTTCACACACACATATCTCTCAGAACTAAGCATGTGGAGAGACGTTTGTTCATCTGGCACAAAGGAACGGGTTGCAGGAGAAACTTTTACTCTGGTTTCTCAGGCTGTTTCCTAGTGCCGGTTTGAAGTTCCTGCAGTTTTCACTGTAAACTCGAGTTGGAGTTAGTACCCCCCCATATAAATGTATGGAGTGGAGTTTGCAACTGAAAAGAATCTTTGTGTTCCCAACAAGCAAGGTGAAGGACGGCTTTCACACACACTTATCTCTCAGAACTGAGCATGTGGAGAGACGTTCGTTCATCTAGCACAAAGGGAACGGGTTGCAGGAGGAAATTTTACTCTGCTTTCTCAGTCTGTTTCCTAGTGCCGGTTGGAAGTTCCTGCAGTTTTCACTATAAAACAGAGTTGGAGCTAGTACCTCCCCATATATATGTATGGATTGGAGATTGCAAGTGAAAAGGAACTTTGTCTTCCAAAGAAGCTAGGTGAATGACGGCTTTCACAGACACTTGTCTCTCAGAACTGAGCATGTGGAGAGACGTCCGTTCATCTAGCACAAAGGGAACGGGTTGCAGGAGAAACTTTTACTCTGGTTTCACAGTCTGTTTCCTAGTGCCGGTTTGAATTTCCTGCAGTTTTCACTGTAAAACCGAGTTGGAGCTAGTTCCTCCCCATATATATGTATGCAGTGGAGTTTTCAACTGAAAAGAAACTTTGTGTTCCCAACAAGCTATGTGAAGGACGGCTTTCACACACACTTATCTCTCAGAACTGAGCATGTGGAGAGACGTTTGTTCATCTAGCACAATGTGAACGTGTTGCAGGAGAAACTTTTACTCTGGTTTCTCAGTCTGTTTCCTAGTGCCAGTTTGAAGTTCCTGCAGTTTTCTCTGTAAAACCGATTTGGAGTTGGTACCTCCCCATATAAATGTATGGAGTGGAGTTTGCAACTGAAAAGAAACTTTGTGTTCCCCACAAGCAAGGTGAAGGACGGCTCTCACACACACTTATCTCTCAGAACTTAGCATGTGGAGAGACGTTCGTTCATCTAGCACAAAGGGAACGGGTTGCAGGTGGAACATTTACACTGGTTTCTCAGTCTGTTTCCTAGTGCCCTTTGGAAGTTCCTGCAGTTTTCACTGTAAAACCGAGTTGGAGCTAGTACCTCCCCATATATATATATGGATTGGAGATTGCAAGTGAAAAGAAACTTTGTGTTCCAAAGAAGCTAGATGAAGGACGGCTTTCACAGACACTTATCTCTCAGAACTGAGCATGTGGAGAGACCTTCGTTCATCTAGCACAAAGGGAAAGGTTTGCAGGAGAAATTTTACTCTGGTTTCTCAGTCTGTTTCCTAGTGCCGGTTTGAAGTTCCTGTAATTTTCACTGTAAAACCGAGTTGGTGCTAGTACCTCCCCATATATATGTATGGAGTGGAGTTTGCAAGTGAAAAGAAACTTTGTGTTCCCAACAAGCTAGGTGAAGGACCGCTTTCACACACATATATCTCTCAGAACTGAGCATGTGGAGAGACGTTCGTTCACCTAGCACAATGGGAACGGGTTGCAGGAGAAACTTTAACTCTGGGTTCTCAGTCTGTTTCCTAGTGCCGGTTTGAAGTTCCTGCAATTTTCACTGTAAAACCGAGTTGGAGCTAGTACTTCCCCATATATATGTATGGGGTGGAGTTTGCAACTGAAAAGAAACTTTGTGTTCCCAACAAGCTAGGAGAAGGACGGCTTTCACACACACTTATCTCTCAGAACTGAGCATGTGGAGAGACGTTCGTTCATGTAGCACAAAGGAACGGGTTGTAGGAGGCACTTTTACTCTGGTTTCTCAGTCTGTTTCTTAGTGCCCGTTTGAAGTTCCTGCAGTTTTCACTGTAAAACCGAGTTGGAGCTAGTACCTCCCCATATATATGTATGGATTGGAGATTGCAAGTTAAAAGAAACTTTGTGTTCCAAAAAGCTAGATGAAGGACGGCTTTCACAGACGCTTATCTCTCAGAACTGAGCATGTGGAGAGACGTTCGTTCATCTAGCACAAAGGGAACGGGTTGCAGGAGAAACTTTTACTCTGGTTTCTCAGTCTGTTTCCTAGTGCCGGTTTGAAGTTCCTGCAGTTTTCACTGTAAAACCGAGTTGGAGCTAGTTCCGCCCCATATATATGTATGGAGTGGAGTTTGCAACTGAAAAGAAACTTTGTGTTCCCAACAAGCTAGGTGAAGGACGGCTTTCACACACACTTATCTCTCAGAACTGAGCATGTTGAGAGACGTTCGTTCATCTAGCACAAAGGGAACGGGTTGCAGGAGAAACTTTTACTCTGGTTTCTCAGTCTGTTTCCTAGTGCCGGTTTGAAGTTCCTGCAGTTTTCACTGTAAAACCGAGTTGGAGTTAGTACCTCCCCATATAAATGTATGGAGTGGAGTTTGCAAGTGAAAAGAAACTTTGTTTTCCCAACAAGCTAGGTGAAGGACCGCTTTCACACACATATATCTCTCAGAACTGAGCATGTGGAGAGACGTTCGTTCACCTAGCACAATGGGAACGGGTTGCAGGAGAAACTTTAACTCTGGGTTCTCAGTCTGTTTCCTAGTGCCGGTTTGAAGTTCCTGCAATTTTCACTGTAAAACCGAGTTGGTGCTAGTACCTCCCCATATATATGTATGGAGTGGAGTTTGCAAGTGAAAAGAAACTTTGTGTTCCCAACAAGCTAGGTGAAGGACGGCTTTCACACACACATATCTCTCAGAACTAAGCATGTGGAGAGACGTTTGTTCATCTGGCACAAAGGGAACGGGTTGCAGGAGAAACTTTTACTCTGGTTTCTCAGTCTGTTTCCTAGTGCCGGTTTGAAGTTCCTGCAGTTTTCACTGTAAACTCGAGTTGGAGTTAGTACCCCCCCATATAAATGTATGGAGTGGAGTTTGCAACTGAAAAGAAACTTTGTGTTCCCAACAAGCAAGGTGAAGGACGGCTCTCACACACATTTATCTCTCAGAACTGAGCATGTGAAGAGACGTTCGTTCATCTAGCACAAAGGGAACGGGTTGCAGGAGAAACTTTTACTCTGGTTTCTCAGTGTGTTTCCTAGTGCCGGTTTGAAGTTCCTGCAGTTTTCACTGTAAAACCGAGTTGGAGCTATTACTTCCCCATATATATGTATGGGGTGGAGTTTGCAACTGAAAAGAAACTTTGTGTTCCCAACAAGCTAGGTGAAGGACGGCTTTCACACACACTTATCTCTCAGAACTGAGCATGTGGAGAGACGTTCGTTCATGTAGCACAAAGGAACGGGTTGTAGGAGGCACTTTTACTCTGGTTTCTCAGTCTGTTTCTTAGTGCCGGTTTGAAGTTCCTGCAGTTTTCACTGTAAAACCGAGTTGGAGCTAGTACCTCCCCATATATATGTATGGATTGGAGATTGCAAGTTAAAAGAAACTTTGTGTTCCAAAAAGCTAGATGAAGGACGGCTTTCACAGACACTTATCTCTCAGAACTGAGCATGTGGAGAGACGTTCGTTCATCTAGCACAAAGGGAACGGGTTGCAGGAGAAACTTTTACTCTGGTTTCTCACTCTGTTTCCTAGTGCCGGTTTGAAGTTCCTGCAGTTTTCACTGTAAAACCGAGTTGGAGCTAGTTCCGCCCCATATATATGTATGGAGTGGAGTTTGCAACTGAAAAGAAACTTTGTGTTCCCAACAAGCTAGGTGAAGGACGGCTTTCACACACACTTATCTCTCAGAACTGAGCATGTTGAGAGACGTTCGTTCATCTAGCACAAAGGGAACGGGTTGCAGGAGAAACTTTTACTCTTTTTTCTCAGTCTGTTTCCTAGTGCCGGTTTGCAGTTCCTGCAGTTTTCACTGTAAAACCGAGTTGGAGCTCGTACCTCCCCATATATATGTATGGAGTGGAGTTTGCAAGTGAAAAGAAACTTTGTGTTCCCAACAAGCTAGGTGAAGGACGGCTTTCACACACACTTATCTCTCAGAACTGAGCATGTGGAGAGACGTTCGTTCATCTAGCACAAAGGAACGGGTTGTAGGAGGCACTTTTACTCTGGTTTCTCAGTCTGTTTCTTAGTGCCGGTTTGAAGTTCCTGCAGTTTTCAGTGTAAAACCGAGTTGGAGCTAGTACCTCCCCATATATATGTATGAATTGGAGATTGCAAGTGAAAAGAAACTTTGTGTTCCAAAGAAGCTAGGTGAAGGACGGGTTTCACAGACACTTAACTCTCTGAACTGAGCATGTGGAGAGACTTTCGCTCATCTAGCACAAAGGGAACAGGTTGCAGGGGAAACTTTTACTCTGGTTTCTCAGTCTGTTTCCTAGTGCCGGTTTGAATTTCCTGCAGTTTTCACTGTAAAACCGAGTTGGAGCTCGTGCCACCCCATATATATGTATGGAGTGGAGTTTGCAACTGAAAAGGAATTTTGTGTTCCGAAGAAGCTAGGTGAAGGACGGCTTTCACACACACATATCTCTCAGAACTGAGCATGTGGAGAGACGTTCGTTCATCTAGCACAAAAAGAACGGGTTGCAGGAGAAACTTTTACTCTGGTTTCTCAGTCTGTTTCCTAGTGCCGGGTTGAAGTTCCTGCAGTTTTCACTGTAAAACCGTGTTGGAGCTAGTACCTCCCCATATATATATGTATTGGTTGGAGATTGCAAGTGAAAAGACACTTTGTGTTCCAAAGAAGCTAGGTGAAGAACGGCTTTCACAGACACTTATCTCTCAGAACTGAGCATGTGGAGAGTCGTTCGTTCATCTAGCACAAATGGAACGGGTTGCAGTAGAAACTTGTTCTCTGGTTTCTCAGTCTGTTTCCTAATGCAGGTTTGCAGTTCCTGCAGTTTTCACTGTAAAACCGAGTTGGAGTTAGTACCTCCCCATATAAATGTATGGAGTGGAGTTTGCAACTGAAAAGAAACTTTGTGTTCCCAACAAAAAGGTGAAGGACGGCTCTCACACACACTTATTTCTCAGAACTTAGCATGTGGAGAGACGTTCGTTCATCTAGCAAAAAGGGAACGGGTTGCAGGAGAAACATTTACTCTGGTTTCTCAGTATGTTTCCTAGTGCCGGTTGGAAGTTCCTGCAGTTTTCACTGTAAAACCGAGTTGGAGCTAGTACCTCCCCATATGTATGTATGAAGTGGAGTTTGCAAATGAAAAGAAACTTTGTGTTCCCAACAAGCTAGGTGAAGGACTGCTTTCACACACACTTATCTCTCAGAACTGAGCATGTGGAGAGACGTTCTTTCATCTAGCACAAAGGGAACGGGTTGCAGGAGGAACATTTACTCTGGTTTCTCAGTCTGTTTCCTAGTGCCGGTTTGAAGTTCCTGCAGTTTTCACTGTAAACCCGAGTTGGAGCTAGTTCCTCCCCATATATATGTATGGATTGGAGTTTGCAACTGAAAAGAAACTTTGTGTTCCCAACAAACTAGGAGAAGGATGGTTTTCACACACACTTATCTCTCAGAATTGAGCATGTGGAGAGACGTTCGTTCACCTAGCACAAAGGGAACGGGTTGCAGGAGAAACTTTTACTCTGGTTTCTCAGTCTGTTTCCTAGTGTCGGTTTGAATTTCCTGCAGTTTTCACTGTAAAACCGAGTTGGAGTTAGTACCTCCCCATATAAATGTATGGAGTGGAGTTTGCAACTGAAAAGAAACTTTGTGTTCCCAACAAGCAAGGTGAAGGACGGCTCTCACACACACTTATCTCTCAGAACTGAGCATGTGGAGAGACGTTCGTTCATCTAGCACAATGGGAACGGGTTGCAGGAGAAATTTTACTCTGGTTTCTCAGTGTGTTTCCTAGTGCCGGTTTGAAGTTCCTGCAGTTTTCACTTTAAAACCGAGTTGGAGCTAGTACCTCCCCATATATATGTATGGAGTGGAGTTTGCAACTGAAAAGAAACTTTGTGTTCCCAACAAGCTAGGTGAAGGACGGCTTTCACACACACTTATCTCTCAGAAATGAGCATGTGGAGAGACGTTCGTTCATCTAGCACAAAGGGAACAGGTTGCACGAGGAACATTTACTCTGGTTTCTCAGACTGTTTCCTAGTGCCGGTTGGAAATTCCTGCAGTTTTCACTGTAAAACCAAGTTGGAGCTAGTACCTCCCCATATATATGTATGGATTGGAGATTGCCAGTGAAAAGAAACTTTGTGTTCCAAAGAAGCTAGATGAAGGACGGCTTTCACCGACACTTATCTCTCAGAACTGAGCATGTGGAGAGACGTTCGTTCATCTAGCACAAAGGGAACGGGTTGCAGGAGAAACTTTTACTCTGGTTTCTCAGTCTGTTTCCTAGTGCCGGTTTGATGTTCCTGCAGTTTTCACTGTAAAACCGAGTTGGAGCTATTTCCTCCCCATATATATGTATGGAGTGGAGTTTGCAACTGAAAAGAAACTTTGTGTTCCCAACAAGCTAGCTGAAGGACGGCTTTCACACACACTTATCTCTCAGAACTGAGCATGTGGAGAGACGTTCTTTCATCTAGCACAAAGGGAACGGTTTGCAGGAGAAACTTTTACTCTGGTTTCTCAGTCTGTTTCCTAGTGCCGGTTTGAAGTTCCTGCAGTTTTCACTGTAAAACCGAGTAGGAGTTAGTACCTCCCCATATATATGTATGGAGTGGAGTTTGCAACTTAAAGAAACCTTGTGTGCCCAACAAGCAAGGTGAAGGACGGCTCTCACACACACTTATCTCTCAGAACTGAGCATGTGGAGAGACGTTCGTTCATTTAGCACAAAGGGAACGGGTTGCAGGAGAAACATTTACTCTGGTTTCTCAGTCTGTTTCCTAGTGCCGGTTTGAAGTTCCTGCAGTTTCACTGTAAAACCGAGTTGGATTTAGTACCTCCCCATATAAATGTATGGAGTGGAGTTTGCAACTGAAAAGAAACTTTGTGTTCCCAACAAGAAATGTGAAGGACGGCTCTCACACACACATATCTCTCAGAACTGAGCATGTGGAGAGACGTTCGTTCATCTAGCACAAAGGGAACGGGTTGCAGGAGAAACTTTTACTCTGGTTTCTCAGTGTGTTTCCTAGTGCCGGTTTGAAATTCCTGCAGTTTTCACTGTAAAACCGAGTTGGAGCTTGTACCTCCCCATATATATGTATGGAGTGGAGTTTGCAACTGAAAAGAAACTTTGTGTTCCCAACAAGCTAGGTGAAGGATGGCTTTCACACACACTTATCTCTCAGAAATGAGCATGTGGAGAGACGTTCGTTCATCTAGCACAAAGGGAACAGGTTGCAGGAGGAACATTTACTCTGGTTTCTCAGACTGTTTCCTAGTGCCGGTGGGAAGTTCCTGCAGTTTTCACTTTAAAACCGAGTTGGAGCTTGTACCTCCCCATATATATGTATGGAGTGGAGTTTGCAACTGAAAAGAAACTTTGTGTTCCCAACAAGCTAGGTGAAGGATGGCTTTCACACACAATTATCTCTCAGAAATGAGCATGTGGAGAGACGTTCGTTCATCTAGCACAAAGGGAACAGGTTGCAGGAGGAACATTTACTCTGGTTTCTCAGACTGTTTCCTAGTGCCGGTTGGAAGTTCCTGCAGTTTTCACTGTAAAACCAAGTTGGAGCTAGTACCTCCCCATATATATGTATGGATTGGAGATTGCAAGTGAAAAGAAACTTTGTGTTCCAAAGAAGCTAGATGAAGGACGGCTTTCACCGACACTTATCTCTCAGAACTGAGCATGTGGAGAGACGTTCGTTCATCTAGCACAAAGGGAACGGGTTGCAGGAGAAACTTTTACTCTGGTTTCTCAGTCTGTTTCCTAGTGCCGGTTTGATGTTCCTGCTGTTTTCACTGTAAAACCGAGTTGGAGCTATTTCCTCCCCATATATATGTATGGAGTGGAGTTTGCAACTGAAAAGAAACTTTGTGTTCCTAACAAGCTAGCTGAAGGACGGCTTTCACACACACTTATCTCTCAGAACTGAGCATGTGGAGAGACGTTCTTTCATCTACCACAAAGGGAACGGTTTGCAGGAGAAACTTTTACTCTGGTTTCTCAGTCTGTTTCCTAGTGCCGGTTTGAAGTTCCTGCAGTTTTCACTGTAAAACCGAGTAGGAGTTAGTACCTCCCCATATATATGTATGGAGTGGAGTTTGCAACTTAAAGAAACCTTGTGTGCCCAACAAGCAAGGTGAAGGACGGCTCTCACACACACTTATCTCTCAGAACTGAGCATGTGGAGAGACGTTCGTTCATCTAGCACAAAGGGAACGGGTTGCAGGAGAAACATTTACTCTGGTTTCTCAGTCTGTTTCCTAGTGCCGGTTTGAAGTTCCTGCAGTTTCACTGTAAAACCGAGTTGGATTAATACCTCCCCATATAAATGTATGGAGTGGAGTTTGCAACTGAAAAGAAACTTTGTGTTCCCAACAAGAAATGTGAAGTACGGCTCTCACACACACATATCTCTCAGAACTGAGCATGTGGAGAGACGTTCGTTCATCTAGCACAAAGGGAACGGGTTGCAGGAGAAACTATTACTCTGGTTTCTCAGTGTGTTTCCTAGTGCCGGTTTGAAGTTCCTGCAGTTTTCACTGTAAAACCGAGTTGGAGCTAGTACCTCCCCATATATATGTATGGAGAGGAGTTTGCAAATTAAAAGAAACTTTGTGTTCCCAACAAGCTAGGTGAAGGACGGCTTTCACACACACTTATCTCTCAGAACTGAGCATGTGGAGAGACGTTCGTTCATCTAGCACAAAGGGAACGGGTTGCAGGAGGAACATTTACTCTGGTTTCTCAGTCTGTTTCCTAGTGCCAGTTGGAAGTTCCTGCAGTTTTCACTGTAAAACCGATTTGGAGCTAGTACCTCCCCATATATATGTATGGATTGGAGATTGCAAGTGAAAAGAAACTTTGTGTTCCAAAGAAGCTAGATGAAGGACGGCTTTCACAGACACTTATCTCTCAGAACTGAGCATGTGGAGAGACGTTCGTTCATCTAGCACAAAGGGAACGGGTTGCAGGAGAAACTTTTACTCTGGTTTCTCAGTCTGTTTCCTAGTGCCGTTTTGAAGTTCCTGCAGTTTTCACTGTAAAACAGAGTTGGAGTTCGTACCTCCCCATATAATATTATGGAGTGGAGTTGGCAACTGAAAAGAAACTTTGTGTTCCCAACAAGCAATGTGAAGGACGGCTCTCACACACATATATCTCTCAGAACTGAGCATGTGGAGAGACGTTCGCTCATCTAGCACAAAGGGAACGGGTTGCAGGAGAATCTTTTACTCTGGTTTCTCAGTGTGTTTCCTAGTGCCGGTTTGAAGTTCCTGCAGTTTTCACTGTAAAACATAGTTGGAGCTGGTACATCCCCATATATATGTATGGAGTGGAGTTTGCAACTGAAAAGAAACTTTGTGTTCCCAACAAGCTATTTGAAGGACGGCTTTCACACACACTTATCTCTCAGAACTGAGCATGTGGAGAGACGTTCGTTCATCTAGCACAAAGGGAACGGGTTGCAGGAGGAACATTTACTCTGGTTTCTCAGTCTGTTTCCTAGTGCCGGTTGGAAGTTCCAGCAGTTTTCACTGTAAAACCGAGTTGGAGCTAGTACCTCCCCATATAAATATATGGATTGGAGTTTGCAACTGAAAAGAAACCTTGTGTTCCCAACAAGCTATATGAAGGACGGCTTTCACACAGACTTATCTCTCAGAACTGAGCATGTGGAGAGACTTTAGTTCATCTAGCACAAAGGGAACGGGTTGCAGGAGAAACTTTTACTCTGGTTTCTCAGTCTGTTTCCTAGTGCCGGTATGAATTTCCTGCAGTTTTCACTGTAAAACCGATTTGGAGCTCGTACCTCCCCATATATATATATGGAGTGGAGTTTGCAACTGAAAAGAAATTTTGTGTTCCAAAGTTAGTTGAAGGACTGCTTTCACACACACTTATCTCTCAAAACTGAGCATGTGGAGAGACGTTCGTTCATCTAGCACAATGGGAACGGGTTGCAGGAGAAACTTTTACTCTTCTCTCAGTCTGTTTCCTAGTGCCGGTTTGAAGTTCCTGCAATTTTCTCTGTAAAACCGAGTTGGAGCTAGTGCCTCCCCATATATATGTATGGAGTGGTGTTTGCAAGTGAAAAGAAACTTTGTGTTCCCAACAAGCTAGGTGAAGGACGGCTTTCACACACACTTATCTCTCAGAACTGAGCATGTGTAGAGACGTCCGCTCATCTAGCACAAATGAACGGGTTGTAGGAGGCACTTTTACTATTGTTTCTCAGTCTGTTTCTTAGTGCCGGTTTGAAGTTCCTGCAGTTTTCACTGTAAAACCGAGTTGGAGCTCGTACCTCCCCATATATATATATGGAATGGAGTTTGCAACTGAAAAGAAATTTTCAGTTCCCAACAAGTTAGGTGAAGGACGGCTTTCACACACACATATCTCTCAGAACTGAGCATGTGGAGAGACGTTCGTTCATCTAGCACAATGGGAACGGTTTGCAGGATAAACTTTTACTCTGGTTTCTCAGTCTGTTTCCTAGTGCCGGTTTGAAGTTCCTGCAGTTTTCACTGTAAAACCGAGTTGGAGCTTGTTCCTCCCCATATATATGTATGGAGTGGATTTTGCAACTGAAAAGAAACTTTGTGTTCCCAAAAAGCTAGGTGAAGGTCGGCTTTCACACTCACTTATCTCTCAGAACTGAGCATGTGGAGAGACGTTCGTTCATCTAGCACAAAGGGAACGGGTTGCAGGAGAAACATTTACTCTGGTTTCTCAGTCTGTTTCCTAGTGCCGGTTTGAAGTTCCTGCAGTTTTCACTGTAAAACCGAGTTGGAGTTAGTACCTCCCCATATAATTTTATGGATTGGAGTTGGCAACTGAAAAGAAACTTTGTGTTCCCAACAAGCAATGTGAAGGACGGCTCTCACACACACATATCTCTCAGAACTGAGCATGTCGAGAGACGTTCGTTCATCTAGCACAAAGGGAACGGGTTGCAGGAGGAACATTTACTCTGGTTTCTCAGTCTGTTTCCTAGTGCCGGTTGGAAGTTCCAGCAGTTTTCACTGTAAAACCGATTTGGAGCTAGTACCTCCCCATATATTTGTATGGATTGGAGATTGCAAGTGAAAAGAAACTTTGTGTTCAAAAGAAGCTAGATGAAGGACGGCTTTCACAGACACTTATCTCTCAGAACTGAGTATGTGGAGAGACGTTCGTTCACCTAGCACAAAAGGAACGGGTTGCAGGGAAACTTTTACTCTGGTTTCTCAGTCTGTTTCCTAGTGCCGGTTTGAAGTTCCTGCAGTTTTCACTGTAAAACGGAGTTGGAGCTAGTCCCTCCCCATATATATGTATGGAGTGGAGTTTGCAACTGAAAAGAAACTTTGTGTTCCCAACAAGCTAGCTGAAGTACGGCTTTCACACACACTTATCTCTCAGAACTGAGCATGTGGAGAGTCGTTCTTTCATCTAGCACAAAGGGAACGGTTTGCAGGAGAAACTTTTACTCTGGTTTCTCAGTCTGTTTCCTACTGCCGGTTTGAAGTTCCTGCAGTTTTCACTGTAAAACCGAGATGGAGCTAGTACCTCCCCATATAAATGTATGGATTGGAGTTTGCAACTGAAAAGAAACCTTGTGTTCCCAACAAGCTATGTGAAGGACGGCTTTCACACAGACTTATATCTCAGAACTGAGCATGTGGAGAGACTTTCGTTCATCTAGCACAAAGGGAACGGGTTGCAGGAGAAACTTTTACTCTGGTTTCTCAGTCTGTTTCCTAGTGCCGGTATGAAGTTACTGCAGTTTTCACTGTAAAACCGAGTTGGAGCTCGTACCTCCCCATATATATTTATGGAGTGGAGTTTGCAACTGAAAAGAAATTTTGTGTTCCCAAGTTATGTGAAGGACGGCTTTCACACACACTTATCTCAAAAACTGAGCATGTGGAGAGACGTTCGTTCATCTAGCACAATGGGAACGGGTTGCAGGAGAAACTTTTACTCTTCTCTCAGTCTGTTTCCTAGTGCCGGTTTGAAGTTCCTGCAATTTTCTCTGTAAAACCGAGTTGGAGCTAGTACCTCCCCATATATATGCATGGAGTGGTGTTTGCAAGTGAAAAGAAACTTTGTGTTCCCAACAAGCTAGTTGAAGGACGGCTTTCACACACACTTATCTCTCAGAACTGAGCATGTGGAGAGACGTTCGTTCATCTAGCACAAAGGGAACGGGTTGCAGGAGGAACATTTACTCTGGTTTCTCAGTCTGTTTCCTAGTGCCGGTTTGAAGTTCCTGCAGTTTTCACTGTAAAACCGAGTTGGAGCTAGTTCCTCCCCATATATATGTATGGATTGGAGTTTGCAACTGAAAAGAAACTTTGTGTTCCCAACAAACTAGGTGAAGGACGGCTTTCACACACACTTATCTCTCAGAACTGAGCATGTGTAGAGACGTCCGCTCATCTAGCACAAATGAACGGGTTGTAGGAGGCACTTTTACTCTTGTTTCTCAGTCTGTTTCTTAGTGCCGGTTTGAAGTTCCTGCAGTTTTCACTGTAAAACCGAGTTGGAGCTCGTACCTCCCCATATATATATATGGAATGGAGTTTGCAACTGAAAAGAAATTTTCAGTTCCCAACAAGTTAGGTGAAGGACGGCTTTCACACACACATATCTCTCAGAACTGAGCATGTGGAGAGACGTTCGTTCATCTAGCACAATGGGAACGGTTTGCAGGATAAACTTTTACTCTGGTTTCTCAGTCTGTTTCCTAGTGCCGGTTTGAAGTTCCTGCAGTTTTCACTGTAAAACCGAGTTGGAGCTTGTTCCTCCCCATATATATGTATGGAGTGGATTTTGCAACTGAAAAGAAACTTTGTGTTCCCAAAAAGCTAGGTGAAGGTCGGCTTTCACACTCACTTATCTCTCAGAACTGAGCATGTGGAGAGACGTTCGTTCATCTAGCACAAAGGGAACGGGTTGCAGGAGAAACATTTACTCTGGTTTCTCAGTCTGTTTCCTAGTGCCGGTTTGAAGTTCCTGCAGTTTTCACTGTAAAACCGAGTTGGAGTTAGTACCTCCCCATATAATTTTATGGATTGGAGTTGGCAACTGAAAAGAAACTTTGTGTTCCCAACAAGCAATGTGAAGGACGGCTCTCACACACACATATCTCTCAGAACTGAGCATGTCGAGAGACGTTCGTTCATCTAGCACAAAGGGAACGGGTTGCAGGAGGAACATTTACTCTGGTTTCTCAGTCTGTTTCCTAGTGCCGGTTGGAAGTTCCAGCAGTTTTCACTGTAAAACCGATTTGGAGCTAGTACCTCCCCATATATTTGTATGGATTGGAGATTGCAAGTGAAAAGAAACTTTGTGTTCAAAAGAAGCTAGATGAAGGACGGCTTTCACAGACACTTATCTCTCAGAACTGAGTATGTGGAGAGACGTTCGTTCACCTAGCACAAAAGGAACGGGTTGCAGGGAAACTTTTACTCTGGTTTCTCAGTCTGTTTCCTAGTGCCGGTTTGAAGTTCCTGCAGTTTTCACTGTAAAACGGAGTTGGAGCTAGTCCCTCCCCATATATATGTATGGAGTGGAGTTTGCAACTGAAAAGAAACTTTGTGTTCCCAACAAGCTAGCTGAAGTACGGCTTTCACACACACTTATCTCTCAGAACTGAGCATGTGGAGAGTCGTTCTTTCATCTAGCACAAAGGGAACGGTTTGCAGGAGAAACTTTTACTCTGGTTTCTCAGTCTGTTTCCTACTGCCGGTTTGAAGTTCCTGCAGTTTTCACTGTAAAACCGAGATGGAGCTAGTACCTCCCCATATAAATGTATGGATTGGAGTTTGCAACTGAAAAGAAACCTTGTGTTCCCAACAAGCTATGTGAAGGACGGCTTTCACACAGACTTATATCTCAGAACTGAGCATGTGGAGAGACTTTCGTTCATCTAGCACAAAGGGAACGGGTTGCAGGAGAAACTTTTACTCTGGTTTCTCAGTCTGTTTCCTAGTGCCGGTATGAAGTTACTGCAGTTTTCACTGTAAAACCGAGTTGGAGCTCGTACCTCCCCATATATATTTATGGAGTGGAGTTTGCAACTGAAAAGAAATTTTGTGTTCCCAAGTTATGTGAAGGACGGCTTTCACACACACTTATCTCAAAAACTGAGCATGTGGAGAGACGTTCGTTCATCTAGCACAATGGGAACGGGTTGCAGGAGAAACTTTTACTCTTCTCTCAGTCTGTTTCCTAGTGCCGGTTTGAAGTTCCTGCAATTTTCTCTGTAAAACCGAGTTGGAGCTAGTACCTCCCCATATATATGCATGGAGTGGTGTTTGCAAGTGAAAAGAAACTTTGTGTTCCCAACAAGCTAGTTGAAGGACGGCTTTCACACACACTTATCTCTCAGAACTGAGCATGTGGAGAGACGTTCGTTCATCTAGCACAAAGGGAACGGGTTGCAGGAGGAACATTTACTCTGGTTTCTCAGTCTGTTTCCTAGTGCCGGTTTGAAGTTCCTGCAGTTTTCACTGTAAAACCGAGTTGGAGCTAGTTCCTCCCCATATATATGTATGGATTGGAGTTTGCAACTGAAAAGAAACTTTGTGTTCCCAACAAACTAGGTGAAGGACGGCTTTCACACACACTTATCTCTCAGAACTGAGCATGTGTAGAGACGTCCGCTCATCTAGCACAAATGAACGGGTTGTAGGAGGCACTTTTACTCTTGTTTCTCAGTCTGTTTCTTAGTGCCGGTTTGAAGTTCCTGCAGTTTTCACTGTAAAACCGAGTTGGAGCTCGTACCTCCCCATATATATATATGGAATGGAGTTTGCAACTGAAAAGAAATTTTCAGTTCCCAACAAGTTAGGTGAAGGACGGCTTTCACACACACATATCTCTCAGAACTGAGCATGTGGAGAGACGTTCGTTCATCTAGCACAAAGGGAACGGGCTGCAGGAGAAACATTTACTCTGGTTTCTCAGTCTGTTTCCTAGTGCCGGTTTGAAGTTCCTGCAGTTTTCACTGTAAAACCGAGTTGGAGTTAGTACCTCCCCATATAATTTTATGGATTGGAGTTGGCAACTGAAAAGAAACTTTGTGTTCCCAACAAGCAATGTGAAGGACGGCTCTCACACACATATATCTCTCAGAACTGAGCATGTCGAGAGACGTTCGTTCATCTAGCACAAAGGGAACGGGTTGCAGGAGGAACATTTACTCTGGTTTCTCAGTCTGTTTCCTAGTGCCGGTTGGAAGTTCCAGCAGTTTTCACTGTAAAACCGATTTGGAGCTAGTACCTCCCCATATATTTGTATGGTTTAGAGATTGCAAGTGAAAAGAAACTTTGTGTTCAAAAGAAGCTAGATGAAGGACGGCTTTCACAGACACTTATCTCTCAGAACTGAGTATGTGGAGAGACGTTCGTTCACCTAGCACAAAAGGAACGGGTTGCAGGGAAACTTTTACTCTGGTTTCTCAGTCTGTTTCCTAGTGCCGGTTTGAAGTTCCTGCAGTTTTCACTGTAAAACGGAGTTGGAGCTAGTCCCTCCCCATATATATGTATGGAGTGGAGTTTGCAACTGAAAAGAAACTTTGTGTTCCCAACAAGCTAGCTGAAGTACGGCTTTCACACACACTTATCTCTCAGAACTGAGCATGTGGAGAGTCGTTCTTTCATCTAGCACAAAGGGAACGGTTTGCAGGAGAAACTTTTACTCTGGTTTCTCAGTCTGTTTCCTACTGCCGGTTTGAAGTTCCTGCAGTTTTCACTGTAAAACCGAGATGGAGCTAGTACCTCCCCATATAAATGTATGGATTGGAGTTTGCAACTGAAAAGAAACCTTGTGTTCCCAACAAGCTATGTGAAGGACGGCTTTCACACAGACTTATATCTCAGAACTGAGCATGTGGAGAGACTTTCGTTCATCTAGCACAAAGGGAACGGGTTGCAGGAGAAACTTTTACTCTGGTTTCTCAGTCTGTTTCCTAGTGCCGGTATGAAGTTACTGCAGTTTTCACTGTAAAACCGAGTTGGAGCTCGTACCTCCCCATATATATTTATGGAGTGGAGTTTGCAACTGAAAAGAAATTTTGTGTTCCCAAGTTATGTGAAGGACGGCTTTCACACACACTTATCTCAAAAACTGAGCATGTGGAGAGACGTTCGTTCATCTAGCACAATGGGAACGGGTTGCAGGAGAAACTTTTACTCTTCTCTCAGTCTGTTTCCTAGTGCCGGTTTGAAGTTCCTGCAATTTTCTCTGTAAAACCGAGTTGGAGCTAGTACCTCCCCATATATATGCATGGAGTGGTGTTTGCAAGTGAAAAGAAACTTTGTGTTCCCAACAAGCTAGTTGAAGGACGGCTTTCACACACACTTATCTCTCAGAACTGAGCATGTGGAGAGACGTTCGTTCATCTAGCACAAAGGGAACGGGTTGCAGGAGGAACATTTACTCTGGTTTCTCAGTCTGTTTCCTAGTGCCGGTTTGAAGTTCCTGCAGTTTTCACTGTAAAACCGAGTTGGAGCTAGTTCCTCCCCATATATATGTATGGATTGGAGTTTGCAACTGAAAAGAAACTTTGTGTTCCCAACAAACTAGGAGAAGGATGGTTTTCACACACACTTATCTCTCAGAATTGAGCATGTGGAGAGACGTTCGTTCATCTAGCACAAAGGGAACGGTTTGCAGGAGAAACTTTTACTCTGGTTTCTCAGTCTGTTTCCTAGTGCCGGTTTGAAGTTCCTGCAGTTTTCACTGTAAAACCGAGTAGGAGTTAGTACCTCCCCATATATATGTATGGAGTGGAGTTTGCAACTTAAAGAAACCTTGTGTGCCCAACAAGCAAGGTGAAGGACGGCTCTCACACACACTTATCTCTCAGAACTGAGCATGTGGAGAGACGTTCGTTCATCTATCACAAAGGGAACGGGTTGCAGGAGAAACATTTACCCTGGTTTCTCAGTGTGTTTCCTAGTGCCGGTTTGAAGTTCCTGCAGTTTTCACTGTAAAACCGAGTTGGAGCTAGTACCTCCCCATATATATGTATGGAGAGGAGTTTGCAAATTAAAAGAAACTTTGTGTTCCCAACAAGCTAGGTGAAGGACGGCTTTCACACACACTTATCTCTCAGAACTGAGCATGTGGAGAGACGTTCGTTCATCTAGCACAAAGGGAACGGGTTGCAGGAGGAACATTTACTCTGGTTTCTCAGTCTGTTTCCTAGTGCCAGTTGGAAGTTCCTGCAGTTTTCACTGTAAAACCGATTTGGAGCTAGTACCTCCCCATATATATGTATGGATTGGAGATTGCAAGTGAAAAGAAACTTTGTGTTCCAAAGAAGCTAGATGAAGGACGGCTTTCACAGACACTTATCTCTCAGAACTGAGCATGTGGAGAGACGTTCGTTCATCTAGCACAAAGGGAACGGGTTGCAGGAGAAACTTTTACTCTGGTTTCTCAGTCTGTTTCCTAGTGCCGTTTTGAAGTTCCTGCAGTTTTCACTGTAAAACCGATTTGGAGTTCGTACCTCCCCATATAATATTATGGAGTGGAGTTGGCAACTGAAAAGAAACTTTGTGTTCCCAACAAGCAATGTGAAGGACGGCTCTCACACACATATATCTCTCAGAACTGAGCATGTGGAGAGACGTTCACTCATCTAGCACAAAGGGAACGGGTTGCAGGAGAATCTTTTACTCTGGTTTCTCAGTGTGTTTCCTAGTGCCGGTTTGAAGTTCCTGCAGTTTTCACTGTAAAACATAGTTGGAGCTGGTACCTCCCCATATATATGTATGGAGTGGAGTTTGCAACTGAAAAGAAACTTTGTGTTCCCAACAAGCTATTTGAAGGACGGCTTTCACACACACTTATCTCTCAGAACTGAGCATGTGGAGAGACGTTCGTTCATCTAGCACAAAGGGAACGGGTTGCAGGAGGAACATTTACTCTGGTATCTCAGTCTGTTTCCTAGTGCCGGTTGGAAGTTCCAGCAGTTTTCACTGTAAAACCGAGTTGGAGCTAGTACCTCCCCATATAAATATATGGATTGGAGTTTGCAACTGAAAAGAAACCTTGTGTTCCCAACAAGCTATATGAAGGACGGCTTTCACACAGACTTATCTCTCAGAACTGAGCATGTGGAGAGACTTTCGTTCATCTAGCACAAAGGGAACGGGTTGCAGGAGAAACTTTTACTCTGGTTTCTCAGTCTGTTTCCTAGTGCCGGTATGAAGTTCCTGCAGTTTTCACTGTAAAACCGAGTTGGAGCTCGTACCTCCCCATATATATATATGGAGTGGAGTTTGCAACTGAAAAGAAATTTTGTGTTCCAAAGTTAGGTGAAGGACTGCTTTCACACACACTTATCTCTCAAAACTGAGCATGTGGAGAGACGTTCGTTCATCTAGCACAATGGGAACGGGTTGCAGGAGAAACTTTTACTCTTCTCTCAGTCTGTTTCCTAGTGCCGGTTTGAAGTTCCTGCAATTTTCTCTGTAAAACCGAGTTGGAGCTAGTGCCTCCCCATATATATGTATGGAGTGGTGTTTGCAAGTGAAAAGAAACTTTGTGTTCCCAACAAGCTAGGTGAAGGACGGCTTTCACACACACTTATCTCTCAGAACTGAGCATGTGTAGAGACGTCCGCTCATCTAGCACAAATGAACGGGTTGTAGGAGGCACTTTTACTCTTGTTTCTCAGTCTGTTTCTTAGTGCCGGTTTGAAGTTCCTGCAGTTTTCACTGTAAAACCGAGTTGGAGATCGTACCTCCCCATATATATATATGGAATGGAGTTTGCAACTGAAAAGAAATTTTCAGTTCCCAACAAGTTAGGTGAAGGACGGCTTTCACACACACATATCTCTCAGAACTGAGCATGTGGAGAGACGTTCGTTCATCTAGCACAATGGGAACGGTTTGCAGGATAAACTTTTACTCTGGTTTCTCAGTCTGTTTCCTAGTGCCGGTTTGAAGTTCCTGCAGTTTTCACTGTAAAACCGAGTTGGAGCTTGTTCCTCCCCATATATATGTATGGAGTGGATTTTGCAACTGAAAAGAAACTTTGTGTTCCCAAAAAGCTAGGTGAAGGACGGCTTTCACACTCACTTATCTCTCAGAACTGAGCATGTGGAGAGACGTTCGTTCATCTAGCACAAAGGGAACGGGTTGCAGGGGAAACTTTTACTCTGGTTTCTCAGTCTGTTTCCTAGTGCCGGTTTGAAGTTACTGCAGTTTTCACTGTAAAACCGAGTTGGAGTTAGTACCTCCCCATATAATTTTATGGATTGGAGTTGGCAACTGAAAAGAAACTTTGTGTTCCCAACAAGCAATGTGAAGGACGGCTCTCACACACACATATCTCTCAGAACTGAGCATGTCGAGAGACGTTCGTTCATCTAGCACAAAGGGAACGGGTTGCAGGAGGAACATTTACTCTGGTTTCTCAGTCTGTTTCCTAGTGCCGGTTGGAAGTTCCAGCAGTTTTCACTGTAAAACCGATTTGGAGCTAGTACCTCCCCATATATATGTATGGATTGGAGATTGCAAGTGAAAAGAAACTTTGTGTTCCAAAGAAGCTAGATGAAGGACGGCTTTCACAGACACTTATCTCTCAGAACTGAGCATGTGGAGAGACGTTCGTTCACCTAGCACAAAAGGAACGGGTTGCAGGGAAACTTTTACTCTGGTTTCTCAGTCTGTTTCCTAGTGCCGGTTTGAAGTTCCTGCAGTTTTCACTGTAAAACGGAGTTGGAGCTAGTCCCTCCCCATATATATGTATGGAGTGGAGTTTGCAACTGAAAAGAAACTTTGTGTTCCCAACAAGCTAGCTGAAGTACGGCTTTCACACACACTTATCTCTCGGAACTGAGCATGTGGAGAGACGTTCTTTCATCTAGCACAAAGGGAACGGTTTGCAGGAGAAACTTTTACTCTGGTTTCTCAGTCTGTTTCCTACTGCCGGTTTGAAGTTCCTGCAGTTTTCACTGTAAAACCGAGTTGGAGCTAGTACCTCCCCATATAAATGTATGGATTGGAGTTTGCAACTGAAAAGAAACCTTGTGTTCCCAACAAGCTATGTGAAAGACGGCTTTCACACAGACTTATATCTCAGAACTGAGCATGTGGAGAGACTTTCTTTCATCTAGCACAAAGGGAACGGGTTGCAGGAGAAACTTTTACTCTGGTTTCTCAGTCTGTTTCCTAGTGCCGGTATGAAGTTACTGCAGTTTTCACTGTAAAACCGAGTTGGAGCTCGTACCTCCCCATATATATTTATGGAGTGGAGATTGCAACTGAAAAGAAATTTTGTGTTCCCAAGTTAGGTGAAGGACGGCTTTCACACACACTTATCTCTAAAAACTGAGCATGTGGAGAGACGTTCGTTCATCTAGCACAATGGGAACGGGTTGCAGGAGAAACTTTTACTCTTCTCTCAGTCTGTTTCCTAGTGCCGGTTTGAAGTTCCTGCAATTTTCTCTGTAAAACCGAGTTGGAGCTAGTACCTCCCCATATATATGCATGGAGTGGTGTTTGCAAGTGAAAAGAAACTTTGTGTTCCCAACAAGCTAGTTGAAGGACGGCTTTCACACACACTTATCTCTCAGAACTGAGCATGTGGAGAGACGTTCGTTCATCTAGCACAAAGGGAACGGGTTGCAGGAGGAACATTTACTCTGGTTTCTCAGTCTGTTTCCTAGTGCCGGTTTGAAGTTCCTGCAGTTTTCACTGTAAAACCGAGTTGGAGCTAGTTCCTCCCCATATATATGTATGGATTGGAGTTTGCAACTGAAAAGAAACTTTGTGTTCCCAACAAACTAGGAGAAGGATTGTTTTCACACACACTTATCTCTCAGAATTGAGCATGTGGAGAGACGTTCGTTCATCTAGCACAAAGGGAACGTGTTGCAGGAGAAACTTTTACTCTGGTTTCTCAGTCTGTTTCCTAGTGCCGGTTTGAATTTCCTGCAGTTTTCACTGTAAAACCGAGTTGGAGTTAGTACCTCCCCATATAAATGTATGGAGTGGAGTTTGCAACTGGAAAGAAACTTTGTGTTCCCAACAAGCAAGGTGAAGGACGGCTCTCACACACACTTATCTCTCAGAACTGAGCATGTGGAGAGACGTTCGTTCATCTAGCACAATGGGAACGGGTTGCAGGAGAAACTTTTACTCTGGTTTCTCAGTGTGTTTCCTAGTGCCTGTTTGAAGTTCCTGCAGTTTTCACTTTAAAACCGAGTTGGAGCTAGTACCTCCCCATATATATGTATGGAGTGGAGTTTGCAACTGAAAAGAAACTTTGTGTTCCCAACAAGCTAGGTGAAGGACGGCTTTCACACACACTTATCTCTCAGAAATGAGCATGTGGAGAGACGTTCGTTCATCTAGCACAAAGGGAACAGGTTGCAGGAGGAACATTTACTCTGGTTTCTCAGACTGTTTCCTAGTGCCGGTTGGAAATTCCTGCAGTTTTCACTGTAAAACCAAGTTGGAGCTAGTACCTCCCCATATATATGTATGGATTGGAGATTGCAAGTGAAAAGAAACTTTGTGTTCCAAAGAAGCTAGATGAAGGACGGCTTTCACCGACACTTATCTCTCAGAACTGAGCATGTGGAGAGACGTTCGTTCATCTAGCACAAAGGGAACGGGTTGCAGGAGAAACTTTTACTCTGGTTTCTCAGTCTGTTTCCTAGTGCCGGTTTGATGTTCCTGCAGTTTTCACAGTAAAACCGAGTTGGAGCTATTTCCTCCCCATATATATGTATGGAGTGGAGTTTGCAACTGAAAAGAAACTTTGTGTTCCCAACAAGCTAGCTGAAGTACGGCTTTCACACACACTTATCTCTCAGAACTGAGCATGTGGAGAGACGTTCTTTCATCTAGCACAAAGGGAACGGTTTGCAGGAGAAACTTTTACTCTGGTTTCTCAGTCTGTTTCCTAGTGCCGGTTTGAAGTTCCTGCAGTTTTCACTGTAAAACCGAGTAGGAGTTAGTACCTCCCCATATATATGTATGGAGTGGAGTTTGCAACTTAAAGAAACCTTGTGTGCCCAACAAGCAAGGTGAAGGACGGCTCTCACACACACTTATCTCTCAGAACTGAGCATGTGGAGAGACGTTCGTTCATCTAGCACAAAGGGAACGGGTTGCAGGAGAAACATTTACTCTGGTTTCTCAGTCTGTTTCCTAGTGCCGGTTTGAAGTTCCTGCAGTTTCACTGTAAAACCGAGTTGGATTTAGTACCTCCCCATATAAATGTATGGAGTGGAGTTTGCAACTGAAAAGAAACTTTGTGTTCCCAACAAGAAATGTGAAGGACGGCTCTCACACACACATATCTCTCAGAACTGAGCATGTGGAGAGACGTTCGTTCATCTAGCACAAAGGGAACGGGTTGCAGGAGAAACTTTTACTCTGGTTTCTCAGTGTGTTTCCTAGTGCCGGTTTGAAGTTCCTGCAGTTTTCACTGTAAAACCGAGTTGGAGCTAGTACCTCCCCATATATATGTATGGAGAGGAGTTTGCAAATTAAAAGAAACTTTGTGTTCCCAACAAGCTAGGTGAAGGACGGCTTTCACACACACTTATCTTTCAGAACTGAGCATGTGGAGAGACGTTCGTTCATCTAGCACAAAGGGAACGGGTTGCAGGAGGAACATTTACTCTGGTTTCTCAGTCTGTTTCCTAGTGCCGGTTGGAAGTTCCTGCAGTTTTCACTGTAAAACCGATTTGCAGCTAGTACCTCCCCATATATATGTATGGATTGGAGATTGCAAGTGAAAAGAAACTTTGTGTTCCAAAGAAGCTAGATGAAGGACGTCTTTCACAGACACTTATCTCTCAGAACTGAGCATGTGGAGAGACGTTCTTTCATCTAGCACAAAGGGAACGGGTTGCAGGAGAAACTTTTACTCTGGTTTCTCAGTCTGTTTCCTAGTGCCGGTTTGAAGTTCCAGCAGTTTTCACTGTAAAACCGAGTTGGAGTTAATACCTCCCCATATAAATGTATGGATTGTAGATTGCAACTGAAAAGAAACCTTGTGTGCCCAACAAGCAAGGTGAAGGACGGCTCTCACACACACTTATCTCTCAGAACTGAGCATGTGGAGAGACGTTCGTTCATCTAGCACAAAGGGAACGGGTTGCAGGAGAAACATTTACTCTGGATTCTCAGTCTGTTTCCTAGTGCCGGTTTGAAGTTCCTGCAGTTTTCACTGTAAAACCGAGTTGGAGCTTGTTCCTCCCCATATATATGTATGGAGTGGAGTTTGCAACTGAAAAGAAACTTTGTGTTCCCTACAAGCTAGGTGAAGGACGGCTTTCACACTCACTTATCTCTCAGAACTGAGCATGTGGAGAGACGTTCGTTCATCTAGCACAAAGGGAACGGGTTGCAGGAGAAACTTTTACTCTGGTTTCTCAGGCTGTTTCCTAGTGCCGTTTTGAATTTCCTGCAGTTTTCACTGTAAAACCGAGTTGGAGTTAGTACCTCCCCATATAAATGTATGGAGTGGATTTTGCAACTGAAAAGAAACTTTGTGTTCCCAACAAGCAAGGTGAAGGACGGCTCTCACACACACTTATCTCTCAGAACTGAGCATGTGGAGAGACGTTCGTTCATCTAGCACAAAGGGAACGGGTTGCAGGAGAAACTTTTACTATGGTTTCTCAGTGTGTTTCCTAGTGCCTGTTTGAAGTTCCTGCAGTTTTCACTTTAAAACCGAGTTGGAGCTTGTACCTCCCCATATATATGTATGGAGTGGAGTTTGCAACTGAAAAGAAACTTTGTGTTCCCAACAAGCTAGGTGAAGGATAGCTTTCACACACACTTATCTCTCAGAAATGAGCATGTGGAGAGACGTTCGTTCATCTAGCACAAAGGGAACGGGTTGCAGGTGGAACATTTACTCTGGTTTCTCAGAATGTTTCCTAGTGCCGGTTGGAAGTTCCTGCAGTTTTCACTGTAAAACCAAGTTGGAGCTAGTACCTCCCCATATATATGTATGGATTGGAGATTGCAAGTGAAAAGAAACTTTGTGTTCCAAAGAAGCTAGATGAAGGACGGCTTTCACCGACACTTATCTCTCAGAACTGAGCATGTGGAGAGACGTTCGTTCATCTAGCACAAAGGGAACGGGTTGCAGGGGAAACTTTTACTCTGGTTTCTCAGTCTGTTTCCTAGTGCCGGTTTGATGTTCCTGCAGTTTTCACTGTAAAACCGAGTTGGAGCTATTTCCTCCCCATATATATGTATGGAGTGGAGTTTGCAACTGAAAAGAAACTTTGTGTTCCCAACAAGCTAGCTGAAGGACGGCTTTCACACACACTTATCTCTCAGAACTGAGCATGTGGAGAGACGTTCTTTCATCTAGCACAAAGGGAACGGTTTGCAGGAGAAACTTTTACTCTGGTTTCTCAGTCTGTTTCCTAGTGCCGGTTTGAAGTTCCTGCAGTTTTCACTGTAAAACCGAGTTGGAGTTAGTACCTCCCCATATAATTTTATGGATTGGAGTTGGCAACTGAAAAGAAACTTTGTGTTCCCAACAAGCAATGTGAAGGACGGCTCTCACACACACATATCTCTCAGAACTGAGCATGTGGAGAGACGTTCGTTCATCTAGCACAAAGGGAACGGGTTGCAGGAGGAACATTTACTCTGGTTTCTCAGTGTGTTTCCTAGTGCCGGTTTGAAGTTCCTGCAGTTTTCACTTTAAAACCGAGTTGGAGCTAGTACCTCCCCATATATATGTATGGAGTGGAGTTTGCAACTGAAAAGAAACTTTGTGTTCCCAACAAGCTAGGTGAAGGACGGCTTTCACACACACTTATCTCTCAGAAATGAGCATGTGGAGAGACGTTCGTTCATCTAGCACAAAGGGAACAGGTTGCAGGAGGAACATTTACTCTGGTTTCTCAGACTGTTTCCTAGTGCCGGTTGGAAATTCCTGCAGTTTTCACTGTAAAACCAAGTTGGAGCTAGTACCTCCCCATATATATGTATGGATTGGAGATTGCAAGTGAAAAGAAACTTTGTGTTCCAAAGAAGCTAGATGAAGGACGGCTTTCACCGACACTTATCTCTCAGAACTGAGCATGTGGAGAGACGTTCGTTCATCTAGCACAAAGGGAACGGGTTGCAGGAGAAACTTTTACTCTGGTTTCTCAGTCTGTTTCCTAGTGCCGGTTTGATGTTCCTGCAGTTTTCACAGTAAAACCGAGTTGGAGCTATTTCCTCCCCATATATATGTATGGAGTGGAGTTTGCAACTGAAAAGAAACTTTGTGTTCCCAACAAGCTAGCTGAAGTACGGCTTTCACACACACTTATCTCTCAGAACTGAGCATGTGGAGAGACGTTCTTTCATCTAGCACAAAGGGAACGGTTTGCAGGAGAAACTTTTACTCTGGTTTCTCAGTCTGTTTCCTAGTGCCGGTTTGAAGTTCCTGCAGTTTTCACTGTAAAACCGAGTAGGAGTTAGTACCTCCCCATATATATGTATGGAGTGGAGTTTGCAACTTAAAGTAACCTTGTGTGCCCAACAAGCAAGGTGAAGGACGGCTCTCACACACACTTATCTCTCAGAACTGAGCATGTGGAGAGACGTTCGTTCATCTAGCACAAAGGGAACGGGTTGCAGGAGAAACATTTACTCTGGTTTCTCAGTCTGTTTCCTAGTGCCGGTTTGAAGTTCCTGCAGTTTCACTGTAAAACCGAGTTGGATTTAGTACCTCCCCATATAAATGTATGGAGTGGAGTTTGCAACTGAAAAGAAACTTTGTGTTCCCAACAAGAAATGTGAAGGACGGCTCTCACACACACATATCTCTCAGAACTGAGCATGTGGAGAGACGTTCGTTCATCTAGCACAAAGGGAACGGGTTGCAGGAGAAACTTTTACTCTGGTTTCTCAGTGTGTTTCCTAGTGCCGGTTTGAAGTTCCTGCAGTTTTCACTGTAAAACCGAGTTGGAGCTAGTACCTCCCCATATATATGTATGGAGAGGAGTTTGCAAATTAAAAGAAACTTTGTGTTCCCAACAAGCTAGGTGAAGGACGGCTTTCACACACACTTATCTTTCAGAACTGAGCATGTGGAGAGACGTTCGTTCATCTAGCACAATGGGAACGGGTTGCAGGAGGAACATTTTCTCTGGTTTCTCAGTCTGTTTCCTAGTGCCGGTTGGAAGTTCCTGCAGTTTTCACTGTAAAACCGATTTGCAGCTAGTACCTCCCCATATATATGTATGGATTGGAGATTGCAAGTGAAAAGAAACTTTGTGTTCCAAAGAAGCTAGATGAAGGACGTCTTTCACAGACACTTATCTCTCAGAACTGAGCATGTGGAGAGACGTTCTTTCATCTAGCACAAAGGGAACGGGTTGCAGGAGAAACTTTTACTCTGGTTTCTCAGTCTGTTTCCTAGTGCCGGTTTGAAGTTCCTGCAGTTTTCACTGTAAAACCGAGTTGGAGTTAATACCTCCCCATATAAATGTATGGATTGTAGATTGCAACTGAAAAGAAACCTTGTGTGCCCAACAAGCAAGGTGAAGGACGGCTCTCACACACACTTATCTCTCAGAACTGAGCATGTGGAGAGACGTTCGTTCATCTAGCACAAAGGGAACGGGTTGCAGGAGAAACATTTACTCTGGATTCTCAGTCTGTTTCCTAGTGCCGGTTTGAAGTTCCTGCAGTTTTCACTGTAAAACCGAGTTGGAGCTTGTTCCTCCCCATATATATGTATGGAGTGGAGTTTGCAACTGAAAAGAAACTTTGTGTTCCCTACAAGCTAGGTGAAGGACGGCTTTCACACTCACTTATCTCTCAGAACTGAGCATGTGGAGAGACGTTCGTTCATCTAGCACAAAGGGAACGGGTTGCAGGAGAAACTTTTACTCTGGTTTCTCAGGCTGTTTCCTAGTGCCGTTTTGAATTTCCTGCAGTTTTCACTGTAAAACCGAGTTGGAGTTAGTACCTCCCCATATAAATGTATGGAGTGGAGTTTGCAACTGAAAAGAAACTTTGTGTTCCCAACAAGCAAGGTGAAGGACGGCTCTCACACACACTTATCTCTCAGAACTGAGCATGTGGAGAGACGTTCGTTCATCTAGCACAAAGGGAACGGGTTGCAGGAGAAACTTTTACTATGGTTTCTCAGTGTGTTTCCTAGTGCCTGTTTGAAGTTCCTGCAGTTTTCACTTTAAAACCGAGTTGGAGCTTGTACCTCCCCATATATATGTATGGAGTGGAGTTTGCAACTGAAAAGAAACTTTGTGTTCCCAACAAGCTAGGTGAAGGATAGCTTTCACACACACTTATCTCTCAGAAATGAGCATGTGGAGAGACGTTCGTTCATCTAGCACAAAGGGAACGGGTTGCAGGTGGAACATTTACTCTGGTTTCTCAGAATGTCTCCTAGTGCCGGTTGGAAGTTCCTGCAGTTTTCACTGTAAAACCAAGTTGGAGCTAGTACCTCCCCATATATATGTATGGATTGGAGATTGCAAGTGAAAAGAAACTTTGTGTTCCAAAGAAGCTAGATGAAGGACGGCTTTCACCGACACTTATCTCTCAGAACTGAGCATGTGGAGAGACGTTCGTTCATCTAGCACAAAGGGAACGGGTTGCAGGAGAAACTTTTACTCTGGTTTCTCAGTCTGTTTCCTAGTGCCGGTTTGATGTTCCTGCAGTTTTCACTGTAAAACCGAGTTGGAGCTATTTCCTCCCCATATATATGTATGGAGTGGAGTTTGCAACTGAAAAGAAACTTTGTGTTCCCAACAAGCTAGCTGAAGGACGGCTTTCACACACACTTATCTCTCAGAACTGAGCATGTGGAGAGACGTTCTTTCATCTAGCACAAAGGGAACGGTTTGCAGGAGAAACTTTTACTCTGGTTTCTCAGTCTGTTTCCTAGTGCCGGTTTGAAGTTCCTGCAGTTTTCACTGTAAAACCGAGTAGGAGTTAGTACCTCCCCATATATATTTATGGAGTGGAGATTGCAACTTAAAGAAACCTTGTGTGCCCAACAAGCAAGGTGAAGGACGGCTCTCACACACACTTATCTCTCAGAACTGAGCATGTGGAGAGACGTTCGTTCATCTAGCACAAAGGGAACGGGTTGCAGGAGAAACATTTACTCTGGTTTCTCAGTCTGTTTCCTAGTGCCGGTTTGAAGTTCCTGCAGTTTCACTGTAAAACCGAGTTGGATTAATACCTCCCCATATAAATGTATGGAGTGGAGTTTGCAACTGAAAAGAAATTTTGTGTTCCAAAGTTAGGTGAAGGACTGCTTTCACACACACTTATCTCTCAAAACTGAGCATGTGGAGAGACGTTCGTTCATCTAGCACAATGGGAACGGGTTGCAGGAGAAACTTTTACTCTTCTCTCAGTCTGTTTCCTAGTGCCGGTTTGAAGTTCCTGCAATTTTCTCTGTAAAACCGAGTTGGAGCTAGTGCCTCCCAATATATATGTATGGAGTGGTGTTTGCAAGTGAAAAGAAACTTTGTGTTCCCAACAAGCTAGGTGAAGGACGGCTTTCACACACACTTATCTCTCAGAACTGAGCATGTGTAGAGACGTCCGCTCATCTAGCACAAATGAACGGGTTGTAGGAGGCACTTTTACTCTTGTTTCTCAGTCTGTTTCTTAGTGCCGGTTTGAAGTTCCTGCAGTTTTCACTGTAAAACCGAGTTGGAGCTCGTACCTCCCCATATATATATATGGAATGGAGTTTGCAACTGAAAAGAAATTTTCAGTTCCCAACAAGTTAGGTGAAGGACGGCTTTCACACACACATATCTCTCAGAACTGAGCATGTGGAGAGACGTTCGTTCATCTAGCACAATGGGAACGGTTTGCAGGATAAACTTTTACTCTGGTTTCTCAGTCTGTTTCCTAGTGCCGGTTGGAAGTTCCAGCAGTTTTCACTGTAAAACCGATTTGGAGCTAGTACCTCCCCATATATATGTATGGATTGGAGATTGCAAGTGAAAAGAAACTTTGTGTTCCAAAGAAGCTAGATGAAGGACGGCTTTCACAGACACTTATCTCTCAGAACTGAGCATGTGGAGAGACGTTCGTTCACCTAGCACAAAAGGAACGGGTTGCAGGGAAACTTTTACTCTGGTTTCTCAGTCTGTTTCCTAGTGCCGGTTTGAAGTTCCTGCAGTTTTCACTGTAAAACGGAGTTGGAGCTAGTCCCTCCCCATATATATGTATGGAGTAGAGTTTGCAACTGAAAAGAAACTTTGTGTTCCCAACAAGCTAGCTGAAGTACGGCTTTCACACACACTTATCTCTCAGAACTGAGCATGTGGAGAGACGTTCTTTCATCTAGCACAAAGGGAACGGGTTGCAGGAGAAACTTTTACTCTGGTTTCTCAGTCTGTTTCCTACTGCCGGTTTGAAGTTCCTGCAGTTTTCACTGTAAAACCGAGTTGGAGCTAGTACCTCCCCATATAAATGTATGGATTGGAGTTTGCAACTGAAAAGAAACCTTGTGTTCCCAACAAGCTATGTGAAGGACGGCTTTCACACAGACTTATATCTCAGAACTGAGCATGTGGAGAGACTTTCGTTCATCTAGCACAAAGGGAACGGGTTGCAGGGGAAACTTTTACTCTGGTTTCTCAGTCTGTTTCCTAGTGCCGGTATGAAGTTACTGCAGTTTTCACTGTAAAACCGAGTTGGAGCTCGTACCTCCCCATATATATTTATGGAGTGGAGTTTGCAACTGAAAAGAAATTTTGTGTTCCCAAGTTAGGTGAAGGACGGCTTTCACACACACTTATCTCTAAAAACTGAGCATGTGGAGAGACGTTCGTTCATCTAGCACAATGGGAACGGGTTGCAGGAGAAACTTTTACTCTTCTCTCAGTCTGTTTCCTAGTGCCGGTTTGAAGTTCCTGCAATTTTCTCTGTAAAACCGAGTTGGAGCTAGTACCTCCCCATATATATGCATGGAGTGGTGTTTGCAAGTGAAAAGAAACTTTGTGTTCCCAACAAGCTAGTTGAAGGACGGCTTTCACACACACTTATCTCTCAGAACTGAGCATGTGGAGAGACGTTCGCTCATCTAGCACAAATGAACGGGTTGTAGGAGGCACTTTTACTCTGGTTTCTCAGTCTGTTTCTTAGTGCCGGTTTGAAGTTCCTGCAGTTTTCACTGTAAAACCGAGTTGGAGCTCGTACCTCCCCATATATATGTATGGAATGGAGTTTGCAACTGAAAAGAAATTTTCAGTTCCCAACAAGTTAGGTGAAGGACAGCTTTCACACACACTTATCTCTCAGAACTGAGCATGTGGAGAGACGTTCGTTCATCTAGCACAATGGGAACGGGTTGCAGGAGAAACTTTTACTCTGGTTTCTTAGTCTGTTTCCTAGTGCCGTTTTGAATTTCCTGCAGTTTTCACTGTAAAACCGAGTTGGAGCTCGTACCTCCCCATATAAACTTATGGAGTGGAGTTTGCACCTGAAAAGAAACTTTGTGTTCCCAACAAGCAAGGTGAAAGACGGCTCTCACACACACTTATCTCTCAGAACTGAGCATGTCGAGAGACGTTCGTTCATCTAGCACAAAGTTAACGGGTTGCAGGAGAAACTTTTACTCTGGTTTCTCAGTGTGTTTCCTAGTGCCGGTTTGAAGTTCCTGCAGTTTTCACTGTAAAACCGAGTTGGAGCTAGTACCTCCCCATATATATGTATGGAGAGGAGTTTGCAAATTAAAAGAAACTTTGTGTTCCCAACAAACTAGGTGAAGGACGGCTTTCACACACACTTATCTCTCAGAACTGAGCATGTGGAGAGACGTTCGTTCATCTAGCACAAAGGGAACGGGTTGCAGGAGAAACTTTTTCTCTGGGTTCTCAGTCTGTTTCCTAGTGCCGGTTTGAAGTTCCTGCAGTTTTCACTGTAAAACCGAGTTGGAGTTAGTACCTCCCCATATAATATTATGGAGTGGAGTTGGCAACTGAAAAGAAACTTTGTGTTCCCAGCAAGCAATGTGAAGGACGGCTCTCACACACATATATCTCTCAGAACTGAGCATGTGGAGAGACGTTCGTTCATCTAGCACAAAGGGAACGGGTTGCAGGAGAAACTTTTACTCTGGTTTCTCAGTCTGTTTCCTAGTGCCGGTATGAAGTTCCTGCAGTTTTCACTGTAAAACCGAGTTGGAGCTCGTACCTCCCCATATATATTTATGGAGTGGATTTTGCAACTGAAAAGAAATTTTGTGTTCCCAAGTTAGGTGAAGGACGGCTTTCACACACACTTATCTCTCAAAAATGAGCATGTGGAGAGACGTTCGTTCATCTAGCACAATGGGAACGGGTTGCAGGAGAAACTTTTACTCTTCTCTCAGTCTGTTTCCTAGTGCCGGTTTGAAGTTCCTGCAATTTTCTCTGTAAAACCGAGTTGGAGCTAGTACCTCCCCATATATATGTATGGAGTGGTGTTTGCAAGTGAAAAGAAACTTTGTGTTCCCAAGAAGCTAGTTGAAGGACGGCTTTCACACACACTTATCTCTCAGAACTGAGCATGTGGAGAGACGTCCGCTCATCTAGCACAAATGAACGGGTTTTAGGAGGCACTTTTACTCTGGTTTCTCAGTCTGTTTCTTAGTGCCGGTTTGAAGTTCCTGCAGTTTTCACTGTAAAACCGAGTTGGAGCTCATACCTCCCCATATATATATATGGAATGGAGTTTGCAACTGAAAAGAAATTTTCAGTTCCCAACAAGTTAGGTGAAGGACGGCTTTCACACACACATATCTCTCAGAATTTAGCATGTGTAGAGACGTTCGTTCATCTAGCACAATGGGAACGGTTTGCAGGATAAACTTTTACTCTGGTTTCTCAGTCTGTTTCCTAGTGCCGGTTTGAAGTTCCTGCAGTTTTCACTGTAAAACCGAGTTGGAGCTTGTTCCTCCCCATATATATGTATGGAGTGGATTTGGCAACTGAAAAGAAACTTTGTGTTCCCAACAAGCTAGGTGAAGGACGGCTTTCACACTCACTTATCTCTCAGAACTGAGCATGTGGACAGACGTTCGTTCATCTAGCACAAAGGGAACGGGTTGCAGGAGAAACTTTTACTCTGCTTTCTCAGTCTGTTTCCTAGTGCCGGTTTGAAGTTCCTGCAGTTTTCACTGTAAAACCGAGTTGGAGTTAGTACCTCCCCATATAATTTTATGGATTGGAGTTGGCAACTGAAAAGAAACTTTGTGTTCCCAACAAGCAATGTGAAGGACGGCTCTCACACACACATATCTCTCAGAACTGAGCATGTGGAGAGACGTTCGTTCATCTAGCACAAAGGGAACGGGTTGCAGGAGGAACATTTACTCTGGTTTCTCCGTCTGTTTCCTAGTGCCGGTTGGAAATTCCAGCAGTTTTCACTGTAAAACCGAGTTGGAGCTAGTACCTCCCCATATATATGTATGGATTGGAGATTGCAAGTGAAAAGAAACTTTGTGTTCCCAACAAGCTAGGTGAAGGACGGCTTTCACACACACTTATCTCTCAGAACTGAGCATGTGGAGAGACGTTCGTTCACCTAGCACAAAAGGAACGGGTTGCAGGGAAACTTTTACTCTGGTTTCTCAGTCTGTTTCCTAGTGCCGGTTTGAAGTTCCTGCAGTTTTCACTGTAAAACGGAGTTGGAGCTAGATCCTCCCCATATATATGTATGGAGTGGAGTTTGCAAATGAAAAGAAACTTTGTGTTCCCAACAAGCTATTTGAAGGACGGCTTTCACACACACTTATCTCTCAGAACTGAGCATGTGGAGAGACGTTCGTTCATCTAGCACAATGGGAACGGGTTGCAGGAGGAACATTTACTCTGGTTTCTCAGTCTGTTTCCTAGTGCCAGTTGGAAGTTCCAGCAGTTTTCACTGTAAAACCGAGTTGGAGCTAGTACCTCCCCATATAAGTATATGGATTGGAGTTTGCAACTGAAAAGAACCCTTGTGTTCCCAACAAGCTATATGAAGGACGGCTTTCACACAGACTTATCTCTCAGAACTGAGCATGTGGAGAGACTTTCGTTCATCTAGCACAAAGGGAACGGGTTGCAGGAGAAACTTATACTCTGGTTTCTCAGTCTGTTTCCTAGTGCCGGTATGAAGTTCCTGCAGTTTTCACTGTAAAACCGAGTTGGAGCTCGTACCTCCCCATATATATTTATGGAGTGGATTTTGCAACTGAAAAGAAATTTTGTGTTCCCAAGTTAGGTGAAGGACGGCTTTCACACACACTTATCTCTCAAAACTGAGCATGTGGAGAGACGTTCGTTCATCTAGCACAATGGGAACGGGTTGCAGGAGAAACTTTTACTCTTCTCTCAGTCTGTTTCCTAGTGCCGGTTTGAAGTTCCTGCAATTTTCTCTGTAAAACCGAGTTGGAGCTAGTACCTCCCCATATATATGTATGGAGTGGTGTTTGCAAGTGAAAAGAAACTTTGTGTTCCCAAGAAGCTAGTTGAAGGACGGCTTTCACACACACTTATCTCTCAGAACTGAGCATGTGGAGAGACGTCCGCTCATCTAGCACAAATGAACGGGTTTTAGGAGGCACTTTTACTCTGGTTTCTCAGTCTGTTTCTTAGTGCCGGTTTGAAGTTCCTGCAGTTTTCACTGTAAAACCGTGTTGGAGCTCGTACCTCCCCATATATATATATGGAATGGAGTTTGCAACTGAAAAGAAATTTTCAGTTCCCAACAAGTTAGGTGAAGGACGGCTTTCACACACACATATCTCTCAGAATTTAGCATGTGTAGAGACGTTCGTTCATCTAGCACAATGGGAACGGTTTGCAGGATAAACTTTTACTCTGGTTTCTCAGTCTGTTTCCTAGTGCCGGTTTGAAGTTCCTGCAGTTTTCACTGTAAAACGGAGTTGGAGCTAGTTCCTCCCCATATATATGTATGGAGTGGAGTTTGCAACTGAAAAGAAACTTTGTGTTCCCAACAAGCTAGCTGAAGTACGGCTTTCACACACACTTATCTCTCAGAACTGAGCATGTGGAGAGACGTTCTTTCATCTATCACAAAGGGAACGGGTTGCAGGAGAAAATTTTACTCTGGTTTCTCAGTCTGTTTCCTACTGCCGGTTTGAAGTTCCTGCAGTTTTCACTGTAAAACCGAGTTGGAGCTAGTACCTCCCCATATAAATGTATGGATTGGAGTTTGCAACTGAAAAGAAACCTTGTGTTCCCCAACAAGCTATGTGAAGGACGGCTTTCACACAGACTTATCTCTCAGAACTGAGAATGTGGAGAGACTTTTGTTCATCTAGCACAAAGGGAACGGGTTGCAGGAGAAACTTTTACTCTGGTTTCTCAGTCTGTTTCCTAGTGCCGGTATGAAGTTCCTGCAGTTTTCACTGTAAAACCGAGTTGGAGCTCGTACCTCCCCATATATATTTATGGAGATGTGTTTGCAACTGAAAAGAAATTTTGTGTTCCCAAGTTAGGTGAAGGACGGCTTTCACACACACTTATCTCTCAAAACTGAGCATGTGGTGAGACGTTCGTTCATCTAGCACAATGGGAACGGTTTGCAGGAGAAACTTTTACTCTTCTCTCAGTCTGTTTCCTAGTGCCGGTTTGAAGTTCCTGCAATTTTCTCTGTAAAACCTAGTTGGAGCTAGTACCTCCCCATATATATGTATGGAGTGGTGTTTGCAAGTGAAAAGAAACTTTGTGTTCCCAACAAGCTAGTTGAAGGACGGCTTTCACACACACTTATCTCTCAGAACTGAACATGTGGAGAGACGTTCGCTCATCTAGCACAAATGAACGGGTTGTAGGAGGCACTTTTACTCTGGTTTCTCAGTCTGTTTCTTAGTGCCGGTTTGAAGTTCCTGCAGTTTTCTCTGTAAAATCGAGTTGGAGCTCGTACCTCCCCATATATATGTATGGAATGGAGTTTGCAACTGAAAAGAAATTTTCAGTTCCCAACAAGTTAGGTGAAGGACAGCTTTCACACACACTTATCTCTCAGAACTGAACATGTGGAGAGACGTTCGTTCATCTAGCACAATGGGAACGGGTTGCAGGAGAAACTTTTACTCTGGTTTCTCAGTCTGTATCCTAGTGCCGTTTTGAATTTCCTGCAGTTTTCACTGTAAAACCGAGTTGGAGCTCGTACCTCCCCATATATACTTATGGAGTGGAGTTTGCACCTGAAAAGAAACTTTGTGTTCCCAACAAGCAAGGTGAAGGACGGCTCTCACACACACTTATCTCTCAGAACTGAGCATGTCGAGAGACGTTCGTTCATCTAGCACAAAGTTAACGGGTTGCAGGAGAAACTTTTACTCTGGTTTCTCAGTCTGTTTCCTAGTGCCGTTTTGAAGTTCCTGCAGTTTTCACTGTAAAACCGTGTTGGAGCTTGTACCTCCCCTTATATATTTATGGAGTGGAGATTGCAACTGAAATGAAACTTTGTGTTCCCAACAAGCTAGGTGAAGGACAGCTTTCACACACACTTATCTCTTAGAACTGAGCTTGTGGAGAGACGTCCATTCATCTAGCACAAAAGGAACGGGTTGCAGGAGAAACTTTTACTCTGATTTCTCAGTCTGTTTTCTAGTGCCGGTATGAAGTTCCTGCAGTTTTCACTGTAAAACCGAGTTGGAGCTAGTACCTCCCCATATATATGTATGGAGTGGAGTTTGCAAGTGAAAAGAAACTTTGTGTTCCCAACAAGCTAGGTGAAGGACGGCTTTCACACACACTTATCTCTCAGAACTGAGCATGTGGAGAGACGTTCGTTCATCAAGCACAAAGGGAACGGATTGCAGGAGAAACTTTTACTCTGGTTTCTCAGTCTGTTTCCTAGTGCCGGTTTGCAGTTCCTGCAGTTTTCACTGTAAAATCGAGTTGGAGCTCGTACCTCCCCATATATATGTATGGAGATGAATTAGCAACTGAAAAGAAACTTTGTGTTCCCAACAAGCTATGTGAAGGACGGCTTTCACACACACTTATCTCTCAGAACTGAGCATGTGAAGAGATGTTCGTTCATCTAGCACAATGGGAACGGGTTGCAGGAGAAACTTTTACTCTTCTCTCAGTCTGTTTCCTAGTGCCGGTTTGAAGTTCCTGCAATTTTCTCTGTAAAACCGAGTTGAAGCTAGTACCTCCCCATATATATGTATGGAGTGGAGTTTGCAAGTGAAAAGAAACTTTGTGTTCCCAACAAGCTTGTTGAAGGACGGCTTTCACACACACTTATCTCTCAGAACTGAACATGTGGAGAGACGTTCGTTCATCTAGCACAAAGGAACGTGTTGTAGGAGGCACTTTTACTTTGGTTTCTCAGTCTGTTTCTTAGTGCCGGTTTGAAGTTCCCGCAGTTTTCACTGTAAAACCGAGTTGGAGCTCGTACCTCTCCATATATATGTATGGAATGGAGTTCGCAAGTGAAAAGAAATTTTCAGTTCCCAACAAGTTAGGTGAAGGACGGCTTTCACACACACTTATCTCTCAGAACTGAGCATGTGGAGAGACGTTCGTTCATCTAGCACAATGGGAACGGGTTGCAGGAGAAAATTTTACTCTGGTTTCTTAGTCTGTTTCCTAGTGCCGTTTTGAATTTCCTGCAGTTTTCACTGTAAAACAGTGTTGGAGCTCGTACCTCCCCATATATACTTATGGAGTGGAGTTTGCAACTGAAAAGAAATTTTGTGTTCCCAACAAGTTATGTGAAGGACGGCTTTCACACACACTTATCTCTCAGAACTGAGCATGTGGAGAGACGTTCGTTCATCTAGCACAAAGGGAACGGGTTGCAGGAGGAATTTTTACTCTGGTTTCTCAGTCTGTTTCCTAGTGCTGTTTGGTAGTTCCTGCAGTTTTCACTGTAAAACCGAGTTGGAACTCGTACCTCCCCATATATATGTATGTAATGGAGTTTGCAACTGAAAAGAAGTTTTGTGTTCCCAACAAGTTATGTGAAGGACGGCTTTCACACACACTTATCTCTCAGAACTGAGCATGTGGAGAGACGTTCGTTCAACTAGCACAAAGGGAACGGGTTGCAGGAGAAACTTTTACTCTTGTTTCTCAGTCTGTTTCCTAGTGCCGGTATGAAATTCCTGCAGTTTTCACTGTAAAACCGTGTTGGAGCTAGTACCTCCCCATATATATGTATGGAGTGGAGTTTGCAAGTGAAAAGAAACTTTGTGTTCCCAACAAGCTAGGTGAAGGACGGCTTTCACACACACTTATCTCTCAGAACTGAGCATGTGGAGAGTCGTTCGTTCATCTAGCACAAAGGGAACGGGTTGCAGGAGAAACTTTTACTCTGATTTCTCAGTCTGTTTTCTAGTGCCGGTATGAAGTTCCTGCAGTTTTCACTGTAAAACCGAGTTGGAGCTAGTACCTCCCCATATATATGTATGGAGTGGAGTTTGCAAGTGAAAAGAAACTTTGTGTTCCCAACAAGCTAGGTGAAGCACGGCTTTCACACACACTTATCTCTCAGAACTGAGCATGTGGAGAGACGTTCGTTCATCAAGCACAAAGGGAACGGGTTGCAGGAGAAACTTTTACTCTGGTTTCTCAGTCTGTTTCCTAGTGCCGGTTTGCAGTTCCTGCAGTTTTCACTGTAAAATCGAGTTGGAGCTCGTACCTCCCCATATATATGTATGGAGATGAATTAGCAACTGAAAAGAAACTTTGTGTTCCCAACAAGCTATGTGAAGGACGGCTTTCACACACACTTATCTCTCAGAACTGAGCATGTGAAGAGATGTTCGTTCATCTAGCACAATGGGAACGGGTTGCAGGAGAAACTTTTACTCTTCTCTCAGTCTGTTTCCTAGTGCCGGTTTGAAGTTCCTGCAATTTTCTCTGTAAAACCGAGTTGAAGCTAGTACCTCCCCATATATATGTATGGAGTGGAGTTTGCAAGTGAAAAGAAACTTTGTGTTCCCAACAAGCTTGTTGAAGGACGGCTTTCACACACACTTATCTCTCAGAACTGAACATGTGGAGAGACGTTCGTTCATCTAGCACAAAGGAACGTGTTGTAGGAGGCACTTTTACTTTGGTTTCTCAGTCTGTTTCTTAGTGCCGGTTTGAAGTTCCCGCAGTTTTCACTGTAAAACCGAGTTGGAGCTCGTACCTCTCCATATATATGTATGGAATGGAGTTCGCAAGTGAAAAGAAATTTTCAGTTCCCAACAAGTTAGGTGAAGGACGGCTTTCACACACACTTATCTCTCAGAACTGAGCATGTGGAGAGACGTTCGTTCATCTAGCACAATGGGAACGGGTTGCAGGAGAAAATTTTACTCTGGTTTCTTAGTCTGTTTCCTAGTGCCGTTTTGAATTTCCTGCAGTTTTCACTGTAAAACAGTGTTGGAGCTCGTACCTCCCCATATATACTTATGGAGTGGAGTTTGCAACTGAAAAGAAATTTTGTGTTCCCAACAAGTTATGTGAAGGACGGCTTTCACACACACTTATCTCTCAGAACTGAGCATGTGGAGAGACGTTCGTTCATCTAGCACAAAGGGAACGGGTTGCAGGAGGAATTTTTACTCTGGTTTCTCAGTCTGTTTCCTAGTGCTGTTTGGTAGTTCCTGCAGTTTTCACTGTAAAACCGAGTTGGAACTCGTACCTCCCCATATATATGTATGTAATGGAGTTTGCAACTGAAAAGAAGTTTTGTGTTCCCAACAAGTTATGTGAAGGACGGCTTTCACACACACTTATCTCTCAGAACTGAGCATGTGGAGAGACGTTCGTTCAACTAGCACAAAGGGAACGGGTTGCAGGAGAAACTTTTACTCTTGTTTCTCAGTCTGTTTCCAAGTGCCGGTTTGAAGTTCCTGCAGTTTTCACTGTAAAACCGAGTTGGAGCTAGTACCTCCCCATATATATGTATGGAGATGAATTTGCAACTGAAAAGAACTTTGTGTTCCCAACAAGCAATGTGAAGGACGGCTTCACACACACTTATCTCTCAGAACTGAGCATGTGGAGAGACGTTCGTTCATCTAGCAAAAAGGGAACGGGTTGCAGGAGGAAATTTGACTCTGGTTTCTCAGTCTGTTTCCTAGTGCCGGTTTGAAGTTCCTGCAGATTTCACTGTAAAACCGAGTTGGTGCTTGTACCTCCCCATATATATATATGGAGTCGAGTTTGCAAGTGAAAAGAAACTTTGTGTTCCCAACAAGCTAGGTGAATAACGGCTTTCAAACACACATATCTCTAGGAACTGAGCATGTGGAGAGACGTTCGTTCATCTAGCAAAATGGGAACGGGTTGCAGGAGGAACTTTTACACTGGTTTCTCAGTCTGTTTCCTAGTGCCGTTTTGAAGTTCCTGCAGATTTCACTGTAAAAACGAGTTGGAGCTTGTACCTCCCCATATAAATATATGGAGTCGAGTTTGCAAGTGAAAAGAAACTTTGTGTTCCCAACAAGCTAGGTGAATAACGGCTTTCAAACACACATATCTCTAGGAACTGAGCATGTGGAGAGACGTTCGTTCATCTAGCACAAAGGGAACGGGTTGCAGGAGGAACTTTTACTCTGGTTTCTCAGTCTGTTTCCTAGTGCTGGTTGGAAGTTCCTGCAGTTTTCACTGTAAAACCGAGTTGGAGCTCGTACCTCCCCATATATATATATGGAATGGAGTTTGCAACTGAAAATAAATTTTCAGTTCCCAACAAGTTAGGTGAAGGACGGCTTTCACACACACATATCTCTCAGAACTGAGCATGTGGAGAGACGTTCGTTCATCTAGCACAATGGGAACGGTTTGCAGGATAAACTTTTACTCTGGTTTCTCAGTCTGTTTCCTAGTGCCGGTTTGAAGTTCCTGCAGTTTTCACTGTAAAACCGAGTTGGAGCTTGTTCCTCCCCATATATATGTATGGAGTGGATTTGGCATCTGAAAAGAAACTTTGTGTTCCCAACAAGCTAGGTGAAGGACGGCTTTCACACTCACTTATCTCTCAGAACTGAGCATGTGGATAGACGTTCGTTCATCTAGCACAAAGGGAACGGGTTGCAGGGGAAACTTTTACTCTGGTTTCTCAGTCTGTTTCCTAGTGCCGGTTTGAAGTTCCTGCAGTTTTCACTGTAAAACCGAGTTGGAGCTAGTACCTCCCCATATAATTTTATGGATTGTAGTTGGCAACTGAAAAGAAACTTTGTGTTCCCAACAAGCAACGTGAAGGAAGGCTCTCACACACACATATCTCTCAGAACTGAGCATGTGGAGAGACGTTCGTTCATCTAGCACAAAGGGAACGGGTTGCAGGAGGAACATTTACTCTGGTTTCTCAGTCTGTTTCCTAGTGCCGGTTGGAAATTCCAGCAGTTTTCACTGTAAAACCGAGTTGGAGCTAGTACCTCCCCATATATATGTATGGATTGGATATTGCAAGTGAAAAGAAACTTTGTGTTCCCAACAAGCTAGGTGAAGGACGGCTTTCACACACACTTATCTCTCAGAACTGAGCATGTGGAGAGACGTTCGTTCACCTAGCACAAAAGGAACGGGTTGCAGGGAAACTTTTACTCTGGTTTCTCAGTCTGTTTCCTAGTGCCGGTTTGAAGTTCCTGCAGTTTTCACTGTAAAACGGAGTTGGAGCTAGTTCCTCCCCATATATATGTATGGAGTGGAGTTTGCAACTGAAAAGAAACTTTGTGTTCCCAACAAGCTAGCTGAAGTACGGCTTTCACACACACTTATCTCTCAGAACTGAGCATGTGGAGAGACGTTCTTTCATCTAGCACAAAGGGAACGGGTTGCAGGAGAAACTTTTACTCTGGTTTCTCAGTCTGTTTCCTACTGTCGGTTTGAAGTTCCTGCAGTTTTCACTGTAAAACCGAGTTGGAGCTAGTACCTCCCCATATAAATGTATGGATTGGAGTTTGCAACTGAAAAGAAACCATGTGTTCCCAACAAGCTATGTGAAGGACGGCTTTCACACAGATTTATCTCTCAGAACTGAGCATGTGGAGAGACTTTCGTTCATCTAGCACAAAGGGAACGGGTTGCAGGAGAAACTTTTACTCTGGTTTCTCAGTCTGTTTCCTAGTGCCGGTATGAAGTTCCTGCAGTTTTCACTGTAAAACCGAGTTGGAGCTCGTACCTCCCCATATATATTTATGGAGTGGAGTTTGCAACTGAAAAGAAATTTTGTGTTCCCAAGTTAGGTGAAGGACGGCTTTCACACACACTTATCTCTCAAAACTGAGCATGTGGAGAGACGTTCGTTCATCTAGCACAATGGGAACGGGTTGCAGGAGAAACTTTTACTCTTCTCTCAGTCTGTTTCCTAGTGCCGGTTTGAAGTTCCTGCAATTTTCTCTGTAAAACCGATTTGGAGCTAGTACCTCCCCATATATATGTATGGAGTGGTGTTTGCAAGTGAAAAGAAACTTTGTGTTCCCAACAAGCTAGTTGAAGGACGGCTTTCACACACACTTATCTCTCAGAACTGAACATGTGGAGAGACGTTCGCTCATCTAGCACAAATGAACGGGTTGTAGGAGGCACTTTTACTCTGGTTTCTCAGTCTGTTTCTTAGTGCCGGTTTGAAGTTCCTGCAGTTTTCACTGTAAAACCGAGTTGGAGCTCGTACCTCCCCATATATATGTATGGAATGGAGTTTGCAACTGAAAAGAAACCTTGTGTTCCCAACAAGCTATGTGAAGGACGGCTTTCACACAGACTTATCTCTCAGAACTGAGCATGTGGAGAGACTTTCGTTCATCTAGCACAAAGGGAACGGGTTGCAGGAGAAACTTTTACTCTGGTTTCTCAGTCTGTTTCCTAGTGCCGTTTTGAAGTTCCTGCAGTTTTCACTGTAAAACCGTGTTGGAGCTTGTACCTCCCCTTATATATTTATGGAGTGGAGATTGCAACTGAAATGAAACTTTGTGTTCCCAACAAGCTAGGTGAAGGACAGCTTTCACACACACTTATCTCTTAGAACTGAGCTTGTGGAGAGACGTCCGTTCATCTAGCACAAAAGGAACGGGTTGCAGGAGAAACTTTTACTCTGATTTCTCAGTCTGTTTTCTAGTGCCGGTATGAAGTTCCTGCAGTTTTCACTGTAAAACCGAGTTGGAGCTAGTACCTCCCCATATATATGTATGGAGTGGAGTTTGCAAGTGAAAAGAAACTTTGTGTTCCCAACAAGCAAGGTGAAGGACGGCTTTCACACACACTTATCTCTCAGAACTGAGCATGTGGAGAGACGTTCGTTCATCAAGCACAAAGGGAACGGGTTGCAGGAGAAACTTTTACTCTGGTTTCTCAGTCTGTTTCCTAGTGCCGGTTTGCAGTTCCTGCAGTTTTCACTGTAAAATCGAGTTGGAGCTCGTACCTCCCCATATATATGTATGGAGATGAATTAGCAACTGAAAAGAAACTTTGTGTTCCCAACAAGCTATGTGAAGGACGGCTTTCACACACACTTATCTCTCAGAACTGAGCATGTGAAGAGATGTTCGTTCATCTAGCACAATGGGAACGGGTTGCAGGAGAAACTTTTACTCTTCTCTCAGTCTGTTTCCTAGTGCCGGTTTGAAGTTCCTGCAATTTTCTCTGTAAAACCGAGTTGAAGCTAGTACCTCCCCATATATATGTATGGAGTGGAGTTTGCAAGTGAAAAGAAACTTTGTGTTCCCAACAAGCTTGTTGAAGGACGGCTTTCACACACACTTATCTCTCAGAACTGAACATGTGGAGAGACGTTCGTTCATCTAGCACAAAGGAACGTGTTGTAGGAGGCACTTTTACTTTGGTTTCTCAGTCTGTTTCTTAGTGCCGGTTTGAAGTTCCCGCAGTTTTCACTGTAAAACCGAGTTGGAGCTCGTACCTCTCCATATATATGTATGGAATGGAGTTCGCAAGTGAAAAGAAATTTTCAGTTCCCAACAAGTTAGGTGAAGGACGGCTTTCACACACACTTATCTCTCAGAACTGAGCATGTGGAGAGACGTTCGTTCATCTAGCACAATGGGAACTGGTTGCAGGAGAAAATTTTACTCTGGTTTCTTAGTCTGTTTCCTAGTGCCGTTTTGAATTTCCTGCAGTTTTCACTGTAAAACAGTGTTGGAGCTCGTACCTCCCCATATATACTTATGGAGTGGAGTTTGCAACTGAAAAGAAATTTTGTGTTCCCAACAAGTTATGTGAAGGACGGCTTTCACACACACTTATCTCTCAGAACTGAGCATGTGGAGAGACGTTCGTTCATCTAGCACAAAGGGAACGGGTTGCAGGAGGAATTTTTACTCTGGTTTCTCAGTCTGTTTCCTAGTGCTGTTTGGTAGTTCCTGCAGTTTTCACTGTAAAACCGAGTTGGAACTCGTACCTCCCCATATATATGTATGTAATGGAGTTTGCAACTGAAAAGAAGTTTTGTGTTCCCAACAAGTTATGTGAAGGACGGCTTTCACACACACTTATCTCTCAGAACTGAGCATGTGGAGAGACGTTCGTTCAACTAGCACAAAGGGAACGGGTTGCAGGAGAAACTTTTACTCTTGTTTCTCAGTCTGTTTCCTAGTGCCGGTATGAAATTCCTGCAGTTTTCACTGTAAAACCGTGTTGGAGCTAGTACCTCCCCATATATATGTATGGAGTGGAGTTTGCAAGTGAAAAGAAACTTTGTGTTCCCAACAAGCTAGGTGAAGGACGGCTTTCACACACACTTATCTCTCAGAACTGAGCATGTGGAGAGTCGTTCGTTCATCTAGCACAAAGGGAACGGGTTGCAGGAGAAACTTTTACTCTGATTTCTCAGTCTGTTTTCTAGTGCCGGTATGAAGTTCCTGCAGTTTTCACTGTAAAACCGAGTTGGAGCTAGTACCTCCCCATATATATGTATGGAGTGGAGTTTGCAAGTGAAAAGAAACTTTGTGTTCCCAACAAGCTAGGTGAAGGACGGCTTTCACACACACTTATCTCTCAGAACTGAGCATGTGGAGAGACGTTCGTTCATCAAGCACAAAGGGAACGGGTTGCAGGAGAAACTTTTACTCTGGTTTCTCAGTCTGTTTCCTAGTGCCGGTTTGCAGTTCCTGCAGTTTTCACTGTAAAATCGAGTTGGAGCTCGTACCTCCCCATATATATGTATGGAGATGAATTAGCAACTGAAAAGAAACTTTGTGTTCCCAACAAGCTATGTGAAGGACGGCTTTCACACACACTTATCTCTCAGAACTGAGCATGTGAAGAGATGTTCGTTCATCTAGCACAATGGGAACGGGTTGCAGGAGAAACTTTTACTCTTCTCTCAGTCTGTTTCCTAGTGCCTGTTTGAAGTTCCTGCAATTTTCTCTGTAAAACCGAGTTGAAGCTAGTACCTCCCCATATATATGTATGGAGTGGAGTTTGCAAGTGAAAAGAAACTTTGTGTTCCCAACAAGCTTGTTGAAGGACGGCTTTCACACACACTTATCTCTCAGAACTGAACATGTGGAGAGACGTTCGTTCATCTAGCACAAAGGAACGTGTTGTAGGAGGCACTTTTACTTTGGTTTCTCAGTCTGTTTCTTAGTGCCGGTTTGAAGTTCCCGCAGTTTTCACTGTAAAACCGAGTTGGAGCTCGTACCTCTCCATATATATGTATGGAATGGAGTTCGCAAGTGAAAAGAAATTTTCAGTTCCCAACAAGTTAGGTGAAGGACGGCTTTCACACACACTTATCTCTCAGAACTGAGCATGTGGAGAGACGTTCGTTCATCTAGCACAATGGGAACGGGTTGCAGGAGAAAATTTTACTCTGGTTTCTTAGTCTGTTTCCTAGTGCCGTTTTGAATTTCCTGCAGTTTTCACTGTAAAACAGTGTTGGAGCTCGTACCTCCCCATATATACTTATGGAGTGGAGTTTGCAACTGAAAAGAAATTTTGTGTTCCCAACAAGTTATGTGAAGGACGGCTTTCACACACACTTATCTCTCAGAACTGAGCATGAGGAGAGACGTTCGTTCATCTAGCACAAAGGGAACGGGTTGCAGGAGGAATTTTTACTCTGGTTTCTCAGTCTGTTTCCTAGTGCTGTTTGGTAGTTCCTGCAGTTTTCACTGTAAAACCGAGTTGGAACTCGTACATCCCCATATATATGTATGTAATGGAGTTTGCAACTGAAAAGAAGTTTTGTGTTCCCAACAAGTTATGTGAAGGACGGCTTTCACACACACTTATCTCTCAGAACTGAGCATGTGGAGAGACGTTCGTTCAACTAGCACAAAGGGAACGGGTTGCAGGAGAAACTTTTACTCTTGTTTCTCAGTCTGTTTCCTAGTGCCGGTATGAAATTCCTGCAGTTTTCACTGTAAAACCGTGTTGGAGCTAGTACCTCCCCATATATATGTATGGAGTGGAGTTTGCAAGTGAAAAGAAACTTTGTGTTCCCAACAAGCTAGGTGAAGGACGGCTTTCACACACACTTATCTCTCAGAACTGAGCATGTGGAGAGTCGTTCGTTCATCTAGCACAAAGGGAACGGGTTGCAGGAGAAACTTTTACTCTGGTTTCTCAGTCTGTTTCCTAGTGCCGGTTTGAAGTTCCTGCAGTTTTCACTGTAAAACCGAGTTGGAGCTAGTACCTCCCCATATATATGTATGGAGATGAATTTGCAACTGAAAAGAACTTTGTGTTCCCAACAAGCAAAGTGAAGGACGGCTTCACACACACTTATCTCTCAGAACTGAGCATGTGGAGAGACGTTCGTTCATCTAGCAAAAAGGGAACGGGTTGCAGGAGGAAATTTGACTCTGGTTTCTCAGTCTGTTTCCTAGTGCCTGTTTGAAGTTCCTGCAGATTTCACTGTAAAACCGAGTTGGTGCTTGTACCTCCCCATATATATATATGGAGTCGAGTTTGCAAGTGAAAAGAAACTTTGTGTTCCCAACAAGCTAGGTGAATAACGGCTTTCAAACACACATATCTCTAGGAACTGAGCATGTGGAGAGACGTTCGTTCATCTAGCAAAATGGGAACGGGTTGCAGGAGGAACTTTTACACTGGTTTCTCAGTCTGTTTCCTAGTGCCGGTTTGAAGTTCCTGCAGATTTCACTGTAAAAACGAGTTGGAGCTTGTACCTCCCCATATAAATATATGGAGTCGAGTTTGCAAGTGAAAAGAAACTTTGTGTTCCCAACAAGCTAGGTGAATAACGGCTTTCAAACACACATATCTCTAGGAACTGAGCATGTGGAGAGACGTTCGTTCATCTAGCACAAAGGGAACGGGTTGCAGGAGGAACTTTTACTCTGGTTTCTCAGTCTGTTTCCTAGTGCTGGTTGGAAGTTCCTGCAGTTTTCACTGTAAAACCGAGTTGGAGCTCGTACCTCCCCATATATATATATGGAATGGAGTTTGCAACTGAAAATAAATTTTCAGTTCCCAACAAGTTAGGTGAAGGACGGCTTTCACACACACATATCTCTCAGAACTGAGCATGTGGAGAGACGTTCGTTCATCTAGCACAATGGGAACGGTTTGCAGGATAAACTTTTACTCTGGTTTCTCAGTCTGTTTCCTAGTGCCGGTTTGAAGTTCCTGCAGTTTTCACTGTAAAACCGAGTTGGAGCTTGTTCCTCCCCATATATATGTATGGAGTGGATTTGGCATCTGAAAAGAAACTTTGTGTTCCCAACAAGCTAGGTGAAGGACGGCTTTCACACTCACTTATCTCTCAGAACTGAGCATGTGGATAGACGTTCGTTCATCTAGCACAAAGGGAACGGGTTGCAGGGGAAACTTTTACTCTGGTTTCTCAGTCTGTTTCCTAGTGCCGGTTTGAAGTTCCTGCAGTTTTCACTGTAAAACCGAGTTGGAGCTAGTACCTCCCCATATAATTTTATGGATTGTAGTTGGCAACTGAAAAGAAACTTTGTTTTCCCAACAAGCAATGTGAAGGAAGGCTCTCACACACACATATCTCTCAGAACTGAGCATGTGGAGAGACGTTCGTTCATCTAGCACAAAGGGAACGGGTTGCAGGAGGAACATTTACTCTGGTTTCTCAGTCTGTTTCCTAGTGCCGGTTGGAAATTCCAGCAGTTTTCACTGTAAAACCGAGTTGGAGCTAGTACCTCCCCATATATATGTATGGATTGGATATTGCAAGTGAAAAGAAACTTTGTGTTCCCAACAAGCTATGTGAAGGACGGCTTTCACACACACTTATCTCTCAGAACTGAGCATGTGGAGAGACGTTCGTTCACCTAGCACAAAAGGAACGGGTTGCAGGGAAACTTTTACTCTGGTTTCTCAGTCTGTTTCCTAGTGCCGGTTTGAAGTTCCTGCAGTTTTCACTGTAAAACGGAGTTGGAGCTAGTTCCTCCCCATATATATGTATGGAGTGGAGTTTGCAACTGAAAAGAAACTTTGTGTTCCCAACAAGCTAGCTGAAGTACGGCTTTCACACACACTTATCTCTCAGAACTGAGCATGTGGAGAGACGTTCTTTCATCTAGCACAAAGGGAACGGGTTGCAGGAGAAACTTTTACTCTGGTTTCTCAGTCTGTTTCCTACTGTCGGTTTGAAGTTCCTGCAGTTTTCACTGTAAAACCAAGTTGGAGCTAGTACCTCCCCATATAAATGTATGGATTGGAGTTTGCAACTGAAAAGAAACCTTGTGTTCCCAACAAGCTATGTGAAGGACGGCTTTCACACAGATTTATCTCTCAGAACTGAGCATGTGGAGAGACTTTCGTTCATCTAGCACAAAGGGAACGGGTTGCAGGAGAAACTTTTACTCTGGTTTCTCAGTCTGTTTCCTAGTGCCGGTATGAAGTTCCTGCAGTTTTCACTGTAAAACCGAGTTGGAGCTCGTACCTCCCCATATATATTTATGGAGTGGAGTTTGCAACTGAAAAGAAATTTTGTGTTCCCAAGTTAGGTGAAGGACGGCTTTCACACACACTTATCTCTCAAAACTGAGCATGTGGAGAGACGTTCGTTCATCTAGCACAATGGGAACGGGTTGCAGGAGAAACTTTTACTCTTCTCTCAGTCTGTTTCCTAGTGCCGGTTTGAAGTTCCTGCAATTTTCTCTGTAAAACCGATTTGGAGCTAGTACCTCCCCATATATATGTATGGAGTGGTGTTTGCAAGTGAAAAGAAACTTTGTGTTCCCAACAAGCTAGTTGAAGGACGGCTTTCACACACACTTATCTCTCAGAACTGAACATGTGGAGAGACGTTCGCTCATCTAGCACAAATGAACGGGTTGTAGGAGGCACTTTTACTCTGGTTTCTCAGTCTGTTTCTTAGTGCCGGTTTGAAGTTCCTGCAGTTTTCACTGTAAAATCGAGTTGGAGCTCGTACCTCCCCATATATATGTATGGAATGGAGTTTGCAACTGAAAAGAAACCTTGTGTTCCCAACAAGCTATGTGAAGGACGGCTTTCACACAGACTTATCTCTCAGAACTGAGCATGTGGAGAGACTTTCGTTCATCTAGCACAAAGGGAACGGGTTGCAGGAGAAACTTTTACTCTGGTTTCTCAGTCTGTTTCCTAGTGCCGGTATGAAGTTCCTGCAGTTTTCACTGTAAAACCGAGTTGGAGCTCGTACCTCCCCATATATATTTATGGAGTGGAGTTTGCAACTGAAAAGAAATTTTGTGTTCCCAAGTTAGGTGAAGGACGGCTTTCACACACACTTATCTCTCAAAACTGAGCATGTGGAGAGACGTTCGTTCATCTAGCACAATGGGAACGGGTTGCAGGAGAAACTTTTACTCTTCTCTCAGTCTGTTTCCTAGTGCCGGTTTGAAGTTCCTGCAATTTTCTCTGTAAAACCGATTTGGAGCTTGTACCTCCCCATATATATGTATGGAGTGGTGTTTGCAAGTGAAAAGAAACTTTGTGTTCCCAACAAGCTAGTTGAAGGACGGCTTTCACACACACTTATCTCTCAGAACTGAACATGTGGAGAGACGTTCGCTCATCTAGCACAAATGAACGGGTTGTAGGAGGCACTTTTACTCTGGTTTCTCAGTCTGTTTCTTAGTGCCGGTTTGAAGTTCCTGCAGTTTTCACTGTAAAACCGAGTTGGAGCTCGTACCTCCCCATATATACTTATGGAGTGGAGTTTGCACCTGAAAAGAAACTTTGTGTTCCCAACAAGCAAGATGAAGGACGGCTCTCACACACACTTATCTCTCAGAACTGAGCATGTCGAGAGACGTTCGTTCATCTAGCACAAAGTTAACGGGTTGCAGGAGAAACTTTTACTCTGGTTTCTCAGTCTGTTTCCTAGTGCCGTTTTGAAGTTCCTGCAGTTTTCACTGTAAAACCGTGTTGGAGCTAGTTCCTCCCCATATATATGTATGCAGTGGAGTTTTCAACTGAAAAGAAACTTTGTGTTCCCAACAAGCTAGGTGAAGGACGGCTTTCACACACACTTATCTCTCAGAACTGAGCATGTGGAGAGACGTTCGTTCATCTAGCACAAAGGGAACGGGTTGCAGGAGGAACTTTTACTCTGATTTCTCAGTCTGTTTCCTAGTGCCGGTTGGAAGTTCCTGCAGTTTTCACTGTAAAACCGAGTTGGAGCTCGTAAATCCCCATATATATTTATGGAGTGGAGTTTGCAACTGAAAAGAAATTTTGTGTTCCCAACAAGTTAGGTGAAGGACGGTTTTCACCCACACTTATCTCTAAGAACTGAGCATGTGGAGAGACGTTCGTTCATCTAGCACAATGGGAACGGGTTACAGGAGAAACTTTTACTCTGGTTTCTCAGTCTGTTTCCTAGTGCCGGTTTGATGTTCCTGCAGTTTTCACTGTAAAACCGTGTTGGAGCTAGTTCCTCCCCATATATATGTATGCAGTGGAGTTTTCAACTGAAAAGAAACTTTGTGTTCCCAACAAGCTAGGTGAAGGACGGCTTTCACACACACTTATCTCTCAGAACTGAGCATGTGGAGAGACGTTCGTTCATCTAGCACAAAGGGAACGGGTTGCAGGAGGAACTTTTACTCTGATTTCTCAGTCTGTTTCCTAGTGCCGGTTGGAAGTTCCTGCAGTTTTCACTGTAAAACCGAGTTGGAGCTCGTAAATCCCCATATATATTTATGGAGTGGAGTTTGCAACTGAAAAGAAATTTTGTGTTCCCAACAAGTTAGGTGAAGGACGGCTTTCACCCACACTTATCTCTAAGAACTGAGCATGTGGAGAGACGTTCGTTCATCTAGCACAATGGGAACGGGTTACAGGAGAAACTTTTACTCTGGTTTCTCAGTCTGTTTCCTAGTGCCGGTTTGATATTCCTGCAGTTTTCACTGTAAAACCGAGTTGGAGCTAGTACCTCCCCATATATATGTATGGAGTGGAATTTGCAACTGAAAAGAAACTTTGTGTTCCCAACAAGCTATGTGACGGACGGCTTTCACACACACTTATCTCTCAGAACTGAGCATGTGGAGAGACGTTCTTTCATCTAGCACAAAGGGAACGGGTTGCAGGAGAAACTTTTACTCTGCTTTCTCAGTCTGTTTCCTACTGCCGGTTTGAAGTTCCTGCAGTTTTCACTGTAAAACCGAGTTGGAGCTAGTACCTCCCCATATAAATGTATGGATTGGAGTTTGCAACTGAAAAGAAACCTTGTGTTCCCAACAAGCTATGTGAAGGACGGCTTTCACACAGACTTATCTCTCAGAACTGAGCATGTGGAGAGACTTTCGTTCATCTAGCACAAAGGGAACGGGTTGCAGGAGAAACTTTTACTCTGGTTTCTCAGTCTGTTTCCTAGTGCCGGTATGAAGTTCCTGCAGTTTTCACTGTAAAACCGAGTTGGAGCTCGTACCTCCCCATATATATTTATGGAGTGGAGTTTGCAACTGAAAAGAAATTTTGTGTTCCCAAGTTAGGTGAAGGACGGCTTTCACACACACTTATCTCTCAAAACTGAGCATGTGGAGAGACGTTCGTTCATCTAGCACAATGGGAACGGGTTGCAGGAGAAACTTTTACTCTTCTCTCAGTCTGTTTCCTAGTGCCGGTTTGAAGTTCCTGCAATTTTCTCTGTAAAACCGATTTGGAGCTAGTACCTCCCCATCTATATGTATGGAGTGGTGTTTGCAAGTGAAAAGAAACTTTGTGTTCCCAACAAGCTAGTTGAAGGACGGCTTTCACACACACTTATCTCTCAGAACTGAACATGTGGAGAGACGTTCGCTCATCTAGCACAAATGAACGGGTTGTAGGAGGCACTTTTACTCTGGTTTCTCAGTCTGTTTCTTAGTGCCGCTTTGAAGTTCCTGCAGTTTTCACTGTAAAACCGAGTTGGAGCTCGTACCTCCCCATATATACTTATGGAGTGGAGTTTGCACCTGAAAAGAAACTTTGTGTTCCCAACAAGCAAGGTGAAGGACGGCTCTCACACACACTTATCTCTCAGAACTGAGCATGTCGAGAGACGTTCGTTCATCTAGCACAAAGTTAACGGGTTGCAGGAGAAACTTTTACTCTGGTTTCTCAGTCTGTTTCCTAGTGCCGTTTTGAAGTTCCTGCAGTTTTCACTGTAAAACCGTGTTGGAGCTAGTTCCTCCCCATATATATGTATGCAGTGGAGTTTTCAACTGAAAAGAAACTTTGTGTTCCCAACAAGCTAGGTGAAGGACGGCTTTCACACACACTTATCTCTCAGAACTGAGCATGTGGAGAGACGTTCGTTCATCTAGCACAAAGGGAACGGGTTGCAGGAGGAACTTTTACTCTGATTTCTCAGTCTGTTTCCTAGTGCCGGTTGGAAGTTCCTGCAGTTTTCACTGTAAAACCGAGTTGGAGCTCGTAAATCCCCATATATATTTATGGAGTGGAGTTTGCAACTGAAAAGAAATTTTGTGTTCCCAACAAGTTAGGTGAAGGACGGCTTTCACCCACACTTATCTCTAAGAACTGAGCATGTGGAGAGACGTTCTTTCATCTAGCACAAAGGGAACGGGTTGCAGGTGGAACTTTTACTCTGATTTCTCAGTCTGTTTCCTAGTGCCGGTTTGATGTTCCTGCAGTTTTCACTGTAAAACCGAGTTGGAGCTAGTACCTCCCCATATATATGTATGGAGTGGAATTTGCAACTGAAAAGAAACTTTGTGTTCCCAACAAGCTATGTGACGGACGGCTTTCATACACACTTATCTCTCAGAACTGAGCATGTGGAGAGACGTTCTTTCATCTAGCACAAAGGGAACGGGTTGCAGGAGAAACTTTTACTCTGGTTTCTCAGTTTGTTTCCTACTGCCGGTTTGAAGTTCCTGCAGTTTTCACTGTAAAACCGAGTTGGAGCTAGTACCTCCCCATATAAATGTATGGATTGGAGTTTGCAACTGAAAAGAAACCTTGTGTTCCCAACAAGCTATGTGAAGGACGGCTTTCACACAGACTTATCTCTCAGAACTGAGCATGTGGAGAGACTTTCGTTCATCTAGCACAAAGGGAACGGGTTGCAGGAGAAACTTTTACTCTGGTTTCTCAGTCTGTTTCCTAGTGCCGGTATGAAGTTCCTGCAGTTTTCACTGTAAAACCGAGTTGGAGCTCGTACCTCCCCATATATATTTATGGAGTGGAGTTTGCAACTGAAAAGAAATTTTGTGTTCCCAAGTTAGGTGAAGGACGGCTTTCACACACACTTATCTCTCAAAACTGAGCATGTGGAGAGACGTTCGTTCATCTAGCACAATGGGAACGGGTTGCAGGAGAAACTTTTACTCTTCTCTCAGTCTGTTTCCTAGTGCCGGTTTGAAGTTCCTGCAATTTTCTCTGTAAAACCGATTTGGAGCTAGTACCTCCCCATATATATGTATGGAGTGGTGTTTGCAAGTGAAAAGAAACTTTGTGTTCCCAACAAGCTAGTTGAAGGACGGCTTTCACACACACTTATCTCTCAGAACTGAACATGTGGAGAGACGTTCGCTCATCTAGCACAAATGAACGGGTTGTAGGAGGCACTTTTACTCTGGTTTCTCAGTCTGTTTCTTAGTGCCGGTTTGAAGTTCCTGCAGTTTTCACTGTAAAACCGAGTTGGAGCTCGTACCTCCCCATATATACTTATGGAGTGGAGTTTGCACCTGAAAAGAAACTTTGTGTTCCCAACAAGCAAGGTGAAGGACGGCTCTCACACACACTTATCTCTCAGAACTGAGCATGTCGAGAGACGTTCGTTCATCTAGCACAAAGTTAACGGGTTGCAGGAGAAACTTTTACTCTGGTTTCTCAGTCTGTTTCCTAGTGCCGTTTTGAAGTTCCTGCAGTTTTCACTGTAAAACCGTGTTGGAGCTAGTACCTCCCCATATAAATGTATGGATTGGAGTTTGCAACTGAAAAGAAACCTTGTGTTCCCAACAAGCTATGTGAAGGACGGCTTTCACACAGACTTATCTCTCAGAACTGAGCATGTGGAGAGACTTTCGTTCATCTAGCACAAAGGGAACGGGTTGCAGGAGAAACTTTTACTCTGGTTTCTCAGTCTGTTTCCTAGTGCCGGTATGAAGTTCCTGCAGTTTTCACTGTAAAACCGAGTTGGAGCTCGTACCTCCCCATATATATTTATGGAGTGGAGTTTGCAACTGAAAAGAAATTTTGTGTTCCCAAGTTAGGTGAAGGACGGCTTTCACACACATTTATCTCTCAAAACTGAGCATGTGGAGAGACGTTCGTTCATCTAGCACAATGGGAACGGGTTGCAGGAGAAACTTTTACTCTTCTCTCAGTCTGTTTCCTAGTGCCGGTTTGAAGTTCCTGCAATTTTCTCTGTAAAACCGATTTGGAGCTAGTACCTCCCCATATATATGTATGGAGTGGTGTTTGCAAGTGAAAAGAAACTTTGTGTTCCCAACAAGCTAGTTGAAGGACGGCTTTCACACACACTTATCTCTCAGAACTGAACATGTGGAGAGACGTTCGCTCATCTAGCACAAATGAACGGGTTGTAGGAGGCACTTTTACTCTGGTTTCTCAGTCTGTTTCTTAGTGCCGGTTTGAAGTTCCTGCAGTTTTCACTGTAAAACCGAGTTGGAGCTCGTACCTCCCCATATATACTTATGGAGTGGAGTTTGCACCTGAAAAGAAACTTTGTGTTCCCAACAAGCAAGGTGAAGGACGGCTCTCACACACACTTATCTCTCAGAACTGAGCATGTCGAGAGACGTTCGTTCATCTAGCACAAAGTTAACGGGTTGCAGGAGAAACTTTTACTCTGGTTTCTCAGTCTGTTTCCTAGTGCCGTTTTGAAGTTCCTGCAGTTTTCACTGTAAAACCGTGTTGGAGCTAGTTCCTCCCCATATATATGTATGCAGTGGAGTTTTCAACTGAAAAGAAACTTTGTGTTCCCAACAAGCTAGGTGAAGGACGGCTTTCACACACACTTATCTCTCAGAACTGAGCATGTGGAGAGACGTTCGTTCATCTAGCACAAAGGGAACGGGTTGCAGGAGGAACTTTTACTCTGATTTCTCAGTCTGTTTCCTAGTGCCGGTTGGAAGTTCCTGCAGTTTTCACTGTAAAACCGAGTTGGAGCTCGTAAATCCCCATATATATTTATGGAGTGGAGTTTGCAACTGAAAAGAAATTTTGTGTTCCCAACAAGTTAGGTGAAGGACGGCTTTCACCCACACTTATCTCTAAGAACTGAGCATGTGGAGAGACGTTCGTTCATCTAGCACAATGGGAACGGGTTACAGGAGAAACTTTTACTCTGGTTTCTCAGTCTGTTTCCTAGTGCCGGTTTGATGTTCCTGCAGTTTTCACTGTAAAACCGAGTTGGAGCTAGTACCTCCCCATATATATGTATGGAGTGGAATTTGCAACTGAAAAGAAACTTTGTGTTCCCAACAAGCTATGTGACGGACGGCTTTCACACACACTTATCTCTCAGAACTGAGCATGTGGAGAGACGTTCGTTCATCTAGCACAAAGGGAACGGGTTGTAGGAGAAACTTTTACTCTGGTTTCTCAGTCTGTTTCCTAGTGCCGGTTTGAAGTTCCTGCAGTTTTCACTGTAAAACCGAGTTGGAGCTTGTATCTCCCCATATATATATATGGAGTCGAGTTTGAAAGTGAAAAGAAACTTTGTGTTCCCAGCAAGCTAGGTGAAGGACGGCTTTCACACACACTTATCTCTCAGAACTGAGCATGTGGAGAGACGTTCGTTCATCTAGCACAAAAAACGGGTTGTAGGAGGCACTTTTACTCTGGTTTCTCAGTCTGTTTCTTAGTGCCGGTTTGAAGTTCCTGCAGTTTTCACTGTAAAACAGAGTTGGAGCTAGTACCACCCCATATATATGTATGGATTGGAGATTGCATGTGAAAAGGAACTTTGTGTTCCAAAGAAGCTAGATGAATGACGGCTTTCACAGACACTTATCTCTCAGAACTGAGCATGTGGAGAGACGTTCGTTCATCTAGCACAAAGGGAAAGGTTTGCAGGAGAAACTTTAACTCTGGGTTCTCAGTCTGTTTCCTAGTGCCGGTATGATGTTCCTGCAGTTTTCACTGTAAAACCGAGTTGGAGCTAGTACCTCCCCATATATATGTATGGAGAGGAGTTTGAAAATGAAAAGAAACTTTGTGTTCCCAACAAGCTAGGTGAAAGGCGGCTTTCACACACACTTATCTCTCAGAACTGAGCATGTGGTGAGACGTTCGTTCATCTAGCACAAAGGGAACGGGTTGCAGGAGAAACTTTTACTCTGGTTTCTCAGTCAGTTTCCTAGTGCCGGTTTGAAGTTCCTGCAGTTTTCACTGTAAAACCGAGTTGGAGCTAGTACCTCCCCATATATATGTATGGAGTGGAGTTTGCAACTGAAAAGAAACTTTGTGTTCCCAACAAGTTAGGTGAAGGACGGCTTTCACACACACTTATCTCTCAGAACTGAGGCATGTGGAGAGACGTTCGTTCATCTAGCACAAAAAGAACGGGTTGCCGGAGAAACTTTTACTCTGGTTTCTCAGTCTGTTTCCTAGTGCCGGTATGATGTTCCTGCAGTTTTCACTGTAAAACCGAGTTGGAGCTAGTACCTCCCCATATATATGTATGGATTGGAGATTGCAAGTGAAAAGAATCTTTTTGTTCCAAAGAAGCTATGTGAAGGACGGCTTTCACAGACACTTATCTCTCAGAACTGAGCATGTGGAGAGACGTTCGTTCATCTAGCACAAAGGGAACGGGTTGCAGGAGAAACTTTTACTCTGGTTTCTCAGTCTGTTTCCTAGTGCCGGTTTGAAGTTCCTGCAGTTTTCACTGTAAAACCGAGTTGGAGCTAGTACCTCCCCATATATATGTATGGAGTGGAGTTTGCAACTGAAAAGAAACTTTGTGTTCCCAACAAGCTAGGTGAAGGACGGCTTTCACACACACTTATCTCTCAGAACTGAGCATGTGGAGAGGCGTTTGTTCATCTAGCACAAAGGGAACGGGTTGCAGGAGGAAATTTTACTCTGCTTTCTCAGTCTGTTTCCTAGTGCCGGTTGGAAGTTCCTGCAGTTTTCACTATAAAACAGAGTTGGAGCTAGTACCTCCCCATATATATGTATGGATTGGAGATTGCAAGTGAAAAGGAACTTTGTGTTCCAAAGAAGCTAGGTGAATGACGGCTTTCACAGACACTTGTCTCTCAGAACTGAGCATGTGGAGAGACGTCCGTTCATCTAGCACAAAGGGAACGGGTTGCAGGAGAAACTTTTACTCTGGTTTCTCAGTCTGTTTCCTAGTGCCGGTTTGAAGTTCCTGCAGTTTTCACTGTAAAACCGAGTTGGAGCTAGTTCCTCCCCATATATATGTATGGATTGGAGATTGTAAGTGAAAAGAATCTTTGTCTTCCAAAGAAGCTATGTGAAGGACGGCTTTCACAGACACTTATCTCTCAGAACTGAGCATGTGGAGAGACGTTCGTTCATCTAGCACAAAAGGAACGGGTTGCAGGAGAAACTTTTACTCTGGTTTCTCAGTCTGTTTCCTAGTGCCGGTTTGAAGTTCCTGCAGTTTTCACTGTAAAACCGAGTTGGAGCTAGTACCTCCCCATATATATGTATGGAGTGGAGTTTGCAACTGAAAAGAAACTTTGTGTTCCCAACAAGCTAGGTGAAGGACGGCTTTCACACACACTTATCTCTCAGAACTGAGCATGTGGAGAGACGTTCGTTCATCTAGCACAAAGGGAACGGTTTGCAGGAGGAAATTTTACTCTGCTTTCTCAGTCTGTTTCCTAGTGCCGGTTGGAAGTTCCTGCAGTTTTCACTATAAAACAGAGTTGGAGCTAGTACCTCCCCATATATATGTATGGATTGGAGATTGCAAGTGAAAAGGAACTTTGTGTTCCAAAGAAGCTAGGTGAATGACGGCTTTCACAGACACTTGTCTCTCAGAACTGAGCATGTGGAGAGACGTCCGTTCATCTAGCACAAAGGGAACGGGTTGCAGGAGAAACTTTTACTCTGGTTTCTCAGTCTGTTTCCTAGTGCCAGTTTGAAGTTCCTGCAGTTTTCACTGTAAAACCGAGTTGGAGCTAGTTCCTCCCCATATATATGTATGCAGTGGAGTTTTCAACTGAAAAGAAACTTTGTGTTCCCAACAAGCTAGGTGAAGGACGGCTTTCACACACACTTATCTCTCAGAACTGAGCATGTGGAGAGACGTTTGTTCATCTAGCACAATGTGAACGGGTTGCAGGAGAAACTTTTACTCTGGTTTCTCAGTCTGTTTCCTAGTGCCGGTTTGAAGTTCCTGCAGTTTTCACTGTAAAACCGATTTGGAGTTGGTACCTCCCCATATAAATTTATGGAGTGGAGTTTGCAACTGAAAAGAAACTTTGTGTTCCCCACAAGCAAGGTGAAGGACGGCTCTCACATACACTTATCTCTCAGAATTTAGCATGTGGAGAGACGTTCGTTCATCTAGCACAAAGGGAACGAGTTGCAGGTGGAACATTTACACTGGTTTCTCAGTCTGTTTCCTAGTGCCGGTTGGAAGTTCCTGCAGTTTTCACTGTAAAACCGAGTTGGAGCTAGTACCTCCCCATATATACATATGGATTGGAGATTGCAAGTGAAAAGAAACTTTGTGTTCCAAAGAAGCTAGATGAAGGACGGCTTTCACAGACACTTATCTCTCAGAACTGAGCATGTGGAGAGACGTTCGTTCATCTAGCACAAAGGGAACTGGTTGCAGGAGAAACTTTTACTCTGGTTTCTCAGTCTGTTTCCTATTGCCGGTTTGAAGTTCCTGCAATTTTCACTGTAAAACCGAGTTGGTGCTAGTACCTCCCCATATATATGTATGGAGTGGAGTTTGCAAGTGAAAAGAAACTTTGTGTTCCCAACAAGCTAGGTGAAGGACCGCTTTCATACACATATATCTCTCAGAACTGAGCATGTGGAGAGACGTTCGTTCACCTAGCACAATGGGAACGTGTTGCAGGAGAAACTTTTACTCTGGTTTCTCAGTCTGTTTCCTAATGCCGGTTTGAAGTTCCTGCAATTTTCACTGTAAAACCGAGTTGGTGCTAGTACCTCCCCATATATATGTATGGAGTGGAGATTGCAAGTGAAAAGAAACTTTGTGTTCCCAACAAGCTAGGTGAAGGACGGCTTTCACACACACATATCTCTCAGAACTAAGCATGTGGAGAGACTTTTGTTCATCTGGCACAAAGGGAACGGGTTGCAGGGGAAACTTTTACTCTGGTTTCTCAGTCTGTTTCCTAGTGCCGGTTTGAAGTTCCTGCAGTTTTCACTGTAAACTCGAGTTGGAGTTAGTACCCCCCCATATAAATGTATGGAGTGGAGTTTGCAACTGAAAAGTAACTTTGTGTTCCCAACAAGCAAGGTGAAGGACGGCTTTCACACACACTTATCTCTCAGAACTGAGCATGTGGAGAGACGTTCGTTCATCTAGCACAAAGGGAACGGGTTGCAGGAGGAAATTTTACTCTGGTTTCTCAGTGTGTTTCCTAGTGCCGGTTTGAAGTTCCTGCAGTTTTCACTGTAAAACCGAGTTGGAGCTAGTACTTCCCCATATATATGTATGGGGTGGAGTTTGCAACTGAAAAGAAACTTTGTGTTCCCAACAAGCTAGGTGAAGGACGGCTTTCACACACACTTATCTCTCAGAACTGAGCATGTGGAGAGACGTTCGTTCATGTAGCACAAAGGAACGGGTTGTAGGAGGCACTTTTACTCTGGTTTCTCAGTCTGTTTCTTAGTGCCGGTTTGAAGTTCCTGCAGTTTTCACTGTAAAACCGAGTTGGAGCTAGTACCTCCCCATATATATGTATGGATTGGAGATTGCAAGTTAAAAGAAACTTTGTGTTCCAAAAAGCTAGATGAAGGACGGCTTTCACAGACACTTATCTCTCAGAACTGAGCATGTGGAGAGACGTTCGTTCATCTAGCACAAAGGGAACGGGTTGCAGGAGAAACTTTTACTCTGGTTTCTCAGTCTGTTTCCTAGTGCCGGTTTGAAGTTCCTGCAGTTTTCACTGTAAAACCGAGTTGGAGCTAGTTCCGCCCCATATATATGTATGGAGTGGAGTTTGCAACTGAAAAGAAACTTTGTGTTCCCAACAAGCTAGGTGAAGGACGGCTTTCACACACACTTATCTCTCAGAACTGAGCATGTTGAGAGACGTTCGTTCATCTAGCACAAAGGGCACGGGTTGCAGGAGAAACTTTTACTCTGGTTTCTCAGTCTGTTTCCTAGTGCCGGTTTGAAGTTCCTGCAGTTTTCACTGTAAAACCGAGTTGGAGTTAGTACCTCCCCATATAAATGTATGGAGTGGAGTTTGCAACTGAAAAGAAACTTTGTGTTCCCAACAAGCAAGTTGAAGGACGGCTCTCACACACACTTTTCTCTCAGAACTGAGCATGTGGAGAGACGTTCGTTCATCTAGCACAAAGGGAACGGGTTGCAGGAGAAACTTTTACTCTGGTTTCTCAGTGTGTTTCCTCGTGCCGGTTTGAAGTTCCTGCAGTTTTCACTGTAAAACCGAGTTGGAGCTCGTACCACCCCATATATATGTATGGAGTGGAGTTTGCAACTGAAAAGAAACTTTGTGTTCCCAAAAAGCTACATGAAGGACGGCTTTCACACACACTTATCTCTCAGAACTGAGCATGTGGAGAGACGTTCGTTCATCTAGCACAAAGGAACGGGTTGTAGGATGCACTTTTACTCTGGCTTCTCAGTCTGTTTCTTAGTGCCGGTTTGAAGTTCCTGCAGTTTTCACTGTAAAACCGAGTTGGAGCTAGTACCTCCCCATATATATGTATGGATTGGAGATTGCAAGTTAAAAGAAACTTTGTGTTCCCAACAAGCTAGGTGAAGGACGGCTTTCACACACACTTATCTCTCAGAACTGAGCATGTGGAGAGACGTTCGTTCATCTAGCACAAAGGGATCGGGTTGCAGGAGAAACTTTTACTCTGGTTTCTCAGTGTGTTTCCTAGTGCCGGTTTGAAGTTCCTGCAGTTTTCACTGTAAAACCGAGTTGGAGCTCGTACCTCCCCATATATATGTATGGAGTGGATTTGGCAACTGAAAAGAAACTTTGTGTTCCCAACAAGCTAGGTGAAGGACGGCTTTCACACACACTTATCTCTCAGAACTGAGCATGTGGAGAGACGTTCGTTCATCTAGCACAAAGGGAACGGGTTGCAGGAGAAACTTTTACTCTGGTTTCTCAGTCTGTTTCCTAGTGCCGGTTTGAAGTTCCTGCAGTTTTCACTGTAAAAACGAGTTGGAGCTTGTTCCTCCCCATATATATGTATGGAGTGGAGTTTGCAACTGAAAAGAAACTTTGTGTTCCCAACAAGCTTGGTGAAGGACGGCTTTCACACAAACTTATCTCTCAGAACTTAGCATGTGGAGAGACGTTCGTTCATCTAGCACAAAGGGAACGGGTTGCAGGAGAAACTTTTACTCTTTTTTCTCAGTCTGTTTCCTAGTGCCGGTTTGCAGTTCCTGCAGTTTTCACTGTAAAACCGAGTTGGAGCTCGTACCTCCCCATATATATGTATGGAGTGGAGTTTGCAAGTGAAAAGAAACTTTGTGTTCCCAACAAGCTAGGTGAAGGACTGCTTTCACACACACTTATCTCTCAGAAATGAGCATGTGGAGAGACGTTCGTTCATCTAGCACAAAGGAACGGGTTGTAGGAGGCACTTTTACTCTGGTTTCTCAGTGTGTTTCTTAGTGCCGGTTTGAAGTTCCTGCAGTTTTCACTGTAAAACCGAGTTGGAGCTAGTACCTCCCCATATATATGTATGAATTGGAGATTGCAAGTGAAAAGAAACTTTGTGTTCCAAAGAAGCTAGGTGAAGGACGGGTTTCACAGACACTTAACTCTCAGAACTGAGCATGTGGAGAGACGTTCGCTCATCTAGCACAAAGGGAACGGGTTGCAGGAGAAACTTTTACTCTGGTTTCTCAGTCTGTTTCCTAGTGCCGGTTTGAAGTTCCTGCAGTTTTCACTGTAAAACCGAGTTGGAGCTCGTGCCACCCCATATATATGTATGGAGTGGAGTTTGCAACTGAAAAGGAATTTTGTGTTCCGAAGAAGCTAGGTGAAGGACGGCTTTCACACACACATATCTCTCAGAACTGAGCATGTGGAGAGACGTTCGTTCATCTAGCACAAAAAGAACGGGTTGCAGGAGAAACATTTACTCTGGTTTCTCAGTCTGTTTCCTAGTGCCGGTTTGAAATTCCTGCAGTTTTCACTGTAAAACCGTGTTGGAGCTAGTACCTCCCCATATATATATGTATGGATTGGAGATTGCAAGTGAAAAGACACTTTGTGTTCCAAAGAAGCTAGGTGAAGGACGGCTTTCACTGACACTTATCTCTCAGAACTGAGCATGTGGAGAGTCGTTCGTTCATCTAGCACAAATGGAACGGGTTGCAGTAGAAACTTGTACTCTGGTTTCTCAGTCTGTTTCCTAATGCAGGTTTGCAGTTCCTGCAGTTTTCACTGTAAAACCGAGTTGGAGTTAGTACTTCCCCATATAAATGTATGGAGTGGAGTTTGCAACTGAAAAGAAACTTTGTGTTCCCAACAAAAAGGTAAAGGACGGCTCTCACACACACTTATCTCTCAGAACTGAGCATGTGGAGAGACGTTCGTTCATCTAGCACAAAGGGAACGGGTTGCAGGAGAAACTTTTACTCTGGTTTCTCAGTGTGTTTCCTAGTGCTGGTTTGATGTTCCTGCAGTTTTCACTGTAAAACCGAGTTGGAGCTATTTCCTCCCCATATATATGTATGGAGTGGAGTTTGCAACTGAAAAGAAACTTTGTGTTCCCAACAAGCTAGCTGAAGGACGGCTTTCACACACACTTATCTCTCAGAACTGAGCATGTGGAGAGACGTTCTTTCATCTAGCACAAAGGGAACGGTTTGCAGGAGAAACTTTTACTCTGGTTTCTCAGTCTGTTTCCTAGTGCCGGTTTGAAGTTCCTGCAGTTTTCACTGTAAAACCGAGTAGGAATTAGTACCTCCCCATATATATGTATGGAGTGGAGTTTGCAACTTAAAGAAACCTTGTGTGCCCAACAAGCAAGGTGAAGGACGGCTCTCACACACAATTATCTCTCAGAACTGAGCATGTGGAGAGACGTTCGTTCATCTAGCACAATGGGAACGGGTTGCAGGAGAAACATTTACTCTGGTTTCTCAGTCTGTTTCCTAGTGCCGGTTTGAAGTTCCTGCAGTTTCACTGTAAAACCGAGTTGGATTTAGTACCTCCCCATATAAATGTATGGAGTGGAGTTTGCAACTGAAAAGAAACTTTGTGTTCCCAACAAGAAATGTGAAGGGCGGCTCTCACACACACATATCTCTCAGAACTGAGCATGTGGAGAGACGTTCGTTCATCTAGCACAAAGTGAACGGGTTGCAGGAGAAACTTTTACTCTGGTTTCTCAGTGTGTTTCCTAGTGCCGGTTTGAAGTTCCTGCAGTTTTCACTGTAAAACCGAGTTGGAGCTAGTACCTCCCCATATATATGTATGGAGAGGAGTTTGCAAATTAAAAGAAACTTTGTGTTCCAAAGAAGCTAGATGAAGGACGGCTTTCACAGACACTTATCTCTCAGAACTGAGCATGTGGAGAGACGTTCTTTCATCTAGCACAAAGGGAACGGGTTGCAGGAGAAACTTTTACTCTGGTTTCTCAGTCTGTTTCCTAGTGCCGGTTTGAAGTTCCTGCAGTTTTCACTGTAAAACCGAGTTGGAGTTAATACCTCCCCATATAAATGTATGGATTGTAGTTTGCAACTGAAAAGAAACCTTGTGTGCCCAACAAGCAAGGTGAAGGACGGCTCTCACACACACTTATCTCTCAGAACTGAGCATGTGGAGAGACGTTCGTTCATCTAGCACAAAGGGAACGGGTTGCAGGAGAAACATTTACTCTGGATTCTCAGTCTGTTTCCTAGTGCCGGTTTGAAGTTCCTGCAGTTTTCACTGTAAAACCGAGTTGGAGCTTGTTCCTCCCCATATATATGTATGGAGTGGAGTTTGCAACTGAAAAGAAACTTTGTGTTCCCTACAAGCTAGGTGAAGGACGGCTTTCACACTCACTTATCTCTCAGAACTGAGCATGTGGAGAGACGTTCGTTCATCTAGCACAAAGGGAACGGGTTGCAGGAGAAACTTTTACTCTCGTTTCTCAGTCTGTTTCCTAGTGCCGTTTTGAATTTCCTGCAGTTTTCACTGTAAAACCAAGTTGGAGTTAGCACCTCCCCATATAAATGTATGGAGTGGAGTTTGCAACTGTAAAGAAACTTTGTGTTCCCAACAAGCAAGGTGAAGGACGGCTCTCACACACACTTATCTCTCAGAACTGAGCATGTGGAGAGACGTTCGTTCATCTAGCACAAAGGGAACGGGTTGCAGGAGAAACTTTTACTCTGGTTTCTCAGTGTGTTTCCTAGTGCCGGTTTGAAGTTCCTGCAGTTTTCACTTTAAAACCGAGTTGGAGCTAGTACCTCCCCATATATATGTATGGAGTGGAGTTTGCAACTGAAAAGAAACTTTGTGTTCCCAACAAGCTAGGTGAAGGACGGCTTTCACACACACTTATCACTCAGAAATGAGCATGTGGAGAGACTTTCGTTCATCTAGCACAAAGGGAACAGGTTGCAGGAGGAACATTTACTCTGGTTTCTCAGACTGTTTCCTAGTTCCGGTTGGAAGTTCCTGCAGTTTTCACTGTAAAACCAAGTTGGAGCTAGTACCTCCCCATATATATGTATGGATTGGAGATTGCAAGTGAAAAGAAACTTTGTGTTCCAAAGAAGCTAGATGAAGGACGGCTTTCACCGACACTTATCTCTCAGAACTGAGCATGTGGAGAGACGTTCGTTCATCTAGCACAAAGGGAACGGGTTGCAGGAGAAACTTTTACTCTGGTTTCTCAGTCTGTTTCCTAGTGCCGGTTTGATGTTCCTGCAGTTTTCACTGTAAAACCGAGTTGGAGCTATTTCCTCCCCATATATATGTATGGAGTGGAGTTTGCAACTGAAAAGAAACTTTGTGTTCCCAACAAGCTAGCTGAAGGACGGCTTTCACACACACTTATCTCTCAGAACTGAGCATGTGGAGAGACGTTCTTTCATCTAGCACAAAGGGAACGGTTTGCAGGAGAAACTTTTACTCTGGTTTCTCACTCTGTTTCCTAGTGCCGGTTTGAAGTTCCTGCAGTTTTCACTGTAAAACCGAGTAGGAGTTAGTACCTCCCCATATATATGTATGGAGTGGTGTTTGCAACTTAAAGAAACCTTGTGTGCCCAACAAGCAAGGTGAAGGACGGCTCTCACACACACTTATCTCTCAGGACTGAGCATGTGGAGAGACGTTCGTTCATCTAGCACAAAGGGAACGGGTTGCAGGAGAAACATTTACTCTGGTTTCTCAGTCTGTTTCCTAGTGCCGGTTTGAAGTTCCTGCAGTTTCACTGTAAAACCGATTTGGATTTAGTACCTCCCCATATAAATGTATGGAGTGGAGTTTGCAACTGAAAAGAAACTTTGTGTTCCCAACAAGAAATGTGAAGGACGGCTCTCACACACACATATCTCTCAGAACTGAGCATGTGGAGAGACGTTCGTTCATCTAGCACAAAGGGAACGTGTTGCAGGAGAAACTTTTACTCTGGTTTCTCAGTGTGTTTCCTAGTGCCGGTTTGAAGTTCCTGCAGTTTTCACTGTAAAACCGAGTTGGAGCTAGTACCTCCCCATATATATGTATGGAGAGGAGTTTGCAAATTAAAAGAAACTTTGTGTTCCCAACAAGCTAGGTGAAGGACGGCTTTCACACACACTTATCTCTCAGAACTTAGCATGTGGAGAGACGTTCGTTCATCTAGCACAAAGGGAACGGGTTGCAGGAGGAACATTTACTCTGGTTTCTCAGTCTGTTTCCTAGTGCCGGTTGGAAGTTCCTGCAGTTTTCACTGTAAAACCGATTTGGAGCTAGTACCTCCCCATATATATGTATGGATTGGAGATTGCAAGTGAAAAGAAACTTTGTGTTCCAAAGAAGCTTGATGAAGGACGGCTTTCACAGACACTTATCTCTCAGAACTGAGCATGTGGAGAGACGTTCTTTCATCTAGCACAAAAGGAACGGGTTGCAGGAGAAACTTTTACTCTGGTTTCTCAGTCTGTTTCCTAGTGCCGGTTTGAAGTTCCTGCAGTTTTCACTGTAAAACCGAGTTGGAGTTAATACCTCCCCATATAAATGTATGGATTGTAGTTTGCAACTGAAAAGAAACCTTGTGTGCCCAACAAGCAAGGTGAAGGATGGCTCTCACACACACTTATCTCTCAGAACTGAGCATGTGGAGAGACGTTCGTTCATCTAGCACAAAGGGAACGGGTTGCAGGAGAAACATTTACTCTGGATTCTCAGTCTGTTTCCTAGTGCCGGTTTGAAGTTCCTGCAGTTTTCACTGTAAAATCGAGTTGGAGCATGTTCCTCCCCATATATATGTATGGAGTGGAGTTTGCAACTGAAAAGAAACTTTGTGTTCCCAACAAGCTAGGTGAAGGACGGCTTTCACACTCACTTATCCCTCAGAACTGAGCATGTGGAGAGACGTTCGTTCATCTAGCACAAAGGGAACGGGTTGCAGGAGAAACTTTTACTCTGGTTTCTCAGTCTGTTTCCTAGTGCCGTTTTGAAGTTCCTGCAGTTTTCACTGTAAAACCGAGTTGGAGTTCGTACCTCCCCATATAATATTATGGAGTGGAGTTGGCAACTGAAAAGAAACTTTGTGTTCCCAACAAGCAATGTGAAGGACGGCTCTCACACACATATATCTCTCAGAACTGAGCATGTGGAGAGACGTTCGCTCATCTAGCACAAAGGGAACGGGTTGCAGGAGAATCTATTACTCTGGTTTCTCAGTGTGTTTCCTAGTGCCGGTTTGAAGTTCCTGCAGTTTTCACTGTAAAACATAGTTGGAGCTAGTACCTCCCCATATATATGTATGGAGTGGAGTTTGCAAATGAAAAGAAACTTTGTGTTTCCAACAAGCTATTTGAAGGACGGCTTTCACACACACTTATCTCTCAGAACTGAGTATGTGGAGAGACTTTCGTTCATCTAGCACAAAGGGAACGGGTTGCAGGAGGAACATTTACTCTGGTTTCTCAGTCTGTTTCCTAGTGCCGGTTGGAAGGTCCAGCAGTTTTCACTGTAAAACCGAGTTGGAGCTAGTACCTCCCCATATAAATATATGGATTGGAGTTTGCAACTGAAAAGAAACCTTGTGTTCCCAACAAGCTATATGAAGGACGGCTTTCACACAGACTTATCTCTCAGAACTGAGCATGTGGAGAGACTTTCGTTCATCTAGCACAAAGGGAACGGGTTGCAGGAGAAACTTTTACTCTGGTTTCTCAGTCTGTTTCCTAGTGCCGGTATGAAGTTCCTGCAGTTTTCACTGTAAAACCGAGTTGGAGCTCGTACCTCCCCATATATATATATGGAGTGGAATTTGCAACTGAAAAGAAATTTTGTGTTCCCAAGTTAGGTGAAGGACTGCTTTCACACACACTTATCTCTCAAAACTGAGCATGTGGAGAGACGTTCGTTCATCTAGCACAATGGGAACGGGTTGCAGGAGAAATTTTTACTCTTCTCTCAGTCTGTTTCCTAGTGCCGGTTTGAAGTTCCTGCAATTTTCTCTGTAAAACAGAGTTGGAGCTAGTACCTCCCCATATATATGTATGGAGTGGTGTTTGCAAGTGAAAAGAAACTTTGTGTTCCCAACAAGCTAGGTGAAGGACGGCTTTCACACACACTTATCTCTCAGAACTGAGCATGTGTAGAGACGTCCGCTCATCTAGCACAAATGAACGGGTTGTAGGAGGCACTTTTACTCTTGTTTCTCAGTCTGTTTCTTAGTGCCGGTTTGAAGTTCCTGCAGTTTTCACTGTAAAACCGAGTTGGAGCTCGTACCTCCCCATATATATATATGGAATGGAGTTTGCAACTGAAAAGAAATTTTCAGTTCCCAACAAGTTAGGTGAAGGACGGCTTTCACACACACATATCTCTCAGAACTTAGCATGTGGAGAGACGTTCGTTCATCTAGCACAATGGGAACGGTTTGCAGGATAAACTTTTACTCTGGTTTCTCAGTCTGTTTCCTAGTGCCGGTTTGAAGTTCCTGCAGTTTTCACTGTAAAACCGAGTTGGAGCTTGTTCCTCCCCATATATATGTATGGAGTGGATTTTGCAACTGAAAAGAAACTTTGTGTTCCCAAAAAGCTAGGTGAAGGACGGCTTTCACACTCACTTATCTCTCAGAACTGAGCATGTGGAGAGACGTTCGTTCATCTAGCACAAAGGGAACGGGTTGCAGGAGAAACTTTTACTCTGGTTTCTCAGTCTGTTTCCTAGTGCCGGTTTGAAGTTCCTGCAGTTTTCACTGTAAAACCGAGTTGGAGTTTGTACCTCCCCATATAATTTTATGGATTGGAGTTGGCAACTGAAAAGAAACTTTGTGTTCCCAACAAGCAATGTGAAGGACGGCTCTCACACACACATATCTCTCAGAACTGAGCATGTCGAGAGACGTTCGTTCATCTAGCACAAAGGGAACGGGTTGCAGGTGGAACATTTACTCTGGTTTCTCAGTCTGTTTCCTAGTGCCGGTTGGAAGTTCCAGCAGTTTTCACTGTAAAACCGATTTGGAGCTAGTACCTCCCCATATATATGTATGGATTGGAGATTGCTAGTGAAAAGAAACTTTGTGTTTCAAAGAAGCTAGTGAAGGACGGCTTTCACAGACACTTATCTCTCAGAACTGAGCATGTGGAGAGACGTTCGTTCAACTAGCACAAAAGGAACGGGTTGCAGGGAAACTTTTACTCTGGTTTCTCAGTCTGTTTCCTAGTGCCGGTTTGAAGTTCCTGCAGTTTTCACTGTAAAACGGAGTTGGAGCTAGTCCCTCCCCATATATATGTATGGAGTGGAGTTTGCAACTGAAAAGAAACTTTGTGTTCCCAACAAGCTAGCTGAAGTACGGCTTTCACACACACTTATCTCTCAGAACTGAGCATGTGGAGAGACGTTCTTTCATGTAGCACAAAGGGAACGGGTTGCAGGAGAAACTTTTACTCTGGTTTCTCAGTCTGTTTCCTAGTGCCGGTTTGAAGTTCCTGCAGTTTTCACTGTAAAACCGAGTTGGAGCTAGTACCTCCCCATATATATGTATGGAGAGGAGTTTGCAAATTAAAAGAAACTTTGTGTTCCCAACAAACTAGGTGAAGGACGGCTTTCACACACACTTATCTCTCAGAACTGAGCATGTGGAGAGACGTTCGTTCATCTAGCACAAAGGGAACGGGTTGCAGGAGAAACTTTTTCTCTGGGTTCTCAGTCTGTTTCCTAGTGCCGGTTTGAAGTTCCTGCAGTTTTCACTGTAAAACCGAGTTGGAGTTAGTACCTCCCCATATAATATTATGGAATGGAGTTGGCAACTGAAAAGAAACTTTGTGTTCCCAACAAGCAATGTGAAGGACGGCTCGCACACACATATATCTCTCAGAACTGAGCATGTGGAGAGACGTTCGTTCATCTAGCACAAAGGGAACGGGTTGCAGGAGAAACTTTTACTCTGGTTTCTCAGTGTGTTTCCTAGTGCCGGTTTGAAGTTCCTGCATTTTTCACTGTAAAACATAGTTGGTGCTAGTATCTCCCCATATATATGTATGGAGTGGAGTTTGCAAATGAAAAGAAACTTTGTGTTCCCAACAAGCTATTTGAAGGACGGCTTTCACACACACTTATCTCTCAGAACTGAGCATGTGGAGAGACGTTCGTTCATCTAGCACAATGGGAACGGGTTGCAGGAGGAACATTTACTCTGGTTTCTCAGTCTGTTTCCTAGTGCCGGTTGGAAGTTCCAGCAGTTTTCACTGTAAAACCGAGTTGGAGCTAGTACCTCCCCATATAAGTATATGGATTGGAGTTTGCAACTGAAAAGAACCCTTGTGTTCCCAACAAGCTATATGAAGGACGGCTTTCACACAGACTTATCTCTCAGAACTGAGCATGTGGAGAGACTTTCGTTCATCTAGCACAAAGGGAACGGGTTGCAGGAGAAACTTTTACTCTGGTTTCTCAGTCTGTTTCCTAGTGCCGGTATGAAGTTCCTGCAGTTTTCACTGTAAAACCGAGTTGGAGCTCGTACCTCCCCATATATATTTATGGAGTGGATTTTGCAACTGAAAAGAAATTTTGTGTTCCCAAGTTAGGTGAAGGACGGCTTTCACACACACTTATCTCTCAAAACTGAGCATGTGGAGAGACGTTCGTTCATCTAGCACAATGGGAACGGGTTGCAGGAGAAACTTTTACTCTTCTCTCAGTCTGTTTCCTAGTGCCGGTTTGAAGTTCCTGCAATTTTCTCTGTAAAACAGAGTTGGAGCTAGTACCTCCCCATATATATGTATGGAGTCGTGTTTGCAAGTGAAAAGAAACTTTGTGTTCCCAAGAAGCTAGTTGAAGGACGGCTTTCACACACACTTATCTCTCAGAACTGAGCATGTGGAGAGACGTCCGCTCATCTAGCACAAATGAACGGGTTTTAGGAGGCACTTTTACTCTGGTTTCTCAGTCTGTTTCTTAGTGCCGGTTTGAAGTTCATGCAGTTTTCACTGTAAAACCGAGTTGGAGCTCGTACCTCCCCATATATATATATGGAATGGAGTTTGCAACTGAAAAGAAATTTTCAGTTCCCAACAAGTTAGGTGAAGGACGGCTTTCACACACATATATCTCTCAGAATTTAGCATGTGTAGAGACGTTCGTTCATCTAGCACAATGGGAACGGTTTGCAGGATAAACTTTTACTCTGGTTTCTCAGTCTGTTTCCTAGTGCCGGTTTGAAGTTCCTGCAGTTTTCACTGTAAAACCGAGTTGGAGCTTGTTCCTCCCCATATATATGTATGGAGTGGATTTGGCAACTGAAAAGAAACTTTGTGTTCCCAACAAGCTAGGTGAAGGACGGCTTTCACACTCACTTATCTCTCAGAACTGAGCATGTGGAGAGACGTTCGTTCATCTAGCACAAAGGGAACGGGTTGCAGGAGAAACTTTTACTCTGGTTTCTCAGTCTGTTTCCTAGTGCCGGTTTGAAGTTCCTGCAGTTTTCACTGTAAAACCGAGTTGGAGTTAGTACCTCCCCATATAATTTTATGGATTGGAGTTGGCAACTGAAAAGAAACTTTGTGTTCCCAACAAGCAATGTGAAGGACGGCTCTCACACACACATATCTCTCAGAACTGAGCATGTGGAGAGACGTTCGTTCATCTAGCACAAAGGGAACGGGTTGCAGGAGGAACATTTACTCTGGTTTCTCAGTCTGTTTCCTAGTGCCGGTTGGAAATTCCAGCAGTTTTCACTGTAAAACCGAGTTGGAGCTAGTACCTCCCCATATATATGTATGGATTGGAGATTGCAAGTGAAAAGAAACTTTGTGTTCCCAACAAGCTAGGTGAAGGACGGCTTTCACACACACTTATCTCTCATAACTGAGCATGTGGAGAGACGTTCGTTCACCTAGCACAAAAGGAACGGGTTGCAGGGAAACTTTTACTCTGGTTTCTCAGTCTGTTTCCTAGTGCCGGTTTGAAGTTCCTGCAGTTTTCACTGTAAAACGGAGTTGGAGCTAGTTCCTCCCCATATATATGTATGGAGTGGAGTTTGCAACTGAAAAGAAACTTTGTGTTCCCAACAAGCTAGCTGAAGAACGGCTTTCACACACACTTATCTCTCAGAACTGAGCATGTGGAGAGACGTTCTTTCATCTATCACAAAGGGAACGGGTTGCAGGAGAAACTTTTACTCTGGTTTCTCAGTCTGTTTCCTACTGCCGGTTTGAAGTTCCTGCAGTTTTCACTGTAAAACCGAGTTGGAGCTAGTACCTCCCCATATAAATGTATGGATTGGAGTTTGCAACTGAAAAGAAACCTTGTGTTCCCAACAAGCTATGTGAAGTACGGCTTTCACACAGACTTATCTCTCAGAACTGAGCATGTGGAGAGACTTTCGTTCATCTAGCACAAAGGGAACGGGTTGCAGGAGAAACTTTTACTCTGGTTTCTCAGTCTGTTTCCTAGTGCCGGTATGAAGTTCCTGCAGTTTTCACTGTAAAACCGAGTTGGAGCTCGTACCTCCCCATATATATTTATGGAGTTGAGTTTGCAACTGAAAAGAAATTTTGTGTTCCCAAGTTAGGTGAAGGACGGCTTTCACACACACTTATCTCTCAAAACTGAGCATGTGGAGAGACGTTCGTTCATCTAGCACAATGGGAACGGGTTGCAGGAGAAACTTTTACTCTTCTCTCAGTCTGTTTCCTATTGCCGGTTTGAAGTTCCTGCAATTTTCTCTGTAAAACCGAGTTGGAGCTAGTAACTCCCCATATATATGTATGGAGTGGTGTTTGCAAGTGAAAAGAAACTTTGTGTTCCCAACAAGCTAGTTGAAGGACGGCTTTCACACACACTTATCTCTCAGAACTGAACATGTGGAGAGATGTTCGCTCATCTAGCACAACTGAACGGGTTGTAGGAGGCACTTTTACTCTGGTTTCTCAGTCTGTTTCTTAGTGCCGGTTTGAAGTTCCTGCAATTTTCTCTGTAAAACCGAGTTGGAGCTCGTACCTCCCCATATATATGTATGGAATGGAGTTTGCAACTGAAAAGAAATTTTCAGTTCCCAACAAGTTAGGTGAAGGACAGCTTTCACACACACTTATCTCTCAGAACTGAACATGTGGAGAGACGTTCGTTCATCTAGCACAATGGGAACGGGTTGCAGGAGAAACTTTTACTCTGGTTTCTCAGTCTGTATCCTAGTGCCGTATTGAATTTCCTGCAGTTTTCACTGTAAAACCGAGTTGGAGCTCGTACCTCCCCATATATACTTATGGAGTGGAGTTTGCACCTGAAAAGAAACTTTGTGTTCCCAACAAGCAAGGTGAAGGACGGCTCTCACACACACTTATCTCTCAGAACTGAGCATGTCGAGAGACGTTCGTTCATCTAGCACAAAGTTAACGGGTTGCAGGAGAAACTTTTACTCTGGTTTCTCAGTCTGTTTCCTAGTGCCGTTTTGAAGTTCCTGCAGTTTTCACTGTAAAACCGTGTTGGAGCTTGTACCTCCCCTTATATATTTATGGAGTGGAGATTGCAACTGAAATGAAACTTTGTGTTCCCAACAAGCTAGGTGAAGGACAGCTTTCACACACACTTATCTCTTAGAACTGAGCATGTGGAGAGACGTCCGTTCATCTAGCACAAAAGGAACGGGTTGCAGGAGCAACTTTTACCCTTGTTTCTCAGTCTGTTTTCTAGTGCCGGTATGAAGTTCCTGCAGTTTTCACTGTAAAACCGAGTTGGAGCTAGTACCTCCCCATATATATGTATGGAGTGGAGTTTGCAAGCGAAAAGAAACTTTGTGTTCCCAACAAGCTAGGTGAAGGACGGCTTTCACACACACTTATCTCTCAGAACTGAGCATGTGGAGAGACGTTCGTTCATCAAGCACAAAAGGAACGGGTTGCAGGAGAAACTTTTACTCTGGTTTCTCAGTCTGTTTCCTAGTTCCGGTTTGCAGTTCCTGCAGTTTTCACTGTAAAATCGAGTTGGAGCTCGTACCTCCCCATATATATGTATGGAGATGAATTAGCAACTGAAAAGAAACTTTGTGTTCCCAACAAGCTATGTGAAGGACCGCTTTCACACACACTTATCTCTCAGAACTGAGCATGTGAAGAGACGTTCGTTCATCTAGCACAATGGGAACGGGTTGCAGGAGAAACTTTTGCTCTTCTCTCAGTCTGTTTCCTAGTGCCGGTTTGAAGTTCCTGCAATTTTCTCTGTAAAACCGAGTTGAAGCTAGTACCTCCCCATATATATGTATGGAGTGGAGTTTGCAAGTGAAAAGAAACTTTGTGTTCCCAACAAGCTAGTTGAAGGACGGCTTTCACACACACTTATCTCTCAGAACTGAGCATGTGGAGAGACGTTCGTTCATCTAGCACAAAGGAACGGGTTGTAGGAGGCACTTTTACTTTGGTTTCTCAGTCTGTTTCTTAGTGCCGTTTTGAAGTTCCCGCAGTTTTCACTGTAAAACCGAGTTGGAGCTCGTACCTCTCCATATATATGTATGGAATGGAGTTTGCAAGTGAAAAGAAATTTTCAGTTCCCAACAAGTTAGGTGAAGGACGGCTTTCACACACACTTATCTCTCAGAACTGAGCATGTGGAGAGACGTTCGTTCATCTAGCACAATGGGAACGGGTTGCAGTAGAAAATTTTACTCTGGTTTCTTAGTCTGTTTCCTAGTGCCGTTTTGAATTTCCTGCAGTTTTCACTGTAAAACAGTGTTGGAGCTCGTACCTCCCCATATATACTTATGGAGTGGAGTTTGCAACTGAAAAGAAATTTTGTGTTCCCAACAAGTTATGTGAAGGACGGCTTTCACACACACTTATCTCTCAGAACTGAGCATGTGGAGAGACGTTCGTTCATCTAGCACAAAGGGAACGGTTTGCAGGAGGAATTTTTACTCTGGTTTCTCAGTCTGTTTCCTAGTGCTGTTTGGTAGTTCCTGCAGTTTTCACTGTAAAACCGAGTTGGAACTCGTACCTCCCCATATATATGTATGTAATGGAGTTTGCAACTGAAAAGAAGTTTTGTGTTCCCAACAAGTTATGTGAAGGACGGCTTTCACACACACTTATCTCTCAGAACTGAGCATGTGGAGAGACGTTCGTTCAACTAGCACAAAGGGAACGGGTTGCAGGAGAAACTTTTACTCTTGTTTCTCAGTCTGTTTCCTAGTGCCGGTATGAAATTCCTGCAGTTTTCACTGTAAAACCGAGTTGGAGCTAGTACCTCCCCATATATATGTATGGAGTGGAGTTTGCAAGTGAAAAGAAACTTTGTGTTCCCAACAAGCTAGGTGAAGGACGGCTTTCACACCCACTTATCTCTCAGAACTGAGCATGTGGAGAGTCGTTCGTTCATCTAGCACAAAGGGAACGGGTTGCAGGAGAAACTTTTACTCTGGTTTCTCAGTCTGTTTCCTAGTGCCGGTTTGAAGTTCCTGCAGTTTTCACTGTAAAACCGAGTTGGAGCTAGTACCTCCCCATATATATGTATGGAGATGAATTTGCAACTGAAAAGAAACTTTGTGTTCCCAACAAGCTAGGTGAATAACGGCTTTCAAACACACATATCTCTAGGAACTGAGCATGTGGAGAGACTTTCGTTCATCTAGCAAAATGGGAACGGGTTGCAGGAAGAACTTTTACTCTGGTTTCTCAGTCTGTTTCCTAGTGCCGGTTTGAAGTTCCTGCAGATTTCACTGTAAAAACGAGTTGGAGCTTGTACCTCCCCATATAAATATATGGAGTCGAGTTTGCAAGTGAAAAGAAACTTTGTGTTCCCAACAAGCTAGGTGAATAACGGCTTTCAAACACACATATCTCTAGGAACTGAGCATGTGGAGAGACGTTCGTTCATCTAGCACAAAGGGAACGGGTTGCAGGAGGAACTTTTACTCTGGTTTCTCAGTCTGTTTCCTAGTGCTGGTTGGAAGTTCCTGCAGTTTTCACTGTAAAACCGAGTTGGAGCTCGTACCTCCCCATATATATATATGGAATGGAGTTTGCAACTGAAAATAAATTTTCAGTTCCCAACAAGTTAGGTGAAGGACGGCTTTCACACACACATATCTCTCAGAACTGAGCATGTGGAGAGACGTTCGTTCATCTAGCACAATGGGAACGTTTTGTAGGATAAACTTTTACTCTGGTTTCTCAGTCTGTTTCCTAGTGCCGGTTTGAAGTTCCTGCAGTTTTCACTGTAAAACCGAGTTGGAGCTTGTTCCTCCCCATATATATGTATGGAGTGGATTTGGCAACTGAAAAGAAACTTTGTGTTCCCAACAAGCTAGGTGAAGGACGGCTTTCACACTCACTTATCTCTCAGAACTGAGCATGTGGATAGACGTTCGTTCATCTAGCACAAAGGGAACGGGTTGCAGGAGAAACTTTTACTCTGGTTTCTCAGTCTGTTTCCTAGTGCCGGTTTGAAGTTCCTGCAGTTTTCACTGTAAAACCGAGTTGGAGTTAGTACCTCCCCATATAATTTTATGGATTGGAGTTGGCAACTGAAAAGAAACTTTGTGTTCCCAACAAGCTAGGTGAAGGACGGCTTTCACACACACTTATCTCTCAGAACTGAGCATGTGGAGAGACGTTCGTTCACCTAGCACAAAAGGAACGGGTTGCAGGGAAACTTTTACTCTGGTTTCTCAGTCTGTTTCCTAGTGCCGGTTTGAAGTTCCTGCAGTTTTCACTGTAAAACGGAGTTGGAGCTAGTTCCTCCCCATATATATGTATGGAGTGGAGTTTGCAACTGAAAAGAAACTTTGTGTTCCCAACAAGCTAGCTGAAGGACGGCTTTCACACACAGTTATCTCTCAGAACTGAGCATGTGGAGAGACGTTCTTTCATCTAGCACAAAGGGAACGGGTTGCAGGAGAAACTTTTACTCTGGTTTCTCAGTCTGTTTCCTACTGCCGGTTTGAAGTTCCTGCAGTTTTCACTGTAAAACCGAGTTGGAGCTAGTACCTCCCCATATAAATGTATGGATTGGAGTTTGCAACTGAAAAGAAACCTTGTGTTCCCAACAAGCTATGTGAAGGACGGCTTTCACACAGACTTATCTCTCAGAACTGAGCATGTGGAGAGACTTTCGTTCATCTAGCACAAAGGGAACGGGTTGCAGGAGAAACTTTTACTCTGGTTTCTCAGTCTGTTTCCTAGTGCCGGTTTGAAGTTCCTGCAATTTTCTCTGTAAAACCGATTTGGAGCTAGTACCTCCACATATATATGTATGGAGTGGTGTTTGCAAGTGAAAAGAAACTTTGTGTTCCCAACAAGCTAGTTGAAGGACGGCTTTCACACACACTTATCTCTCAGAACCGAACATGTGGAGAGACGTTCGCTCATCTAGCACAAATGAACGGGTTGTAGGAGGCACTTTTACTCTGGTTTCTCAGTCTGTTTCTTAGTGCCGGTTTGAAGTTCCTGCAGTTTTCACTGTAAAACCGAGTTGGAGCTCGTACCTCCCCATATATATGTATGGAATGGAGTTTGCAACTGAAAAGAAATTTTCAGTTCCCAACAAGTTAGGTGAAGGACAGCTTTCACACACAGTTCTCTCTCAGAACTGAACATGTGGAGAGACGTTCGTTCATCTAGCACAATGGGAACGGGTTGCAGGAGAAACTTTTACTCTGGTTTCTCAGTCTGTATCCTAGTGCCGTTTTGAATTTCCTGCAGTTTTCACTGTAAAACCGAGTTGGAGCTCGTACCTCCCCATATATACTTATGGAGTGGAGTTTGCACCTGAAAAGAAACTTTGTGTTCCCAACAAGCAAGGTGAAGGACGGCTTTCACACACACTTATCTCTCAGAACTGAGCATGTGGAGAGACGTTCGTTCATCAAGCACAAAGGGAACGGGTTGCAGGAGAAACTTTTACTCTGGTTTCTCAGTCTGTTTCCTAGTGCCGGTTTGCAGTTCCGGCAGTTTTCACTGTAAAATCGAGTTGGAGCTCGTACTTCCCCATATATATGTATGGAGATGAATTAGCAACTGAAAAGAAACTTTGTGTTCCCAACAAGCTATGTGAAGGACGGCTTTCACACACACTTATCTCTCAGAACTGAGCATGTGGAGAGACGTTCGTTCATCTAGCACAAAGGAACGGGGTGTAGGAGGCACTTTTACTTTGGTTTCTCTGTCTGTTTCTTAGTGCCGGTTTGAAGTTCCCGCAGTTTTCACTGTAAAACCGAGTTGGAGCTCGTACCTCTCCATGTATATGTATGGAATGGAGATTGCAAGTGAAAAGAAATTTTCAGTTCCCAACAAGTTAGGTGAAGGACGGCTTTCACACACACTTATCTCTCATAACTGAGCATGTGGAGAGACGTTCGTTCATCTAGCACAATGGGAACGGGTTGCAGGAGAAAATTTTACTCTGGTTTCTTAGTCTGTTTCCTAGTGCCGTTTTGAATTTCCTGCAGTTTTCACTGTAAAACAGTGTTGGAGCTCGTACCTCCCCATATATACTTATGGAGTGGAGTTTGCAACTGAAAAGAAATTTTGTGTTCCCAACAAGTTATGTGAAGGACGGCTTTCACACACACTTATCTCTCAGAACTGAGCATGTGGAGAGACGTTCGTTCATCTAGCACAAAGGGAATGGGTTGCAGGAGGAATTTTTACTCTGGTTTCTCAGTCTGTTTCCTAGTGCTGTTTGGTAGTTCCTGCAGTTTTCACTGTAAAACCGAGTTGGAACTCGTACCTCCCCATATATATGTATGTAATGGAGTTTGCAACTGAAAAGAAGTTTTGTCTTCCCAACAAGTTATGTGAAGGACGGCTTTCACACACACTTATCTCTCAGAACTGAGCATGTGGAGAGACGTTCGTTCAACTAGCACAAAGGGAACGGGTTGCAGGAGAAACTTTTACTCTTGTTTCTCAGTCTGTTTCCTAGTGCCGGTATGAAATTCCTGCAGTTTTCACTGTAAAACCGATTTGGAGCTAGTACCTCCCCATATATATGTATGGAGTGGAGTTTGCAAGTGAAAAGAAACTTTGTGTTCCCAACAAGCTAGGTGAAGGACGGCTTTCACACACACTTATCTCTCAGAACTGAGCATGTGGAGAGTCGTTCGTTCATCTAGCACAAAGGGAACGGGTTGCAGGAAAAACTTTTACTCTGGTTTCTCAGTCTGTTTCCTAGTGCCGGTTTGAAGTTCCTGCAGTTTTCACTGTAAAACCGAGTTGGAGCTAGTACCTCCCCATATATATGTATGGAGATGAAATTGCAACTGAAAAGAAACTTTGTGTTCCCAACAAGCAATGTGAAGGACGGCTTCACACACACTTATCTCTCAGAACTGAGCATGTGGAGAGACGTTCGTTCATCTAGCAAAAAGGGAACGGGTTGCAGGAGAAAATTTGACTCTGGTTTCTCAGTCTGTTTCCTAGTGCCGGTTTGAAGTTCCTGCAGATTTCACTGTAAAACCGAGTTGGAGCTTGTACCTCCCCATATATATATATGGAGTCGAGTTTGCAAGTGAGAAGAAACTTTGTGTTCCCAACAAGCTAGGTGAATAACGGCTTTCAAACACACATATCTCTAGGAACTGAGCATGTGGAGAGACGTTCGTTCATCTAGCAAAAAGGGAACGGGTTGCAGGAGGAACTTTTACTCTGGTTTCTCAGTCTGTTTCCTAGTGCCGGTTTGAAGTTCCTGCAGATTTCACTGTAAAAACGAGTTGGAGCTTGACCTCCCCATATATATATATGGAGTCGAGTTTGCAAGTGAAAAGAAACTTTGTGTTCCCAACAAGCTAGGTGAATAACGTCTTTCAAACACACATATCTCTAGGAACTGAGCATGTGGAGAGACGTTCGTTCATCTAGCAAAAAGGGAACGGGTTGCAGGAGGAACTTTTACTCTGGTTTCTCAGTCTGTTTCCTAGTGCCGGTTTGAAGTTCCTGCAGATTTCACTGTAAAAACGAGTTGGAGCTTGTACCTCCCCATATATATATATGGAGTCGAGTTTGCAAGTGAAAAGAAACTTTGTGTTCCCAACAAGCTAGGTGAATAACGGCTTTCAAACACACATATCTCTAGGAACTGAGCATGTGGAGAGACGTTCGTTCATCTAGCACAAAGGGAACGGGTTGCAGGAGGAACTTTTACTCTGGTTTCTCAGTCTGTTTCCTAGTGCTGGTTGGAAGTTCCTGCAGTTTTCACTGTAAAACCGAGTTGGAACTCGTACCTCCCCATATATATGTATGTAATGGAGTTTGCAACTTAAAAGAAGTTTTGTGTTCCCAACAAGTTAGGTGAAATACGGCTTTCACACACACTTATCCCTCAGAACTGAGCATGTGGAGAGACGTTCTTTCATCTAGCACAAAGGGAACGGGTTGCAGGTGGAACTTTTACTCTGGTTTCTCAGTCTGTTTCCTAGTGCTGGTTGGAAGTTCCTGCAGTTTTCACTGTAAAAACGAGTTGGAGCTAGTACCTCCCCATATATATGTATGGATTGTAGATTGCAAGTGAAATGAAACTTTGTGTTCCAAAGAAGCTAGATGAAGGACGGCTTTCACAGACACTTATCTCTCAGAACTGAGCATGTGGAGAGACTTTCGTTCATCTGGCACAAAGGGAACGGGTTGCAGGAAAAACTTTTTCTCTGGTTTCTCAGTCTGTTTCCTAGTGCCGGTTTGAAGTTCCTGCAGTTTTCACTGTAAAACCGAGTTGGAGCTCGTACCTCCCCATATACATGTATGGAGTGGAGTTTGCAACTGAAAAGAAATTTTGTGTTCCCAACAAGCTAGGTGAAGGACGGCTTTCACACACACTTACCTCTCAGAACTGAGCATGTGGAGAGACGTCCGTTCATCTAGCACAAAGGGAACGGGTTGCAGGAGAAACTTTTACTCTGGTTTCTCAGTCTGTTTCCTAGTGCCGGTTTGAAGTTCCTGCAGTTTTCACTGTAAAACCGAGTTGGAGCTCGTACCTCCCCATATATATGTATGGAGCGGAGTTTGCATCTGAAAAGAAACTTTGTGTTCCCAACAAGCTAGGTGAAGTACGGCTTTCACACAATTTTATCTCTCAGAAGTGAGCATGTGGAGAGACGTTCGCTCATCTAGCACAATTGGAACGGGTTGCAGGAGAAACTTTTACTCTGGTTTCTCAGTCTGTTTCCTAGTGCCGGTTTGAAGTTCCTGCAGTTTTCACTGTAAAACCGTGTTGGAGCTAGTACCTCCCCATATATATGTATGGAGTGGAATTTGCAACTGAAAAGAAACTTTGTGTTCCCAACAAGCTAGGTGAATGACGGCTTTCACACACACTTACCTCTCAGAACTGAGCATGTGGAGAGACGTTCGTTCATCTAGCACAAAGGGAACGGGTTGCAGGAGGAACTTTTACTCTGGTTTCTCAGTCTGTTTCCTACTGCCGGTTTGAACTTCCTGCAGTTTTCACTGTAAAACCGAGTTGGAGCTCGTACCTACCCATATATATGTATGGAGTGGGGTGTGCAAATGAAAAAAAATTTTGTGTTCCCAACAAGCTATGTGAAGCACCTCTTTCACACACACTTATCTCTCAGAACTGAGCATGTGGAGAGACGTTAGCTCATCTAGCACAAAGGGAACGGGTTGCAGGAGAAACTTTTACTCTGGTTTCTCAGTCTGTTTCCTAGTGCCGGTTTGAAGTTCCTGCAGTTTTCACTGTAAAACAGAGTTGGATCTAGTACCACCCCATAAATATGTATGGAGTGGAGTTTGCAACTGAAAAGAAACTTTGTGTTCCCAACAAGCTAGGTGAAGGACGGCTTTCACACACACTTATCTCTCAGAACTGAGCATGTTGAGAGTCGTTCGTTCATCTAGCACAAAGTGAACGGTTTGCAGGAGAAAGTTTTACTCTGGTTTCTCAGTCTGTTTCCTAGTGCCGGTTTGAAGTTCCTGCAGTTTTCACTGTAAAACAGATTTGGAGCTCGTATATTCCCATATATATGTATGGAGCGGAGTTTGCATCTGAAAAGAAACTTTGTGTTCCCAACAAGCTAGGTGAAGGACGGCTTTCACACACATTTATCTCTCAGAACTGAGCATGTGGAGAAACATTCGCTCATCTAGCACAAAGGGAACGGGTTGCAGGAGAAACTTTTACTCTGGTTTCTCAGTCTGTTTCCTAGTGCCGGTTTGAAGTTCCTGCAGTTTTCACTGTAAAACCGAGTTGGAGCTAGTACCACCCCATATATATGTATGGAATGGAGTTTGCTACTGAAAAGAAACTTTGTGTTCCCAACAAGCTAGTTGAAGGACGGATTTCACACACAATTATCTCTCAGAACTGAGCATGTGGAGAGACGTTCGTTCATCTAGCACAAATGGAACGGGTTGCAGGAGAAACATTTACTCTGGTTTCTCAGTCTGTTTCCTAGTGCCGGTTTGAAGTTCCTGCAGTTTTCACTGTAAAACCGAGTTGGAGCTAGTACCTCCCCATATATATGTATGGAGTGGAGTTTGCAACTGAAATGAAACTTTGTGTTCCCAACAAGCTAGGTGAATGACGGCTTTCACACACACATTCCTCTCAGAACTGAGCATGTGGAGAGACGTCCGTTCATCTAGCAGAAAGGGAACGGGTTGCAGGAGAAACTTTTACTCTGGTTTCTCAGTCTGTTTCCTAGTGCCGGTTTGAAGTTCCTGCAGTTTTCACTGTAAAACCGTGTTGGAGCTCGTACCTCCCCATATATATGTATGGAGTGGAGTTTGCATCTGAAAAGAAATTTTGTGTTCCCAACAAGCTAGGTGAAGCACCTCTTTCACACACACTTATCTCTCAGAACTGAGCATGTGGAGAGACGTTCGCTCATCTAGCACAAAGGGAACGGTTTGCAGGAGGAGCTTTTACTCTGGTTTCTCAGTCTGTTTCCTAGTGCCGGTTTGAAGTTCCTGCAGTTTTCACTGTAAAACCGAGTTGGAGCTAGTACCTCCCCATATATAAGTATGGAGTGGAGTTTGCAACTGAAAAGAAACTTTGTGTTCCCAACAAGCTAGGTGAAGGACGGCTCTCACACACACTTATCTCTCAGAACTGAGCATGTTGAGAGTCGTTCGTTCATCCAACAAAAAAGGAACGGTTTGCAGGGAAAACTTTTACTCTTGTTTCTCAGTCTGTTTCCTAGTGCCGGTTTGAAGTTCCTGCAGTTTTCACTGTAAAACCGATTTGGAGCTCGTACCTTCCCATATATATGTATGGAGCGGAGTGTGCAACTGAAATGAAACTGTGTTCCCAACAAGCTAGGTGAAGGACGGCTTTCACACACATTTATCTCTCAGAACTGAGCATGTGGAGAGACGTTCGCTCATCTAGCACAAAGGGAACGGGTTGCAGGAGAAACTTTTACTCTGGTTTCTCAGTCTGTTTCCTAGTGCCGGATTGAAGTTCCTGCAGTTTTCACTGTAAAACCGAGTTGGAGTTAGTACCACCCCATATATATGTATGGAATGGAGTTTGCAACTGAAAAGAATCTTTGTGTTCCCAACAAGCTAGTTGAAGGACGGATTTCACACAGAATTATCTCTCAGAACTGAGCATGTGGAGAGACGTTCGTTCATCTAGCACAAATGGAACGGGTTGCAGGAGAAACATTTACTCTGGTTTCTCAGTCTGTTTCCTAGTGCCGGTTTGAAGTTCCTGCAGTTTTCACTGTAAAACCGAGTTGGAGCTAGTACCTCCCCATATATATGTATGGAGTGGAGTTTGCAACTGAAATGAAACTTTGTGTTCCCAACAAGCTAGGTGAATGACTGCTTTCACACACACATTCCTCTCAGAACTGAGCATGTGGAGAGACGTCCGTTCATCTAGCAGAAAGGGAACGGGTTGCAGGAGAAACTTTTACTCTGGTTTCTCAGTCTGTTTCCTAGTGCCGGGTTGCAGTTCCTGCAGTTTTCACTGTAAACCGAGTTGGAGCTCGTATCTCCCCATATATATGTATGGAGTGGAGTTTGCAACTGAAAAGAAACTTTGTGTTCCCAACAAGCTAGGTGAAGGACGGCTTTCACAGACACTAAACTCTCAGAACTGAGCATGTGGAGAGATGTCCGTTCATCAAGCACAAAGGGAACGGTTTGCAGGAGAAACTTTTACTCTGGTTTCTCAGTGTGTTTCCGAGTGCCGGTTTGAAGTTCCTGCAGTTTTCACTGTAAAACCGAGTTGGAGCTAGTACCTCCCCATATATATGTATATAGTGGAGTTTGCAACTGAAAAGAAACTTTGTGTTCCCAACAAGCTAGGTGAAGGACGGCTTTCACACACACTTATCTCTCAGAACTGAGCATGTGGAGAGACGTTCGCTCATATAGCACAAAGGGAACGGGTTGCAGGAGAATCTTTTACTCTGGTTTCTCAGTCTGTTTCCTAGTGCCGGTTTGAAGTTCCTGCAGTTTTCAATGTAAAACCGAGTTGGAGCTAGTACCTCCCCATATATACGTATGGAGTGGAGTTTGCAACTGAAAAGAAGCTTTGTGTTCCCAACAAGCTAGGTGAAGGATGGCTCTCACACACACTTATCTCTCAGAACTGAGCATGTGGAGAGACGTTCGTTCATCTTGCAAAAATGGAACGGGTTGCAGGAGAAACTTTTACTCTGCTTTCTCAGTCTGTTTCCTAGTGCCGTTTTGAAGTTCCTGCAGTTTTCACTGTAAAACCGAGTTGGAGCTTGTACCTCCCCTTATATATGTATGGAGTGGAGTTTGCAACTGAAATGAAACTTTGTGTTCCCAACAAGCTAGGTGAATGACGGCTTTCACACACATTTATCTCTCAGAACTGAGCATGTGGAGAGACGTTCGCTCATCTAGCACAAAGGGAACGGGTTGCAGGAGAAACTTTTACTCTGGTTTCTCAGTCTGTTTCCTAGTGCCGGTTTGAAGTTCCGGCAGTTTTCACTGTAAAACCGAGTTGGAGCTAGTACCTCCCCATATATATGTATGGATTGGAGTTTGCAAGTGAAAAGAAACTTTGTGTCCCCAACAAGCTATGTGAAGGAGGGCTTTCACACACACTTATCTCTCAGAACTGAGCATGTGGAGAGGTTTTCGTTCATCTAGCACAAAGGAACGGGCTGCAGGAGAAATTTTTACTCTGGTTTCTCATCTGTTTCCTAGTGCCGGTTGGAAGTTCCTGTAGTTTTCACTGTAAAACCGAGTTGGAGCTAGTACCTCCCCATATATATGTATGGATTGGAGATGGCAAGTGAAAAAAAACTTTGCGTTCCAAAGAAGCTAGATGAAGGAAGGCTTTCACAGACACATATCTCTCAGAACTGAGCATGTGGAGAGACGTTCGTTCATCTAGCACAAAGGAAAAGGGTTGCAGGAGAAACTTTTACTCTGGTTTCTCAGTCTGTTTCCTAGTGCCGGTTTGCAGTTCCTGCAGTTTTCACTGTAAAACCGAGTTGGAGCTCGTACCTCCCCATATATATGTATGGAGTGGAGTTTGCAACTGAAAAGAAATTTTGTGTTCCCAACAAGCTAGTTGAAGCACCTCTTTCACACACACTCATCTCTCAGAACTGAGCATGTGGAGAGACGTTCGCTCATCTAGCACAAAGGGAACGGGTTGCAGGAGGATCTTTTACTCTGGTCTCTCAGTCTGTTTCCTAGTGCCGGTTTGAAGTTCCTGCAGTTTTCACTGTAAAACCGAGTTGGAGCTCGTACCTCCCCATATATATGTATGGAGAGGAGTTTGCAACTGAAAAGAAATTTTGTGTTCCCAACAAGCTAGGTGAAGGACGGCTTTCACACACATTTATCTCTCAGAACTGAGCATGTGGAGAGACGTTCGTTCATCTTGCAAAAAGGGAACGGTTTGCAGGAGAAACTTTTACTCTGATTTCTCAGTCTGTTTCCTAGTGCCGGTTTGCAGTTCCTGCAGTTTTCACTGTAAAACCGAGTTGGAGCTCGTATCTCCCCATATATATGTATGGAGTGGAGTTTGCAACTGAAAAGAAATTTTGTGTTCCAAAGAAGCTAAATGAAGGACGGCTTTCACAGACACTTATCTCTCAGAACTGAGCATGCGGAGAGACGTTCGTTCATCTAGCACAAAGGGAACGGGTTGTAGGGAAAATTTTACTCTCGTTTCTCAGTCTGTTTCCTTGTGCCCGTTTGCAGTTCCTGCAGTTTTCACTCTAAAACCGAGTTGGAGCTCGTACCTACCCATATATATGTATGGAGTGGAGTTTGCAACTGAAAAGAAATTTTGTGTTCCCAACAAGCTAGGTGAAGCTCCTCTTTCACACACACTTATCTCTCAGAACTGAGCATGTGGAGAGACTTTCGCTCATCTAGCACAAAGGGAACGGGTTGCAGGAGAAACTTTTACTCTGGTTTCTCAGTCTGTTTCCTAGTGCCAGTTTGAAGTTCATGCAGTTTTCAATGTAAAACCGAGTTGGAGCTAGTACCTCCCCATATATACGTATGGAGTGGAGTTTGCAACTGAAAAGAATCTTTGGGTTCCCAACAAGCTAGGTGAAATACGGCTCTCACACACACTTATCTCTCAGAACTGATCATGTGGAGAGACGTTCGTTCATCTAGCACAAAGGGAACGGGTTGCAGGAGAAACTTTTACTCTGGTTTCTCAGTCTGTTTCCTAGTGCCGGTTTGAAGTTCCTGCAGTTTTCACTGTAAAACCGAGTTGGAGATTGTACCTTCCCATATATATGTATGGAGTGGATTTGGCAACTGAAAAGAAACTTTGTGTTCCCAACAAGCTAGGTGAAGGACGGCTTTCACACACATTTATCTCTCAGAACTGAGCATGTGGAGAGACTTTCGCTCATGTAGCACAAAGGGAACGGGTTGCAGGAGAAACTTTTACTCTGGTTTCTCAGTCTGTTTCCTACTGCCGGTTTGAAGTTCCTGCAGTTTTCACTGTAAAACCGATTTGGAGCTAGTACCTCCCCATATATATGTATGGAGTGGAGTTTGCAAGTGAAAAGAAACTTTGTGTCCCCAACAAGCTAGGTGAAGGACGGCTTTCACACACACTTATCTCTCAGAACTGAGCATGTGGAGAGGCGTTCGTTCATCTAGCACAAAGGGAACGGGTTGCAGGAGAAACTTTTACTCTGGTTTCTCATCTCTTTCCTAGTGCCGGTTGGAAGTTCCTGCAGTTTTCACTGTAAAACCGAGTTGGAGCTAGTACATTCCCATATATATGTATGGATTGGAGATTGCAAGTGAAAAGAATCTTTGTGTTCCAAAGAAGCTAGATGAAGGACGGCTTTCAAAGACACTTATCTCAGAACTGAGAATGTGGAGAGACGTTCGTTCATCTAGCACAAAGTGAACGGGTTGCAGGAGAAACTTTTACTCTGGTTTCTCAGTCTGTTTCCTAGTGCCGGTTTGCAGTTCCTGCAGTTTTCACTGTAAAACCGAGTTGGAGCTCGTACCTCCCCATATATATGTATGGAGTGGATTTTGCAACTGAAATGAAATTTTGTGTTCCCAACAAGCTAGATGAAGCACCTCTTTCACACACAATTATCTCTCAGAACTGAGCATGTGGAGAGACGTTCGCTCATCTAGCATAAAGGGAACGGTTTGCAGGAGAATCTATTACTCTGGGTTCTCAGTCTGTTTCCTAGTACCGGTTGGAAGTTCCTGCAGTTTTCACTGTAAAACCGAGTTGGAGCTAGTACCTCCCCATATATACGTATGGAGTGGAATTTGCAACAGAAAAGATCTTTGTGTTCCCAACATGCTAGGTGAAGGACGGCTTTCACACACACATTCCTCTCAGAACTGAGCATGTGGAGAGACTTTCGTTCATCTAGCACAAAGGGAACGGGTTTCAGGAGAAACTTTTACTCTGGTTTCTCAGTGTGTTTCCTAGTGCCGGTTTGCATTTCCTGCAGTTTTCACTGTAAAACCGAGTTGGAGCTCGTATCTCCCCATATATATGTATGGAGTAGAGTTTGCAACTGAAAAGAAATTTTGTGTTCCCAACAAGCAAGGTGAAGCACCTCTTTCACACACACTTATCTCTCAGAAATGAGCATGTGGAGAGACGTTCGCTCATCTAGCACAAAGGGAACGGGTTGCAGGAGGATCTTTTACTCTGCTTTCTCAGTCTGTTTCCTAGTGCCGGTTTGAAGTTCCTGCAGATTTCACTGTAAAACCGAGTTGGAGCTAGTACCTCCCCATATATACGTATGGATTGGAGTTTGCAACTGAAAAGAAACTTTGTGTTCCCAACAAGCTAGGTGAAGGACGGCTTTCACACACACTTATCTCTCAGAACTTAACATGTGGAGAGACGTTCGTTCATCTAGCACAAAGGAACGGGATGTAGGAGGCACTATTACTCTGGTTTCTCAGTCTGTTTCTTAGTGCCGGTTTGAAGTTCCTGCAGTTTTCACTGTAAAACCGAGTTGGAGCTCGTAACTCCCCATATATATGTATGGAGAGGAGTTTGCAACTGAAAAGAAATTTTGTGTTCCCAACAAGCTAGGTGAAGGACGGCTTTCACACACATTTATCTCTCAGAACTGAGCATGTGGAGAGACGTTCGTTCATCTTGCACAAAGGGAACGGGTTGCAGGAGAAACTTTTACTCTGGTTTCTCAGTCTGTTTCCTAGTGCCGGTTTGCAGTTCCTGCAGTTTTCACTGTAAAACTGAGTTGGAGCTCGTATCTCCCCATATATATGTATGGAGAGGGGTTTGCAACTGAAAAGGAATTTTGTGTTCCCAACAAGCTAGGTGAAGGACGGCTTTCACACACACTTACCTCTCAGAACTGAGCATGTGGAAAGACGTCCGTTCATCAAGCACAAAGGGAACGGTTTGCAGGAGAAACTTTTACTCTGGTTTCTCAGTGTGTTTCCTAGTGCCGGTTTGAAGTTCCTGCAGTTTTCACTGTAAAACTGAGTTGGAGCTAGTACCTCCCCATATATATGTATGGAGTGGAATTTGCAACTGAAAAGAAACTTTCTGTTCCCAACAAGCTAGGTGAAGGACGTCTTTCACACACAATTATCTCTCAGAACTGAGCATGTGGAGAGACGTTCTTTCATCTAGCACAAAGGAAAGGGTTGTAGGAGGCACTTTTACACTGGTTTCTCAGTCTGTTTCTTAGTGCCGGTTTGAAGTTCCTGCAGTTTTCACCGTAAAACCGAGTTGGAGCTCGTACCTCCCCATATATATGTATGGAATGGAGTTTGCAACTGAAAAGAAATTTTGCGTTCCAAAGAAGCTAAATGAAGGACGGCTTTCACAGACACTTATCTCTCAGAACTGAGCATGTGGAGAGACGTTCGTTCATCTAGCACAAAGGAAACGGTTTGCAGGGAAAATTTTACTCTGGTTTCTCAGTCTGTTTCCTAGTGCCGGTTTGCAGTTCCTGCAGTTTTCACTCTAAAACCGAGTTGGAGCTCGTACCTACCCATATATATGTATGGAGTGGAGTTTGCAACTGAAAAGAAATTTTGTGTTCCCAACAAGCTAGGTGAAGCACCTCTTTCACACACACTTATCTCTCAGAACTGAGCATGTGGAGAGACGTTCGCTCATCTAGCACAAAGGGAACGGGTTGCAGGAGAAACTTTTACTCTGGTTTCTCAGTCTGTTTCCTACTGCCGGTTTGAAGTTCCTGCAGTTTTCACTGTAAAACCGAGTTGGAGCTAGTACCTCCCCATATATATGTATGGAGTGGAGTTTGCAAGTGAAAAGAAACTTTGTGTCCCCAACAAGCTAGGTGAAGGACGGCTTTCACACACACTTATCTCTCAGAACTGAGCAAGTGGAGAGGCGTTCGTTCATCTAGCACAAAGGGAACGGGTTGCAGGAGAAACTTTTACTCTGGTTTCTCATCTGTTTCCTACTGCCGGTTGGAAGTTCCTGCAGTTTTCACTGTAAAACCGAGTTGGAGCTAGTACATCCCCATATATATGTATGGATTGGAGATTGCAAGTGAAAAGAAACTTTGTGTTCCAAAGAAGCTAGATGAAGTACGGCTTTCACAGACACTTATCTCTCAGAACTGAGCATGTGGAGAGACGTTCGTTCATCTAGCACAAAGGGAACGGGTTGCAGGAGAAACTTTTACTCTGGTTTCTCAGTCTGTTTCCTAGTGCCGGTTTGCAGTTCCTGCAGTTTTCACTGTAACCCGAGTTGGAGCTCGTACCACCCCATATATATGTATGGAGTGGATTTTGCAACTGAAAAGAAATTTTGTGTTCCCAACAAGCTAGATGAAGCACCTCTTTCACACACAATTATCTCTCAGAACTGAGCATGTGGAGAGACGTTCGCTCATCTAGCACAAAGGGAACGGTTTGCAGGAGAAACTTTTACTCTGGTTTCTCAGTCTGTTTCCTAGTGCCGGTTTGAAGTTCATGCAGTTTTCACTGTAAAACCGAGTTGGAGCTTGTACCTCCCCATATATATCTATGGAGTGGAGTTTGCAACTGAAAAGATCTTTGTGTTCCCAACAAGCTAGGTGAAGGACGGCTCTCACACTCACTTATCTCTCAGAACTGAGCATGTGGAGAGACGTTCGTTCATCTAGCAAAAAGGGAACGATTTGCAGGAGAAGCTTTTACTCTGGTTTCTCAGTCTGTTTCCTAGTGCCGTTTTGAAGTTCCTGCAGTTTTCATTGTAAAACCGAGTTGGAGCTAGTACCTCCCCTTATATATGTATGGTGTGGAGTTTACAACTGAAATGAAACTTTGTGTTCCCAACAAGCTAGGTGAATGACGGCTTTCACACACACTTTCCTCTCAGAACTGAGCATGTGGAGAGACGTCCGTTCATCTAGCACAAAGGGAACGGGTTGCAGGAGAAACTTTTACTATGGTTTCTCAGTGTGTTTCCTAGTGCCGGTTTGCAGTTCCTGCAGTTTTCACTGTAAACCCGAGTTGGAGCTCGTACCTCCCCATATATATGTATGGAGTATAGTTTGCTACTGAAAAGAAATTTTGTGTTCCCAACAAGCTATGTGAAGCACCTCTTTCACACACACTTATCTCTCAGAACTGAGCATGTGGAGAGACGTTCGCTCATCTAGCACAAAGGGAACGGGTTGCAGGAGAATCTTTTACTCTGGTTTCTCAGTCTGTTTCCTAGTGCCGGTTTGAAGTTCCTGCAGTTTTCACTGTAAAACCGAGTTGGAGCTAGTACCTACCCATATATACGTATGGAGAGGAGTTTGCAACTGAAAAGAAACTTTGTGTTCCCAATAAGCTAGGTGAAGGACGGCTCTCACACTCACTTATCCCTCAGAACTGAGCATGTGGATAGACGTTCGTTCATCTAGCAAAAAGGGAACGGGTTGCAGGAGAAACTTTTACTCTGGTTTCTCAGTCTGTTTCCTAGTGCCGTTTTGAAGTTCCTGCAGTTTTCACTGTAAAACCGAGTTGGAGATAGTACCTCCCCTTATATATGTATGGAGTGGATTTTGCAACTGAAATGAAACTTTGTTTTCCCAACAAGCTAGGTGAAGGACGGCTTTCACACACACTTTCCTCTCAGAACTGAGCATGTGGAGACACGTCCGTTCATCTAGCACAAAGGGATCGGGTTGCAGGAGAAACTTTTACTCTGGTTTCTCAGTCTGTTTCCTAGTGCCGGTTTGAAATTCCTGCAGTTTTCACTGTAAAACCGAATTGGAGCTAGTACCTTCCCATATATATGTATGGAGCGGAGTATGCACCTGAAAAGGAACTTTGTGTTCCCAACAGCTAGGTGAAGGACGGCTTTCACACACATTTTTCTCTCAGAACTGAGCATGTGGAGAGACGTTCGCTCATCTAGCACAAAGGGAATGGGTTGCAGGGGAAACTTTTACTCTGGTTTCTCATCTGTTTCCTAGTGCCGGTTGGAAGTTCCTGCAGTTTTCACTGTAAAACCGAGTTGGAGCTAGTACATCCCCATATATATGTATGGATTGGAGATTGCAAGTGAAAAGAAACTTTGTGTTCCAAAGAAGCTAGATGAAGTACGGCTTTCACAGACACTTATCTCTCAGAACTGAGCATGTGGAGAGACGTTCGTTCATCTAGCACAAAGGGAACGGGTTGCAGGGAATCTTTTCTCTGGTTTCTCAGTCTGTTTCCTTCTGCCGGTTTGCAGTTCCTGCAGTTTTCACTGTAAAACCGAGTTGGAGCTCTTACCTCTCCATATATAAGTATGGAGTGGATTTTGCAACTGAAAAGAAATTTTGTGTTTCCAACAAGCTAGATGAAGCACCTCTTTCACACACAATTATCTCTCAGAACTGAGCATGTGGAGAGACGTTCGCTCATCTAGCACAAAGGGAACGGTTTGCAGGAGAATCTTTTACTCTGGTTTCTCAGTCTTTTTCCTAGTGCCGGTTTGAAGTTCTTGCAGTTTTCACTGTAAAACCGAGTTGGAGCTTGTACCCCCCCATATATAACTATGGAGTGGAGTTTGCAACTGAAAAGATCTTTGTGTTCCCAACAAGCTAGGTGAAGGACGGCTCTCACACTCACTTATCTCTCAGAACTGAGCATGTGGAGAGACGTTCGTTCATCTAGCAAAAAGGGAACGGGTTGCAGGAGAAGCTTCTACTCTGGTTTCTCAGTCTGTTTCCTAGTGCCGTTTTGAAGTTCCTGCAGTTTTCACTGTAAAACCGAGTTGGAGCTAGTACCTCCCCTTATATATGTATGGAGTGGAGTTTGCAAATGAAATGAAACTTTGTGTTCCCAACAAGCTATGTGAATGACGGCTTTCACACACACTTTCCTCTCAGAACTGAGCATGTGGAGAGACGTCCGTTCATCTAGCACAAAGGGAACGGTTTGCAGGAGAAACTTTTACTATGGTTTCTCAGTGTGTTTCCTAGTGCCGGTTTGCAGTTCCTGCAGTTTTCACTGTAAACCCGAGTTGGAGCTCGTACCTCCCCATATATATGTATGGAGTATAGTTTGCAACTGAAAAGAAATTTTGTGTTCCCAATAAGCTATGTGAAGCACCTCTTTCACACACACTTATCTCTCAGAACTGAGCATGTGGAGAGACGTTCGCTCATCTAGCACAAAGGGAACGGTTTGCAGGAGAATCTTTTACTCTGGTTTCTCAGTCTGTTTCCTAGTGCCGGTTTGAAGTTCCTGCAGTTTTCACTGTAAAACCGAGTTGGAGCTAGTACCTACACATATATACGTATGGAGAGGAGTTTGCAACTGAAAAGAAACTTTGTGTTCCCAATAAGCTAGGTGAAGGACGGCTCTCACACTCACTTATCCCTCAGAACTGAGCATGTGGAGAGACGTTCGTTCATCTAGCAAAAAGGGAACGGGTTGCAGGAGAAACTTTTACTCTGGTTGCTCAGTCTGTTTCCTAGTGCCGGTTTGAAGTTCCTGCAGTTTTCACTGTAAAACCGAATTGGAGCTAGTACCTTCCCATATATATGTATGGAGCGGAGTATGCATCTGAAAAGGAACTTTGTGTTCCCAACAGCTAGGTGAAGGACGGCTTTCACACATATTTATCTCTCAGAACTGAGCATGTGGAGAGACGTTCGCTCATCTAGCACAAAGGGAACGGGTTGCAGGAGAAACTTTTACTCTGGTTTCTCAGTCTGTTTCCTAGTGCCGTTTTGAAGTTCCTGCAGTTTTCACTGTAAAACCGAGTTGGAGCTAGTACCTCCCCTTATATATGTATGGAGTGGATTTTGCAACTGAAATGAAACTTTGTGTTCCCAACAAGCTAGGTGAATGATGGCTTTCACACACACTTTCCTCTCAGAACTGAGCATGTGGAGAGACGTCCGTTCATCTAGCAAAAAGGGAACGGGTTGCAGGAGAAGCTTCTACTCTGGTTTCTCAGTCTGTTTCCTAGTGCCGTTTTGAAGTTCCTGCAGTTTTCACTGTAAAACCGAGTTGGAGCTAGTACCTCCCCTTATATATGTATGGAGTGGAGTTTGCAAATGAAATGAAACTTTGTGTTCCCAACAAGCTATGTGAATGACGGCTTTCACACACACTTTCCTCTCAGAACTGAGCATGTGGAGAGACGTCCGTTCATCTAGCACAAAGGGAACGGTTTGCAGGAGAAACTTTTACTATGGTTTCTCAGTGTGTTTCCTAGTGCCGGTTTGCAGTTCCTGCAGTTTTCACTGTAAACCCGAGTTGGAGCTCGTACCTCCCCATATATATGTATGGAGTATAGTTTGCAACTGAAAAGAAATTTTGTGTTCCCAATAAGCTATGTGAAGCACCTCTTTCACACACACTTATCTCTCAGAACTGAGCATGTGGAGAGACGTTCGCTCATCTAGCACAAAGGGAACGGTTTGCAGGAGAATCTTTTACTCTGGTTTCTCAGTCTGTTTCCTAGTGCCGGTTTGAAGTTCCTGCAGTTTTCACTGTAAAACCGAGTTGGAGCTAGTACCTACACATATATACGTATGGAGAGGAGTTTGCAACTGAAAAGAAACTTTGTGTTCCCAATAAGCTAGGTGAAGGACGGCTCTCACACTCACTTATCCCTCAGAACTGAGCATGTGGAGAGACGTTCGTTCATCTAGCAAAAAGGGAACGGGTTGCAGGAGAAACTTTTACTCTGGTTTCTCAGTCTTTTTCCTAGTGCCGTTTTGAAGTTCCTGCAGTTTTCACTGTAAAAACGAGTTGGAGCTAGTACCTCCCCATATATATGTATGGAGTGGAATTTGCAACTGAAATGAAACTTTGTGTTCCCAACAAGCTAGGTGAATGACGGCTTTCACACACACTTGCCTCTCAGAACTGAGCATGTGGAGAGACGTCCGTTCATCTAGCACAAAGGGATCGGGTTGCAGGAGAAACTTTTACTCTGGTTGCTCAGTCTGTTTCCTAGTGCCGGTTTGAAGTTCCTGCAGTTTTCACTGTAAAACCGAATTGGAGCTAGTACCTTCCCATATATATGTATGGAGCGGAGTATGCATCTGAAAAGGAACTTTGTGTTCCCAACAGCTAGGTGAAGGACGGCTTTCACACACATTTATCTCTCAGAACTGAGCATGTGAAGAGACGTTCGCTCATCTAGCACAAAGGGAACGGGTTGCAGGAGAAACTTTTACTCTGGTTTCTCAGTCTGTTTCCTCGTGCCGGTTTGAAGTTCCTGCAGTTTTCACTGTAAAACCGAATTGGAGCTAGTACCTTCCCATATATATGTATGGAGCGGAGTATGCATCTGAAAAGGAACTTTGTGTTCCCAACAGCTAGGTGAAGGACGGCTTTCACACATATTTATCTCTCAGAACTGAGCATGTGGAGAGACGTTCGCTCATCTAGCACAAAGGGAACGGGTTGCAGGAGAAACTTTTACTCTGGTTTCTCAGTCTGTTTCCTAGTGCCGTTTTGAAGTTCCTGCAGTTTTCACTGTAAAACCGAGTTGGAGCTAGTACCTCCCCTTATATATGTATGGAGTGGATTTTGCAACTGAAATGAAACATTGTGTTCCCAACAAGCTAGGTGAATGATGGCTTTCACACACACTTTCCTCTCAGAACTGAGCATGTGGAGAGACGTCCGTTCATCTAGCACAAAGGGATCGGGTTGCAGGAGAAACTTTTACTCTGGTTTCTCAGTCTGTTTCCTAGTGCCGGTTTGAAGTTCCTGCAGTTTTCACTGTAAAACCGAATTGGAGCTAGTACCTTCCCATATATATGTATGGAGCGGAGTATGCATCTGAAAAGGAACTTTGTGTTCCCAACAGCTAGGTGAAGGACGGCTTTCACACACATTTATCTCTCAGAACTGAGCATGTGGAGAGACGTTCGCTCATCTAGCACAAAGGGAACGGGTTGCAGGAGAAACTTTTACTCTGGTTTCTCAGTCTGTTTCCTAGTGCCGGTTTGAAGTTCCTGCAGTTTTCACTGTAAAACCGAATTGGAGCTAGTACCTTCCCATATATATGTATGGAGCGGAATATGCATCTGAAAAGGAACTTTGTGTTCCCAACAGCTAGGTGAAGGACGGCTTTCACACACATTTATCTGTCAGAACTGAGCATGTGGAGAGACGTTCGCTCATCTAGCACAAAGGGAACGGGTTGCAGGAGAAACTTTTACTCTGGTTTCTCAGTCTGTTTCCTAGTGCCGGTTTGAAGTTCCTGCAGTTTTCACTGTAAAACCGAATTGGAGCTAGTACCTTCCCATATATATGTATGGAGCGGAGTATGCATCTGAAAAGGAACTTTGTGTTCCCAACAGCTAGGTGAAGGACGGCTTTCACACACACTTATCTCTCAGAACTGAGCATGTGGAGAGACGTTCGCTCATCTAGCACAAAGGGAACGGGTTGCAGGAGAAACTTTTACTCTGGTTTCTCAGTCTGTTTCCTAGTGCCGGTTTGAAGTTCCTGCAGTTTTCACTGTAAAACCGAGTTGGAGCTAGTACCACCCCATATATATATGTATGGAGTGGATTTTGCAACTGAAATGAAACTTTGTGTTCCCAACAAGCTAGGTGAATGACGGCTTTCACACACACTTTCCTCTCAGAACTGAGCATGTGGAGAGACGTCCGTTCATCTAGCACAAAGGGATCGGGTTGCAGGAGAAACTTTTACTCTGGTTGCTCAGTCTGTTTCCTAGTGCCGGTTTGAAGTTCCTGCAGTTTTCACTGTAAAACCGAATTGGAGCTAGTACCTTCCCATATATATGTATGGAGCGGAGTATGCATCTGAAAAGGAACTTTGTGTTCCCAACAGCTAGGTGAAGGACGGCTTTCACACACATTTATCTCTCAGAACTGAGCATGTGAAGAGACGTTCGCTCATCTAGCACAAAGGGAACGGGTTGCAGGAGAAACTTTTACTCTGGTTTCTCAGTCTGTTTCCTCGTGCCGGTTTGAAGTTCCTGCAGTTTTCACTGTAAAACCGAATTGGAGCTAGTACCTTCCCATATATATGTATGGAGCGGAGTATGCATCTGAAAAGGAACTTTGTGTTCCCAACAGCTAGGTGAAGGACGGCTTTCACACATATTTATCTCTCAGAACTGAGCATGTGGAGAGACGTTCGCTCATCTAGCACAAAGGGAACGGGTTGCAGGAGAAACTTTTACTCTGGTTTCTCAGTCTGTTTCCTAGTGCCGTTTTGAAGTTCCTGCAGTTTTCACTGTAAAACCGAGTTGGAGCTAGTACCTCCCCTTATATATGTATGGAGTGGATTTTGCAACTGAAATGAAACTTTGTGTTCCCAACAAGCTAGGTGAATGATGGCTTTCACACACACTTTCCTCTCAGAACTGAGCATGTGGAGAGACGTCCGTTCATCTAGCACAAAGGGATCGGGTTGCAGGAGAAACTTTTACTCTGGTTTCTCAGTCTGTTTCCTAGTGCCGGTTTGAAGTTCCTGCAGTTTTCACTGTAAAACCGAATTGGAGCTAGTACCTTCCCATATATATGTATGGAGCGGAGTATGCATCTGAAAAGGAACTTTGTGTTCCCAACAGCTAGGTGAAGGACGGCTTTCACACACATTTATCTCTCAGAACTGAGCATGTGGAGAGACGTTCGCTCATCTAGCACAAAGGGAACGGGTTGCAGGAGAAACTTTTACTCTGGTTTCTCAGTCTGTTTCCTAGTGCCGGTTTGAAGTTCCTGCAGTTTTCACTGTAAAACCGAATTGGAGCTAGTACCTTCCCATATATATGTATGGAGCGGAATATGCATCTGAAAAGGAACTTTGTGTTCCCAACAGCTAGGTGAAGGACGGCTTTCACACACATTTATCTGTCAGAACTGAGCATGTGGAGAGACGTTCGCTCATCTAGCACAAAGGGAACGGGTTGCAGGAGAAACTTTTACTCTGGTTTCTCAGTCTGTTTCCTAGTGCCGGTTTGAAGTTCCTGCAGTTTTCACTGTAAAACCGAATTGGAGCTAGTACCTTCCCATATATATGTATGGAGCGGAGTATGCATCTGAAAAGGAACTTTGTGTTCCCAACAGCTAGGTGAAGGACGGCTTTCACACACACTTATCTCTCAGAACTGAGCATGTGGAGAGACGTTCGCTCATCTAGCACAAAGGGAACGGGTTGCAGGAGAAACTTTTACTCTGGTTTCTCAGTCTGTTTCCTAGTGCCGGTTTGAAGTTCCTGCAGTTTTCACTGTAAAACCGAGTTGGAGCTAGTACCACCCCATATATATATGTATGGAGTGGATTTTGCAACTGAAATGAAACTTTGTGTTCCCAACAAGCTAGGTGAATGACGGCTTTCACACACACTTTCCTCTCAGAACTGAGCATGTGGAGAGACGTCCGTTCATCTAGCACAAAGGGATCGGGTTGCAGGAGAAACTTTTACTCTGGATTCTCAGTCTGTTTCCTAGTGCCGGTTTGAAGTTCCTGCAGTTTTCACTGTAAAATCGAATTGGAGCTAGTACCTTCCCATATATATGTATGGAGCGGAGTATGCATCTGAAAAGGAACTTTGTGTTCCCAACAGCTAGGTGAAGGACGGCTTTCACACACATTTATCTCTCAGAACTGAGCATGTGGAGAGACGTTCGTTCATCTAGCACAAAGGGAAAGGTTTGCAGGAGAAACTTTTACTCTGGTTTCTCAGTCTGTTTCCTAGTGCCGGTTTGATGTTCCTGCAGTTTTCACTGTAAAACCGAATTGGAGCTAGTACCTTCCCATATATATGTATGGAGCGGAGTATGCATCTGATAAGGAACTTTGTGTTCCCAACAGCTAGGTGAAGGACGGCTTTCACACACATTTATCTCTCAGAACTGAGCATGTGGAGAGACGTTCGCTCATCTAGCACAAAGGGAACGGGTTGCAGGAGAAACTTTTACTCTGGTTTCTCAGTCTGTTTCCTAGTGCCGGTTTGAAGTTCCTGCAGTTTTCACTGTAAAACCGAGTTGGAGCTAGTACCATCCCATATATATGTATGGAATGGAGTTTGCAACTGAAAAGAAACTTTATGTTCCCAACAAGCTAGTTGAAAGACGGATTTCAAACACACTTATCTCTCAAAACTGAGCATGTGGAGAGACGTTCGTTCATCTAGCACAAAGGGAACGGGTTGCAGGAGAAACTTTTACTCTGGTTTCTCAGTCTGTTTCCTAGTGCCGGTTTGAAGTTCCTGCAGTTTTCACTGTAAAACCGAGTTGGAGCTAGTACCTCCCCATATATATGTATGGAGTGGAGTTTGCAAGTGAAAAGAAACTTTGTGTTCCCAACAAGCTAGGTGAAGGACGGCTTTCACACACACTTATCTCTCAGAACTGAGCATGTGGAGAGACGTTCGCTCATCTAGCACAAAGGGAACGGGTTGCAGGAGAAACTTTTACTCTGGTTTCTCAGTCTGTTTCCTAGTGCCGTTTTGAAGTTCCTGCAGTTTTCACTGTAAAACCGAGTTGGAGCTAGTACCTCCCCTTATATATGTATGGAGTGGATTTTGCAACTGAATTGAAACTTTGAGTTCCCAACAAGCTAGGTGAATGACGGCTTTCACACACACTTTCCTCTCAGAACTGAGCATGTGGAGAGACGTCCGTTTATCTAGCACAAAGGGATCGGGTTGCAGGAGAAACTTTTACTCTGGTTTCTCAGTCTGTTTCCTAGTGCCGGTTTGAAGTTCCTGCAGTTTTCACTGTAAAACCGAATTGGAGCTAGTACCTTCCCATATATATGTATGGAGCGGAGTATGCATCTGAAAAGGAACTTTGTGTTCCCAACAGCTAGGTGAAGGACGGATTTCACACACATTTATCTCTCAGAACTGAGCATGTGGAGAGACGTTCGCTCATCTAGCACAAAGGGAACGGGTTGCAGGAGAAACTTTTACTCTGGTTTCTCAGTCTGTTTCCTAGTGCCGGTTTGAAGTTCCTGCAGTTTTCACTGTAAAACCGAATTGGAGCTAGTACCTTCCCATATATATGTATGGAGCGGAGTATGCATCTGAAAAGGAACTTTGTGTTCCCAACAGCTAGGTGAAGGACGGCTTTCACACACATTTATCTCTCAGAACTGAGCATGTGGAGAGACGTTCGCTCATCTAGCACAAAGGGAACGGGTTGCAGGAGAAACTTTTACTCTGGTTTCTCAGTCTGTTTCCTAGTGCCGGTTTAAAGTTCCTGCAGTTTTCACTGTAAAACCGAATTGGAGCTAGTACCTTCCCATATATATGTATGGAGCGGAGTATGCATCTGAAAAGGAACTTTGTGTTCCCAACAGCTAGGTGAAGGACGGCTTTCACACACACTTATCTCTCAGAACTGAGCATGTGGAGAGACGTTCGCTCATCTAGCACAAAGGGAACGGGTTGCAGGAGAAACTTTTACTCTGGTTTCTCAGTCTGTTTCCTAGTGCCGGTTTGAAGTTCCTGCAGTTTTCACTATAAAACCGAGTTGGAGCTAGTACCACCCCATATATATGTTTGGAGTGGATTTTGCAACTGAAATGAAACTTTGTGTTCCCAACAAGCTAGGTGAATGACGGCATTCACACACACTTTCCTCTCAGAACTGAGCATGTGGAGAGACGTCCGTTCACCTAGCACAAAGGGATCGGGATGCAGGAGAAACTTTTACTCTGGTTTCTCAGTCTGTTTCCTAGTGCCGGTTTGAAGTTCCTGCAGTTTTCACTGTAAAATCGAATTGGAGCTAGTACCTTCCCATATATATGTATGGAGCGGAGTATGCATCTGTAAAGGAACTTTGTGTTCCCAACAAGCTAGGTGAAGGACGGTTTTCACACACACTTATCTCTCAGAACTGAGCATGTGGATAGACGTTCGTTCATCTAGCACAATGGGAACGGTTTGCAGGAGAAACTTTTACTCTGGTTTCTCAGTCTGTTTCCTAGTGCCGGTTTGAAGTTCCTGCAATTTTCACTGTAAAACCGAGTTGGAGTTTGTACCTCCCCATATATATATGGAGTGGACTTTGCAAGTGAAAGAAACTTTGTGTTCCCAACAAGCAAGGTGAAGTACGGCTCTCACACACACTTATCTCTCATAACTGAGCATGTGGAGAGACGTTCGTTCATCTAGCCCAAAGGGAACGGGTTGCAGGGGAAACTTTTACTCTGCTTTCTCAGTCTGTTTCATAGTGCCGTTTTGAAGTTCCTGCAGTTTTCACTGTAAAACCGAGTTGGAGCTAGTACCTCCCCTTATATATGTATGGAGTGGAGTTTGCAACTGAAATGAAAATTTGTGTTCCCAACAAGCTAGGTGAATGACGGCTTTCACACACACATACCTCTCAGAACTGAGCATGTGGAGAGACGTCCGTTCATCTAGCACAAAGGGAACGGGTTGCAGGAGAAACTTTTACTCTGGTCTCTCAGTCTGTTTCGTAGTGCCGGTTTGAAGTTCCTGCAGTTTTCACTGTAAAACCGAGTTGGAGCTAGTACCTTCCCATATATATGTATGGAGTGGAGTTTGCAACTGAAAAGAAACTTTGTGTTCCCAACAAGCTAGGTGAAGGACGGCTTTCACACACACTTATCTCTCAGAACTGAGCATTTGGAGAGACGTTCGTTCATCTAGCACAAAGGAAAGGGTTGTAGGAGGCACTTTTACACTGGTTTCTCAGTCTGTTTCTTAGTGCCGGTTTGAAGTTCCTGCAGATTTCACTGTAAAACATAGTTGGAGCTCGTACCTCCACATATATATGTATGGAATGGAGTTTCCAACTGAAAAGAAATTTTGTGTTCCAAAGAAGGTAAATGAAGTACGGCTTTCACAGACACTTATCTCTCAGAACTGAGCATGTGGGGAGACGTTCGTTCATCTAGCACAAAGGAAACGGGTTGCAGGGAAAATTTTACTCTGGTTTCTCAGTCTGTTTCCTAGTGCCGGTTTGCAGTTCCTGCAGTTTTCACTGTAAAACCGATTGGGAGCTAGTACCTCCCCATATATATATATGGAGTGGAGTTTGCAAGTGAAAAGAAAGATTGTGTCCCCAACAAGCTAGGTTAAGGACGGCTTTCACACACACTTATCTCTCAGAACTGAGCAAGTGGAGAGGCGTTCGTTCATCTAGCACAAAGGGAACGGGTTGCAGGAGAAACTTTTACTCTGGTTTCTCAGTCTGTTTCCTAGTGCCGGTTGGAAGTTCCTGCAGTTTTCACTGTAAAACCGAGTTGGAGCTAGTACCTCCCCTTATATATATATGGAGTGGAGTTTGCAACTGAAATGAAACTTTGTGTTCCCAACAAGCTAGGTGAATGACGGCTTTCACACACACTTTCCTCTCAGAACTGAGCATGTGGAGAGACGTCCGTTCATCTAGCAAAAAGGGATCGGGTTGCAGGAGAAACTTTTACTCTGGTTTCTCAGTCTGTTTCCTAGTGCCGGTTTGAAGTTCCTGCAGTTTTCACTGTAAAACCGAGTTGGAGCTAGTACCTACCCATATATATGTATGGAGCGGAGTTTGCATCTGAAAAGAAACTTTGTATTCCCAACAAGCTAGGTGAAGGACGGCTTTCACACTCATTTATCTCTCAGAACTGAGCATGTGGAGAGACGTTCGCTCATCTAGCACAAAGGGAACGGGTTGCAGGAGAAACTTTTACTCTGGTTTCTCAGTCTGTTTCCTAGTGCCGGTTTGAAGTTCCTGCGTTTTTCACTGTAAAACCGAGTTGGAGCTAGTACCACCCCATATATATGTATGGAATGGAGTTTCCAACTGAAAAGAAACTTTGTGTTCCCAACAAGCTAGGTGAAGGACGGCTTTCACACACACTTATCTCTCAGAACTGAGCATGTGGAGAGACGTTCGTTCATCTAGCGCAAAGGGAACGGGTTGCAGGAGAAACTTTTACTCTGGTTTCTCAGTCTGTTTCCTAGTGCCGGTTTGAAGTTCCTGCAGTTTTCACTGTAAAACCGAGTTGGAGCTAGTACCTACCCGTATATATGTATGGAGCGGAGTTTGCATCTGAAAAGAAACTTTGTATTCCCAACAAGCTAGGTGAAGGACGGCTTTCACACTCATTTATCTCTCAGAACTGAGCATGTGGAAAGACGTTCGCTCATCTAGCACAAAGGGAACGGGTTGCAGGAGAAACTTTTACTCTGGTTTCTCAGTCTGTTTCCTAGTGCCGATTTGAAGTTCCTGCGTTTTTCACTGTAAAACCGAGTTGGAGCTAGTACCACCCCATATATATGTATGGAATGGAGTTTGAAATTGAAAAGAAACTTTGTGTTCCCAACAAGTTATTTGAAGGACGGATTTCAAACACACTTATCTCTCAGAACTGAGCATGTGGAGAGACGTTCGTTCATCTAGCACAAAGGGAAAGGGTTGCAGGAGAAACTTTTACTCTGGTTTCTCAGTCTGTTTCCTAGTGCCGGTTTGAAGTTCCTGCAGTTTTCACTGTAAAACCGAGTTGGAGCTAGTACCTCCCCATATATATGTATGGAGTGGAGTTTGCAAGTGAAAAGAAACTTTGTGTTCCCAACAAGCTAGGTGAAGGACGGCTTTCACACACACTTATCTCTCAGAACTAAGCATGTGGAGAGGCGTTAGTTCATCTAGCACAAAAGGAACGGGTTGCAGGAGAAACTTTTACTCTGGTTTCTCAGTCTGTTTCTTAGTGCCGGTTTGAAGTTCCTGCAGTTTTCACTGTAAAACCGAGTTGGAGCTCGTACCTCCCCTTATATATGTATGGAATGGAGTTTGCAACTGAAAAGAAATTTCGTGTTCCCAACAAGGTAGTTGAAGGACGGCTTTCACACACACTTATCTCTCAGAACTGAGCATGTGGAGAGGCGTTAGTTCATCTAGCACAAAGGGAACGGGTTGCAGGTGAAACTTTTACTCTGGTTTCTCAGTCTGTTTCCTAGTGCCGGTTTGAAGTTCCTGTAGTTTTGACTGTAAAACAAATTTGAAGCTAGTACCTTCCCATATATATGTATGGAGCGGAGTTTGCATCTGAAAAGAAACTTTGTGTTCCCAACAAGCTAGGTGAAGGACGGCTTTCACACACATTTATCTCTCAGAACTGAGCATGTGGATAGACGTTCGCTCATCTAGCACAAATGGAACGGGTTGCAGGAGAAACTTTTACTCTGGTTTCTCAGTCTGTTTCCTAGTGTCGGTTTGAAGTTCCTGCAGTTTTCACTGTAAAACCGAGTTTGAGCTAGTACCACCCCATATATATGTATGGAATGGAGTTTGCAACTGAAAACAAACTTTGTGTTCCCAACAAGCTAGGTGAAGGACGGCTTTCACACACACTCATCTCTCAGAACTGAGCATGTGGAGAGACGTTCGTTCATCTAGCACAAAGAGAACGGGTTGCAGGAGAAACTTTTACTCTGGTTTCTCAGTCTGTTTCCTAGTGCCGGATTGAAGTTCCTGCAGTTTTCACTGTAAAACCGAGTTGGAACTAGTACCTCCCCATATATATGTATGGAGTGGAGTTTGCAAGTGAAAAGAAACTTTGTGTTCCCAACAAGCTACGTGAAGGACGGCTTTCACACACACTTATCTCTCAGAACTGAGCATGTGGAGAGGCGTTCATTCATCTAGCACAAAGGGAACGGGTTGCAGGAGAAACTTTTACTCTGGTTTCTCAGTCTGTTTCCTAGTTCCGGTTTGAAGTTCCTGCAGTTTTCACTGTAAAACCGAGTTGGAGCAGGTACCTCCCCATGTATATATATGGAGTGGAGTTTCCAACTGAAAAGAAACTTTCTGTTCCCAACAAGCTAGGTGAAGGACGGCTTTCACACACAATTATCTCTCAGAACTGAGCATGTGGAGAGACGTTCGTTTATCTAGCGCAAAGGGAACTTGATGCAGGAGAAACTTTTACTCTGGTTTCTCAGTCTGTTTCCTAGTGCCGGTTTGAAGTTCCTGCAGTTTTCACTGTAAAACAGAGTTGGAGTTAGTACCGCCCCATATATATGTATGGAGTCGAGTTTCCAACTGAAAAGAAATTTTTGTTCCCAACAAGCTAGTTGAAGGACGGCTTTCACACACACTTATCTCTCAGAACTCAGCATGTGGAGAGCCGTTTGTTCATCTAGTACAAAGGGAATGGGTTGCAATGGAAGTTTTTACTCTGGATTCTTAGTGTGTTTCCTAGTGCCGGGTTGAAGTTCTTGCAGTTTTCAATATAAAACGGGGTTGGAGCTAGTACCACCCCATATATATGTATGGAGTGGTGTATGCAACTGAAAAGAAACTTTGAGTTCAAAACAAGCTAGGTGAAAGTCGGCTTTCACACACACTTACATTTCAAAACTGAGCATGTGGAGAGACTTTCGTTCATCTAGCACAAACGGAACGGGTTGCAGGAGAAATTTTACTCTGGCTTTCTCAGTGTGTTTCCTAATGCCGGTTTGAAGTTCCTGCAGTTTTCACTGTAAAACCGAGTTGGAGGTATTACATCCCCATATATATGTATGGAGTGGAGTTTGCAACTGAAAAAACTTTGTGTTTCCAACAATCTAGGTGAAGGATTTCTTTCAAACAAACTTTCTATCAGAACTGAGCATGTGGAGAGACGTTCGTTCATCCAGCACAAAGGGAACGGTTTGCAGGAGAAACTTTTACTCTGGTTTTCTCAGTGTGTTTAATAGTGCCGGTTTGATGTTCCTGCTGTTTTCAAGTTAAAACCGAGTTGGAGCTATTACCTCCCCATATATATGTATGGAGTGGCGTATGCAACTGAAAAGATACTTTGTGTTCCCAATAAGCTAAGTGAAGTAGAGCTTTCACACACAATTATCTCTCAGAACTGAGCATGTGGAGTGTCCTTCGTTCATCTAGCACAAAGGGAACGGGTAGCAGGAGATACTTTTACTCTGGTTTCTCAGTGTGTTTCCTATTGCCGGTTTGAAGTTCCTGCAGTTTTCACTGTGATACCGTTTTGGATCTGGTACCTCCACATATATATGTAAGGATAGGAGTTTGCAACAAAAAAGAAACTTTGTGTTCCCAAAAAGCTAGGTGAAGGACGGCTGTAACACACACTTTTCTCTCAGAACTGAGCATGTGGAGGGTCGTTCGTTCATCTAGCACAAAGGGAACGGTTTGCAGGTGTTATTTTTACTCTGATTTCTCAGTGTTTTTCCAAGTGCCTGTATGAACTTCCTGCAGTTATCACTGTAAAACCGAGTTGGAGCTAGATCCTCCATATATATGTTTGAAGTGGAGTTTGCAATTGAAAATAAACTTTGTGTTCCCAACAAGCTGGGTGAAGGACGGCTTTCACACCCACTTATCACTCAGAACCTACCATGTGGAGAGACGTTCGTTCATTTAGCACAAAGTTAATGGGTTGCAGGGGAAACTTTTACTCTGGTATCTCACTGTGTTTCCTAGTGCCGGTTTGAAGTTCCTGCAGTTTTCACTGTAAAACCGAGTTGGAGCTTGTACCTCCCCATATACATGTATGGAGTGGTGTTAACAAATGAAAAGAAACTTTGTGTTCCCAAAAAGCTAGGTGAAGTACGGCTTTCACACACAATTATCTCTCATAACTGAGCAAGTGGAGAGACGTTCGTTCAACTAGCATAAAGTGAACGGGTTGCAGGAGACACTATTACTCTGGTTTCTCAGTGTGTTTCCTAGAGCCGGTTTGAACTTCCTGCAGTTATCAGTGTAAAACCGTGTTGGAGCTAATATCTCCCCATATATATTTAAGGTTTGGAGTTTGCTACTGAAAAGAAACTTTGTTTTCCCAACAAGCTAGGTGAAGGACGGCTTTCACACACACATATCTCTCAGAACTGAGCATGTGGAGAGTCGTTCGTTCATCTAGAACAAAGTGAACGTGTTGCAGGAGAAATTTAACTCTGATTTCTCAGTGTGTTTCCTAGCGCCGGTTTGAAGTTCCTGGAGATTTCACTGTAAAATCGTGTTGGAACTGGTAACTCCCCATATATATGTAAGGATTGGAGTTTGCAACTTAAAAGAAACTTTCTTTTCCCAACAAGCATGGTGAAGGACGGCTTTCACACACAATTATCTATCAGAACTGAGCATGTGGTGAGTCGTTCGTTCATCTAGCACAAAGGGAATGGGTTCCAGGAGAAATTTTTACTGTGGTTTCTCAGTGTGTTTCCTAGTGCCGGTTTGAATTTCCAGCAGTTTTAACTGTAAAACCGAGTTGAAGGTATTACCTCCCCATATATATGTATGGAGTGGATTTTGCAACTGAAAAAAACTTTGTGTTTCCAACAATCTAGGTTAAGGACGGCTTTCAAAGAAACTTTCTATCAGAACTGAACATGTGGAAAGACGTTCGTTCATCTAGCACAAAGGGAACATTTTGCAGGAGAAACTATTACTCTGGTTTCTCAGTGTGTTTCCTAGTGCCGGTTTGATGTTCCTGCTGTTTTCAAGGTAAAACAGATATTGAGCTTGTACGTCCCCATATATATGTATGGATTGGCGTATCCAACTGAAAAGATACTTTGTGTTCCCAATAAGCTAAGTGAAGTAGAGCTTTCACACACAATTATCTCTCAGAACTGAGCATGTGTAGTGTCCTTTGTTCATATAGCACAAAGGGAACGTGTAGAAGGAGAAAGTTTTACTCTGGTTCCTCAGTGTGTTTCCTAGTGCCGGTTGGAAATTCCTGCAGATTTCACTGTAAAACCGAGTTGGAGCTAGTACTTCCCCATATATATGTACGGAGTGGAGTTTGCAACTGAAAAGAAACTTTGTTTTCCAAACAAGATATGTGAAGTTCTTCTTTCACACACACTTATCCCTCAGAACTGAGCATGTGGAGAGACGTTCGTTCATCTAGCACAAACGGAAAGGGTTGCAGGAGAAACTTTTACTCTGGTTTCTCAGTGTGTTTCCTATTGCCGGTTTGAAGTTCCTGCAGTTTTCACTGTGATACCGTGTTGGATCTGGTACCTCCCCATATATATGTAAGGATTGGAGTTTGCTACAAAAAATAAACATTGTGTTCCAAACAAGATAGGTGAAAGACGGCTGTAACACAAAATTTTCTCTCAGAACTGAGCATGTGGAGGATCGTTCGTTCATCTAGCACAAAGGGAACGGTTTGCAGGAGTTATTTTTACTCTGATTTCTCAGTTTTTTTCCAAGTGCCGGTATGATCTTCCTGCAGTTATCATTGTAAAACCGAGTTGGAGCTAGATCCTCCCCATATATATGTTTGAAGTGGAGTTTGCAACTGAAAAGGAACAGTGTGTTCCCAACAAGCTAGTTGAAGGTCGGCTTTCAAACACACTTATCTATCAGAACTGACCATGTGGAGAGACGATCGTTCATCTAGCACAAAGGGAATGGGTTGCAGGAGAAACTTTTACTCTGGTATCTCACTGTGTTTCCTAGTGCCGGTTTGAAGTTCCTGCAGTTTTCACTGTAAAACCAAGTTGGTTCTTGTACCTCCCCATATACATGTATGGAGTGGTGTTAACAAATGAAAAGAAACTTTGTGTTCCCAAAAAGCTAGGTGAAGGACGGCTTTCACACAAATTTTTCTATCAGAACTGAGCATGTGTAGAGACGTTCATTCATCTAGCACAAAGTGATCGGGTTGCAGGAGACACTTTTACTCTGGTTTCTCAGTGTGTTTCCTAGAGCCGGTTTGAACTTCCTGCAGTTATCAGTTTAAAACCGTGTTGGAGCTGATAACTCCCCATATATATTTAAGGTTGGGAGTTTGCTACTGAAAAGAAACTTTGTTTTCCCAACAAGCTAGGTGAAGGACGGCTTTCACACACAATTATCTATCAGAACTGAGAATGTGGTGAGTCGTTCGTTCATCTAGCACAAATGGAATGAGTTCCAGGAGAAAGTTTTACTCTGTTTTCTCATTGTGTTTCCTAGTGCCGGTTTGAAATTCCTGCAGATTTCACTGTAAAACCGTGTTGGGGCTAGTACCTCCCCATATATATGTATGGAGTGGAGTTTGCAACTGAAAAGAAACTTTGTGTTCCCAAAAAGCTAGGTGAAGGACGGCTTTCACACACAATTATCTCTCATAACTGAGCATGTGGAGAGATGTTCGTTCATCTAGCACAAAAGAACGGGTTGCAGGAGAAACTTTACTCTGGTTTCTCAGTGTGTTTCCTAGTGCCGGTTTGAAGTTCATGCACTTTTCACTGTAAAACCGTGTTGGAACTGTTACCTACCCATATATATGTAAGGAGTGGAGTTTCAACTGAAAAGAAACTTTGTGTTCCCAACAAGCTAGGTGAAGGACGGCTTTCAAACACACAAATCTCTCAGAACTGGGCATGTGGAAAGTCGTTCGTTCATCTAGCACAAAGGGAACGGGTTGCAGGAGAAACTTTAACTCTGATTTCTCAGTGTGTTTCCTAGCGCCGGTTTGAAGTTCCTGCAATTTTCACTATAAAACCGAGTTGTAGCTAGTACCTCCCCATATATATCTATGGAGTGGAGTTTGCAACTGTAAAGAAACTTTGTGTTCCCAACAAGATAGGTGCCTTTTGGTTTTTCACACAATTATCCCTCAGAAGTGAGCATGTGGATAGAAGTTCGATCATCTAGCACAAAGGGAACGGGTTGAAGGTTTTATGTTTACTCTGGTTTCTCACTGTTTTTCCAAATGCCGGTTTGATCTTCCTGCAGTTATCATTGTAAAACAGAGTTGGAGCTATTACATCCCCATATATATATTTAAATGGAGTTTGCTCCTGAAAGGAAACTTTGTGTTCCCAATAAGCTATGTGAATGACGGCTTTCACACACAATTTCTCTCAGAACTGAGCATGTGGAGAGACGTTGGTTCATCTAGCACAAAGGGAACGGTTTGCAAGGGAAAATTTTACTCTGGTTTCCCAGTGCTTTTCCAAGTGCCTGTTTGAAGTTTCTGCAGTTTTCACTATAAAACGGAGTTGGAGCTACTACCACCCCATATATATGTATGAGTGGGGTTTGCAACTGAAAAGAAACTTTGAGTTCAGAACAAGCTAGTTGAAGATCGGCTTTCACACACAATTACATTTCAGAACTGAGCATGTGGAGAGACGTTCGTTCATCTAGCACAAAGGGAACGGGTTGCAGGAGAAAATTTTACTCTGGCTTTCTCAGTGTGTTTCCTAGTGCCGGTTTGATGTTCCTGCTGTTTTCAAGGTAAAACAGTGTAGGAGCTTGTATCTCCCCATATATATGTATGGAGTGGCATATGCAACTGAAAAGAAACTTTGTGTTCCCTATAAGCTAAATGAAGTAGAGCTTTCACACACAATTATCTCTAATAACTGAGCATGTGGAGTGTCCTTCGTTCATCAGCACAAAGGGAACGGGTAGCAGGGGAAAGTTTTACTCTGGTTTTCAGTGTGTTTCCTAGTGCCGGTTTGAAGTTCCTGCAGATTTCACTATAAAACCGAGTTGGAGCTAGTACCACCCCATATATATGTACGGAGTGGAGTTTGCAAGTGAAAAAAACTTTGTGTTTCCTACAATCTAGATGAAGGATGGCTTTCACACACACAGATCTGTGAGAACTGAGCATGTGGAGAGTCGTTCGTTCATCTAGCACAAATTGAACGGGTTGCAGGAGACACTTTTACTCTGGTTTCTCAGGGAATTACGTAGAGCCGGATTGAACTTCCTGCAGTTATCACTGCAAAACTGTGTTGGAGCTGATAACTCCCCATATATATTTAAGGTTTGGAGTTTACAACTGAAAAGAAACTTTGTGTCCCAACAAGCTACGTGAAGGATGGCTTTCACACACTGATATATCTCAGAACTGAGCATGTGGAGAGTCGTTCGTTCATCTAGCACAAAGGGAACGGGTTGCAGGAGAAACTTTAACTCTGATTTCTCAGTGTGTTTCCTAGCGCCGGTTTGAATTTCCTGGAGATTTCACTGTAAAATCGTGTTGGAGCTGGTAACTCCCAATATATATGTAAGGATTGGTGTTTGCAACTGAAAAGAAACTATCTTTTCCCAACAAGCTAGGTGAAGGACGGCTTTCACACACACTTAACTCTCAGAACTCAGCATTTGGATAGTCGTTCGTTCATCTAGTACAAAGGGAATGGGTTGCAACGGAAGTTTTTACTCTGGATTCTTAGTGTGTTTCCTAATGCCGGTTTGAAGTTCCTGCAGTTTTCACTATAAAACCGAGTTGGAGCTAGTACCTCCCCATATATATGTATGGATTGGGGTTTGCAACTGAAAAGAAACTTTGAGTTCAGAACAAGCTAGGTGAAGGTCGGCTTTCACACACAATTATCTTTCAGAACTGAGCATGTGGAGATACGTTCGTTCATCTAGCACAATAGAACGGGTTGCAGGATAAACTTTACTCTGATTTCTCAGTGTGTTTCCTAGTGCCGGTTTGAAGTTCCTGCAGTTTTCACTGTAAAACCGAGTTGGAGATAGTACCTCCCCATATAAATGTATGGAGTGGAGTTTGCAACTGAAAAGAAACTTTGTGTTCCCAACAAGCTAGGTGAAGGACGGCTTTCACACATACTTATCACTCAGAACTGAGCATGTGGAGAGTCGTTCGTTCATCTAGCACAAAGGGAATGGGTTGCAGGAGAAATTTTTACTGTGGTTTCTCAGTGTGTTTCTTAGTGCCATTTTGAAGTTCCTACACTTTTCACTGTAAAACCGAGTTGGAGCTATTACCTCCCCATATATATGTATGGAGTGGAGTTTGCAACTGAAAAAACTTTGTGTTTCCAACAATCTATGTGAAGGTCGGCTTTCAAACAAACTTTTCTATCAGAACTGTTCATGTGGAGAGACATTCGTTCATCTAGCACAAAGGGAACGGGTTGCAGGAGAAACTTTTACTCTGGTTTCTCAGTGTGTTTCCTACAGCCGGTTTGAACTTCCTGCACTTTTCACTGTAAAACCGTGTTGGAGCTGGTAACTCCCCATATATATATGTAAGGGTTGGAGTTTGCAACTGAAAAGAAACTTTCTGTTCCCAACAAGCTAGGTGAAGGACGGCTTTCACACACAATTATCTATCAGAACTGAGCATGTGGTCAGTCGTTCGTTCATCTAGCACAAATGGAATGGGTTGCAGGAGAAATTTTTACTGTGGTTTCTCAGCGTGTTTCCTAGTGCTGGTTTGAAGTTCGTGCAGTTTTCACTGTAAAACCGAGTTGGAGGTATTACCTCCCCATATATATGTATGGATTGGCGTATGCAACTTAAAAGAAACTTTGTGTTCCCAATAAGCTAAGTGAAGTAGAGCATTCACACACAATTATCTCTCAGAACTGAGCATGTGGAGTGTCCTTCGTTCATCTAGCACAAAGGGAACGGGTAGCAGGAGAAAGATTTACTCTGGTTTCTCAGTGTGTTTCCTAGTGCCGGTTTGAAATTCCTGCAGATTTCACTGTAAAACCGAGTTGGAGCTAGTACCTCCCCATATATATATACGGAGTGGAGTTTGCAACTGAAAAGAAACTTTGTTTTCCAAACAAGGTATTAGAAGTTCGGCTTTCACACACACTTATCCCTCAGAACTGAGCATGTGGAGAGACGTTCGTTCATCTAGCACAAACGGAAAGGGTTGCAGGATAAACTTTTACTCTGGTTTCTCAGTGTGTTTCCTATTGCCGGTTTGAAGTTCCTGCAGTTTTCACTGTGATACCGTGTTGGATCTGGTACCTCCCCATATATATGTAAGGATTGAAGTTTGCAACAAAAAATAAACTTTGTGTTCCGAACAAGCTAGGTGAAGGACGTCTGTAACACACACTTTTCTCTCAGAACTGAGCATGTGGAGGGTCGTTCGTTCATCTAGCACAAAGGGAACGGTTTGCAGGTGTTATTTTTACTCTGATTTCTCAGTGTTTTTCCAAGTGCCGGTATGATCTTCCTGCAGTTATCACTGTAAAACCGAGTTGGAGCTAGATCCTCCATATATATGTTTGAAGTGGAGTTTGCAACTGAAAAGAAACTTTGTGTTCCCAACAAGCTAGGTGAAGGACGGCTTTCACACACACTTATCATTCAGAACGGACCATGTGGAGATACGTTCGTTCAACTAGCACAAAGGGAATGGGTTGCAGGAGAAACTTTTACTGTGGTATCTCACTGTGTTTCCTACTGCCGGTTTGAAGTTCCTGCAGTTTTCACTGTAAAACCGAGGTGGAGCTTGTACCTCCCCATATACATGTATGGAGTGGTGTTAACAAATGAAAAGAAACTATTTGTTCCCAAAAAGCTAGGTGAAGGACAGCTTTCACACAAAATTATCTCTCAGAACTTAGCATGTGGAGAGATGTTCTTTCATCTAGCACAAAAGAACGGGTTGCAGGAGAAACTTTACTCTGGTTTCTCAGTGTGTTTCCTAGTGCCAGTTTGAAGTTCCTGCACTTTTCATTGTAAAACCATGTTGGAGCTGGTACCTCCCCATATATATGTAAGGAGTGGAGTTTCAACTGAAAAGAAACTTTGTGTTCCCAACAAGCTAGGTGAAGTTCGGCTTTCACACACACTTATCATTCAGAACTGAGCATGTGGAAAGTCGTTCGTTCATCTCGCACAAATTGAATGGGTTGCAGGAGAAATTTTTACTGTGGTTTCTCAGTGTGTTTCTTAGTGCCGGTTTGAAGTTCCTGCAGTTTTCACTGTAAAACCAAGTTGGAGCTATTACCTCCCCATATATATGTATGGAGTGGAGTTTGCAACTGAAAAAAATTTGTGTTTCCAACAATCTAGGTGAAAGATTGCTTTCAAACCAATTTTTCTATCAGAAATGTTCATGTGGAGAGACATTCGTTCATCTAGCACAAAGGGAACGGTTTGCAGGAGAAACTTTTACTCTGGTTTCTCAGTGTGTTTCCTAGAGCCGTTTTGAACTTCCTGCAGGTTTCACTGTAAAACCGATTTGGAGCAAGTATCTCCCATATATATGTATGGACTGGAGTTTGCAACTGAATAGAAACTTTGTGTTCCCTATAAGCTATGTGAATTAGAGCTTTCACACACAATTATCTCTCAGAACTGAGCATGTGTAGAGACGTTCGTTCATCTAGCACAAAGGGAACGGTTTGCGGGAGGTATTTTTACTCTGATTTCTCAGTGTTTTTCCAAGTGCCTGTATGATCTTCCTGCAGTTATCACTGTAAAACCGAGTTGGAGCTAGATCCTCCATATGTATGTTTGAAGTGGAGTTTGCAACTGAAAAGAAACTTTGTGTTCCCAACAAGCTAGGTGAAGGACGGCTTTCACACCCACTTATGTCTCCGAACTGACCATGTGGAGAGACGTTCGTTCATCTAGCACAAAGGGAATGGGTTGCAGGGGAAACTTTTACTCTGGTATCTCACTGTGTTTTCTAGTGCCGGTTTGAAGTTCCTGCAGTTTTCTCTGTAAAACCGAGGTGGAGCTTGTACCTCCCCATATACATGTATGGAGTGGTGTTAACAAATGAAAAGAAACTTTGTGTTCCCAAAAAGCTAGGTGAAGGATGGCTTTCACACACAATTATCTCTCATAACTGAGCATGTGTAGAGATGTTCGTTCATCTAGCACAAAAGAACGGGTTGCAGGAGAAACTTTACTCTGGTTTCTCAGTGTGTTTCCTAGTGCCGGTTTGAAGTTCATGCCCTTTTCACTGTAAAACCGTGTTGGAGCTGTTACCTCCCCATATATATGTAAGGAGTGGAGTTTCAACTGAAAAGAAACTTTGTGTTCCCAACAAGCTATGTGAAGGACGGCTTTCAGACACACATATCTCTCAGAACTGAGCATGTGGAAAGTCGTCCGTTCATCTAGCACAAAGGGAACGGGTTGCAGGAGAAACTTTAACTCTGATTTCTCAGTGTGTTTCCTAGCGCCGGTTTGAAGTTCCTGCAGTTTTCACTATAAAACCGAGTTGGAGCTAGTACCTCCCCATATATATCTATGGAGTGGAGTTTGCAACTGTAAAGAAACTTTTTGTTCCCAACAAGCTAGGTGAAGTTCGGCTTTAACACACACTTATCATTCAGAACTGAGCATGTGAAAAGTCGTTCGTTCATCTAGCACAAATGGAATGGGTTGCAGGAGAAATTTTTACTGTGGTTTCTCAGTGTGTTTCTTAGTGCCGGTTTGAAGTTCCTGCAGTTTTCACTGTAAAACCAAGTTGGAGCTATTACCTCCCCATATATATGTATGGAGTGGAGTTTGCAACTGAAAAAAATTTGTGTTTCCAACAATCTAGATGAAGGATTGCTTTCAAACCAACTTTTCTATCAGAAATGTTCATGTGGAGAGACATTCGTTCATCTAGCACAAAGGGAACGGGTTGCAGGAGAAACTTTTACTCTGGTTTCTCAGTGTGTTTCCTAGAGCCGTTTTGAACTTCCTGCAGGTTTCCCTGTAAAACCGAGTTGGAGCAAGTATCTCCCATATATATGTATGGACTGGAGTTTGCAACTGAATAGAAACTTTGTGTTCCCTATAAGCTATGTGAATTAGAACTTTCACACACAATTATCTCTCAGAACTGAGCATGTGGAGAGATGTTCATTCATCTAGCACAAAGGGAACGGTTTACAGGAGTTATTTTTACTCTGATTTCTCAGTGTTTTTCCAAGTGCCTGTATGATCTTCCGGCAGTTATCACTGTAAAACCGAGTTGGAGCTAGATCCTCCATATGTATGTTTGAAGTGGAGTTTGCAACTGAAAAGAAACTTTGTGTTCCCAACAAGCTAGGTGAAGGACGGCTTTCACACCCACTTATGTCTCCGAACTGACCATGTGGAGAGACGTTCGTTCATGTAGCACAAAGGTAATGGGTTGCAGGGGAAACTTTTACTCTGGTATCTCACTGTGTTTCCTAGTGCCGGTTTGAAGTTCCTGCAGTTTTCACTGTAAAACCGAGGTGGAGCTTGTACCTCCCCATATACATGTATGGAGTGGTGTTAACAAATGAAAAGAAACTTTGTGTTCCCAAAAAGCTAGGTGAAGGACGGCTTTCACACACAATTATCTCTCATAACTAAGCATGTGGAGAGATGTTCGTTCATCTAGCACAAAAGAACGGGTTGCAGGAGAAACTTTACTCTGGTTTCTCAGTGTGTTTCCTAGTGCCGGTTTGAAGTTCATGCCCTTTTCACTGTAAAACCGTGTTGGAGCTGTTACCTCCCCATATATATGTAAGGAGTGGAGTTTCAACTGAAAAGAAACTTTGTGTTCCCAACAAGCTAGGTGAAGGACGGCTTTCAAACACACATATCTCTCAGAACTGAGCATGTGGAAAGTCGTTCGTTCATCTAGCCCAAAGGGAACGGGTTGCAGGAGAAACTTTAACTCTGATTTCTCAGTGTGTTTCCTAGTGCCCGTTTGAAGTTCATGCACTTTTCACTGTAAAACCGTGTTGGAGCTGTTACATCCCCATATATATGTAAGGAGTGGAGTTTCAACTGAAAAGAAACTTTCTGTTCCCAACAAGCTAGGTGAAGGACGGCTTTCAAACACACATATCTCTCAGAACTGAGCATGTGGAAAGTCGTTCGTTCATCTAGCACAAAGGGAACGGGTTGCAGGAGAAACTTTAACTCTGATTTCTCAGTGTGTTTCCTAGCGACGGTTTGAAGTTCCTGCAGTTTTCACTATAAAACCGAGTTGGAATTAGTACCTCCCCATATGTATCTATGGAGTGGGGTTTGCAACTGTAAAGAAACTTTGTGTTCCCAACAAGATAAGTGCATTTTGGATTTTCACAAAATTATCCCTCAGAAGTGAACATGTGGATAGAAGTTCGATCATCTAGCACAAAGGGAACGGGTTGAAGGTTTTATGTTTACTCTGGTTTCTCACTGTTTTTCCAAATGCCGGTTTGATCTTCCTGCATTTATCATTGTAAAACAGAGTTGGAGCTATTACCTCCCCATATATATATTTAAATGGAGTTTGCTCCTGAAAGGAAACTTTGTGTTCCCAATAAGCTATGTGAATGACGGCTTTCACACACAATTATCTCTCAGAACTGAGCATGTGGATAGACGTTGGTTCATCTAGCACAAAGGGAACGGTTTGCATGGGAAAATTTTACTCTGGTTTCCCAGTGCTTTTCCAAGTGCCTGTTTGAACTTCCTGCAGTTTTCACTATAAAACGGAGTTGGAGCTAGTACCACCCCATATATATGTATGAGTGGGGTTTGCAACTGAAAAGAAACTTTGAGTTCAGAACAAGCTAGTTGAAGATCGGCTTTCACACACAATTACATTTCAGAACTGAGCATGTGGAGAGACGTTCGTTCATCTAGCACAAAGGGAACGGGTTGCAGGAGAAAATTTTCCTATGGTTTTCTCAGTGTGTTTCCTAGTGCCGGTTTGATGTTCCTGCTGTTTTCAAGGTAAAACAATGTAGGAGCTTGTATCTCCCCATATATATGTATGGAGTGGCATATGCAACTGAAAAGAAACTTTGTGTTCCCTATAAGCTAAGTGAAGTAGAGCATTCACACACAATTATCTCTCATAACTGAGCATGTGGAGTGTCCTTCGTTCATCAGCACAAAGGGAACGGGTAGCAGGGGCAAGTTTTACTCTGGTTTTCAGTGTGTTTCCTAGTGCCGGTTTGAAGTTAATGCTGTTTTCACTATAAAACCGAGTTGGAGCTAGTACCTCCCCATATATATGTACGGAGTGGAGATTGCAAGTGAAAAAAACTTTGTATTCCAACAATCTAGATGAAGGATGGCTTTCACACACACAGATCTGTGAGAACTGAGCATGTGGAGAGTCGTTCGTTCATCTAGCACAAAGGGAACAGGTTGCAGGAGACACTTTTACTCTGGTTTCTCAGGGAGGTACGTAGAGCCAGATTGAACTTCCTGCAGTTATCACTGTAAAACTGTGTTGGAGCAGATAACTCCCCATATATATTTAAGGTTTGGAGTTTACAACTGAAAAGAAACTTTGTGTCCCAACAAGCTAGGTGAAGGACGGCTTTCACACACTGATATATCTCAGAACTGAGCATGTGGAGAGTCGTTCGTTCATCTAGCACAAAGGGAACGGGTTGCAGGAGAAACTTTAACTCTGATTTCTCAGTGTGTTTCCTAGCGCCGGTTTGAAGTTCCTGGAGATTTCACTGTAAAATGGTTTTGGAGCTGGGAACTCCCAATATATATGTAAGGATTGGTGTTTGCAACTGAAAAGAAACTATCTTTTCCCAACAAGCTAGGTGAAGGACGGCTTTCACACACACTTATCTCTCAGAACTCAGCATGTGGAGAGTCGTTCGTTCATCTAGTACAAAGGGAATGGGTTGCAATGGAAGTTTTTACTCTGGATTCTTAGTGTGTTTCCTAATGCCGGTTTGAAGTTCCTGCAGTTTTCACTATAAAACCGAGTTGGAGCTAGTACCTCCCCATATATATGTATGGATTGGGGTTTGCAACTGAAAAGAAACTTTGAGTTCAGAACAAGCTAGGTGAAGGTCGGCTTTCACACACAATTATCTTTCAGAACTGAGCATGTGGAGATACGTTCGTTCGTCTAGCACAAAAGAACGGGATGCAGGATAAACTTTACTCTGATTTCTCAGTGTGTTTCCTAGTGCCAGTTTGAAATTCCTGCAGATTTCACTGTAAAATCGAGTTGGAGCTAGTACCTCCCCATATATATATACGGAGTGGAGTTTGCAACTGAAAAGAAACTTTGTTTTCCAAACAAGATATTTGAATTTCGGCTTTCACACACAATTATCCCTCAGAACTGAGCATGTGGAGAGACGTTCGTTCATCTAGCACAAACGGAAAGGGTTGCAGGATAAACTTTTACTCTGGTTTCTCAGTGTGTTTCCTATTGCCGGTTTGAAGTTCCTGCAGTTTTCACTGTGATACCGTGTTGGATCTGGTACCTCCCCATATATATGTAAGGATTGAAGTTTGCAACAAAAAATAAACTTTGTGTTCCAAACAAGCTAGGTGAAGGACGTCTGTAACACACACTTTTCTCTCAGAACTGAGCATGTGGAGGGTCGTTCATTCATCTAGCACAAAGGGAACGGTTTGCAGGAGTTATTTTTACTCTGATTTCTCAGTGTTTTTCCAAGTGCCGGTATGATCTTCCTGCAGTTATCACTGTAAAACCGAGTTGGAGCTAGTACCTCCCCATATATATTTATGGAGTGGAGTTTGCAACTGAAAAGAAACTTTGTGTTCCCAACAAGCTAGGTGAAGGACGGCTTTCACACACACTTATCATTCAGAACGGACCATGTGGAGATACGTTCGTTCAACTAGCACAAAGGGAATGGGTTGCAGGAGAAACTTTTACTGTGGTATCTCACTGTGTTTCCTAGTGCCGGTTTGAAGTTCCTGCAGTTTTCACTGTAAAACCGAGGTGGAGCTTGTACCTCCCCATATACATGTATGGAGTGGTGTTAACAAATGAAAAGAAACTATTTGTTCCCAAAAAGCTAGGTGAAGGACAGCTTTCACACAAAATTATCTCTCAGAACTTAGCATGTGGAGAGATGTTCTTTCATCTAGCACAAAAGAACGGGTTGCAGGAGAAACTTTACTCTGGTTTCTCAGTGTGTTTCCTAGTGCCAGTTTGAAGTTCCTGCACTTTTCATTGTAAAACCGTGTTGGAGCTGGTACCTCCCCATATATATGTAAGGAGTGGAGTTTCAACTGAAAAGAAACTTTGTGTTCCCAACAAGCTAGGTGAAGTTCGGCTTTCACACACACTTATCATTCAGAACTGAGCATGTGGAAAGTCGTTCGTTCATCTCGCACAAATTGAATGGGTTGCAGGAGAAATTTTTACTGTGGTTTCTCAGTGTGTTTCTTAGTGCCGGTTTGAAGTTCCTGCAGTTTTCACTGTAAAATCAAGTTGGAGCTATTACCTCCCCATATATATGTATGGAGTGGAGTTTGCAACTGAAAAAAATTTGTGTTTCCAACAATCTAGGTGAAAGATTGCTTTCAAACCAACTTTTCTATCAGAAATGTTCATGTGGAGAGACATTCGTTCATCTAGCACAAAGGGAACGGTTTGCAGGAGAAACTTTTACTCTGGTTTCTCAGTGTGTTTCCTAGAGCCGTTTTGAACTTCCTGCAGGTTTCACTGTAAAACCGATTTGGAGCAAGTATCTCCCATATATATGTATGGACTGGAGTTTGCAACTGAATAGAAACTTTGTGTTCCCTATAAGCTATGTGAATTAGAGCTTTCACACACAATTATCTCTCAGAACTGAGCATGTGTAGAGACGTTCGTTCATCTAGCACAAAGGGAACGGTTTGCGGGAGGTATTTTTACTCTGATTTCTCAGTGTTTTTCCAAGTGCCTGTATGATCTTCCTGCAGTTATCACTGTAAAACCGAGTTGGAGCTAGATCCTCCATATGTATGTTTGAAGTGGAGTTTGCAACTGAAAAGAAACTTTGTGTTCCCAACAAGCTAGGTGAAGGACGGCTTTCACACCCACTTATGTCTCCGAACTGACCATGTGGAGAGACGTTCGTTCATCTAGCACAAAGGGAATGGGTTGCAGGGGAAACTTTTACTCTGGTATCTCACTGTGTTTTCTAGTGCCGGTTTGAAGTTCCTGCAGTTTTCTCTGTAAAACCGAGGTGGAGCTTGTACCTCCCCATATACATGTATGGAGTGGTGTTAACAAATGAAAAGAAACTTTGTGTTCCCAAAAAGCTAGGTGAAGGATGGCTTTCACACACAATTATCTCTCATAACTGAGCATGTGGAGAGATGTTCGTTCATCTAGCACAAAAGAACGGGTTGCAGGAGAAACTTTACTCTGGTTTCTCAGTGTGTTTCCTAGTGCCGGTTTGAAGTTCATGCCCTTTTCACTGTAAAACCGTGTTGGAGCTGTTACCTCCCCATATATATGTAAGGAGTGGAGTTTCAACTGAAAAGAAACTTTGTGTTCCCAACAAGCTATGTGAAGGACGGCTTTCAGACACACATATCTCTCAGAACTGAGCATGTGGAAAGTCGTTCGTTCATCTAGCACAAAGGGAACGGGTTGCAGGAGAAACTTTAACTCTGATTTCTCAGTGTGTTTCCTAGCGCCGGTTTGATGTTCCTGCAGTTTTCACTATAAAACCGAGTTGGAGCTAGTACCTCCCCATATATATCTATGGAGTGGAGTTTGCAACTGTAAAGAAACTTTTTGTTCCCAACAAGCTAGGTGAAGTTCGGCTTTAACACACACTTATCATTCAGAACTGAGCATGTGGAAAGTCGTTCGTTCATCTAGCACAAATGGAATGGGTTGCAGGAGAAATTTTTACTGTGGTTTCTCAGTGTGTTTCTTAGTCCCGGTTTGAAGTTCCTGCAGTTTTCACTGTAAAACCAAGTTGGAGCTATTACCTCCCCATATATATGTATGGAGTGGAGTTTGCAACTGAAAAAAATTTGTGTTTCCAACAATCTAGGTGAAGGATTGCTTTCAAACCAACTTTTCTATCAGAAATGTTCATGTGGAGAGACATTCGTTCATCTAGCACAAAGGGAACGGGTTGCAGGAGAAACTTTTACTCTGGTTTCTCAGTGTGTTTCCTAGAGCCGTTTTGAACATCCTGCAGGTTTCCCTGTAAAACCGAGTTGGAGCAAGTATCTCCCATATATATGTATGGACTGGAGTTTGCAACTGAATAGAAACTTTGTGTTCCCTATAAGCTATGTGAATTAGAACTTTCACACACAATTATCTCTCAGAACTGAGCATGTGGAGAGATGTTCATTCATCTAGCACAAAGGGAACGGTTTACAGGAGTTATTTTTACTCTGATTTCTCAGTGTTTTTCCAAGTGCCTGTATGATCTTCCGGCAGTTATCACTGTAAAACCGAGTTGGAGCTAGATCCTCCATATGTATGTTTGAAGTGGAGTTTGCAACTGAAAAGAAACTTTGTGTTCCCAACAAGCTAGGTGAAGGACGGCTTTCACACCCACTTATGTCTCCGAACTGACCATGTGGAGAGACGTTCGTTCATGTAGCACAAAGTGAATGGGTTGCAGGGGAAACTTTTACTCTGGTATCTCACTGTGTTTCCTAGTGCCGGTTTGAAGTTCCTGCAGTTTTCACTGTAAAACCGAGGTGGAGCTTGTACCTCCCCATATACATGTATGGAGTGGTGTTAACAAATGAAAAGAAACTTTGTGTTCCCAAAAAGCTAGGTGAAGGACGGCTTTCACACACAATTATCTCTCATAACTAAGCATGTGGAGAGATGTTCGTTCATCTAGCACAAAAGAACGGGTTGCAGGAGAAACTTTACTCTGGTTTCTCAGTGTGTTTCCTAGTGCCGGTTTGAAGTTCATGCCCTTTTCACTGTAAAACCGTGTTGGAGCTGTTACCTCCCCATATATATGTAAGGAGTGGAGTTTCAACTGAAAAGAAACTTTGTGTTCCCAACAAGCTAGGTGAAGGACGGCTTTCAAACACACATATCTCTCAGAACTGAGCATGTGGAAAGTCGTTCGTTCATCTAGCCCAAAGGGAACGGGTTGCAGGAGAAACTTTAACTCTGATTTCTCAGTGTGTTTCCTAGTGCCGGTTTGAAGTTCATGCACTTTTCACTGTAAAACCGTGTTGGAGCTGTTACATCCCCATATATATGTAAGGAGTGGAGTTTCAACTGAAAAGAAACTTTCTGTTCCCAACAAGCTAGGTGAAGGACGGCTTTCAAACACACATATCTCTCAGAACTGAGCATGTGGAAAGTCGTTCGTTCATCTAGCACAAAGGGAACGGGTTGCAGGAGAAACTTTAACTCTGATTTCTCAGTGTGTTTCCTAGCGACGGTTTGAAGTTCCTGCAGTTTTCACTATAAAACCGAGTTGGAATTAGTACCTCCCCATATGTATCTATGGAGTGGGGTTTGCAACTGTAAAGAAACTTTGTGTTCCCAACAAGATAAGTGCATTTTGGATTTTCACAAAATTATCCCTCAGAAGTGAACATGTGGATAGAAGTTCGATCATCTAGCACAAAGGGAACGGGTTGAAGGTTTTATGTTTACTCTGGTTTCTCACTGTTTTTCCAAATGCCGGTTTGATCTTCCTGCATTTATCATTGTAAAACAGAGTTGGAGCTATTACCTCCCCATATATATATTTAAATGGAGTTTGCTCCTGAAAGGAAACTTTGTGTTCCCAATAAGCTATGTGAATGACGGCTTTCACACACAATTATCTCTCAGAACTGAGCATGTGGATAGACGTTGGTTCATCTAGCACAAAGGGAACGGTTTGCATGGGAAAATTTTACTCTGGTTTCCCAGTGCTTTTCCAAGTGCCTGTTTGAACTTCCTGCAGTTTTCACTATAAAACGGAGTTGGAGCTAGTACCACCCCATATATATGTATGAGTGGGGTTTGCAACTGAAAAGAAACTTTGAGTTCAGAACAAGCTAGTTGAAGATCGGCTTTCACACACAATTACATTTCAGAACTGAGCATGTGGAGAGACGTTCGTTCATCTAGCACAAAGGGAACGGGTTGCAGGAGAAAATTTTCCTATGGTTTTCTCAGTGTGTTTCCTAGTGCCGGTTTGATGTTCCTGCTGTTTTCAAGGTAAAACAATGTAGGAGCTTGTATCTCCCCATATATATGTATGGAGTGGCATATGCAACTGAAAAGAAACTTTGTGTTCCCTATAAGCTAAGTGAAGTAGAGCATTCACACACAATTATCTCTCATAACTGAGCATGTGGAGTGTCCTTCGTTCATCAGCACAAAGGGAACGGGTAGCAGGGGCAAGTTTTACTCTGGTTTTCAGTGTGTTTCCTAGTGCCGGTTTGAAGTTAATGCTGTTTTCACTATAAAACCGAGTTGGAGCTAGTACCTCCCCATATATATGTACGGAGTGGAGATTGCAAGTGAAAAAAACTTTGTATTCCAACAATCTAGATGAAGGATGGCTTTCACACACACAGATCTGTGAGAACTGAGCATGTGGAGAGTCGTTCGTTCATCTAGCACAAAGGGAACAGGTTGCAGGAGACACTTTTACTCTGGTTTCTCAGGGAGGTACGTAGAGCCAGATTGAACTTCCTGCAGTTATCACTGTAAAACTGTGTTGGAGCAGATAACTCCCCATATATATTTAAGGTTTGGAGTTTACAACTGAAAAGAAACTTTGTGTCCCAACAAGCTAGGTGAAGGACGGCTTTCACACACTGATATATCTCAGAACTGAGCATGTGGAGAGTCGTTCGTTCATCTAGCACAAAGGGAACGGGTTGCAGGAGAAACTTTAACTCTGATTTCTCAGTGTGTTTCCTAGCGCCGGTTTGAAGTTCCTGGAGATTTCACTGTAAAATCGTTTTGGAGCTGGGAACTCCCAATATATATGTAAGGATTGGTGTTTGCAACTGAAAAGAAACTATCTTTTCCCAACAAGCTAGGTGAAGGACGGCTTTCACACACACTTATCTCTCAGAACTCAGCATGTGGAGAGTCGTTCGTTCATCTAGTACAAAGGGAATGGGTTGCAATGGAAGTTTTTACTCTGGATTCTTAGTGTGTTTCCTAATGCCGGTTTGAAGTTCCTGCAGTTTTCACTATAAAACCGAGTTGGAGCTAGTACCTCCCCATATATATGTATGGATTGGGGTTTGCAACTGAAAAGAAACTTTGAGTTCAGAACAAGCTAGGTGAAGGTCGGCTTTCACACACAATTATCTTTCAGAACTGAGCATGTGGAGATACGTTCGTTCGTCTAGCACAAAAGAACGGGATGCAGGATAAACTTTACTCTGATTTCTCAGTGTGTTTCCTAGTGCCGGTTTGAAATTCCTGCAGATTTCACTGTAAAATCGAGTTGGAGCTAGTACCTCCCCATATATATATACGGAGTGGAGTTTGCAACTGAAAAGAAACTTTGTTTTCCAAACAAGATATTTGAAGTTCGGCTTTCACACACAATTATCCCTCAGAACTGAGCATGTGGAGAGACGTTCGTTCATCTAGCACAAACGGAAAGGGTTGCAGGATAAACTTTTACTCTGGTTTCTCAGTGTGTTTCCTATTGCCGGTTTGAAGTTCCTGCAGTTTTCACTGTGATACCGTGTTGGATCTGGTACCTCCCCATATATATGTAAGGATTGAAGTTTGCAACAAAAAATAAACTTTGTGTTCCAAACAAGCTAGGTGAAGGACGTCTGTAACACACACTTTTCTCTCAGAACTGAGCATGTGGAGGGTCGTTCGTTCATCTAGCACAAAGGGAACGGTTTGCAGGAGTTATTTTTACTCTGATTTCTCAGTGTTTTTCCAAGTGCCGGTATGATCTTCCTGCAGTTATCACTGTAAAACCGAGTTGGAGCTAGTACCTCCCCATATATATTTATGGAGTGGAGTTTGCAACTGAAAAGAAACTTTGCGTTCCCAACAAGCTAGGTGAAGGACGGCTTTCACACACACTTATCTCTCAGAACTCAGCATGTGGAGAGTCGTTCGTTCATCTAGTACAAAGTGAATGGGTTGCAGGGGAAGTTTTTACCCTGGATTCTCAGTGTGTTTCCTAGTGCCGGTTTGAAGTTCCCGCAGTTTTCACTATAAAACCGAGTTGGAGCTAGTACCTACCCATATATATGTGTGGAGTGGAGTTTGCAACTGAAAAGAATCTTTGTGTTCCCAACAAGCTAGTTAAAGGACTGCTTTCACACACACTTATCTCTCAGAAATTAGCATGTGGAGAGATGTAGGTTCCTCTAGCACAAATGGAACGGTTTGCAAGAGAAACTTTTACTCTGGTTTCCCAGTGCTTTTCCAAGTGTCTGTTTGAAGTTCCTGCAGTTTTCACTATAAAACGGTGTTGGAGCTAGTACCACCCCATATATATGTATGGAGTGGGGTTTGCCACTGAAAAGAAACTTTGAGTTCAGAACAAGCTAGGTGAAGTTCGGCTTTCACACATAATTATCTTTCAGAACTGAGCATGTGGAGATACGTTCGTTCATCTAGCACAAAAGAACGGGTTGCAGGATAAACTTTACTCTGATTTCTCAGTGTGTTTCCTAGTGCCGGTTTGAAGTTAATGCTGTTTTCACTGTAAAACCGTGTTGGAGCTGGTACCTCCCCATACATATGTAAGGAGTGGAGATTGCAACGGAAAAGAAACTTTGTGTTCACAAGAAGCTAGGTGAAGGACGGCTTTCACACATACTTATCACTCAGAACTGAGCATGTGGAGAGTCGTTCGTTCATCTAGCATAAAGGGAATGGGTTGCAGGAGAAATTTTTACTGTGGTTTCACAGTGTGTTTCTTAGTGCCAGTTTGAAGTTCCTACAGTTTTCACTGTAAAACCGAGTTGGAGCTAGTATCTCCCATATATATGTATGGACTAGAGTTTGCAACTGAATAGAAACTTTGTGTTCCCAACAAGCTAGGTGAAGGACGGCTTTCACACACACTGATCTATGAGAACAGAGCATGTGTAGAGACGTTCGTTCATTTAGCACAATGTGAACCGGTTGCAGGTGACACTTTTACCCTGGTTTCTCAGTGTGTTTCCTAGAGCCGGTTTGAACTTCCTGCAGTTTTCACTGTAAAACCGTGTTGGAGCTGGTAAATCCCCATATATGTGTAAGGATTGGAGTTTTCAACTGAAAAAAACCTTTCTTTTCCCAACAAGTTGGTGAAGGAGGGCATTCACACACAATTATCAATAGAACTGAGCATGTGGTCAGTCGTTCGTTCATCTAGCACAAAGGGAATTGGTTGCAGGAGAAATTTTTACTGTGGTTTCTGAGTGTGTTTCCTAGTGCTGGTTTAAGTTCGTGCAGTTTTCACTGTAAAACCGAGTTGGAGGTATTACCTCCCCATATATATGTATGGAGTGGCGTATGCAACTGAAAAGAAACTTTGTATTCCCAATAAGCTAAGTGAAGTAGAGCTTTCACACACAATTATCTCTCAGAACTGAGCATGTGGAGTGTCCTTCGTTCATCTAGCACAAAGGGAACGGGTAGCAGGAGAAAGTTTTACTCTGGTTTCTCAGTGTGTTTCCTAGTGCCGGTTTGAAATTCCTGCAGATTTCACTGTAAAACCGAGTTGGAGCTAGTACTTCCCCATATATATATACGGAGTGGAGTTTGCAACTGAAAAGAAACTTTGTTTTCCAAACAAGATATTTGAAGTTCGGCTTTCACACACACTTATCCCTCAGAACTGAGCATGTGGAGAGACGTTCGTTCATCTAGCACAAACGGAAAGGGTTGCAGGATAAACTTTTGCTCTGGTTTCTCAGTGTGTTTCCTATTGCCGGTTTGAAGTTCCTGCAGTTTTCACTGTGATACCGTGTTGGATCTGGTACCTCCCCATATATATGTAAGGATTGAAGTTTGCAACAAAAAATAAACTTTGTGTTCCAAACAAGCTAGGTGAAGGACGTCTGTAACACACACTTTTCTCTCAGAACTGAGCATGTGCAGAGTCGTTCGTTCCTCTAGCACAAAGGGAACGGTTTGCAGGAGTTATTTTTACTCTGATTTCTCAGTGTTTTTCCAAGTGCCGGTATGATCTTCCTGCAGTTATCACTGTAAAACCGAGTTGGAGCTAGTACCTCCCCATATATATTTATGGAATGGAGTTTGCAACTGAAAAGAAACTTTGTGTTCCCAACAAGCTAGGTGAAGGACGGCTTTCACACACACTTATCATTCAGAACGGACCATGTGGAGATACGTTCGTTCAACTAGCACAAAGGGAATGGGTTGCAGGAGAAACTTTTACTGTGGTATCTCACTGTGTTTCCTAGTGCCGGTTTGAAGTTCCTGCAGTTTTCACTGTAAAACCGAGGTGGAGCTTGTACCTCCCCATATACATGTATGGAGTGGTGTTAACAAATGAAAAGAAACTATTTGTTCCCAAAAAGCTAGGTGAAGGACAGCTTTCACACAAAATTATCTCTCAGAACTTAGCATGTGGAGAGATGTTCTTTCATCTAGCACAAAAGAACGGGTTGCAGGAGAAACTTTACTCTGGTTTCTCAGTGTGTTTCCTAGTGCCAGTTTGAAGTTCCTGCACTTTTCATTGTAAAACCGTGTTGGAGCTGGTACCTCCCCATATATATGTAAGGAGTGGAGTTTCAACTGAAAAGAAACTTTGTGTTCCCAACAAGCTAGGTGAAGTTCGGCTTTCACACACACTTATCATTCAGAACTGAGCATGTGGAAAGTCGTTCGTTCATCTCGCACAAATTGAATGGGTTGCAGGAGAAATTTTTACTGTGGTTTCTCAGTGTGTTTCTTAGTGCCGGTTTGAAGTTCCTGCAGTTTTCACTGTAAAATCAAGTTGGAGCTATTACCTCCCCATATATATGTATGGAGTGGAGTTTGCAACTGAAAAAAATTTGTGTTTCCAACAATCTAGGTGAAAGATTGCTTTCAAACCAACTTTTCTATCAGAAATGTTCATGTGGAGAGACATTCGTTCATCTAGCACAAAGGGAACGGTTTGCAGGAGAAACTTTTACTCTGGTTTCTCAGTGTGTTTCCTAGAGCCGTTTTGAACTTCCTGCAGGTTTCACTGTAAAACCGATTTGGAGCAAGTATCTCCCATATATATGTATGGACTGGAGTTTGCAACTGAATAGAAACTTTGTGTTCCCTATAAGCTATGTGAATTAGAGCTTTCACACACAATTATCTCTCAGAACTGAGCATGTGTAGAGACGTTCGTTCATCTAGCACAAAGGGAACGGTTTGCGGGAGGTATTTTTACTCTGATTTCTCAGTGTTTTTCCAAGTGCCTGTATGATCTTCCTGCAGTTATCACTGTAAAACCGAGTTGGAGCTAGATCCTCCATATGTATGTTTGAAGTGGAGTTTGCAACTGAAAAGAAACTTTGTGTTCCCAACAAGCTAGGTGAAGGACGGCTTTCACACCCACTTATGTCTCCGAACTGACCATGTGGAGAGACGTTCGTTCATCTAGCACAAAGGGAATGGGTTGCAGGGGAAACTTTTACTCTGGTATCTCACTGTGTTTTCTAGTGCCGGTTTGAAGTTCCTGCAGTTTTCTCTGTAAAACCGAGGTGGAGCTTGTACCTCCCCATATACATGTATGGAGTGGTGTTAACAAATGAAAAGAAACTTTGTGTTCCCAAAAAGCTAGGTGAAGGATGGCTTTCACACACAATTATCTCTCATAACTGAGCATGTGGAGAGATGTTCGTTCATCTAGCACAAAAGAACGGGTTGCAGGAGAAACTTTACTCTGGTTTCTCAGTGTGTTTCCTAGTGCCGGTTTGAAGTTCATGCCCTTTTCACTGTAAAACCGTGTTGGAGCTGTTACCTCCCCATATATATGTAAGGAGTGGAGTTTCAACTGAAAAGAAACTTTGTGTTCCCAACAAGCTATGTGAAGGACGGCTTTCAGACACACATATCTCTCAGAACTGAGCATGTGGAAAGTCGTTCGTTCATCTAGCACAAAGGGAACGGGTTGCAGGAGAAACTTTAACTCTGATTTCTCAGTGTGTTTCCTAGCGCCGGTTTGATGTTCCTGCAGTTTTCACTATAAAACAGAGTTGGAGCTAGTACCTCCCCATATATATCTATGGAGTGGAGTTTGCAACTGTAAAGAAACTTTTTGTTCCCAACAAGCTAGGTGAAGTTCGGCTTTAACACACACTTATCATTCAGAACTGAGCATGTGGAAAGTCGTTCGTTCATCTAGCACAAATGGAATGGGTTGCAGGAGAAATTTTTACTGTGGTTTCTCAGTGTGTTTCTTAGTCCCGGTTTGAAGTTCCTGCAGTTTTCACTGTAAAACCAAGTTGGAGCTATTACCTCCCCATATATATGTATGGAGTGGAGTTTGCAACTGAAAAAAATTTGTGTTTCCAACAATCTAGGTGAAGGATTGCTTTCAAACCAACTTTTCTATCAGAAATGTTCATGTGGAGAGACATTCGTTCATCTAGCACAAAGGGAACGGGTTGCAGGAGAAACTTTTACTCTGGTTTCTCAGTGTGTTTCCTAGAGCCGTTTTGAACATCCTGCAGGTTTCCCTGTAAAACCGAGTTGGAGCAAGTATCTCCCATATATATGTATGGACTGGAGTTTGCAACTGAATAGAAACTTTGTGTTCCCTATAAGCTATGTGAATTAGAACTTTCACACACAATTATCTCTCAGAACTGAGCATGTGGAGAGATGTTCATTCATCTAGCACAAAGGGAACGGTTTACAGGAGTTATTTTTACTCTGATTTCTCAGTGTTTTTCCAAGTGCCTGTATGATCTTCCGGCAGTTATCACTGTAAAACCGAGTTGGAGCTAGATCCTCCATATGTATGTTTGAAGTGGAGTTTGCAACTGAAAAGAAACTTTGTGTTCCCAACAAGCTAGGTGAAGGACGGCTTTCACACCCACTTATGTCTCCGAACTGACCATGTGGAGAGACGTTCGTTCATGTAGCACAAAGTGAATGGGTTGCAGGGGAAACTTTTACTCTGGTATCTCACTGTGTTTCCTAGTGCCGGTTTGAAGTTCCTGCAGTTTTCACTGTAAAACCGAGGTGGAGCTTGTACCTCCCCATATACATGTATGGAGTGGTGTTAACAAATGAAAAGAAACTTTGTGTTCCCAAAAAGCTAGGTGAAGGACGGCTTTCACACACAATTATCTCTCATAACTAAGCATGTGGAGAGATGTTCGTTCATCTAGCACAAAAGAACGGGTTGCAGGAGAAACTTTACTCTGGTTTCTCAGTGTGTTTCCTAGTGCCGGTTTGAAGTTCATGCCCTTTTCACTGTAAAACCGTGTTGGAGCTGTTACCTCCCCATATATATGTAAGGAGTGGAGTTTCAACTGAAAAGAAACTTTGTGTTCCCAACAAGCTAGGTGAAGGACGGCTTTCAAACACACATATCTCTCAGAACTGAGCATGTGGAAAGTCGTTCGTTCATCTAGCCCAAAGGGAACGGGTTGCAGGAGAAACTTTAACTCTGATTTCTCAGTGTGTTTCCTAGTGCCGGTTTGAAGTTCATGCACTTTTCACTGTAAAACCGTGTTGGAGCTGTTACATCCCCATATATATGTAAGGAGTGGAGTTTCAACTGAAAAGAAACTTTCTGTTCCCAACAAGCTAGGTGAAGGACGGCTTTCAAACACACATATCTCTCAGAACTGAGCATGTGGAAAGTCGTTCGTTCATCTAGCACAAAGGGAACGGGTTGCAGGAGAAACTTTAACTCTGATTTCTCAGTGTGTTTCCTAGCGACGGTTTGAAGTTCCTGCAGTTTTCACTATAAAACCGAGTTGGAATTAGTACCTCCCCATATGTATCTATGGAGTGGGGTTTGCAACTGTAAAGAAACTTTGTGTTCCCAACAAGATAAGTGCATTTTGGATTTTCACAAAATTATCCCTCAGAAGTGAACATGTGGATAGAAGTTCGATCATCTAGCACAAAGGGAACGGGTTGAAGGTTTTATGTTTACTCTGGTTTCTCACTGTTTTTCCAAATGCCGGTTTGATCTTCCTGCATTTATCATTGTAAAACAGAGTTGGAGCTATTACCTCCCCATATATATATTTAAATGGAGTTTGCTCCTGAAAGGAAACTTTGTGTTCCCAATAAGCTATGTGAATGACGGCTTTCACACACAATTATCTCTCAGAACTGAGCATGTGGATAGACGTTGGTTCATCTAGCACAAAGGGAACGGTTTGCATGGGAAAATTTTACTCTGGTTTCCCAGTGCTTTTCCAAGTGCCTGTTTGAACTTCCTGCAGTTTTCACTATAAAACGGAGTTGGAGCTAGTACCACCCCATATATATGTATGAGTGGGGTTTGCAACTGAAAAGAAACTTTGAGTTCAGAACAAGCTAGTTGAAGATCGGCTTTCACACACAATTACATTTCAGAACTGAGCATGTGGAGAGACGTTCGTTCATCTAGCACAAAGGGAACGGGTTGCAGGAGAAAATTTTCCTATGGTTTTCTCAGTGTGTTTCCTAGTGCCGGTTTGATGTTCCTGCTGTTTTCAAGGTAAAACAATGTAGGAGCTTGTATCTCCCCATATATATGTATGGAGTGGCATATGCAACTGAAAAGAAACTTTGTGTTCCCTATAAGCTAAGTGAAGTAGAGCATTCACACACAATTATCTCTCATAACTGAGCATGTGGAGTGTCCTTCGTTCATCAGCACAAAGGGAACGGGTAGCAGGGGCAAGTTTTACTCTGGTTTTCAGTGTGTTTCCTAGTGCCGGTTTGAAGTTAATGCTGTTTTCACTATAAAACCGAGTTGGAGCTAGTACCTCCCCATATATATGTACGGAGTGGAGATTGCAAGTGAAAAAAACTTTGTATTCCAACAATCTAGATGAAGGATGGCTTTCACACACACAGATCTGTGAGAACTGAGCATGTGGAGAGTCGTTCGTTCATCTAGCACAAAGGGAACAGGTTGCAGGAGACACTTTTACTCTGGTTTCTCAGGGAGGTACGTAGAGCCAGATTGAACTTCCTGCAGTTATCACTGTAAAACTGTGTTGGAGCAGATAACTCCCCATATATATTTAAGGTTTGGAGTTTACAACTGAAAAGAAACTTTGTGTCCCAACAAGCTAGGTGAAGGACGGCTTTCACACACTGATATATCTCAGAACTGAGCATGTGGAGAGTCGTTCGTTCATCTAGCACAAAGGGAACGGGTTGCAGGAGAAACTTTAACTCTGATTTCTCAGTGTGTTTCCTAGCGCCGGTTTGAAGTTCCTGGAGATTTCACTGTAAAATCGTTTTGGAGCTGGGAACTCCCAATATATATGTAAGGATTGGTGTTTGCAACTGAAAAGAAACTATCTTTTCCCAACAAGCTAGGTGAAGGACGGCTTTCACACACACTTATCTCTCAGAACTCAGCATGTGGAGAGTCGTTCGTTCATCTAGTACAAAGGGAATGGGTTGCAATGGAAGTTTTTACTCTGGATTCTTAGTGTGTTTCCTAATGCCGGTTTGAAGTTCCTGCAGTTTTCACTATAAAACCGAGTTGGAGCTAGTACCTCCCCATATATATGTATGGATTGGGGTTTGCAACTGAAAAGAAACTTTGAGTTCAGAACAAGCTAGGTGAAGGTCGGCTTTCACACACAATTATCTTTCAGAACTGAGCATGTGGAGATACGTTCGTTCGTCTAGCACAAAAGAACGGGATGCAGGATAAACTTTACTCTGATTTCTCAGTGTGTTTCCTAGTGCCGGTTTGAAATTCCTGCAGATTTCACTGTAAAATCGAGTTGGAGCTAGTACCTCCCCATATATATATACGGAGTGGAGTTTGCAACTGAAAAGAAACTTTGTTTTCCAAACAAGATATTTGAAGTTCGGCTTTCACACACAATTATCCCTCAGAACTGAGCATGTGGAGAGACGTTCGTTCATCTAGCACAAACGGAAAGGGTTGCAGGATAAACTTTTACTCTGGTTTCTCAGTGTGTTTCCTATTGCCGGTTTGAAGTTCCTGCAGTTTTCACTGTGATACCGTGTTGGATCTGGTACCTCCCCATATATATGTAAGGATTGAAGTTTGCAACAAAAAATAAACTTTGTGTTCCAAACAAGCTAGGTGAAGGACGTCTGTAACACACACTTTTCTCTCAGAACTGAGCATGTGGAGGGTCGTTCGTTCATCTAGCACAAAGGGAACGGTTTGCAGGAGTTATTTTTACTCTGATTTCTCAGTGTTTTTCCAAGTGCCGGTATGATCTTCCTGCAGTTATCACTGTAAAACCGAGTTGGAGCTAGTACCTCCCCATATATATTTATGGAGTGGAGTTTGCAACTGAAAAGAAACTTTGCGTTCCCAACAAGCTAGGTGAAGGACGGCTTTCACACACACTTATCTCTCAGAACTCAGCATGTGGAGAGTCGTTCGTTCATCTAGTACAAAGTGAATGGGTTGCAGGGGAAGTTTTTACCCTGGATTCTCAGTGTGTTTCCTAGTGCCGGTTTGAAGTTCCCGCAGTTTTCACTATAAAACCGAGTTGGAGCTAGTACCTACCCATATATATGTGTGGAGTGGAGTTTGCAACTGAAAAGAATCTTTGTGTTCCCAACAAGCTAGTTAAAGGACTGCTTTCACACACACTTATCTCTCAGAAATTAGCATGTGGAGAGATGTAGGTTCCTCTAGCACAAATGGAACGGTTTGCAAGAGAAACTTTTACTCTGGTTTCCCAGTGCTTTTCCAAGTGTCTGTTTGAAGTTCCTGCAGTTTTCACTATAAAACGGTGTTGGAGCTAGTACCACCCCATATATATGTATGGAGTGGGGTTTGCCACTGAAAAGAAACTTTGAGTTCAGAACAAGCTAGGTGAAGTTCGGCTTTCACACATAATTATCTTTCAGAACTGAGCATGTGGAGATACGTTCGTTCATCTAGCACAAAAGAACGGGTTGCAGGATAAACTTTACTCTGATTTCTCAGTGTGTTTCCTAGTGCCGGTTTGAAGTTAATGCTGTTTTCACTGTAAAACCGTGTTGGAGCTGGTACCTCCCCATACATATGTAAGGAGTGGAGATTGCAACGGAAAAGAAACTTTGTGTTCACAAGAAGCTAGGTGAAGGACGGCTTTCACACATACTTATCACTCAGAACTGAGCATGTGGAGAGTCGTTCGTTCATCTAGCATAAAGGGAATGGGTTGCAGGAGAAATTTTTACTGTGGTTTCACAGTGTGTTTCTTAGTGCCAGTTTGAAGTTCCTACAGTTTTCACTGTAAAACCGAGTTGGAGCTAGTATCTCCCATATATATGTATGGACTAGAGTTTGCAACTGAATAGAAACTTTGTGTTCCCAACAAGCTAGGTGAAGGACGGCTTTCACACACACTGATCTATGAGAACAGAGCATGTGTAGAGACGTTCGTTCATTTAGCACAATGTGAACCGGTTGCAGGTGACACTTTTACCCTGGTTTCTCAGTGTGTTTCCTAGAGCCGGTTTGAACTTCCTGCAGTTTTCACTGTAAAACCGTGTTGGAGCTGGTAAATCCCCATATATGTGTAAGGATTGGAGTTTTCAACTGAAAAAAACCTTTCTTTTCCCAACAAGTTGGTGAAGGAGGGCATTCACACACAATTATCAATAGAACTGAGCATGTGGTCAGTCGTTCGTTCATCTAGCACAAAGGGAATTGGTTGCAGGAGAAATTTTTACTGTGGTTTCTGAGTGTGTTTCCTAGTGCTGGTTTAAGTTCGTGCAGTTTTCACTGTAAAACCGAGTTGGAGGTATTACCTCCCCATATATATGTATGGAGTGGCGTATGCAACTGAAAAGAAACTTTGTATTCCCAATAAGCTAAGTGAAGTAGAGCTTTCACACACAATTATCTCTCAGAACTGAGCATGTGGAGTGTCCTTCGTTCATCTAGCACAAAGGGAACGGGTAGCAGGAGAAAGTTTTACTCTGGTTTCTCAGTGTGTTTCCTAGTGCCGGTTTGAAATTCCTGCAGATTTCACTGTAAAACCGAGTTGGAGCTAGTACTTCCCCATATATATATACGGAGTGGAGTTTGCAACTGAAAAGAAACTTTGTTTTCCAAACAAGATATTTGAAGTTCGGCTTTCACACACACTTATCCCTCAGAACTGAGCATGTGGAGAGACGTTCGTTCATCTAGCACAAACGGAAAGGGTTGCAGGATAAACTTTTGCTCTGGTTTCTCAGTGTGTTTCCTATTGCCGGTTTGAAGTTCCTGCAGTTTTCACTGTGATACCGTGTTGGATCTGGTACCTCCCCATATATATGTAAGGATTGAAGTTTGCAACAAAAAATAAACTTTGTGTTCCAAACAAGCTAGGTGAAGGACGTCTGTAACACACACTTTTCTCTCAGAACTGAGCATGTGCAGAGTCGTTCGTTCCTCTAGCACAAAGGGAACGGTTTGCAGGAGTTATTTTTACTCTGATTTCTCAGTGTTTTTCCAAGTGCCGGTATGATCTTCCTGCAGTTATCACTGTAAAACCGAGTTGGAGCTAGATCCTCCATATATATGTTTGAAGTGGAATTTGCAACTGAAAAGAAACTTTGTGTTCCCAACAAGCAAGGTGAAGGACGGCTTTCACACACACTTTTCTCTCAGAACTGAGCATGTGGAGGGTCGTTCGTTCATCTAGCACAAAGGGAACGGTTTGCAGGAGTTATTTTTACTCTGATTTCTCAGTGTTTTTCCAAGTGCCGGTATGATCTTCCTGCAGTTATCACTGTAAAACCGAGTTGGAGCTAGATCCTCCATATATATGTTTGAAGTGGAATTTGCAACTGAAAAGAAACTTTGTGTTCCCAACAATCTAGGTGAAGGACGGCTTTCACACAAAATTATCTCTCAGAACTCAGCATGTGGAGAGATGTTCTTTCATCTAGCACAAAAGAACGGGTTGCAGGAGAAACTTTACTCTGGTTTCTCAGTGTGTTTCCTAGTGCCGGTTTGAAGTTCCTGCACTTTTCACTGTAAAACCGTGTTGGAGCTGGTACCTCCCCATATATATGTAAGGAGTGGAGTTTCAACTGAAAAGAAACTTTTTGTTCCCAACAAGCTAGGTGAAGGTCGGCTTACACACACTCATCATTCAGAACTGAGCATGTGGAAAGTCGTTCGTTCATCTAGCACAAATGGAATGGGTTGCAGGAGAAATTTTTACTGTGGTTTCTCAGTGTGTTTCTTAGTGCCGGTTTGAAGTTCCTGCAGTTTTCACTGTAAAACCGAGTTGGAGCTATTACCTCCCCATATATATGTATGGAGTGGAGTTTGCAACTGAAAAAAATTTGTGTTTCCAACAATCTAGGTGAAGGATTGCTTTCAAACCAACTTTTCTATCAGAAATGTTCTTGTGGAGAGACATTCGTTCATCTAGCACAAAGGGAACGGGTTGCAGGAGAAACTTTTACTCTGGTTTCTCAGTGTGTTTCCTAGAGCCGTTTTGAACTTCCTGCAGGTTTCACTGTAAAAACGAGTTGGAGCTAGTATCTCCCATATATATGTAGGGACTGGAGTTTGCAACTGAATAGAAACTCTGTGTTCCCTATAAGCTAAGTGAATTAGAGCATTCACACACAATTATCTCTCAGAACTGAGCATGTGGAGTGTCCTTCGTTCATCTAGAACAAAGGGAACGGGTAGTAGGGGAAAGTTTTACTCTGGTTTCTCAGTGTGTTTCCTAGTGCCAGGTTGAAGTTCCTGCAGATTTCACTATAAATCCGAGTTGGAGCTTGTACCTCCCCATATAAATGTATGGAGTGGAGTTTGCAACTGAAAAAAACTTTGTGTTTCCAACAGTCTAGGTGAAGGACTGCTTTCACACACACAGACCTGTGAGAACTGAGCATGTGGAGAGTCGTTCGTTCATCCAGCACAAAATGAACGTGTTGCAGGAGACACTTTTACTCTGGTTTCTCAGGGTGTTTCCTAGAGCTGGATTGAACTTCCTGCAGTTTTCACTGTAAAACCGTGTTGGAGCTGATAACTCCCCATATATATTTAAGGTTTGGAGTTTGCAACTGAAAAGAAACTTTGTGTCCCAACAAGCTAGGTGAAGGACGGCTTTCACACACTGATATATCTCAGAACTGAGCATGTGATGAGTCGTTCGTTCATCTAGCACAAAGGGAACGGGTTGCAGGAGAAACTTTAACTCTGATTTCTCAGTGTGTTTCCTAGCGCCGATTTGAAGTTCCTGGAGATTTCACTGTAAAATCGTGTTGGAGCTGGTAACTCCCAATATATATGTAAGGATTGGTGTTTGCCACTGAAATGAAACTATCTTTTCCCAATAAGCTAGGTGAAGGACGGCTTTCACACACACTTATCTCTCAGAACTCAGCATGTGGAGAGTCGTTCGTTCATCTAGTACAAAGTGAATGGGTTGCAGGGGAAGTTTTTACCCTGGATTCTCAGTGTGTTTCCTAGTGCCGGTTTGAAGTTCCTGCAGTTTTCACTATAAAACCGAGTTGGAGCTAGTACCTACCCATATATATGTATGGAGTGGAGTTTGCAACTGAAAAGAATCTTTGTGTTCCCAACAAGCTAGTTAAAGGACTGCTTTCACACACACTTATCTCTCAGAAATTAGCATGTGGAGAGATGTAGGTTCCTCTAGCACAAATGGAACGGTTTGCAAGAGAAACTTTTACTCTGGTTTCCCAGTGCTTTTCCAAGTGTCTGTTTGAAGTTCCTGCAGTTTTCACTATAAAACGGTGTTGGAGCTAGTACCACCCCATATATATGTATGGAGTGGGGTTTGCCACTGAAAAGAAACTTTGAGTTCAGAACAAGCTAGGTGAAGTTCGGCTTTCACACATAATTATCTTCCAGAACTGAGCATGTGGAGATACGTTCGTTCATCTAGCACAAAAGAACGGGTTGCAGGATAAACTTTACTCTGATTTCTCAGTGTGTTTCCTAGTGCCGGTTTGAAGTTAATGCTGTTTTCACTGTAAAACCGTGTTGGAGCTGGTACCTCCCCATACATATGTAAGGAGTGGAGATTGCAACGGAAAAGAAAATTTGTGTTCACAAGAAGCTAGGTGAAGGACGGCTTTCACACATACTTATCACTCAGAATTGAGCATGTGGAGAGTCGTTCGTTCATCTAGCATAAAGGGAATGGGTTGCAGGAGAAATTTTTACTGTGGTTTCACAGTGTGTTTCTTAGTGCCAGTTTGAAGTTCCTACAGTTTTCACTGTAAAACCGAGTTGGAGCTAGTATCTCCCATATATATGTATGGACTAGAGTTTGCAACTGAATAGAAACTTTGTGTTCCCAACAAGCTAGGTGAAGGACGGCTTTCACACACACTGATCTATGAGAACAGAGCATGTGTAGAGACGTTCGTTCATCTAGCACAAAGTGAACCGGTTGCAGGTGACACTTTTACTCTGGTTTCTCAGTGTGTTTCCTAGAGCCGGTTTGAACTTCCTGCAGTTTTCACTGTAAAACCGTGTTGGAGCTGGTAACTCCCCATATATGTGTAAGGATTGGAGTTTGCAACTGAAAAAAACCTTTCTTTTCCCAACAAGTTGGTGAAGGAGGGCATTCACACACAATTATCAATAGAACTGAGCATGTGGTCAGTCGTTCGTTCATCTAGCACAAAGGGAATTGGTTGCAGGAGAAATTTTTACTGTGGTTTCTGAGTGTGTTTCCTAGTGCTGGTTTAAGTTCGTGCAGTTTTCACTGTAAAACCGAGTTGGAGGTATTACCTCCCCATATATATGTATGGAGTGGCGTATGCAACTGAAAAGAAACTTTGTATTCCCAATAAGCTAAGTGAAGTAGAGCTTTCACACACAATTATCTCTCAGAACTGAGCATGTGGAGTGTCCTTCGTTCATCTAGCACAAAGGGAACGGGTAGCAGGAGAAAGTTTTACTCTGGTTTCTCAGTGTGTTTCCTAGTGCCGGTTTGAAATTCCTGCAGATTTCACTGTAAAACCGAGTTGGAGCTAGTACCTCCCCATATATATATACGGAGTGGAGTTTGCAACTGAAAAGAAACTTTGTTTTCCAAACAAGATATTTTAAGTTCGGCTTTCACACACACTTATCCCTCAGAACTGAGCATGTGGAGAGACGTTCGTTCATCTAGCACAAACGGAAATGGTTGCAGGATAAACTTTTACTCTGGTTTCTCAGTGTGTTTCCTATTGCCGGTTTGAAGTTCCTGCAGTTTTCACTGTGATACCGTGTTGGATCTGGTACCTCCCCATATATATGTAAGGATTGAAGTTTGCAACAAAAAATAAACTTTGTGTTCCAAACAAGCTAGGTGAAGGACGTCTGTAACACACACTTTTCTCTCAGAACTGAGCATGTGGAGGGTCGTTCGTTCATCTAGCACAAAGGGAACGGTTTGCAGGAGTTATTTTTACTCTGATTTCTCAGTGTTTTTCCAAGTGCCGGTATGATCTTCCTGCAGTTATCACTGTAAAACCGAGTTGGAGCTAGATCCTCCATATATATGTTTGAAGTGGAATTTGCAACTGAAAAGAAACTTTGTGTTCCCAACAATCTAGGTGAAGGACGGCTTTCACACAAAATTATCTCTCAGAACTCAGCATGTGGAGAGATGTTCTTTCATCTAGCACAAAAGAACGGGTTGCAGGAGAAACTTTACTCTGGTTTCTCAGTGTGTTTCCTAGTGCCGGTTTGAAGTTCCTGCACTTTTCACTGTAAAACCGTGTTGGAGCTGGTACCTCCCCATATATATGTAAGGAGTGGAGTTTCAACTGAAAAGAAACTTTTTGTTCCCAACAAGCTAGGTGAAGGTCGGCTTACACACACTCATCATTCAGAACTGAGCATGTGGAAAGTCGTTCGTTCATCTAGCACAAATGGAATGGGTTGCAGGAGAAATTTTTACTGTGGTTTCTCAGTGTGTTTCTTAGTGCCGGTTTGAAGTTCCTGCAGTTTTCACTGTAAAACCAAGTTGGAGCTATTACCTCCCCATATATATGTATGGAGTGGAGTTTGCAACTGAAAAAAATTTGTGTTTCCAACAATCTAGGTGAAGGATTGCTTTCAAACCAACTTTTCTATCAGAAATGTTCTTGTGGAGAGACATTCGTTCATCTAGCACAAAGGGAACGGGTTGCAGGAGAAACTTTTACTCTGGTTTCTCAGTGTGTTTCCTAGAGCCGTTTTGAACTTCCTGCAGGTTTCACTGTAAAAACGAGTTGGAGCTAGTATCTCCCATATATATGTAGGGACTGGAGTTTGCAACTGAATAGAAACTCTGTGTTCCCTATAAGCTAAGTGAATTAGAGCATTCACACACAATTATCTCTCAGAACTGAGCATGTGGAGTGTCCTTCGTTCATCTAGAACAAAGGGAACGGGTAGTAGGGGAAAGTTTTACTCTGGTTTCTCAGTGTGTTTCCTAGTGCCAGGTTGAAGTTCCTGCAGATTTCACTATAAATCCGAGTTGGAGCTTGTACCTCCCCATATAAATGTATGGAGTGGAGTTTGCAACTGAAAAAAACTTTGTGTTTCCAACAGTCTAGGTGAAGGACTGCTTTCACACACACAGACCTGTGAGAACTGAGCATGTGGAGAGTCGTTCGTTCATCCAGCACAAAATGAACGTGTTGCAGGAGACACTTTTACTCTGGTTTCTCAGGGTGTTTCCTAGAGCTGGATTGAACTTCCTGCAGTTTTCACTGTAAAACCGTGTTGGAGCTGATAACTCCCCATATATATTTAAGGTTTGGAGTTTGCAACTGAAAAGAAACTTTGTGTCCCAACAAGCTAGGTGAAGGACGGCTTTCACACACTGATATATCTCAGAACTGAGCATGTGATGAGTCGTTCGTTCATCTAGCACAAAGGGAACGGGTTGCAGGAGAAACTTTAACTCTGATTTCTCAGTGTGTTTCCTAGCGCCGATTTGAAGTTCCTGGAGATTTCACTGTAAAATCGTGTTGGAGCTGGTAACTCCCAATATATATGTAAGGATTGGTGTTTGCCACTGAAATGAAACTATCTTTTCCCAATAAGCTAGGTGAAGGACGGCTTTCACACACACTTATCTCTCAGAACTCAGCATGTGGAGAGTCGTTCGTTCATCTAGTACAAAGTGAATGGGTTGCAGGGGAAGTTTTTACCCTGGATTCTCAGTGTGTTTCCTAGTGCCGGTTTGAAGTTCCTGCAGTTTTCACTATAAAACCGAGTTGGAGCTAGTACCTACCCATATATATGTATGGAGTGGAGTTTGCAACTGAAAAGAATCTTTGTGTTCCCAACAAGCTAGTTAAAGGACTGCTTTCACACACACTTATCTCTCAGAAATTAGCATGTGGAGAGATGTAGGTTCCTCTAGCACAAATGGAACGGTTTGCAAGAGAAACTTTTACTCTGGTTTCCCAGTGCTTTTCCAAGTGTCTGTTTGAAGTTCCTGCAGTTTTCACTATAAAACGGTGTTGGAGCTAGTACCACCCCATATATATGTATGGAGTGGGGTTTGCCACTGAAAAGAAACTTTGAGTTCAGAACAAGCTAGGTGAAGTTCGGCTTTCACACATAATTATCTTCCAGAACTGAGCATGTGGAGATACGTTCGTTCATCTAGCACAAAAGAACGGGTTGCAGGATAAACTTTACTCTGATTTCTCAGTGTGTTTCCTAGTGCCGGTTTGAAGTTAATGCTGTTTTCACTGTAAAACCGTGTTGGAGCTGGTACCTCCCCATACATATGTAAGGAGTGGAGATTGCAACGGAAAAGAAACTTTGTGTTAACAAGAAGCTAGGTGAAGGACGGCTTTCACACATACTTATCACTCAGAACTGAGCATGTGGAGAGTCGTTCGTTCATCTAGCATAAAGGGAATGGGTTGCAGGAGAAATTTTTACTGTGGTTTCACAGTGTGTTTCTTAGTGCCAGTTTGAAGTTCCTACAGTTTTCACTGTAAAACCGAGTTGGAGCTAGTATCTCCCATATATATGTATGGACTAGAGTTTGCAACTGAATAGAAACTTTGTGTTCCCAACAAGCTAGGTGAAGGACGGCTTTCACACACACTGATCTATGAGAACAGAGCATGTGTAGAGACGTTCGTTCATCTAGCACAAAGTGAACCGGTTGCAGGTGACACTTTTACTCTGGTTTCTCAGTGTGTTTCCTAGAGCCGGTTTGAACTTCCTGCAGTTTTCACTGTAAAACCGTGTTGGAGCTGGTAACTCCCCATATATGTGTAAGGATTGGAGTTTGCAACTGAATAAAAACTTTCTTTTCCCAACAAGCTAGGTGAAGGACGGCTTTCACACACAATTATCAATAGAACTGAGCATGTGGTCAGTCGTTCGTTCATCTAGCACAAAGGGAATTGATTGCAGGAGAAATTTTTACTGTGGTTTCTGAGTGTGTTTCCTAGTGCTGGTTTAAGTTAATGCAGTTTTCACTTTAAAACCGAGTTGGAGGTATTACCTCCCCATATATATGTATGGAGTGGCGTATGCAACTGAAAAGAAACTTTGTATTCCCAATAAGCTAAGTGAAGTAGAGCTTTCACACACAATTATCTCTCAGAACTGAGCATGTGGAGTGTCCTTCGTTCATCTAGCACAAAGGGAACGGGTAGCAGGAGAAAGTTTTACTCTGGTTTCTCAGTGTGTTTCCTAGTGCCGGTTTGAAATTCCTGCAGATTTCACTGTAAAACCGAGTTGGAGCTAGTACCTCCCCATATATATATACGGAGTGGAGTTTGCAACTGAAAAGAAACTTTGTTTTCCAAACAAGATATTTGAAGTTCGGCTTTCACACACACTTATCCCTCAGAACTGAGCATGTGGAGAGACGTTCGTTCATCTAGCACAAACGGAAAGGGTTGCAGGATAAACTTTTACTCTGGTTTCTCAGTGTGTTTCCTATTGCCGGTTTGAAGTTCCTGCAGTTTTCACTGTGATACCGTGTTGGATCTGTTACCTCCCCATATATATGTAAGGATTGGAGTTTGCAACAAAAAATAAACTTTGTGTTCCAAACAAGCTAGGTGAAGGACGGTTGTAACACACAATTTTCTCTCAGATCTGAGCATGTGGAGGGTCGTTCGTTCATCTAGCACAAAGGGAACGGTTTGCAGGAGTTATTTTTACTCTGATTTCTCAGTGTTTTTCCAAGTGCCGGTATGATCTTCCTGCAGTTATCACTGTAAAACCGAGTTGGAGCTAGATCCTCCATATATATGTTTGAAGTGGAATTTGCAACTGAAAAGAAACTTTGTGTTCCCAACAAGCTAGGTGAAGGACGGCTTTCACACACACTTATCATTCAGAACTGACCATGTGGAGATACGTTCGTTCAACTAGCACAAAGGGAATGGGTTGCAGGAGAAACTTTTACTGTGGTATCTCACTGTGTTTCCTAGTGCCGGTTTGAAGTTCCTGCAGTTTTCACTGTAAAACCGAGGTGGAGCTTGTACCTCCCCATATACATGTATGGAGTGGTGTTAACAAATGAAAAGAAACTTTTTGTTCCCAAAAAGCTAGGTGAAGGACAGCTTTCACACAAAATTATCTCTCAGAACTCAGCATGTGGAGAGATGTTCTTTCATCTAGCACAAAAGAACGGGTTGCAGGAGAAACTTTACTCTGGTTTCTCAGTGTGTTTCCTAGTGCCGGTTTGAAGTTCCTGCACTTTTCACTGTAAAACCGTGTTGGAGCTGGTACCTCCTCATATATATGTAAGGATTGGAGTTTGCAACAAAAAATAAACTTTGTGTTCCAAACAAGCTAGGTGAAGGACGGCTGTAACACACAGTTTTCTCTCAGAACTGAGAATGTGGAGGGTCGTTCATTCATCTAGCACAAAGGGAACGGTTTGCAGGAGTTATTTTTACTCTGATTTCTCAGTGTTTTTCCAACTGCCGGTATGATCTTCCTGCAGTTATCACTGTAAAAACGAGTTGGAGCTAGATCCTCCCCATATATATGTTTGAAGTGGAGCTTGCAACTGAAAAGAAACTTTGTGTTCCCAACAAGCTAGGTGAAGGACGGCTTTCACACACACTTATCATCCAGAACTGACCATGTGGAGATACGTTCGTTCAACTAGCACAAAGCGAATGGGTTGCAGGAGAAACTTTTACTGTGGTATCTCACTGTGTTTCCTAGTGCCGGTTTGAAGTTCCTGCAGTTTTCACTGTAAAACCGAGGTGGAGCTTGTACCTCCCCATATACATGTATGGAGTGGTGTTAACAAATGAAAAGAAACTTTTTGTTCCCAAAAAGCTAGGTGAAGGACAGCTTTCACACACAATTATCTCTCAGAACTGAGCATGTGGAGAGATGTTCTTTCATCTAGCACAAAAGAACGGGTTGCAGGAGAAACTTTACTCTGTTTACTCAGTGTGTTTCCTAGTGCCGGTTTGAAGTTCCTGCAGTTTTCACTGTAAAACCTTGTTGGAGCTGGTACCTCCCCATATATATGTAAGGAGTGGAGTTTTAACTGAAAAGAAACTTTGTGTTCCCAAAAAGCTAGGTGAAGGACAGCTTTCACACACAATTATCATTCAGAACTGAGCATGTGGAAAGTCGTTCGTTCACCTAGCACAAATGGAATGGGTTGCAGGAGAAATTTTTACTGTGGTTTCTCAGTGTGTTTCTTAGTGCCGGTTTGAAGTTCCTGCAGTTTTCACTGTAAAACCAAGTTGGAGCTATTACCTCCCCATATATATGTATGGAGTGGAGTTTGCAACTGAAAAAAATTTGTGTTTCCAACAATCTAGGTGAAGGACTGCTTTCAAACAAACTTTTCTATCAGAACTGTTCATGTGGAGAGACAGTCGTTCATCTAGCACAAAGGGAACTGGTTGCAGGAGAAACTTTTACTCTGGTTTCTCAGTGTGTTTCCTAGAGCCGTTTTGAACTTCCTGCAGGTTTCACTGTAAAACCGAGTTGGAGCTAGTATCTCCCATATATATGTATGGACTGGAGTTTGCAACTGAATAGAAACTTTGTGTTCCCTATAAGCTAAGTGAATTAGAGCTTTCACACACAATTATCTCTCAGAACTGAGCATGTGGAGTGTCCTTCGTTCATCTAGCACAAAGTGAACGGGTTGCAGGAGACACTTTTACTCTGGTTTCTCAGTGTGTTTCTTAGAGCCGGTTTGAATTTCCTGCAGTTATCAGTGTAAAACCGTGTTGGAGCTGATAACTCCCCATATATATTTAAGGTTTGGAGTTTGGTACTGAAAAGAAAATTTGTTTTCCCAACAAGCTAGTTGAAGGAAGGCTTTCACACACAATTATCTCTCAGAAATGAGCATGTGGAGAGTCGTTCGTTCATCTAGCACAAAGTGAACGGATTGCACGGGAAATTTAACTATGATTACTCTGTGTGTTTCCTAGCGCTGGTTTGATGTTCCTGGAAATTTCACTGTAAAATCGGGTTGGAGCTGGTAACTCCCCATATATATGTAAGGATTGGAGTTTGCAACTGAAAAGAAACTTTCTTTTCCCAACAAGCTAGGTGAAGGACGGCTTTCACACACAATTATCTATCAGAACTGAGCATGTGGTGAGTCGTTCATTCATCTAGCACAAAGGGAAAGGGTTGCAGGAGAAATTTTTAGTGTGGTTTCTCAGTGTGTTTCCTAGTGCCGGTTTGAATTTCCTGCAGCTTTCACTGTAAAACCGAGTTGGAGGTATTACCTCCCCATATATATGTATGGAGTGGAGTTTGCAACTGAAAAAAACTTTGTGTTTCCAACAATCTAGGTGAAGGACGGGTTTCAAACAAACTTTCTATCAGAACTGAGCATGTGGAGAGACGTTCGTTCATCCAGCACAAATGGAAAGGTTTGCAGGAGAAACTTTTACTCTGGCTTTCTCAGTGTGTTTCCTAGTGCCGGGTTGATGTTCCTGCTGTTTTCAAGGTAAAACAGAGTTGGAGCTTGTACTTCCCCATATATATGTATGGATTGGCGTATGCAACTGAAAAGAAACTTTGTGTTCCCAATAAGCTAACTGAAGTAGAGCTTTCACACACAATTATCTCTCAGAACTGAGCATGTGGAGTGTCCTTCGTTCATCTAGCACAAAGGGAACGGGTAGCAGGAGAAAGTTTTACTCTGGTTTCTCAGTGTGTTTCCTAGTGCCTGTTTGAAATTCCTGCAGATTTCACTGTACAACCGATTTGGAGCTAGTACCTCCCCATATATATGTACAGAGTGGAGTTTGCAACTGAAAAGAATCTTTGTTTTCCAACAAGATATTTGAAGTTCGGCTTTCACACACACTTATCCCTCAGAACTGATCATGTGGAGAGACGTTCTTTCATCTAGCACAAAGGGAACGGGTTGCAGGAGAAACTTTTACTCTGGTTTCTCAGTGTGTTTCCTATTGCCGTTTTGAAGTTCCTGCAGTTTTCACTGTGATACCGTGTTGGATCTTGTACCTCCCCATATATATGTAAGGATTGGAGTTTGCAACTGAAAGAAACTTTCTTTTCCCAACAAGCTAGGTGAAGGACGGCTTTCACACACAATTATATATCAGAACTGAGCATGTGGTCAGTCGTTCGTTCATCTAGCACAAAGGGAATGTGTTGCAGGAGAAATTTTTACTGTGGTTTCTCAGTGTGTTTCCTAGTGCCGGTTTCAAGTTCCTGCAGTTTTCACTGTAAAAACGAGTTGGAGGTATTACCTCCCCATATATATGTATGAAGTGGCGTATGCAACTGAAAAGAAACTTTGTGTTCCCAATAAGCTAAGTGAAGTAGAGCTTTCACACCCAATTATCTCTCAGAACTGAGCATGTGGAGTGTCCTTCGTTCATCTAGCACAAAGGGAACGGGTAGCAGGAGAAAGTTTTACTCTGGTTTCTCAGTGTGTTTCCTAGTGCCGGTTTGAAATTCCTGCTGATTTCACTGTAAAACCGAGTTGGAGCTAGTACCTCCCCATATATATGTACAGAGTGGAGTTTGCAACTGAAAAGAAACTGTGTTTTCCAAACAATATATTTCAAGTTCGGCTTTCACACACACTTACCCCTCAGAACTTAGCATGTGGAGAGACGTTCGTTCATCTAGCACAAACGGAACGAGTTGCAGGACAAACATTTACTCTGGTTTCTCAGTGTGTTTCTTATTGCCGGTTTGAAGTTCCTGCAGTTTTCACTGTGATACCGTGTTGGATCTGTTACCTCCCCATATATATGTAAGGATTGGAGTTTGCAACAAAAAATAAACTTTGTGTTCCAAACAAGCTAGGTGAAGGACGGTTGTAACACACAATTTTCTCTCAGAACTGAGCATGTGGAGGGTCGTTCGTTCATCTAGCACAAAGGGAACGGTTTGCAGGAGCTATTTTTACTCTGATTTCTCAGTGTTTTTCCAAGTGCCGGTATGATCTTCCTGCAGTTATCACTTTAAAACCGAGTTGGAGCTAGATCCTCCATATATATGTTTGAAGTGGAATTTGCAACTGTAAAGAAACTTTGTGTTCCCAACCACCTGGGTGAAGGACGGCATTCACACACACTTATCTCTCAGAACTGACCATGTGGAGAGACGTTCGTTCATCTAGCACAAAGGGAATGGGTTGCAGGAGTAACTTTTACTGTGGTATCTCACTGTGTATCCTAGTGACGGTTTGAAGTTCCTGCACTTTTCACTGTAAAACCGTGTTGGGGCTGTTACCTCCCCATATATATGTAAGGAGTGGAGTTTCAACTGAAAAGAAACTTTGTGTTCCCAACAAGCTAGGTGAAGGACGGCTTTCAAACACACATATCTCTCAGAACTGAGCATGTGGAAAGTCATTCGTTCATCTAGCACAATGTGAACGGGTTGCAGGAGAAACTTTAACTCTGATTTCTCAGTGTGTTTCCTAGCGCCGGTTTGAATTTCCTCGAGATTTCACTGTAAATCCGAGTTGGAGCTATTACATCCCCATATATATATTTGAAATGGAGTTTGCACCTGAAAGGAATCTTTGTGTTCCCAACAAGATCGGTGAATTTTGGCTTTACAAACAATTATCCCTCAGAACTGGGCATGTGGAGAGACGTTCGTTCATTTAGCACAAATGGAACTGGTTGCAGGAGTTATGTTTACTATGGTTTCTCAGTGTTTTTCCAAATGCCGGTTTGATCTTCCTGCAGTTATCACTGTAAAACCGAGTAGGAGCTATTACATCCCCATATATATATTTGAAATGGAGTTTGCACCTGAAAGGAAACTTTGTGTTCCCAATAAGCTATGTGAAGGACGGCTTTCACACACAATTATCTCTCAGAAATGAGCATGTGGAGAGACGTTGGTTCATCTAGCACAAAGGGAACGGTTTGCAAGGGAAACTATTTCCCTGGTTTCCCAGTGCTTTTCCAAGTGCCTGTTTGAAGTTCCTGCAGTTTTCACTATAAAACGGGGTTGAAGCTAGTACCACCCCATATATATGTATGGAGTGGGGTTTGCAAATGAAAAGAAACTTTGAGTTCAGAACAAGCTAGTTGAAGGTCGGCTTGCACACATACTTACATTTCAGAACTGAGCATGTGGAGAGACGTTCGTTCATCTAGCACAAAGGGAACAGGTTGCAGGAGGAAGTATTACTCTGGCTTTCTCAGTGAGTTTCCTAGTGCCGGTTTGATGTTCCTGCTGTTTTTAAGGTAAAACAGTGTAGGAGCTTGTATCTCCACATATATATGTATGGATTGGCGTATGCAACTGAAAAGAAACTTTGTGTTCCCAATAAGCTAAGTGAAATAGAACTTTCACACACAATTATCTCTCAGAACTGAGCATGTGGAGTGTCCTTCGTTCATCTAGCACAAAGGGATCGGGTAGCAGGGGATAGTATTACTCTGGATTCTCAGTGTGTTTTCTAGTGCCGGTTTGAAGTTCCTGCAGATTTCACTGTAAAACCGAGTTGGAGCAAGTACCTCCCCATATATATGTACGGAGTGGAGTTTGCAACTGAAAAAAACTTTGTGTTTCCAACAATCTAGGTGAAGGACGGCTTTCACACACACAGATCTGTGAGAACTGAGCATGTGGAGAGTCGTTCGTTCCTCTAGCACAAATTGAACGCGTTGCAGGAGACACTTTTACTCTGGATTCTCAGGGTGTTTCCTAGAGCCGGATTGAACTTCCTGCAGTTATCACTGTAAAACCGTGTTGGAGCTGATAAATCTCCATATATATTTAAGGTTTGGAGTTTGCAACTGAAAAGAAACATTGTGTCCCAACAAGCTAGGTGAAGGATGGCTTACACACACACTGATATATCTCAGAACTGAGCATGTGGAGAGTCGTTCGTTCATCTAGCACAAAGGGAACGGGTTGCAGGAGAAACTTTAACTCTGATTTCTCAGTGTGTTTCCTAGCGCCGGTTTGAAGTTCCTGGAGATTTTACTGTAAAATCGTGTTGGAGCTGGTAACTCCCAATATATAAGTAAGGATTGGAGTTTGCAACTGAAAAGAAACTTTCTTTTCCCAACAAGCTAGGTGAAGGACGGCTTTCACACACACTTATCTCGGAGAACTCAGCAGGTGAAGATTCGTTCGTTCATCTAGTACAAATGGAATGGTTTGCAGGGTAACTTTTTACTCTGGATTCTCAGTGTGTCTCCTAGTGCCGGTTTGAAGTTCCTGCAGTTTTCACTATAAAACCGAGTTGGAGCTAGTACCTCCCCATATATATGTATGGAGTGAAGCTTGCAACTGAAAAGAAACTTTGTGTTCCCAACAAGGTAGTTGAAGGACGGCTTTCACACACACTTACCTCTCAGAACTGAGCATGTGGAGAGACTTAGGTTCCTCTAGCACAAAGGGAACCGGTTGCAGGAGAAATTTTTACTCTGGTTTCTCAGTGTGTTTCCTATTGCCGGTTTGAAGTTCCTGCAGTTTTCACTGTGATACCGTGTTGGATCTGGTACCTCCCCATATATATGTAAAGATTGGAGTTTGCAAATGAAAGAAACTTTCTTTTCCCAACAAGCTATGTGAAGGACGGCTTTCACACACAATTATCTATCAGAACTGAGCATGTGGTGAGTCGTTCGTTCATCTAGCACAAAGGGAATGGGTTGCAGGAGAAATTTTTACTGTGGTTTCTCAGTGTGTTTCCTAGTGCCGGTTAGAAGTTCCTGCATTTTTCACTTTAAAACCGAGTTGGAGGTATTACTTCCCCATATACATGTATGGAGTGGAGTTTGCAACTGAAAAAAACATTGTGTTTTCAACAACCAAGGTGAAGGACAGCTTTCAAACAAACTTTCAATCAGAACTGAGCATGTGGAGAGAAGTTCGTTCATCCAGCACAAAGGGAACGGGTTGCAGGAGCAACTTTTACTCTGGCTTTCTCAGTGTGTTTCCTAGTGCCGGTTTGATGTTCCTGCTGTTTTCAAGGTAAAACAGAGTTGGAGCTTGTACCTCCCCATATATATGTATGGAGAGGCGTATGCAAATGAAAAGAAACATTGTGTTCCTAATAAGCTAAGTGAAGTAGAGCTTTCACACACAATTATCTCTCAGAACTGAGCATGTGGAGTGTCCTTCGTTCATCTAGCACAAAGGGAACGGGTAGCAGGAGAAAGTTTTACTCTGGTTTCTCAGTGAGTTTCCTAGTGCAGGTTTGAAATTCCCGCAGATTTCACTGTAAAACCGAGTTGGAGCTTGTACCTCCCCATATATATGTACGGAGTGCAGTTAGCAACTGAAAAGAAACTGTGTGTTCCCAACAAGCTATTTGAAGGACGGCTTTCACACACACTGTTTTCTGAGAACAGAGCATGTGTAGAGACGTTCGTTCATCTAGCACAAAGGGAACGGGTAGCAGGAGAAAGTTTTACTCTGGTTTCTCAGTGTGTTTCCTAGTGCAGGTTTGAAATTCCTGCAGATTCCACTGTAAAACCGAGTTGGAGCTAGGACCTCCCCATATATATGTACGGAGTGGAGTTTGCAACTGAAAAGAAACTTTGTTTTCCAAACAAGATATTTGAAGTTCGGCTTTCACTCACACTTATCCCTCAGAACTGAGCATGTGTAGAGACGTTCGTTCATCTAGCACAAACGGAACGTGTTGCAGGACAAACTTTTACTCTGGTTTCTCAGTGTGTTTCCTATTGCCGGTATGAAGTTACTGCAGTTTTCACTGTGATACCGTGTTGGATCTTGTACCTCCCCATATATATGTAAGGATTGGAGTTTGCAACTGAAAAGAAACTTTCTTTTCCCAACAAGCTAGGTGAAGGACGGCTTTCACACACATTTATCTCTCAGAACTGAGCATGTGGAGAGTCGTTCGTTCATCTAGTACAAAGGGAATGGGTTGCAGGGGAAATTTTTACTCTGGATTCTCAGTGTGTTTCCTAGTGCCGGTTTGAAGTTCCTGCAGTTTTCAGTATAAAACCGAGTTGGAGCTAGTACCTCCCCATATATATGTATGGAGTGGAGTTTGCAACTGAAAAGAAACTTTTTGTTCCCAATAAGATAGGTGAATTTTGGCTTTACACACATTTATCCCTCAGAACTGAGCATGTGGAGAGACGTTCGTTCATCTAGCACAAAGGGAACGGGTTGCAGGAGTTATGTTTACTCTGGTTTCTCAGTGTTTTTCCAAATGCCGGTTTGATCTTCCTGCAGTTATCACTGTAAAACCGAGTTGGAACTATTACATCCCCATATATATATTTGAAATGGAGTTTGCACCTGAAAGGAAACTTTGTGTTCCCAATAAGCTATGTGAAGGACGGCTTTCACACACAATTATCTCTCAGAACTGAGCATGTGCAGAGACGTTGGTTCATCTAGCACAAAGGGAACGGTTTGCAAGGGAAATTTTTACTCTGGTTTCCCAGTGCTTTTCCAAGTGCCTGTTTGAAGTTCCTGCAGTTTTCACTATAAAACGGAGTTGGAGCTAGTACCACCCCATATATATGTATGGAGTGATGTTTGCAACTGAAAAGAAACTTTGAGTTCAGAACAAGCTAGGTGAATATCGGCTTTCACACACACTTACATTTCAGAACTGAGCATGTGGAGAGACGTTCGTTCATCTAGCACAAAGGGAACGGGTTGAAGGAGAAACTTTTACTCTGGCTTTCTCAGTGTGTTTCCTAGTGCCTGTTTGATCTTCATGCTGTTTTCAAGGTAAAACAGTGTAGGAGCTTGTATCTCCCCTTATATATGTATGGAGTGGCGTATGCAACTGAAAAGAAACTTAGTGTTCCCAATAAGCTAAGTGAAATAGAGCTTTCACACACAATTATCTCTCAGAACTGAGCATGTGGAGTGTCCTTCGTTCATCTAGCACAAAGGGAACGGGTAGCAGGGGAAAGTTTTACTCTGAATTCTCAGTGTGTTGCCTAGTGCCGGTTTGAATTTCCTGCAGATTTCACTGTAAAACCGAGTTGGAGCTAGTACCTCCCCATATATATGTAAGGATTGGAGTTTGCAACTGAAAAAAAATTTGTGTTTCCAACAATCTAGGTGAAGGACGGCTTTCACACACACAGATCTGTGAGAACTGAGCATGTGGAGAGTCGTTCATTCATCTAGCACAAAGTGAACGGGTTGCAGGAGACACTTTTACTCTGGTTTCTCAGGGTGTTTCCTAGAGCCGGATTGAACTTCCTGCAGTTATCACTGTAAAACCGTGTTGGAGCTGATAAATCACCATATATTTTTAAGGTTTGGAGTTTGCAACTGAAAAGAAATTTTGTGTCCCAACAAGCTAGGTGAAGGACGGCTTTCACACACACTGATTTCTGAGAACACAGCATGTGTAGAGACGTTCGTTCATCTAGCACAATGGGAAAGGCTAGCAGGAGAAAGTTTTACTCTGGTTTCTCAGTGTGTTTCCTAGTGCAGGTTTGAAATTCCTGCAGATTTCACTGTAAAACCGTGTTGGAGCTAGTACCTCCGCATATATATGTACGGAGTGGAGTTTGCAACTGAAAAGAAACTTTGTTTTCCAAACAAGATATTTGGAGTTCGGCTTTCACTCACACTTATCCCTAAGAACTGAGCATGTGGAGAGACGTTCGTTCATCTAGCACAAAGGGAACCGGTTGCAGGAGAAACTTTAACTCTGGGTTCTCAGTGTGTTTCCTATTGCCGGTTTGAAGTTCCTGCAGTTTTCACTGTGATACCGTGTTGGATCTGGTACCTCCCCATATATATGTAAGGATAGGAGTTTGCAACTGAAAGAAACTTTCTTTTCCCAACAAGCTATGTGAAGGACGGCTTTCACACACAATTATCTATCAGAACTGAGCATGTGGTGAGTCGTTCGTTCATCTAGCACAAAGGGAATGGGTTGCAGGGGAAACTTTTACTGTGGTTTCTCAGTGTGTTTCCTAGTGCCGGTTTGAAGTTCCTGCAGTTTTCACTTTAAAACCGAGTTGGAGGTATTAACTCCCCATATACATGTATGGAGTGGAGTTTGCAACTGAAAAAAACTTTGTGTTTCCAAAAACCTAGGTGAAGGACCCCTTTTAAAAAAACTTTCTATCAGAACTGAGCATGTGGAGAGAAGTTCGTTCATCCAGCACAAATGGAACGGGTGGCAGGAGAAAGTTTTACTCTGGCTTTCTCAGTGTGTTTCCTAGTGCCGGTTTGATCTTCCTGCAGTTATCACTGTAAAATCGAGTTGGAGCTAGTACTTCCCCATATATATATTTGAAATGGAGTTTGCACCTGAAAGGAAACTTTGTGTTCCCAATAAGCTATGTGAAGGACGGCTTTCACACACAATTATCTCTCAGAACTGAGCATGTGGAGAGACGTTGGTTCATCTAGCACAAAGGGAACGTTTTGCAAGGGAAACTTTTATTCTGGTTTCCCAGTGCTTTTCCAAGTGCCTGTTTGAAGTTCCTGCAGTTTTCACTATAAAACGGAGTTGGAGCTATTACCACCCCATATATATGTATGGAGTGGGGTTTGCAACTGAAAAGAAACTTTGAGTTCAGAACAAGCTAGGTGAAGATCAGCTTTCACACACACTTACATTGCAGAACTGAGCATGTGGAGAGACGTTCGTTCATCTAGCACAAAGGGAACGGGTTGCAGGAGAAACTTTTACTCTGGCTTTCTCAGTGTGTTTCTTGGTGCCGGTTTGTTGTTCATGCTGTTTTCAAGGTAAAACAGTGTAGGAGCTTTTATCTCCCTATATATATGTATGGAATGGCATATGCAACTGAAAAGAAACTTTGTGTTCCCAATAAGCTAAGTGAAATAGAGCTTTCACACACAAATATCTCTCAGAACTGAGCATGTGGAAAGTCGTTCGTTCATCTAGCACAAAGGGAACGGGTTGCAGGAGGAACTTTAATTCTGATTTCTCAGTGTGTTTCCTAGTGCCGGTTTGAAGTTCCTGGAGATTTCACTGTAAAATCGTTTTGGAGCTGGTTACTCCCAATATATATGTAAGGATTGGAGTTTGCAACTGAAAAGAAACTTTGTGTTCTCAACAAGCTAGGTGAAGGACGGCTTTCACACACACTTATCTCTCAGAACTCAGCATGTGGAGAGTCCTTCTTTCATCTAGTACAAAGGGAATGGGTTGCAGGGGAAGTTTTTACTCTGGATTCTCAGTGTGTTTCCTAGTGCCGGTTTGAAGTTCCTGCAGTATTCACTATAAAACCGAGTTGGAGCTAGTACCTCCCTATATATATGTATGGAGTGGAGTTTGCAACTGAAAAAACTTTGTGTTTCCAACAATCTAGGTGAAGGTCGGCTTTCAAACAAACTTTTCTATCAGAACTGTTCATGTGGAGAGACATTCGTTCATTTAGCACAAAGGGAACGGTTTGCAGGAGACACTTTTACTCTGGTTTCTCAGTGTGTTTCCTAGAGCCGGTTTGAACTTCCTGCAGTTTTCACTGTAAAACATTGTTGGAGCTGGTAACTCCCCATATATATTTAAGGTTTGGAGTTTGCAACTGAAAGACACTTTGTGTTCCCAACAAACTAGGTGAAGGACGGCTTTCACACACACATATTTCTCAGAACTGAGCATGTGGAGGGTCGTTCGTTCATCTAGCACAAAGGGAACCGGTTGCAGGAGAAACTTTAACTCTGATTTCTCAGTGTGTTTCTTAGCGCCGGTTTGAAGTTCCTGGAAATTTCACTGTAAAACCGTGTTATAGCTGGTAACTCCCCATATATATGTAAGGATTGGAGTTTGCAACTGAATAGATAATTTGTTTTCCCAACAAGCTAGGTGAAGGACGGCTTTCACACACACTTATCTCTCAGAATTCAGCATGTGGAGAGACGTTCGATCATCTAGCACAAAGGGAACGGGTTGCAGGAAAAAATTTTACTCTGGCTTTCTCAGTGTGTTTCCTAGTGCCGGTTTGATGTTCCTGCAGTTTTCAAGGTAAAACCGAGTTGGAGCTTGTATCTCCCCATTTATATGTATGAAGTGGCGTATTCAACTGAAAAGAATCTTTGTGTTCCCAATAAGCTAAGTGAAGTACGGCTTTCACACACAACTATCTCTCAGAATTGAGCATGTGGAGAGTCCTTCTTTCACCTAGCACAAAGGGAACGGTTAGCAGGAGAAAATTTCTTCTCCGGATTCTCAGTGTGTATCCTAGGGCCGGTTTGAATTTCCTGCAGATTTCACTGTAAAACCGAGTTGGAGCTAGTACCTCCCCATATATATGTCCGGAGTTGAGCTTGCAACTGAAAAGAAACTTTGTTTTCCAAACAAGATAGGTGAAGGTCGGCTTTCACACACACTTATACCTCAGAACTGAGAATGTGGATAGACGTTCGTTTATCTAGCACAAATGGAACGGGTTGCAGGAGTAACTTTTAGTCTTGTTTCTCAGTGTGTTTCCTAGTTCCGGTTTGAAGTTCCTGCAGTTTTCACTGTGAAACAGTTTTGGATCTTGTACCTCCCCTTATATATGTAAGGAGTGGGGTTTGCAACTGAAAAGAAACTTTGTGTTCCCAACAAGCTAGGTGAAGGACGGCTTTCACACACACTTATCACTCAGAACTGAGCATGTGGAGAGTCGCTCGTTCATCTAGCACAAAGGGAATGGTTTGCTGGAGAAATTTTTACTGTGGTTTCTCAGTGTGTTTCTTAGTGCCGGTTTGAAGTTCCTACAGTTTTCACTGTAATACAAATTTGGAGTTATTACCTCCCCATATATATGTATGGAGTGGGGTTTGCAACTGAAAAACTATGTGTTTCCAACAATCTAGGTGAAGGTCGGCTTTCAAACAAAATTTTCTATCACAACTGATCATGTGGAGAGACATTCTTTCATCTGGCACAAAGGGAACGGGTTGCAGGAGAAATTTTTCTCTGGTTTCTCAGTGTGTTTCCTAGAGCCGGTTTGAACTTCCTGCAGTTTTCACTGTAAAACCTAGTTGGATCTAGTATCTCCCCATATATATGTATGGGGTGGAGTTTGCAACTGAAAAGTAACTTTGTGTTCCCAACAAGCTAGATGAAGGACGGCTTTAACTCACACTGATCTCTGAGAACAGAGCATGTGTAGAGACTTTCGTTCATCTAGCACAAATTGAACGTGTTGCAGGAGACACTTTTACTCTGGTTTCTCAGTGTGTTTCCTAGAGCCGGTTTGAAGTTCCTGCAGTTTTCACTGTAAAACCGTGTTGGAGCTGGTAACTCCCCATATATATTTAAGGTTTGGAGTTTGCCACTGAAAAGTAACTTTGTGTTCGAAACAAGGTAGGTGAAGGACGGCTTTCACACACACATATTTCTCAGAACTGAGCATGTGGTGAGTCGTTCGTTCATCTAGCACAAAGGGAACCTGTTGCAGGAGACACGTTTACTCTGGTGTCTCAGTGCGTTTCCTAGAGCCGGTTTGAACTTCCTGCAGTATTCACGGTAAAACCGTGTTGGAGATGGTAACTCCCCATATATATTTAAGGTTTGGAGTTTGCAACTGAAAAGATACTTTGTTTCCCAACAAGCTAGGTGAAGGACGGCTTTCACACACACTTATCTCTCAGAACTCAGCATGTGGAGCGTCGTTCGTTCATCAAGTACAAAGGGAATGGGTTGCAGGGGAAATTTTTACACTGGATTCTCTGTGTGTTTCCTAGTGCCGGTTTGAATTTCCTGCAGTTTTCACAGTAAAACCGAGTTGGAGCTAGTACTTTCCCATATATATGTATGGAGTGGAGTTTGCAACTGAAAAGAATCTTAGTGTTCACAACAAGCTAGGTGAAGGACGGCTTTCACACACCATGATCTCTGAGAACAGAGCATGTGTAGAGACGTTCGTTCATCTAGCACAAATTGAACGGGTTGCATGAGACACTTTTACTCTGGTTTCTCATTGTGTTTCCTAGAGCCGATTTGAACTTCCTCAGTTTTCACTGTAAAACCGTGTTGGAGCTGGTAACTCCACATATATATTTAAGGTTTGGAGTTTGCAACTGAAAAGGAACTCTGTGTTCCAAACAAGCTAGGTGAAGGACGGCTTTAACACACACATATTTCTCAGAACAGAGCATGTGGAGAGTCTTTCGTTCATCTAGCAAAAAGGGAACAGGTTGCAGGAGAAACTTTTACTCTCATTTCTCAGTGTGTTTCCTAGCGCCGGTTTGAATTTCCTGGAAATTTCACTGTAAAACCGAGTTGGAGCTGGTAACTCCCCACATATATGTAAGGATTGGAGTTTGCATCTGAATAGATACTTTGTTTTCCCAACAAGCTAGGTGAAGGACGGCTTTCACACACACTTGTCTCTCAGAACTCAGCATGTGGAGAGACGTTCGATCATCTAGCACAAAGGGAATGCGTTGCAGGAAAAACTTTTACTCTGGCTTTCTCAGTGTGTTTCCTAGTGCCTGTTTGATGTTCCTGCAGTTTTCACGGTAAAACCGAGTTGGAGCTTTATCTCCCCATATATATGTATGAAGTGGCGTATTCAACTGAAAAGAAACTTTGTTTTCCCAATAATCTAAGTGAAGTACGGCTTTCACACACAATTATCTCTCAGAAGTGAGCATGTGGAGAGACGTTCGATCATCTAGCACAAAGGGAACGGTTTGCAAGAAAAACTTTTACTCTGGTTTCTCAGTGTGTTTCCTACAGCCGTTTTGAAGTTCCTGCAGGTTTCACTGTAAAACCGAGTTGGAGCTAGTATCTCCCATATATATGAATGGAGTGGAGTTTGCAACTGAATAGAAACTTTGTGTTCCCAACAAGCTAGTTGAAGGACGGCTTTCAAACACACTGATCTCTGAGAACAGAGCATGTGGAGAGTCGTTCGTTCATCTAGCACAAAGTGAACGGTTTGCAGGAGACACTTTTACTCTGGTTTCTCAGTGTGTTTCCTAGAGCCGGTTTGAACTTCCTGCAGTTTTCACTGTAAAACCGTGTTGGAGCTGGTAACTCCCCATATATATTTAAGGTTTGGAGTTTGCAACTGAAAAGAAACTTTGGGTCCCAAAAAGCTAGGTGAAGGACGGCTTTCACATACTGATATATCTCAGAACTGAGCATGTGGAGAGTCGTTCGTTCATCTAGCACAAAGGGAACGGGTTGCAGGAGAAACTTTAACTTTGATTTCTCAGTGTGTTTCCTATCGCCGGTTTGAAGTTCCTGGAGATTTCACTGTAAATTCGTGTTGGAGCTGGTAACTCCCAGTATATATGTAAGGATTGGAGTTTGCAACTGAAAAGAAACTTTCTTTTCCCAACAAGCTAGGTGAAGGGCGGCTTTCACACACACTAATCTCTCAGAACTCAGCATGTGGATAGACGTTCGATCATCTAGCACAAAGGGAATGGGTTGCAGGAAAAACTTTTACTCTGGCTTTCTCAGTGTGTTTCCTAGTGCCGGTTTGAAGTTCCTGCAGATTTCACTGTAAAGCCGAGTTGGAGCTAGTACCTCCCCATATATATGTACGGAGTGGAGTTTGCAACTGAAAAAAACTTTGTGTTTCCAACAATCTAGGTGAAGGACTGCTTTCACACACACAGATCTGTGAGAAGTGAGCATGTGGAGAGTCGTTCGTTCATCTAGCACAAAGTGAACGGGTTGCAGGAGTAACTTTTACTCTGGCTTTCTCAGTGTGTTTCCTAGTGCCGGTTTGATGTTCCTGATGTTTTCAAGGTAAAACAGAGTTGGAGCATGTACCTCCCTATATATGTATGGAGTGGCGTATGCAAATGAAAAGAAACTTTGTGTTCCCAATAAACTAAGTGATGTAGAGTTTTCACACACAATTATCTCTCAGAACTGAGCATGTGGAGTGTCCTTCGTTCATCTAGCACAAAGGGAACGGGTAGCAGGAGAAAGTTTTACTCTGGTTTCTCAGTGTGTTTCCTAGTGCAGGTTTGAAATTCCTGCAGATTTCACTGTGAATCCGAGTTGGAGCTAGTACCTCCCCATATATATGTACGGAGTGGAGTTTGCAACTGAAAAGAGACTTTGTTTTCCAAACAAGATAATTGAAGTTCGGCTTTCACTCACACTTATCCCTCAGAACTGAGCATGTGGAGAGACGTTCGTTAATCTAGCACAAACGGAACGGGTTGCAGGACAAACATTTACTCTGGTTTCTCAGTGTGTTTCCTATTGCCGGTTTGAAGTTCCTGCAGTTTTCACTGTGATACCGTGTTGGATCTGGTACCTCCCCATATATATGTAAGGATTGGAGTTTGCAACTGAAAAGAAACTTTGTGTTCCCAACAAGATAGGTGAATTTTGGCTTTACACAAAATTAACCCTCAGAACTGAGCATGTGGAGAGACGTTCGTTCATCTAGCACAAAGGGAACGGGTTGCAGGAATTATGTTTACTCTGGTTTCTCAGTGTTTTTCCAAATGCCGGTTTGATCTTCCTGCAGTTATCACTGTAAAACCGAGTTGGAGCTATTACATCCCCATATATATATTTGAAATGGAGTTTGCACCTGAAAGGAAACTTTGTGTTCCCAATAAGCTATGAGAAGGACGGCTTTCACACACAATTATCTCTCAGAACTGAGCATGTGTAGAGACGTTGGATCATCTAGCACAAAGGGAACGGTTTGCAAGGGAAACTTTTACTCTGGTTTCCCAGAGCTTTTCCAAGTGCCTGTTTGAAGTTCCTGCAGTTTTCACTATAAAACGGAGTTGGAGCTATTACCACCCCTTATATATGTATGGAGTGGGGTTTGCAACTGAAAAGAAACTTTGAGTTCAGAACAAGCTAGGTGAAGATCGGCTTTCACACACACTTACATTTCAGAACTGAGCATGTGGAGAGACGTTCGTTCATCTAGCACAAAAGGAACGGGTTGCAGGAGAAACTTTTACTCTGGCTTTCTCAGTGTGTTTCCTAGTGCCGGTTTGATGTTCCTGCTGTTTTCAAGGTAAAACAGTGTTGGAGCTTGTATCTCCCCATATATATGTATGGAGTGGCTTATGCTACTGAAAAGAAACTTTGTGTTCCCAATAAGCTAATTGAAATAGAGCTTTCACACACAATTATCTCTCAGAACTGAGCATGTGGAGTGTCCTTCGTTCATCTAGCACAAAGGGAACGGGTAGCAGGGGAAATTTTTACTCTGGATTCTCAGGGTGTTTCCTAGTGCCGGTTTGATGTTCCTGCAGATTTCAATGTAAAACCGAGTTGGAGCTAGTACCTCCCCATATATATGTATGGAGTGGAGTTTGCAACTGAAAAAAACTTTGTGTTTCCAACAATCTAGGTGAAGGACGGCTTTCACACACAGAGATCTGTGAGAACTGAGCATGTGGAGAGTCGTTCGTTCATCTAGCACAAAGTGAACGGGTTGCAGGAGACACTTTTACTCTGGTTTCTCAGGGTGTTTCCTAGAGCCGGATTGAACTTTGCAGTTATCACTGTAAAACAGTGTTGGAGCTGATAACTCCCCATATATATTTAAGGTTTGGAGTTTGCAACTGAAAAGAAATTTTGTGTCCCAACAAGCTAGGTGAAGGACGGCTTTCACACACTGATATATCTCAGAACTTAGCATTTGGAGAGTCGTTCGTTCATCTAGCACAAAGGGATCCGGTTGCAGGAGAAACTTTATCTCTGATTTCTCAGTGTGTTTCCTAGCGCCGGTTTGAAGTTCCTGGAGATTTCACTGTAAAATCGTGTTGGAGCTGGTAACTCCCAATATATATGTAAGGATTGGAGTTTGCAACTGAAAAGAAACTTTCTTTTCCCAACAAGCTAGGTGAAGGACGGCTTTCACACACACTTATCTCTCAGAACTCAGCATGTGGAGAGTCGTTCGTTCATCTAGTACAAAGGGAATGGGTTGCAGGATAAGTTTTTACTCTGGATTCTCAGTGTGTTTCCTATTACCGGTTTGAAGTTCCTACAGTTTTCACGAAAAAACCGATTTGGAGCTATTACCTCCCCATATATATGTATGGAGTGGAGTTTGCAACTGAAAAGAATCTTTGAGTTCCCAACAAGCTAGTTGAAGGACGGCTTTCACACACACTTATCTCTCAGAAATGAGCATGGGGAGAGACGTAGGTTCCTCTAGCACAAAGGGAACGGTTTTCAAAAGAAACTTTTACTCTGTTTTCCCAGTGCTTTTCCAAGTGTCTGTTTGAAGTTCCTGCAGTTTTCACTATAAAACGGAGTTGGAGCTAGTACCAACCCATATATATGTATGGAGTGGGGTTTGCAACTGAAAAGAAACTTTGAGTTCAGAACAAGCTAGGTGAAGGTCGGCTTTCACACAAACTTATCACTCAGAACTGAGCATGTGGAGAGTCGTTCGTTCATCTAGCACAAAGGGAACGGGTTGCAGGAGAAACTTTTACTCTGGCTTTCTCAGTGTGTTTCCTAGTGCCGGTTAGGTGTTCATGCTGTTTTCAAGGTAAAACAGTGTAGGAGCTTGTATCTCCCCATATATGTGTATGGAATGGCATATGCAACTGAAAAGAAACTTTGTGTTCCCAATAAGCTAAGTGAAATAGAGCTTTCACACACAAATATCTCTCAGAACTGAGCATGTGGAGTGTCGTTCGTTCATCTAGCACAAAGGGAACGGGTTGCAGGAGAAACTTTATTTCTGATTTCTCAGTGAGTTTCCTAGTGCCAGTTTGATATTCCTGGAGATTTCACTGTAAAATCGTTTTGGAGCTGGTAACTCCCAATATATATGTAAGGATTGGATTTTGCAACTGAAAAGAAACTTTGTGTTCTCAACAAGCTAGGTGAAGGACGGCTTTCACACACACTTATCTCTCAGAACTCAGCATGTGGAGAGTCCTTCGTTCATCTAGTACAAAGGGAATGGGTTGCAGGGGAAGTTTTTTCTCTGGATTCTCAGTGTGTTTCCTAGTGCCGGTTTGAAGTTCCTGCAGTTTTCACTATAAAACCGAGTTGGAGATAGTACCTCCCCATATATATGTACGGAGTGGAGTTTGCAACTGAAAAATCTTTGTGTTTCCAACAATCTAGGTGAAGGACGGCTTTCACACACAGAGATCTGTGAGAACTGAGCATGTGGAGAGTCGTTCGTTCATCTAGCACAAAGTGAACGGGTTGCAGGAGACACTTTTACTCTGGTTTCTCAGGGTGTTTCCTAGAGCCGGATTGAACTTTGCAGTTATCACTGTAAAACAGTGTTGGAGCTGATAACTCCCCATATATATTTAAGGTTTGGAGTTTGCAACTGAAAAGAAATTTTGTGTCCCAACAAGCTAGGTGAAGGACGGCTTTCACACACTGATATATCTCAGAACTAAGCATTTGGAGAGTCGTTCGTTCATCTAGCACAAAGGGATCCGGTTGCAGGAGAAACTTTATCTCTGATTTCTCAGTGTGTTTCCTAGCGCCGGTATGAAGTTCCTGGAGATTTCACTGTAAAATCGTGTTGGAGCTGGTAACTCCCAATATATATGTAAGGATTGGAGTTTGCAACTGAAAAGAAACTTTCTTTTCCCAACAAGCTAGGTGAAGGACGGCTTTCACACACACTTATCTCTCAGAACTCAGCATGTGGAGAGTCGTTCGTTCATCTAGTACAAAGGGAATGGGTTGCAGGATAAGTTTTTACTCTGGATTCTCAGTGTGTTTCCTATTACCGGTTTGAAGTTCCTACAGTTTTCACGATAAAACCGAGTTGGAGCTATTACCTCCCCATATATATGTATGGAGTGGAGTTTGCAACTGAAAAGAATCTTTGAGTTCCCAACAAGCTAGTTGAAGGACGGCTTTCACACACACTTATCTCTCAGAAATGAGCATGGGGAGAGACGTAGGTTCCTCAAGCACAAAGGGAACGGTTTGCAAGAGAAACTTTTACTCTGTTTTCCCAGTGCTTTTCCAAGTGTCTGTTTGAAGTTCCTGCAGTTTTCACTATAAAACGGAGTTGGAGCTAGTACCAACCCATATATATGTATGGAGTGGGGTTTGCAACTGAAAAGAAACTTTGAGTTCAGAACAAGCTAGGTGAAGGTCGGCTTTCACACAAACTTATCACTCAGAACTGAGCATGTGGAGAGTCGTTCGTTCATCTAGCACAAAGGGAACGGGTTGCAGGAGAAACTTTTACTCTGGCTTTCTCAGTGTGTTTCCTAGTGCCGGTTAGATGTTCATGCTGTTTTCAAGGTAAAACAGTGTAGGAGCTTGTATCTCCCCATATATGTGTATGGAATGGCATATGCAACTGAAAAGAAACTTTGTGTTCCCAATAAGCTAAGTGAAATAGAGCTTTCACACACAAATATCTCTCAGAACTGAGCATGTGGATTGTCGTTCGTTCATCTAGCACAAAGGGAACGGGTTGCAGGAGAAACTTTATTTCTGATTTCTCAGTGTGTTTCCTAGTGCCGGTTTGATGTTCCTGGTGATTTCACTGTAAAATCGTGTTGGAGCTGGTAACTCCCAATATATATGTAAGGATTGGAGTTTGCAACTGAAAAGAAACTTTGTGTTCTCAACAAGCTAGGTGAAGGACGGCTTTCACACACACTTATCTCTCAGAACTCAGCATGTGGAGAGTCCTTCGTTCATCTAGTACAAAGGGAATGGGTTGAAGGGGAAGTTTTTTCTCTGGATTCTCAGTGTGTTTCCTAGTGCCGGTTTGAAGTTCCTACAGTTTTCACTATAAAACCGAGTTGGAGATAGTACCTCCCCATATATATGTATGGAGTGGAGTTTGCAACTGAAAAAACTTTGTGTTTCCAACAATCTAGGTGAAGGTCGGCTTTCAAACAAACTTTTCTATCAGAACTGTTCATGTGGAGAGACATTCGTTCATCTAGCACAAAGGGAACGGTTTGCAGGAGAAACTTTTACTCTGGTTTCTCAGTGTGTTTCCTAGAGCCGTTTTGAACTTCCTGCAAGTTTCACTGTAAAACAGAGTTGGAGCTAGTATATCCCATATAGATGTATGGACTGGAGTTTGCAACTGAATAGAAACTTTGTGTTCCCAACAAGCTAGGTGAAGGACGGCTTTCACACACACTGTTTTCTGAGAACAGAGCATGTGTAGAGACGTTCGTTCATCTAGCACAAAGGGAACGGGTTGCAGGAGAAACTTTTACTCTGGTTTCTCAGTGAGTTTCCTAGAGCCGGTTTGAACTTCCTGCAGTTTTCACTGTAAAACCAAGTTGGAGCTGGTAACTCCCCATATATATTTAAGGTTTGGAGTTTGCAACTGAAAAGAAACTTTGTGTTCCCAACAAGCTAGGTGAAGGACGGCTTTCACACACACATATTTCTCAGAACTGAGCATGTGGAGGGTCGTTCGTTCATCTAGCACAAAGGGAACCGGTTGCAGGAGAAACTTTAACTCTGATTTCTCAGTGTGTTTCCTAGCGCCGGTTTGAAGTTCCTGGATATTTCACTGTAAAACCGTGTTGGAGCTGATAACTCCCCATATATATGTAAGGATTGGAGTTTGCAACTGAATAGATACTTTGTTTTCCCAACAAGCTAGGTGAAGGACGGCTTTCACACACACTTATCTCTCAGAATTCAGCATATGGAGAGACGTTCGATCATCTAGCACAAAGGGAACGGGTTGCAGGAAAAAATTTTACTCTGGCTTTCTCAGTGTGTTTCCTAGTGCCGGTTTGATGTTCCTGCAGTTTTCAAGGTAAAACCGAGTTGGAGCTTGTATCTCCCCATATATATGTATGAAGTGGCGTATTCAACTGAAAAGAATCTTTGTGTTCCCAATAAGCTAAGTGAAGTACGGCTTTCACACACAACTATCTCTCAGAACTGAGCATGTGGAGAGTCCTTCTTTCACCTAGCACAAATGGAACGGGTAGCAGGAGAAAATTTCTTCTCCGAATTCTCAGTGTGTATCCTAGGGCCGGTTTGAAGTTCCTGCAGATTTCACTGTAAAACCGAGTTGGAGCTAGTACCTCCCCATATATATGTCCGGAGTTGAGCTTGCAACTGAAAAGAAACTTTGTTTTCCAAACAAGATAGGTGAAGGTCGGCTTTCACACACACTTATACCTCAGAACTGAGGATGTGGATAGACGTTCGTTTATCTAGCACAAATGGAACGGGTTGCAGGAGTAACTTTTAGTCTTGTTTCTCGATGTGTTTCCTAGTTCCGGTTTGAAGTTCCTGCAGTTTTCACTGTGAAACAGTTTTGGATCTTGTACCTCCCCTTATATATGTAAGGAGTGGGGTTTGCAACTGAAAAGAAACTTTGTGTTCCCAACAAGCTAGGTGAAGGACGGCTTTCACACACACTTATCACTCAGAACTGAGCATGTGGAGAGTCGCTCGTTCATCTAGCACAAAGGGAATGGTTTGCTGGAGAAATTTTTACTGTGGTTTCTCAGTGTGTTTCTTAGTGCCGGTTTGAAGTTCCTACAGTTTTCACTGTAATACAAATTTGGAGTTATTACCTCCCCATATATATGTATGGAGTGGGGTTTGCAACTGAAAAACTATGTGTTTCCAACAATCTAGGTGAAGGTCGGCTTTCAAACAAAATTTTCTATCACAACTGATCATGTGGAGAGACATTCTTTCATCTGGCACAAAGGGAACGGGTTGCAGGAGAAATTTTTCTCTGGTTTCTCAGTGTGTTTCCTAGAGCCGGTTTGAACTTCCTGCAGTTTTCACTGTAAAACCGAGTTGGAGCTAGTATCTCCCCATATATATGTATGGGGTGGAGTTTGCAACTGAAAAGTAACTTTGTGTTCCCAACAAGCTAGTTGAAGGACGGCTTTAACACACACTGATCTCTGAGAACAGAGCATGTGTAGAGACGTTCGTTCATCTAGCACAAAGGGAACGTGTTGCAGGAGACACTTTTACTCTGGTTTCTCAGTGTGTTTCCTAGAGCCGGTTTGAAGTTCCTGCAGTTTTCACTGTAAAACCGTGTTGGAGCTGGTAACTCCCCATATATATTTAAGGTTTGGAGTTTGCCACTGAAAAGTAACTTTGTGTTCGAAACAAGGTAGGTGAAGGACGGCTTTCACACATACATATTTCTCAGAACTGAGCATGTGGAGAGTCGTTCGTTCATCTAGCACAAAGGGAACCTGTTGCAGGAAAAACTTTTACTCTGATTTCTCAGTGTGTTTCCTAGCGCCTTTTTGAAGTTCCTGGAAATTTCACTGTAAAACCGTGTTGGAGCTGGTAACTCCCCATATATATGTAAGGATTGGAATTTGCACCTGAAAAGATACTTTGTTTTCCCAACAAGCTAGGTGAAGTACGGCTTTCACACACACTTATCTCTCAGAACCAGGCATGTGGAGAGTCGTTCTTTCATCTAGTACAAAGTGAATGGGTTGCAGGGGAAATTTTTACACTGGATTCTCAGTGTGTTTCCTAGTGCCGGTTTGAAGTTCCTGGAGTTTTCACAGTAAAACCAAGTTGGATCTGTTACCTCCCCATATGTATGTATTGTTTGGAGTTTGCAACTGAAAAAACTTTGTGTTTCCATCAATCTAGGTGAAGTTCGGCTTTCAAAAAAACTTTTCTATCAGAACTGATCATGTGTAGGGACGTTCGTTCATCTAGCACAAAGTGAACGTGTTGCAGGAGACACGTTTACTCTGGTTTCTCAGTGCGTTTCCTAGAGCCGGTTTGAACTTCCTGCAGTATTCACTGTAAAACCGTGTTGGAGATGGTAACTCCCCATATATATTTAAGGTTTGGAGTTTGCAACTGAAAAGATACTTTGTTTTCCCAACAAGCTAGGTGAAGGACGGCTTTCACACACACTTATCTCTCAGAACTCAGCATGTGGAGAGTCATTCGTTCATCAAGTACAAAGGGAATGGGTTGCAGGGGAAATTTTTACACTGGATTCTCTGTGTGTTTCCTAGTGCCGGTTTGAATTTCCTGCAGTTTTCACAGTAAAACCGAGTTGGAGCTAGTACTTTCCCATATATATGTATGGAGTGGAGTTTGCAACTGAAAAGAATCTTAGTGTTCACAACAAGATAGGTGAAGGACGGCTTTCACACACCATGATCTCTGAGAACAGAGCATGTGTAGAGACGTTCATTCATCTAGCACAAATTGAACGGGTTCCAGGAGACACTTTTACTCTGGTTTCTCAGTGTGTTTCCTAGAGCCGATTTGAACTTCCTGCAGTTTTCACTGTAAAACCGTGTTGGAGCTGGTAACTCCACATATATATTTAAGGTTTGGAGTTTGCAACTGAAAAGAAACTTTGGGTTCCAAACAAGCTAGGTGAAGGACGGCTTTAACACACACATATTTCTCAGAACAGAGCATGTGGAGATTCTTTCGTTCATCTAGCAAAAAGGGAACAGGTTGCAGGAGAAACTTTTACTCTCATTTCTCTGTGTGTTTCCTAGCGCCGGTTTGAATTTCCTGGAAATTTCACTGTAAAACCGAGATGGAGCTGGTAACTCCCCACATATATGTAAGGATTGGAGTTTGCAACTGAATAGATACTTTGTTTTCCCAACAAGCTAGGTGAAGGACGGCTTTCACACACACTTATCTCTCAGAACTGAGCATGTGGAGAGACGTTCGATCATCTAGCACAAAGGGAACGGGTTGCAGGAAAAACTTTTACTATGGTTTCTCAGTGTGTTTCCTACAGCCGTTTTGAACTTCCTGCAGGTTTCACTGTAAAACCGAGTTGGAGCTAGTATCTCCCATATATATGAATGGACTGGAGTTTGCAACTGAATAGAAACTTTGTGTTCCCAACAAGCTAGTTGAAGGACGGCTTTCAAACACACTGATCTCTGAGAACAGAGCATGTGGAGAGACGTTCGTTCATCTAGCACAAAGTGAACGGTTTGCAGTAGACACTTTTACTCTGGTTTCTCAGTGTGTTTCCTAGAGCCGGTTTGAAATTCCTGCAGTTTTCACTGTAAAACCGTGTTGGAGCTGGTAACTCCCCATATATATTTAAGGTTTGGAGTTTGCAACTGAAAAGAAACTTTGGGTCCCAAAAAGCTAGGTGAAGGACGGCTTTCACATACTGATATATCTCAGAACTGAGCATGTGGAGAGTCGTTCGTTCATCTAGCACAAAGGAAACGGGTTGCAGGAGAAACTTTAACTTTGATTTCTCAGTGTGTTTCCTATCGCCGGTTTGAAGTTCCTGGAGATTTCACTGTAAATTCGTGTTGGAGCTGGTAACTCCCAGTATATATGTAAGGATTGGAGTTTGCAACTGAAAAGAAACTTTCTTTTCCCAACAAGCTAGGTGAAGGACGGCTTTCACACACACTTATCTCTCAGAACTCAGCATTTGGAGAGTCGTTCGTTCATCTAGCACAAAGGGAACCGGTTGCAGGAGAAACTTTTACTCTGATTTCTCAGTGTGTTTCCTAGCGCCGGTTTGAAGTTCCTGGAAATTTCACTGTAAAACCGTGTTGCAGCTGGAAACTCCCCATATATATGTAAGGATTGGAGTTTGCAACTGAATAGATACTTTATTTTCCCAACAAGCTAGTTGAAGGACGGCATTCACACACACTAATCTCTCAGAACTCAGCATGTGGAGAGACGTTCGATCATCTAGCACAAAGGGAATGGGTTGCAGGAAAAACTTTTACTCTGGCTTTCTCAGTGTGTTTCCTAGTGCCGGTTTGAAGTTCCTGCAGATTTCACTGTAAAGCCGAGTTGGAGCTAGTACCTCCCCATATACATGTACGGAGTGGAGTTTGCAACTGAAAAAAACTTTGTGTTTCCAACAATCTAGGTGAAGGACTGCTTTCACACACACAGATCTGTGAGAAGTGAGCATGTGGAGAGTCGTTCGTTCATCTAGCACAAAGTGAACGGGTTGCAGGAGAAACTTTTACTCTGGCTTTCTCAGTGTGTTTCCTAGTGCCGGTTTGATGTTCCTGATGTTTTCAAGGTAAAACAGAGTTGGAGCTTGTACCTCCCTATATATGTATGGAGTGGCGTATGCAAATGAAAAGAAACTTTGTGTTCCCAATAAGCTAAGTGAAGTAGAGTTTTCACACACAATTATCTCTCAGAACTGAGCATGTGGAGTGTCCTTCGTTCATCTAGCACAAAGGGAACGGGTAGCAGGAGAAAGTTTTACTCTGGTTTCTCAGTGTGTTTCCTAGTGCAGGTTTGAAATTCCTGCAGATTTCACTGTGAATCCGAGTTGGAGCTAGTACCTCCCCATATATATGTACGGAGTGGAGTTTGCAACTGAAAAGAGACTTTGTTTTCCAAACAAGATAATTGAAGTTCGGCTTTCACTCACACTTATCCCTCAGAACTGAGCATGTGGAGAGACGTTCGTTAATCTAGCACAAACGGAACAGGTTGCAGGACAAACATTTACTCTGGTTTCTCAGTGTGTTTCCTATTGCCGGTTTGAAGTTCCTGCAGTTTCCACTGTGATACCGTGTTGGATCTGGTACCTCCCCATATATATGTAAGGATTGGAGTTTGCAACTGAAAAGAAACTTTGTGTTCCCAACAAGATAGGTGAATTTTGGCTTTACACACAATTATCCCTCAGAACTGAGCATGTGGAGAGACGTTCGTTCATCTAGCACAAAGGGAACGGGTTGCAGGAGTTATGTTTACTCTGGTTTCTCAGTGTTTTTCCAAATGCCGGTTTGATCTTCCTGCAGTTATCACTGTAAAACCGAGTTGGAGCTATTACATCCCCATATATATATTTGAAATGGAGTTTGCACCTGAAAGGAAACTTTGTGTTCCCAATAAGCTATGTGAAGAACGGCTTTCACACACAATTATCTCTCAGAACTCAGCATGTGTAGAGACGTTGGATCATCTAGCACAAACGGAACGGTTTGCAAGGGAAACTTTTACTCTGGTTTCCCAGTGCTTTTCCAAGTGCCTGTTTGAAGTTCCTGCAGTTTTCACTATAAAACGGTGTTGGAGCTATTACCACCCCATATATATGTATGGAGTGGGGTTTGCAACTGAAAAGAAACTTTGAGTTCAGAACAAGCTAGGTGAAGATCGGCTTTCACACACACTTACATTTCAGAACTGAGCATGTGGAGAGACGTTCGTTCATCTAGCACAAAGGGAACGGGTTGCAGGAGAAACTTTTACTCTGGCTTTCTCAGTGTGTTTCCTAGTGCTGGTTTGATGTTCCTGCTGTTTTCAAGGTAAAACAGTGTAGGAGCTTGTATCTCCCCATATATATGTATGGAGTGGCGTATGCTACTGAAAAGAAACTTTGTGTTCCCAATAAGCTAATTGAAATAGAGCTTTCACACACAATTATCTCTCAGAACTGAGCATGTGGAGTGTCCTTCGTTCATCTAGCACAAAGGGAACGGGTAGCAGTGGAAAGTTTTACTCTGGATTCTCAGTGTGTTTCCTAGTGCCGGTTTGATGTTCCTGCAGATTTCAATGTAAAACCGAGTTGGAGCTAGTACCTCCCCATATATGTGTATGGAGTGGAGTTTGCAACTGAGGAAAACTTTGTGTTTCCAACAATCTAGGTGAAGGACGGCTTTCACACACACAGATCTTGAGAACTGAGCATGTGGAGAGTCGTTCGTTCATCTAGCACAAAGTGAACGGGTTGCAGGAGACACTTTTACTCTGGTTTCTCAGGGTGTTTCCTTGAGCCGCATTGAACTTCCTGCAGTTATCACTGTAAAACCGTGTTGGAGCTGATAACTCCCCATATATATTTAAGGTTTGGAGTTTGCCACTGAAAAGAAATTTTGTGTCCCAACAAGCTAGGTGAAGGACGGCTTTCACACACTGATATATCTCAGAACTTAGCATTTGGAGAGTCGTTCGTTCATCTAGCACAAAGGGATCCGGTTGAAGGAGAAACATTATCTCTGATTTCTCTGTGTGTTTCCTAGCGCCGGTTTGAAGTTCCTGGAAATTTCACTGTAAAATCGTGTTGGAGCTGGTAACTCCCAATATATATGTAAGGATTGGAGTTTGCAACTGAAAAGAAACTTTGTGTTCTCAACAAGCTAGGTGAAGGACGGCTTTCACACACACTTATCTCTCAGAACTCAGCATGTGGAGAGTCCTTCGTTCATCTAGTACAAAGGGAATGGGTTGCAGGGGAAGTTTTTACTCTGGATTCTCAGTGTGTTTCCTAGTGCCGGTTTGAAGTTCCTGCAGTTTTCACTATAAAACCGAGTTGGAGCTAGTACCTCCCCATATATATGTATGGATGGAGTTTGCAACTGAAAAAACTTTGTGTTTCCAACAATCTAGGTGAAGGTCGGCTTTCAAACAAACTTTTCTATCAGAACTGTTCATGTGGAGAGACATTCGTTCATCTAGCACAAAGGGAACGGTTTGCAGGAGAAACTTTTACTCTGGTTTCTCAGTGTGTTTCCTAGAGCCGTTTTGAACTTCCTGCAAGTTTCACTGTAAAACAGAGTTGGAGCTAGTATCTCCCATATATATGTATGGACTGGAGTTTGCAACTGAATAGAAACTTTGTGTTCCCAACAAGCTAGGTGAAGGACGGCTTTCACACACACTGTTTTCTGAGAACAGAGCATGTGTAGAGACGTTCGTTCATCTAGCACAAAGGGAACGGGTTGCAGGAGAAACTTTTACTCTGGCTTTCTCAGTGTTTTTCCTAGTGCCGGTTTGATGTTCCTGCTGTTTTCAAGGTAAAACTGTGTAGGAGCTTGTATCTCCCCATATATATGTATGGAGTGGCGTATGCTACTGAAAAGAAACTTTGTGTTCCCAATAAGCTAATTGAAATAGAGCTTTCACACACAATTATCTCTCAGAACTGAGCATGTGGAGTGTCCTTCGTTCATCTAGCACAAAGGGAACGGGTAGAAGGGGAAAGTTTTACTCTGGATTCTCAGTGTGTTTCCTAGTGCCGGTTTGATGTTCCTGCAGATTTCACTGTAAAACCGAGTTGGAGCTAGTACCTCCCCATATATATGTATGGAGTGGAGTTTGCAACTGAGAAAAACTTTGTGTTTCCAACAATCTAGGTGAAGGACGGCTTTCACACACACAGATCTTGAGAACTGAGCATGTGGAGAGTCGTTCGTTCATCTAGCACAAATTGAACGGGTTGCAGGAGACACTTTTACTCTGGTTTCTCAGGGTGTTTCCTTGAGCCGGATTGAACTTCCTGCAGTTATCACTGTAAAACCGTGTTGGAGCTGATAACTCCCCATATATATTTAAGGTTTGGAGTTTGCAACTGAAAAGAAATTTTGTGTCCCAACAAGCTAGGTGAAGGACGGCTTTCACACACTGATATATCTCAGAACTTAGCATTTGGAGAGTCGTTCGTTCATCTAGCACAAAGGGATCCGGTTGAAGGAGAAACTTTATCTCTGATTTCTCAGTGTGTTTCCTAGCGCCGGTTTGAAGTTCCTGGAGATTTCACTGTAAAATCGTGTTGGAGCTGGTAACTCCCAATATATATGTAAGGATTGGAGTTTGCAACTGAAAAGAAACTTTGTGTTCTCAACAAGCTAGGTGAAGGACGGCTTTCACACACACTTTTCTCTCAGAACTCAGCATGTGGAGAGTCCTTCGTTCATCTAGTACAAAGGGAATGGGTTGCAGGGGAAGTTTTTACTCTGGATTCTCAGTGTGTTTCCTAGTGCCGGTTTGAAGTTCCTGCATTTTTCACTATAAAACCGAGTTGGAGCTAGTACCTCCCCATATATATGTATGGATGGAGTTTGCAACTGAAAAAACTTTGTGTTTCCAACAATCTAGGTGAAGGTCGGCTTTCAAACAAACTTTTCTATGAGAACTGTTCATGTGGAGAGACATTCGTTCATCTAGCACAAAGGGAACGGTTTGCAGGAGAAACTTTTACTCTGGTTTCTCAGTGTGTTTCCTAGAGCCGTTTTGAACTTCCTGCAAGTTTCACTGTAAAACAGAGTTGGAGCTAGTATCTCCCATATATATGTATGGACTGGAGTTTGCAACTGAATAGAAACTTTGTGTTCCCAACAAGCTAGGTGAAGGACGGCTTTCACACACACTGTTTTCTGAGAACAGAGCATGTGAAGAGACGTTCGTTCATCTAGCACAAAGGGAACGGGTTGCAGGAGAAACTTTTACTCTGGTTTCTCAGTGAGTTTCTTAGAGCCGGTTTGAACATCCTGCAGTTTTCACTGTAAAACCATGTTGGTGCTGGAAACTCCCCATATATATTTAAGGTTTGGAGTTTGCAACTGAAAAGAAACTTTGTGTTCCCAACAAGCTAGGTGAAGGACGGCTTTCACACACACTTATCTCTCAGAATTCAGCATATGGAAAGACGTTCGATCATCTAGCACAAAGGGAACGGGTTGCAGGAAAAAATTTTACTCTGGCTTTCTCAGTGTGTTTCCTAGTGCCGGTTTGATGTTCCTGCAGTTTTCAAGGTAAAACCGAGTTGGAGCTTGTATCTCCCCATATATATGTATGAAGTGGCGTATTCAACTGTAAAGAAACTTTGTGTTCCCAATAAGCTAAGTGAAGTACGGCTTTCACACACAACTATCTCTCAGAACTGAGCATGTGGAGAGTCCTTCTTTCACCTAGCACAAATGGAACGGGTAGCAGGAGAAAATTTCTTCTCCGGATTCTCAGTGTGTATCCTAGGGCCGGTTTGAAGTTCCTGCAGATTTCACTGTAAAACCGAGTTGGAGCTAGTACCTCCCCATATATATGTCCGGAGTTGAGCTTGCAACTGAAAAGAAACTTTGTTTTCCAAACAAGATAGGTGAAGGTCGGCTTTCACACACACTTATACCTCAGAACTGAGGATGTGGATAGACGTTCGTTTATCTAGCACAAATGGAACGGGTTGCAGGAGTAACTTTTAGTCTTGTTTCTCGATGTGTTTCCTAGTTCCGGTTTGAAGTTCCTGCAGTTTTCACTGTGAAACAGTTTTGGATCTTGTACCTCCCCTTATATATGTAAGGAGTGGGGTTTGCAACTGAAAAGAAACTTTCTGTTCCCAACAAGCTAGGTGAAGGACGGCTTTCACACACACTTATCACTCAGAACTGAGCATGTGGAGAGTCGCTCGTTCATCTAGCACAAAGGGAATGGTTTGCTGGAGAAATTTTTACTGTGTTTTCTCAGTGTGTTTCTTAGTGCCGGTTTGAAGTTCCTACAGTTTTCACTGTAATACCAAGTTGGAGTTATTACCTCCCCATATATATGTATGGAGTGGGGTTTGCAACTGAAAAACTATGTGTTTCCAACAATCTAGGTGAAGGTCGGCTTTCAAACACAATTTTCTATCACAACTGATCATGTGGAGAGACATTCTTTCATCTGGCACAAAGGGAACGGGTTGCAGGAGAAATTTTTCTCTGGTTTCTCAGTGTGTTTCCTAGAGCCGGTTTGAACTTCCTGCAGTTTTCACTGTAAAACCGAGTTGGAGCTAGTACCTCCCCATATATATGTACGGAGTGGAGTTTGCAACTGAAAAATAACTTTGTGTTTCCAACAATCTAGGTGAAGGACTGCTTTCACACACACAGATCTGTGAGAACTGAGCATGTGTAGAGTCGTTCGTTCATCTAGCACAAAGTGAACGGGTTGCAGGAGACACTTTTAATCTGGTTTCTCAGTGTGTTTCCTAGAGCCGTTTTGAACTTCCTGCAAGTTTCACTGTAAAACAGAGTTGGAGCTAGTATCTCCCATATATATGTATGGACTGGAGTTTGCAACTGAATAGAAACTTTGTGTTCCCAACAAGCTAGGTGAAGGACGGCTTTCACACACACTGTTTTCTGAGAACAGAGCATGTGAAGAGACGTTCGTTCATCTAGCACAAAGGGAACGGGTTGCAGGAGAAACTTTTACTCTGGTTTCTCAGTGAGTTTCCTAGAGCCGGTTTGAACATCCTGCAGTTTTCACTGTAAAACCATGTTGGTGCTGGAAACTCCCCATATATATTTAAGGTTTGGAGTTTGCAACTGAAAAGAAACTTTGGGTCCCAAAAAGCTAGGTGAAGGACGGCTTTCACATACTGATATATCTCAGAACTGAGCATGTGGAGAGTCGTTCGTTCATCTAGCACAAAGGGAACGGGTTGCAGGAGAAACTTTAACTTTGATTTCTCAGTGTGTTTCCTATCGCCGGTTTGAAGTTCCTGGAGATTTCACTGTAAATTCGTGTTGGAGCTGGTAACTCCCAGTATATATGTAAGGATTGGAGTTTGCAACTGAAAAGAAACTTTCTTTTCCCAACAAGCTAGGTGAAGGACGGCTTTCACACACACTTATCTCTCAGAACTCAGCATTTGGAGAGTCGTTCGTTCATCTAGCACAAAGGGAACCGGTTGCAGGAGAAACTTTTACTCTGATTTCTCAGTGTGTTTCCTAGCGCCGGTTTGAAGTTCCTGGAAATTTCACTGTAAAACCGTGTTGCAGCTGGAAACTCCCCATATATATGTAAGGATTGGAGTTTGCAACTGAATAGATACTTTGTTTTCCCAACAAGCTAGTTGAAGGACGGCATTCACACACACTAATCTCTCAGAACTCAGCATGTGGAGAGACGTTCGATCATCTAGCACAAAGGGAATGGGTTGCAGGAAAAACTTTTACTCTGGCTTTCTCAGTGTGTTTCCTAGTGCCGGTTTGAAGTTCCTGCAGATTTCACTGTAAAGCCGAGTTGGAGCTAGTACCTCCCCATATACATGTACGGAGTGGAGTTTGCAACTGAAAAAAACTTTGTGTTTCCAACAATCTAGGTGAAGGACTGCTTTCACACACACAGATCTGTGAGAAGTGAGCATGTGGAGAGTCGTTCGTTCATCTAGCACAAAGTGAACGGGTTGCAGGAGAAACTTTTACTCTGGCTTTCTCAGTGTGTTTCCTAGTGCCGGTTTGATGTTCCTGATGTTTTCAAGGTAAAACAGAGTTGGAGCTTGTACCTCCCTATATATGTATGGAGTGGCGTATGCAAATGAAAAGAAACTTTGTGTTCCCAATAAGCTAAGTGAAGTAGAGTTTTCACACACAATTATCTCTCAGAACTGAGCATGTGGAGTGTCCTTCGTTCATCTAGCACAAAGGGAACGGGTAGCAGGAGAAAGTTTTACTCTGGTTTCTCAGTGTGTTTCCTAGTGCAGGTTTGAAATTCCTGCAGATTTCACTGTGAATCCGAGTTGGAGCTAGTACCTCCCCATATATATGTACGGAGTGGAGTTTGCAACTGAAAAGAGACTTTGTTTTCCAAACAAGATAATTGAAGTTCGGCTTTCACTCACACTTATCCCTCAGAACTGAGCATGTGGAGAGACGTTCGTTAATCTAGCACAAACGGAACAGGTTGCAGGACAAACATTTACTCTGGTTTCTCAGTGTGTTTCCTATTGCCGGTTTGAAGTTCCTGCAGTTTCCACTGTGATACCGTGTTGGATCTGGTACCTCCCCATATATATGTAAGGATTGGAGTTTGCAACTGAAAAGAAACTTTGTGTTCCCAACAAGATAGGTGAATTTTGGCTTTACACACAATTATCCCTCAGAACTGAGCATGTGGAGAGACGTTCGTTCATCTAGCACAAAGGGAACGGGTTGCAGGAGTTATGTTTACTCTGGTTTCTCAGTGTTTTTCCAAATGCCGGTTTGATCTTCCTGCAGTTATCACTGTAAAACCGAGTTGGAGCTATTACATCCCCATATATATATTTGAAATGGAGTTTGCACCTGAAAGGAAACTTTGTGTTCCCAATAAGCTATGTGAAGAACGGCTTTCACACACAATTATCTCTCAGAACTCAGCATGTGTAGAGACGTTGGATCATCTAGCACAAACGGAACGGTTTGCAAGGGAAACTTTTACTCTGGTTTCCCAGTGCTTTTCCAAGTGCCTGTTTGAAGTTCCTGCAGTTTTCACTATAAAACGGTGTTGGAGCTATTACCACCCCATATATATGTATGGAGTGGGGTTTGCAACTGAAAAGAAACTTTGAGTTCAGAACAAGCTAGGTGAAGATCGGCTTTCACACACACTTACATTTCAGAACTGAGCATGTGGAGAGACGTTCGTTCATCTAGCACAAAGGGAACGGGTTGCAGGAGAAACTTTTACTCTGGCTTTCTCAGTGTGTTTCCTAGTGCTGGTTTGATGTTCCTGCTGTTTTCAAGGTAAAACAGTGTAGGAGCTTGTATCTCCCCATATATATGTATGGAGTGGCGTATGCTACTGAAAAGAAACTTTGTGTTCCCAATAAGCTAATTGAAATAGAGCTTTCACACACAATTATCTCTCAGAACTGAGCATGTGGAGTGTGCTTCGTTCATCTAGCACAAAGGGAACGGGTAGCAGGGGAAAGTTTTACTCTGGATTCTCAGTGTGTTTCCTAGTGCCGGTTTGATGTTCCTGCAGATTTCAATGTAAAACCGAGTTGGAGCTAGTACCTCCCCATATATGTGTATGGAGTGGAGTTTGCAACTGAGGAAAACTTTGTGTTTCCAACAATCTAGGTGAAGGACGGCTTTCACACACACAGATCTTGAGAACTGAGCATGTGGAGAGTCGTTCGTTCATCTAGCACAAAGTGAACGGGTTGCAGGAGACACTTTTACTCTGGTTTCTCAGGGTGTTTCCTTGAGCCGCATTGAACTTCCTGCAGTTATCACTGTAAAACCGTGTTGGAGCTGATAACTCCCCATATATATTTAAGGTTTGGAGTTTGCAACTGAAAAGAAATTTTGTGTCCCAACAAGCTAGGTGAAGGACGGCTTTCACACACTGATATATCTCAGAACTTAGCATTTGGAGAGTCGTTCGTTCATCTAGCACAAAGGGATCCGGTTGAAGGAGAAACATTATCTCTGATTTCTCTGTGTGTTTCCTAGCGCCGGTTTGAAGTTCCTGGAAATTTCACTGTAAAATCGTGTTGGAGCTGGTAACTCCCAATATATATGTAAGGATTGGAGTTTGCAACTGAAAAGAAACTTTGTGTTCTCAACAAGCTAGGTGAAGGACGGCTTTCACACACACTTATCTCTCAGAACTCAGCATGTGGAGAGTCCTTCGTTCATCTAGTACAAAGGGAATGGGTTGCAGGGGAAGTTTTTACTCTGGATTCTCAGTGTGTTTCCTAGTGCCGGTTTGAAGTTCCTGCAGTTTTCACTATAAAACCGAGTTGGAGCTAGTACCTCCCCATATATATGTATGGATGGAGTTTGCAACTGAAAAAACTTTGTGTTTCCAACAATCTAGGTGAAGGTCGGCTTTCAAACAAACTTTTCTATCAGAACTGTTCATGTGGAGAGACATTCGTTCATCTAGCACAAAGGGAACGGTTTGCAGGAGAAACTTTTACTCTGGTTTCTCAGTGTGTTTCCTAGAGCCGTTTTGAACTTCCTGCAAGTTTCACTGTAAAACAGAGTTGGAGCTAGTATCTCCCATATATATGTATGGACTGGAGTTTGCAACTGAATAGAAACTTTGTGTTCCCAACAAGCTAGGTGAAGGACGGCTTTCACACACACTGTTTTCTGAGAACAGAGCATGTGAAGAGACGTTCGTTCATCTAGCACAAAGGGAACGGGTTGCAGGAGAAACTTTTACTCTGGTTTCTCAGTGAGTTTCCTAGAGCCGGTTTGAACATCCTGCAGTTTTCACTGTAAAACCATGTTGGTGCTGGAAACTCCCCATATATATTTAAGGTTTGGAGTTTGCAACTGAAAAGAAACTTTGTGTTCCCAACAAGCTAGGTGAAGGACGGCTTTCACACACACTTATCTCTCAGAATTCAGCATATGGAAAGACGTTCGATCATCTAGCACAAAGGGAACGGGTTGCAGGAAAAAATTTTACTCTGGCTTTCTCAGTGTGTTTCCTAGTGCCGGTTTGATGTTCCTGCAGTTTTCAAGGTAAAACCGAGTTGGAGCTTGTATCTCCCCATATATATGTATGAAGTGGCGTATTCAACTGTAAAGAAACTTTGTGTTCCCAATAAGCTAAGTGAAGTACGGCTTTCACACACAACTATCTCTCAGAACTGAGCATGTGGAGAGTCCTTCTTTCACCTAGCACAAATGGAACGGGTAGCAGGAGAAAATTTCTTCTCCGGATTCTCAGTGTGTATCCTAGGGCCGGTTTGAAGTTCCTGCAGATTTCACTGTAAAACCGAGTTGGAGCTAGTACCTCCCCATATATATGTCCGGAGTTGAGCTTGCAACTGAAAAGAAACTTTGTTTTCCAAACAAGATAGGTGAAGGTCGGCTTTCACACACACTTATACCTCAGAACTGAGGATGTGGATAGACGTTCGTTTATCTAGCACAAATGGAACGGGTTGCAGGAGTAACTTTTAGTCTTGTTTCTCGATGTGTTTCCTAGTTCCGGTTTGAAGTTCCTGCAGTTTTCACTGTGAAACAGTTTTGGATCTTGTACCTCCCCTTATATATGTAAGGAGTGGGGTTTGCAACTGAAAAGAAACTTTCTGTTCCCAACAAGCTAGGTGAAGGACGGCTTTCACACACACTTATCACTCAGAACTGAGCATGTGGAGAGTCGCTCGTTCATCTAGCACAAAGGGAATGGTTTGCTGGAGAAATTTTTACTGTGTTTTCTCAGTGTGTTTCTTAGTGCCGGTTTGAAGTTCCTACAGTTTTCACTGTAATACCAAGTTGGAGTTATTACCTCCCCATATATATGTATGCAGTGGGGTTTGCAACTGAAAAACTATGTGTTTCCAACAATCTAGGTGAAGGTCGGCTTTCAAACACAATTTTCTATCACAACTGATCATGTGGAGAGACATTCTTTCATCTGGCACAAAGGGAACGGGTTGCAGGAGAAATTTTTCTCTGGTTTCTCAGTGTGTTTCCTAGAGCCGGTTTGAACTTCCTGCAGTTTTCACTGTAAAACCGAGTTGGAGCTAGTACCTCCCCATATATATGTACGGAGTGGAGTTTGCAACTGAAAAATAACTTTGTGTTTCCAACAATCTAGGTGAAGGACTGCTTTCACACACACAGATCTGTGAGAACTGAGCATGTGTAGAGTCGTTCGTTCATCTAGCACAAAGTGAACGGGTTGCAGGAGACACTTTTAATCTGGTTTCTCAGTGTGTTTCCTAGAGCCGTTTTGAACTTCCTGCAAGTTTCACTGTAAAACAGAGTTGGAGCTAGTATCTCCCATATATATGTATGGACTGGAGTTTGCAACTGAATAGAAACTTTGTGTTCCCAACAAGCTAGGTGAAGGACGGCTTTCACACACACTGTTTTCTGAGAACAGAGCATGTGAAGAGACGTTCGTTCATCTAGCACAAAGGGAACGGGTTGCAGGAGAAACTTTTACTCTGGTTTCTCAGTGAGTTTCCTAGAGCCGGTTTGAACATCCTGCAGTTTTCACTGTAAAACCATGTTGGTGCTGGAAACTCCCCATATATATTTAAGGTTTGGAGTTTGCAACTGAAAAGAAACTTTGTGTTCCCAACAAGCTAGGTGAAGGACGGCTTTCACACACACTTATCTCTCAGAATTCAGCATATGGAAAGACGTTCGATCATCTAGCACAAAGGGAACGGGTTGCAGGAAAAAATTTTACTCTGGCTTTCTCAGTGTGTTTCCTAGTGCCGGTTTGATGTTCCTGCAGTTTTCAAGGTAAAACCGAGTTGGAGCTTGTATCTCCCCATATATATGTATGAAGTGGCGTATTCAACTGTAAAGAAACTTTGTGTTCCCAATAAGCTAAGTGAAGTACGGCTTTCACACACAACTATCTCTCAGAACTGAGCATGTGGAGAGTCCTTCTTTCACCTATCACAAATGGAACGGGTAGCAGGAGAAAATTTCTTCTCCGGATTCTCAGTGTGTATCCTAGGGCCGGTTTGAAGTTCCTGCAGATTTCACTGTAAAACCGAGTTGGAGCTAGTACCTCCCCATATATATGTCCGGAGTTGAGCTTGCAACTGAAAAGAAACTTTGTTTTCCAAACAAGATAGGTGAAGGTCGGCTTTCACACACACTTATACCTCAGAACTGAGGATGTGGATAGACGTTCGTTTATCTAGCACAAATGGAACGGGTTGCAGGAGTAACTTTTAGTCTTGTTTCTCGATGTGTTTCCTAGTTCCGGTTTGAAGTTCCTGCAGTTTTCACTGTGAAACAGTTTTGGATCTTGTACCTCCCCTTATATATGTAAGGAGTGGGGTTTGCAACTGAAAAGAAACTTTCTGTTCCCAACAAGCTAGGTGAAGGACGGCTTTCACACACACTTATCACTCAGAACTGAGCATGTGGAGAGTCGCTCGTTCATCTAGCACAAAGGGAATGGTTTGCTGGAGAAATTTTTACTGTGTTTTCTCAGTGTGTTTCTTAGTGCCGGTTTGAAGTTCCTACAGTTTTCACTGTAATACCAAGTTGGAGTTATTACCTCCCCATATATATGTATGGAGTGGGGTTTGCAACTGAAAAACTATGTGTTTCCAACAATCTAGGTGAAGGTCGGCTTTCAAACACAATTTTCTATCACAACTGATCATGTGGAGAGACATTCTTTCATCTGGCACAAAGGGAACGGGTTGCAGGGGAAATTTTTCTCTGGTTTCTCAGTGTGTTTCCTAGAGCCGGTTTGAACTTCCTGCAGTTTTCACTGTAAAACCGAGTTGGAGCTAGTACCTCCCCATATATATGTACGGAGTGGAGTTTGCAACTGAAAAATAACTTTGTGTTTCCAACAATCTAGGTGAAGGACTGCTTTCACACACACAGATCTGTGAGAACTGAGCATGTGTAGAGTCGTTCGTTCATCTAGCACAAAGTGAACGGGTTGCAGGAGACACTTTTAATCTGGTTTCTCAGTGTGTTTCCTAGAGCCGGATTTAACTTCATGCAGTTATCACTGTAAAACCGTGTTGGAGCTGATAACTCCCCATATATATGTAAGGATTGGATTTTGCAACTGAATAGATACTTTGTTTTCCCAACAAGCTAGTTGAAGGACGGCTTTCACACACACTAATCTCTCAGAACTCAGCATGTGGAGAGACGTTCGATCATCTAGCACAAAGGGACATGGTTGCAGGAAAAACTTTTACTCTGGCTTTCTCAGTGTGTTTCCTAGTGCCGGTTTGAAGTTCCTGCAGATTTCACTGTAAAACCGAGTTCAAGCTTGTACCTCCCCATATATATGTACGGAGTGGAGATTGCAACTATAAAAAACTTTGTGTTTCCAACAATCTAGGTGAAGGACTGCTTTCACACACACAGATCTGTGAGAACTGAGCATGTGGAGAGTCGTTCGTTCATCTAGCACAAAGTGAACGGGTTGCAGGAGACACTTTTGATCTGGTTTCTCAGTGTGTTTCCTAGAGCCGGATTTAACTTCATGCAGTTATCACTGTAAAACCGTGTTGGAGCTGATAACTCCCCATATATATTTAAGGTTTGGAGTTTGCAACTGAAAAGAAACTTTGTGTCCCAAAAAGCTAGGTGAAGGACGGCTTTCACACACTGATATATCTCAGAACTGAGCATGTGGAGAGTCGTTCGTTCATCTAGCACAAAGGGAACGGGTTGCAGGAGAAACTTTAACTCTGATTTCTCAGTGTGTTTCCTAGCGCCGGTTTGAAGTTCCTGGATATTTCACTGTAAAATCGTGTCGGAGCTGGTAACTCCCAATATATATGTAAGGATTGGAGTTTGCAACTGAAAAGAAACTTTCTTTTCCCAACAAGCTAGGTGAAGGACGGCTTTCACACACACTTATCTCTCAGAACTCAGCATGTGGAGAGTCGTTCGTTCATCTAGCACAAACGGAACGGGTTGCAGGAGAAATTTTTGCTCTGGTTTCTCAGTGTGTTTCCTATTGCCGGTTTGAAGTTCCTGCAGTTTTCACTGTGATATCGTGTTGGATCTGGTACCTCCCCATATATATGTAAGGATTGGAATTTGCAACTGAAAGAAACTTCCTTTTCCCAGCAAGCTTGGTAAAAGACGGCTTTCACACACAATTATCTATCAGAACTGAGCATGTGGTGAGTCGTTCGTTCATCTAGCACAAAGGGAATGGGTTGCAGGAGAAATTTTTACTGTGGTTTCTCAGTGTGTTTCCTAGTGCCGGTTAGAAATTCCTGCAGTTTTCACTTTAAAACCGAGTTGGAGATATTACCTCCCCATATACATGTATGGAGTGGAGTTTGCAACTGAAAAAAACATTGTGTTTCCAACAATCTAGGTGAAGGACGGCTTTCAAACAAACTTTCTATCAGAACTGAGCATGTGGAGAGAAGTTCGTTCATCCAGCACAAAGGGAACGGGTTGCAGGAGAAACTTTTACTCTGGCTTTCTCAGTGTGTTTCCTAGTGTCGGTTTGATGTTCCTGCTGTTTTCAAGGTAAAACAGAGTTGGAGCTAGTACCTCCCCATATATATGTATGGAGTGGAGTTTGCAACTGAAATGAAACTTTGTGTTCCCAACAAGCTAGGTGAAGGACGGCTTTCACACACACTTATCTCTCAGAACTTACCATGTGGAGAGATGTAGGTTCCTCTAGCACAAAGGGAATGGTTTGCAAGAGAAACTTTTTCTCTGGTTTCTCACTGCTTTTCCATGTGTCTGTTTGAAGATCCTGTAGTTTTCACTATAAAACGGCGTTGGAGCTAATACCACCCCATATATATGTATGGAGTGGGGTTTGCAACTGAATAGAAACTTTGAGTTCAGAACAAGCTAGGTGAAGGTCGGCTTTCACACACAATTATCTTTCAGAACTGAGCATGTGGAGATACGTTCGTTCATGTAGCACAAAAGAACGTGTTGCAGGATTAACTTTACTCTGTTTTCTCAGTGTGTTTCCTAGTGCCGGTTTGAATTTCCTGCCGTTTTCACTGTAAAACCTTGTTGGAGCTGGTACCTCCCCATACATATGTAAGGAGTGGAGTTTGCAACTGAAAAGAAACTATGTGTTCCCAAGAAGCTAGGTGAAGTACGGCTTTCACACACACTTATCACTCAGAACTGAGCATGTGGAGAGTAGTTCGTTCATCTAGCACAAAGGGAACGTGTTGCAGGAGACACTTTTACTCTGGTTTCTCAGTGTGTTTCCTAGAGCCGGTTTTGAAGTTCCTGCAGTTTTCACTGTAAAACCGTGTTGGAGCTGGTAACTCCCCATATATATTTAAGGTTTGGAGTTTTCCACTGAAAAGTAACTTTGTGTTCGAAACAAGGTAGGTGAAGGACGGCTTTCACACCCACATATTTCTCAGAACTGAGCATGTGGAGAGTCGTTCGTTCATCTAGCACAAAGGGAACCTGTTGCAGGAAAAACTTTTACTCTGATTTCTCAGTGTGTTTCCTAGCGCCTTTTTGAAGTTCCTGGAAATTTCACTGTAAAACCGTGTTGGAGCTGGTAACTCCCCATATATATGTAAGGATTGGATTTTGCACCTGAAAAGATCCTTTTTTTCCCAACAAGCTAGGTGAAGTACGGCTTTCACACACACTTATCTCTCAGAACCTGGCATGTGGAGAGTCGTTCTTTCATCTAGTACAATGTGAATGGGTTGCAGGGGAAATTTTTACACTGGATTCTCAGTGTGTTTCCTAGTGCCGGTTTGAAGTTCCTGGAGTTTTCACAGTAAAACCAAGTTGGATCTGTTACCTCCCCATATGTATGTATTGTTTGGAGTTTGCAACTGAAAAAACTTTGTGTTTCCATCAATCTAGGTGAAGTTCGGCTTTCAAAAAAACTTTTCTATCAGAACTAATCATGTGTAGAGACGTTCGTTCATCTAGCACAAAGTGAACGTGTTGCAGGAGACACGTTTACTCTGGTTTCTCAGTGCGTTTCCTAGAGCCGGTTTGAACTTCCTGCAATATTCACTGTAAAACCGTGTTGGAGATGGTAACTCCCCATATATATTTAAGGTTTGGAGTTTGCAACTGAAAAGATACTTTGTTTTCCCAACAAGCTAGGTGAAGGACGGCTTTCACACACACTTATCTCTCAGAACTCAGCATGTGGAGAGTCGTTCGTTCATCAAGTACAATGGGAATGGGTTGCAGGGGAAATTTTTACACTGGATTCTCTGTGTGTTTCCTAGTGCCGGTTTGAATTTCCTGCAGTTTTCACAGTATAACCGAGTTGGAGCTAGTACTTTCCCATATATATGTATGGAGTGGAGTTTGCAACTGAAAAGAATCTTAGTGTTCACAACAAGCTAGGTGAAGGACGGCTTTCACACACCATGATCTCTGAGAACAGAGCATGTGTAGAGACGTTCATTCATCTAGCACAAATTGAACGGGTTGCAGGAGACACATTTACTCTGGTTTCTCAGTGTGTTTCCTAGAGCCGATTTGAACTTCCTGCAGTTTTCACTGTAAAACCGTGTTGGAGCTGGTAACTCCACATATATATTTAAGGTTTGGAGTTTGCAACTGAAAAGAAACTTTGGGTTCCAAACAAGCTATGTGAAGGACGGCTTTAACACACACATATTTCTCAGAACAGAGCATGTGGAGATTCTTTCGTTCATCTAGCAAAAAGGGAACAGGTTGCAGGAGAAACTTTTACTCTCATTTCTCAGTGTGTTTCCTAGCGCCGGTTTGAATTTCCTGGAAATTTCACTGTAAAACCGAGTTGGAGCTGGTAACTCCCCACATATATGTAAGGATTGGAGTTTGCAACTGAATAGATACTTTGTTTTCCCAACAAGCTAGGTGAAGGACGGCTTTCACACACACTTATTTCTCAGAACTGAGCATGTGGAGAGACGTTCGATCATCTAGCACAAAGGGAACGGGTTGCAGGAAAAACTTTTACTCTGGTTTCTCAGTGTGTTTCCTACAGCCGTTTTGAACTTCCTGCAGGTTTCACTGTAAAACCGAGTTGGAGCTAGTATCTCCCATATATATGAATGACCTGGAGTTTGCAACTGAATAGAAACTTTGTGTTCCCAACAAGCTAGTTGAAGGACGGCTTTCAAACACACTGATCTCTGAGAACAGAGCATGTGGAGAGTCGTTCGTTCATCTAGCACAAAGTGAACGGTTTGCAGTAGACACTTTTACTCTGGTTTCTCAGTGTGTTTCCTAGAGCCGGTTTGAACTTCCTGCAGTTTTCACTGTAAAACCGTGTTGGAGCTGGTAACTCCCCATATATATTTAAGGTTTGGAGTTTGCAACTGAAAAGAATCTTTGGGTCCCAAAAAGCTAGGTGAAGCACGGCTTTCACATACTGATATGTCTCAGAACTGAGCATGTGGAGAGTCGTTCGTTCATCTAGCACAAAGGGAACGGGTTGCAGGAGAAACTTTAACTTTGATTTCTCAGTGTGTTTCCTATCGCCGGTTTGAAGTTCCTGGAGATTTCACTGTAAATTCGTGTTGGAGCTGGTAACTCCCAGTATATATGTAAGGATTGGAGTTTGCAACTGAAAAGAAACTTTCTTTTCCCAACAAGCTAGGTGAAGGACGGCTTTCACACACACTTATCTCTCAGAACTCAGCATTTGGAGAGTCGTTCGTTCATCTAGTACAAAGGGAACCGGTTGCAGGAGAAACTTTTACTCTGATTTCTCAGTGTGTTTCCTAGCGCCGGTTTGAAGTTCCTGGAAATTTCACTGTAAAACCGTGTTGCAGCTGGAAACTCCCCATATATATGTAAGGATTGGAGTTTGCAACTGAATAGATACTTTGTTTTCCCAACAAGCTAGGTGAAGGACGGCTTTCACACACACTAATCTCTCAGAACTCAGCATGTGGATAGACGTTCGATCATCTAGCACAAAGGGAATGGGTTGCAGGAAAAACTTTTACTCTGGCTTTCTCAGTGTGTTTCCTAGTGCCGGTTTGAAGTTCCTGCAGATTTCACTGTAAAGCCGAGTTGGAGCTAGTACCTCCCCATATACATGTACGGAGTGGAGTTTGCAACTGAAAAAAACTTTGTGTTTCCAACAATCTAGGTGAAGGACTGCTTTCACACACACAGATCTGTGAGAAGTGAGCATGTGGAGAGTCGTTCGTTCATCTAGCACAAAGTGAACGGGTTGCAGGAGAAACTTTTACTCTGGCTTTCTCAGTGTGTTTCCTAGTGCCGGTTTGATGTTCCTGATGTTTTCAAGGTAAAACAGAGTTGGAGCTTGTACCTCCCTATATATGTATGGAGTGGCGTATGCAAATGAAAAGAAACTTTGTGTTCCCAATAAGCTAAGTGAAGTAGAGTTTTCACACACAATTATCTCTCAGAACTGAGCATGTGGAGTGTCCTTCGTTCATCTAGCACAAAGGGAACGGGTAGCAGGAGAAAGTTTTACTCTGGTTTCTCAGTGTGTTTCCTAGTGCAGGTTTGAAATTCCTGCAGATTTCACTGTGAATCCGAGTTGGAGCTAGTACCTCCCCATATATATGTACGGAGTGGAGTTTGCAACTGAAAAGAGACTTTGTTTTCCAAACAAGATAATTGAAGTTCGGCTTTCACTCACACTTATCCCTCAGAACTGAGCATGTGGAGAGACGTTCGTTAATCTAGCACAAACGGAACGGGTTGCAGGACAAACATTTACTCTGGTTTCTCAGTGTGTTTCCTATTGCCGGTTTGAAGTTCCTGCAGTTTTCACTGTGATACCGTGTTGGATCTGGTACCTCCCCATATATATGTAAGGATTGGAGTTTGCAACTGAAAAGAAACTATGTGTTCCCAACAAGATAGGTGAATTTTGGCTTTACACACAATTATCCCTCAGAACTGAGCATGTGGAGAGACGTTCGTTCATCTAGCACAAAGGGAACGCGTTGCAGGAGTTATGTTTACTCTGGTTTCTCAGTGTTTTTCCAAATGCCGGTTTGATCTTCCTGCAGTTATCACTGTAAAACCGAGTTGGAGCTATTACATCCCCATATATATATTTGAAATGGAGTTTGCACCTGAAAGGAAACTTTGTGTTCCCAATAAGCTATGTGAAGGACGGGTTTCACACACAATTATCTCTCAGAACTCAGCATGTGTAGAGACGTTGGATCATCTAGCACAAAGGGAACGGTTTGCAAGGGAAACTTTTACTCTGGTTTCCCAGTGCTTTTCCAAGTGCCTGTTTGAAGTTCCTGCAGTTTTCACTATAAAACGGAGTTGGAGCTATTACCACCCCATGTATATGTATGGAGTGGGGTTTGCAACTGAAAAGAAACTTTGAGTTCAGAACAAGCTAGGTGAAGATCGGCTTTCACACACACTTACATTTCAGAACTGAGCATGTGGAGAGACGTTCGTTCATCTAGCACAAAGGGAACGGGTTGCAGGAGAAACTTTTACTCTGGCTTTCTCAGTGTGTTTCCTAGTGCCGGTTTGATGTTCCTGCTGTTTTCAAGGTAAAACAGTGTAGGAGCTTGTATCTCCCCATATATATGTATGGAGTGGCGTATGCTACTGAAAAGAAACTTTGTGTTCCCAATAAGCTAATTGAAATAGAGCTTTCACACACAATTATCTCTCAGAACTGAGCATGTGGAGAGTCGTTCGTTCATCTAGCACAAAGTGAACGGGTTGCAGGAGACACTTTTACTCTGGTTTCTCAGGGTGTTTCCTTGAGCCGGATTGAACTTCCTGCAGTTATCACTGTAAAACCGTGTTGGAGCTGATAACTCCCCATATATATTTAAGGTTTGGAGTTTGCAACTGAAAAGAAATTTTGTGTCCCAACAAGCTAGTTGAAGGACGGCTTTCACACACTGATATATCTCAGAACTTAGCATTTGGAGAGTCGTTCGTTCATCTAGCACAAAGGGATCCGGTTGAAGGAGAAACTTTATCTCTGATTTCTCAGTGTGTTTCCTAGCGCCGGTTTGAAGTTCCTGGAAATTTCACTGTAAAATCGTGTTGGAGCTGGTAACTCCCAATATATATGTAAGGATTGGAGTTTGCAACTGAAAAGAAACTTTGTGTTCTCAACAAGCTAGGTGAAGGACGGCTTTCACACACACTTATCTCTCAGAACTCAGCATGTGGAGAGTCCTTCGTTCATCTAGTACAAAGGGAATGGGTTGCAGGGGAAGTTTTTACTCTGGATTCTCAGTGTGTTTCCTAGTGCCGGTTTGAAGTTCCTGCAGTTTTCACTATAAAACCGAGTTGGAGCTAGTACCTCCCCATATATATGCATTGAGTGGAGTTTGCAACTGAAAAAACTTTGTGTTTCCAACAATCTAGGTGAAGGTCGGCTTTCAAACAAACTTTTCTATCAGAACTGTTCATGTGGAGAGACATTCGTTCATCTAGCACAAAGGGAACGGTTTGCAGGAGAAACTTTTACTCTGGTTTCTCAGTGTGTTTCCTAGAGCCGTTTTGAACTTCCTGCAAGTTTCACTGTAAAACAGAGTTGGAGCTAGTATCTCCCATATATATGTATGGACTGGAGTTTGCAACTGAATAGAAACTTTGTGTTCCCAACAAGCTAGGTGAAGGACGGCTTTCACACACACTGTTTTCTGAGAACAGAGCATGTGTAGAGACGTTCGTTCATCTAGCACAAAGGGAACGGGTTGCAGGAGAAACTTTTACTCTGGTTTCTCAGTGAGTTTCCTAGAGCCGGTTTGAACATCCTGCAGTTTTCACTGTAAAACCATGTTGGAGCTGGTAACTCCCCATATATATTTAAGGTTTGGAGTTTGCAACTGAAAAGAAACTTTGTGTTCCCAACAAGCTAGGTGAAGGACGGCTTTCACACACACATATTTCTCAGAGCTGAGCATGTGGAGGGTCGTTCGTTCATCTAGCACAAAGGGAACCGGTTGCAGGAGAAGATTTAACTCTGATTTCTCAGTGTGTTTCCTAGCGCCGGTTTGAAGTTCCTGGAAATTTCACTGTAAAACCGTGTTGGAGCTGGTAACTCCCAGTATATATGTAAGGATTGGAGTTTGCAACTGAAAAGAAACTTTCTTTTCCCAACAAGCTAGGTGAAGGACGGCTTTCACACACACTTATCTCTCAGAACTCAGCATTTGGAGAGTCGTTCGTTCATCTAGTACAAAGGGAACCGGTTGCAGGAGAAACTTTTACTCTGATTTCTCAGTGTGTTTCCTAGCGCCGGTTTGAAGTTCCTGGAAATTTCACTGTAAAACCGTGTTGCAGCTGGAAACTCCCCATATATATGTAAGGATTGGAGTTTGCAACTGAATAGATACTTTGTTTTCCCAACAAGCTAGGTGAAGGACGGCTTTCACACACACTAATCTCTCAGAACTCAGCATGTGGATAGACGTTCGATCATCTAGCACAAAGGGAATGGGTTGCAGGAAAAACTTTTACTCTGGCTTTCTCAGTGTGTTTCCTAGTGCCGGTTTGAAGTTCCTGCAGATTTCACTGTAAAGCCGAGTTGGAGCTAGTACCTCCCCATATACATGTACGGAGTGGAGTTTGCAACTGAAAAAAACTTTGTGTTTCCAACAATCTAGGTGAAGGACTGCTTTCACACACACAGATCTGTGAGAAGTGAGCATGTGGAGAGTCGTTCGTTCATCTAGCACAAAGTGAACGGGTTGCAGGAGAAACTTTTACTCTGGCTTTCTCAGTGTGTTTCCTAGTGCCGGTTTGATGTTCCTGATGTTTTCAAGGTAAAACAGAGTTGGAGCTTGTACCTCCCTATATATGTATGGAGTGGCGTATGCAAATGAAAAGAAACTTTGTGTTTCCAATAAGCTAAGTGAAGTAGAGTTTTCACACACAATTATCTCTCAGAACTGAGCATGTGGAGTGTCCTTCGTTCATCTAGCACAAAGGGAACGGGTAGCAGGAGAAAGTTTTACTCTGGTTTCTCAGTGTGTTTCCTAGTGCAGGTTTGAAATTCCTGCAGATTTCACTGTGAATCCGAGTTGGAGCTAGTACCTCCCCATATATATGTACGGAGTGGAGTTTGCAACTGAAAAGAGACTTTGTTTTCCAAACAAGATAATTGAAGTTCGGCTTTCACTCACACTTATCCCTCAGAACTGAGCATGTGGAGAGACGTTCGTTAATCTAGCACAAACGGAACGGGTTGCAGGACAAACATTTACTCTGGTTTCTCAGTGTGTTTCCTATTGCCGGTTTGAAGTTCCTGCAGTTTTCACTGTGATACCGTGTTGGATCTGGTACCTCCCCATATATATGTAAGGATTGGAGTTTGCAACTGAAAAGAAACTATGTGTTCCCAACAAGATAGGTGAATTTTGGCTTTACACACAATTATCCCTCAGAACTGAGCATGTGGAGAGACGTTCGTTCATCTAGCACAAAGGGAACGCGTTGCAGGAGTTATGTTTACTCTGGTTTCTCAGTGTTTTTCCAAATGCCGGTTTGATCTTCCTGCAGTTATCACTGTAAAACCGAGTTGGAGCTATTACATCCCCATATATATATTTGAAATGGAGTTTGCACCTGAAAGGAAACTTTGTGTTCCCAATAAGCTATGTGAAGGACGGGTTTCACACACAATTATCTCTCAGAACTCAGCATGTGTAGAGACGTTGGATCATCTAGCACAAAGGGAACGGTTTGCAAGGGAAACTTTTACTCTGGTTTCCCAGTGCTTTTCCAAGTGCCTGTTTGAAGTTCCTGCAGTTTTCACTATAAAACGGAGTTGGAGCTATTACCACCCCATGTATATGTATGGAGTGGGGTTTGCAACTGAAAAGAAACTTTGAGTTCAGAACAAGCTAGGTGAAGATCGGCTTTCACACACACTTACATTTCAGAACTGAGCATGTGGAGAGACGTTCGTTCATCTAGCACAAAGGGAACGGGTTGCAGGAGAAACTTTTACTCTGGCTTTCTCAGTGTGTTTCCTAGTGCCGGTTTGATGTTCCTGCTGTTTTCAAGGTAAAACAGTGTAGGAGCTTGTATCTCCCCATATATATGTATGGAGTGGCGTATGCTACTGAAAAGAAACTTTGTGTTCCCAATAAGCTAATTGAAATAGAGCTTTCACACACAATTATCTCTCAGAACTGAGCATGTGGAGAGTCGTTCGTTCATCTAGCACAAAGTGAACGGGTTGCAGGAGACACTTTTACTCTGGTTTCTCAGGG